>NC_138515.1:21787760-22987760 GCF_964252035.2 Podarcis erhardii | reverse complement strand
AAAAAATGGTTAGGATTTTAGTGTGCAATCTCCTAATATACATGTTTTGTGTGTGCAGTGTTCCTGTGTATAAATATTTCTGCAAGGCCTTTCCCCTAATAAAATGCACTTGTGTCTGTGATTTTCACAAATAGGTGCGTTGTTATGCACATTTTCCTTTAATCTATAAATCTTTGTATGTGTGTTCTGGTTTGCAAAATTCAGAGAGATATGGCTTTTGAGGGATAGCTGCATTTCAGTCCATACATCATTTCAGGGAAGGTGTGTTAGGTTAACGGGACCCCTGACCATAAGGTTAACGGGGCCCCTGACCATAGCTGTCAACTTTTCCCTTTTTTTAAGGGAAATTCCCTTATTCCAAATAGGATTCCTTGCAAGAAAAGGGGAAAGTTGGCAGCTATGCCCCTGACCATTAGGTCCAGTCGCAGTCGACTCTGGGGTTGCGGCGCTCATCTTGCTTTATTGCCCGAGGGAGCTGGCATACAGCTTCCAGGTCATGTGGCCAGCAAGACTAAACCGCTTCTAGCAAACCAGAGCAGTTCACGGAAACACCGTTTACCTTCCCACCGGAGCGGTACCTATTTATCTACTTGCACTTTGATGTGCTTTCGAACTGCTAGGTTGGCAGGAGCAGGGACCAAGCAACGGGAGCTCACCCCATCGCAGTGATTTGAACCACCGACCTTCTGATCGGCAAGCCCTAGGCTCTGGTTCTCATTAAAATACTGAGCCAAGAAAATTTGCCCCTCAACCCTTTTCTCAACTATCTGGAAATAACTATTCTTGGCCTGTGTAACTTGTTTCCATCACTCATGGATTTCAACCTGCCAGGAAGTTAAGGACATTCCCATGTTTGAAATCCCAGGCAGATTGAAAAGCAGAGGGGATTATTGAGATCTTTCTGAGAAGAAGCCAGCCTACATTAACTTCCTGCCTATGCCAAGGCACTCATTTGCACCCAACATTAGGAGGAGCTGGTGTGTTAGAGAGGTCTAGGGAGACACCCTCCTGATGTCAGCAACACTGCCAATGTGAGGACAGGGCAAGGTGGCAGAGAGCCTGAGGCTATGCAAGTTCACCATCAGCAGCATCAGACTGGCTTCACCAGCAGGCCCCAACAACCTCAACAAGCCCAAACAGCCTCAGCCAAAATTATTATATATAATTATATAAATATATATATGCCGCCCATCTGACTGGGTTTCCCCAGTTACTCTGGATGGCTTCCAACAAATTATAAAACCACAGTGAAACATCAGACATTGAAATCTTCCCTATACAGGGCTGTCTTCAGATGTCTTCTAAAAGTTAATTAGTTGTTGATTTCTTTGACGTCTTATAGGAGGGTATTCCACAGGGTGGGAGCAACTACAGAGGTTCTTGCAATGAGGGAACCGCCAGAAGGCCCTCCGAGCTGGATCCCCTGAATGATGGGGGTGGCCAATAGTCCACCAATTGTGGTTCAGCAACATCTGAAAGGCCAAAGATCTCACACACCTGTTGTAGTCTTATACTCACTTACCTCCGAGTAAGACCTATTGAATGAAATAAATTTTAATTCTAGATAGACATGCATAGGATTGCCCTCTGAATTTTGGAATGGTGCAGAGCTGATGAAATTGACTGAAACTGACTCATAACGGGGGACAGGGTGTTAACTGAGTTTATGAGGAGCAGACATAACCTAGATTTGCTAAAACACATGGCTGACATCAACACAGGTAATGTTATTATGTGATGATGTTGAAAGTTTTCTTATGTAACACTGAAGCTGATTAATTCTACATTGTGAAACTCTGTTTATATATTTTTATATTTTTGTAATGCAAGCAAGCAAACACATGCCAGTTCTGTTCAAATCCCTGTTTATTCTACTGAATGAAAAAGAAAAAAAAACCCAAGCAATTGTGCCCAATATGCATATTTTTAAATATCACCTCCACACACCTTTCTTGTCACACCACCTAAAATATTACCCTTCTTTGTCTCTTTGTGAGTGAGCCATTTCATTATTCTTTTTTTGTGTGACTTGGGACCCTGGCTTGTTGTACCGTGCAGGCTTGAGGGTAAGGAAATTGAATTGTGTTCCTTTCTCCACTGAAGCTCTGAGGCGTAGAAGCAAAATCCACCTTTGGTTTTCTCCCATCCAACCATTTATAGTAGGGTGTGAGGGATGCCCATAACAAAGATCCATCACTCAGATATTCACTGGCATAAGCCATTGGTAGAAAACATGAGAAGCCATCACAGGCTCTAGGTCATATCAGCCTTTAAGCCAACCAGTTCCCAAACAGAGCCAGCCCTACCATTAGACAGGCAGCTGAGGCATTGGAGGACAGAGCTGTGGTGCAATATGGCTTGCCCTGCACACCCACACACCCGAGCTATCTGCTGTCTTGTGGTATGGAGGAGAATGTTCCTCTACTGCAAGCACTGAAGTAACCATTAACTGCTTTTGCATATTATTTATATAAATATTTATATACCACCTTGGAGGGCATTCCACAGGGAGGGCGCCACTGCCGAGAAGGCCCTCTGCCTGGTTCCCTGTAACTTCACTTCTCACAGTGAGAGAACCGCCAGAAGTCCCTCGGCGCTGGACCTCAGCATCCTGTCAGAGGCCTGTTGCCTCCTGCCCAAAGCCCAGGAAGCTTCTGCCCATCTAAGGGAGGAAGGCGTGATGTTCACACACACAACACTCATGCACATGATGGGACATTGCACATGCAACATTGCCCACCCACTCCCATTGCCCTCACAAGCTGGCACCTCTGGCCCTAACAAAAAATTTAACTGCACGTCCCTGAACTCGTATATAAAAAAAATGAGATGACATACAACTATCTATATCTATGTATCTCTATACACTATAACACCCTAAAAATGCTATAAAAATAATCATGAAAATGACAGGCTAATTAAGAAAGTTTAAACAGCTGCCTAGTCCTGTCAGCGTTAAGACAGAAGCAAGGATGCCTGCCAAATCTCTGTGGTAAGAGTATTGTAGAGTGTGAGACTGGTGACACCAAATCCTCAACTTCTTGTTAAAACCAGTCAGGCTTTAGTAATGTTAGGGAATATGGTCTGCATTTTATGTGCTCTGGTTCACCAGAGTCTAGACCAGTTTTAGTCCAGTTTTTTTTACGCACAGCTCAGGAGTTTTAGAGAATAGACCCAGAGGCCATTTCAAGGATAGGTTTTTGGTGGGCTTTTCTCATACTTAATGTGTATTAGCGTTTAGGCATGAGAAAACCAGCCCCCACCCAGAAATCTATCTGTCAGGGACTGGAGTGAAGAGGAGGAGGGATGGTGGATTCTGTAGCTTCAAGAGAAGAGGAAAGCAGTCTCGAATTACAGCAGAGCTTTGAGGAAGGTAACAGCTCAGAGATAGGCGAATAGCAGAGTTATAAGGTGTTAGGAGGAGGGGAGACAGAGCAGCTAACTGACACGTCACTGGACAGCATAACTGACCCCCCCTTCTCCCACAATGTGGCATTCATTAAGGGTGCAAGAACAAAGGGCACAGACACCATTGACCATGGGTGGACACCGTAAAGGCAGGTACTGTTGCTGGAAAGGAAGGGGGGGACAGTGGCAAAGCTGCATGCTCCACTACCGGGGGCGGAGAGCAGATGGGGGCATGGCTGGCACCCCAGGAGGCATGATGCGATTCCTGGGGGCATGGTACACTGATGCGATTCCTGGGGGCATGCGATTCCTGGGGGCATGGTACACTACCCGTGAGGGCGTGGCGCCCGCAGAGGTGTGGGGCGTGTTCTGTGGGCGTGACACACCGTCTGTGGGCGCGTGGCATCCGGTGCGTGGGGGTGCGTGGCACGTGTCTGGGGGGGCCACCGCGATGGCACCCTACCGGAATAGTGGTGCCGGGGGTGGTCCGCTCCCTCTGCTCCCCCGTTCCTCTGCCAGTGGAGGGAGGAGCTCAGTGCAAGCAACGCCATCATTGAGGAATGACTGGATTTCTTTGTCTTTCACCGTGATGACTGATTGAAATCATTAGTAAGAACTTTCTTGTTTCCTCCCTGCTTCTTGGTGCCATTGGGGGAGGAAGAGAATTCCTCACGCCTGACACTATCCTTGTAGCTGCCTCCGGATGTTGAAATTTGTTCTCAATAAACTGGTTTGGTCACCACCTTTTGTGTAAAGATTACATCTTATCTTTCAGCTCAGGCAGCAAAGTGTCTTGGGCCAGCCCCGCTCCCCAACAAAATTAATCCAGAATGTGGAAAATCAATTACGTAAATATGAAATAACATTACCCGTGTGGATGTTGGCCGTGAACATTTATCCTGCCAGGTTTTTGTTGCTAGGTTTAATGGCATTAAAAAGTCACCTGAATGAATGAAGGCACCTATGCTGTTTATTTGAAATGGCATTGTTCCACAGACTGATAAAGAATCCAATTTGGAGTCAGTCTTTTATTTGCTGGGACTACTGCAATTGCATATCATAGAACCTGCACGACCTACTGAGCCAAACACAGCTATTTGGTCACACACAGTGATTCACTGGAACTTAATAAACTTGTGTTTGTCGCTTGCCTAAGAACTCCAAAAGCAGAGAGCTTCTCAAGCATTGGGCAGGTAACAATATGTCACTGGCACTCTGCATTTCATTAGTGGGTCAGATCACAACAGAGGCAGACTTGTCAGTCACAGAACATAAGAAAATCCAACTGGATCAGGCCAGCGCAAGGGCATAGCATAGGGAAGGCCAGGGGAGCTGTGGCTCCCCGGGCAAATATTTTTTAAAATTTCTTGAACTCACCAAGTTGCGCCCAGGCCAAGCATTCAGGGCTTGGGCAGCAGCAGTGCCTCCTTTGCCTTGTGGCCAGCAAAGGGATGCCCCCACTCCCGCCCCCCACTCCTGGGCCAGACAAAAGGGAGAGAGGAGATGGGCAGCGCTGCCACCGCCCTCTGACAGCCACACCTCCTTTGTGAATGGGGCCCATAGCTATCAGGTCTGCCCTTGTCATGGAGCAGCTTTGAGCCTCTTTCTCCCTCCCCTCACTTCACTCACCACTGGCTCAAACCGCCATGGTTGAGTCAGTGGTGAGGGATTGGACTGTCGCAGCCACCCTCTGCATCCTGCCCCCCGGCACGAGTATGCATGCCCCAGGCACCAAGAATTAGTGCTACACCCCTGGGCCAGTGGCCCCTCTAGCCTAGTCTCCTGTTCTCACATTGGCCAACTAGCTGCCCATAGGAAGCCTGCAGACAGAATCTGAGCAGAGCGACACTCTCTCTTCCCATGGTTTCCAGCAACCGTTCTTCAGAGTTATGGTGCCTCTGATAGAGGAGGTACAATGTAGCTATCAGGGTTTGTAGTCACTGGCAGCCTTATCCTCCAAAAATTTGTTTAATCATCTTTTAAAGCCATCCAAGTTGGTGGCCATCACAGCCTTCTGTAGAGTGTATTTCATAGTTTAACTATTGTCAGGGATCGTGCTGAGGGGGGCAGCACTGAGGAAGAATGGTGGGAGTCACCCCCTCCCCCTGATCCTGATCCTGACTCTTCCCAGGAGCAGGAGGGCAGTATAGATTTGGAACAGTGGTTTGCAGAGCGGCATAGTTCAGAAGGCAGAAGCTGGGGAATACTGGATGGAGAACAGCTAAGGAGAAGAAGCACTGGGAGAGAGAGAGTTAACAGATTCATAGTCTCTGGATAGTATCCATCCCCTTTCCCCTTTCTGAGCTGGAGAGCTTAGAAAGTGTCGTAATAGAAAGCACAGAGGGTACAAATTCAGATTACAAGACATAGGAGTGACATGGATTAATAGGGACAGAAGTGGGAGTAACCCTTAATTGGGAGCACTGCCATTCTGGTTAGATGCTTTCTTTTGTCCTTTGCTGTGTTTATTAAAGAAACTAACTAGTAAGAATTCCCTTTCGTTTGATCTGCTCATTTAGAGCCACGGGGGAGGAAGCTGATTCCCTGAAGCCTGACAACTATGCTTTCCTGAATCTTCCAACATTCAGTTTCACAGCGTGTCCATGAGTTCTGGTGTCACAAGACAGGAGAAACACTTGAGCCGCACAATGAATAATGTTATGCACTTCTATTACATTGTCTCTTATTCCTGTTTTCTCTAGACGAAAAAAAGAGACAAGAAACGGAATTGCCTTTCAGGGCAACCCCATGCAAGAAGATTGCTTTTCACATACAATCCCCCTAAGAGGTCACTCTATGCAAACAATCCTGAAACTTTTTTTATCTTGTGAACCACCCTGGGACCTGAGGGTATAGGGCAGTACACAAATTTAATAAATAAAATAGAAAATAGAAAACTTTTTCTATCAACCCTGCTGGCTTGCTTCCCCACTGGGCCAGCCATTCAACCAGGCAGCTGATTACCCTGCTCTAAGTAGGACTGAGTTGAATAAAACCCAAACTCTTTGAAAATCAGATGCACGTTGAAAAGTGACTTTGGCACATGGGTGCAAACGTGGACTTTCAGGAAGACTTACTACCTCTAAAAGCCATCCTAATTAGCCAGAATTGGTGCTATTACTCTTATTAAGTAAGACTTGCTGTGGCATATCTTTTCCGGGCTGATTTATTATGTTTCTCATGGACTGCATTAGTGCGGCAGTGACTTAAGGTCCACTTCCACAGAGGGCCTTTAACCTTCTGTAACAGTGACAGAAAGTTTGAAGTGCTCTCTGGGGGAGACTAGACTTGACTCACCGGACCTGAGCTCTGAAGAAATAGAGTGTGCATAACCAGCTTCTTTCTTCACCCAGGACTTAGAACCTACTATGCTGAATCCCAAAGAAGATGCACCCAGCGACTCCCAACCAAAAATCTATAGGCGTCAGGATACATTTTTTGAGGATCAGATTTGGGGAAAGTGCAGGGCACACTCAGGGAGAGGAGGACGTTTTGTTGCATAAGAGGAAATCCTTGCATTGATGGAACAAGCCAGTTGGATACTACCTTAGTCTCCTAAATCTACTCTCCCAGCTAGTTGGATACCATCTTATTCTCCCAAGTCTTATTTCCAGGTCTGGAGGCAACAAGAGCTGATCATTGTTGTTGTTTTTATCCCTGAGGCTGAGAGCCTTCTGGTGGGTTTTCCACAGGAACTAGGTTGCATTAATTATGTTCCAGAAATGTGGCAGTTTTCTAGCACAACACTGTGTGTGTGTGTGTTTATAGGTTTCTTAATTTTAGGCATCTCTCATTGAATAGCAGTTGCTTGGAAGGCACACCCAGCTTATCTGATCTGCAGCAGGGGCTTTGTACGCCAGTTCCAGAAGCACCTTTGCTTGTGATGCAAAGAAGCTCATTTACCATTGCAGCACTGCACTGTAGAATCATCTCCTTACAAATGTTTAATATGGATGAACAAATCTGTCAATTTTAGGTCCTTGCAGTTTCTCCCCACACCCCCACCCCCAATTTTAAATTCAGTTCTTTTCTTTTCCTTTTTAAAAAAATGTTTGAAAATCCATATGCTTTTTTGTGTGCATTTCTCCTAAGCAATTTCCCTTAATTCATTACATTTTTGTGCTACCTTAAGTAATATACCCATGGTTTTCATGAACATGCCACTGTCATTCACAGGATGAATTTGGGTAGTATTCTGGCACACAGTCCTTTCCCCTCATTTAACTTTTAGCATGGCATGGTGGTACATTGGTCACAAAGCCACATTTCCATAATGCAGGAGGTGCTGCAGTATAAAAGGAAGGTTATACTACTTAGCGGATAAAAACAAGAACTGCTAAAAACATAGAGAAATCAGTCATCAAAATACAATTAAACATTGATAAAATTATATACATATATAGAATAATGTCCGGCATTATAACCAGTAAAGCTAACACAACAAACTGCACATCTAAATGCAGCCTGTATATCAGGGAACTGGGAACTTGCAGCCCTCCAGATGTAACTTCTTATTTATGTATATCTTTAGACCATTTTTCATCCTGAATGATCCCAAAGACTACAGGATCTCAGGTGGTGTTGGACTACAACTCCCATCATTCCTGACCATTATCCATGCTGACTGGGGCTGATTGGAGCTGACTTCTAATACCACCTGGAGGTTAGTCTGCTCCCTCCACAGGTTACAACTTAACTGTTTTCCTTTCCCCCTCCATGCCGGACAATGCCCTGACAATCTCCGGGGAAGCACATGACACCTCTTTTCAAGAAGTTGGCTCTCATTTTCCTTCCACAAAGGGAGTAGCATCCCGTACCACAGCAGCAAGCTACATGATGTCTGTTACCATAGTGATTGAAGTCTCTCGCCTGGTGAGGGATGCAGCTGCCCATTCTCCTGTACCTGCGACATGAACTTTTATCAGCTCAGCCGGAGAACTGAGAGAGTAAAGAGGGGAAGGAGAGTGTCAGTAGCAAAGTCAGGGAACCAAGCCGAGCAATTATTATTATTTTTTAAGGGAGGGAGGGAGGCATTAAAAAATACCATGGAAATAATTCAGGGCAGGAGTGCTATATCAGAGGCCCAGATTTCTCCAGGGAATACAGAATAATGTTATGTGGTGGTAGGTATTAAAAGTGGGGGGGGGGGGAATGGATGATGCAGACCAGGGCTCAGGAAACTGTGGCCCTTCAAAATGCTGCTGGACTACAATTCCCATCATCCCTCTGGACCGATCATGCTGCCTGATGGTGCTCAACAAGATCTGGAGGTACAACATCTGATGTAGAGGAAGAATCAATAAGCAAGTTTCACTTGACCCTACACGGTGCAATTTTTGATGCTCCAAGAGAAGTATTGGCCACCAGCAATGGGTTGTGATCCACCGAGAACTTGAGGAGAACAGGGAGGTTTGTGTCCTTTGAAAGACCTGGGTTTGAATCCCTTTTCAGCCAGAAAACCTTTTGTGAGGGGTGGGGAACCTCAGGCCCAAAGGCTGAATGTGATCCTGCTCAGGGTCAGATTTAGGTTTGATGAGGCCCTAAGCTGCTGAAGGTAATGGGGCCCTTTATATGTCCAGCTGTCCTTTGTCAACAACAAATTGTCGCTGTTTTTTGTCTTGAATACATGATATATGGTAATTTATGGACCTAATAGGTATCTAAAGCTATTCACACATAAGAAAATATGTATTTTATCAGAGTAATTGTTGAAATGAAAGTGATATTTTAGGGAGCAGGCTAGCAGGTGGGGCCCATTACTTACGTCATAGGAGCCTACACAAAACAAAACACTGTTACTGTATGTAGGTTTTATTTTATTTGTTTTTTATCATATATTTTGGAAATGTACATCCAGGTTTTTTCCTTTATATATTTGGGGGGGGGGCAAGAGAGTGGGGCCATAAGCTACAGCTTGTTTAGCTGCTCCAAGCCTCTCTTTGTGGCCCTGACAACTCTCCCCAGGCCTTGACTCTCATTGATCCTATCCGTGCCCTCCCTGAATGCTTTTGCCAGGCTGAAATATGTCCTTGAATTCTGACAATGCCTCTTCCTGTACCCTAGTCAAAAAACGGTATGAATTGCATCCATTGCTTTGGCCACTTTTATCTCTGGCAATGCCAACTTCTGGAATGTAGTTACACTGGTGAAAGTTCTGGAATTAATGGTTTAGGAATACAAGAAAGGCTTGTTAGACCCATGTGGCTAAGCTGCGGCAACTAGCTTAGCCTCTACATAGACTGAGCTTCCCTGGTAGACTGAAAGTAAACAAAGGCATTGATTACCTTCTTCCCAATGTGAAGGGGAGTTACCTATCTAACCCTGGCAGGACAGCTTACTCTATGGCATTAACCCCTTCATGCATTAATTAGACTTAAGCATGTTCATTATATGAAGGTGGTTATCCCACAAGATCTTTGCCAACTCCAGCATCTCTCAGTCCTAACCTATTTCCCAGGGAAGTTGTGTAAATAAATAATTATGCATGCTTCCTCCCTTTCCTTCATCATGAAACTCAAAGCAAAGGCTTTTCAAGTGGTCTCCCAACCAACAAGAGCTAACCAGGCTCATATCATATCATACATCATGAGAAGATAGGGCAACCTGTATGACCTCATTGGAGGGAATGTGGGAGAGAAATATGATAAAATTCATTGTCAGAATGAGCTTTTGCTATATATCAGACTCAGGATTTATTTATTTATTTTGAAACAGGCAGATTCCTTCACCTTGAAAACTCTTGCTACTGGCAGAAAGAAAGAAAAAACCCTTAAAGGCTAGACCAGAAACACATTTTATGGGGTGGCAAAACAATTTCCATGTCGAGAAAGGTGTTTTTTTAGAAAAAGGCTTCCATGGGAATGTTGTGTTCTGCTCAGATCCTTGTGATCAATGATTTAAAGGCAAGGTTTTCTCCTGTTCCAATTTTTCAAAGAATTATATCGTTATAAGTAATGGGCCATATAAATCTCTCCTGCAGTTCCCTGACTTAGGTTTAAAAAGGTGGAAAGGGAAAAAGTAAGTCAGATTCACTGTGTTTTCATTATCTGAAGTTGTTGACGCTTGTAAGAGTATTGGGGTTTAATTAATGCAATGCTCTTGGTGCAGCTTTTCACAACAATCCCTTTTATAGGCTGCTGTAATTGAAGGCCTATCTAAACCGCAGTCTTAATAGTTTAATAGTTATTTCTTCACCACAGGGAAGCCCAGGAGCAGTAGTTCTGTGTGGAAGGCCAAACAATTATTCACACACTCACGAAACTACAGCCATTAGTGTAAAACAGCTATAAATTCAATATAAGTCTGTTGCACAGAAACACCTTTACTATTGATTTGGGTTGAGGGACCTGTGGCTACCCCCCAGATGTTGTTGAACTCCCATCAGCTCAAGCCAGTAGGGCCATTGATCATGGATAATGGGGGTCTGACTCCATTGTCATCTGGAGAACCACAGTTTTCCCATTCCTGCTATACATCATGTTTAATCAGGGCCAGCCCAACCATTAGGTGGGATGAGACCACTGTTAATATTTGTACTGTATTTGTTAGAAAATGTATTTTACAAAGAGTATAGTGTAGTGGGGAAAAGAAAACCTATGTAGTATAATGTCATGTCATGTAACAGCTGCAAAATCTTTTCTGCAATCAAGGTCACAGTAGTGATGAATCATTGCCTTATCAATTTGTTAACTCCCATTAAAAGTGAGTGTGTGTGTGTGTGTGTGTGTGTGTGTGTTAGGTAGTGATGGGGTGGGTGGGAGTTGGCTGGATGTTTTGCCGATTGTGGAGACTCTGAGAACACTGCCCAGAGGAGTGGATGAGGACAGACAAGTTATAATTTATGGGCTGCTTCAAAGGAGTTTTAGGAACAAGAAGACCCTCTCTTGGGCTCAAAAGAGGGCACTGGACTTAGTATATATGTATGAGACTGCTTGTAATAGTTGTCATCCTACAAGTAAAGAGCCGTCTTCAAAGTATTGTGTGTGGAGTTTACTTCATCACTAAGGCTTTGAGGGTGAAACTACTGCATCACTCTGCATTATTCAGAAAAAAATAGCTCACGAATTTAAAATTTACAGCATGTATGGTCTTAAAGGAAAATGTAATGAAAATGATGTATAGGTGGTATTTGACCCCAGTGAAATGGGCCAAAATGTATAGAATGAAAAACAAATTATGTTGGAAGTGCAATGAAAAAGACAGAGACTTTTATCATATGTGGTGGACTTGTGGCAAGATAAAAGCATTTTGGGAACTGATCTGCAATGAAGTAAAAAATATGTTAAAATATACTTTCCCCCCAAAACCCAGAAGCATTTCTACTTGGGCTGATGGGAGACGAAATTGCAAAAGTAGACCAAAGATTATTTATGTACGCCACAACAGCAGCAAGAACTTTGTGGAAGACAAAATAATTACCAATGATTGAGGAGTGGCAGATAAAGATGATGGACTATGAGGAGTTAGCCAAACTGACTGTTAGGATCCGGAACCAAGGCAGCCAGAAATTCCAAAGAGATTGGAGTAAATTTATTGAGTACTTGAAAGATTATTGTAAAAATGTGAAGACACTAGCAGGATTGAAATAAATCTTGTAACGTAATGTAAAAATAGTATAGTTGTTGTTTAGTCGTTTAGTCGTGTCCGACTCTTCGTGACCCCATGGACCAGAGAACGCCAGGCACTCCTGTCTTCCACTGCCTCCCGCAGCTTGGTCAGACTCATGTTTGTAACTTCAAGAACACTGTCCAACCATCTCATCCTCTGTTGTCCCCTTCTCCTTGTGCCCTCTATCTTTCCCAACATCAGGGTCTTTTCCAGGGAGTCTTTTCTTCTCATGAGGTGGCCAAAGTATTGGAGCCTTCACAATCTGTCCTTCCAGTGAGCACCCAGGGCTGATTTCCTTAAGAATGGATACATTTAATCTTCTTGCAGTCCATGGGACTCTCAAGAGTCTCCTCCAGCACCATAATTCAAAAGCATCAATTCTTCGGCGATCAGCCTTCTTTATGGTCCAGCTCTCACTTCCATACATCACTACTGGGAAAACCATGGCTTTTACTATATGAACCTTTGTTGGCAAGGTGATGTCTCTGCTTTTTAAGATGTTCATGGATCACTGCCTTGCCGTGGCGAAGGGGCTTGAATAACTCAGAGAAGCTATGAGCTATGCCGTGCTGGGCCACCCAAGATGGACAGGTCATAGTGGAGAGTTTTGACCAAACGTGATCCACCTGGAGCAGGAACCAGCAAGCCACTCCAGTATCCCTGCCAAGAAAACTCCATGGACAAAGACAAGAGGCATATAAAAATAGTATCTTACCAAGGACAAAAAGAGACTTGATATCTATTGAAGGACAGAAACTGGCAGTTGAAAAGCACATACAATTTATTAGAAATTGGAAAACCAGTTAATAATAATAATAATAATAATAATAATAATAATAATAATAATATAATTTATTATTTATACCCTGCCCATCTGGCTGGGTTTCCCCAGCCACTCTGGGTGGCTTCTAACAAAACATTAAAATAGTTGAAGGGAAGGAGGGAAGTCACGTGCTTGACGGAGCAAAAGTACCATATTTTTTGCTCTATAAGATGCACCAGACCACAAGACGCACCTATTTTTGGAGGAGGAAAACAAGAAAAAAAAATATTCTGAATCTCAGAAGCCAGAACGGCAAGAGGGATCGCTGTGCAGTGAAAACAGCAATCCCTCTTGCTGTTCTGGCTTCTGTGATAGCTGCACTACCTGCATTCACTCCATAAGACGCACACACATTTGCCCTTACTTTTTAGGAGGGAAAAAGTGAGCCTTATAGAGCAAAAAATACGGTATTTGATATGTATTTGAAAGCTTGTTATATTTTGTGTTTTTGAAAAAAGCAAAACAATAAAAAGTGTATTTTTAAAAAAGAAGAAGAAAAATAGCTCACAACCACTGCCTCTGTCAGCAAAAGCCCCCCAAATGGCACCCCCTCCACCAATGGTGGAGAAACGACACCAGAATCCACACCAATTTTGGGTGAGATCTCACCCAAATCACATGAGATCTAGTGGAGCACATGACTTGTCACTCAAAATGGGTGTGGATGCTGACATCCCTTCTTTGCCGATGGTAGCAGCAGCAGAACAGCACTTCACATTTTGCCTCAGGTGGTAAACAAGACACACTGCCCCTCTGTTTAATATATCAATGTGTATTTGTGGAAGGATATTATTTATGACCACTTCCATCTTCTTTTCTTACTATGTAATTATGTAATTAGGAGAGCTCTTTGGGAACATGAATGCTTTATTGCTGTGCCACCATCTTGGTCTAGAGTAGAATTCATTAATCACATCATTTCACAAATCTCATGTCAAACTCATCTCAGTATACTATGGCTGCCATATGCAGTAGTAAAACACAACTATCTGATTGAGGATTTTGCACTCTTTGCTGTAGAACAGTTCACAGTTCCCCCACTACTACCCCTGTGTGCCCCCAGCATCCTGCGAATCAGGCTCAAGGGGTCAGGAGTACCCCCAGAACAGCACGTGGGGAGGAGAGGGGAGGGGAGATTGTTCCATCTGGCAAGCAGAAATACTTGTGCTGACCGAATGATCACAAGAGTACAATACTGAATTTCTCCCATTTGGTTGAATTCAACTAAATCCTATTCAGAGAAGACCCACTGAAATTAATGAACCTAATTCAGCCAGGTCCATAAACGCCAAGGGATCTACTCCAAGTAGGACTAGATTTCAATACCACCCATTCTCTGCAACCCAGGGCTCTCCAGTCCTCCAACTTGCCTCATTATTTGGTCCCCACAGAGAGTCAGTGCACACCCCTAGGAGACAGGTTTATCTTGCGTAACAGAATACTGTGACTACGAAAACACCCCAGCTGCCTGGAATACACTATTTGAATCAGCTGCACAGTGACCACCAACAGCATGAAAGTTGTTTTCATGTTAATCAGATGCTCTCTTTTTTAAAGCCCAATAAAGTCTATTTGCCATAATCTGGAACTGCTTCATTTCTGCTTAATGCAAATTCATTACCCAAAGTTAAAGTCATCAAAAGCTAGCAAAGTGATTCTGCTAAGTCAAACAGGGCAGTTTATCGACCACGTATACAATGTTAGTATTGCTAACTCCAATTGGACTTGGGCAGTGTGATTGGATAGCTAGTGAATCATCGCTCAGCTTTAATGTCTCATTCATTTATAGAAGTTAGAAAAGTATGAAAGGCAGAGGTATAAACCCATTTGTTTGTTTTTTTACGATAGACATTATAAGCCACTAAGCCAATAAAGTTCAGAGCTCAGCGAACCTTGCTGACTCAAAATGGGAGTGAATTCAGACATTGTGTCTGACGTTGGACAATTGCTAAAAATTTTGGTAATATGTGTCTAGAGCCTTATGGGAAAGATGCTTAATTAGACTTTGAATTAGAGCACCATAAAGGGCTTTGCCTAGAAACAGCAGTGAACTTTCTCATGCGGTAACAATGCTCCTTCAGATGAAAGATGCCCTGTTTTTATTAGCTCATCATAGGCCCAAGAAGACACTGCGACGGGGGTTTTTTTCTGCTGCCTAATGCTGCACACATTTACGCAGGGAAATAAGCACTATTGCCTTGACAGTAAAAATCATAAAATGAGCATCTGTTGTATGGGACAGGGATAACTTCAGTGGGGCAAATGGGCAAGCAAACAAGAGCTACTTCTGGAGGGCTGGACCTGAGCTTTCTGTCTGGCCTGTGCTGAGTCTCCATGATGGAGGAGGCAAAAGTTGCTGCTCCAAACCGGAATGAGTGCCTGACTCCTTCTAGGAGAAGGAGCTAGACACGGGCCCCAGGGTCACTGGAGGGGGTGCCAGTTTGGAGGTGAAGTGGGTGCGCAGCACATCTGAGTGATTGGGAGGGGAGATAAAGCTAAGAGCTGGGAGACTACACCACTAAAACCCTCCCCAGGATCTGATTTTTAATTCCCTCCCTCTTTCAGGTTTCTGACACAGCCCAACACATTGGGTCCCTCGCCAGTTTCACCAACAAGCAGGTCTTCCTACTCTCCCTCCCCTCTGTCCTGATCCGACCAGCCCCTCCATGATGTCTCTCTGAACTTTGAGACAACAGTGCTCTGTTATAAGTCTTTCCCCCATTCCAGTATATGTAATGTATTCTGCTGAGTGTCTCATTTCCAATATTGTACATTGTAGCTAACATTTTCTCTAGGCACTCACCTTACTCCTAAGTAAATGTGTTCAAGGTTGAGGTTAGCCGTATGCCCACATGGGAGGAGAGCTAGGTGAATTGTCACTTTTTGGTTTCTCTCGGTTTCCTATTTTCTCAGTTCTCTACATTTCCATATTATTATTTTTAAAAGGCTCGTGAGAATTTGTCAGCATTTTAGCACACAATCCCCCTAATATACATATTTATGCAAGCAATTTTCCATTAAAGGATACATTTTGAGTGCACACTTAATAAATGCATTTTTGCACACATTATTCAGCTGCAGAACTGCATTACAGAATTATTCAGAGAAATGTGCAAGACAGCTGCATTTTGGTTCACATTTTCTTTCAAATGTGTGAATTAGATATCAGGGGTGTCCTGGTTTTTAATTTTTGAAATACGGCAACCCTAAGAGATACAAATGAGAACATCACAAGGGAACAGGAAGGAAACAACATGGGATAGGAGATCTAATCTTGCATTTTGCCGCTGGTGAAGATCAGGGTTTGCCCCACTCAATTGCAACTTCAGATGAACTGTGTTTACTTTGCCATAAAGAACTCAACAGAATGCCTGAGAACGGAACCAATTCCTTATCTGCATAGCCTCACCCCTTCTGAAAACCACACCTGACTTGAGAACATGGCAGATTCTTGGAAGTGAGCTTGAGATATATTGATCCCTTTACAAAATAACTCTTTAACTTTTTGTCAGCGGCAAGCCTACACCGATTTTTATTTTTGACACAGGTCACCAAAATTAATTCTACCAAGATCTCTTTTACAAGTCGTGTCAACAAGCTCATATATCACTTCAACTCAGTCATAACACTAAAAGCATTTACAATATTTCTATGGGCTGTTTCCTCCTTTTCCACATTGTAAATATTGCAGCTTGATCCTATCCTAGGCATGTAATAGATACTAGGATTTAAAGGACATTTAATTCAAGGGTGCTTACTTCTGAGTAAATATACTAACAGTATATAAGTGTCACAGATACCAGCAATTTAGTTCTATACAGTAGACATTTACTTGGGAGTAAGCATTGCTGAATTCAGTGAGACTTACTTCTGAGGAGACTGGTGTAGGATTACACTGTTATCCTTTTAATTTGCTTCAATTGAAGCTTTCTTAATAATTAGTTCAGAGGCTAAATCTAAACGAGCAATGTGGCAAAACTTTTCTTTAAAATATAAAGAGAGAAAAGAAAGTATGATTTTTAAAAAAATGAAAAATGATTTTTTTTTCTCTGTAAGAGAAAAATGAAGTCTGGCTTCCAAATTCTCTTTAGACATTCTGCATTTCAGCAAAAAGGGGAAAAAATTGCTTGGCACTAACTTCTGAAACTTAATAAAATGTTAGAATGGCTTTGTAGGTGAAAGTTTAATTTTTGGCAATGAAATCACTTGAATAAGGAAGTATTTTCTTTGCTTACTGGAGAGGGGGAAATAATTTTGATTTGACTGAGTGAGGTGTCTCTGAAGAAAACCAAGAGTACATGACTGTTATTTATAGTTCTTTTCAGTCTTGTAGGGTTGAACCAAGAACATTTTCCTCGTATTATCCAGACCAGTAAATATTAAAGATACTTTTCTTTCATAGACAAAATCAGATAGAGACTGGTCAATCCAGAGGCGAATTTGTGCTCCAATCATGGTAAGACATAAAAGAGAGATAAATCAACTAAGCCAAATCTAGGAGCTATCCCTCCTTCCTCATTTATACATTCACTCTTTTAAGCCAATATTTGAGTAAACAAAAATTGAGTAAACCCTACCATGAACTGCTGCATTGGCTAACTAAGGAGAAAATTTTGGAAATGAGTGGCTGAATGACTTAAGGTAAGAGCTTTTCTGTTCCTCTTAAAATTACAGAAGGAGGGCCAGGAAGCAAACTTGACAACCCTTATCTTTGGCTTTTAACCACTACATATGGAAGTTCAATAGGCATCTTTTTCCCACCCTCCACTTTACGGCTACAGAAATGGGGAGAGGAAATTGTCTTATTTTAAGACACAGGAGCACCCTTCAAAGTCAAAAAGTGCATGAAGACCTTTAAAGGGCAGTTACCACTAACAGTCAGTGGGGTGGTGCAGGCAGAGTGTCATCGAGAACCCTAGGAAATAAACTATCTATTGAGAGTTTGCAAGTGAGGCATAAGGAGAACATCATTCACCTGTTGTATATCCACACCACCCAGAACTTAGAAAGAGGGAAAGTTTTTATGTTATAATCTTTCAAGTTCCCTTTTTTTTTGGGGGGGGAGTATTTGCACCTCTTATCATCCCTCAAGTGTGAGTGTTAGGCTACTGTTCCTATAGCAAACAAGTACTCCATATCCTATGGTTATTAAAAACATCCAAAACAGAGTGGTAATGCCAAATTAAGCTGTGGACATGGGAGATTGTCAAAATTGCCAGTCCCATCTAATACCTAATTAAGATAAGCTTGGATTGATCCAAATCTTTGAAAAGGTCTTCTGACTGGCTATGCTGAAATCTGGCACAGTTCACCACAGTTCAGCTTCATGTAGGGTCGATTCCATTTGGAACTGGAAATAACTGGGGACAGTTCCCCAGCTGTATTGTATTATAACCATGAGCATAGCACATGCTGTTTTATTTCTTCCTAAATAGATCTTGATTAACATCCAGAGCCCAATGAAACCCAATGTTTTTGTGGAGTTGCAGTGGATCTTCAATAAGTTCTGTTCTGGAAATGGGACACAGGAACTGCCAGTGCACAGTACAACCTGGATGTGGCCACTGTGTATGGGATGGTGATGGAGAAAGATCAGTGGTTATGTAAAAATGTACTGCTCAATATTTACGTTCTGTCATCCTCTCCTTTTCCCAACAGTACTGGACTTCACTATGTCTCTAATAGAAACTGAGACCTCTTCTCCAGAGACCAAAGAACAGAGGTGCTGGGAAGTTTAGATGTTTCATTTTGCCTCAAGATTTCATAAACTGTGGGTGATATTAGTATATACCACAGAAGTTCAGCTCTTCCATGTGAGCAAAGAGAGACCTTTTCACAAGGATATTGTCTCTTCCTATATGAACCAACCCAGATCCTGAAGTCATTATCTGAGGCCCTTCTTCATGTGCCTCCTCTGGGAAAGGTCTGGAGGGTAGCAACACAAGAATGGGCCATTTCTGCAGTGGGGCCCTGCCACAAACTTAACAACTCATTAACAATAATGTACAGTATTTCAACACCTTCTCTTACATGAAATCTTAAATAAGATATACAATGTCAAAATAATGATGACTTGTGCAACTCAGTATCTGAGAGCCAAGCAGTCTAAATATTTCTGAAACAAGTCCATGAAAGAACTCTCTATTTGTGTGCTGGTGCGGTCCCAACGGAAGTCCGACAACGAGATACCCAGATTTCCATCTTTGTTCCGTGAATCTTCTTTTGGTCAGCCCGAAAAGGAACTATACACTGGCAGCTCAATGCTCTACCAAATAGATCAGCTCCAACCTTAGAATGGTACTTTGCTATTTTTTTAAATACGGCTACAGAATACTGCCTCTTCTCCTGGCTAATTAATCAATGGCATCTTAAACTGGAGGGGGTTATGTTTTTGTTTGTTATTATGGCCCCAGCCAGCATGACCAATGATCAGAAAGGATGAGAGTTGTAGTCCAACAGCATATGGAGGACAACAAGTTCCCCATCCCTGCCATCCACGTGATGTGGGTTGCCATGGCTCCTACACTGTTCCTGTGTGTAAAATATGCCCAGTGGGAGCAAATGGATGGCTGTGATCTTTTACCACATCTATATGTTCTGTGTTACTAATGCCACAAACCCAAAGAGAAGGCAGAGGTAAATAATAAAAACTAAGCACTTAAAGATTCATCCTAACAGGCTAAACATTCAACATCATAGTGCATATACTAACATCAGTAGCATATAAGCTTTTGTGATCATGTACACATCTTCAGATGCACATGAAAGCTTAGACCCAGAACAAACTTAGGTAGTCTCGAAGGTGCTACTGGACAATTTTTTTATTTATTTCGACTGCATCAGACCAACATGGCTACCTACCTGAATCTAGAATCAGTGGCATAGCGTGGGTTGCTGGCATCCAGGGCAAGTTATATGTTCTTGACACTTTCCACTGACAGGCTGGAAAGAAGGGGCAATAGCTCAGCAACCTACCCAAGTGGCAGCCACAGCGCCCCGTGAGTGTTTAGCATGACAGAGAGCGGGACAGAAGATTGGTCAGGAGCAGGTATCTTTCTAAAGCCCATGCAGAGTGTGCCCTAGTGGCCAGCCGACTGCTCCTCAGTCTACTCACGTGAACACTGGGAGATTTTCTGTGTCAGTAGGAGGGTACACTATTTTCTTATTACTACTACTTTCTTTCTTTTTTCCTTTGAAATTTTGCACCCTTAAGAATTTTGCATCCCATGCTACACCTGACATGATTTTTTTTTTGTCTTGCCTTGCCATTTTTCCCCACTGACAAACAAGAGTAAGGAAAAATCACCTGCTGTTTATCAGCAAGATGAATTATTGCTGCATGTCTAGAAAAGGGACAGTAAATCAAGGTGTGTCCTTCATTAGTTTCTTGCATACACAATGTATTTTCAACTGTGGAGGGTAAAGCTTTAGCTAACTGCTACCCAGCCAAGAACAGTGAATGGCATAAACAAAAGTTTGGTTAGAGGAACTAAACTGAAGAAGCAAGGAACAGCTGTTTCTACCACTGCTGGCTTCTGCCAAGTAATTAGTCATCTCTACCATTCCTTTAAGCAGTTGCTGTAGTAAATGAATATGCCTGCCAAGGATTAGACAAGCTGGAAGAGAAACTGCCAGTCCTAACGCAGCCAATGGATAGGGCAATTGCAGGAGGAAAATAGAGGAGTTTTCTTCAAGTACTTAATCTGGCAGCAGTGCAGAGGCTGTCCAATTGCCATGTCCAATATGAAAGACTTAGGATAAGAAAGCAATGAGACAAACTGTTTGCAGCTTGCCAAATGGCTTCCCTCCCTCCTGCACTGTTCTGGGGGTTCTCCTGACCCTTCCCCCCAAAAAAACTAATTTGAGGGGCACATGTGGAGAGGAGAGGGGGGGAAGCCCCACTGCACCAGCAAAAGTCTTTGTTCAGGGCTTCTGTTGATAGAGATTGCTAAGTGAATCCCACCTATAATGTTTGTATGCATGCTGGTTTTATTGTTGCATCCTCCCCCAGGTCTGAAACAAAAACTCTCAACTTTCTAAGTCCATTGGTCTCAAAAGTTAAACAATTCCCAAATTAAATTTTGCAGAAATTTACTAAACTTAACAGTAAGTTTTACAGTCTATTGAAAACAGACTGGGGAGAGCAAATGGGTCTCAACCTTCTTTACTCAGGACTGTTCTGCAGATCAGTAAACTATTTCAGAATTCATAAACGGCTCTAAATTCAAGGAATCCCCAGGGGGCATACAGAAATTTAAAAATAAAATGCATTTATTTTTAAATACATATATTTTAAAATATATTTAAAAACCAACAGTAACTTAAAACTGCAGGAGAAAATGGACCAATTTGAGAAGACTTGGGAGAAAAGACTCTTTCATTGGTTGTTCCTATGAGATGCCCATATTAATGTTCTATCCACCAGCAGCTTGTCCACACCAGAGCAAAATGTGGAGTTGCAATGGCCTGTCTCTCCATTGATGTCCTCCCCATCCCAGTGTTGTCTTCTTCCCTTTTAAATGCAGAAAATCCAAAATGACCAAGATTGAGCAACCCCATATTAAGGGACAGATGTCTGGGACAACACTGAAATGGAATTCACATTTGCTTTGATGCAGACAGAGGTGAACTTAGGGCAAGAAAGTGGTCAGTCACATTGATCTCTTGCCGGGGAAATAAAAGGATTGGGTGGACCACTTTCTCCCAATGACAGATGAAGACCTAGGTGAGTTCAGCAAAATGGATCAACTTTTCCATAAGTATGTATTAGTGCAAATCTTAGAAGACGAACTCTGCCTTCTAGAGGAGGGGAAACCCAGGCTCAGGGGCCAGGTGTAGCCCTTCAAACCTTCCCATCTGACTACACCTCTCACTGGTCAGCTTCTGACATTGAGTGTTTTTGCCTCGTTGAGATATGCCTCTTGAACTCTAATAATGTCTCCTGCTTGTCCGGATGGAGAACAGAGAGGGGTATGTGGGAAAGAGCCTACCCAAACAAAGGCAAGATTCACACTTATTGCTTCACTCACTTTGGCCCCACCACAACTGGCATGTGGGCCTCAGGAGGTTTTCAGAAAGGAATGTGGTCCTCTGACTGAAAAGAGATTTCCACCCCAGTCTAGAGGCACATGTATCATCATTTCAGAGCTTCTGGAGTTCTTGCCTTTAGACAAACCATCTCTTCTCCATCCACAACATCCTAAGATTTGCTGTACCATGTCCAATGGATGAAAATCAATCCTGCCTAGTTCTGCACAAATTAGCTACTTATCCTAAAACAGACTCAAAACTGCTATACAAGCCAATTTATGCCATTGGGTTTTTCTTTTATTGGCTATGTGGATCAAACTAGGAGCCCAGCATGCTGAATTGTTACTTGGCTCAGCTGCCTTAATGTCCAACCGCATAAATCAATTGACTTGGCTATGATGGACGGTTGCCTAAATTCACTGTGCACCCCTGCTGTTTATCTCCACTTTATACTGTCACCTCAAAAGACTAGATACCAAGCCTTGGTTTTTAATCTGGTTTGGTAAAGACTCATCCTTCTGATGCATCCTGTGTGATTTGTCTTCTCTGTGATTGAACTGGATGCCCAAAGATGGGTGACTCAATTAAAGTCTTTATTGACCAGCTGGATGGAGGTGTCCTTGAGGCATACAGTAAAAACAGTGCTCCACTTCTTGCATACCAAGTGTGTTCTTTCACAAACTCATATTGGGTATGTGGGGGCCACTTTGATAGCTGGAATGGGGTCCTCTACAAAGGCTCTGATAGTTTAGATGCTCAACTACCGAGCAGTGGCAATAACTTGCTATCTTGAGGAGTTCAGTCATTCTGTTCTCAGTTTTAGTTGCATTGAATTCCACCCTCCCTAGAGCTGGATCTTTCCCAAACAGTCCTCTAAATTTTGATGTTTATTCTTCAGTACACCCATGGGGCTGAGTCCATTGAAATCAGGATTCCACTGCTCAGCGCCTGAGGGCCCTTGTCCTGCCACACAACACCTGGCCCAGGGTGGGAAGAAGAAGAGTTTGGATTTGATATCCCACTTTATCACTACCCGAAGGAGTCTCAAAGCGGCTAACATTCTCCTTTCCCTTCCTCCCCCACAACAAACACTCTGTGAGGTGAGTGGGGCTGAGAGACTTCAGAGAAGTGTGACTGGCCCAAGGTCACCCAGCAGCTGCATGTGGAGGAGCAGAGATGAGAACCCGGTTCCCCAGGTTACGAATCCACCGCTCTTAACCACTACACCACACTGGCTCAGTGGGGCCTGATGGGCTCTATAAAGGATTGCTGCCGCTGCTGCCGCTGCTGGCAGAGAAGGTTCCGTTCTGTTCTGTTTTTGTTTTTGTTTAAATTGCTGTAATTTTTTACCTATGTCATTTTAAACTGTGATATTAATGCTGTATTCTTAGTTTTAGATTTTGATTTATGTGGAAATTGTTTCCCATTTGGTTGTGTATTTTTTGATGTGGTTTATTTATTGTTTATGACTTTTGTAATTATGTAAATCTTGTTATGCTGTAAGCCGCCTTGAGCATGGTTTTTTTAACTGTGGAAAGGCGGCATACAAATAAAAAATGATGATGATTATGTGAGTACAACAACTTCTGCTCCATAGTGGAATGTCCCCAAGTATGCTATGGGGGATTCCTCACCACCACCCCAGCTGATTTTGCCAAGAAGTCTTAGGGGGCATTCACTGAAATGTGTCATTGAAGAAGCAGGTATGTAGCTGGGGCATACGTCTGGATCCTTTGCTGTCACTTGAGGCTCAGGTGGCATTGGTGGTACAGAGTGCCTTCCATCAGTTTCGGCTGGTGGCCCAGTTGTGCCCCTATCTAGACAGGTATTGCCTAACTTTTCTCATCTATGCTCTGGTAACCTCTAGGTTATGTTACTGCAATGTGTTTATACGTGAGGCTATCTCTGAGGACAGTTCAGAAACTTCAGCTGCTGCAGAATACAGTGGCCAGTTTGCTCACCAAGGCAAAATAACACTAATGCTGGCTTGACTGCACGGCTTCTAATTAGTTTCCAATGCCAATTCAAAGTGCTGGTTTTGACCTATAAACCTTAAATGGCTCAGGAACTCAGTACCTCAAGGACTGCCTCTCCCCGAGTGACCTGGATCCTGTGATCATCATCTGAGGCCCTTCTTCCTCCATGAGAGGTCTGGAGGGTGGCAACACAAGAACAGGCCTTTTCTGTGGTGGCTTCCTGCTTGTGGAATGCTCTCCCCAGGGAGGTTCTCCTAGCACCTTCATTACATATATTTAGGTACCAGACCCCCCCCCCCAAAAAAATAATAATATCCATTTTCTCTCAGGTCTTTGAATAATTAAGCAATCTATGGCCTTTTAAAGTGTGGGAGCCCTACTGTTTTTGTTCTTACGATACGTGTTTTTGTGTTTTTATATCATATACCACCCTGTGATCTTTGGCTGAAGGGCAGCATATAAATTTAATAAGTAAGATGAAGAATTTGGAATCAAGGGTTCTGACAGTGTTGGATAAGGTCACTGAGCATCTGCAAACCACCTGCTCTGTCCTGGTTTTTAACATCCAGGGACTATCAGACAACATCCAGGACTATGTCTGCCAAATCTTTGATGACCTTCACGTCAATTTCATCCTGGGGGCTTCTTTCCAGGATCTCCCTGGCATCATCGTCTCTCAGAGCAAGCAGAAGGTGATCAAAGCATAGGGGTCTCTAGATGAGCTGCTTGGCTGTTTGATCCACAATCTCCCCCTTATGTGGCTTGAAGGGCATTTTATAAGGTCTGGGGAGCCAAATAAGATGCTAAAGTAGTAGAGGAACTTAACCACATGTTAGCCTCCTAGATTCTACATGAATATTCAGTTCCAACATTTGCAATGTGATATATGAATTATTCTGCTGCTAAATACTTTCTCTCTCAAAAGACTGCCGCGGTTATGATATTTAAGATTAAAATAATGGTGGGGATTTGCTGGTTAAACCTCACAAAGTTTTTGCTTCAGCTGTGAGCCACGTATTGACGATGCTCATTGAATGATTTTGCTGTTGTAAACCACTGGTGCTGCACTCTTCAGAGGCAGCAAAGCAATTGGCACGGCAGGATCCG
This sequence comes from Podarcis erhardii, assembly GCF_964252035.2. Lineage (NCBI taxonomy): Eukaryota > Metazoa > Chordata > Lepidosauria > Squamata > Lacertidae > Podarcis > Podarcis erhardii. The sequence continues at coordinate 22,962,809 of NC_138515.1, read as the reverse complement.
GAACCATGGCTGTGAAAATTAAGGATTTCTTCATATGCTGTTGATCAAATAAAGTGGTTACATTACTTATTTGTACAGAGACCACCCTAAAGCAAAGATTTCATTCTGATCTCCCCACATGATGAGTTGTAATTGTCAGTTTCTTTAACTGGATTTGAAAAGATGAGCTGGAAACAAAATAAGCCTCATCTTCTCTAATCAGTACCTTATTTTATTTTACTTTAGTTTTCCCAGCTTTGTAAAAAGCTCACTGTTTGGTTGACTTACACAGTAACATTGTTAAGCTTTAGCTGAACAAGAAACAAGACTAAGACTACCACCACTACTATAACAACAACAACAACAACAACAACAACAACAACAACAACAACAACACAGTAGGAAGAAGGCGGAGGAGGAGGAGGAGGAGGAGGAGGAGGAGGAGGAGGAGGGGGAGGGGAGGAGGAGGGGAAGGCTGAATTATGTACAGGATTATGAGTTTTTGCACCAAACAACAATGTGTTTTAGGGGAGGAGTGGTAAACTTATGTCTTATAGGAACTGTATCCTTAAGCATCCACTTACTTTGGCTTGTGGGTTTCATTTATTTGGGGAAGCTGCATTTCATCCTTTTACTAAGGAACTCATTGGCTTCCACATGCTGAAGGCCAGCTGGTGGTCCCCCCCCCCATTCTAGAACCCTGGAAGATCAGGCAGCTCTCTGCTTCAGACACATTGGAGGTCAACGCACGAATCGTGGTGAGGGTAGACCTGCCACATTTGTCCCTACATCACCCCTTAGTTAATTGGCATGACAAGGGAACACCTGAAGAGAGCTTCAGATACCAGATATAGCCCATCAGGTCACCGGTTGACCAGTTGTTGTTTTTATATAATCGTTAAAACTATGGTTAAAGACCCAACATCCATGAATTTGTCTAGTCTTTTCTCAAGACTGCCTAACCCTATAAGATCTAGTGGTAGCAAGTTTCATGTGTTAATTATGTGATGTGAAGATGTCCTGTTTTTCCAGTGTCATTGGATGACCCCCAACTCTAGTATTGTTTCATAACACCTTTACATTTGGGTGGGTTTTGAAATCTGAAAAGCCTTTGAGATTCCCATGAGTTCAAAAAATCCATTGATCATCTGGCTGGAGGGACTGGCTCTGCAACGCATGGCTCAGTCAATCCAACACAAGGTTCTGCATTACCGGTGATAAATCTTCCAGTTTCTATTAGCCCTTTGCTGCGCCTTATTTTTAATATGTAACAGTTCCCCAAATTTGCTTTACTTATTTGCCTTTCATTTCATCTACAGCAACCAAATCAGATGTGACGTTTATTCCATGATGGATCATTGTGTGTTCTTTTGATTCTTGTCTTTTCAGTCATTCAAGATGAAATCATATAGTCAGTTACACAAATGCAAGTACTTTTGAACTCAAAAGGGCTTACTTCTGAATAGACATGCATTGGATTGCATTGTCAGTTCCTGAAATTTAAATGGACTATAAAGGTAAAGGTAAAGATACCCCTGCCCATACGGGCCAGTCTTGACAGACTCTAGGGTTGTGCGCCCATCTCACTTAAGAGGCCAGGGGCCAGCGCTGTCCGGAGACACTTCCGGGTCACGTGGCCAGCGTGACAAAGCTGCATCTGGCGAGCCAGCGCAGCACACGGAAACACCGTTTACCTTCCCACCAGTAAGCGGTCCCTATTTATCTACTTGCACTTTGACGTGCTTTCGAACTGCTAGGTTGGCAGGCGCTGGGACCGAGCAATGGGAGCGCACCCCGCTGCGGGGATTCGAACCACCGACCTTTAGATCGGCAAGCCCTAGGCACTGAGGCTTTTACCCACAGCGCCACCCGCGTCCCATCTTAAATGGACTAGAATTACATTATAATGAGTGCTACTGATATATAAGCTACAAGAATGCTGGACTAGATGGACCTTTGGTCTCAGCCAGCAAAGCTTTTCTTATCTTTTATACCCTGTTCTTGTACACAGTTAAGGTGATCTGGTTAGTATCATGGCATGTCAATGATCCGATATTGTCCAATATCAAATATTGAAATCAAGTATCAAAGAGCCAATGGAATGGAGAGAATATTTCACTGGGAGATCCAGTTTTTAAATTCCTGCTGAAGATCAAACTGGACAAGTATCTTGAATAGATCCCAGAAACTGCTAGTCTGGTGGCTGAAGTAGCCCTGAGTGTAAGGGTCAGTATGTACGTCCAGAGTTGACATTATTTTGCATCATTCCTCCACATGGTAAGCCGTTCATGCGCAGCACGCCTCAGGAAATTTTCTCAACAACATGGCAGAAGGACCATTCACAACAGCATGGTCACAATCCCCTAAGTCATGCACAAGGTGCTGTGAATTAATGCTTTGCCACATGGAGACAAACAACACGTGTTTGGCTCTGTTTGGTGGAACACGAGCAACAAAACTGACCCTCAACTTCCTGAGCCATTAAAGCCAGTGTGGCAGCTTTGCACACTCCAATGGGACTTGCTTTGTAAGTAATATTAGCCTTTATCACTTTGAAGCTAGCATGGCAAGGAGGAGTAATCCAGCGCATCTGTTGTGGCCCAGCTTGATTAATGGATCTAATGTTATCCCCCACAGCGCATGTCAAGGCAAAAAAATTTTAGAGTTCAGTGTATGCCGTAAATCCATTTACAGCTGCTTTTTTATGATGTAATGAAGGCAAACATTATACAAGGCCAGGATGACGTTATGACATCCTTGGAGGCTTCTCTATTCTGCTCCTTATGACTGCAATCAGTGCTTTATGGCAGTTTAGTACGATGGTTCAGGTGCTGATTAGAAAAGCCCTTTGCTCGATCAGGGGTTTGTTTCATGGAACAGAAACTTGCTTTTTTGGTAACCTTTCAAGAAGATCACTGCTAACTGGAAACAATTAGTGGGAATTGAAGCAACTCCCTCGAGGCTCAACTAGATCCTTCTATGTCCCATTTTAGTGTAATAGAGGCTGATCTGTGTGGGTATGGTTCTGCCTCCCCTTTTTTTACTTTGGCAATAGGTCTTCAAAGAAGTGAAGAGAATGACAAAGTGCAACTGTCTGTGCAGCTAGTCAGGCTGCGCCCCCTGGGAGTGATGGTTGCTGTTTTGTTTCATTTTCCTTTGGGGAGTGTGTGTGTGTGGACACACGCAATGAGGGAGGCCCTGGGGAAGGTCCAGCATGGTTTGGGAAAAGTCCAGGCTCTGACGGGCAGAAGTTCCATCCAGGGACAGCCGTCCCTTTGCCAGCTGTGAGGAGAAGGAGGCATCACTATAGGCCCCCAGTCCCAGCCTAGGAGCAGCTCTCCTCCCCGTGGCCCCAGAAGGTGGCAGCCAGACAGCCTCAGCAAGGGAACCTGTTGTGGGGTGCCAGGTTGCGTCCCCTCAGAATTCTGCACCTGGGCCATAGCTCCTCTTGCCCCCACCCCTGGCTACACACCACTGACCTGCTGCTAGGAGAGCTTCCAGAGTCTCCTTCATGCATTATTTTCATGAAGGGGGGTCTGTACATAGAGTAAGGACAGGGTGTGCTTGCCCCATTTCCGATGCTGTACAGCCAGTCTAGCCCAGCCCCTCACATCCACACGTTGAGCACCAACTATTGAAGAGGAAGCTCTATGCAAAATATTTGAGAGATAACTAAAAGCACATTATCAAAATTCAAGTGCAGAATTCATTTCACATGCAGAAATATGAGGTGATGATCCACGAAATATCAGCAAACAACAAGCACACAAAGGTGGGGGAACTTTTTCACATTGCTTCATGGGCAGCATTCTGGGGGGCACATGTGGACAGAACCAGGTGCAACAGTGAGCCAAGCAACAGATGTGATTCTTACCTTTGTGTACAAAGCTATATATATTACACACACACATCTCTCTATCCAGACAAGCATCACTACTGTACAGGGACACATTCTGGTTAAGAACAGAACAGGCTAGTGATGGCCGTGGCCTGAGGAGACTCATGACGGTTGGATAGGCCACAATCTGCCCTCAGGAGTGAAGCTCTGTAAATTACAAAAATTCATTAAATAATTGCAAACTACCAAGACGAGACCAGAAAAAATAAACATGCACAGAATGTCACAGATCATGCAATAAGAGAAATTGAGCAGCTAAGGCACCTCCCTCCTGCCTTGCCCCACCCTGTGACACCTGTCCACCCAAACGTCTTCTTCTTCACTGATGTGCATGTGCGAAAATTCAGCCATGATTCAAAAGCTCGGCAAAAAGGAAGACTTTCATCCCACTTTTTGGCAGATAGCTCATATTCAGCATTCAGTGCCAACGTGCAATAAGGTCAGTTCCATCATCACTAATCAACATTCCTGTGCTGCTTTAAGCCATCATTTTAAGGTGGTCATCTCCCACTTGGCTCAAGCAGACAGGCAAGACTAAGGTTTGACCAGTGCTGGAATTACATATAAGAAGAGAAAAAGAAGAGTTTGGATTTGATATCCCGCTTTATCACTACCCGAAGGAGTCTCAAAGCGGCAAACATTCTCCTTTCCCTTCCTCCCCCACAACAAACACTCTGTGAGGTGAGTGGGGCTGAGAGACTTCAGAGAAGTGTGACTGGCCCAAGGTCACCCAGCAGCTGCATGTGTTAGGAGTGGAGACGTGAACCCGGTTCCCCAGATTACAAGTCTATAATTCTTAACCACTACACCACACTGGCTATAGCTTAGGGCTCCACTCTCTTGGGGGCCCCTCAAAAAATTAAAGGAAAAAACCCCTGGATGTACATTTCCAAAATATAAGTTAAGAAACAAAATGAAACCTACATACAGCAACAGTGTTCTGTGTTGTGTAGGCTCCTATGATGTAAGTAATGGGCCCCGCCTGCTAGCCTGCTCCCTAAAATATCACTGGTTTGCACATTTCTATATATAGCTTGCCTACATTCTGCATGGACTGGTTGCATGGCAACATGTGCAAGTGGCTTTAGGTACCTATTAGGTCCATAAATTACCATATAGCATATATTCAACCCAAAAAAGTGACAATTTGTTGTTGACAAAGGACAGCTGGACATATAAGGTCCCCAATGCCTTCAGTAGCTTAGGGCTTCATCAAACCTAAATCCGGCCCTGGGTTTCACCCATAGTTTGATCCCTTGCATTTGTTTGCAATTTGCTGAGGATGCCCCTGAGCTGCAAAGGATGATGATGAAAACTCTGAAGCTGCTCCTTAAATACTATGGCCATCGTCAGCCCAACAAGACACTTTTACTGCAAGCTGACTGCTCCTGCACTTGTAATAAAAAACAATGCTATATCCAACAGCTTTGCTTTGAAACACCCCAAACAATTTATGGTGACAAAATTGCAGCCTGGCTTGCAAACCAGTATCTCTGTCCAAGTTAAGTCAGGGAACCTATTAATCTGTATGACAGAAGCAGTTGAGCTTGTGCATGATCATTCTGCTTCCTGTTCCTACGTATTTTTTTTCCCCAGAAAGGAGATGGAGTTGAGTCATCATCTAGCATTATAACTAATCCCTCTCCCCAAGTAAGTTTTCCAAAACGACATATTGCAAGGTATGTTAAGTAGAAGCGAGGGCTTTTCCCAGTGGTGTTCTTCTTACAAGCGTCAGAGTGTGACTCCCATCTATTTTTTGATCATTTATTCAATTAGATATGTAAATTGGCTACAAAATCTGAAACACACCTGTTCCTTCCAGCTGTCTACCAAACATGGACTCCTTTACCTGTATAAAGCCAGTGCCCATTCATTAAAAATCTGTGGAAGGGTAGCAAGATAATTTCCAATTAGCTCTTCGTAAATGCCATGTAAACAGCTGGAAATTATTTGTTAGTTTTTTGTTTTTGTTTATTTCAAATGCAGAGACATAAATCCATGAAAAGGTAGAACTGCTGTGGATCAAAAGTGGTATTAGCAGACATATACACACTCGGTTTATATTGTTCCCAGGCATCAACTCCAGTCCTGAAACCTTCTGCCCTGCTTTTTTTCAACCTCCTGCACCCCTACGGAAGCTTTTCGGAAGGAAATATTTTGTGTTAATTTGGATTTTTTGGGGGGGTTATTTGTGGGCTGGGGGGTTGTTTAGGGCAGGTATAGGCAAACTCGGCACTCCAGATGTTTTTGGACTACAACTCCCATCATTCCTAGCTAACAGGACCAGTGGTCAGGGATGGAAAGAGAAGCTGCTGAATTGCAACTTATTACCAAACTTAAAACCATGGAGAAACCTGGTCTGAACAAAGACATTGGATTCTTATCTCATTATACATGACAAAGCCATTTTTCACCTTCTCACCCTTTGCTTTTTCCTGTAAGACCTATTGCAGTCGTTAAGAGTCGTCAGCAGGCTCATCACAGCTATCTGCCAATCACCCATTCCCACCACCCTTCTGAGTAATACCTCTCCCCAACTTCTCACTATATAGAAGGGTCTGGTGACTTCTGTTTCAGTGTATCTGAAGAAGTGTGCATGCACACGAAAGCTCATACCTAGAACTAACTTAGTTGGTCTTTAAGGTGCTACTGGAAGGAATTTTTTTATTTTGTGATGTATGGAAGTGAGAGCTGGACCATAAAGAAGGCTGATCGCCAAAGAATTGATGCTTTTGAATTATGGTCTGGAGGAGACTCTTGAGAGTCCCATGGACTGCAAGAAGATCAAACCCATCCATTCTGAAGGAAATCAGCCCTGAGTGCTCACTGGAAGGACAGATCGTGAAGCTGAGGCTCCAATACTTTGGCCACCTCATGAGAAGAGAAGACTCCCTGGAAAAGACCCTGATGTTGGGAAAGATGGATGGCACAAGGAGAAGGGGACGACAGAGGACAAGATGGTTGGATAGTGTTCTCGAAGCTCCAGCATGAGTTTGACCAAACTGCGGGAGGCAGCGGAAGACAGAAGTGCCTGGCATGCTCTGGTCCATGGAGTCATGAAGAGTCGGACATGACTAAATGACTAAACAACAACAAATTGACATGATTAAGGCATTTGAGAAGCAGCCTCTCATTAGAACATAACAAGAGCCCATCAGCATCAAACCAAAGGTCTGTCTAGTCTAGCATTCTGCTTTCCTAGTGGCCAACCATGTGCATCTTACTACATTATTATCATCACCACCGTCACAGCCAAAGGTACAAAACTTGATGTCTTATGTTGCCCTAAAATTAATTGAAATGGGCCCATAATAGGAAGCCGGCAGCCCAGTATCCAGAGCTGATCTAAAGTGCAGAGATTAATGAGATCAAATCCCAACATTCTTTTTCAATGTTGGTTGTGAGATGCAAAGCTGCTTCATGTTCCTGTCTGGGTTATATGGCATGTGCTTTATCTCATTTTTACTTTGAAGAAAAATTGATGGGGGGGGAGTATTGGTTGCCTAAGCAAACAGACTGTCCTGCAGTCATGTCAGGCTGATTTATGAATAATCCAAGAATGTTTGTCTGTGTCTATACATGCATATCAGATCAATATTCAAAATCATTGCTAGGAATGCCAATGTCCAGGTCACAAGCTAGTTAGTTCCTGGAACCAATCTGCATAGTAACTGGGGCCTCTGAATTGCTGTCTCCTGAACAAGAGTTGTCATGCAGAAAGCAAACCTTAGTTAGAGCAAAACTGACCTACAAGTGGTGTTGATTTTCTTCTTTTCAGCAAATGCAGGTGAGGAAGTGAGTTCTCTGAATGAGCATCTAGTAGATAACAGACTGGGTAAGGGCCGATGAAATGAACCTCTACTGAGAAAAGAGGGAGGTATTGTTAGTGAATTGTTTGCCTTCCCAGATGTGTTGTGTTCTAATTGATCTGGAGGGCTTGAACATTCACCAAACTTAGGCTCACAGATTCAGTGTGAGCAGGCTAGAGGCTAGAGCAGGCTAGAGCAGGCATGACCAAACTTTGTCCTCCAGCTGTTTTGGGACTACAACTCCCATCATCCCTAGCTAGCAGGACCAGTGGTCAGGGATGATGGGAACAAAACAGCTGGAGGGCCAGGTTTGGCCATGCCTGCACTAGAGGCACAGCTGACCTCAGTGATGCTGAGCATCTTTTCCAGCTTGTGCTGAAATGCAACCTGACCCAGACAGAGATGCCTTGCTACAGTTCATCAGGTTCTGATAACCTCTCTCTTGGATTACTGCATTGAACATGGAGATCCTTTGAAAACAGTCTGGGGATTTCAGCTGTCCAGAACAGGGCCACTAGATTGTTAAGTGGGACTGGATGAGTTGGTCATATTATACCAGTGCTTTGTCATCTACATTGGTGCCCATCCACTTCTAAGGCACAAGTTGGAAAAGTAGGGTTGGCTACATATGCATCACACTGATAACAGGACACTGATAAGCACAACATTTCCATGTGCTGCTATATATATGATGACTTGAGTGCCTGCTCAGTCTATTGCCCAGGTGCTAACTCTGGATTAACAACTTCAGGTCTCTCCTCCCATTCTTATGATCCTAAGACAGAAGACTCCTCCAAATAGAGAGCTCTATTAGGTAATGTGTAATATTTAATATGTAAAGACACAACCACCCTAATTCAAAGTTTCCAGAGAGGTAGTTATATTAGTCTGTGGCAGGAGAACCATCAAACCCTGGACCAGAATAAGAAGAAGAAGAAGAGTTTGGATTTGATATCCCACTTTATCACTACCTGAAGGAGTCTCAATGAAGCTAACAATCTCCTTTCCCTTCCTCTCCCACAACAAACACTCTGTGAGGTGAGTGAGGCTGAGAGACTTCAGAGAAGTGTGACTGGCCCAAGGTCACCCAGCAGCTGCACATGGAGGAGCGGAGATGCGAACCCGGTTCCCCAGATCACGAGTCCACCGCTCTTAACCACTACACCACACTGGCTCCATTGATTTAAGTCTTTTTTTGAGTAGAACATTGGGCACACCATACATTTAAAACACATGACTTCCCCCAAAGAATTCTAGGAACTGTAGCTTCCCACTCACTGAACAATAATTCCCAGCACCCTTTACAATCTACAATTCCCAGGATCGTTTGCTCATGTGTTTTAAATGTGTTTGGATGTGATTTAAAGCATGGTGTGGATGTGACCTTAGTTGGATACAACTAAGGTGTGTTTTTAATTATCCTCTTTGTGAACCAAACCTGCCCCAAACTCCCAAAATAGCTTATTCACTCCCCTACATTACTTCACGTCCAACTGAATTCACAGCTCTCTCTGCCCATCCCAGACACAGACAGACATTGCCTTTCACTGCCCTTCCGTCAAAATTTGGCATGTGTCACATTCTCGAGACTGGAGAGAGATTTGAAGACATTAAGGATCTTTTTTGTTAAAATCCTTGGCTGCTCATTAAGTTGCCCAGTGACAAATCCATTCACGGTCATCAAGACAGCTGCATTAATAGCACAATTAGCTAGAAAAACCAAGAGGACAGATTATATTCATAAGGTGAAAATTACTCCCCCCCCCCTCACCCACATTATATCCTTTATTGAGGGTACTTCTTTTTCAAGGGATAACATTTCAGAAATTTAACGCCCACTTATGCCAAGAGATAACGTATAAGAAACAAAGACATCTGGAAGCAAATATTCTCTCGTCTGAGGATGTTTTTTTGGAACAGGCTGAATTCCCAGGTGAACCCAAATTTAAAACCCATTAGGAATCCTAGGTTGTCTTGGATACCTTTCAGGAAGAATGTGATTAATCCATTCTAGATTTATTTATTTTTAAAGAAAAAGAGGAAGAAATTGAGTAATGGGTGAAGGATAGGAAATGATATATGAGGATAAAAAGGAAAATGGTTCTGATGTGTTACTTCTAAACACAAATTGAATTAAATATAAATAACCAAAAAAAAAAAAACCTAGGGGAAATGGCTTGAAATTAGATTATTAGTCCATCTATTCCAGGTGTGGGAAAATTCAGGCCCTCCAGATGTTTTGGACTACAATTCCCATCGTGTTGCTTGGGGCTGATGGAAGTTGGAGTCCAGCCACATCTGGAGGGCCACAGATTGCAGCACTTTGATTGGCAGCAACTCTCTATCACCTGCTGCCTGCTCCTTTTAGCCAGCAATCAAACCTGGGACCTTCCAGATACAATTATTATTCGTATTATTATTATACATACATACATACATACATACATACATACATGCATGCATACATACATACATACCCATCTGGCTGGGTTTCCCCAGCCACTCTGGGCAGCTCCCAAAGAATAATAAAAATAAAAATTAAAATTAAAATGTTAATAAAGCAGCAAAACATCAAACATTAGAAACTTCCCTAAACAGGGCTGCCTTCAGATGTTTTCTAAAAGTCAGATAGTTATTTATTTCCTTGACATCTGATGGGAGGACCTTCCACAGGGTGGGCGCCACCACGAAGAAGGCCCTCTGTGTGGTTCCCTGTAACCTCACTTCTCGCAATGAGGGAACCGCCAGAAGGCCCTCGGAGCTGGACATATGCTCTGCGGCTGAGATGCATTAATAAAGAGGTTGTGGTTTGCAAAGATAATCCCAATGATTTTTTCCACTTTGCTCAGTATTTAGATGGTATGCAATCCATACAACATAGTTTTGGGGTCTATTATTATGGAAATGATACCGAAGTGCTTTAACACCTTGATTCTGTAATCTGGGTGGGAAGGAGGTGGTGCCCCTGTTACTTTCCTTCCTTCAGAGCTTAATACCATTTTGCTGGTGTGTTTTCCTGAGGCTCTGAGCAGAGATAATTCTTCATCCACAAGGCACCACATTCCTTCAGAGTGCTGCTGACATTGTTGTTCTCTGAATGAACGCCTGCAAGAGACAGACCTAAAACAAGCTCCTCAGTGGTAATGAAATCGCTTCAAATGTGCTGAAAATATCAGATAAACGGTCGTCACAGCCCATGTTAACAAGCTCCACACGCTGCCTTTGCCTTTCATCTGTGACAACATTAAAGGTTTTACTAGCCATTAGGTTGCATTGCGAGAGTTACAAAGGAAGACGAGACGAGCTACTCCAGGAGGAATTTAAAGCTGTCTAATGACTGTACAAGACATTCGAAATGTTGCCTCTTCGGCAGCTAAGAAAATACTGACATTGGCATAATTAACCATTCCAGGCTTCGAGGAGCTCATATATTCTCAAGGCAAGCAAATGCCAAGATCTTACTGGAGGTGATGTTTCAAGCAAGACCATAATGTGGTGGAGATGAGATTTCACTTGCTCTCCACCACAGTCACTGAGTTCCGTGGTTGAAACTGCACATGCATGCAGCCTCTGAGGGGTTTCATGCTTTGTCACATCATTCCATTGTCGCACCTCTGTTCATAACAGAAGGCACTGGCAGGGCACAGTCCCAAAGTAGCCATGCTCCATAAATTGCTTGGTTCCCGCCTTCCCCCATGCGTCTTTCTCCCAAGTTAATTCACATTACAAAAATGTCAGTGAGCATCCTTGCACGGTTGCTCATTTCTTTAAGCTAATGGCCTCTAGCTGACTATGTTCTTGACATGTGAGCAGTGTGGAAGCATTTGTTCCCAGTCGTAGTGCATGTGAAGTGATGTACTGCAATGGTTAAAAGCACATGCTACATATGGGGAAGGCTGGGTCAAAGCTCATCCAAGATAGAAGTGAAGACAACCTACTCTCTCCCTCACTAAGCCCCAGCTACTAAAATGAAGATGATTAGATGCCTGCCAAGATTTGATGGGTATAAAGAAAGACAGACATACAACACCCTCATTTTCATACCAGTGATTACTTTGCAACAAGCTCCACATTACAGATTCCTGAAGGCATTAGGGACACAGGTGGTGCTGAGCCTCTTGGGCTTGCTGATCGGGGTGAGCTCCCATTGCTCTGTCCCAGCTCCTGCCAGCCTAGCAGTTCAAAAGCACACCAGTGCCAGTAGATAAATAGGTACCACTGCGGCGGGAAGGTAAACGGCATTTCCATGCGCTCTGGCACTCGTCACGGTTCTCTGTGTGCCAGTAGCGGTTTCGTCATGCTGGCCACATGATCCAGGAAGCTGTCTGTGAACGAACGCCAGCTCCCTCGGCCTGAAAGCGAGATGAGCGCCGCAACCCCATAGTTGCCTTTGACTGGAGTTAACTGTCCAGGGGTCCTTGACCTTTTTTACTTGCTGCATTGGTAGGTCAGGGTTACTCATTAGGTGAGGATACCAAAGAATTAGCATTCTCTGCTGCAGTGGACTGTAAAGTAAATGGCTGCTTGCCCAGTCACAGGGTGGGTGGCTGTTGTGGCTCATCGTGCTGAGTTTCTCCCCCCTTGGGAGCAACAACAGAGCTAGGCAGCCGGCTGTAGGGAATTCCCAGGCTGGCCAGTGGAGGTTGGCAATGGCTTTCCTCCCATTGGCTTATTTGAAATACGTACTAGCCAATCCGGCTGGGCCAGGTGGGCGGGGCTTGAGTCCTGATAAAGGCTGGCTGCAGCCAACCCCAATGGCTACTGGTAGCCAAAGAACACAGAGCAGATAACATCATGTAGGGGTGCATCACTCCCACCCCAAAACTGTGTGATGAATGGGTACCCCATTAAAGTGGTCTAGGAGGAAGTCTACGTCAAAAAGTTAAAGCATGTGGCACATAAGTATCATATATATATGATACTTATGGTCTTTGGCTCCAGAAAGAGAATTTCCATCTCAAATTCTGGATTTATTCTAAGGAACTAGGGATGGATGGGTGAGGTAATTCGGGTCTCTCTTAGTTCCAGTCTGAACTTCATTTCATCCCATTTCCACATCAGTTTGCAATTTTATAAAAAAGAAATGTCCACATGAACATTCATAACATTTTCATGCAACTTTCTCCTTGTATACAATATTCCGTACATGGTTTTCTGTGATGCAATCATTTTTTTCAAACAATTGTCCCTCGTTTAACAGATTTATACATTATTTTCACAGATATATGCATTGTTGCACATTTTTTCCTAGTTAAGAATGATAGTCAATGCTAGAGTCAAAGTAAGCCCCATTGAAATCTATGAACAGAAGTCCACTGATTTAAATGGTCTAATCCAATTATGATTCAGTTGGATTTATTGATACTTTCTCTGCATGCATTTTCTTATTGAATAACTCATTGTGAAATTAATGAAAGAGCTAATTTTGAAGGATAGCTGGGTCATGCTGGCCGGGGCTGATGGGAGTTGGAGTCCAGCTACTTGTGAAGAGCCCCGTGTTCCCCGCTTGAAATATTGTATGGGGAAGTGCAAGCTAGATAGATATGCATTAAAATGTCAACAAACAAATTTCTCCCCCGGTCCCTACAGGAAACCAGGGTTTTGTCACTGAAAATGGAACTAACTATAGTTTTTGACTAACTTCCTCCTTTGAAAGATTTGGGTGTGCCATACATAACATTTGATGTATAATTCATGGAAGGAATTGAGAGATTTGCTCTGCTTAGGCATCAATTTACCAGCAGGGAAGCTAATACCCTGCAAGCAAAGATACTATTATTTCCAGAAATAAAATGTGAGCAACAAGATGAATTTCTTTAGCAAGCCCTGATTGTTTGGGAGACAACCAATGTTTGCATTAGTGCGATATCATCTCTGCTGCAATAATAGGAGCTAGTTTGTGCATTATTATCTTTCATGCTTGGGTTTTGTTTGTTTTCGTGCTCTCTACGTCTGGGAGGGAAAATACGGAGAAGAGCAATGGCTCAATTTGCTCATCATCACTTTCTGACTGTGAAGATAACTTTGTAAAGAGAGACAACATTTTGTTTTCTTGGGGGTCGGTGAAATCATTGTGGATAATCTTGGGACTGTATCTGCCTTTTGGTGGGAAGAGATGGCTATCCTAGTCTGTGCCTACTCCTAATTTCAGAATGCTATGGGAGGCTGGGCTCAGAGGGGATTACTCCAATGCAAATGTATTTTTGGTACCTTCTTTCCCTTCCAAATACTGGGTGTAGGCTGAATTGAGAACCATTCCCCTCAGTCCAAATTAGTCCATCTATCTTTGCTACCAGGCTTCTCCATCATTGGGTCCCCAAGTAGTTATAGTTGCTAGACTGTTGTTGTTTAGTCGTTTAGTCGTGTCCGACTCTTCGTGACCCCATGGACCAGAGCACGCCAGGCACTTCTGTCTTCCACTGCCTCCCGCAGTTTGGTCAGACTCATGTTTGTAGCTTCAAAGACACTATCCAACCATCTTGTCCTCTGTCGTCCCCTTCTCCTTGTGCCCTCCATCTTTCCCAACATCAGGGTCTTTTCCAGGGAGTCTTCTCTTCTCATGAGGTGGCCAAAGTATTGGAGCCTCAGCTTCACGATCTGTCCTTCCAGTGAGCACTCAGGGCTGATTTCCTTAAGAATGGATACGTTTGATATTCTTGCAATCCATGGGACTCTCAAGAGTCTCCTCCAGCACCATAATTCAAAAGCATCAATTCTTCGGCGATCAGCCTTCTTTATGGTCCAGCTCTCACTTCCATACATCACTACTGGGAAAACCATAGCTTTTACTATACGGACCTTTGTTGGCAAGGTGATGTCTCTACTTTTTAAGATGCTGTCTAGGTTTGTCATTGCTTTCCTCCCAAGAAGCAGGCGTCTCTTGATTTCATGGCTGCTGTCACCATCTGCAGTGATCATGGAGCCCAAGAAAGTAAAATCTCTCACTGCCTCCATTTCTTCTCCTTCTATTTGCCAGGAGGTGATGGGACCAGTGGCCATGATCTTCGTTTTTTTGATGTTGAGCTTCAGACCATATTTTGCGCTCTCCTCTTTCACCCTCAATAAAAGGTTCTTTAATTCCTCCTCACTTTCTGCCATCAAGGTTGTGTCATCTGCATATCTGAGGTTGTTGATATTTCTTCCGGCAATCTTAATTCCGGCTTCGGATTCATCCAGCCCAGCCTTTCGCATGATGAATTCTGCATATAAGTTAAATAAGCAGGGAGACTACAATCCCTCTATCATCCTTCATCACTGACTAGGCTGGGTGGTAATGATGGGAGTTGTAATCCAGCAATATTTAGGGACCCAAGGCTGAAGATCTCCACAGGACAAACATCAAGGCAACTGAACTGATTAAGGGGCAGGATACATAGTGCATAGAAAATTGCAGCTCTGAACATCTAATTTAAGCTGTTTAAGAAGAAAGAATCATTCAGGTCAGACAGAAAGCAAAAGGAGTGAGTGCATCACAGGTTATGAGAATGGGGGAGAGGAGTGATGTGCATCTTTTCCTCATCCACCACACAAGGATGGGCACAGCGTCAGCATCTGGGCAAGTGTTTAAACTAGGGTGTTGTTCCACATTCCCTTTAAAGAAATAAATCCTGCCCTGTGCTGTGTCAAGTCTAATTCCATTTCTACTCAGGTGTCCCCCCCCCCCTTCTTGAAATAAGCTAGTTCTTAAGTTAGCAGCCTGGACTTTTCCCCCCCTTGTTGTGTTTTGTACATGGGGAAAGGGAGAATGAAGCACCCGCACATGTTCTCACCAGAAAGCCACCGTAGGCATCTCAGTTTGACTAATCAGTGACATATTCCATCGCAAACTGTATGAAATGCTGTCCAGATCCCCTCATTATTTCATTTCAAAACCACTCAGCGTGGAGTTCAGGAAAGGAATTCCTAAGGGATAGTGCCTAGTTGGTTTAGGAGTTCTCGTTGCTTACAGTCTATCATTAACAGGAGAGTGGGGGTGGAATCTTCCTTGTTCTCAGCAAAGACTTTTCACGGTTAGGACAAAAGTGATGAGTCAGACAATGTAGTGGAACAGACGCAGATGTTCATAAGCAAGGTATCTTGTGGTTTAATAGGCTGTCTCTCCTGTACCAGGAATGACAGGATTGGAAGGATCTAGTCTGAGAATTTCAAGGGAAATGGGCAGCCCAGTCTTATGATGCTGTTGCAGTTGAACACATTTAGCAATGGAAAAGTAAGCCATTTAAGAGGCATTTAAGATGTTTTGTATGGGCTGGATTCAGGCATTCTTCTTTATCACTTGATCCCTGTGACATGAAGTCATGACTATTATGTGTGAATGGGTCATCACTGGTAAGAAAAAGAAAAAGAGAGTGTTTTAAATATTACAACAGATCCAGCAGATCCAGCAGATAGCAGCAGATCCAGCCAAAGATATTTCTCTCCCTGACAAGATTCACTTTCACACATTCTACATACAGAAGCCAACCAGTGTAGCAGCTGAAAGACACAGAGCTCTTTCCTCCAATGAGGGGATCTAGCAACTGCAGCCTGAGACAGTTACCTAACATGGCCATCACTGACAGGATGAGCAGACTCTCAAGATGTTGCCAGAATACATACAACTCCTATCAACCCTGACCTGCTGGCTGATGGGAGTCCAAAAGCATCAGGAGGACCACAGATTTCTCCGCCGGACATAGGCGGTTGGATCCAAGGAGAGGAATGGATACAAATGTTCCCTTTCACTCATGGAAGGCTGCCTCTGGATCCACCATTGTTCTCCTTTGGATCCAGTCCATGGAAACTTTCATATATCACCTGAAAGCCAAGAATAATGAGGAATCCGCTGTATACCCCATTAAAATCACAGCCATTACTCAATCGAGCTGTTTCATAACCAGAGTCTGAAACACATCTTATTAATTGAAGACCCATAAAAGTTTTGCTTAAGTAGAAATGTTCAGGCAGGACTTCGAGAAGAGTATAAAATTAGTGGCTGTGCATATCCCCCTGGGGTTTGAGAAGGGCGGGGGGAGGTAAGTACCTTGGAACCAGATGTCTACAATCTAGAAACAGATGGGCGAAAATTAATTTTACATGACAAAAGAATTCATCATTAAAGTATGGTTATCAGACACTTTAGAGAATGCGGCAACTCAAGTCTTCCGTTTTGTTTTTAAATTCTCCTGTAGACAACATCATTCCTTCAGGGGGGGGAAACAACATTCTTAACATGACCTTTTCAATTAAATCCCAAAAGACCTGAGTGAGGACATTTCTGAAACCTACATGACAGTCACCAAACTATTTGAGGCAAAGGTAAGTATGTTAAAGCTCATTGATTTCCATGGGAGAGTTCAACCACTGTTGGAGGCTGTGTGCTTCTGAAGACCAGTTACTGGAAACTGCAGGAGGGGGAAGCAATCTTATGCTTGTGTCCTTCCTACTTGCATGCTTCCCATAGACATCTGGTTGGCCACTGAGAGAACAAGAAGTTGGCCAAGGTGGTCCACTGGTCTGGTCCAGCAGGGTCCACACAAATTTATTGATTCGAAAAGGGGCCTGGATCAAGAAGGGATCCTTTTGATAGAAGTTCCCTGGGAAAAGGAAGTGGTTATTAAACCACTCTAGAAACTGTAGCTCTCCAAGAGAAATGCTGGTCTCCTACACTCAGAACCCTTCATGTGTTGCGAGTTTATACATACCTTCCGTCCTTTCGTTGTATAAAAATAATCTGGAAGTTTATCGGGTCCCCCCCCTTTTTTTTTCTTCTTCTTCATTCATCTTTTGTATTTAAATTATTTTTGTTTTTAATAAAGAGATTTTACTTTTTAAAAAAAAAACTATCAGAACCCCTAAGAAACTTCAGTTCCAAGGATTCTTTGGGTCAAACCATGACATAGCTCTATACGGCTTATGAGATAGCTCTAAATGTATAGTACAGATGGGAGCCTTAGTCTAAAAGAATGTCTTAATATCTGTATATTCCAGCTCCAAAGTCTGATGTGTGTTACCAATAAGTTGGATCCATTTTCCACTGCCAGGCTCCTCTTATACCTCCCCCTCTTTCAGAGTTGAGGGTTTTCGTTTTTGCAAAGAGTTGTGCTATTTTAAACAAGGATGAGAAAAAAGGGACCATAATCTCTGCAAGGCAAAGCAAATCATGACAAAACTGAAATTTATTTTGAGTCCTAAGGAAAATCAAGACACCAACGTCCAAATGAGGGGAAATGCTTAGACAAGCATATAATTGCCTTAGAATACCGTTAAGGCTCATAAATGAAATGTACATCATACAAAAGGTTCCATTGGCATTAGCAAAGCTGACAGGCTTAGGAATTATTCTGGCATTTTAACACACTGCAACTGGTTTTTTGATATGGCATTTTTCATATGTAAAATTACTGGAAAGGGCATGGCGGTTAATTCGTTTAGTTGCAAAGTTAGCCTCAGCTCTGACTTGATTGCTTAAGTTTACCATCTGGCATCCAAAGGACTATTCGTGTAATTGAAATTAAGATCATGAATCCATCAAGCAGCATGATATTTATTGCTGGAAATGGCAACATTATAATAATAAATAGCAGCAGCCGGGGTACGATGTTTCGCATATGCTGATAGCACACAGTCTAATGATGACTGCTAAATACAGTATATTTCCACTTAAATTGGACACATTTAATGCTGCAATGTCATTTTGCTTGATGACATGGACAGAAGAACTCCCTGTTTCAAAACTAATTGTTACGGGGGACATATTTTTTAATTTAGTCTGGGAGGTAGATCTGTCCCCAGGAAATAGGCCCATCAATGGCCATTATCAATGACAAATGGGGCAGGCAGCAAAACGTTGCATTGTGGAGTGCTCTGCTTTTAGATTCTTCCAGTCAGCCATGCCTCTTCCAGCATACTCCTTTCCAGTTTCCCTCTCTCCCTCTTGCCTATAACCAGAGTCTAAAACTGTTAAGGATAATAGTTTAATTTCCTGAAATGGAAATGTTTGCTTATGTTGAATTGCTGTGTATTTTTAGCATGGGATTTTTACTTTGGCAAAAGCTCTCATGTGATTGGCTGACTGCAATCCATTCTGTTGTGACTGTTATTCAAGTAACTGTTGTTTTTGTTCTCCCCTTGTTCTCTGGAGGTGGGGGGATGGCTTCTGAGAGAGGTTTCTCTGGCTGCTGCTGAGGATGGTGTATGTCTGTCTGGGGTGAGGCAGACAGAGGAAGATCCCTAAATGTCAATAGAGAGAAACCTGTGCTTTCTATAAGGAACAAAGTGAATAAACATGAGATTGCAGATATGTTCTTCTCAGTTATATGTTTATAAAAGTAAAATTATTTTGAATATAAAGAGTCTGTACATTGCATATCATTAAATTTTTATATACACAACAACAACAACATGTGAATTAGGGGAAAAGCAATCACATTGTGTGTGTTTTTCAAACATCAAATTCCAGGTGCAGCAAATTGCAGGTGATTGTTATCAGTATCACAGTACATGGGAAGGGGAGCTCCCCCCACCGCTACAATCTCCATTGAATCTCCCTCCCCCGGCACAGTAATTAGCATTAGGAAGAGAATCTGAATGTTGCTGCAATCTTGATAACAATCACTATAATAAAACACATGATTGGATTACTAATTGCATTGTTGATGACAAATATAGTTAGGCCCTCAATCATTATTCTAAGCCCACTGAAGATGTTTAGTCCATACTGAGCAATTGAGGGGGGGGGGTTTCCCCTCACTATAGTGTTCTTCCCCAAAGTTTATAATAATAAATATGCAGCAGTAACAATTGTTCACCATAAGATGCTTATCTCAAATCTTATTTCAACAGGGCAGGGGGGGAAGGACCCTGTGGACACCAGAAAAAGATTCTGGGGGAGGGGAGCACCATGTTGGTGACCCCTGATCTACAACACATATTTATTATTTTAAGGTATTTATAGGCTACCTGATTACCCAAGTTTTTAAGTGGTGTACATAAAAATTCTTAAAAAAACATGCAAAGAACATTAATAACATTTTTTTTATTAAATCAATATAAAGTAATAATAAAAACCAGAAAACTTCCTTAAATCCATGCTGAATAGGATTTGTCTGGCATGTGGTGTTCAACAGGGAGGGGGCCTGTCAAATCTCAGCCAAGACAGAGTTCCACAGAATGAGGAGGACCATAACAAATGCACAACTTCTGGAGAATGGGAGCTGTGCATCTGAGCCATGGGAGAACAGTATCGGAGACTCTCTCCCAGATATTTCAGGTATATAAGGAATAAGGTGGTCCTTAATGCATCCTGGACCCAGGTTGCTAAGGGCCTTTTAAGTTAATAAAAGAACATTGAACTTGGCCCAGAAATATGTGCCAATATGGACATCAAGTGCAAGCTGATAAGGACCAGTGCTGGAGGTCATCTGGATTGCTT
The DNA here is from genome assembly GCF_964252035.2 of Podarcis erhardii. Taxonomy (NCBI): domain Eukaryota; kingdom Metazoa; phylum Chordata; class Lepidosauria; order Squamata; family Lacertidae; genus Podarcis; species Podarcis erhardii. The sequence continues at coordinate 22,942,711 of NC_138515.1, read as the reverse complement.
CCTAACAACCATCTCAAGGCAAATTCATAATGCAATGAAAGCATTTATAAAATAAGTGCAGATATAAAAATAATTTAAAAACATTACATGTATAAAAACAGTTAAAATGAGGGCATTTAAAAAACATTATCAAATTCAATACAGATACCAGTTTTATTCATTGGGAAAAGGAAACTCTTCACATTTTAGATAGACAAAGATCCATTGGTGTAACTCCATTTCTAGTTAGAAACATTTATAACTGGTAGGGTAGCAGTGACCCGTAGACGGGGACTGGATTTCTGAAGAAGTTGCTTTTGAAATGCTGTAATTTTAGTAATAAGTGGGCTCCTTTTTATCAAGTGTTATGAACCACAGGATCATTATATGGTAAGAATTATGCTAAGGGATATGGAACCAGTGATCATATGGTCTAGTTACTTTCCAGTGACTGGAGACGGGTCAGACAGCTGCATATCACTCACGTTAAAAGGACTCTGCGTCTTTGGAAACTTCAGCAGAATGAAGGTGAGAGATTTTGTCCCTACATTAAGTCAAGGTGAAAATTTAATCATTCTGGAGGTGCCAGTTATTCATACACTACTTGCAAGATGTCCACCAAGTGCAGCAAAAGCGATACATATCCATAAAGATGAACAAAAGCAGAGTGAATGGGAGCATGCCAGACCCTTGTTCCTTTTCGGTCCTCTGTGCTCCAGAAGCGGTTTAGAAGCTGTCTGTGGGCAAACGCTGGTTCCCTCAGCCTGAAAAGCGAGATGAGTCACCTTTGACTGGACTTAACCACCCAGGGGTCCTTTACCTTACCTAACCTAACCTTAGGTCAGGAGTGGTGAACCTAAGTGGCTTTCCAGATGTTATTGGACTCCTATCATCCTGGAGTAGGGTTGCCAGAATTTCCCTGATATATCTGGAATACTGCAGCCACAAGCAGTGTCTGGGCGAAAATTGTTGAGATGTCCAGGAAAATCCGGCAGCCCATGTTGGCACTGTTGTTTTCCCTGATTTCCTTTGGAAATAATAATAATAATAATAATAATAATAAGAAGAAGAAGAAGAAGAAGAAGAAGAAGAAGAAGAAGAAGTATAACCCACCCTTCCCTGTTTAAAAACCGGGCTCAGGGCGGCTAACAACAAATATAAAACATTGATTAAAATGCGACTTTAAAACAGCATAAAATACAACATAAAATGCAGCATCAATATCAATAAAATTCAAAAATTCAGGGGTCATTTTGGGGAAGAATAAAAAAACCCGAGTCACTAGACCTCAAATGATCACCAGGGCTAACTGGCCAAATTGGTCCTGCTAGGGCCAGCAAGGGGACCAGGGAAGAATTTAAATGTGGGGTCCCAGAAAGGGTTTGTTCATAGAAGAGGAAAGGGTAAAGGGAATAGAGGATCAGGCTAATTCAAATTGAAGGCCAGGTGGAATAGCTCTGTCTTACAGGCCCTGCAGAAGGAGATCAAGTCCTGCAGGGCCCTAGTGTTGTGGGACAGAGCATTCCACCAGGTCGGAGCCGTCACTGAAAAAGCCCTGGCCCTGGTGGAGGATAGTCTGGCTCAAAAGCATCCAATTTATTTACGATTTTGCAAAAAAAAAAAAAAAAAAGCCCACCAACTTTTCATCAACAGCTGGAGGGCACCACTTCAGCTGCCTTATGCTTCCTACATCCCCCATCTCCTCTTTGCTGGTTCCCCTTGCTTCAGTCTGTTGCCTCATCTGTCTTCTTCCAGAATGAACCCTGCCATCCCCATTTTTCCTTTCTTTATGCGTAACTCCAGCCCTTTTTCATAAGTAATCCCAAGCAAGAGTACCAAAGCTATTAGGCCGAGGTGTCTTTGCCCCCCACCCCAATATCTGTTGGAAGGGGGCCAGGGCCCCTCAATGTTGAGGTGACCAAGGAGTCTGAGCATGGAGCCAAGTGTGGCACAGCTTCATTGACTGGCTCCTTCTGAGCACGAGGGAGGAGAATCCACCGGCCATTGAAGCTGTGCCACATTGTGCAATGTGTTCATCCTCCAAATGACGATGCAATGTCGTGTCCATATTTCACACTGTGTGCATCATGTCACACATGTGCAATGCACAATGGGTGCATGAAGTCATACATGATGCACATCGGGGGGCCTTCAATCTTGGGCACAAGTCGGCATCTCTGACCCCAAGTCATTGGAACCCAGATTGTTGCTACTACTTTTACCTAGCAGCCAGCAGTGGCAGATCTTGGAGTCTCAAATTTCATCATCATCATCATATATTATTATTATTTATAACCCGCCCATCTGGCTGGGTTTCCCCAGCCACTCTGGGCAGTGTCCAACAAAAGATTAAAATACAATAGTCCTTCAGATATTAAAACCTTCCCTAAACAGGGCTGCCTTCAGATGTCTTCTAAAAGTCTGGTAGTTGTTTTTTCCCTTTGCCATCTGGTGGGAGGGTGTTCCACAGGGCGGGTGCCACTAACAAGAAGGCCCTCTGCTTGGTTCCCTGTAACTTCACTTCTCGCAGTGAGGGAACAGCCAGAAGGCCCTCAGCTCTGGACCTCAGTGTCCGGGCTGAATGATGGGGGTGGAGATGCTCCTTCAGGTATACTGGGCCGAGGCCGTTAAAGGGCTTTAAAGGTCAGCATCAACACTTTGAATTGTGCTCAGAAACATAATTGTGCAATGCCAAAATTTGGTGCCCCCTCCCCAAGTCTTGCTTTCCATTCTACATCATAGTTGTAGTGCCCCCGAGGCTGTGCACCCTGTATGACCGAACCGGTTGCGATCCCCTAAACCCACCTCTGCAGCGAGACATGAGGAGCAGAGCAGCAGTGGCAACCTCCCAGCTCTGACAGCGGAAAAGTGAGATATTGTGAGAACCAAAGCTACCGATTTATCTGTCCTATCACAAATGGGATCATTAGAGGTGGAGCATCTGGACAAGCGTTAGCTCTGGCACGTCCCTTTTTTTAGAATTTTACCCCTGAATATGTTTAAATAAGGTGACTGATGATATCCTGAAGCAGAACTACAGTTCTCCATCAAATGGTAAGGGTGGCATCCTAGTTCATAGGCATGCTGCTCCTAGTTCATAGGCATGACTAACTAAGGTCCATTCATTTCAGTGGGTCTACTTAAAGTAGGGTTTCATTGAATAGAACCCTATGAATAAAGACAGAAGACCATGCTGTCAATCATATGTATTGCGATTCTCCACTTCAGATGAAAATAATAATTAATTCTATTTCTTTATGCCTCCACCCCCCTCAAAAAAGAAAACCCAAACAGCTTATTACTATTTTGTTTCAGTCGCTTGGCTCACTTCATTGCACCCTTTTGTGTTGTTTATTTTATTGCTCACCGTGGGCCTGTTATTACATTCAATTTTCCCCATGACATGTTACAAAAGTGTTTGCTTTATCCTCCCACACAACAGCAGCTCTGTTGCCGGCACAGCCCCATATCTGCACTTTCAATAATGCCATTGTTATAAGAAAAACTTTAGCTTTAATTCATGTGTTCAAGAGAAATAGCACACAGGGGGAGAGAGAGAATCTAAGGGTGTTTCCAGATTGCCTGTTTATTGGGTTTTATCCTTATTTGTTTTCAGAGAGATTAGATGGTGCTGGCCATTTTAAAAGCATCCATTATGCTTTTTTGTGGGGAGGTTCAATTACTGTTGCATCAAAGCAAGTGTTATCCCAAACTTCCCAGTGCAATATCCCATCACTTAGACCCTGATGCTGGGAAAGATTGAGGGCACAAGGAGAAGGGGACGACAGAGGACGAGATGGTTGGACTGTGTTCTCAAAGCTACCAACATGAGTTTGACCAAACTGCGGGAGGCAGTGGAAGACAGGAGTCCCTGGCGTAGGCTCACAAAGAGTCGGACACAACTAAATGACTAAACAACAAGCCTTTTGGGGGAAGTGGGTTTGTTGAAGAAAATCTCCCAATCAACTATAATTGTACTACCTTAATTTGTCAGTATGCAACTGAATACTGCCTGAAAATACTCTCATATGAAGAGAAGAGGAAAGCATTCTGTCCAGGGCTGGCTCCAAGTTTCGGTGAGTCCCAAGCAAAGGGCTCTGGGGCAGGGAGCTTTCCTATGTCAGGAAGCCTTGGCAGAGGAGGCTACTCTGTGAAAACCTTCTCTGTTTTTGTGGGGTGGGAGGCAAGAATTCACATTTAGCACACACACAAATTTGAGTATTCAGTGGAAATGCTCGTGAAGGCCCAACTACTTTTGGGACAAGCAGTGGGGTGCTTGTAGATACCTAAGGAGCAAGCAAGCAGGTTTGTGTCCCTTGATGTCCACACGTTGATGGACTCTTCTGCACAGAGTCTACCTGTGTAAAAACTGCATGTGCACATTCAGTTTCTGCATGCACATTCTGCACCCCGAAAACAACGAAGCAGGGACAAACTTTAGAAATCCTTCATCTGCATGAGGGGCAAAATTTGGTGCTCCAAAACAGATCTTCTCGATTATGGATCCTCTCAATGTTGCAGCCCCTCAGCTTGGTGTCCTGCGTGGTGGAAATACCAGCACTGCTCTAAATCTGGCACTGAATGTGGGGTACAGATTATGCAGAGACATTGTACACAACAGTGCAGAAAGGAAGTGCATGGCTTGCATACAGTGTAGAAGAGCTCATTAATACATGGAGGGTGAAGCCAGAGAACAAGTTCAAATTCTTCCATTCCATGCATTGCTATGTCCATGAATAGCCATCTGCACTGAACTGTTGCTAGAGGTTGAGGGTGGATTGCTTCCCACATTACCACCTATTTCATGGTTTGTAAATCATAGTCCTAATACGCTGCTGATCTCTTACAAAGCCAGGATATTCATTTTTTAATTAACTTGCTAAAGAGCTAAGCTATTGCAGTGGTGCTGTTCTGAGCTGACAGTTTAGCTTAGATTTTTAGTCAGTGGAGATCATGACCAGCTTCAGTTCATTGACTTCAGTGGGTGATATTCAATGGGTCAGAATAGACCCACTGAAATTAATGGAAATGACTAAGTTATGTCCATTAATTTCATCGGATCTACTCTGAGTAAAACTTAGCTGAATACCAGCCAGTGTGTCTACTCTGATTATAACTTTGTTCAGTACCCCTTTGGTTGGCTGGTTGGTTCATTGGCTATATTGTTAGGCTGCTTTTAAATTTTGTGTGGTTTATTGTTAGTTTGCTTTATTTGCAAAGCAACTTGAATTTTATACCTCAGCAACGTATGATAGAATCAATGCCATATAAATAAAGTTTACTCTCAAGTAACACCCTCTGTGTCCAACAGTGCAGACCAAAGGATTAAAGCTAAATAAATTTGCATATCACCAAACCTCAATATATAATAGGTACCTTTTTGAAGTACAGAAAGGTAACAAGGAATAGGATGAACAAAACCTGTTGCTTGTCCTTTGAAGGAAAGTCACCATTTATATCATCTTTTTGCATTCCCTATTACAGGAGAACATCAAAAATAAAGTAACTTCAAAATATAAACAATGGTCTCAGCTGCACCAATTAAAATGAGCCCCTGCTCATCAAAACTGACCCCCTCGACAATGAATCAGAGTTTTATCTGACTAATCTACCTCTTAAAATGATTAAAGTTTGAAGGCTTATTTGCTTTCAAGTTATCCGTACAAAAATAGCTTCTTTAAGCTACAGGCACATTCATAGCACATTCTTTACATCAAAGACCTCTGGTTGCTGTAATTTGTTAAGGGTTGCTGGGAGTTGTAACTCTGTGAGGGATAAACTACAGCACCCAGAATTTTTTTGAACTAAGAATGTGCTTCAAAAGTGCTTTAAAGGTATAGTGTGGACCATGAGTAGGCAAACCAAGGCCTGGGCACCGGATCTGGCCCAATCGCCTTCTAAATCCAGCCCATGGACAGTCCAGGAATCAGCATGTTTTTACATGAGTAGAATGTGTCCTTTTATTTAAAATGCATCTCTGGGTTATTTGTGGGGCCTGCCTGGTGTTTTTACATGAGTAGAATGTGTACTTTTATTTAAAATGAATCTCTGGGTTATTTGTGGGGCATAGGAATTTGTTCATCCCCCCCCCCAAAAAAAAAACAGTCTGGCCCCCCACAAGGTCTGAAGGACAGTGGACCAGCTCCCTGCTGAAAAAGTTTGCTGGCCCCTGGTGTGGTCTGTACACAACCTTTGTTTCACCAGCCCTAAGAGTTGCTTCTGTCCAGATAAAGCAGTTGTCCAGACTGATTTGTAACTCCCCCTTCACTCCCTAGCCCTCTGTCTCAGTCTCCTCCTGTCTACGGTGAGCTCCAAGGGACCTTCTGTGTGTCTGCCTGGCTCTCTGCTTGGCAATATGCAACAGATGCCAAGTTTTGGGAGGGAGAGGGCTTGCAGGCTGCCACAAAGAAGCTGTCAGGGTGGCTCTGTGGTAGAGTTACCAGATCTGATTCCTGCCTCTGCTCTGTACTGGGGCACCTGACTGTTTCCTCTTCTTCACTATCTATTAAGCTTCCTGCCTCCAGTATTTCCCAGATCACCCCCTTCTCTTGTGTGTGGCCAGCTTCCCACCACCAGGAGCCCAGATCCAAATACTCTCCCTCTTGGTAAGGTGGCTTCCAGCACTCCTCCTCATCCAGCCAGTCCCTAACACATATTGTCCATCAATGAAGAAGACTGACACCATTCTTGCCCCTCTGGTAGGACTGCTAGGTTTTTAAAAGCATTTTCCAAGGGTATCCAGAGATTTAGAGGGTTGCAGGCTTTTCCAATTGTGTTTCAAATATACACAATTTCACTGACTCATCTGGTGCCTCGGAACATCACTTGCCTGTATCTGCGGCTTCCCAATATTCTGTCATCCTAACCCTAACCAGAATATTTTTGATTGAATGAGACAAATGAAACAAGACTATACTGATTCCACCTAAACATTAGGAAGAACTTCCTGACAGTAAGAGCTGTTTGACAGTGGAATTTGCTGCCAAGGAGTGTGGTGGAGTCTCCTTCTTTGGTCTTTAAGCAGAGGCTTGACAACCATATGTCAGGAGTGCTCTAATGGTGTTTCCCGCTTGGCAGGAAGTTGGACTTGATGGCCCTTGTGGTCTCTTCCAACTCTATGATTCTATGATAGGAAAATGCTTAATTCTGAGAGCACCTGAAGCAGATAAAATCTATCTGTTTAAGATATTTTTATTTTAAAGCTGCAGTCCTACACCTTCAATGTCGCCTCCCTCAGCTGGCCTCCAATGGTAGAGAGAAGTGTCCCTGGTGTGGGAGCACAACTATGCAACAGCAGATGGACAGCAAAGGGCCTTAGCTCAGTGGTAGACTATTCTGGGCACCACTATTTAAGAAGGATATTGAGAAGCTGGAACATGTGCAGAGGAGGGCAACCAAGGTTACCAAGGGTCTGGAAACCAAGCCTTATGAGGAACAATTGAAGGAGCTGGGTATGTTTAGCCTAGAGAAAAGGAGACTGAGAGGAGATATGATAGCTGTCTTCAGATATCTCAAGGGCTGTCATATGGAAGAGGGCACAAGCTTGTTTTCTGCTGCTCTGGAGGGTAGGACTTGAACCAATGGCTTCAAGTTACAACAAAGGAGATTTTGTCTCAACATCAGGACAATCTTTCTGACAGTAAGAGCTGTTTGACAGTGGAATGGTCTCCCTCTGGAGGTTGTGGACTCTCCTTCCTTGGAGGTTTTTAAGCAGAGGTTGGATGGCTTTCTGTCATGGCTCCGTTAGCTGAGATCCCTGCATTGCAGGAGGTTAGACTAGATGGCCCTTGGAGTACCTTCCAACTATACAATTATCTGATTCTATTATCTCTTCTTAAAAGGCAGGTTGGGTAAGTCATCAGTAGGAACTGAAAATATAATAGCGATGGTGCCTGTCTGGTGTGTAATGGGAGGGAGTTCCAAAAGGTAGGTATCACCACACAAAAGTCCCAATTCCTACTTCATATGGAACAGACCTCCTGATGGAAGACCTCTCTTGCAGAGTGCAATGATCGATTGGTTTAAAAAGGGATGAGATGACCTTTTTCCAGGGTTCCCTTGGGAGATAGAATGGATGTTAATGCAGTTTAAATCCATAATATGGATATGGCCAGAAACTACAGAGATATTCATTAAGATTGTCCCAAGGAAGAACCTGAAACCCATCTAAAATCAGAGGAGAAATGCAGGATTTGAGCCTCTGACATACAAAGGGGAGAAGAACACGACTTAATATGTGAGGCGCTATAAGGATTTGTGTGGGATGTCTTTCCAAACAAATAGCAATAAACCTTTAAAGGGCCCCATGCTATTGTATATTTTGATCATGCCACATGAGCTCGGTCTAATTATTTGTTTTATTTTCTCTTTTGCTCTTCCCTTATTACATAGTTCCTGTTTCCTCCGCCTTTGAAATGAATTAATTGGTGTGGAAACAATGATGTTCCTTGCACGAAGTAACCCAGCTAATGCCCACGTGGGCAATTTGGGGATGATGAATATAATGACTTGCACGTTTTATTGGCAGTGCTAAAGTTCCTTTGTGGTTACCTTCGTCAGGTTTCTCTCCACTACCCTGCTTCATTTGTCCTAATGAACATTGTGTGCCATCAATAGAAAAGGATGGCGCTTTGTAGGCAGTCACAAGCCAGGCCAAATTGCTCTCAGTCAGATCAAATCAGAATACACAGCTTGGCTGGCTGGTGATTCATGAGAAATCCAAATCCAAGCTGCTATGTCTTGGCCCTCAGACGATCGCATTGGCTGTGCAGTGAACTGTTCTTGGACTCTCAGGCAGAGGCATACCTAGGAGTTGGCAAAACAGACCCCGCCAGGGGTGCACAACTGGTGGATGGGTGTGCAAAAATCACCTACAGACCCTCCAAGTGAGCGTATTTTCTGGGGGCAGACCCAGATTTACAGAAGCCATTCTGGTTTCTGATTTGATCCTGGAATGTCCCACTTTTCCTTAGGACATCTCTGTTTTCATCAGAGAAATGTGGAAGGGAATGGAGTTATGTGAGATAAGCAACTATACAACCTTTAGAAGACATCTGAAGACAGCCCTGTATAGGGATGTTTTAATGTTTAATGTTTTATTATGTTTTTAGATATGTTGGAAACCGTCCAGAGTGGCTACAGCAACCCAGTCAGATGGGTGGGGTACAAATAGTGAAATAATAATAATAATAATAATAATAATAATAGAATAGAACATCCCTATTTTCATTGGAGAAATGTTGGAGGGTATGAGACTATGCAGTGTACAATGTATGGTATATCTGTGTAGCAATGTGCCACTATTATAGCAGCGAGATCAAACATGGAATAAGCTTTTCATCCTTCTCTCACCATGGCAAAGGCCATTTGAGTTTTTATTTATTTATTTTTCACCCTTCCTTCTCACCTCGCCCTCAGTCTGGACATTTTGAATACTTGGATCACATAAAATTTAGTAACTTCTGATAGTCATATTGTGTTAAAGTGGGTTTTTGCTTGCCATTGGGGCTGATCCAGCTCCATGCCTAGGGTGCAAAGGACCCTAGGTCTCCCTCTCTGCTCACAGGCAGACCTGACTCAAATAGATGTACACTTTGTGTGAAGCTCTTCCCCTGTGTAATTCAGCTACCACAAACCAGCCATTCTCATAGAGTATGAGAAGGGTGTGCTGGACCAACATCATATGATGTGGCAATGAAGCTCATAAATTAACTACATGCTGCATTAGTTTCAGATCCATTTATCATTATTTTGATTGTTCATTTGCACTTTGTCGGTTCATCATTGTAGACCACCTTGAAAAGTTCTTTTCAGTTGTACCCAACCAGATTGCAAAATGCCCACTCCAGAGAAACCCACCTGGAGCCTACCTAAATATATTTTGAGTGCTAGGAAAATCATTTTTCTTTCATTTTCCCAGGGCTTTTAAAATATAAAAACAACAACCACAACTTTGTTTTACTGTGGTTTTGTCATGGTTGTTTTAACTTTTTGGAATGTATCCTTTTAGTTTGCTGTATTTGACTGATCATTGGTCTGATGTTGGACTCTCAAGATCTCTGATTTGAAATGATTGTCCTGGTGTTAGATTTGTTTTATTTGCTGCTTTATTGAGTCATGCTTTATTGGAAATGTGATTTGTAATCTGTTTTGTTGTGTATGCTGCCCAAAGAATCATTCTTATTGGCTGGCTGATAAATGGAACGAATGCATGAATAAATGGTATATTGCAGAAAGGCAAGGAACAATGTCAATAACATTAAATGTCGCCATGTATATATCAACAATGTGAATCATATTCTGTGTCGCATGAGCAGAAGCCAATCTCATGGACCTGGTATTTCCCTTCTCTTTCCTCCTCTTCTACCCCCCACCCCAATAAAATCTCTTCAGATAGCAGAAAGTGACCTGCTAAACATTGTGGACTGTGTCTGATGGAACTACAGTGGCAATTGCTCAAAATAGCAGATGAAGTGGTAGGCTGAGGTTGTACCACTTCAGACTGCAGGTGTGAAGTCATATTTTGAATACTTAGGAGGGAGGGCATGAAAGCACCAATGAGCTTCCAGGCACAATTCAAAGTGGTGTTTTTGGCCTTTGAAGTCCTAATCAGCTTCACCCCAGGATACAGCAGGGAATGCCTTCTCCTGTCTGAAACAACCAATGTATGGAAGTCATCATACAGGGCCTTGCTCTAAGTTTCAGCACTGGTAGATCTTAGGCTGGCCCACAAAGACTTTGGTGGTCTTGATTATGGAAATGCCTCCCAAGAGAGATTCAGCACATCAGCTTGTTTTGTCATTTTTAAAAATTCAGCTAGATCCATATTGTTCTTGTGATGTGAGCATTACAAGAAAGGTGCATTTTATTTCAGGTGTGAGGTCTTTTATTGGAGCCTGCTGCTGGTTTTGGGGGGATTTGTAATTGTTATTGATGGTGTTTACGTTCCAAATTGATTTTCTTATATTATATGGATTCAATTTTATGTTTTTTTAATTGGGGTTTGGCTGCCCTGGGAGGTTTCTAAGCATATGGCAGGACTGCTGATACATTGGAATGAATAAATTTATGAACGAATGATATGTTGAGAGGTTGCTCTGTACTCAGGGATCAGTTCCAATGTTTATAAGATGTAAGATATGAAGCAAGATTTGAAATAACAAGTGAGATCAAGCCAGCTGCAAAAGCAATCAGGAAAACAGTAACAGCAGCTGTGTAGGAAAATACTATATTTTATTTTCCGAGAATCGCCTTCGCAAACCTCAAATCGACTAATAAAATCACTATATTGACACCCTTATAACACACATATATTTCCATAGAAATATATACTTAGCTAAATGATCACCCACAACATTATGTCATTGGAAAAATCAAAGAAACAAACATTGCACACATATCCACATTTACTAATATCTCGAAAATGAGATGGTCATGCAAATGACACAAAAATGATTTCACACTTTTCTTTTAAAACAACTCTTAATATGACATATTTTAAAGATAACCTAGAAATATTGGCTAATTAAGCAATCTATTGCCTTTTAAACTGTTGCTGGTGTTTTTGTTTGTGATTACAGTGGTACCTCAGGGCAGTGGCGTAGCATGGGTTGTCAGCACCCGGGGCAAGGCAAGTAATTTGCGCCCCCTAACCCTGAGTGAGCCAGGTAGGGGCAGAGAGCTGCAAGTGCGAGCGCGCCCCCCCAGATGTTGTGCCCGGTGCGGTCAGCCCCCCCCTGTACCCCCCCCACGCTACGCCACTGCCTCAGGGTACATATGCTTCAGGTCACAGACGCTTCAGGTTACAGACTCCACTAACCCAGAAATAGTACCTCGGGTTAAGAACTTTGCTTCAGGATGAGAACAGAAATCATGCTCCGGTGGCACAGCAGCAGCAGGAGGCCCCATTAGCTAAAGTGGTGCTTCACGTTAAGAACAGTTTCAGGTTAAGAACGGACCTCTGGAACGAATTAAGTACTTCACCCAAGGTACCACTGTATGGTGTGTATCTTTGTGTTTTTATATTGTATATTGTATATCTTTGTGTTTTTATATTGTAAACTGCTTTGTGAACTTTGGATGAACTTTGGATGAAGGGCGATATAGACTACTGCTACTACTACTACTACTACTACTACTACTAATAATAATAATAATAATACCACTAATCCAGCATCTTTTTCTCACAGTGGCTAAGCCTCCATGCAGAACCTGAACAGCAACTGATATCCTTTGACTCTGGAATCAGAGCTAGCAGTCATTGGTAGCCTTATGCCCCAAGAACTTGTCTAAATGTCTTTTAAAACCATCCAAATTGTGGCCATCACTACATCTTGGGGGGGGGGGTTGCATAGTTTAACTATGTGCTGTGTCAAGAAAGATTTTATTTTATCCATCCTAAACCTTCCAGCATTCAGCTTTACTGGATGTCCCCAACAGAGAGGGAGGGAGATGGAGAGAGAGACACTTAAACTCTAACCTCTTTCTCCATACCCTGCATAATTTCAGAAATTTTTAGCATGCCTTAAACACCTTTTCTCTAAAATGCCACTTGTCATGATTCCGCGGCATCATTTTCAGTATCAGAGGCACATTTTCAGCAGTACTGGATCTAAGGCGGTATGGGCAGTTCCATTACACAGGGTCTGAGCCAAGGAGAAGATCCTTAACTGAGAAGATCCAATTGGGGCCACCAAAATTTAGCCCCACACAGGGTACCATACTGCGAAAGATTACCGAAGTCTGCCCCTGTTTCCAAAAATACTACTACACTCTTATTTACAGTGGTACCTCTGGATGAGAACAGGATCTGTTCCGGAGCCCCATTCGCATCCTGAGCAGAACGCAACCCGCGTCTGTGCATGCGCAGGTCACGATTCGCCGCTTCTGTGCATGCGCATGACATCATTTTGAGCATCTGCACATGCGCGAGTGAAGAAACCCAGAAGTAACCCATTACCGTGGAGCACAACCTGAAAACGCTCAACCTGAAGCTACTTTAACCCGAGGTATGACTGTACTTAGTTTATATTCCACCTTTCCTCCAAGGCACTCAATGTGACATAAGCGGTTCTCTCTTCTCCATTTTATCCTCACAACAACACTGTGAGGTAGGTTGGGCCAAGAGAGAGTGATTTGCCTAAGGTCACCAAATGAGCTTTGCAGCCAAGTGGGGACCAGACCTCTGCTTTCCCAGGTACTCTAACCTAGTAAGGTAAAGGGACCCCTGGCCATTAGGTCCAGTCATGACCAACTCTGGGGTTGCGGCGCTCATCTCGCTTTATTGGCCAAGGGAGCAGGTGTACAGCTTCTGGGTCATGTGGCCAGCATGACTAAGCCACTTCTGGCGAACCAGAGCAGCGCACGGAAATGCCGTTTACCTTCCCGCCAGAGCAGTACCTATTTATCTACTCGCGCTTTGACGTGCTTTCGAACTGCTATTTCAACCAGTGGCCTCTTTCTTTCTTTCTTTCTTTCTTTCTTTCTTTCTTTCTTTCTTTCTTTCCTTCCTTCCTTCCTTCCTTCCTTCCTTCCTTCCTTCCTTCCTTCCTTCCCTCCCTCCCTCCCTCCCTCCCTCCCTCCCTCCCTCCCTCCCTCTTCTGATGCCCTCTTGTGTCTCTGCCTCCCAAAGGCTTGCACAGCTGTTTGTTGCAGCAACCCTGGCTATAAGTTCTGCAGGTGAATGGTGCCTCTGGGGCTGATCAAAGCTGCTTCTCCATTCTCTGAGGGGCAGTGTGAGGAGGCATCTCTCTTTGTGGCGCACGCGGGGGGGGGGGGTGCGCTCTGAGACCAGGGGAAGAAGCTGCAGCTGCCTACAGGACTCCCAAGGAGAGGCGAGAGGAGGCTGAGGGAACCCTCCTCAAGGGAGGGTGTTTGAAAAAGGGTGAGAGGCTGCCAGCTCTGCAGGCAAGGGGTGACATAACTGAGCTTCTGAGCCCCACAGGGGTGCCACGAAAAGAATGCAGCTGGCCAAGTGAGCCATAGACTTGAAAAGGTTGAAAACCTCTGCTCTAACCACTACACCACAGGGGCTCTCACTGGATCTTCTCACTGGGAAGCTCTTGTGCTCATGCTCAGTTGGTTAGAGCATGGTGCTAATAACACTAAGGTCATAAGGTTTGGTCCATAAGGGACAGCTGCAATTTCCTGCATTGTAGGGTCTTGGACTAGGTCCCTTCCAACTCTTATGATCCCATGTGCTTCACACAGGCAGCTGGCCAATCAGTGTGACAACAGAATTCTAGACTTGATAAGTCTTCAGTCTGATCTTCAGTTAGGTCTATTTTTATATTCATTTGATGAGTGGATTTTTCCCATCCCTTCTTTTTATGGAGGGAACAGTGCACCTGTTGATTTTCTACCTGTCATGCAGCTGTTGTGCCTGTCATGCAGCTGTGGGGAGAGCAACCCATAGCTGGAGGGTATGATTGCTGTATCTCAATAGAAAGATTCCTGCATTGCATTCCTGCATTGCAAGGAACTAGATGACCCTCGTGGTCTCTTCCAACTCTACAAATCTATCTTTCATCTATCTATCTAAGCATCTGCTTTCCATGCAATTCCCTGGTTCATTGCTCTGTGTGAAATCCTGGAGAGCCACTACCAACCAGTGCAGGGAACACTGGGTTAGACGTTCCAGGAAATTATTTGGGAAATAGGGGTGTGCCCCATCCTTCTTGGTGATTTCCAGCTCTCTTCTAGCTCATCAAATATTAGACAATCTGTGACGATGGGGAGAGGAGGAGGGGGGAAGCAGCCTTCTAAACTATGGCTCCGATGACGCCAAGGAGTTTTTTCCTCCAAGCCCTGAAGCTGTGGGCCCTTCCCAGCACCCGGGCTGGGTTGACTACAACCCCCAACATCCCTCGCGGGGAGCTTGTCCCGCTCGGGGCGCTACCTGCTCGCCTCCCCCAAAGCCGTCTTCGGCAGCCAGGCAGCCAGTCGGTGGGAGTTTAGCGCAGCCAAGCGACCGACTGGAGCCACTTCGGACAAGCGGAGAGCGGTGAGAGCGGCTGCCTCTGGCTTCAGCCTCCGCGCCGGGCAACTTTGGTCTCCTCTTCGCAAGAGCCTCCAAAGCGGGAAGGGGAAGCGCCTTGGAGAGGGGGAAAGAGAGGGAAGAAGAAGAAGAAGAAGAAGAAGAAGAAGAAGAAGAAGAAGAAGAAGAAGAAGAAGAAGAAGAAGAAACAAGGGAGGGAGGGAGGGAGGGAGGGAGGGAAGGAAGGAAGGAAGGAAGGAAGGAAGGAAGGGAGAAAAGAAGGAGAAGCAAAGTGACCGAAGGGAGATGAGGCAGATCTGGAGGCTGGGATTCCGAGTCTGCTTCCCTCCGTGGCGATCTGGAGATCTGGCTTCCCCGCTTGTTCCCTCCTAGCAGACGCAAGCCATGGAGCCAGAAGGGATCGCCCCGAAGGGCTGCGGCGATCCGCCCGGGATGGAGTGGCTCTCGCGACTCCCCTGCTAAGCCCTGGGGCGCGTCGTCGGGTTGGGTGGAAGGCGCGAGGAGGACGACGAGAGCGGCCAGCGGAAGGTCTCCCTTTCGAGGCGGGGATCCGAAGCCTCCGCCGACGGGAGGCGGCGGCTGCCCGTCGGTGTTCTCCCCGCCCTGGCTGATGTGGACTTTAGGAGCCCGCAAGGTGCCCGGAGCGACTGGCGAGCCGTCCGAGTTGTATGGCTGGCGGAAGGCAAGGGGCTGGGAGAGGAGCGCCTAGCGTCGCAGGAGGAGGAGGAGGAGGAGGCGGCGGCTGAGGTGCCAAGCCAGCGGGGGAGAAGGGGGCTTCTCCTTGCGCGCAGGGCACCGGGCTCTTCTCCCGTGATGTGGAGACTGAGCGTGTGGTGGCTCCTGAGCAGGGTGTGCCTTTTGCTGCTGCCGCCCTGCGCCCTGGTGCTGGCCAGGGTGCCCGTTTCCTCCTGCCACCCGCAGCCCTGCCAAATCCTCAAGCGGATCGGGCACACGGTGAGGATCGGCGCGGCGCACCTGCAGCCCTGGGCTGCCACTTCCCCCGCCGGCGCGGACGCCTGGGGACCAGGACCGCACCATGGCATTGCGCTCGGAAGAGAAGGAGGGCGAGAGGCGGCAGCCGGACCCCAAGCCGAGCCGCAGGCGCCTAGGGCGGCCGAGTGGAAGGGGCCCGGAGGGTCTCCAGGGAGGTGGCGAGCGGGAACCGGCTTGAGGAGCAGGGCACACATGGGCAACGGGAGTGGCGACGAGGGTCTCCCTCCGTTGCTGCCCCGGGAGGCGCTGCTGTCGGCGGTGGAGACCCTCAACCGTGTCAAGGGGCTTCTGCCTTACAACCTGTCCCTGGAGGTCGTGATGGCCATCGAAGCGGGGCTGGGCGATCTACCTCTCTTCCCCTTCTCCTCGCCCAGCGCCTCGTGGAGCAACGACCCGGTCTCCTTCCTGCAAAGCATCTGCCACACCGTCGTGGTGCAAGGGGTCTCGGCCATCCTCGCCTTCCCGCAGAGCAGAAGCGAGATGCTGGAGATGGACTTCGTCGCCACCGCGCTGCACATCCCTGTAATCAGCATCGTGCTCAACGAGTTCCCTAGAAAGAGCCTGGTAGGTGCGGGTGGAGGGTTTGTGGGGGGGGGCGTTGGGGGGGGAGAGAGAAAGGGATGCCTAGGGTCTCGCCTCTGTGAGCGTACCGGGGAAAGTGATGAAGGGGAGGGGAGGAGGGGAAATGGCCCGGAGCCACTATACATATTTAAGAGCTTCCGAAAGGGGAAGGGGAAGGGGGGCGGTTCCAATGGAGAATGTGAGTTTAGGCAAGTTCTGCTTCAGTTTGCGAATTTCAGCACAACAGACGGTTTGATATTTCAGCACCACGGACAGCGCACCTGGTAACTACAGTACAGTACTGCTTTATGCAGAGACGGTCCCAACACTTCCGCGTTCAAAAAAATAACAACACTACAACAAAACCGTCTTTCATCAAAGAGCGCTCACTTGCGCGTGAGCGTTTGCTATTCTGGGTTTCTTGTCTTCCTTCTCCGTTTTCTTCCCACTGAGAGAGTAGCTCCACTTGGCAAAGGCGCTTGGGATCAGGCCGGCAGATGTTCCCCACCTGGTTCCACCTTTTTGTAATTCATGCTAAATGAACTTTTAATTCACTCATAAGCTTCTGCCTAGAGACTTTGCTTGTTCTCAGAGATGAATCCAGATGGATACCCACCAAATCTAAGCACCCAGGCGCAGAGAGAGATCCGTTTTGTTTTAACTTTACCCTGAACATCTGTGCGTTATAGAGAGAGACTTGTGTGGTTTTAAAGCTCATGAAGCTGTTAAACAACTCGACGTTCTCAGTGGTGACTACTCCACTTCTTTCAGATCATTTAATGCTTGAGTAGATGCATTCTTCAGTCTCATTCTTATTCTCTCTCATTCTTGCAAACATATGCATGCTGCAGATAAATACACACATTTATTCCTGAATAACACCCACACACACATACACAAAAACCCAGAGGTGGGTGAGATGAACAGTCATATTTGAGATGCTAAACTATTATTTGTTTATTTATATACACTTTTCAACATTCAAGGCACTACATAAGTCTAACTCAGCTAAGCAACTTCAAGGCATCTTTTTATCCCACCCCACCCACCCCCCGCCAGCCTCCCTCTCTTTCTCCCATCCCTTGATTTATGTAACATCATGATGGATGAAGTTTTTTGGAAAACTCAAAGTTCTGCCACATTCTGTTCTTGCATTTATATCTCACCTTTCCTCTGAGGAGCTCAGTGGCAAACACACTTAACCACCTCCTCATTTTATCCTCACAACACCCCTATGAGGTAGGTTAGGTTGAGAGGCACTGACTGACCAAAGGTTAACCTATGAGCTTCATGGCTGAGTGGGGATTTGATCACTGGTCTCCCAGGTCCTAGGCCACTAAGCCAGGCCTTTGGATTTTTTGGCATTTTGGCTGGCATTGCCCAATCATGGATTTTGGAGAAATTCCCATGTTACTTTGCTTCCTATTTAAGATCAGAGGTCAGGGATATGACTCATCTGTCTTAAGTCTATGGAAAGGTGATGAATGTTGGCACCATCTTCTTTCACTCTATGACAACTTACATTTTCCTCTTCATTTAGCTCACTGCAGGTAATAGTCTTGCATCTAAAAAGGCAATTCAGAGAGTGATGAAGCTGTTGTGGGTTTTTCTTCTTCTATCTAGATGGAGAACCAGGGCATACAGACACCATACCAATATGATATGATATGATATGATATGATATGATATAATATAATATAATATAATATAATATAATATAATATAATATAATATAATATAATATAATATAATATAATATAAATCTTTATTGTGGTCCAACACAATATGGATTCAGAATAAAATACAGATTCATACAGACGACCCCCCAGGGAAGGGAGACCGAAGCGTTATTTGTTTAGTCATGGGTATGTTGATCTTTGATTTGTATGACTACTGAAAGAAACTTTGCCATGGCCACTGTGATATCACTGGACTTGTCGTCCAAAAGATATTTGATATAGTAGGCTTCAGATTGACCCGGCCAATTTGCCAACAGTGGTTTAATCAATAGTTCCCTAGCTTGATCATATTGTCCACTATGCAATAAAATATGCCTCATGCAGTTGACGTCCTGAGAGCATGCACAGATATTTTGATAAGGGATACCTCTCCATCTGCCATTTAACACTTCTGATGGGAATACATTTATTCTGGCTTTGGTGAAAAGACGCTGATATGTTGCCATACCAATACAACCCTCTATGTATCTACTCAGGCATACTCCCAGTCAAGTGTGTATAGTATTGTAGCCTGAGAAAGCAATCCTATACTTATTTACTTGGGAAGTGAGCCCCATTTAACTCAGTCAGACATACTTGCAAAGTAAACATGTATAGAATTTGGATGCAGATAATTAAAATGGCCTGGGGCAGTGTGTGTGTGTGTGTGTGTGTGTGTGTGAGAGAGAGAGAGAGAGAGAGAGAGAGAGAGAGAGAGAGAGAGAGTTTCCACTATGGTTTAGGAGTGTGAGACCTCTGTAGCCCACTCTCTGCAATTGTAAGACCTCTGCAAGCTCTCTTCCCATGTGATGTTCGCCGTCTTTACCATTTTTGAAATGCCATCAATTGTTTTAACTTTGACTTCAGCATGACAAAGCTATAGCCCAAGATTCAGCTGCTGGGTGGTTCTCAACAAAGGCATTTTAAAGGAGGGACAGTGCACTGAAGCAGAATTTGTACTATTGACGAGACTACAGCTTGAGTTCCAGGAAATGGAATGGAGCCCACTGGTACTCATGCATTGTAGCTTGCAGTTCCTCCCCTTCTATTTGCAGTCCCAGGTAGAGGTATCATAATCTTTACCAGGTTGCTATACCTTCTAGGCTTTAATGTCTCTACAAGATGGGTTGCATTCAGCTTGATAGGTTATAAGTTGTGAAAGCCTGCTGCTACCTGTATAAACATCTCATCAATACATTACTGATAAATGAATGTTTTGGAACTGAACTAAGGTACAGATAGAGATAGGATGTCACTTGGCAGGTGGAAGGTAAAATGGAAAGTGTTCTTTGAGTAAGACTGATTAGGTGCATTTCCCCTCTAAGTCACGTTGGGTATTGACCCAGGATGTGTGGAGGGGCTTTTCTTGCAGAGTGGGGAAGAGACCTCTGGCCCTCCAGATGTGGCTGAACTACAGCCCTCATACTCCATAAGCACTGGCTATGTTGGCTCAGGCTGATGAGAGTTGGAGTCCATTACCTGGACAGATGTGCACTCACCCTTGCTGCAGAGTCTGAATTAGTTACCTGGAACCCTTGGCTCTGCCGTTTAATTGATGCAGTGTTTCTTATTTGCTCCTGCTCTCTGCTTGTGACACATTGTGGTCCATCTCATGTCAAATTGTTTTGAAATAGACCCAGAGGGGAAGCAGTTCCCACTTGTCAGAAGTCTGCCATTTTGTGATGATTAGCTGATGGCCTTGGGCCAGCTCTGGTCTCGAGTTCCACATGAGCTCCAGAATAACGCAAACATGTAATACCATTGACCGTATTTAACATAACACCTGTTAGAAGTTATACCTGTAGAAGTCAGTTCCTGGGTTTTGTCTCTTTCTCAATTGCTATTCAGTGGAACCCAGAATGGGACTGTACAGACTGGGGAAAGCTTAATTCTCAGTTATGTCCACTGAGATATTATGGACAAAGTTAGTGAGCTTCAATTCTTGGACACAGCTAATGTGGTAAAAACTGCCCCCATGTCTTTTTGAAAGAAATGAATTTATATTGTATTCATTTAATTGTAGCACTGCTGTTTTCTGTATATTTCCATGTGTCAGAAATAACATGATGAGACTGTGCCACTTTAGACAGCTGCTGTAAGTGATCAATTTTTTTTATGCCACCTCCCCATAAAACATTCCCTGCGTGCATATGAGGGAATGGACTGTGCTAAATTTCATCCTCTTTCTACTGTGCCAGCGTTCTAAAACATGGGACCTTTGACTCACCAGATGTTTCTGGACTACAGTTCCCATCATTCCTGGCAATTGGCCTTGCTGACTGGGGCTAATGGGAGTTGGAGTCCAACAACATCTGGAGGGCCATGAATTTCCCATCCTTACTTTATACAAGCAATTATCTGGATTCCCCATTGGCAGCTGCACCACTGAAAAATGTCTATTTATTTGGTATATTTACTTCCTGCTTTTCAGCCATCAGGTCATTAACATAGTTTAAGATGCAATTTTAACTTCTTTCACTGCACCCTTGCCACCCAAGCCATCTTTTCCTCCTGTGTAGCCCATTAGAAAAACACCACACCATTACCCTCTTAGCTCCAAAGGATGATGTCCTAACATGGTTGCTTTTCTCCAGAATCGTCAACACACTTTAGCTGACTCCTTGCAGTTCTTGTCCTCCAGGACTACAGAGCAACTTAATACCCCAGAAGAAGAGTCAGTGGTACTGCTATGAACTTATAAAGCTATTAAAATAGGCCTGCAGTTGTTGAATAATAAAAGTTATTGTGCTGTAAGGATATTTCTACTCCTAATGGTGCATTTATAACCTAGAAAAATGCATTCACATTCATAAAGTACAGCATAATTTGCATTGAAATTGTCCACACTGCTTCTCTCACAAGGCTAGTGCTTAATTTGCTCCCTCTTGAGTCTTCCAGGTCATCCCTCTATTTGCTACCTTCTGTCCATATATCATCCAGGGGCAGAGCATCACTTGACATGTGCTCTGCACTGTACCACTCAGAGCAAGGCATCAAGGAGCTGGAACTATGATTAGGAACTTAGGAACTGAGCTGCTTTCTGGCCCTTCCTATCTTGAATCAAGCAGTCAGGTTGCTTGTTAATGGACACAGAAGTGGACTCTGAAAAAAGAGTTGCGACCTTCCTCTGCAAATGGGGTGATTTGAGGACATAAGCCACACTGCTGAGTTAGGCTGGGGAGCAAGAACAGAACCATAATATAAGGGACTGCCTTACAGAGTTGTGCTAATGAGACGTTTCACTGAGCACTGCCTACCCTGACTTGCTACAGCTATCTACAGCAGGTTTCCCAATGTTTTGGCTGCAGGACCACATTCCTTTCTGAGCAACCTTTAGAGGACCACATTTCAATGGTGGGCAAGGCGAGAGGCAAAAGTGGGAGGGGCAAAGTAGGGTAGTTTCTACACCTACTCAAACATCCATCTGCACCAGCCATCTAGATAAGCAAAAGGCATGGTCAGAGTTCAAGGACACATTACGCTCAGGGTGCTCATGAGGGTCACTGAGGGTCACTGAGGGTCAAGGTCAACCACAGGGCAGGCACACACATGGCAGGCACAGGACACAATTAGCTCTTCATTAACAGAAAACAATAACACTATGGTTCACCTTACTCTAGCTGAGAGGTTGCTGAAACTGGCCACTACAGTGGTACCTCGGGTTACAAACACCTCAGGTTACAAACACTTCGGGTTACAGACTCCGCTAATCCAGAAGTAGCACCTCGGGTTAATAACTTTACCTCAGGATGAGAACAGAAATCGTGTGCTGGCTGCATGGCAGCAGCGGGAGACTCCGTTAGCTAAAGTGGCACCTCAGGTTAAGAATGGCTTCAGGTTAAGAACGGACCTCCAGAACGAATTAAGTTCATAACCAGAGGTACCACTGTAGTTCCACCCTTCTTCCTCTAGTCTTTCTGTTTGGATCCCTCCCAAGAAGACAAAGGTTGCATCTAGTGCCGAGCTCCTTCTCTGGGCCTGTCTGGCCTGTTGCTCAGCAATGTGCAGGACTCTGCTTGATCAGGGTCTCAGAGGGGGAGGCAAGTCAGCAGGACCGGGACTGTCCTGTTGGTGGGTAGCGGGGCCACTCTCTGACTCCTCTCTATCTGAGTCTGCACTCAGACTGTGACTCTCAGCCTCTCACCCTGTTCTGGAAGACCCTCCTCCTGACCCCTCTTAATTGCTCACACCTCCTGTTTCTAGCACCTCCCAGCTTGTCCCTTCTGCTGACTGCTCTTCAGTGTCCCACTACTAGGATCCATCAGTCATCTTCTGTGCTGTCCCTGGGGGGCTTGTGGGTGGGTGGCTCCCCCCACTCTTCCTCATCCTGCCAGTTCCTGACACTGAGGGGCATGGCCTGGGGAGAGTTTCAAGGACCAGATGGAGAGACTTGGAGGGCCATATTTGGCCCACAATCCTGAGGTTCTCCACCTCTGCTTGATAGTGTTAAAAGGATATATTTCCAAGCTGTGCTATCTGAGCTGCTTTTCAATTATACATGCCAGGGAATAAGCCTAGGAATGGGGTCCCCCATGATGCTTGACTGCAGATCCTATCATCTCTGACTATTGGCCATGTTGGCTGGAGCTGATAGGAGTTTGGAATCCAGCAGATTTGAAGGTTAGTCACCTGTGACTTAAGTTGATGCTTAACAAGGATGACCCTCATCACCTCGGTTGTTTGTGCTCTCCATTGAGCCATTACCACAGGCAGTTAATCTCTATGCTGATGATGCATTATTTGTCAAACATCCTGAATTTTTTTTTTTTGAAATGTCTTGAGTTTGATTGATGAATTTAGCAAGCTGTTGAGGTATGAAATTAATTTAACAAAAATCAGAAAGGGTGGAATTCAATGTTAACAAAACATATGATAAAGTGCCCAGGAAAAAATTCCCCTATAAGCTATTTTGGGTGTGTGAATGTATAAAGATATAAAATAGATAGATGATAGATAGATGATAGTTGATAGATGATAGATGATAGATAGATAGATAGATAGATAGATGATAGATAGATAGATAGATAGATAGATAGATAGATAGATAGATGTAGATAAAAACTGGCTAAATATAATCATGATAATTTAAGGACAGAGGTCAAGAAAGGATTAGAGTGATGATCTCAAATAAAAACTCCATGCTTGGGGAAGTTAGCAACAGTTAAGAAGATTATACTCCTCCATTTCTAATTCTTTTCTGAAATCTCCCACTCCATATACTTATTTATTTATTTCAACATTTTGTAATCTGCTTAGCGACAGTCATCCCTGAGCAGTGTACAAGGGACCCAATACAATAAGACTGAAAATGAGCTAAAAGCTACAAAATCAGAATTCAATTAAAAAACCTGCTAGAATAGAAAAAAAAGCCTTCAGTAAGAGCTAGAAGTTCAACAGGGGGAGTGGGCCTATCTGACCTCAGCTGGAAGGAAGTTTCACAAAACTGGGCTCACAATACAGCATGGCTTCTGAAGGATATGAGTTGTGCATCTGAGTCATTAACAGTGACTTCCTTGAAGACCTCAGAGTTGCAAGGGATTAGGTAGTCCTTGAGCTATCCTGGTCCCAAGTCATCAAAGGCCTTGTAAATTATTCCAAGTGTTTTGAACCTGACCTAGTAGCATATAGGCAGTCAACACAAGGTTTTAAGCACCAGAATTTAGTGCTGGTGACACTCTGTCCCCATCAACTGTCCAGATGGGGATGTGTCTGCAGAAGCTTGTAAAATCTAGTTGGAACATTGCATTGTTCTTCACCTCTCCAGCCAATATGAGGATTACAAATTAGCTTGGCCGGGGGTGGAGATGAGTGGGGAGAGAGAGAGACTGTCAATAGAAATAACAAAAATGTTGAATCAGGTCACTGATTATATTAAAAGGCAAGCAGATCATCACAGATAAACAGCATCTCCTAACAATTCAGCCTCAGCAAGTGGTATTTCCAAAGCTGTGTACACACTAACCTGTTAAATAGCACAAAATGCAGTTTCCTCCCCTAAATCCAGAATTGTTCATGCTTGTCCTCAACATGCTGTTTTCAATCTAGATTAATTATAGATCCTGCCATTCACAAGGATAGGTGTGGTTACTTGTAAAGCTTTTGAAAACCCTCCCTGGGATTAGATTATCTGTAACTTTTCCTCCCTACACATGCCCCAGGTGAATGAAGAAGTAGCACTTGCGATTTTGGTACAGCATCACTGGGCATGTATGAATACAACCCCCTTTGCCAGGCCTGCCTGCATCTGTTTTCAAAAGGGCATACTGTGGAGCGATGCAGATTCACTTTGCAATGAGCTTTATTTTTGGAATAAACCAGTTTCTCAGTAAGTGCTTTGCAGGGACGAAATATAAGCAATTGATCTAGATTGTGTGTGGGCTACGTAGAAAAAAACAAATACTCTGTCTCCATTGATTCTGGAATAAAATGGGTGTGCAGCCAAAATCTCTGCAGTTAACTGGTGAGGATTACGTTTCAATTAATGAGATGCATCACCCCACCTCTTCCACGAACTTATTCACAAACTTCTCAGCTGCTGCAGGCCTTGCTCATACGTGCTCTGGATGATGGGATGATAAGCAGAGCCCAAGTGACAATATCAGACCCTCCAAGTATCCCTATTTTCCAGGGGAAGTCCTGGATTTAAAGAAGCCATCTTGGTTTCTGATTTGATCCTGGAATGTCCTACTTTTCCTTAAGATGTCCCTATATTCATCAGAGAAATGTTGGAGGGTATGGAGTTATGTGACCCACAAGCCAAGGAGACAAGTAACTATAAAACTTTTAGAAGACATCTGAAGACAGCCCTGTATGGGGAAGTTTCTTAATGTTTAATGTCCTAAAATGTTTTTATATGTGTTAGAAGCTCCCCAGAGTGGCTGAGGCAACCCAGTCAGATGGGTGGGGTATAAATAACAAAATTGTTGTTGTTGTTGAATAGGTAAAGGTAAAGGGACCCCTGACAGTTAGGTCCAGTCGCAGATGACTCCGAGGTTGTGCGCTCGTCTCGATCTATAGGCCGAGGAGCCGGCATTTGTCCACAGACAGCTTCCGGGTCATGTGGCCAGCATGACTAAGCCACTTCTGGAGAACCAGAGCAGCGCACAGAAACGCCGTTTACCTTCCTGCCGGGGTGGTACCTATTTATTTATTTACTTGCACTTGAAGTGCTTTTAAACTGCTAGGTTGGCAGGAGCTGGGACCGAGCAACAGGAGCTCACTCCGTCATGGGGATTCAAACCTCTGACAAGCCCTAGGCTCTGTGGTTTAGACCACAGCACCACCCCCGTCCCACCCAGTCAGATGGGTGGGATATAAATAACAAAATTGTTGTTGTTGTTGAATAAGACGTCCCTATTTTCATTGGAGAAATGTTGAAAGGTATGCAATATCAATAGGCTAGAATTGCATGTTTGTGGGAAGCACTTCCCATACAGTGCAGGTACAAGTCCTGAAATGCTTCCTGCATTGGTGTAGTCTAGTCTTTCTCCAGCCTTTCAGATTTAGGAGGGACTACAATTCCCACCAGCCCCAGCCAGCATGGCCAAGGGGTGGAGATGATGGGAGTTGTAGTCCAGCATCATCTGACGGGTGCCAGGTTCAGGAAGGCTGAACCAGCCAGGAGAAAGGAGGCAAAGGGCAGT
Organism: Podarcis erhardii; assembly: GCF_964252035.2. NCBI lineage: Eukaryota > Metazoa > Chordata > Lepidosauria > Squamata > Lacertidae > Podarcis > Podarcis erhardii. The sequence continues at coordinate 22,916,822 of NC_138515.1, read as the reverse complement.
GCTGTGACTTTTGCATCTCAGGCCCACTCACCAGCTTTTTGACAGCATGCTGATTTGAGCTGACATCCAGGGAGCAGACCTTTCTTCCTTTGAGGCTGGCAGCTCCTGACAAGAACTTAGTAAGGTTGCTTGAAGGTGACAGCAGTGAAAGCTATCTTTGAAATATAATCACAGAGAGAGAAAATGTAGATCCAGGGCTAGGTGGAGCAGTAATGTATAGCTGTTACAAGTTTTGCAGTGGGGTGGGGTATTCCATGGAAACGAGCTGAGAGCATTTCTATTAAATTGGCTTCCTTGTGCTATGGGGTGCCTGGAGCAGAGCAGAGGTGTCAATTGAACAAGGACTGGTGTGCTTGACAACTGGTTCGAATATCTCCCTGAGAAATATATAGGACACAGGAAGGGGAAAGAGGCATATATCACAACATTTCCATAGCTGTAGTCGCACAAATTACCCCAGCGCTGTGAGTCACAGTTAGAAGAAATGTATGTGGTTGCAGGACTGCAGCCTGAGAGGAAGATTCCTTTTCTACCAAGCTACACAAACAGCAGACTCTTTAGGTGTAGCTGCTGTTGAGTGTGCCAACTCAGAATGCAGATGAGGATCTGTAGGCATTAATCAATGCTCACTTGTGTAAATGAAACCCTCTGGACATGCAAAAAGATTCTAGGCTAGGTTTCTGTCCACTGTGGCAGTTTTGCAGGTAAAGTGTGGCTGGGTGTCTTGTTTGTTTGTTTGTTTTTGACATGGTATAGCCCTGATTCAGTCCGTCCTTCCTCCAGCTTCAGTCTTTAATGGTAAAGTCCAGAATCAAGGCATCAGAAGATTCCACTGGTCATGTAGCTCAGCTCTTACTGACCGCTATGCTTTTAAAATGGATAAAAATTTGTGCATCTGTGTGTGAGTTTCAGAGCACAGGATGGGGGTCGTCAGATGTGATGATGTTATTTATTACTAGTTAGTATCAGCTTGTCTTGCAGCTTGATCCATAACACAGTTTTCATAAGTACCGCCAATTTTAATGGAATGTATAGCTAGAAGTCAAGCCCTCTGCTTAACCTGTGCAACAGACCATAGTATAGGAAGTAACTCCAAGCTCTCAGAGGTGCCTTAATAGGGTCCCCATTTATTTGCACCAGAGTTGGGAGCTAGACTTGCTTCTGTAGCAAAGCATCAAGTAACCAGTGTGTGTGTGTGTGTGTGTGTGTGTGTGTGTGTGTGTGTCAGGAGTAGTGGTGGGGCATGTTAGTATTATTCATTCTCCCATTGCTGTTGGATCTTGTGATCCACACTGTTTACATTCCATTCCTCTGGAAGTGTGAGAATGGAAACTGAGACACAGCACTTCCGTTCTCTGTGCTTTTGTATTTCTGCTTTTTGTTCTGTCTCCCAGACAGATAGGATGTCTGTGTGAGACGCTCCTCGCACTCTTGTTATTTTCTTTATTATGATTTGTTTTGATTCGGTTTGATTTGACGTATAGCAATAAAATTAGCGATGCTACATACTTCCGCAGCCAAGCTTTCATTTACTCTGCTGTTTTGTGTGCTCATATGAGCAGATATGAGTCGCTGAGATACAGGACTGCTGCCGAACGCTTCATGAGTGTCCTGTTGCCGGAGGCTGAGCCCTCATAGGCCCCTGTGTACACTTCCTCTTTAACATATACTGAAGATAGCATCATGGTGTCCAGGAGCCACTGAATTCAGCTACCCCCCCCCCCCTTTAAAGCCAAAAATATCTTAATTTTGCTTTTCAAAGCAACTCCATAGTTATGGACCTCTTACAGACAAACTGTTTATAGAGCATTCGTCCTGATTTGTTTTCAGGGAGACTAGATGATTCTAACTATCTGCTGGACATTCATTCTGATTTGTTTGCTAGAAGGTCAGATGAAATTGCATCCGGCAAATGTTACACCACACTTCCCAGTGCATTTTCCCATTGCTTTCCTGGTTGCAAGAAGCCCAGGAGTTAGGAGTTGGGGGAAGCATGTTTGTTGTGCAAGAGCTCCAAATCAGCTGTTATTGAGCACGCTGGATTTGCCAGTATATGATAGAATCCCATCTGAAAATAACAACAGTTTGGAAGTGCCTTTTCATGATGTGGAGTTTTGTGAGCAATGTCTGCTGAATCTCAGCTCAAAAAAGAAGCAAGAGCAAGACTTTCTGCTTTTTAAAAACAGACTTTCGGAACCATGGTGCTAGGGGAGACTTGGTTGGTTTTGTTGTTGTGACTTCAACCTTTTCTATGACAATGATTTCCCAATTTAAATCACCTTCCTCTGAACTGCTATTGGTCCCATGGATAAAAACATCAAGATACACTTGAGAGTGCTATACATTCTCCTCTGCAGGGCAAACAGTAGCTTCAAAAGGGAGTTGGCAACTTAAAGAGAGATATTTTTTTGATGGAAAGAGTTTATTCCCCCTGCAGCCATCATTTCATTTATTTATTTCATAAAATGTATATACCACTACACTGTAGAAAAATCCCCTAACCACCTTAACATAGTTCACAAAAAGAATAAAAAAGATAAGTAAAAACAGTTAAAAGCAGCTATTTAAAACATTTGAAAATTAATTAAAATAAATGATAAGCGGCATACCGATTAAAACACATGCCAACTTTCTAGATGTCTGGGTAGTCTGGGTAGGCTTGTCTAAACAAAAATGTGTTTAGGGGGCACTGAAAAGAGTACAGCGAAGGTGCTTGTCTGGTGTCAATATGTGGGTGCTGCCATCATCTCTTCCCTACAGCTACTTTTAAATTCGGGGGGGGGGGCTGCAGGGGATCCTATTCTTGGATTTTCCACATTGGATCTAATGCCAAAAGAATTTTCCAGTGGTCTGAGAATGAGTTGGCTTGGTGCAGAGATACGAAAGGAGCAGAAACAATGATTTATATATGCAATGACAGCAGCGCGGATACTACTGGCCCAGAGATGGAAACAAGATAAAGTCCTGACCAGAGACAAATGGCTGATGAAGATGATGGACTATGCCGAAATGGCGAAAATAACCAGGAAAATCAGAAACCATGAAGAGAGGAACTTTAATAAGGAATGGGGAAAATTCACAATGTCCTTAAGAGAACACTGTAAACAACTAAAAACTTTGACAGGATTTGAGTAATGCTTGTAATGTACTAAAAACTAAGGTAAAAATTGGACTACTGTACTTAAGAAAAATAGAGAAAATACACAAGGCAGTTGAACAAGATTGACAATGGTAACAATGGTAGGATGGAGGAGAGTCTAAGGATTCAGGGTGTTTAATGTTTGAATTTAAATGTGCAGTGTAAAATTTATTAACAAAGTTTAGGGAAGCTTTAATGTTTAATAGACTATTGTGTTTTAGTATTCTGTTGGAAGCCACCCAGAGTGGCTGGGGAAACCCAGCCAGATGGGTGGGGTATAAATATATTATTATTATTATTATTATTATTATTATTATTATTATTATTATTATTATTATTTTATTATTATTATTATTATTATTATTATTATTATTATTATTATACAAAAAATAGGGAGAATGGGATGGCTTATCACTTTGACCATCCTCACTAGAAGAACTCATATAAATTGTACACAAGAGTCCAGAATGTCAAGGTGTGTTTAGTGTGCCTCATTTTATACAGATCGCAGAATCCAGTGCACAACCCTGATGCTAGTGTTTTATAACTGGCCATCAAGCAACTATGTGGAACAACAGCAAAGTACTGTAGCCCAATACAGAGTCTTTCTAACTTTTGGCAACACTAGCAAAATACATATATCGCAAACCTGATCCTGAAGCTGGGAATGCAGGTGTTCAGCCAGGCAGAGAAATGTAGATCTTTAAAAAAAAACCAACCCAAAACCAAAATGTAAACACACCAGACATCAGGACTATGCCAGAAGGGAACAATCTGATATAACTGCCTGCTTTTCTTCTCTATCCACCCTCCATAAGATTTATTTGGTAATGTCTGCTGACAATAAATCCAAACATTGTTATTACCACGGAAGGCTGCTTACTTCCTGACGTCCGTTTGGAAATAAATAAATCATAACTGTGAGCAAAATGCTGCAATTTGAAGCAATCGTTTAGCAAAGGCGGTTAGGATTTTCCTTGATAAGAGTGCTCGTTGTGTTGAAGATCTGACAGGTAATTGTTTTGGAGAGAGAGGAGTTTGTGGCTGACAGTCTCTTTAAGTACACACACAAACATATGCAATACTCAGTTTCATCTTTAGAATGCAGTGCCTCTGTTCCCAATGTACAATAATTGTAGGTATAAAAGACCTGCAATTCAGGTTTCAGAGAGGGGGCCATTCCCTAGCTCTACCTGGGAATGCCAGGGATGGAATCTGCCTTCTGCATGCAAAGCAGATGTTCTGTCTGCTAAGCTGCAACCCATCTCAACAGTGGCCATTCTCCATAATGAAGATGGCACCATGTAGCATAGAGAGGCTATGACTGGCATTCCATTCCATGCAAGCCTGTATATTTGAAGACAATTTTAAAACACAAAACAGCAAGCAAGAGGACAGATGATGTGCAACATCAAAGGGGAGAGGCAAGACCGAAATGTGGAAGTTCTCCATTTCTTATAACTTTAAACAAGCAGAAGATATTGTTTGCATAAAAAGTGTGAGAGAGGGAAGCATTTTCACACATGAACATAAAGGTGTTTTTTAAAAATAAAATAAAAATAATTTACCTATGAAGCAAGGCTTGATGGTAGGCTGAAAATGCAGGCAACCCAGAAACAAAGTGTACTTCTATGCTGCCAAAAGAAAGTTCAGTTTCCTGTAAGAAAGAATGAATATCTTCTGTACTAATTAGCTGGCCAAGTAATTTTTTAAAATGTGATATCCGAGATGCTGCTGGGGGACTGAGTCTATATAATAGAAATGAAGAGTGGCTTTGCAGTGACTAAAGAGCCTCATGAGTTATGGATGTCTTCTTGGTAGGCTTCCAGGCTGCTGGCGAGATGTGCTGAGTTCCTTCAGAACAAAGAAATTAAGGGGATATAGGAAGGGAAAGGAGGAAGAGGTGGGGTCCCAAATGGAGACAAAGCCAATTCCATTACTGGGCCCTCTTTGTAGCAAGTTTGGGAATTTTTGGCTTCACCTGTGCTTCATTCATTTTGAAGCCTAGGAGCCACATTTTCTAGTTTCTCAACAAGATGGCCTTTGTTAACCAGATGGTTCTGTTGGGGTCCGCTAATCGGGCCCAAGCTGCCTTGGTCCCTGAAAAGCCAATAAATGCCATAGACAGAGGAGATCCCTATAACCACTCATTTATTCAGCTGAGTAAAACAGAGTGGGCAAGCCACACTCACCAGTGTGATGGTGAAGCCACCCCAAATAGCCTTTGTTCATACTTTTTATAGAAATCCCCTTTCCCCCTTTCAAGGTTCATTGCGCTGATCAAAACAGGACACCTTGCTTGGAGACCTTGAAGAAGAGAGTTGCCCAGCACAGGGAGGTTTTCCTGAAAATCGCCTGGCAATGTTATCTGGTCTTCACATATTTGTGGCTCACCCTTCTAAATTCTAAAGCAGGCAGTTTTTTACAGAAGCAAAATGGCATCAGTTAGGCTAACCAGAAACCAGGACAAGAACAGGCCTCTAAGGGTTTTTTCTGAGACCTCATAGTTCCAGAATGCTGCCCACGGGCACACATGGGAATGGAGGGGTGCCCTGTGGCTGCCACAGGGTCTTCCCTAGCACCCACAAGTCACACCTCCATTCCCAGCTTCTGCTTGGAGGTCTCCCATAGGCATCTGCGTATGGATGGTGACTGTAAGAATGTTCTGGACTAAGTAAAGGTAAAGGGACCCCTGACCATTAGGTCCAGTCGTGGCTGACTCTGGGGTTGCAGCGCTCATCTCGCTTTATTGGCCGAGGGAGCCGGCGTACAGCTTCCGGGTCATGTGGCCATCATGACTAAGCCGCTTCTGGCGAACCAGAGCAGTGCATGGAAACACTGTTTACCTTCCCGCTGGAGCAGTACCTATTTATCTACTTGCACTTTGACGTGCTTTCGAACTGCTAGGTTGGCAGGAGCAGGGACCAAGCAACAGGAGCTCACCCCGTCGCGGGGATTCGAACCGCCAACCTTCTGATCGGCAAGTCCTAGGCTCTGTGGTTTAACCCACAGCGCCACCCGTGTCCCTTCTGGACTAGATGGACCATTAAACTGATGTAGCAGGATCTTCTTATGCTTCAATTATCCAAAAGGAAACTGAAAGCATGAGTGACTGAGGTGTGTTCCAACACACGATCCTCCCTACCCTGCAGAACTAGCATGATTACAGGTGCCATTCATTCCCCATTTTTAAGAAGCCTACACTTTAGAACTCCCTGCCTATCGACATCAGACAGCCACTTTCACTGTACTGTTTTTGGCACCTGCTAAAAACGGGTGTCTTTAGACAAGCCCACCCAGATGCATCAAATGTTGGCATGTGTTTTAATCTGTTTTTAGTCTTTTACTTTCATTTTTTGAATGCTTTAAATAGTCATTTTTTTAAAAAAACTGTTTTGATAGTAATTTTGTTGTTTTGTTCTTTTTTAAAATTGCATTAAGGGTTTTTTAAAAAAAAACAATCAAGCAGTGTGTAAATTTTATGAAATAATAAATATAAAACAGATATATCTTAACACTACTCATGTTTTCAATTTACTATGAACATGGGTCCCAGTGCACAGCCCTAATATATAAAGGTAAAGGGACCCCTGACCATTAGGTCCAGTCGTGACCAACTCTGGGGTTGCGGCGCTTATCTCGCTTTATTGGCCGAGGGAGCCGGCGTACAGCTTCCAGGTCATGTGGCCAGCAGGACTAAGCCGCTTCCGGCGAACCAGAGCAGAGCATGGAAACGCTGTTTACCTTCCCGCCGGAGCGGTACCTATTTATCTACTTGCACTTTGATGTGCTTTCGAACTGCTAGGTCAACAGGAGCAGGAACCAAGCAACGGGAGCTCACCCCGTCGCGGGGATTCGAACTGCCGACTTTCTGATCGGCAAGTCCTAGGCTCTGGTTTAACCCACAGCGCTACCCGCGTCCCAGCCCTAATATATAGGATTGTGCTAATTACATAGCTGAAAGACAGCAAAACCAAAGAAAACATATGCATCTGTATTTGAAATTTGGTCAGAGACTTGAAGGGCTTCCAAACAGGAGACCTATGGAAACTATAGTATTCTATATCTTTCTTTTTTTTAAAAAAAGTTGGAGTTTCTTGCTTGCTGCACTTGTTGAATAAATGTGTATATAATCATAGTGTCCTCAATTTTATCAGTCCTCTGCTGTTCCTAAGGTTGCTTGGGAAACTTCCAATTATGCACTATACATGTTTCGCTGCTGTACACAATTGCTTAAGAAGGTCTTTATGCAGGAATCCAGGGTCATTAGGGAACTTTGCTTGTCCTCTGCTTTTGGAGCCTCTAATTTAGGGAGAGTGCAGACATGCATAAACACACGAGCAACTTCACTGTGCTGAATTGATGCTCGACATTTGCACTGGGAGAAACAAACGCAGCCCAGGAAAGTTGACAGTATCGCTGGTTAGAGGTTCTGAAGTTCATGGAGTAGGTTGATATCCTTTTCTCAATGGGGCAGCACTCCCAGTAAGAGATCAAGTTCAAGTTTGTCAGTAAAAGCTTCTAAAATATTTTATGGAAAACTGGATTCGTTCCAGAGAGAATACAAAGTGGTATAGCTTCCACTTCAAAGACGACTTTGTAGGCATCAAGGCATCTTCTGAGAACCAAAATGTATCGCTGTAAGCTTAAATACATTTAAACTAAGCAAAACGGTAACAATAAATGTTTTCATTCTGATCCTTCTGGAACACCTGTTCCAACATAAGGCACGTGAACTCATTTTGGCACACATGGAGCGCATTGCAGTAATCCAACCTTGAAGTCACCAAAACCTGAACTTCCTCTCAGCGCTAGCATCAGCCATTTGTGGGTTCTTGGCATGGTCTGAAAGGAGTCACCAGTGCCACTTATAGCAGATGGGGTTCTTTTTGGTGCAATACAAACATATTTGGAATTGCCATGTCTGCACTCTGATGGCATATGTTCTGTAACAAGTCATATGTCTAACTGATGCCAATTCAGATGCCATAGAGAATTGATTTAACACAAGACCAAACTGCATGTTACTTTACTCATGCTGTTAAAAATGTTTGTTGGAACTCGTAACTTTTATTTTGAAGAAACTGTAGCCCCGGGATTCCAGTACAGAATGTTTTTTTTTTTTAATCTAGATTGTGAGGTGGAAGTGGGAGATGCCAGCTTTCTGCTCACACCTGTTATCTGCTCCTAAAATGCACAAAGGGATTCTGAGAAGAATGTTGAATGTGGGACACCAGTCCAGATCTGGAGCATGTTCCAGACAAGGTCCCAGAGCTGCTTTTTCTTCAAAATAAAAATGACCAATTTAAGCATGTTTCAGAAACACTGTGACTAATGTAACATATAGTTTGGCTGACACCTGAAATGTTACTGGTCTACCAAAAAAAATGCCTGTTATAACTGCTGCTTTTCAGATCTTCTAGCACTCAACTAAAGCAATTTACATTGTGGGCAGTTAAGGCAATAGATTGGCACTAACTCCCATGGGTACCCCCTGTTGTCATGTATAAATTGTGTATTCTAAAATGCGACGAATTAACATTTTCCTTTTTCTTTCTTTTTTTAAAACTCACCATACTTAGCTGAAGCTTAGCTGAATGCTACCATGCCACAAGTATTGTCTCTTTCCCCAGCAACTCCTGTTAATTATCTACAACTACATTTTGCATGAAAACATGGGGATTGTCTCTCTCTCTCGAAGCTTCATGTCTATACTATTTAATATTTATGACACACTTTTCCTAATTGCTCTACATTCTCAGTGAACCATGTAGTAAATGTGAAAGTGATAGCAATAATATTATTCCCAAATTAGGATAAAAGGATGAGAAACCTAGAAAAGGCATGGCTGAGATTGCATTAAAAACTCAGGGCATCCTACATCACATCCTACTTTTGCTCCTAGGAATGGGGGCGAGATTTGGTTCAGTTCAGTTTTCAATGTGAACCTGCCAGATTTGCAATTCGCAATACAATCTGTGAATCCAGCTATCCTTTGAAATTTGCATTTCTTTGAATTTTGCAGTGCTCTTCTCCAACCAAAGAATGTGTAACCACCGGGGTATATTAGGGAAAGTGTACATAAACATGCATATATTAATAGAAAAAATATACAAAATACATTGTGTTGGAGAAAATTACTTGCAGGAAAATGTATTTATTAGCCCAAAATGCACACACACAAATGTCTATATTAGGAGAAGCACACTATCATGCTGGCATTTTTTTTTGTGAAAACACACACACACACATATATATATGAATATATATGAGAAAGATTGCAAACTGGAAAATTAAAATGCTGGTGTGAAAAATGAAAAATGGAGAGAAACTGAAAGTTACAGATTCATCCATCCTTATATTCTGCACACAGAATTTGATACTTATAATAGTCTAGATAACAACCCTGTGATATTTCTGAGGTCCATTTCTGGGAGTTTAATGCTTGACCTGAAACATTTCATCTTCAGAAATACCGTTGCTAGAAGTAAGCTTATTCTAGCTCAATGGTGATTACATCTGACCCACCAAGTGATGTTGTAAGGTAACTTGAACAGAAGAAGAAGAAACCTCCAGGATTGACAGATCCACCAAGTGATGTTGTAAGATAACTTGAACAGAAGAAGAAGAAACCTCCAGGATTAGAGATGGCACAGTTGGTGGACCCAGAGACAATGACAGGCAGAGACAATTATTTATAGTTTTGTCCCCATCCGCTTCCTTGCTGAGTTCTACAAGGGCAGCACTGAGATGGAGAAGGAGGAAGCTGACAGCTGACCACCTCCTAGACTGGTTGTTATTCTGAAGGCAGGTAGGTCAGACCTGGCTAAGGATGCACTGAGGTTGATGGAGCAGCCTCCACTGTTGTGGCCTAATCAACCGGGACTCTTACTATGTTCCAGTACCGGGACTCTTACTCTTACTATGGTTCCCTATTGGTTGTGGTGCACTTCTGGGATTATTCTCCCACCACCAAAGGAAGAAAAACAATATTGTATTGTTCTGAGTCAGGGATGAGGAATTGGATCCAACTAAAGGACCCAGAAGTGAGCAACCCTCTGTGGACCACTCTGACAGGTGGATGGAGCTGCCCAGCTGTCAGTTACCTGACATCAGAAGACTGAAATGTAAAAAGAGGGTCACTTAATCCCCAGTTCTTCCTTTGCAAACACAGTTTGAATTCAAAATGAATTTAAGCTGTAGCTATAAAGATTATTTCTTGGCAACCTCAGCTTGTATTCAAGACACAGCTGCCAAGGAAGAACTGAGAGCTCTCTGGTGCAGTGAAGATCTCCTGAGTGTCTTCTTCTTCTTTGGCAATCACTCATAGCCGAGTAAGATTGTCTTCCATAAACACGATTTTAAAAGTGAGTCCGTAAGTGACTGTGGAGGCCAATTCTGGATCCACATATCCTTCCACAGTGGGGACATTGGTTTCCGGGCGGGAGTTGATCATGGTGTGGATTTGCCAAGCGTGCCTTCCTCTTAGCTCATTTCTCCCTTTCGCCCTGAGTTTGAGCGTCTTCAAAACCCATGACACCTTTGGTAAAGGCTGTTCTCCAATTGGAGCGCTCGCAGGCCAGTGTTTCCCAGTTGTCAGTGTTTGTACTACATTTTTAAAGATTTGCCCTGGGAGAATCTTTGAACCTCCTTTGTTGACCACCAGCATTATGTTTACCATTTTTAAGTTTGGAATGGAGTAGTTGGTTTGGAAGATGATAATCAGGCATCCACACAACATGACTAGCCCAATGAAGTTGATGTTGCAGAATCATTCCTTTGACACTGGTGATCCCATCTTTGGCAGAAGGAGAGTGACAATGTCAGGCATCATATTCAACCCGTGGCTACAAAGGAATATGCCTTTGCATACCCCTCAACCATCCTGATTTAGCAGGACATTCCAGAATTATGGAAGCCAAGCCAACTTCTGATTGGATTCCAGAATGTCCCATTTTTTGGTCCAGCGCTGTGGCATGAATCGGCTAACTCGTGCCAGAGTACCAGACAAAAAAATTCACTTGGGGTTTTTTGGTCTTGCTCTCTGGCACAAGTCACCTGGCTCTCATAAGTTCTCAGAACCAAAAAATGAACATTCCAATTTTGATTAGCAAGATGTTGTAGGGTATTCCTTAGCAACTGCAGCTTGGATTTGGTGCTGTTGGAAGCCAAGCTTTTCTCTGCCCTGTGCCTGACATCACATGACATCAGGTGATGCATAGCTAGGCACAGCTGAGCCAAACAGACAGGCACAGCAAATATGGAGGCCTTGTGGGCCTAATTAGGGTCCAGGGTTGGTGGTTCCCACTGCTGTGATAGGTCTACAATTGTTCAATGTGGCTGATAAAAGACTCAAAGAAAGAAAAACGTAAGGAGCACCTTCTCATGCATGATACTCTGTTTGCTATTGTTTGAAAGCTCTGTCCAAAAGGCCCATGGCAGATGCCATCCTTTTTTAAAGATAGGCTGGTCATCTACCAGGAGTAGAATAGTGCTTTCACTAATATGTTCATTTCTAGGCACACCTGTAGCATCCTTGACAGATGTGCAATAGACAAGTTACATTTGCTAATATTCCCCCTTTCACACTTAATTATGCAGGAGAATTGTCCTCTTCTGCATCTCCAGTCACCTTACCATCCAGCCTCTGCTTCAATATCTTCAGTGAAGAGGAGCCCACCACCAATTCCTCAGGCAGTCTGTTCCGCAGCTGAACCCAGTGTGATTTGACCAAAACATGCTTAGCTACAGTTTCAACCCATTCTTTCTAGTCTTGGGCCACACCACCACACCATCCTGGGAACCATAGTTTACTGCCATTGAGCTATAATTCCCAGGACCCTTAAACATGTCCCAGAATTCTTTGGGGGGAAGTCTTGTGTTTTAAGTGGGACGTGGGTGGCGGTGGGACGCGGGTGGCGCTGTGGGTAAAAACCCCAGCACCTAGGACTTGCCGATCGCATGGTCAGCGGTTCGAATCCCCGCGGCGGGGTGAGCTCCCGTCGTTCGGTCCCAGCTCCTGCCCACCTAGCAGTTTGAAAGCACCCCTAAGTGCAAGTAGATAAATAGGTATCGCTTTATAGCGGGAAGGTAAATGGCGTTTCTGTGTGCTGCGCTGGTGCTGGCTCGCCAGAGCAGCTTCGTCATGCTGGCCACGTGACCTGGAAGTGTCTGCGAACAGCGCTGGCTCCCGGCCTCTAGAGTGAGATAAGCGCACAACCCTAGAGTCTGTCAAGACTGGCCGGTACGGGCAGGGGTACCTTTACCTTTTACCTTGTTCCAGTTACAGGTAGGTAGCCGTGTTGGTCTGCCATAGTCAAAACAAAATAAAAAAATTCCTTCCAGTAGCACCTTAAAGACCAACTAAGTTAGTTCTTGGTATGAGCTAAGAAGTGTGCATGCACATGAAAGCTCATACCAAGAACTAACTTAGTTGGTCTTTAAGGTGCTACTGGAAGGAATTTTTTTATTTTGCTTTTACCTTGTGTTTTAAATGTATGCTGTAGACATGACCCTGGCCTGTTTCTGGAAATAACATTCTGACAAACATATTCCACCAACTTTCATAATTTAGCTCAGATTGTATTGCTCTCATTTTTATTCTTTCCACTTTTTAATTGATTTTGTAGTTCACCAGCATTTTTAATTGAATTCATTGTACTTTTTAGTATTTTTATCTTGTTTTCTGCGATACAGGTGTATATTGAAATGCAGATTACAGATAAACGGCACTACAGCTCTGACCTTTGCAGGTCTGTTTACTCATTAGTATGAAATTTGATTCAAGGTATTATAAGATCATTATCTGAGGAAAGAGAAAGATGATTTGATTTAGGTAAAGCACTGAGGAATATAAACAACTCCGCTGAATAAAGAGATAAAAAGACCAATAGACCTGCAGGTATAGGGCTGCATATAAATTTAATTAATTAATTAATAATCATGTCAGAAGTAAGGGTGGAACTATGTAGAGGTGAACAGTAGGGTTCGGCGATATCAGGTTTTTAATGTTGTGATTTATCACCAGCTAAACATTGTAATTTACTGATATATCACGACATCTGAAATAAGGATGGAGCTATGTAGAGGCATTGGCTGGCTTCACAGTTTTCCCCGCATTGTGATTTTTGCATGGCACACACACACACACACACATGATTCAGAATATATTGCCAGGTCAAAAATTAAGAAACCGATATCACGGTATGGACTCCAAATTAGCTTTTGGCGCTAGATCGATATATTGCCCAGCTCTATCCAAAACTAGTGAAATTTGGGCTCTTTGTAATGGCCTGAAATACATTTTCTCTCCCCCCCCCAACCTCTGAATATCTAGCTTGAAGAAAAGTTCTAGGAAAGTGATAAGCTTGCTGCTCAGTGCGTGATCAGTTGGTCCCAATAAAAGGTTACATTCGCCTACCCGACACACACACACACACACACACACACACACTTCAAAGGAACAAAATGACTAGCTGAAAAAGCACTATCTCTTATTCCTCTCACAGCCACTCACAAAGCTTCCTCTGTAAACCTTTGACCTATCCAATTAGCATTTTGCAAATCGTATCTGTCAAGTCTAAGCAAATAGCTGTTGGGTGCAGCCCTTTCGATTTTTCAAAGCTAGCAAGGTTGGCGAAGTTGTAGCAATTTCTTAAAACAGCGAGTGGGTGAGACGCCAGAATTAATTACTTTTCTCCCCTCCCTTTTGGAGTTGTCAAAGAGGAGGCATGCACTCTGCTGCTTGGCTTGTTTCATTTATCTGACATTGCATGACAAAACACCTCTGCAGCCGACTTGTATGAAATCATTACCCCTATTGATTCGGTAATGTGATGAAAAGGCCAAGCCAAGCCACAGACGGGAGAATATTCCCCCAGATGCATTTCTCAAGCAAAGCCATGGAAAGGATGGAACTTGTGCTAATGTAGCATAATGCTATAGTTGTGCACAGGAATGATGGTGCTTGCAAGGCTTCTTGTATGACTGAGAGCAAAAGGCAACTGGCTCTTTCTGACTGCGCAAATCAAATGCAAGTAGTCATTCATTTGTGGCAAACAAAAACAACCGAAATGAAATTTACTGCCCTTGGGAAATGCAGTGTAATCCTATACATGCCTACTCAGGAATAATCCACAACTAAGTATAATGGAGCTTATTCCCAGGTAAATGAGAATAGGATTGGAACTTCAGAGTGGCTTTGTTTAAAGCTTATATATACCATTTCCAAAATCACATTCACATTCAAATATGCATTTCCACCATTAATATCTTTCTTTTCAACGACTTCCCTTCTTCCCCTTCCCTGGTTCCTTTGATTTTCCCACCATTCCTATATATGCTTATATATCCATTTATGGTAGTTCACTTCCTCCCCTTATGCTTCCTTTATTATGTAGTATACTGTTGAATTTAAATAATCCTGCTAGCATTTTCACTTGTTTACAATTATTTTCTAAATACTCCACACAGAAATTCCACTCCTCTTTGTATTCTTGATCTTTTGCTCTCTTATTTTAGAGAACTGCAACCTTGTTTTAAGTTTTTGGTTAGTTGTTACACCAGGGATGGAGAACTATTTCCCTAAAATAATGCAGTTTTGTATGTTGCTTTCACTAATGCCTTCATTTTCATGCACGCTCCCATGATATACGCATTTTTGGTAAACATTTGTTGGAGAACTGCATCACAATATTCAGACAAGTGCAAATTTCAAAGGATAGCTGTGTTTAGGTTGGTGTATCGTTGTTCAGTCCCAGCTCCTGCCAACCTAGCAGTTCAAAAGCACACAGTGCAAGTAGATAAATAGGTACTGATCTGGCGGGAAGGTAAACGGCATTTCCGTGCACTGCTCTTGTTTCGCCAGAAGCGGCTTAGTCATGCTAGCCACATGACCCAGAAAAACTGTCTGCGGAAGCGGACAAACACCGGTTCCCTCGGCCTGTAAAGCAAGATGAGTGCCGCAACCCCAGGGTCATTCGCAACTGGACTTAAATGTCAGGGGTCCTTTACCTTTATTGTTTTGGTAAGTTCAGAACAGGCCATGTTGTGGGATCACTAAGGTAAAAAAATTTAAAGGCCAATCACTGGCCAGTTATCCAGCCTTCCTGCTGCTGTGCTCACACTCAGAAAGCCAATGGGAAGGGAGATTGCAGCACTCTCTTTCTCCCTCCCCCCTTCCTGTCTACTTTTGTCTATGAGCTCTCAAATGGCAAGACCTTTTGATCTGATGTTAGCAACTAGGAAAGCCAGAGGCAACATGGGTTTCCTCGAAATGGCGCAGCCACCTTGCAATTCAAAGGTGCAAGGTCTCTCCTCTATCAAACATCTGATTCGGTTGCACACGACACCAGGAGCTGATTCCTAAAGTGGTACAACTCGCCATTCCTCAGCTGTGCAAGCTGCAGTTAAGCCTTGTGTGGCTCTCGCAGTTAAGGGTCTGGTGAACCCTGAACTAGAAGCCTAATCTAAAATGGTGACTCCTAGGGATGATCACCCAGAACGAGGGCTGAACAAATCTGTTGTTTTCAGTTTCTCCCCATTTCTTATTTTACCAGGTGTAAGTTCTCCACATCCCCACATCAGTTCCAAAAATCATCAGTGTTTTAGTGCAAATTCCCCCTAATATTCAGATATGCAACTTTGCCTAATGTTCCCATGTTTTCAAAGCATTTTTGCATAACATAACACATGTTTATGATATATGCATTTTTATTTTGTTTAGTGAGAGGGGTGGCTCTGCTTGTCGTTAGCTCTAGCGCCACCTGCTGCTGGCCTCCTTGCCTCCTGCCCTACCAGTTCTAGGGAACACCAGCCATTGCTGGCTGCTGCCTAGACTTTCCTTTGAGATCAGAATCTCACAAGTCTGAGGGGTGACAATACTGGGTCTAGAGTGGCAGAGATTGATAGGGACACCTTGCAGCAGCTGACAAGAAGGCATTCATTCGGCAGCAGACTGGAAATATTTGATCTGCAGCGTGCTGGCTAATTAACTTTCCTCTGAAAAGGTTTCCGCTTGCGAAATCTGAATAGCAGCAAGTGGCAGATGGAGGGGTGGAAGACATTGGTGGACCATTAGCCACTGCCAATGAGGAATGAATGGGGAAATGATGGCCATCATTTGACTGCTAGAATCATATTGCAAGATTTAAAGTGTCCAGAAATTCAGAGCTGAGCAGCCTTTTATTTTCAGCCATGGAATCTTTACTGCTGATTCATCGCCAGCTTTCTGCTATATTCCCAGTGTTTCTTTCACAAATTGGGAAAGGAAATGGGGAAGACATAACCGAAAGTAGAAAATATGCTGCCAGGGCATTTTTGTCAAGATTTCTGTATTTCCCTAATGGCAGTCTAAGTTGCACTCCAGGGTTTTTTTTGTGCTCTTAGACATGCGAACGATGTATTGGATACACGGTCTGCGCTGATGAAGTTTTATAAAAGACTCTTATGGGGAACTAAACCCCATACATTTATCTCAGATTGCTCAGGTAGCATTTTAAAATCTCAGTGGAAAGGACAGAGAACTATTATCAAATGCAGCAGTTGCTTCCCAAAGATGACCAAAGAACACTTTAGCTACACTGCTGATAATATTTAAGGAACCACATTTTTGCAGTTAATATTATTGGTTTTAAGGAGGAAAATGTGTTTGTGACAAAGAAAAAAAGAATATGCTTCAGCATGAGCCATATGGTTATTGTTGTCATTATTGTTATTATTTTACTACTACTACATTTCTATACCACTTCCCCCCCAGGAAGTTTAGTACATAGTTCTCGCCACCTTCATTTTATCCTCGTAACAACCCCAGAGAATAACGAAGGCTGAAAATCCTAACCCTGATTACCTGGAAGTAAGCCCCATTGGATCAGGGCATTTTATAATGGAATTCACAAAGACTGATTTCCTCAAGCATCTCTAACCACATTAATTCTAAAAGGTCTAAAGACAAACTGTGTAATCCTAACCATGACTATCCAGAAGTAATAATAATAATAATAATAATAATAATAATAATAATAATAATAATAAATTTTATTTATATCCCACCCTCCCCAGCCGAAGCTGGGCTCAGGGCAGCTAACAACAATCAAAATAATCCAACGATTCTAAAAACATTTCATTATAAAAATTAATTAAAATCAAATTGATGGCAACCAATAAGCAAAATTCTGTGCAGCTTGCCAGAGGAGGGGGGTCAGGCTGCGCCCTGACCAAAGGCCTGGTGGAACAGCTCTGTCTTGCAGGCCCTGCGGAAAGATGTCAAGTCCCGCAGGGCCCTAGTCTCTTGTGACAGAGCATTCCACCAGATTGGAGCCACGGCCGAGAAGGCCCTGGCTCTAGTTGAGGCCAGCCTAACCTCTCTGTGGCCTGGGATCTTCAAGATGTTTTTATTTGCAGACCGTAAGTTCCTCTGTGGGACATACCAGGAGAGGCGGTCCCGTAGGTACGAGGGTCCTAGGCCGTATAGGGCTTTAAAGGTTAAAACCAGCACCTTAAACCTGATCCTGTATTCCACCGGGAGCCAGTGCAGCTGGTATAGTACTGGATGAATGTGATCTCGCAGCGAAGACCCCATAAGGAGTCTCGCCGTGGCATTCTGCACCCGCTGGAGTTTCTGGGTCAGTCTCAATGGTAGCCCCAAATCCTGTTGAATTCAAGGAGGCTTACTTCCAGGTAAGTGGGGTTAGGACTGCTGCAGCCTTGCTTTTCAAACTTGGGACTCTGAAGTAGCTGAAGGACTAAACATGTCATGTCAAAAAGCCTATGAATCCTGGCCACATGACAACACTAACAGAGGGGTGAGCTCTTGGATCATTTGAGTTTCAGCATCTCCGCCTGCAGCTAAAGAAAAAAGCTAAGAAGGAGAGAGAGACATGATTAGTATTGTCAACCTACCAACAAAAAAACAAAAAGGAAAAAAAATGGCCCTGTATATTATTATTTTTTGGACCTCTGGGTAAAAGCCAGATTTTCACCTCTGTTCATTGTCACTGTATGGAGATCCATGGAGCAAAACTCTTCTTCTGAAAATAAACAGGTTCATTAAGTGTGTCGGCACAGCACAGAGCATAGCGCTATTGCATTTCCACGGTGCTCTCTTGTGAACTCCTATTAAAAATCTTGCTGCGGCAGTGACTGTTTGGAGCCAAAGCTGTCATTTACCCAATCATCTCCAGGGCCACTTTTTCTAATCAGTATGAATTATTCACTTTGTGTCGGGTACTTACATGCTGGCTAAAGCAATTAGTGCTGTGTTTGCATCCGATTACACCCAGAAGATTCTCCTTAGTGAGTGCAATCTCTCTCACAATATTTATTATGTCCTCCCTCAGCTGTACTTTTTTTTTTTTTTACAGGGTGTTAGTTTTGACTGTGGTGATACTAGGTTCTTTCAAAGGAACCAAGAGCAAAATGTTTTCTTTTGTACTGTAATACTTTGAAATAAAGCGCATTGATCAGCCATCACAGAAGAGGAGGCTTATTCACATACAGCACAGAACACAGATTCAGACTGTACACAGGGTTTGTGTAAGAGAGTGCACATTTGTTGATTTGCATAACCATTATGTTCAAGGTATACAGCCAATACATTCCTTGAGCATAACATGTGTACAGCTCATCCATTTGTGCACACAAGAACACAGCTTGTACACTAATTGAATGTAATATGTGAACACCCCTGGTCCCTGGGGCAGGAGTGGTGTTTGTATGTTGTTTGGTGATGGTACCTAATGTGAGAGAGTAGGCCTGGATTCAACAACCGCCCAGTGGACTATTTCGAGAGTAAGGGTTGCATGATATTAATGTACTATATACACAAATCATATGACAATTAAACACTGTATGCCAGTATTAAGTTATCTACAATTTAGTACATGTACTTCTGAGTCGACTGTTTTTAAGTAGGTACCACTAAGATTGTGTGGGAGTATAGATATTTTCTAGCACTGGTAGTATAAAAAGTATGAACTTCTGAATAATCTATCATCACATTATTTAATTTAGGTCACAACTCCATCACATTCCATGAAGGATATAAATGGCATTAAAAATTCCTTCTCCTTGATTACTAGTTTGGGGGAGGGTGTTACAAATTGTGTTCCTAGATTCCAACCATTTATCTTTTCCCTAAATCTCCTTTTTTTCCTAAAAATAGCAGTTGGTTTTGTAATATCTAGCTCACCTGTTCTACCTGTTTCCTCTTTATTTCCAACTACAGTCATAGCTTGGAAGTCGAACGGAATTGGTTCCAGAAGTCCGTGCGACTTCCAAAACATTCGAAAACCAAAGTGCGGCTTCTAATTGGCTGCAGGAGCTTCCTAATTGGCTGCGGAAGCCACGGAAGCCCCGTCAGATGTTCAGCTTCCAAAAATAATTCACAAACAACAACAGTCACTTCCAGGTTTGCCGCATTCAGGAGCCAAAATGTTTGGGAACTAAGCTGTTTGACTTCCAAAGTATGACTGCATTTGCATATAAAGTTATAGCCATTGTTTTGACAGAGAGATAAGATAAACTTTATTCGCATTAGCCAATGGCCATAGCAACATAAAACAAGCAATATATACAAATAAAATATATACAAATAAAAAAGACAGCAGTGGGCAATCAAATGACCAAAGTTACAGTGTTCAATACATGAGTCATTATCCTATCATTTAATTAATTCAGGGGAGAGGTGTGTGTAATGGGATACCATACCTGAATTTTATTTCTCATAATCCAACAGCTTTTTGCTTTGCTACATTTCCATCACAGATGAATGAAATCCTTTCCACTGTGCCAACACCTAGCATTTCCAGTTTTTCCAACTTGATAAGATAGCCAAGCAGTCCGGGTACCACTGATAGATCATCTTGATACAATTTTTTTAACTGGTGGCTGTTGAGATGGTAGAACCTTTGTTAAATTTAATTGAATTATTTTGTTTTTTAAAAAATAGTATGTTAGCAGGCCAAAAGAAATCCCTTAAGAAATAAATAGTCCTATGCTTTGGATCAGCACTGGAAGTCTTTTTATGAGACCTCCAATGATTATAGCTCTGAATTTCTCCCTTACTGTCAGAGGTGGTATGTAAATAATAAATGTTGATGATATTAAAAGTAGCAGAGAAACATATACCCAGGAAGCTAAATAACTGTTCCAAGTGATGTATGGCTTCTTTGTAAAGACTATACAATGTCCAGAGTCTTTATATTCAAAAGAACTTTATTGTCATTAGCTTATAACTGAAAAGAATATATTTACAATCTCATGCTTTTTAAAAATGGGTACATTCTCACTTCACAGCGGCGCCGGCGGCAAACTGCTACATACAACACATGCACGGTGTCGCATGCATGCGCTGTGTGTAGTGACGCCGCACATGTGCTGTACATAGTGGTTTGCCACCGGTGCCGCTGGAACGCCCTACGGATGGCAGTGGAATCCCTCCACCGCTGGCAGGAGCCGCTTACCCCCCTCTCAGCCTCCCTCCCTCCCCGGCTCGTCGTAAGCGGTTCCTGCTTTGCCGCTTTACAGCGAGCCAGGGAGGGGCGGACAGGAGCCATGGCGTAGGAAAGGGAGCGGACCACCCTAGATGTCATCACTGAGGGGGTGACATTCTGCACCTACCTGCAACTCCCAAGCCTACCCGAGCTGTCGTTCTTGGGGGGCGGGGGTTGACAAAAAAATTTCTGCATTGTGTAGCACCTGGGCTTGCAACGCCTCTGATGCCTGTTTCAGATGGAGGCAAGAAGGAAGCTATTTTTGGCATGATGACCCAGGTGTCAAAGAATGGGCCGAATTCTGAAAAGCCACAATAGTGTTTGTCCTTTACTTGTATGGCATTGATCTCCAGTAGCCTTTCCATTTGATCTTTGTATTCTGGAGGCTTTTCCCTCTTTCCTTTTTTGCAGTGGGAGCCAATGCCTTACCCGAGTCTTCCATTTCCATAGATGCTTTATAAGAAGATCTAATGCTTAATGCAGTGTCCTTAACATTCCGAAGCATAAATAGCATCTTGCTGACAGTTATGGCTGACATAATCATTTTTAGCACTCCAAGTACTTCACGTCAACAAAGTTACTATAACCTCCATGTGAGGAAGAACAAATTTCCAGAGGGCAATAGGGACACCAGAGAGAGAGAGAGAGAGAGAGATGTGCAGGAGGCGAGGGGTCATTTTCCAGTGAAGTTACTGGCATGAAATCTGCCTTCTGTTCATTTATTTAAAATATTTCTAGCCGACTCTCTGTCGCCAAAGCAATCCCAGAGTGGGGATATTCCTGACATTTGAGAGTCAGGAGCAAAAGTGTCCAGTGTTGAAGACTGACACCATGACTAGAGACAATGGCTTGGTTCAGACATAATGCTACCTGGTTGCTGATCCATGCTTTCTGGTTTATCAAGCTATGTGCCCGCACATTCCCTCCTCACCTCTCCCCTTTTGCGTGTTCAGATCCAGAGACCTGCCCCCTAAATAAAGACACATTTGACTCAAATTTTAGTTTTGGTTTTTGGCAGAATTTAGGCCACAACTTTATTGATTACAGAAAGTGAGTGGTTGCATAGGCTCTGGTTCGACTAGTTCCCTGCAGCCTTGCAGGCAGCGCTGACCCAGGGCACCAGCATAGGTCAGCCAAGGGTGAACATCTGGGTCGGCGAAAAGCTGGAAACAGACTGTGTTCACTCCCCCCCCCCGATGCTCCCCTGGACTTAGGCACGGGCACAACCCTCTCTTGGGGGTTGACCAAACCAGTTGAGTCCCCGGATTCCTTTAACGGAATACCCTTCACATAAGGATAGCAAGACCATTCTCCCATCCCTATCACCTGAACCAGTGCCTATCGGCAACCTTACAAGTTGTGACGATTTGCTATGCGGCAGGTGAAACCCAAATGGCAACAGCCAATCAGCCAAGTGGGGAAAATTCCTGCAGTGCCCCTGTCCCAACGACAGACGACACACGACGGCGTAGCAAGGTCAATCACAAAATGCCCTAACTATAGGGAGAGGTGGGAGGGTGTTCCAATGCACGAGCCAAAAGAGGAAGCTCTGGGTCATATGCATGGGTATATATAGGTCCCTCGATCTTTGGACTGCGCCCCATTGGCCAGATTAAACCCAACATCGAGGGAGCTACCAATTGGGTGTTGTGGCCATCCAATCTTACCCACCCACAACACAGGAGGTTGGTCTCCAGATCTCACCCTCTTTGAGGGAGGACATAATCTCTCCTCATGCACACAGCTCCAGCATTCCCATCCTGCAGGGATAGAGACTTTGATCTTTCAACTTTCAGCAATGCCCTGAGCAACAATAAAATAAAATAGGGATGAGGGGGTTTTCTCATGACAGAGAAGGGTGTGTGCGCTTTGTTCCATTCATGTGGTGGTAGTGGTGGTGGTACAGTGGTGCCCCGCAAGACGAATGCCTCGCAAGACGAAAAACCCGCTAGACGAAAGGGTTTTCCATTTTTCGAGGTGCTTCACAAGATGAATTTCCCTATGGGCTTGCTTCGCAAGACGAAAACGTCTTGCGAGTTTTGCGAGTTTTTTCCCTTTTCCCCCTTTTTCTAAGCCGCTAAGCCGCTAATAGCCGCTTAGCCACTAAGACGCTAGGCCGCTAATAGCCGCTAAGCTGCTAAATTGCTAATAGCGCTAATCTGCTAAGCTGCTAATAGGGATGCTTCACAAGACGAAAAAACCACTAGACAAAGAGACTCGCGGAACAGATTATTTTCGTCTTGCGAGGCACCACTGTACTTGCTCTTCTTCTGACAGGAAATGCTCTGTGGGGAGGTGGTAAAAAATGGGGGTTTGAGGAGGATCAGTTGTGGGGTGTGGGGTTGGTGAGAAATGTCCCTATTTTCATCTGAGGAATGTTGGAGGGTACGTCACTGGCTCTAGCTTCTTTTAAAACATTCACACGAAAATAAAAAAATCAAAGATTGGTATTCTAATGGTAACATAGTTAACCATCAGCCCCCACCCCCAACAACTTTGGCTCCCCCTAAAAAAAAGCTCAATGTCTGTCAAAGGAAAGTGGGAGTTCCTGCACCTCTTTTTCTAGAAAAGAAAGCACGGCTTACCATTCATAAAAATGGAATCTGGGTGAAACATGCTAAACATGCAAAAGAGTTGTGGGGCTTGTTTTGTTTTCAAACCACGATTTACTCCTGAGAAGTTGGGCCATTCCAACTTCCATTCCAGTTTTAAGCTAGCCTGTTCAGAAGACGGATGCACTTTTCTCCTAGCGAAATGTGAAGCTATTTATAACTTACAACCCAAAAGCAGGTGTTACAAAGAGGGGGGGGTGAAATAACCATTTCAAATGAGGCTTTCTTTGAGAAGTGGGAGTACACCTGGTCCTGTGGCAGAAGAGCAACATCAGCAAGAAATAAAATATGGTCTCAGTTTCAGATGCTGGCTTCCCACAGGAAGTCCTCCCATTAATTAAACAGATCAACACCACCTTCTGATCTCTTCTAGTAACTGGGAAATGGAGACTTTTATGTTGTGTGCCTGCTTTGTTGTCAAACCTGCTATTTCTCAAAGACCTTTTCACAGAGCCTCTGCAGACAGGTGTTTTTTGTGGGTATATTCTGCAGCATCGACACAATAAAAGCTCATTTATGCTGGACCATAATAATAATAATAATAATAATAATAATAATAATAATAATAATAATAATTTATTTATACCCCGCCCTCCCCAGCCAAGGCCGGGCTCAGAGCAGCTTACAAGCAATAATAAAAACAAGGTGAATGATTACAACTTAAAAACAAAAATAAAATACAACATTAAAATAATGGAACATTAAAATATTAGAATGTAGCCTCATCGCAGGAGGAGAAGAAAAAGAAATACACGTCGTCCCACTTTTTTAGTTATTCTGCAATGCCCCAGTGTTACTGCATTATTGCTACCGCAGCCCCATCTGCACAAAACACACACACACACACACATATTGGTAACTGTGCCAAGTTGTTAAGAGATCCCTATTCCCCTCACAGAACTACATTTCTCAGAGTAATTTAACAGTCTGCCTCTTTTCCCAGGGAACTCTGGGAATTGTAGCTCTGTGAGGGGAACAGGGGTCTTGAACAAATCTCAGCATCCTTAACAAACTGCAGTGCTCTGGAATCTTTGAAGGAAGCTATGCAGGGTCATCTTAAGCATATCCGGCACCATGGTGAAAAGATTCCTCTGACACCCCACCCCACCCCCCATTTCCCAGAGTTGTCTACCTTTTCCCAAGCCTCTGCGGGGATCGCTCTCCTCTCACGGGGGCTTGGGAAGGAAGCTACATGCCTGCCAGCCATATGGTTGATGGGGCGCAACAGGCGGGCATGCAGGAGGGAAAGAGGAGGCCACCGGCAAAGCTGCACAGCTCCCCCAATCTCTGGGGCACCCCAAGAGGCCAGAGCCCTGGCGCAAAGTGCCAGTAAACCCAATGGGAAAGACTGCTCTGAAGCTAAGTCTGTTTAAAGTGGCATGATAATGCTTTAAATGTATGGTGCAGATGGGGTGACAAAAGCAGGGCAAAAAAGTAATCTGGAACATTTCTGGTATAAAAAGTCACAGGGATTCAACAGGAAATTATGGGACATACCTTGATTGGAAATGAAGCAGCATGTCTACCCTGAAACTTTTGCAGATGTCAACAGTATTTGAAAGCAGAATCACATATAGCTGCCCCCAAGCCATTATGAGCACAAATCATCGTGAATGCATTAAAAAACAAAACAAATCTGGAGGAGTCCACAGAGAAAGAATTGTGTCTTTGGTTTGTCTCATCCAACCTTTTGCAGGAACAAAGGCCAATCATTTATTCATTCATAGATTTATAGCCCGCCCTTTGGCTAATGTGTCCCCAAGGCTGCCTATGATGGAAACAATAAAATGCAACATCAAAACAACTTATTCAACTAAATTGGTAAGAATGACAAAAACTGGAGAAAACGCTAAAAAATAATAATTTCCAGGACTGTAATGGCAAAGTTCTATGCATTATTTAAACACACACACACACACACACACACACACACACATATATTACAACTGTGTCCTCCCCACCCCCACTTATGTGGGGGTTATATTACAGGCCTCCACATGCATAAATGAAAATTTCACCCTCTTAACACCTTCTTTAGGGACGCAGGTGGAGCTGTGGTCTAAACCACAGAGCCTCTTGGGCTTGCCGATCGGAAGGTTGGCAGTTCGAATCCCTGTGACAGAATGAGCTCCCGTTGCTCGGTCCCTGCTCCTGCCAACCTAGCAGTTCGAAAGCACATCAAAGTGCAAGTAGATAAATAAGTACCGCTCTGGCAGGAAGGTAAACAGCGTTTCCGTGCGCTGCTCTGGTTCCCCAGAAGTGGCTTAGTCATGCTGGCCACATGACCCAGAAGCTGTATGCCGGCTGCCTCGGCCAGTGAAGCAAGATGAGCGCCACAACCCTGGAGTCATCCGTTACTGGACCTAATGGTCAGGGGTCCCTTTACCTTTACCTTTAACACCTTCTTTAAACACCCTCTCTGCCATTCTCTCTCCAGTTCAGACCAAAAATACTGTATCCACAAGTAAATAATTAAGTTAATGTGGGAAAGGCCATATTTAGTGTGGAAAAGGTTGATCAAGGACGGACTATAGCTCAGTGGTGGAGCATGTGTTATGCACACAGAAAGTTCTGGGTTCAACCCCTGGCATCTGCAGGTGGGGATGGAAGAGAACACTCTCTGAAATCTTGGAGAACTACTGCAAGTTATTGCAGACATTGTGCTAGATAGACCAATGATCTGACTCAGAGTGGCAGCTTCCTCTTTCCCTAAGTAGTGCTTCCCTTGAAATTCCTTGACTAGTTTTAAAAGGCCCCAACTCTGTTCTCAGTGACTGGTGTCTGTGTGTCTCTGTGTGTGTTTCTCTTTGTGTGTGTGTGTCTTCCATTTTCAAAGTCACCTTCAATGAGGTCATAAAAACGCTTCACTCTTATTAAAAGTATCAGGGGCTTTTTTAAATGCATGCTTTCATATACATTTTAAAAACAGCATTAGAAGTGGCCCAGGAGCAGGATCTTTTACAAGCCTTGGGCACGAAATCAAGCTGATTTATACGCTCTGCAGGCCAACTTAATTTCACCACTGAATATTTTACAGCCAGGAAGACTGACGGAAGAAATCCCCGTGTCTGAATGGTTGAAAGCGCACCAGATGCTCCTTAAGCAAATGCTGGATGAGAGGTTTAGGCTTCAGACACCATCATGAGGAAGGGGGGCTCCTTTAATGTCAGCTGAAAATAATCCGTAAAGTATGTACGCTCTGCTTTCTCATCCGCTGACAGTGTGCATAGCTTACTTTATTGGATAGTGGCACCCCACCCCCTTGTCAACAGTGGCTGCAGCTAGTCTGAAAGGTTTGCATGCTGGACTATCCAGGCAAATGGGCCAATGCCCCATCAAGCTCCGTCTGGCTCGGACTCCAGTTTCTGTTGCTCTGCTGACCTTCTGGGCCACCAGTCACTGGCAGAGGAAGGGGGGGCGAGAGGAGCGGCTCACCCCGGGTGCCACAGGGATGCACAGTGAGAGGGGTGCAGCCATGCTGCACTATTCATTCTTTCCCCCCTTCCGTGCCTTCCTTCTCCCTCAGTGGGAGAGTGTGTGCATGTGCCGCCTGTTAGAATTCCTGCTCCATGATTGCAGTCATGGGATTGTTGTCTTTCACATGACGGTATATGTTTTGACTCCACAGAGGGGGATGTGACGGAGACAGGATGTTTGTATATACTGTGTTCCGTGAAGTGGGACTATTGTCCTTTGTTTTTTCCCTCTTTGCTGTCTAATGCTAGAGAGAGGGGGGGGGAGCAATGTTGCAGTGCTCCGTGTGTGTTTATATGTAAATAAAGTAGATTAGCCAAAATGCTGAGTTGCTGAGGTCTGTCATGCGAACTGCACAGACTCTGCAGATCCCTAAGTGTGCTGGTGTCTGTTGGCATCAGTCGCTGTGATGTTCAGGCAGAAGAAAGCTTTCGAAGCTCCCGAACGAATGGCCAGGAGGGAGCGAACATGCCAGTTGGGCATGTGTCTCTGCCAGGGTCCTACTTGAGTGTAGGCTGAGCTCCTGACACCGCCACCCCCTGAACCCACTCAGACTTGGGCATCCCCCTTACAACTACCGGTGGGTGGCAGAGGCAGGCGACATGGGAGAGCGAGCCACCCCAGTGGTGCATGGCATTTAGTGCCTTCACTACATGCTCCGAGTGGTCTTTTGTGGTGTAGTGGTTAAGAGCGGTAGTCTCCTAATCTGGGGAACCGGGTTCGCGTCTCCGCTCCTCCACATGCAGCTGCTGGGTGACCTTGGGCCAGTCACACTTCTGTGAAGTCTCTCAGCCCCACTCACCTCACAGAGTGTTTGTTGTGGGGGAGGAAGGGAAAGGAGAATGTTAGCTGCTTTGAGACTCCTTAAAGGGAGTGAAAGGCGGGATATCAAATCCAAACTCTCTTCTTCTTCTTGTCCCAGCCCACATAAAGCACTGGTCCTCCAGCTTTTCCTCCCACCAGCAATCCTTAATCATAAGACTATTCTCACAATTACATGAAGAAATCAGGAACGCTCCAGAGAATAAGAATTTCAGGTTCTAATACAGTGATGAATCCGTTGTCATTCTGCAGAGATTTCCTTGACAGTGGGGCTGTTTAGATACCAAACAGAGTATGTCAAAGGGCCTCAAGGTGTGGAAGACCTGGCAAAGGTGTGTCCTGGCAATTAGAAGAGGGATACAGAGCTGCATGGTGCTCTTTTGCAAAGTGGATATAGAGTGCCATCTATTGGTCCAGAGAAAGAGAATGCTAAAGCTTTTTATGCACCCAACATTAGACACAGCTAGAACTGCATTGTTACGATCACAGAAAACAATTGCATTTCTTGCAGGAAAAGTAAACTGAGCAATGCCTGTGTTGCATGCCATTGACTTGAGCTGACACACATCCTACCCTGTAGGCACTAGTCAAGTCCCAGCAAGCCCCAGACAGATTATGAGGGCCATGGAGGCTTGGTAGTGTCTGGTTTCGTGATTGGGCAGCTCTGTGACAGTAGCAAGCTGTCAATTCCACATGTCAATTCTACCAGTAAGTCAGGGTAGTCATACCAGTTCATTGGTCTTGGCTCACTTGGAAAAGGCATGTGAAATCTTTTCTTTTGCTGTTGTTGAGAGATTATTGTTACATGCCTTCCCAGTGTCCAGATTTCCCAGGGACAGTCCCAGAATCACGAAAGCCATCCCGGCTTCTGATCTGATCCTGGAATGCCCCTGTTTCCTCTACCAGTCCAGCCACTTCCCAGCTCGGGGAGGAAGATGAGTCAGTGCTTGTCCCGAGCAACAGTGGCTGCAGCTTTGGTGGCTGTGAGGAAGCATCCTATTGTCTCTCCATGGCCTCTCCGTGGCTGCTGCTGCTGCCAGCCTCCTCCTTTGGGCAGCTCATAGCAGCTGCTGGAGAGCAGGTGAGGAGGAGAAGCTGTGGCTGGCGATGCCCAGCCCTGTGTGATGTGCCAGCTCTGAGGGGCAAGCAGAGAAAAGGGCTGCCCTGGGTGGGAAGAAAGGGGTGTGGAGAGCAAGGAGTCTTGATCTTTGAAAAAAATGCTTTGTGCATCTGCATCTAATCTTAAAGGTAAAGGGACCCCTGACCATTAGGTCCAGTCATGGCCAACTCTGGGGTTGTGGCGCTCATCTCGCTTTATTGGACAAGGGAGCCAGCGTACAGCTTCCGGGTCATGTGGCCAGCATGACTAAGCCGCTTCTGGCAAACCAGAGCAGCACACGGAAAAGCCGTTTACCTTCCTGCCGGAGCGGTACCTATTTATCTACTTGCACTGTGACGTGCTTTTGAACTGCTAGGTTGGCAGGAGCAGGGACCGAGCAATGGGAGCTCACCCCGTCGCGGGGATTCGAACCGCAACCTTCTGATCAGCAAGTCCTAGGCTCTGTGGTTTAACCCACAGCGCCACCCACATCCCTTTGCATCTAATCTTACCCCTTTCTAAAATTGATTTATTGGTGAGTGCTTTTCTTTTTTAAAACTTACTGAAGAATAAAACAAAATAAAACCGAGATGAAGGGGTTTTCTCGGGACAGTGGAGGGCTGTGTTGCATCTTCTGATTTATATTTTCTGGTGTACACCAGTATCTCGGGTTAAGAACTTAATTCGTTCTGGAGGTCTGTTCTTAACCTGAAATTGTTCTTAACCTGAGGTACCACTTTGGCTAATGGGGCCGCCTGCTGCCGCTGCGCCGCCGCCACACGATTTCTGTTCTCATCCTGAAGCAAAGTTCTTAACCTGAGGTACTATTTCTGGGTTAGTGGAGTCTGTAACCTGAAGCGCCTGTAACCTGAAGCATCTGTAACCTGAGGTACCACTGTATATTGTTTTGTTTTGTTTCAACGTATCTTTACTGATAGAGCTTACGTTATATGCACTGAGTACAACACAGTACCTTTCTCATCTTTTGGGTCTTGTTCTGTGTTATGCTGTGGCTCCAAGAATAGGAGACCTGCTTACGTTCCTGTGTAGACATATGGCAAACAATCAAAAGGTTGTGCTGCATGTCAGTGTCCAGGTATGCCTCAGATTTGTCAGGGACTGGCAGCTTGTGCAGGCACTACAGGGGTCATGGGGGTGGGGGAGGTCGGAGAGGAATCCTCAGACCATTTTATAACTTGCCCACCTTCATTATTCAATGCTTATAGGGGAAAATCAGTAGTATTCAACTTGAAAATGGTACAAACAGGTTGCTATTAATCTCATTTTACAGATGAAGATGTTAGAGATATTGAATTTCCATTGGCCTCCTAGCAATTGATCAGCATCACTTGAGTGGCTCTATCCAAATGATAAGTTTTCATGCATATTTTTGTAATGGTTGCAGTTCTCTCCTGTGTGTGTTCTTTGTTTTTTAAAAAAAAGATTGGTCACAATATGTAACATCATATCCTCTTATTAAATCTCTTGGCTCAATGGAGCCTAAAAGACTTCCCTTCCTCCCACTGATGGTTTACAAAATTAAAATCTTATATTATTGCATTTCACTTCTTTTCCTATTCTTGCTATATCATTACTTAAGATCTTCAATTAATCAACCTGAATAGGTAACTAATTCATCTTACAAGTCTTCAGATAACCCTGATAATGATGTTAATTGCTTGCAGTAGTCTTTCAAGTATAATATAAATTTGTTCCAGTCTTTTTGGAATGCTTGATTTTGCTGGTTCCGGATTCTTCCCGTCAGTTTGGCCAGTTCTGCAAAGTCCATCATTTTCATCTGCCACTCTTCTTTTGTTTGCACTTCATGCTGTTTCCACTTTCAGACTAATAAGATTCTTGCTGCAGTTGTTGCATATAAGAACAATTTTTTATCTTGTCCTGTGTGTGTTCTTATCCACTCAGAACTGCTCATTTCCACTCTTTGCTCTGGGCCAGCTACCAAGTGGAATGTAGTAAGCCTAACTATCTACACCGTCCTGCCAAATGTTGAGAAACACTCTACTGTTCCCCTTCCTCCTCTTTCAGAATCTGAAGATTTTCCCTGCAGATGGCAAAGTCCAAGCACTTAAAGCAAGATTGTGTGTGATATGGATATGGGTGGGACCCACTGTAAACAATTCTTAAAGGGTAAAGATAAAGGGACCTCTGACCATTAGGTCCAGTCACGGATGACTCTGGGGTTGCAGCGCTCATCTCGCTTTATTGGCTGAGGGAGCCAGCATACAGCTTCCGGGCCATGCGGCCAGCATGACTAAGCCACTTCTGGCGAACCAGAGCAGCGCACGGAAACACTGTTTACCTTCCCGCCGGAGTGGTACCTATTTATCTACTTGCACTTTTTGGTGTGCTTTCAAACTGCTAAATTGACAGGAGCAGGGACCCAGCAACGGGAGCTCACCCCGTCGCGGGGATTCGAACTGCCAACCTTCTGATCAGCAAGCCCTAGGCTCTGTGGTTAATTGTAACCATAGTTTGTTGCCTTTGGCCTAGTTAAAATCCTAAGCATACCACGGACCCATGATTATGTTTGGACACAGGTGAGACCTGCCTGGCAGCTTATTTATTGACCATGATATTGATAGATTGCAATATTTGATAATTCACACTTTTAGTCTGATGTGTCTTCCAGTATCCAAGTGGAAAGATGCTTTAATTATGTTTTGCTTGGTACGGCTGTACAGTTTAGCCATCGTATTAAATCCTGTTTTGTGGCTGCTGACCAGTCATTGATTGTGCTTTAGGTATTCAGACACTATGCTTAATGTTGGTTGGTAAGGAAAACAAGCTAAAGTTAGGCATCATGTTTGCTGAGGATCTGTATTCTGTGGTGTGGCTTCAGAAACACAGGCAGTAGAACACAGGCTGCAGTATAAATAATTTGAAAGCCCCTTTGTATAGTATTCCCATTTAGCTTCAACATCATGCCATGCTTCGATGGAGCCACCACTGTTCATTGATCTAATTTTCATAACTTAAAATAGCCTGTACTAGATTCCAGTTTTTCTGCTCCCTTTAAATGCCCTTTAATGGAGAACACTTGCAAGTTTCTGGAGCCACAGTATTTATCCTCATTTGTAACCAGAAATGTGAATAAATAATAGATTGTTCTCTCCTAAAATGGCTGACTCTTCATAATTTTGCTTTTTTGGGGTTTTTGTTTAGAGCCTCTCTGACCTTGTACAAAAGCTTGAAATATTCATATGCGCTACGTTGGGGTGCTGGAGTGTAGCCTTTCAAAATGCTCAGCAACCCTGCGAGCCGTGGTCCACAATCTGGTCCAAAGACAAAATTCAGAGAACCTTTAAATTAATCAAAAGAGAGGGTGATTAACATTTTGCTGCTTTTTAAAAATCAATAGTTGGATGTCTGCATATTTGTGATGCTTGGCTGGTTGCCAAGTTGCTTTTGCTGCAAGGAGCAAGGGATCTTTAAGACTGTCTAAATTAGCTTCCATTTCTGAAGCTCCCTTCGTGAACATTTCAGAAGTTGATTCTGAAATCTAGCTTGCTAAATACACAGAGAAACATAGTTCCATATTCAGCTTCCATATAGGTGCATGTATGGAGCAGCTCCAAAAATAGGCAGGTGGGAATGGATCTCGCTGAACCATTCTTCCCCTCCTTGCTGCTGTTCATCCATACATTTGTCTGCATTGGGCCATGATTCCTTAGGCAAAGAGTTTCATTGCTGCTTTCTTATTTTAGAGATACGGTAGTGCATGTCTGTCGGCAGATGTTGCATGGCAAGGTCCCAAACCACCACCACCCCACGAGGTTGAATAAGACACTTGACAACAGTATTTTAGTTTAATGGGCTAAAAAAAAAGGCCACAACTTTATTGGTTACAGACTGTGAGCGGTATTGGCTTAGGCATTGGACCTAACTGACTATATCTGACTCCTGCCCATAGGGGTCGTGCCTTAGGCCCTAGCCTCCCCAGGCTTTGGACAGGGCCACGCCCCCTGAATCCTTTAACAGAATACCCTTCAATGTGATGTGATGGCGCTACCTCCCCTCCTCTCTTGTCCAGCAATATTCCAATTCCTAACCGCCAAGCCAGAGCACCTGGAAGCATGAAAAGGGGTGAGATTCCTGCTGCGTCCTGCTTAAATCAAGCAGGCCACACCCCCAGAGCAATCGGCTTGGTTGCCTGGGCAGTGACACAGCCGGGAATCCCCCTCCCCCAATCAAGCAGGGCTGACCACACCCCTGCGCACGTGAAGGTATCTGAGCCATGCCACATGAATATTGAACACTATGAAGGGTACAGAGGGAGGGACAGTGGAAATTCTGTCTAAATAAGGCAGAAAATTTCACACATCTTGGAGAGAAATCTTTTTCCCAAAGAGAGAGGTAATATGTCGGTGGTTTTGATCAAAGAGTTTGGGCAATTTCAACATGGCTCCTTCTGAATTAAATAGTGGGTCGGAAAAGAATTTGCTGTTGTTCAATTATTTGCCCACCCTCTAGCATGAGGTCCCGGGGGAGATTACAGCAGCTTAAAGGTATAAAAATAATTAAGTTTTACAACTGAAGATAGCTCATGCTGCATCACGTGGAGACAATATAATTGTGGGACTCATTCCTGCACAAGGAAGTCGCTGATCAAGGCACAGCTACAAGCCTTTGCTTGTTAAATGAAATAACAGTTCTTACTACAGTGGTGTAGAGAAACCTGAAGCCATCCAAAAAAAGGAACAAATAAGTTCTAGAAGTACTCCCATCTAAGAAACGAAATAGCACTATACATCAAGCAGGCTTAACATGATCAGTAAATCAGAGTAATGAGTTTGATCCAATGCCTATTAATATAAGTGGAAGAACTCCAGAGACTTGTGGGCCAAAACTGCAGTTGCAGCAGGCTTACATTTCTTGAGCCAGATCCCCAAGCACATAAACGGAATATTGGAACTGTGCTCCAATATGCATTTTGTAAAGTGACTAAGAGAACTAAATGGGAGCATCTTCATATGATTCAGCTAATGCCAGGGGGGGGGGGACAAAACAAAAACAAACCCCCAATGAGCTCAGAGCAATGTACAATGGTCATTTCTCTCACACACCATAGCTTCAGCCGAGAGACTGGCCTAACATCATGTAGTCAGCTTCATGACAAAGTGGGATTCAAACCCAGGGCTCCTCAGTCCTAGGCCACATTCACACCATACCTTTTAAGCACTGAGATACCACTTTGAACAAACATATACAGTGGTACCTCAGGTTACAGACGCTTCAGGTTACAGACTCCGCTAACCCAGAAGTAGTACCTCGGGTTAAGAACTTTGCTTCAGGATGAGAACAGAAATCACGTGGCGGCAGCGGCAGACCCCATTAGCTAAAGTGGTGCTTCAGGTTAAGAACAGTTTCAGGTTAAGAACGGACCTCCAGAACGAATTAAGTTCTTAACCCGAGGTACCACTGTGCACTCACCTAGCCTAGTTGCAGCTTGCTGTTCCTTCCTCTTGTGGTTCTCACTTCCTGCCTGCAATGGTCCCTTATCTTAAGATGGCACACAACCTTTCTAGATCTCTATATAGGACCCAGGCTCAGCATCACAGCACAGTGAGGCGAATTTAGAGATCGTCTGATGCATCTCGGCCATGTCCCCAGTGCTGAAGTTATAAATTTCATGTACATAACAATGCTGTGTTAAAGTGTATTATAAGCATTGATTTGTGTGTGTGTGTTTTGGGTATAGGGACAGAACTAGTAATTTTCCACTGGGTGTGGTAAGGTGACTTGTGACTAAATCTTGTGAATGCATCAAAAGTTTTAGGTCTGTCACTCAACAGGAGAACTAAGACCTGAGTACCTGCCTGTGTGTATATATGTAAATGAGGATGCTTGCAACACAGAGACACAGCAGAAGGAGAGAGGTGCTGTTCGTGATTTTAGCAGAGAAGCTACATTTTAGTAAAGATGTTTAAAATCTCACCCTGGGATCAGCAAGAGCAAAATTTGTAAGACTGAAGCCCATTGCTAATATGTAATGGGTTGTTTGCATGTTTGTTTTTTTGTAACAGTTTTGAAGCTATATTCTAGATTGCTAAAGGCACTTCCAAACTGTGGTTTATTATGGACTTGGCACTGTTGATGCTTGTGAATTTTTTGCAGGAATCACGTGATATTGTGTTCTTCAAAATGATATCCCATATTTCTCCTCCTGCCACCTCCCCCGTTTCAATCTGCATTTACTTTTTCTGCATTTTTATTTACGTGCTGGGTTTTCTATGGTAAATCCAGATTAAACTGGAAAAATAATATGAGAAGAGGTTTTGAAGACGATGATAGTGTGGATGCTGCACAAAACTTCCATGCCTGAGCAGCATCAATGATAAACTCTGGTGTGGAAGCATTCTGTAATGGGATAAGGGGTTGCTTGTGCGTAAGCGCCAAACCGCTCCAAGTTGAGTAGTTGGCTAAAACTTTCCCTAACCGGACAGCCCTTACTTCGTGGCTGTCTTAATCACTGGCAGAATCCGTCAGTGGGTGTTTCCTGAACTTTTTCCAACATAAAAGCTCCTTGACAGAGAGTCTCCGCCTGGATTCCCTGCGCGACAGCTTTCTGCGCAGAATGGGCGTCCCAAGGGGAGGTCCTGAGCTCTCGCCACTGGTCTTGCTGGAAGCGTCCCTGAGCCTTCCCTCCGACTCCTCCTCCTTCCCTCCTTTCTCAGCGGAAGCTCTCCCTCTTTCCCTGCTGGTTCCCTCCCCAGCATCCGGGAGCCTCTCCACCCCCCTGAGCTCTGATGGCAGGTCCCTGACACATCCTAAGTAAAATTAAGTATTAACACATGTGCACACCACCCACTTTATGCATAGAGAGAAAACATTACTGAACTATTTATGAAATAGTACCATTGGAGAGTATGCCATGCCCTCTTCAGTGGCTGCTGGATTTCTGCAATTCCAAGTCATCAGCACATTTTATTCATTCTACAGTCCAAGTAAATTATTGCTATTACAAGATGCATATTGATTGTGTTGCTCTTATCCATTTAATTAGCTGGTCTGCGAAAGAGGTTTTGGATACTTAAAGGAGGAGTAAGGGAGGGGGGAGACTGAATATCCTGAACTGGAGCTTTGCTTATCACACCTTTGGGAATTACATCATTGGCTCATTACAAATCTGTTCTTGCTACTGCATATTCATCTCGCTGTGGATTAACATGCTGCAAACCTTTCCCATGTTAATAAGCTTTCTTATGTGATTTCCACACTGCAAATCCATATACCTGTCTCTGGTGTTTGAAAATGTAAAGCACTGGGCAAAACAAAATGTATGGAGTATGTCTTGCTTCTGTTTATTCACTTTGACTTGTAAAACCTTGTAGCCTAGGCTGCACCTCTTGGTATTTGGAGCTTAGTGTGTGGCTGGTCTTGCACTCAAATGGGAGGTTATGTTCGGTAGCCTTTTGATGTTTCCAAGCTGCATGATTCTAGTGATTAACATGTTATACAAAATGGCACAGGGATGTGGGTGGCGCTGTGGTCTAAACCACTGAGCCTCTCGGGCTTGGCGATCAGAAAGTCAGTGGTTGGAATCCCCACGATGGGGTGAGCTCCTGTTGCTCTGCCCCAGCTCCTGCCAACCTAGCAGTTTGAAAGCATGAAGTACAAGTAGATAAATAGGTACCACTGTGGCAGGAAGGTAAATGGTGTTTCCATGCGCTCTGGTTTCCATCACAGTATCCCGTTGCACCAGAAACTGTTTAGTCATGCTGGCCACATGTCCTGGAAAGCTGTCTGTGGACAAACGCTGGCTCCCTCAGCCTGAAAGCGAGATGAGCGCTGCAACCCCATAGTCACCTTTGACTGGACTCAACCATCCAGGGGTCCTTTACCTTTTACAAAATGGCAGATATGTAATGATGCTTGGTAGTCACTCACTTACATCGACCAAAATTATTTGGATACCTCCACACCATGTAAAGCGTTGAATTTGGTGCACCCTAATTGTGTGCTTTTTAAAAAATAAATCTGAAAATAGGACATTTCTGCATCTCTCCCTCAAAATGAGAAATATGAAGAGTACCCCAAAATAGTTAAGCTAGATAGAAAAGTTGAATTTGATCAGCACATAGCCTGTGAGACTTCCTGAAAAGCTAGGAAAGGCTGGATATGGAATGTTTTAATGAACAGTCAAAACATGGGAAGATAGGTTTGCCCCATTTTGGAAGCTAGGACTCCAGAGCCAAGCAAGCATGTGTAGGATGGATTTTCATTCTGTGGGAGTTTTCTTAGGGGATGAGCTATTACAAATAGCAGCCAGGAACAGGATACTTGATTGCAGATGTAAATTGAACATATGCTACAAGGTCAATAAAAATTGAAACACCAAGGTGAATTAGATACTTTTAAAGGATTCTATGATTTATGGCTTTACTCAAGTAACAGAGTTTTGCATACATTTGCTTCCCCAACCCGCAAAAAAATCCCTTTCCAAGTATAATATATTTGTGGTCAAGGCTTTCCCTAACCAATATTTTTCTTATTTTACAGAATCCCCTTCACTTGCAGTTGAGCTTAGAACGCTCATTAAGTTTTGACGCTGATGTCACTTTCTCCATCTTGGCCTTGAACAACTGGTATAACTTTAGCTTGATGGTGTGCCAGGAAGAGTGGAACATCACAGATTTTCTCTTCCTCACACAGCAGAGCTCCAAGTTTCATTTGGGATCCATTATAAATATCACAGGGAACCTCACGTCAACCAGCAACCTCTTGACTTACTTGCAAGTTCATCTGGAGAACATTAAGGACACAACGTCAACGGTGGTGATGTTTGGCTGTGACATGGAAAGCACAAGGAGGATTTTTGAAATTACCACCCAATTTGGGGTGATGCCTCCTGATCTCCACTGGATTCTTGGAGATTCGCACAACGTGGAAGAGCTGAGGACAGAAGGCTTGCCGTTGGGTCTCATAGCTCATGGGAAAACAACACAGTCTTTTTTTGAAGACTACATACAGGATGCAATGGAGCTTGTAGCTAGAGCTGTTGCTTCCGCTACAATGATCCAACCAGAACTGGCGCTTATTCCAAGTACAACCAATTGCTTGAACACTGAGAGAAAAAATCTCACTTCAGGCCAGTATTTATCAAAGTAAGATTATCTCTCAATTAATTTCCTTGCAAGCACTGTGAATGTGTGATGCTGACACTCCATATTTAAGGGTTCAATCAGGACTTGCCTAAAGGTCCAGATGGTACTGAGTAGGGTGGGACTTAGAGAACAGGAGCAAGAGGGCAAGGATGAGGTGCTTAACCCTGACCCTGCCTCCTGTTTTTCCCTGGAGCTCAACTTCTCCAGCTAGTTTTCTCTCAGCCTCAGGAAACTTGGGCCTGGGAACCTGAGCTGGGGTTTGAAGTGTAGGAGGAAAGTAACAGGGACAGGGAGTTAACGCACTGTTAACCCAACTGCAACTTCTCCACTATGACTTGGGTCCTCACTCACTTTGCAGCTGTTTGGTGGAGTCCTGGGTCTTCTGCCAGTCATTCAATCTAGCCCTTATTTCCAGTGAAACAGCTTCTTTTTAATTTCATGTGCTCTGTAGGCTATTATTTTTATGATTGACTGTATAATAATTTTACTTGGATTTTCATGTTGACCTCAGTGGAGTACTAGACAGAACAAACAACAATGACATCATGGAGAGTCTGGTGGAAATGACTATGGTCATCACATCATCACTTCCTTTCCAGAAATGCCAGTGCTGATGTGAGAACTCTCCTTTCCAGGAGCAGAAATAATGTGACAGCTGGCATGACCCAACTATGATGGTATCAAGGAAATGTCAGCATATTATGGCCATTTCCAGTGATCACAGGACTCGTGGCCATACAGAACCAAGAGCTAGCCTATTCTCACCTATTATAGAGAAGCTTTCCAAATGGTTATATAAAGTAACAAAGCATCTCCGCTCTCACAAGTCTGGCTTTCTCAAATACAAGCGAGGCTTTTGGACCGTGATGTTGCTGTGGCAATTAAGCCATTTGACTATGACACTATGATATCTAAGGATTTAGCCAGAATTTTTTAAGTTGACTTTTAAATTCTGTGATGTGACAGCTTCCATTTAAAGGTGTGCAGCTTGCTTTTAGAATAGAACTTGTAATGGTCTGGGGGGAAAAATGGTGGCAGGTGATGACCCTCAAAATAGTAGTGTTTCAACCTGACCTCCCCTTTGACCCAGGGATATTTTGAAAAGCACAGTCACTTTTGTTGGGCTTATTAAGTCAACCTGGAAGAGGGGGGAGGACTCCATTTACCTCCTATGATTATTCACCTTAGTATGTTCAGTCATAGGAGCTAAATTGAGTTACTGGTTTTTGTTCAGGAAGACTGGAGAACAGTAATGATAGAGGATATGGGGTAACTTTAGGACAGCAGTAGGAAGCCTGTACCCTGCCCTCAGAAGCTATTGGACTTCAAGTCTCATCAGCCCTGGCTAACATGACCAATGGCCAGGGAAACAGGAAACTGGGTGGCCAAAGGATTCCCCATCCCTGGAGGGCCAAGGATTCCCCATCTCTGATTTATGACAGTATTCTTATTAATGTATTGGAGGGGGCTGGACTAGATAACCCTTGGGGTCCCTTCCAACTCTCCTATTTTATGATTGTATTATTCCTTATTTATGGGATTTATGGTCATTATAAGTTTCTAAAGGCTAATTATTTTAAAAAGCTATTGCATTCTACTTTGCAGATGAAACCCACACTCTTTGCTAGTACAGGAGAGCAATCTCTGTACTTTAAATACTGGGGTCTCTCAACAGTTCTCGTATAAGTTTGCGGCTGTGCTTTTGCAGTGGATCACATGCATTAGAGGCTTCGTGATGAGAGAATTTCTGCTGATCACCCTTGTAACAGGGTAAAAAGCATTAGGACTTGAAAGGCCCATCTCATCTGTAAATTATGGTGTTTTAACTGTGCTATTTAGGTAATTAAAGCACTGTGTGATTTGACTTGCTGCCCATACTCATTTTCTCATTCTGTACTAAACTTTGCGAGATAAAGACAGAATGACCAAGTCATCAGACTAATGAATGCAGAATAATTGAATTAACCCATCAGCGAATGTTGACTACTGTGACTCTGTGGGAAAGAAGCACCAGTGTTTCAAAATCTTCATGAAAAGGACCAAAATACAGTGCCTTTGTGTTTATGAGCTACTGGCTGCACGCATTACATTTTAGGCACACAACTAAGCTTTTTTTTTAAAAAAAAGAAAAAAGTGTCCACCTAAAATGTAAAGTGTGAAGATGACAAGTACAGTCATACCTCGGTTACAGACGCTTTAGGTTGTGCGTTTTCGGGTTGCGCACTGCGCCGAACCCAGAAGTACTGGAAAGGGTTACTTCCGGGTTTCGGTGCTCGCACATGCGCAGAAGCACTAAATTGTGCTTTGCACATGCACAGAAGCTCCAAATGATGACCCGCATGTGTGCAGACATGGCACTGCGGGTTGTGAATGCTGCGGGTTGCGAACGTGCCTCCTGCACGGAGCACGTTTGCAACCCGTGCGTCCACTGTATGTAACATACTTGCACACTACTAGGGAGATGTAGTTGGCCAAAGCTGAAGTCCTTTGTTGCATTTATCATTCACTTTACCCCAGCAAGGCCTTAATCATTGCCTTAGACCAGGCACGTCCAACAGGTAGATCGTGATGTATCGGTAGATCACTGGACGTCTGTGATAGATCACTGGTAGATCACTGGCTTCCCCCACAGAAGCTCAACAACTTTGGTTTGCCTTAAAAAGCTCAACATTTTCTCCCTGCACCACCAAAAAATGGGGCTTTCCTCCTCCCTAAAAAAAGAGCTCAACAACTCTTTCACCTGAAACCCCCAAAACAGGGCTTCCATTCCTAAAAAAAACAGCTCAACAACTTTGACCTGAACCCTCCAAAAGGGGGGAGATCACTGCCAGTTTTTAACTCTGTGAGTAGATCACAGTCACTTGGGAGTTGGCCACCCCTGCCTTAGACAAATCTCATATATTTCTGTCCAGGCCACAGATCTTTCTCCCACTGTAAAGGCAGTAGCGGAGAAAGGGGGCGCGGGGTGGTCCGCCTGGGTGTCATCCTGAGGGGGTGACATTCGGTGTGCGCCCCCTGCCTGAGACTCCCAAGCCTCCCAAGCTGTCAGAATGAAGGGGGAAGGCTGCGGGCAAAGCAGCGCAGCTCTCCCCCTTCCCCCCGATGGCTCGGGGTAGAGTCCCGAGCCTTCAGGGGAAGGGAGGAGCTGCACCACTTTGCTGGTGCCCTTCCCCCTTCATTTTGACAACCCAGGAGTTGGGGGAGAGTCGCAGGTGGATGGTACGCCATTGCCCTGCACTCCCGGCTGGAGGACGCAGGCAGGCAGGGGAGAGGATGGGAAGGAGGCAGGCAAGCAAACAAACCAGGGGGCTGGAATGGGTGCCACGTGCCCCTTCCCCTCCCTTTCTATGAGCGGTTCGCCCTGCCCCTGGACACGCCGCCCCGGGTGCCAGAGAAGCTTCTTCCGCCACTGGATGCACAGACATGCCCTCAATATTCTATCAGATCCATAATGTAATATATGACGCAGGTGTTCCACACAGATGCTCCCATGATTAAATAACCCTAATGTCTCGCCTTCTTTTTTTGAGTCTGAAAACCACAAATACAGCATTCCCCACATCATGGGAAATGGATCATCCCAAAGAAAAATCTGAATTTGGCCTTAAACTCCAGTCCTCATCCCATTTACCAATGCATTCAGGGCGGCTTACTTCTGAGTAGATAGCATTTGGATTACAGTTTCAGGCTCTTTTGAAGAAAAAGCATAGGAATGAGAGGGCAAAGCAAATTTCTGCTGTGGGAGATCTGTTGTCTTGATTCTCTCTTGGTAACACCTTGCATTTGTCCCATAGGTTTTTAGCCAATACCACTTTTCACGGGCTCAGTGGCCACATTAAAGTGAAAGGCTCCTCCATCATCAGTTCAGAAAACAACTTCTTCATTTGGAATCTGCAGCACGATCCGGTAGGGAACCCGATGTGGACTCGTTTGGGGAGCTGGCAAGAAGGAAAGATCATAATGGATTACGGGATCTGGCCAGAGCAGGCCCAGAGGCACAAAAATCACAACCAGCATCCCACCCGGCTGCACCTGAGGGTGGTGACCCTCATTGAGCATCCCTTCGTGTTCACAAGGGCTGTGGATGATGAAGGACTGTGCCCAGCTGGACAGCTCTGCTTGGACCCCTTGACCAATGATTCAGCGGTGCTGGATGCCCTCTTCGAAAGCCTCCAAGGGGGCAATGACACAGTGCCCACAGAGCTGAAGAAATGCTGCTATGGCTACACTATAGATTTGCTGGAAAAATTAGCGGAGGATATGAACTTCGATTTCGACCTGTACATTGTCGGCGACGGGAAATATGGGGCTCTGAAGAACGGTCAGTGGACAGGGCTTGTAGGCGACCTCCTGGCTGGGACCGCCCACATGGCTGTGACATCGTTCAGCATCAACACAGCCCGTAGCCAAGTGATCGATTTCACCAGCCCATTCTTTTCCACCAGCTTGGGCATTCTGGTGAGAACCAAAGACACCGCGGCTCCTATTGGAGCTTTTATGTGGCCGCTCCACTGGACCATGTGGTTGGGGATTTTTGTGGCGCTGCACATCACTGCAATCTTTCTCACTCTGTATGAATGGAAAAGCCCCTTTGGGATGACCCCCAAGGGAAGAAACAGGGATAAAGTTTTCTCCTTCTCCTCTGCCTTGAATGTCTGTTACGCCATCTTGTTTGGTAGAACAGCTGCCATCAAACCCCCCAAGTGCTGGACTGGAAGGTTTCTCATGAACCTCTGGGCCATTTTTTGTTTATTTTGTCTGTCAACGTACACAGCTAATCTGGCTGCTGTCATGGTGGGAGAGAAAATCTACGAAGAACTGTCTGGAATACACGATCCAAAAGTAAGGACCAGCCGTTTATTTATATAGTCAGCTTTTGGTTCTTTCCATTATAAGAACAGTCTTCCCTACTGCTGTTTGTGCAAATTCTTCCGTTATGCCACAGTGCCACATTTAGAACTGTATTTCATGTTTCCCCATTGTAAGGGCTTTGAGGGGGCTGGTTCAGACATACGTACTGTTCATCACTTGATGACTGCAGCAAGAAGCGGTAGAGCATGAGACTCTTAATCTCAGAGTTGTGAGTTCGAGCCCCAAGTTAGGCAAAAGATTCCTGCATCACAAGGGGTTGATGATCCTTGGGTTCCCTTCCAACTGTGATTCTATGTATGAATGAGCCGGATCAATCATCACGGACAAGATTTTGTGCCACATGTCAACTCCAATGCCCTACTTTCAAATTGAGTGCTCATTGTACATTCAGCGGTGAGACTGCAATGGTTGAGTCATCAAGGGATGAAAAGCTATGTATGCAATACATGCACTAGCAGCAGCCTTGACTGAACATAATCATGAGCCACAGTTGACTCAGGACCTGGACACCCTACACATTCCTATGTACCTTGCAGTACAAGTGGAAATGTGCATCCCCATTCATAACACATAGCAGAGGAGTGGGGAAACTTCTGCTGGACTACAGCTCCCATCATCCTTGACCATTGGTCCTGCTGGCTGCTGGGAACTGGAGTCCACCTATATAGGGAGGGTCATGGATTTCTCAAACCTGAGGTAGTGAGTATAGAGCCTAAGAGTCATTACCCATTCGCCCCTTTACTTTGCTTAACATCTGGCCTGGTGATGAGTTCTGGAGAAACAGAAAGGTTATTTTATGACATTTTGGATAGTCCTCACAAAGGTGGTGTGTGTGTGTGTGAACATGGTTTCATTTGCTAGAGGGCAAAGATCTAGATTTCTTTTTTCTTCTTCTCTTGCATTAGCAGCTTTTAAAATGAGAACCAAGTTGGTTCCAGTTGGTTCCATTGGAGTGGATTTTACTAGCAAGTCTTAATTTAAAATAGTTTATGCCTCTGGCTACCAAGTGTTGGGAATCGCAAGAGAGGCGAAAGGGCTGTTGCACTTGGCTGTTGCATCTGACTGGCCACTGTGAGAACAGGCCGCTAGACTAGATGGGTCTCTGTTCTCTTACAACGAGGATCTTCTTGTGTGCAAAAAGAATACTAATGGGAAGATCTGAGGATGTGTGGGATGGAGTTAAAGAATTAAATGCAGGATTGCTTTTGAAATTAAGTGACAGTGAAGGTTAGTACTCAAAATATGGCTGGAAAATGTTTTGACAAAATGGCTGGGTTTTGTTTCTAGAAGGAAGGTTTCAAATGAAATTTCTGTCTACGTTCAGTGAAATCCTACATCCAGTGAACCGTCCTGAGACCTGTGGATATAGGGCAGTAAGGTAAAGGTAAAGGGACCCCTGACCATTAGGTCCAGTTGTGGCCGACTCTGGGGTTGTGGCACTCATCTCGCTTTATTGGTCGAGGGAGCCGGTGTACAGCTTCCGGGTCATGTGGCCAGCATGACTAAGCCGCTTCTGGCGAACCAGAGCAGCGCACAGAATCGCCGTTTACCTTCCCGCCAGAGTGATACCTATTTATCTACTTGCACTGGCGTGCTTTCGAACTGCTAGGTGGGCAGGAGCAGGGACCGAGCAACGGGAGCTCACCCCGTCATGGGAATTCAAACTGCCGACCTTCTGATCAGCAAGCCCTGGGCTCTGTGGTTTAACCCACAGCACCACCCGCATCCCAGCATAGGGCAGTAGGT
Organism: Podarcis erhardii; assembly: GCF_964252035.2. NCBI lineage: Eukaryota > Metazoa > Chordata > Lepidosauria > Squamata > Lacertidae > Podarcis > Podarcis erhardii. The sequence continues at coordinate 22,872,444 of NC_138515.1, read as the reverse complement.
AAATTCAATAAATAATTAATAATAATAAACACACTTACTTGAAAGTGTGCCACTATGCTCTTCTGAGCAGGCATAGGAGTCGAGTTTTCATGTAGGGTCCATTGTAATACTTTAATTCACGGATGAATTTCAAGCATCCTCTGGTTTTGAGATACTGCAGTTAACAAGAGTTGGCTCTGTCCTCTTCTCATTGGTTTTGAAATATACATGCATTTACCTTTCTTCGGGAGAAAAGCCATCTCAGTTCTTAGATCACTTTGAAATTACTTCCATGCATGTCATCCCATAATGTCTACTGCTCCTTTCTTCATTCTGTTTCTAGCCCAGACAAGAATCTAGAACAGGGTTTCCTTGTTCTAGCTGAAGAGAACAGTGGTGAGATGGCTTACGATATTAATATTGGTTAGAGGCCTGGCAAATGCAGTGATAAAACAGCAGCTACTTTCAAGGGAAGTCCAGACCAGTTCCAATCAAAGTAATTGGCTTTCTCTCCCTCCCTCCCCCCCCCCAAGTGTTTAATTAACCGGAAAGCCTCTGGGTGACTATTGCCCTCTCCTTGATTGGCTATGACAAATCCTTCCTCTCTCTTTGTGCACAATTAGCTCCTGCAGTGGGTGGAATCTATTCATTAGGTGAAAGGAAAACGTGGAAGAAATGTACTCCTTACATTTATTCTCCTTTATTCTCCCTGTTTATGTTGTGGGCCCAGTTAAAACAGGGGGGGCTGCTTTGCTGTGGGCTGGGTGTGGTCCACAGCACACCCAAATCTGCCCCATGTCCTCTCCTTCTGGGTCCTGCTGCTTCCTCCTCTGCAAGCTGCATACCACCCAACATTTCTCTGATGACAATAGGGACATCCTACTCCCACTGTCCCTACCCAGCAATACCAACCATATAACCACCCCAATGCCAACCATCATGTGCAATAGAAATGGTATCTGGAAGAGCCCTAAGGAAGGTAGTTCTGCAATAAGGGGGCCACCGCAAAGAAGACTCTCCTTCTGGTTTCCACCAACTAAGCATGCAGAGGCTGCAGTGTAATCTAGAAAACATCTCGTTGGCCAATGTGAGAAGAAGAAGCTGGAATTGATCCAGCAGACTTTTCTTATGTTCTTATTCCACCCTACTTTATAATGATTGGGGAAGACAAATGGCTCCTGGCATCTAATTTGACTCTTACATGTACAATAAAAAGACCTAATAAATCTAAAAATAGCTGTGGGGCATATCACCACAAAAACTCTAACTGTGCCCTCACTTTGAAACCAGTAGTATGAATGAGGACAAAAAATCAAACAGATCAAATAGTATCAAACTGCATTTCTCAAGACTTTCTTCTTGATGGTCTCCTCCCACTCAAATTGCCTCTTGGATCCTTTTTCGGTTTTAGTGGGGAGCATTAAAAAAAATCTTTTAACAAATGCTAACCTTTTCAAGGTGGTGGAAGACAAGTATGATTTGGGGCTGGCAGATGGCAAGTTTGACACAGAAATAAAATCCCCTGCGAGCTCTCAAGCGAGTCGGCAGTCTGCGCTGAAATATTAAACAGACTTTCTGCCCCGGAAAAAAAAGGGAGATTAAGAACTTTCCCATCCAAAGTCGCCATTGCCAGGGTACATTGGTGCCTCCAAGAGATAAGCAGGGTCAGATGGAAACAAAGCTGTCTGTCTCCCTATCAAAATGCACAATAAGAAGGCATGCTAAGGTAGCTGAAGAACTCATCAGGGGCTAAGAGTCTTAAAGGGTGTTTGAAATGAAACAAGTCCCCCATCTCTTTAACAAGTGCCAAGGAGGCAGACATCAAAAGGTGGAGTGTGCCCATCACTCCTTCTCCATGCAGGATAAAAGCTCCTGTTCATTTCTTCCTGCCAGACATTTAAAGTACCGTATTTTTCGCCCTATAGGACGCACTTTTTCCCCTCCAAAAATGAAGGGGAAACATGTGTACGTCCTATGGGGCGAATGCAGGCTTTTGCTGAAGCCTGGAGAGCGAGAGGGGTCGGTGCGCACTGACCCTTCTCGCTCTCCAGGCTTCAGGAGAGCCCCACTGCCAGCCCCACAAGCTCGGGGGACAGCGGGGAGGCGCAGCTCGGGCTTCCCCCTCCCCCAGCCGTGCAAGCTCCCAGAGCGATGCTGAAGCTGCCCACAGCTTTGGCATCGCTCTGGCTCCCATTCTGGGGGCTGGGGTCAGGGGAAGCTCTGGCTTCCCCCGCCCCAGCACCACACCCGGGGGGGAAATAATTTTTTTCCCTTTATTTCCCCCCCCCCCAAAAAAAATTAGGTGCGTCCTATGGGCCGGTGCATCCAATAGGGCGAAAAATACGGTGCATGCTATTTCTTTAAAAAAATTAAACCCCTTTCCTCTTCCTCCAAGGAGCTTAGAGCAATGTTCAGTCATTTTTCATTAGCCCTGTAAGGTAAAGGTAAAGGACCCCTGGACGGTTAAGTCCAGTCAAAGGCAACTATGGGGTTGCGGTGCTCATCTTGCTTTTCAGGCCGAGGGAGCCGGCGTTTGTCCAGAGACAGCTATCTGGGTCTTGTGGCCAGCGGGACTAAACCACTTCCAGCGCAACGGGACACCAGAAACCAGAGCACACAGAAACGCTGTTTACCTTCCCACCACAGTGGTACCTATTTATCTACTTGGACTGGGGTGCTTTCGAACTGCTAGGTTGGCAGGAGCTGGGACAGAGCAAAGGGAGCTCACCCTGCCATGGGGATTCAAACCGCGACCTTCCAATCGTCAAGCCCAAGAGGCTCAGTGGTTTAGACCACAGCGCTACCCACTTCTCTCCCTGTAAGTTAGCCTTCAGGTGAGAAACTGGCCCAACGCCTTGTGTTCAGCTCCATCGGCAGATGGGGATTTGAACCCAGGTCTCCTCAATCCAAGGCCCAATCACATCACACACTGAAAGTGCTATGAGACCACTTTAAACTGTCATGGCTGCCCCCAAAGAATCCTGGGAGCTTTAGTCTGTTAAGGGAGCTAAGAGCTCTTAGGAAACTCCTATCCTCTGCAGAGAGAAACCATTCTCAGATTTTCCTGTGAAGAGGGATTGATTGTTTGAACATTCTAAGGAATTGTAGCTCCAGGAGGGAAATGAAGGTCTTCATCCATGTAAGTAACAGTATATACATTCCTCTGTGGTTTTCAGACAATACATTAAGTATTGACCAAGCAAAATTTGTAAAGCTTGTTCATTCCATCCAATGACACCAATGGCTATATGGGAGGTGAGAATTTGCTACCCTGCAATGCTAACAGTGCCCGATTTTTGGCAGTGAGGGGGGTTCCCCCACACAGAGAGCCAAACTGAGGGGGTGCATGATGATGATGATGATGATGATGCTACCTATATTTATACAGGTACCTACTCAAAGTTGGGACGCGGGTGGCACTGTGGGTTAAACCACAGAGCCTAGGGCTTGCCGATCAGAAGGTCGGAGGTTCAAATCCCCGCGATGGGTCAGCTCTCATTGTTCGGTCCCTGCTCCTGCCAACCTAGCAGTTCAAAAGCACGAAGTGCAAGTAGATAAATAGGTACCGCTCCGGCAGGAAGGTAAACAGTGTTTCCGTGCGTTGCTCTGGTTCGCCAGAAGCGGCTTAGTCATGCTGGCCACATGACCCAGAAGCTGTATGCCAGCTCCCTCGGCCAGTAAAGCAAGATGAGCGCCACAACCCCAGAGTCATCCGTGACTGGACCTAACGGTCAGGGGTCCCTTTACCTTTACCTTACTCAAAGTTAGGCCCAAGTCAGAGAGGAAATTGAGTTGCCACAACTATGACGTAGTACACTTGAGAAAATGTGCAGAATGGAAGGCAAAAGGGAGGAGAGCATAAAAATAGGAAATATTTAGGGGGCGCCAAATTTTGTCCTCACTGGTATCACCCAAGTCTGCCCTGATACTGGGCTCTTAAACTCAGAAGACTAATGATGATGGTGGTGATAATTTAAAAGAAACAGTTGAATATAATGAGCAATCAGGAGTGCATGAAATTCAGTACATGATTGGCTACGTACTATATTTTATAATATAGTGTTTGTATTTTATGATGTCTCTTCATCTTTTCAAGATAGTGAGGGACAGATTATAAGAGAAAGTGATAGAAAGGGTTGTATTCTATTAGCTTTTCCCCCAGACTAAAACCCAATGAAATGAATAGACCTAAGTTAGTCATTGCCACTCATTTCAATGCATCAAGTCAGAGAACAAGAGTGAGAAATTGGTGGGCTTCCAGATGTTGGTGAACTCCAATTCCCATCATCCCTGGCCATTGGCCATGATTGCTAGGGCTGATGGGAGTTGTAGTTCGGCAGCAAATGGAGGACCAATGGTTCCTCACATCTGTTCCAGCATAGGTCACAGGCCTTGGGGATCCTGTGTGGGAGGGCTTCCAGATGTTGATTGGGATCAGGCAGTCACCAGTCTAGCACCCTGACATTTCTCCCACCCTTCTCTATGTGTTTCTAAAAATGGAATCTCCTGGCAATTAAACTGTGTGTGAACTAGAACAGTAGCAGCAAAAAAAAGCAATCTAAATTCAGATAAAGATCAAAAGCACTGAAGCATGGCAAATGGGCTTTACGTTTGCACTCTGAAGAATTAAAAAGGGAAGGAGCACCAAGTAAGACCCATTAGCTGTCACTGCTGTTTTGAAAGGGAGTTGGGGTGTGTGTAGTTTTTTTAGAAGATAGGTAACTGCTTCCAGAATCAAAAACCTTATTACATTAGCAGCAAATTGCCAGCATTGCAAAACGGCAATAACAGAGTCCTACTTTAATCAGGTTAGATCTTTTGCATCTGATGAGCCAGTTGCAAATCCCACTACTGCAAGACCAGTATGTCAAGCATAGTGACTTCCACTGTCTAAGGTCAGTGATGGCTACAGGCAGACCACTTAATTTTCAGTGAAGAAATCACTGGTATATAACTCATACGAAACACTGTGTATTCTTGGTATGATAGAACCGGATCCAAAAACAGACTTTTCTGCGGGTCAAACCACATACAGTTTTTTATTTTATATTTTTAATGCAAATGGCATCATCGCAAGGGTGGTAGCTGATAATGATGGAGTTCCTAACTCTAACTCTGCTCCTGAAGAAAATTCCACCTCTCAAGCTGGGATTTGCTTTTGGGGAAATCCGTCATTGGCCCTAGTGGGGGATTTGCTCCCTATGCAAACAAGCAGCTTCATAGAATCATAGAATTGGAAGGGACCCTGAGGATCATCTAGTCCAACCCCTTGCAATGCAGGAATATGCAGCTGCCCCATATGGGGATCTAACTTGCAGCCTTGGCATCATCAGCACCAAGCTCTAACCAACTGCAGCAAGGGAGGACAGGGCTAAATCCTCCTCCATCAATCTGGATCGTTAGCCATTCTACCACCCCACCCCAAAAACAAACCCTTCAATAAATAGCATCTAACACATAGCCCTACTACAGTGGTACCTCAGGTTACAGGCGCTTCAGGTTACAGACTCCCCTAACCCAGAAATAGTACCTCGGGTTAAGAACTTTGCTTCAGGATGAGAACAGAAATCGGGCGGTGGCGGCATGGCAGCAGTGGGAGGCCCCGTTAGCTAAAGTGGCGCTTCAGGTTAAGAACAGTTTCAGGTTATTTTCTGCATGTTACAAAATTGTATAAATCCTTGATTAGTCTAATTGGTTATTATCAATAAAAAGTTTGTGAGTGTTTATAGAGAAACCAGAGATTGGAACTGAGGGAAGTCGGGGGTGGGTGGGCGGGGAGGCTGGGTTGTTTTGTGGGAGGGAGGGGGGAAATTAAGGATGATATGTTTAAAGATAATATGTTCTGTTTAAATTCCTAATAAAAAATTCAAAGAAAGAGAGAACAGTTTCAGGTTAAGAACAGACCTCCGGAACGAATTAAGTTCTTAACCAGAGGTACCACTATACATGCATTTTCATCCCCTCATCTAATTTGGCCCTAAAATATTAGAAGTGAAATTGCTCTTTGTCATCTCCTGCCATTCTCTTTGGAGATATGTAATCTGACAGCTGATGATGATGTACATTCAAGAACTGTCAAGAAGGATTAGGAGGGCACTGGGAGCTCTTCGGATCAACAAATCCTACAGCGATGAGCCTCAGACTTCAGGACCTGCTGCTTAAGGACAGCAGCACCATTCCAGGGAACACTGGAAGCTGCCTTGCACCGAGTCGAGAACCAGCTACACCAGGGGTCAGCAAACTTTTTCAGCAGGGGGTCAGTCCACTGTCCCTCAGACCTTGTGGGGGGGGCGGACTATATTTTGGGGGGGAAATGAACAGATTCCTATGCCCCATAAATAACCCAGAGATGCGTTTTAAATAAAAGCACACATTCTACTCAGGTATAAACACGCTGACACCTGGCTTGAGAGCAGTACATGTGAAAAGGATCTAGGAGTCTTGGTTGACCACAAACTTGACATGAGCCAACAGTGTGACGCGGCAGCTAAAAAAGCCAATGCAATTCTGGGCTGCATCAATAGGAGTATTGCATCTAGATCAAGGGAAGTAATAGTGCCACTGTATTCTGCTCTGGTCAGACCTCACCTGGAGTACTGTGTCCAGTTCTGGGCACCACAGTTCAAGAAGGACACTGACAAACTGGAACGTGTCCAGAGGAGGGCAACCAAAATGGTCAAAGACCTGGAAACGATGCCTTATGAGGAACGGCTAAGGGAGCTGGGCATGTTTAGCCTGGAGAAGAGGAGGTTAAGGGGTGACATGATGGCCATGTTCAAATATATAAAAGGATGTCACATAGAGGAGGGAGAAAGGTTGTTTTCTGCTGCTCCAGAGAAGCGGACACAGAGCAATGGTTCCAAACTACAAGAAAGAAGATTCCACCTAAACATTAGGAAGAACTTCCTGACAGTAAGAGCTGTTCGACAGTGGAATTTGCTGCCAAGGAGTGTGGTGGAGTCTCCTTCTTTGGAGGTCTTTAAGCAGAGGCTTGACAACCATATGTCAGGAGTGCTCTGATGGTGTTTCCTGCTTGGCAGGGGGTTGGACTCGATGGCCCTTGTGGTCTCTTCCAACTCTATGATTCTATGATTCTATGATTCTATGATTCCCAGACTGTCCACAGGCCGGATTTAGAAGGCGATTGGGCCGGAACCAGCCCCCGGGCCTTAGTTTGCCTACTCATGATCTGCACTGTCCTGCACAGTGCCAGATTTATGTATAAGCTAAATAAGCTATAGCTTAGGGCCCCACTCTCTTGGGGGGGCAAAAAAATAAAGGAAAAAACACCCTGGATGTACATTTCCAAAATACAAGATGAAAAGCAAATAAAATAAATCCTACATACAGCAACAGTGTTTTGTGTTGTGTAGCCTCCTATAATATAAGTAATGGGCCCCGCCTGCTAGCCTGCTTCCTAAAATATCACTGGTTTGCTCATTTCTATATATAGGGTGGCTACATTCTGCATGTGCAAATGGCTTTAGGTCCATAAATTACCATATAGCATATATTCAACAAACAAAAAACAGTGACAATTTGTTGTTGACAAAGGACAGCTGGACATATAAAGGGCCCCATTACCTTCAGTAGCTTAGGGCCTCAGCAAAGCTAAATCTGGCCCTGGTCCTGCAGCTGCCCTCCAGGATTTCAAAAAGGAATATTTTCCTTTCCCCTCCTCACACCCTGAAAAAGGCTTGAGTTCAGCTGCTCTGAGCTACCGTATTTTTCGCCCTATAGGACGCACTTTTTCCCCTCCAAAAATGAAGGGGAAATGTGTGTGCGTCCTATGGGGCGAATGCAGGCTTTCGCTGAAGCCTGGCGAGCGAGAGGGGTTGGTGCGCACCGACCCCTCTCGCTCTCCAGGCTTCGCGCAGCTCTCCGCAAGCAGTGGGAGCCGATGCTGGGCTCCCACGGCTTGCAGAGAGCTGCCTGTTTGGGGGCTGGGGTCGGGGGAAGCTCGGGCTTCCCCCACCCCAGCCCAACACCTGGGGGGGGGAAATAATTTTTTCCCCTTTATTTCCCCCTCTAAAAACTAGGTGCGCCTTATGGGACGGTGTGTCCTATAAGGCGAAAAATACGGTACTTACTCTTTGACAAAGCTCTTCCCCCAAAATGCTTAACAACTTTGAGTTCCATGCCCCCCCCAAAAAAAGCTTTGTGTCCTGTATTTTACTTCTAGAAATATGACAACCGTAGATTATAATGTACATTGTGAATTAGCCTTGACTACAACAGCACTCTTTTTTTCAATACCATGCTTAGCTTGGGGGGCGGGGTGCTCAGCCATTTTGGGAGGGTAAGTCCTTGTGTTTCAGAGTCACTGCCCATCATTCCCATTTCCAATTGTCCTCATAGTCAAGAGCCAATTTCCTGACAGCCCTGTGGAAGCAGCATCACACGTTGTAAACCTTTCTTTTGAGAAGAAGCCTTTATGGTTGCAAGAGATAGCCTTGGAGTGATGAAAATCACCACATCTGCATGGGCGTCCCATGAGCCTCTCTGGCTACATGTCATTCCCAAAATTCTATATCATCCCGCAACAGCAGTAACAATATTTTTTTTTACAGCATCAGGTGCAGTGGTGTGGTAAAACTGTCACATATATCTTTCCTTGTGCAATGGCGTTCCAGGTGGCAACAACAAAGCTATTAAGAATTGGACCTCAGAAATCCCTGAGGCAAAAACAAGATCAAATTTTAAAGTAAGGACCCATTTGGATTACTGCTTGGAAAGAGCTCTGCTACAGATGCTAGGAAAAGTGATTTCTGGACTAGCCCAGGCCTCCATTCCTGACAGCCGTGCGTGCTAATGTCGCTGACTTTTACAGCAGCCTTGGGCACCCTATCTGCATTTTTGCAAGACCGGCTGTGTCACAGAGCTGGAGATGAATCTGCAGCCTTTTAGTTCAGAGAGATTTAATCAGAGTGAATCAGTGAGCACATGACTGCAATGAAAGCAGCCTTTGCCAAGCGCGTGAGAGTGTGTGCTGTACGTCCCCCAATAAAGCATTGGTGCCAGCTATTGCCCCCCTGCTGTGTTTATGGGGCAATTATTCAACTTTCTGTTTGGCTCAACTGCAAATTAAATGGGGAAATAGCTAATTTCTGGGATGCATTTCTGTTATCGAAAGCTGCAGAGCTGCCTTTAGATCATACCCTCCAACATTTCTCCAATAAAAAGAGAGGCGTTTCTATTCTACATCAGGAAGCTTCTCCTGTGTTAGAACTTGACAGACACATAGACGTATTGTACACATAGAAATCTGTCACCTTGAGCCAATTACAAGATCTCTGCCAATCCTACCTCACAGGATTGTTGTGAAGGAAGATGGTTGTGTGAGGGAAGGGATCATGTACAACACCTTACATAGATAAATACAATGAAATAAAAATTTGGCTGTAAGCTGCTTTGGGCCCCTGCCAGGGGAAAAGGTATAATTGTAATAGTAGTAGGGAGAGGGAGAGGGAGAGGGAGAGGGAGAGGGAGAGGGAGAGGGAGAGGGAGAAGAAGAAGAAGAAGAAGAAGAAGAAGAAGAAGAAGAAGAAGAAGAAGAAGAAGAAGAAGAAGAAGAAGAAGAAGAAACTGAGAGAATGAACTTGGTGGGACTTAGTTCTGTATAAAAATGCTTAGAATAGCAGTTTAAGACTTTACAGCCTTTACCCAGCTACCTGGGAGTAAGCACCATTGAATACAGTGTGACTTACTTCTGAGTAGACATATAAAGGCTTGCAGCATAAAGCTCCATTTACAATAAAGGAATAAACACTTCACACATTTCCTTTTTAAAAAATGGCTGACTGGTGAAGCATTGCAATTAAAGAATTGGCATTGCAGTTAAAAGTGTCTTGGTGACATTTTCCTTCAAAATTATAGGGAAGGCTTTGTATGCCAGCTTCACCATTTTCTTCATTTAGCGCAGGAATTTAATTTTCTTCATTCAGCAGGAATTTAGCAGGAATTTAATTTTCAATATAAACAGGACTCCATTTTTGCATCTCCACATACCCCACTTTTAGAGGTTCTCTGAGACATGGAGGGGAGGAAGAAGGGGAAACTGGGACATACTGGGATCAAATCAGACACTGGAACACCTTCTGTAATTCTGGGACTGTCCCTGGAAAATAGAAGGGTGTGTATCAGGGTCATGGCAGACAAGCAGAACAGAACAGCAGAGGGGTCAGCAAGATGTGGCTTGTGTGCATATTTTGGAAATATTATTTGAATCTCTTTAGGTTTGCTGGGCAATTCTGTTACCTTGATTTGACAAACACTGTAACTGAAAATAACTATGCTACAGAGAGGCATGCATATTCAGTTTTCAAATACTCTTGTTCACAATACAGTTGTGAGCTCTTTGACTAGCGAGTGGTTATGTGGTGTCCAAACTTTTTTTCAAAGAGGGCCAGATTTGATGAAGTAAAGGGCCGTGAGGGCCAACCAAAGGGCCAACCAAAGTTGTTGAGCTTTTTTTTAGGATTGAAGTTGTTGAGGGTTTTTTTTAGGATTTTACCCCAGGAAATAAACTGCCACAGGGGCCGGATTGAACCGACCGCCAGGCCGGATTAGGCCGCTGAAACGAACTTTAGACATGAAGTATCCTTCAAGGACTTCTTAAGTATCTGAAACTCAGGAATCACATCACTCAGTTAAGGAGCAGCAGAGGTGTTTTGATGTAATAATGACTGAAGGATAGTGACAAGACAGAAGTAGGCCCACAACTAGCCTGATAATGGCACAGGTCTATTTTCGAAATGGCACTAAATGACATTGAGCATTAAGGAGAAGGAGACTTAAGCATTCTCCTCACAAGCTTTTCCCTAAGTCTTATTTATGACCAAAAAAACATTAAGAAAAGATGAGGTAATGTGAAGTAGCTCTGTAGTGAAGTATGCCTGGTCTCCAAAATCAGTTCCATTTCCCCTGAGAGACTTTGGCCACAGAGCAGAGTTCTTGTGGAAATGAATTTGCTCACAAAACATATTCTTCCCATTCTCCTCTGCAAGTGTTTGTATTGGAAGTTCACCATATTCTCTGAATATTCAAATGTTTGTTGAACATTTGCTGAACAAGTGAAACTTGTACCTGAAATATGAAAGTATTGGATTTCCCTATTGATATTTTATTACAATATTTGATCATTGCATTCAGTAGTTTGACATAAAATTCTTTCTTTTTTTCATGTGTTGCAACTGAAGCATTAATATGCTGGAATGCAATGGTATTTCATATCTTACTGAATTTGGTAGTTGGCCTGAAATGGTATTTGGTATTTAATGTGCAATGGTCTGTAGCATTTGACAGCTGAGATTCATATTTTATGCTTGAGGAAACTATCAAGAGATTCCATCAAGTCTAAAGTACTCAAAAACATGGAATATCGTTGCAAAATTTTACAGTCACACAATTCCGTGTTGAATTTCGCATGTGCAATTTGATTTAAAATTCGGGGAAAGGGGAGATTTTGAATCTATCAAATTCACACTTTCTGAAATAATATGCGAACTAAAACACAACTATCTTTTGAAGTTCACACTTTTTTGAATTTTGCAATCTAATTCTCCAGCAAAACCCTATTCACAAAATTGCATATATTAGGGGGAAAGTGTGCATGAAAGTGAAGACATTATGGGAAATGACATACAACAATGCAGTATATTAGGGTGCATATATATTGGCAACTTCTGTATCTAAAATCTGAAAATTGGTTGAACTGTATGAGAGGATAGTGGGGTTGGATACTGAACATTCTAAAAGACCATGGTTTTCTCTTGTTAACTGTAGGAAAATTAGGCATACTATAGATTTAATGGGCCCATCACCTCCTGGCAAATAGAAGGGGAAGAAATGGAGGCAGTGAGAGATTTTACTTTCTTGGGCTCCATGATCACTGCAGATGGTAACAGCAGTCACGAAATTAAAAGATGCCTGCTCCTTGGGAGGAAGGCAATGGCAAACCTAGACAGCATCTTAAAAAGCAGAGACATCACCTTGCCAACAAAGGTCCGTATAGTTAAAGCCATGGTTTTCCCAGTAGTGATGTATGGAAGTGAGAGCTGGACCATCAAGAAGGCTGATCGCTGAAGAATTGATGCTTTTGAATTATGGTGCTGGAGGAGACTCTTGAGAGTCCCATGGACTACAAGAAGATCAAACGTATCCATTCTTAAGGAAATCAGCCCTGAGTGCTCACTGGAAGGACAGATCCTGAAGCTGAGGCTCCAATACTTTGGCCACCTCATGAGAAGAAAAGACTCCCTGGAAAAGACCCTGATCTTGGGAAAGATTGAGGGCACAAGAAGAAGGGGACAACAGAGGACGAGATGGTTGGACAGTGTTCTCGAAGCTACAAACACGAGTCTGACCAAACTGCAGGAGGCAGTGGAAGACAGGAGTGCCTGGCGTGCGCTGGTCCATGGGGTCACGAAGAGTCGGACACGACTAAACGATTAAACAACAAACAACAACAACATAGATTTAAAAGAATACTTTATTCTTTGCAACTGGTGTTTTGTCATTCAGATACTTTATAGTCTGTGCCACAGTATAAACTTGCCAAATGATAGCGCATCTGATCTCTGCTGTACTTTAGCACCACCACCATAAATGGACAGAGAATGGTATTGCAGCTACCTGCTGAACAGAGGACAGGTGACACCCAAAGTTTGCAGCTGTTCCTATAAAAGAAGCTCACTCTGATCTGGCTCCGCCATTGAAACAATATGTTGATTGAGGTAGAATCTAGACTTGTATTTAAAAAACGCTGTGAAAATGCTTTTAAAAAAAGTTTTGAAAAATATATTGAATTTTTTCCATAGCTCACCATCGCCATCTGGTGTCACATTTGTATAATGCACCTTACAATGCATTTTATTTGCATCTGTATAGCTAAGTCCTGAGTATTGACTGAGCTTTCAAAGCACCTGCCTGCCTCCAGGCTTACCTCCAAGGTTGATTTTTTTAAAAAAACCTCCGCAAAACAGTCTGCGTCTGTAATGAAATTGTTTTTCAATACTTCCATTGTTTTGTCATTTAGTGTCCTGGGCTCTTTTGGGAAGAAGGGCAAGAAATAAATTTAATAAATTAATAAATTAATAAAATGTAGAAGGAAGAGAATGGAAAGCAAAGTGTAAGCATACAGTTCTTTCAATTGTGAGGATGTTGGAATCTTAGATCAGGAGAATGATCCCACAGTGACTGTGCAGCCCATCACACAACTCAGACAGTTATCACAGACAACTGAAGACTCTAAGCACTTAACTCCCTAAGCACAGAAGTTGTGATCTTCATCTGTTAATGTGGCTGAGATGCTCAAAGGCCTGAGAAGCTAGAGGAACTAAATGATGTTGAGGTACAGATGTTTATGGGCCAAGTACATAGCTCAGTAGGTAGAGCATGAGACTCTTAATTACAGAGTTGTGGGTCTGAGCCCCACATTGGGCTAAATTTTCCTGCATTGCAGGGGGTTAGACTAGATGACCCTCATGGTCCCATCCAACTTTACAATTCTATGATAATATGATTCTATGACTACAGGACCCATCACGCCTGATGGTTAGACACACTAGCTAGGGCTGGTGGGAGTTGGTGTCCAACAGCATAATAAAGGCCAGAGGTTCCTCACCCATGAATGAAATAATAATAATAATTTATTATTTATACTCCCTGATGGGAGGGTGTTCTACAAGGCGGGTGCCACTACCAAGAAGGCCCTCTGCCCGGTTCCCTGTAACATCACTTCTTGCAGTGAGGGAACCAGCAGAAGGCCCTCAGAGCTGGACCTCAGTGTCTGGGCAGAACCATGGGGGTGGAGATGCTCCTTCAGGTATACTGGGCTGAGGCCGTTTAGGGGCTTTAAAGGTCAGCACCAACACTTTGAATTGTGCTCGGAAACATACTGGGAGCCAGTCTTTCAAGACCGGTTTTATGTGGTTTCAGTGACCGCTCCCAGTCACCAGTCTAGCTGCTGCATTCTGGATTAGTTGCAGTTTCTGGGTCACCTTCAAAGGTAGCCCCACATAGAGCACATTGCAATAGTTGAAGTGGGAGATAAGCAGAGCATGCACCACTCTGGTGAGACAGTCTGTGGGCAGGTAGGGTCTCAGTCTGCATACCAGATAGAGCTGGTAGACAGCTACCCTGGACACAGAAATCATAATACATATTCCTTCGTCTTTTTTGAAAAAAAAAATGTTTCATTATTTTTCCTTAGCTGCACCACCCTTCACAAGGGTTTCGCTTTGGAACTGTGCGAGAAAGCAGCGCGGAAGATTATTTCAAGCAAAGCTTTCCAGACATGCACGAGTACATGAAAAGATTCAATGTGCCTGCAACTCCCGATGGAGTGGAATACCTGAAGTAAGTGCACATTGCAATTTCACATAAAGATACTGTATCTTGAGGTGGACCTTTGGGATCTGGTAGGTTTCCTATAGATTGACTTAATTGCCACCGTTTGGCTCAGTTCCACCTAGATGCTTAGCCTGTGTAAATTGGCAGAGATTACTAAAAACCATCAAAGCTAAGCCACCAGAGAAGTCTGTACAATGCTCTATGAACTCAAAGTCAAAGTTAAGTGCTTGAAAGCTCCATCAATTGTAATGAATTATACATGCCTTTAAATATTTCCCACTGAAATTCTTAACTACAGGTGTGTTGTGGCCAATATATTTTTAGCCTTCTGGACCCATCAAATCATTTTTATTTAGGGAATCCTTCCAGACAACCTTTAATTGTTTTTTAAAAAAAATATTACCCATTTCCTTTAAAATAATCTCTGGTTATTTTTAATTATATTTTAGATAAAATGCATTTTAAAGCATTTATAAACCAACTTAGTTTCAATTCGTAGAGGTGTGTTTTTAAAAAAACACACACCAAAAAATCAGATAAATAAATCGATTGACTACTATGTGTTCTGACATCAGCATCAAGCACTTGTGTTTATTGACTTATAAATTAGATTTCTGTTTGATTTTGTACAGTGTTTATGTTAAAGGCTTCCTGAGGATTAGCTAAATTAGATCCAGAATTTCCATCCAGAAACAATAAGGCCTCTGCAGATGAATACAGTGGAATAGCTTCTTGTTCCTTATCAAGTGATTTTTCTCGGTGGTGGTGGTTTTATGCTTTGACTTACAGGCATGATCCAGAGAAACTAGATGCCTTCATCATGGACAAAGCACTCCTGGATTATGAAGTGTCAATAGATGCCGACTGCAAACTTTTAACAGTGGGGAAACCATTTGCTATTGAAGGTAGGAAATATCTTTCTACAAATGTGTATGGCCACTCAGTTATTCTTTATTACTTATACATACATCCAGCTAACTGGGGTAACTCAGTCAGTGTGCTACCCCAGAGGAGGGCTGCACTGATAATAATGGTGGGAGCCACACCCTCCCCCTGATCCTGGATCTTCCCAGGAGCAGGAGGACAGTATAGATTTGGAACAGTGGTTTGCAGAGGGGCATAGTTCAGAAGGCAGAAGCTGGGGGATACTGGATGGGGAACAGCTAGGAGAAGAAGCACAGGGAGAGAGAGAGTTAACAGATTCACAGTCTCTGGATAGTATATCCACCCCCTTCCCCAAAGTCCCGGAGAGCTCAGAAAGTGTCAGAACAGAAAGCACAGAGGGTACAAACTCAGATTACAAAATGTGGGAGCGATGTGGATTAATAGGGATGGAGACGGGAGAGACCTTAATTGGGAGCACCGCCATTCTGGTTAGATGCTTTCTTTTGTCCTTCGCTGTGTTTATTAAAGAAACAAACTGGTAAGAATTCCCTTTCGTTGATCGGCTTGTTTACGGCCACAGGGGAGGAAGCCAATTCCCCGAAGCCTAACAGTCAGTAGAGCATGAGACTCTTAATCCCAGGGTTGGGGGTTTGATCCCCACATTGGGCAAAATATTTCTGCATTGCAAGGGGTTGGACTAGATGAGCCTCATGGTCCCTTCCAACTCTACAATTCTATGATTCTTTCTCTTTTACACAAGCCCACCAGATGACTTACAATAATAAAATTCGAAGCATTTCAGTATTGAAAACAGTACAATAGCAATCATTTAAAGTTTTAAATACAAGTAAATAAATAAGCGACAGCCCGGGGTGTAGCATGAAAAGCAGTAAGTCTTGGGGCTGTGTAATGAGTCATCAATTCAGCCTCTGGAATCAAAAGGCTGTATACTCAGGGCGGACCCATTGAACTGAATGGACCAAATTTAAAAATATTGTTAAATTTCAGTGGATCTGTGCTACATTGGATTTCGGTGGATCTATGCTAACATTGGGTGCAAGCCAAAGCCGTCTTGGCTGAAATCCTGAACTCACTTACCTGGGAGTAAGTTCCATTGAACTCAAAGGGGATTACTTCTGATTAGACTTGAGACTGTGCTGCTGTTGTATGTTTTCCTCTCTGGGATTATTTCAGGCTGCCTGCCATCCATAACCGTCACTGATATTTGTCACAACATCAATCACTTCCATCATTTCCAGTACATCTCACTTCCTTTATAATCAGGTTTTGGGGGTTTGTCTGTTTGGGCATTAAATGACAAAACAGCTCAATCCCACACATGTCTACTCAGAAGTCTCGGTGAGTTCAATTGCATTTACTCCAAGTAAATGTGTGTGTGGTACAGGATTGCAACTGAAGGCGCTCGCTAAAGTTCCAGTGGTTCATGACTCAGAGTCCTGGTTTCACTGGTGCTGTTGGTGCACAACTGCACCCTAAATTGGGTTCCCCCGATACCTCTTCCAAACAGACATATTGACTTTTCAACCAAATGGGTGGTTTGCCTCTCCCACCGCTATGCTCCCTTGAGGCTGATATGAAGGAAACTCAAAAGAACGGCTTGAAGGACCAGCAACATAACCACCATGGACCATAATAGGAGCCGTTAGACTTTGGGCTTCTTCACTCTTCTGGGAGGAATGATCCAAGCTGGACGTGATTGATGCCCTTTCCCCACTTCCCGTCCGCCGCTTTCTGCAGCAATCTATCAAACTACACACCCACCGACCTCTGTGCTGGACCAAGCACACTTTCTGCCACTTGATGTGCTAAATGAAGCCAAGAGAAGTCGAGTGGTTCTATCTGTAACTCGAGCACTGCCATTTTAAAGACTTTGGCGGTGCTGCGGTCCAACCTGACAGTTTGAAAAGCCATTTTAAACTCTCCGTTGCTGTGGATGAATAATGACATGGTAGCTGCTGTCTCAGATTACCAAATCCCTTGAAAGCTCATATTGCAAGGCTTAAGCCAGGGCTGGGGAACTGTTATCAGCTGGATTCAGCATGGCCAGTGGTCAGGGATGAGAGGAGCTGTAGATCGATGGCATCTGCAGAGTCAAAGGTCCCCCAGCCCTTGGCTGCAAACACACCACACATTTGATAACTCAAAAAATCCTTGGGGTGTGTTTTAAATGTCCTTTAGATTCATGACTTGCATGCAGCAGTCACAGGCTCTCAGCACCACTAACTTACCCTCCATTTTTTCACAGATAAAAGCAGAAATATTACATACCCTCCAACATTTCTCTGATGAAAAGAGGGATGTTGCTGCCATTATTATTATTATTATTATTATTATTATTATTATTATTATTATTATTATTATTATTTTACCCCACCCATCTGGCTGGGTACAGGACTGCCTCCTGATGTCTTCAAAATGTTGGGACATCCTGATGTCTTCAAAATGTTGGGACAAAATGTGGGACATTCTGGGGTCTAATCAGAAACTAGGGTGGCTTCTGTAAAATCCAGGACTGTCCCTGGAAAATAGGGACACTTGGAGGGTCTTTGTATTTGAACTATCCAGTGTTTTGTGGCCACGGAGCATGTCCTCATTTAACTGTTCTGCAATTTCCTACCTAAGGGGTCCACCCCAAAAAACCCAAGAGTTTTGCTTTTTGCTTTTTGCCAACCTTGGGATTCCTCACACATGCACTCTGCTGGTACCTTCCTCTTGTCTGTTGATGGTGGTGTTTTGGTGACATACGGATCAACACCCAGAGAATGAATGTACTGTTAGCCTGCAGGACAGCCTATAGAATGTTAATGCAGCTCTCAAATCAACCGTAGATCTGCCCGGCATTCAGTTTTTTGGTCAGGGAGCCAGTGTGGTGTAGTGGTTAAGAGCGGTGGACTCGTAATCTGGTGAACCGGGTTCGCTTCCCCGCTCCTCCACGTGCAGCTGCTGGTTGACCTTGGGCCAGTCACACTTCTCTGAAGTCTCTCAGCCTCACTCACCTCACAGAGTGTTTCTTGTGGGGGAGGAAGGGAAAGAAGAATGTTAGCCACTTTGAGACTCCTTAGGGTAGTGATAAAGTGGGATATCAAATCCAAACTCCTCTTCTTCTTCTGGTCATGCTGTAGTGTGACAAAGAGATGCAATCCAGGAACTGGTTTGCATATTGAAACTGGTCTGTTTCCTCTGCTCCTTCGGGCCATTGTTTCACTCCCCTGGTGCATCTGTAGTTGCCAAATCCAAGTGCACAAGTCCTGAACATGCCGTTCTCTTTCTCTGAGACTACTTTGAGTTTCCTGCCTGCCTCTCTCTAGAACTTGACTTTAAACTTTCGGTAGCCTGACTTTCCCCTCCCGCCTATGTGTGTTTAGCTGATTAGAACGGGCAAGCCCCTAGAGCAGGCCAGCTCAACCAGCTAAATATAGTTTCATGTGTATATACCCATATATATAAATATATATACACACACACACTACAACGTCGCCTAATTTCCTAGTTGTATAACATGGCAGTGGGGCTGCCGACTTCCCGCTGCTTCTTGGCTTTGTGCTCATGGCTTTGTGGGCTACTCTTCTGCCGCAAATAGTCATGAATTTGCATGTGCTAAAAAGGGTGATTATACAAGCAATTAGCAATCTCCCGCTGGCAACTTGCAGAGTTGTTTGTGAATTCACCCACTTAATAGGCATAAAAGCTTTTTGCTTCTTCTGTTTTACTAATCTGAACCTGCTGCTTCTCTCTGTGCACTTAGAGGTTAGTGCAACAGTGAACTAACTGTGGCACACAAAATACATGTACTTTTAAAAAATTTCTTACCAGACACACACATAAACATACCCCTATGCCTATCAGTGGGACGCAGGTGGCGCTGTGGGTTAAACCACAGAGCCTAGGACTTGCCAATCAGAAGGTCAGCAGTTTGAATCCCCGCGATGGGGTGAGCTCCCGTTGCTCGGTCCCTGCTCCTGCCAACCTAGCAGTTTGAAAGCACGTCAAGTGCAAGTAGATAAATAGGTACTGCTCCAACGGGAAGGTAAATGGCGTTTCCGTGTGCTGCTCTGGTTCGCCAGAAGCGGCTGAGTCATGCTGGCCACATGACCCGGAAGCTGTACGTCGGCTCCCTTGACCAATAAAGCGAGATGAGCGCCACAACCCCAGAGTTGGTCACGACTGGACCTAATGGTCAGGGTCCCTTTACCTTTACCTTTATGCCTATCAGTACCACCCTTCATCAACCTGGTACCCTGCATTGTTTTGGGATACAACTCTCATTGACCCCAGCCAGCCCAATTTCCTCCCCCACCCCTTCATACAAAGGATCTTTGGAGCTATGAGTTGGCATTTGAATGCAGGACTCACATGCATAGTTAATGGGAAGCAATGTAGCATAGTCATTGTACATCCAGTTTATGACAGTGCAAACCACAAGCATCCCCCTCCACATACATACATGCAAAGAGATCTACACCTGACTAGAAATAGTTTCCAATATTCTGCCCCACTTTCCAATAATAATAATAATTTATTTATACCCCGCCCATCTGGCTGGGTTTCCCCAGCCACTCTGGGCAGCTTCCAACAAAATATTAAAAATACAATAAAACACCAGATATTAAAAACTTTCCTAAACTGGGCTGCCTTCAGCTGTCTTCTAAAAGTCAATTAGATGCTTATTTCCTTGACATCTGATGGGAGGGCGTTCCACAGGGCAGGTGCCACTACCAAGAAGGCCCTCTGCCTGGTTCCCTATAACCTCACTTCTCGCAGTGAGGGAACTGCCAGAAGGCCCTCAGAGCGGGACTTCGGTGTCCAGGCTGAACGATAGGAGTGGAGACGCTCCTTTGCCTTGCGCGCCATTGTTCTGGGTTCCTCCTCCCTCCAGCATGTGGTGAGTGAGGACCCTGTTGCAACAGATCAATAAAGATTAGGCTTACTAGCTGCTTTGCTTCTCAATATTCTCTGGTTGGCCTTTGTTATTTTCTCCTACCAATAGGGAACCTACGTAAGGACTCTATATGGGCTCTTGGATACCCCATAAGGGGGGAAAGGGCAGATTTTTGTTTACAACAAGGTATACTGGGCCGAGGCTGTTTAGGGCTTTAAAGGTCAGCACCCACACTTTGAATTGTGCCTGAAAATGTACTGGGAGCCAATGTAGATCTTTCAGGATCGGTGTTATGTGGTCTTGGTGGCCACTCCCAATCATTAGTCTAGCTGCCAGATTCTGGATTAGTTGTAGTTTCCGGGTCACCTTCAAAGGTAGTCCCACATAGAGTGCATTGCAGTAGTTCCCAGCACTCTGTCGCACTTTAGTGTGACCAAGGAATAGAATCCGCATTGGGGCTGAGAGGATGGAAGCAGCCATGATTCACGATGGCTGGTTTCTGATGAGAGAAGGAGCTGGTCAAGCTTCCATTCCAAGTACTCCCCATTACCTTCTGCAAGACAAGGGTGCCATCTCCTAAGGGCTGGGCTCATTTGCCCCCCCAATATTTTTTGGTACGGAGGCAGACCCCCAATGGCAGGAGGAGGAGGCTGAGCACCTGAGAGGAGGAGCTTCTGGCACTGTGTTCAGCTCTGCTCCTACCTCCTCCCAATGGTTGTGATGTGACGTCGCATGTCATGCATGCAACGCTGCCCCAATCTTTGGCACAAGCCGTTGTGTCTGTTCCAAGATATGTGAACAGTTATCATTTCCATCTGAGGGGAAAGTAAAGTGCTGCACTTTGGGGCTGTGGTGGAGTGGGGGGAACCCAACCCACGCTGACCGGGATCCGAGGTTCAAAATGTCTCTAGATGCAAAGGAACCAAAGGTTTGCTATGCATTATATCAGGCACGTCCAACAGGTAGATCGTGATGTACCAGTAGATCACTTTGATAGATCAGTGGTAGATCACTGGCTCCCCCCCCCAAAGAAGCTCAAGAACCTTGGCTCCCCTAAAAAAAGCTCAACAACGTTCGTTGACCTGAACCCCCAAAAATGGGGTTGATCACTGTCAGCTTTTAACTCTGTGAGTAGATCTCTTGGGAGTTGGCCACCTCTGCATTATACGAACCCTCTGCAAACACTCCCATCAGTCATTATGACAGCATTTTCCTTGTCTGTATCCAGTTTGTCAGTAGATGAAGAGACAAATGAACTTATGTGTATACACGGGGGCGGATGGGGCACAAAGAATCCACATGGTGTGTGGGTGTACATGCACTCACACATTCACATTTGTGCACAATAACAGATGTATTGTCTGCAAATCACAACACAATCTGAAGTAGTACTAGAGGAGACTGTGACTGCTCTGGTGGAAATAGCTTCAATCTTGCGGTTCTGATGAGCTCCCTGTTTGGGTTACCTCATTATTACTTATGTGACCTTGAAAAGCCTCCACATTTGCCAATAGTTGTCACTTATTCTTGTGGCTCACAGAGAGATCCTTGATTTTGGCCAGTTGACAAGGAACAACAAAACTGAACAAAGCAAATGAGGGTGGAAATCCCTCTTACAATAGTGGAGACATTTCATCTTCAAGCGACTTATTTCGCATAATAGAATTATAGTGTGTTTAGAACTGGGGGTCCACGATGGGGGAGGTATATAATTTTGTTGATTGTTCGCCAGTCACAAAACTATATCCCAAGCACCACATGTTTAGGGAAGCTTTTAATGTTTAATAGGTTATTGTATTTTAGTGTTTTATTGGAAGCCGCCCAGAGTGGCTGGGGAAACCCGCCAGATGGGTGGGGTATAAATAATAAATTATTATTATTATTATTATTATTATTATTATTATTATTATTATGGCTTTCCAGGGAACTGAGTAAACACATATGCATATATTTGTTAACATTTATATTTGAACACTTTATTCCGTGGAACATGGGGGGGGTCTTTACTTTCATTCTACAAGGTAGGTGAGGGTTAGGGTTAATATCCCTTGCATATTATAGGTTTGGAGTGGATCAGGAAGGACAAATAAGTTATGCTTTCCCCCCTCCCCCCACAGCTGGTGTGAGAAAGTGGGAGAAGCAAATTTGTTGACATTTTGAAGGTATGATGATTGGCTAACCAGCATCTGTTATTGGACTTTTATTGCCAAAATGAAGATACTAATAGACAAAAAAAGCCTTAATTAATGATCTGGGGGAGGGAGAGGAACCTTTGCTTCGTTATAAGAAAAAGAGCAACCCACATTCAGCTGTGCAGCCAATCAATTGTTCTCAGGAGACCCCTGGATAGACACTGAATTTTAAATTGGATTAGTCCTAATTCAGTTTGGACATCCAGCTGGCAACATCCACTGTTCATGGAGTATATAAGCAAGCTGAAGAGTACTCAGGAAAATGTGGGTATTATTATTATGGTCATCATGGCAAAACAATGGACAAGGGTGACCTCGTGAGATGTCTTCCAAATTTGTGCCTCTCTAATTGCACTGTGTTTTGTCTTTCCATAGGGTATGGTATTGGCCTTCCTCCAAACTCTCCACTAACCTCAAATATTTCTGAACTGATAAGCCAGTATAAGTCCCATGGCTTCATGGATGTCTTGCATGACAAGTGGTACAAGGTTGTACCGTGTGGGAAAAGAAGCTTTGCTGTGACTGAGGTAAGAGACGTTTCGTAATTACCCAGCCGACAGCATCCTCGTTTTTCTCTTGGCTCAGATTCTTACTTACATGTACGCACACATACTCAGTACGTGGCATGCAGCAAGGGGAGAAATTAAAAGATAATTGGTGTTGATGTCAGGGGTGGAGGAAGGGGGGATGTGGTCCATGCCAGGTGTCACCACTGAGAGGGGTGACAAAATGCCAGACAGCACTCTGCGCCTGAGCCACACGTCTCTCCTGGGAGAGACACAGTGGCTTGGATTCGCTCAGGCTCCATGCTGCCCAAACGGTCCGCCCACTGCCTCCCCCCAGCTATAGGGCAGCTGAGTGGGAGAAGGCAGGCAGACTCCAGAGACCCCACAGTGCATTCCACCCCTATGGGCAGCTCACCCCACCCCTGGGCACACCGTCCCAGGAGCCCAAGCAGCTTCCTCTGCCTCTGGTTGATGTAAGGAGTGCTGTTTGCAGAGTTATTCCAAGAAGTGTGTGGGATTAGCATGCAAAGGCAGCTGAAATGTGATCATGTGGTGTGTTTCTTTCTTTTAAAAAAAGATTTTCATTTTCCTTTTCCTTAGAAGGAAATAAAATAATACAAAGTAAAGTGGGGAGAGACGCAACCATCTAACAATTATATTTCTCCTGGCCTTTTCCCCAGGCCAAATGCTTCTTGTATAGATGTTCTGTTAACCTGTCAAGGTATCCACTAGAGCAACAACACATGTCCATTACCCACTCCACAGAAATGTGCACTGCAAAGGAACTTTTTCTGAACTCCTTGTGTCCTGTTGGAAATTTAATAAAAGAAAACCATGTATTGTGAAACCTTGTCATATTGAATTTGCCCCTTAAGCAATCAGGCCTTCTTGAATCAGCTTTTCCAGTATTGCTAAATCCCAAACCTTGATGCACCAAGGTTCAACGGTGGCTCCCTCTAAGTACTGACCAGAAATGGGCAGCAATTGCTCTTGCTGCCCTGGGTGAAAAGCAAACCATGTGTGCTTCTTGAGAATTAAAGAATAAAACAAAACAAAAAATACAGAAATTACAGGGGGGGGTTAAAAAGGTGTCAAGGGAGCAAAACAGAGTGAATAGAGGTAGCTGTTCATGCAGGTGGGCTCCTGTCCTTTGTATTTGTGTTTGGAGGTCTGAATAACAATGACTATTAGAAGTGGTGGAGAGAGAAATAATACGACAAGCCTCTGAGCAGCACTTTGGTAAAATGCCAATACAGTGGTACCTCGGTTTACAAACTTAATCCATTCCAGAAGTCCGTTCTTAAACCAAAACCATTCTTAAACCGAGGCACGCTTTCCCTAATGAGACCTCCTGCCACCAGTGCCCTTCCACCGTTCGGCTTCCATTCTTAGACTGAGGTAAAGTTCACAAACTGGGATACTACTTCCGGTTTTGCGGAGTTCGTAACCGAATAGTTCATAAACAGGGCTGTTATTAAACCGAGGTACCACTGTATGATGTACGGTTAATTGGCACATTGTCAGGGAGCCGACAAGGAGAACAGGTCGTTTGCAGATCAGAGAAAGTCAGTGAAACACTGGCTAACTTAGAGTTAGTTTATTTATAAAAGAAGCAGAACAGAGAACACAAGGAGACTTCTAAGGGTTGCTCTGGTCTTAATGAAGCAGTTGCCTGGACTGGCTTGTAGCTCCCCCTTCACTTCTTAGCCCTCTGTGTCAGGCCCCTCCCTCTGTTGATGGTGAGCCCCGAGGGAGCCTCTTGGTTTCTGCTTGGCTCTCTGCTCAGTAACATGCAATAGACGCCTTGTTCTGGGAGCGGGGTGGGGAGCAGGGACTTGCAGGCTGTCAGCACAGAATCTGTCCAGGTGGCTCTGTGGTGGAGCTGCCAAGTCTGATTCTTGTCTCTGTCCTGTACTGGGGCACCTACCTGTTTCCTCTTTGTCATCCTTCAAGATTTCAGCCTCCATTACCTCCCAGCTCCTCTCCTCCTCTGGGGTGTGATTAGTTTCTCACCACCTGAAGCCAGGATCCAAATTCTCTCCCTCTGTGCTTTCCCTGAGGGGGCTCTCGGTCAGGCAGCTTCTACCACTCCTCCTCATCCAGCCAATCTCTGACACACCCAGGTGGTTTTGGAAGCTGCAGCATGATGAATACAGAGGACCATTGAGCCCAATGTAAGCCAGTCAAATACCAAAGATTAACTCTACTGATTCCTTTCCACATGCAGCCACACAGTGCTCTGGGTTTCACTTTTCAGTGGCTATGAACCCATGCTGCTGTGGGGTTTGTGTAAGCAAAGCAGCCATATGGTTGACAAAGTATAAGAAGTTGTGCAAATGTTGAAATATAAGCATCCACTATTAAGATGCACATTAAAGTAGCAGCATTAAGACAATACAGTGGTACCTCGGGTTACAGACGCTTCAGGTTGCAGACTCCACTAACCCAGAAATAGTACCTCGGGTTAAGAACTTTGCTTCAGGATGAGAACAGAAATCGCGCACGGCAGCGGGAGGCCCCATTAGCTAAAGTGGTACCTCAGGTTAAGAACAGTTTCAGGTTAAGAACTGACCTCCAGAACGAATTAAGTTCTTAACCCGAGGTACCACTGTAGAGCAATTGAAAACAGACGATTCGGGATGAGAAACCTTAGAAATTTCTAGGTCAGTGTTTCCCAAACTTGGGTCTCTCTAGCTGTTTTGGACTGCAACTCCCATCATCTCTAGCTATCAGGACCAGTGGTCAGGGATAAGATAATGGGAACTGTAGTCCCAAAACAACTGGAGACCCAAGTTTGGGAAACACTAGTCTAGGTGAATAGGTCTTCAGAAGCTGGGGCCTCTCATATTTCAGGGAGTGCGTTCCATAATGCAGTGGAAAATCCCACCTCTGCGTTATCACAGCCCAATAGTCATCAGGCCTGTGCAAAGTCAGCTCATTGGCAATGCTGAGTGGTGGTGGCGGCTCTCCAGAGTTTTGGCTGGAGCCTTTCCAGCCCTACTTGGAGATGTCACGTTGAACATGAGACCTCTCGCTTGCCGTCTGTGCACTCTGCTGCTGAGCTACAGCCATATTAGTTACCATGGCAAAACGTAGCTGCTTCCATTAATCCAAAGCCATATGCTAAAGTGAATAATTGCGCTTCAGCATGGCGAAAAGTAGGACAAATCACTGTTAATGCAAGGGACAGTGGGGTGAAAAACACCGGGAAAATAAACGCCCTCTGCTAAGACAAATGTAGCAATTTTGCAGTTTGGGGATTATGGTGATGTGTGGCGAGAACTATGAGAACAATCGCTGCTGCCTTTTGATGGAATGGCACCTTAAAAGGGAAGGAAACTTTAGGCTTCATCTGTAAGGCTGAGATACGCAGGTTGTGAACTTGCAAAACTGGATTGTATGTTGCAAGGGTGGGGAACCTGTGGTCCCACGGAGGATGCTGCACTCCAACTCCCATCATCAAAGGACAAGAAAGGGTTGAGTTAGGTGTTTTGGTTGATTTTCGAGTGTGTTTGTCCTGCACCAGGAATTGGTTAAGCAAGCATCTGAGAGCGAGTCAGCACAATCTAAAGTTTAAATGTACTTGTGTTTGAAGCAAATTTGCTCTTGACCCTTGCCCATGGCCCAGGGGCGGAGGAAGGGGGTGAGGTGGGGGCGGACCACCCCAGGTGCCTTTGATGAGGGGGGTGACATTTGGAAACACTGCCCACCCGCCCGTGACTCCCAAGCCTACCCCGAGTCGTCGGGGGAACAGAGGAGCTGCGCCGCTTTGCCAGCAGCATCCCGCCCTTCCCCCTTCGTTTTGACAGCTGGGGGAGGCTTGGAAGTTGTGGGCAGGCTGTGTGCCAAATGTATGCCACCAGCAGCTCACTCCACCCCCGGCTGCAGGGCATGTGCACCGCTCCATGCACCCGAGTAGCTATCCCATGCTTGGGAGGGCACCCTCTGTGCCCCGCACCCCTCGGGAACGTGTCTGCACTGGGCAGTGAGGGCATATGCTCTACCACTGCCTTGGCCAGAGCCTAGTCTGTCTTGGAACACTGCAATGAGACTGTGGAAAAAGAAAAGGCATTTTAAATGCGTTATAACGCCATGACACCAGATGCCGCTGTGATGTTACATCTTTCAGCGATGTGATTTCCCATGATGAGGTTTACAATACATTTTTCTGAAACATTTTTGGGATGTGTCTAGATCCAGCCTGCATACTGCTGGAAGGACTGTATATTACAACTGTATGCCACCTATAAGCTGTGAGGCTGCATTATATTATCAGTAAAGGGACTGACCCTACCTGGGACTGTCTGGTGTTTTTCTGTTCCATTGGCGCACTCCGCTGGCGTGCTGAATGGGCACTTTGCCCATGCCACAATACATCCCTGACTAGCAGTTATGCTAGCTGGAGTATATGGGAGTTGGAGCCCAACAACATTTAGAGAGCCAATGGTTCCCCAGCTCTGGATGTTGTAGAGCACAGAAAAATAGATGGGGCTATATTATTATTATTATTATTATTATTATTATTATTATTATTATTATTATTATTTTATATCCCGCCCATCTAGCTGGCTTTCCCCAGCAACTCTGAGTTGCTTACAATATATAAAACACAACAAAACATCAAACATAAAAAAACAAGATATCCTATACAAGCAACAAACAAATCAATAAAAATCCATAATAATAATAATTAGAATAAACAATTTACAGTTATACCCAAATTAAAGTAACCACCAACCCCAACTAAACATTTAACCAACACCAACCCAACAAAAATGAAACAGAGGAACCAAAATTAGAAACGTTTTAAGCATTTTAGCCAGTTGCCCCAACCCAAGAGTTGTTCCGGCAGTGTCTGAGTGACCTCCCAGGAGCCTCTTTTAGCTGTTCAGGGTGAGTGTGGGCCCTGCCCGCTAGGCCAGATAGAAATGGGCCTTGCAGCAGTGAGCGGTCTTCCCTCCAGCACTCATTGCAGCAGCCGTGTAGAAATCAGTAGGCTTTAAGCAGAGCAAGTTAATGCCGACAACCTGCTGATCTCGAGATGTTTCTTGAAAGCCAGATACACTCCACATTCTCCAACAACAGTGTCATCCAAAATAAAATGTTATTGGGGGGATGCCAGTTTTCAAGGCAGCACGCCTGCACCCAGCAAACTCTATAATCTCTGACCTCTTGGTCCTTTACATATTCTGGAATATTGTCCACTTGGATGAAATTGTATTAAAAGGAACAACAGGCAATTGCCGTCCATTAGCATCAAGGTACTTACAGAGGAAACAGTACCTTTGCCAGGAAAAAGCTGGCCTGCGGAATGCAAAAAGGATATAACTTTCTTCTTCTTCCTTTTTTCCCCCGGTAAGGAGCTAATAGGTCAGAAAGAAAAGTCTGTCAAGTTGTTTAAATGGGGGGGGGGGGGGAGAGAGAGAGAGACAACACTTCTTGGCAACTCCTGCAGTGAAAAAAAATGTAATAACATTTATTTAGAAGCCTCCTATTGAATTAAAAGTTAAACCACAATGGAGTAAATGTGTGATGACACTCAAAAGCTGAAGTTAATCCGTACTGGAAGAGAGACATCTAGTTGAGCCTTTGAGGCATTGCACAAAATTGCCTATTAGGAATGCTGAAAAGCAATCTTTATGTTTCTAAATTTAAGTAAAGGATTGCATGCATTTTGCTTGCTTGCTTGCTTAAGAATCATGCTTTGCAGCCCTCTATGTATTTTTTAAATGTAACCATAATTACACGAATCTTTGATTCTGGAAGATTTCAGCATCCTTTTGGTCTGTACAGCAGAGGTGGCTCCAAGATGATGCTGGAGTTCTAGCCAGCCTGGTTAAAAATCAGGGATGATGGGAGTTGTACTCCCAACAAGTCCTGGAGGACCACAGATTAGACACCTCTGCCATAGAGCATCAAACTACATGTGCTGCTAAATGCTTTGTTAACAACTATATCAGGGTTTTTAAAAACTTAATACCAATTTTCATCAGGGCAGCAACACACCAGGGGTAAGGAAGGCTTCACCCTCCCCTCACCAGTCAGGATCTTGACAAAAAACACCTCCCCGCTGAGCTCTTCAGTTACAAAGCATCAGTTGGAAACTATCTGGACTACTTTTTTTTCGAATCTCAGAAGCTAAATATCATCCTTCTGCATGGGCAGCAGAAAGAGAATAAACTGCACTAGCATGGACGGTGTTTTTTCTTCTACTACTGTTTATAAAGTACCAACACAATATATTGGCTCATTAAAAAATTAGCTGTTTTGGGAGTTTCTACTGAGTCACACCATTGATCCATTTAGCCTAGAATTATATGCTGGCCAAGGCTGTCCATTGTTTCAGGCAGAAGCTTCTCTCGCTCCTGCTAAGTGATGAGCCTTTTAGAACAGAAGGCCTTGGCCATTGAACATGAGGTGAAGTGGCTTCAAATATTCTCCCAGCCTTGCTGAGTCAGTAGAGCATGAGTCTCTTAATCTCCGGGTTGTGGGTTTGAGCCTCACGTTGGATGAAAGATTCCTGCATCGCAGCGGGTTGACTAGATGGTCCTCATGGTTCCTTGCAACACTACAATTCAATGATTCTGTGATTCCATGTAACAACAACAAAATGTTAAGTTTATACTAGAGGAGATGTGAACTGTTAAAGCAGAACAAAACAAATTCCTTCCAGTAGCACCTTAAAGACCAACTAAGTCAGTTCTTGGTATGAGCTTTCGTGTGCATGCACACTTCTTCAGATACATGCACACGAAAGTGTGCATGCACACGAAAGCTCATACCAAGAACTGACTTAGTTGGTCTTTAAGGTGCTACTGGAAGGAATTTGTTTTGTTTTGACTATGGCAGACCAACACGGCTACCTATCTGTAACTGTTAAAGCAGAAGATAGCCCTAGCTGAAAAATCCTTCTGCAGATTAGATAACCCTTGCTTACATCTGAGATATCTGTGCAGGCTAAAGGCAGGATATTGAGTTTATCTGTCAAGCTCAAGGCTGCATCCTTCTTTACACTTGCCAAGCAAAAGCTGTGTTTGCATGTCCAGTTCCCAGAGGCCTAGCAAAGGAGGAAATAAGGTGGAAGAGTCACAGTTACACAACACACACACTTGTGTGATAGTGCTATTCTTGTTACCACTTGAATCTGCAATACTATTCGGATAGATGATAGATAGATGATGATAGATGATAGATAGATAGATAGATAGATAGATAGATAGATAGATAGATGATAGATAGATGATAGATAGATAGATAGATGATAGATAGATAGATAGATAGATAGATAGATAGATGATAGATAGATGATAGATAGATAGATGATAGATAGATAGATGATATAGATAGATAGATAGATAGATAGATAGATAGATAGATAGATATAGATGTGTGTGTGTGTGTGTGAGAGAGAGAGAGAGAGAGAGAGAGAGAGAGAGAGAGAGAGAGATGATCATATGGTAAATGTATTGTCTAGTCTCAGCAGTAAATCCTTTTAAGGAAATGTTAGGATTGGCTTGTTTACCTTTGTTATATTCTCCCCGGTCTCCAGGCTAGACTTCCTCAAACTCAGCCCTCCAGATGTTTTGAGACTACAGCTCCAATCATCCCTGACCACTGATCCTGCTAGCTAGGGGTCATGGGAGTTGTAGGCCAAAAACATCTGAAGGGCCAAGTTTGAGGAAGCCTGCTCCAGGTGGTGAGAGATTTCAAGCATTCCAGTGCATACCTCAGGTTTGATTTCCTTACAAGAAAGGTCACTAGAGACGGTGGTGCCTTGGTGATGTATGGTTCTATTTGCACATATACAGTGGTACCTCGGGTTACAGGCGCTTCAGGTTACAGATGCTTCAGGTTACAGACTCCCCTAACCCAGAAATAGTACCCTGGGTTAAGAACTTTGCTTCAGGATGAGAACAGAAATTTTCTGCAGCAGCAATGGTGTAGCACCCTGCTTGTGGTTAACGCTTAGCTGGAATGAAATATTCAACGCAGCAATAGAGAAATTAAAATAGTAATTTATTTGTCAGACAAATAAATAAGAGGCACAGTGGTACATGGTTACCAAGCTCTGGCCTGGCCTCCTGCCATTCTGGCCAGCACTTATATTCCCTTAATCCAGCCCCCTTTGCTCCTCCTGTGGCTGCCTCTGTCCAATCAGCCTGGTTGAAATTCCTATTGGCTGTTTGCTAGAACCAATCACAAAAAATACACCCACAAAAGATACACCCATTTCCTTGCCCTTATAAGGGAGACAAAGAGCTATATATATGACATATAAGTAATAATATATCTTACATGGAATCTTAATTACCAGCTCACCTCTTGCCCTTCTTGCCCTATTGCCTTCTAAAACAAATGTTTAATCTTACATTTTTTATGTTCAACAGATGTCAAGGATCTTGAGTTTCACATCAACATTGAAAGATTTCCTTCATTTAATGTTTCTAAACAAATGCCTGACAACTATATATCAAGACTGCTTGGATGGCGTCTTCTGTCTGGCAGGGGGGGGGGGCTAGGCTCATTTGCCCCTCTGGTCTCCTATTGCAATATGACTCTATGAAATAAGAATCTAGCATTCCTTAAATCCTTTGCATAATTACATTTAAGCCAATATATTTAAGCTAATATATTTCATACATTTATCATAGGTAGCCTCTTAAAAGAATAAAGCTTTTCAAAGTAAAAAGGAAGAAACTCAGTAAAACAGCTCTTAAAAGAAGCCTCTTCAGTTTAAGAAAGAATGGCTTTAGAAAAAGACTTCCCCAAAAATGCTCTCTTTCTTCTAGCTAAATGTTTTTCTTTCCATTTGCTCCTGGCCTTTCAACCTTAGAAAGAAGATCTGGCTCATTTTACTGGGAGGCACATTAGTATTATCTTACCCCATTCCTAATGGTGTTTTCTCAGCCTTGGGGCAGCATATGTAATTCTCCCTTTTTATGACTTTGAGAATTGTTTTTCTACTATAAATCAATGGGGCCCTCTTGTCTTAGGAGAATGGCCAAGGTTTCTTCTGCCTGGCATGAAACATTTGAAAATCCTTTTTTTAAGCTCATTTTTAAATACAAGCCTTGATTGAAATATATAGAAGCTTTGATAAAAATGCAGGCTTATGGTTAGGTGCCTCATTCCCCCCTTTCAAGCTCAAGGACCTTCATCCCAAGTGTCCTTGATAGCTTGACCTTCATCATATTCCTGAGGTAAAGCTCTGTATAGGGCCATGATATGAGGTAGAGTTTCATTTGAAACCATCTTGCTAATTGTACTTCTAAAACATGAAATGATACATGGCATCATACATAAAACCAATACTACTACTGTCAAGAAAAACAAGCAAGACAATAGTATCCCTTTGAGTCCTGTGACATTAGGTAACCAATTGGTGAGCCATCCCATATCCCATCCTTCCCATGTTTGTACTGGGACATGTGCTATATTCTCCATCTTTGTGGCCAACACACGGATTGCCTCACCATTATCAGAAATGTTAAAGCAACAGGCATTCCCTGTCAAGTTCAAGACTCCACATAGGCCTCCCTGCCTGGCAAGTACATAATCCATTCCCATTTTCAGCTGCAAAATGGCGGCTCTACTTTCATCCAACTGTTGTGCAATAAGTCTCAAACTCTGGGCCGTTGCATTGGTTACAAGTTCCACTACTGCTTGCAATCGAATTATTCTGTTTAGATTATAAATAGGATCCTGTGCCCCTTGTATGAGCTCACCAGGATTCCAGGAGGCAGGATCATAATAGGCTATAATGCGCTCTGGTGGCCAATCATCAGTACCGCTCCAACTTTGGGTACTTCCTCCTGCTATATGAGAAATATCAGCATTCCTTCGTGTTCGCCTGGCCGAACTAGTGGGCATAATCCACATTGGTGGTAATACCCAACCCAAGAAACAAGTCCCACTCCATTTGGAAGGGAGTTTCTTGTATGCCCATTCTCCACATATCCACCACAACCATCGGGTCTGAGGTTTTTGGTACGGGGAATACAGAAGGCGAAATACCAAAAGGGGTAGAGAGTTTACAGTGCAGTATGTTAGATTGCCTTTTTCTGTCACAGTTATGTTCCACACCACTTTCCATGCATGAATAAAAGGAGGTGCACAGGGCAAGGTATTCCGAGTTCGATAGGTAGTACCGTGTGCCCAGGTATGACTATTCTTCTTATAATCCCAAGTATAGTGACAATGAGAAGAGCCTATCATGGGAGAATCAGCTGCATCTGATGATTTATGTACACAGAATTCCCCTTGTACAGGTATAACTCGTAATGGTTTAGTTGAGTTCCATCCGGGGAAATTCTGTATTTCAGTTTGGTGTGGCATTTCGCTTACCATACCAATAGCATCTAATGGTATTGGTAATAAGGGCATACCTCCCTCTGAATCATCTGGCCCAAGAGAGCAAACAAGGCAATTGGTCCTATTTGCAACATTAGCTACCATTTCAGCTAAACCTACCCACATATTGTGGTCATGGCTGAATCCATATTTAGCCAATTTGGTCAGATTCAAGGACCCTTCCCCTTCCCAAGGGATCAGGATTAATAATAAAATCATGTTGATGTCTAGTATATGCATTCCTTCCACAAAAGATTACCTTATTGTGATAGCAAATAATTATTAGCCCCAATATAATTCCCCCAGTGACAGAAATGGGGAACCACCAAGACCAAAACATATATCCCGAGGATCCCCAATGAGTAATATCTCTGATAATTGTTCCACAAGGGGGGGGCAGTCAATCAATTGTATTAGAGAATCTTTCCGTTCACAGTCGCTGGTTCAGACGCTCCTCAAGCTTCAGGCGTGCGCAGGTCAGCCAGCTTCCAGGTTGTGGCTGCAGCAGGCCGGTCGTCAAATGTTGCCCGTGACCTAGCCCGTTCCCGGTAGGGCTAGATACAGGGGTTTTTGGAGAGAGTTAGTTTTAAAGGATTAGAGGGGTCACCTTTGCACGTCCAACTGCCTTCAGACTTCTTCAAACGAGAGTGATGAATCCAGGGGGTCACCTCAGCTACCTTCACCGCTGTTGGAGTAGAGAGCAAGACGGTGTAAGGTCCACGCCACTTAGGTGCAAGTGGATCACGTTTCCACTCTTTCACCCATACGCTATCGCCAGCCTGGAACTGATGAATCGGCTCGGCAATGCTGCACGGCGTGCGCTCGAGGGCCCACCTGTTAAGAGAAACAAAAACACGGGAGAGAGATTGCACTTGTCCCTGTGTCACATGATCTCCTATTTGTTTAAGGTCAGCTGGAATATCCTGAACAAAGGAGGGCGGTCTCCCATACAGGAGCTCAAAAGGTGACAACTTAAGTCTTTTTGTGGGTGCACACCGAACACGAAACAGTGTTATGGGTAACACATCTACCCATCCCAATCCCGTTTCCTGGGTTAATTTTGCCAATTGGGTTTTCAGAGTCCGATTCATTCTTTCAGTTTTCCCTGAACTCTGAGGCCTATATGCTGTATGCAGTCTCCATTTTACTTGTAGGACTCGACATACTTCTTGTACTACTTGATCAATGAACGCTGGCCCATTATCACTTCCAATGCATCTAGGTAATCCAAACCTTGGGATCAATTCAGTGAGGAGTCTTTTAGTTACCTCTCGTGCCTTTTCAGTTCGGGTGGGAAAAGCTTCAACCCATCCGGTAAGAGTATCTACAAACACAAGGAGATACTTGAATCCCTTAGAAGGGACCAGCTCTGTGAAGTCCACAATTAGGCTTTCCATGGGGACGTATCCCACATGCTGAATTCCAGGAGGTTGTACCGGTCCCTGCCTGGGATTGTTTTTAGCACAAAGAACACATTTCTGTGAAATGCAAGTTGCTAATTGTGATAGATTAATAATATACAACTTCCGACTGAGACTCTCTCTAGTTGCAGTACCGCCAAGGTGAGTAGATTCATGATAATTTCTTACAATTGTGCCTGCTAGATGATGAGGTACATAAATCCTATTGTCCGGCAGGATCATCCAACCGTCCTTCACAACTGCTCCTTCCTGTTCAGCCCACTTCCTCTCTTCTGGGGTATAGTGAGGTTTAACATCTTCTGGAACTACCTCTGGTATGAGGGCTGCTATAAATCCTCCCACAGGCTTTTGGGCTGCCTCTCGGGCTGCTTTGTCAGCAGCATGATTTCCTCTGGTTATTGGATCCCTTCCTCGTCCATGACCTTTGCAGTGCATTACAGCAATCTGTTCTGGAGCCCATACTGCTTCTAACAGGATTTCTACTTCAGGTCCATATTTCAAAGCCTTCCCGTGGGCTCCGATTAGACCTCTTTCTTTCCATAGAGCTCCATGTGCATGCAGGGTTAAGAAGGCATATTTTGAATCAGTATAGATGTTTGCCTTACATCCGGCTGCCAATTGCAGAGCTCTAGTTAAACCTATAAGTTCAGCCTTTTGTGCTGAGGTGCCAGCAGGCAAAGCCTCAGCTTCCACAACTTCCTCATTGGTGACCACAGCATATCCTGCTCGTCTGGCACCTTCATGCAGGTAACTGCTACCATCCGTATAATATACAACATCTGGATTTTTCAATGGCTCATCTTTCAGATCAGGTCTACTGGAATAAACTTCATCCATTACTTGGAGACAATCATGTGATTCCTCATCATCTACCTCTGGTAGGGGCAGCAAAGTCGCTGGATTGAGCATATTCACTACTCGTAGATGAATCCTGGGATTTTCACACAACAGGCCTTGGTATCTAGCCATCCTTGGGTTCGTTAGCCAATAACTACCCTTATATTCCATGAGTGTCAGAACAGCATGAGGTACATTCACATACATCGTCTGGCCAAAGGTAAATTTATCAGCTTCTTTGACAAGGCTCGCAGTGGCTGCTACTGCCCTTAGGCATGGAGGCCATCCTTTTGCTACTGAGTCCAATTGTTTAGACAAATAAGCTACTGGACGGTTCCAACTTCCTAATCTCTGGGTCAGGACTGCCGCTGCAATCCCATTCTGTTCATGTACATACAGCTGAAAGGGTTTTTCCGAATTAGGCAATCCAAGGGCTGGTGCCTCCATAAGTCGTTGTTTGATAACTAAAAAGGCTTGTTTCTGCTCAGGTCCCCATACGAATGGGTCCTTTTCTGCACCTCGAGTGCTTTCATGTAAGGGCTTGGCCAGACTACTGAAATCAGGTATCCATAGTCTACAAAACCCTGCTGTTCCCAGGAATCCCCTAAGTTGTTTTCTTGTGGTAGGTTCCTTGATAAGGCAAATAGCTTCTTTCCTCTCTGGTCTCAATGCTCGTTGTTGGTGTGAGATGTCAAAGCCCAAATATTTGACCTTTTCTAAACATAACTGTGCCTTTTTCTGGGAAACTCGGTAGCCAGCTTCCCAGAGCAAGTGGAGCAGTTCCTCTGTCCCTTCTTTACAGGTATCAAAATCCTTTGCAGCTAGTATAAGATCATCCACATATTGCAGAACCACCTTTTCTCCCGGTGTTGAGGGGTAACTTGTTAGATCCCTCGCCAAGGCAGTGCCAAATAAAGTTGGGGAATTTTTGAATCCTTGGGGCAATCTTGTCCAGGTTAGCTGGCCTTTTGTTCCTGTCAAAGGGTCTTCCCACTGGAAGGCAAATATAGGTTGGCTCTGTGGTGCCAGCCGGCAACAGAAGAATGCATCTTTCAAGTCCAATACAGTAAAAAATGTTGCTTCTGGTGGGATCAAACTCAGCAAGGTATATGGGTTTGGTACATTTGGGTGCAAGGTCTCGATAGCCTGGTTTACGAGCCTCAAGTCCTGCACTGGCCTGTATTCATCTGTCCCAGGTTTTCGAACAGGCAAAAGGGGTGTGTTCCATTCTGATTGGCAAGGTTTAAGCAGACCATATTTTAATAGGCGGTCCAAATGTTTCTGGATGCCCTCCGCTGCTCGCCGGGGTAAGGGATATTGCTTTACAGATACAGGGGTAGCCATAGGTTTTAGGGTTACTACAATTGGAGCTATATTCTTAGCCATTCCTGGTGGGCTATTTTCGGCCCATACTCCTGGTGGCACCTGTAGAGTTCGGAGGAGCTTGTTTAATTCTGTATCCAATGTGGGTTGGACTTGCAAGGCTGACATTAGGCGCCATGATTGTTCCTTAGGTACTGAGAGGGTAATTATTCCTGCTGCTTTTGATGGCAGTTTCATTTCTGGACCTCGAGGAGTGAAAGTGATTTGGGCCTGCAATTTGGACAGCATATCTCTGCCTAAGAGAGGTATTGGACACTCAGGTATATACAAAAACTGATGGGTTAAACGATGTCCCCCAATCTGGCATTCCAAAGGTTGGAGGAAAGACCTCTTAGCTGACTGTCCAGTGGCACTTTTAATGATTACACTTTTGGATGCCTTTTTCTGCAATAGTTCTGGGAGTACTGAGTATTCAGCCCCAGTATCAATCATAAAATCTATTAAATGGCTTCCTAATTGAATCGTGACCGTGGGCTCCTGGAAGCCTAACTTTATGGAGTCCGGTCGTTCCTAGTCTTGAGTAAAATCCTCTTCTGCCAGTCCAATGAAATTGTCTCTACTCCGTCCCTGTCCTGGTCTCTGATATCTTCCATCTCGGATCATTCCCCGTCCCCGTCCCTGGTTTCTTGGGCCGGAGCCTGGGCCTGGGCCTGGGCGTACTTCTTCCAACCTCAGGGGTTCAGGACACTCCCGCTTCCAGTGACCCTCCTTCTTGCAATTTGCACATTGATTCCTTCCCAGTGGTGGATTCCTTCCTCGCCCTCGCCCTCCATTTAAGGGGCGGTGGTCTTGCTTCACTGCTGTGGCTAGCATTACCATCTTTTCCTTCTGCCACTTCTTCTTCTCTTGCTTCTCAGCCTCATCCCTATTCCGATAAACTCGGCGTGCAATGGCCATAATTTGGCTCATCAGCATCCCTTCCCATCCTTCTGATTTCTGAATTTTCTTACGAATGTCAGAAGCGCACTGGGCCACAAATGTAGCAGTAATCATTCTACTGTTTTCAGGGGCTTCAGGGTCAAAAGGAGTCCATATACGATAGGCTTCTTGCAGCCTCTCTAAAAAGTCTCCCGGACTCTCATTTGGTTTTTGTTCTACTTCTGAGACTTTAGACATATTAGTGGGCTTCTGGCATGCCCTGCGGATACCTTGCACAAGTGTCTGGCGGTAGGTGGTAAGTCTGGCCAGGTGAATTGCATTGTTTGGATCCCAATTAGGATCTTCCAAGGGAAAGTTATCTTGGAGATGACGGTCAATATTATAAATATTTCCCCCTCTGGCCTGCTCACGCAAATATATCTGTGCCTTTTCAATTATGTCTCTCCTTTCCTCAGTGGTGAACAGAGTATTCAGGAGCTGGCGGCAATCTGTCCAAGTAGGACTATGAGTATTTACTATTGAAGTCACCAAGTCCATCATAGCCTGAGGTTTTTCTGCAAAAGATGGGGTGTGTGTTTTCCAATTCATCAGATCTGTAGTTGTGAATGGAATATATTGCAGGGTCGAAGTTCGAGGTGGCCGTGGTCCGGGTTGCCCATTAACCAGCGCAGGCTCCTCAAGTGCATCAAATACTCTTCTAAGAGGGGCTACTACGTGATCTTTCTCTTCACTTTGCTCTAGGGGCCTCAAATCATAGGGGATGGTATCTGTCGCAAGGCGTTCTTTTAGCAGCTTTATACGCCTGGCTGTATTGCTTGCTGACCGAGCAAGGTCTCCCTGTAACTTCTGTAATATTTCTCTGGGACTTGGATGTACAGGGGTTTGGGGTGGGCAATCAGTTGTTCCACTAAAGGAGACTGTAGATGGAGGTCTATTAGGAGTCACAGGTGGAATAACCACTTCTGCTTGGGCTTTATTATAGGACTCCAATGCCTCCTGAAGATATTTATCATAATCTATCAAGGAATCAAGCTCTGTGACTCCACTCCCATTATTCATTCCAGTTTCTTGCCTTGGGGTTACAACTGGTGGAGTGTTTGGATTAAGCTCCCTTCGATGTGGAGCATAGGGTGGAGGTGGAAGCACCTCTTCCTCTGGCCCCTCAAAAATGGGTTTGAGTTTATTTGGCAAGATTCCTTTCCTAGCTTCGGCTTTTACAGCCAATAATTTGCATCGTTTGACTTTGCATTCCCTTATCCATGGAGGATTTTTATTTAATGTGCTCAGCCAGGAATCTATATATGGAAATTGTTCTGGGCACCCTCCAGTTTCTTTGGCGATATCAGTCCAAAGTTTGCTCACTAAATTTATATCAAAAGTTCCCTGAGATGGCCATCCAGTATTTTGTTTTGGCCATTCTAGTTCACATAACGTTCTCAAGCGCTCTGGCGTCATTTTGACTCCATATGCCCCTGAGAAGGCTTTCTTAAAATTATTTAACATACACTCAAGAGGTGT
This sequence comes from Podarcis erhardii, assembly GCF_964252035.2. Taxonomy (NCBI): domain Eukaryota; kingdom Metazoa; phylum Chordata; class Lepidosauria; order Squamata; family Lacertidae; genus Podarcis; species Podarcis erhardii. The sequence continues at coordinate 22,833,242 of NC_138515.1, read as the reverse complement.
ATTTTCCCCCTTTGAACCCCCAACTCCCATTGTATGGCCCTGTGAAGTATCCACTCAGTCACTCACAGACGCGCTTCGTGGGTTTCCTTGCCTAGTGAAGTCGCCTTACTAGGAACCGAAGTACTGCCCACTCCACACTCAGGTCAGCTACAGATTGCTCTGTACTTTCTCACACATACAATGCGCTGGATACTTCACCACACTCTACCTCCCAATCCTTCCCTTTCCCTACACCAGATCACCATCTGATGTACCCAACCACCTAGCGTACTCAGTTTCCCCTTACTGAGACGCAGAAGTTTGATCAAGACTTCTCTTCCTCCTAATTAATTGGAGGGCCAAAAATCCCTTTGTGCACTTACCCTTGGTTGGTTCCCTGTTTCCCCCGGTCCGTCGCCGCCAGTGAGCAGGGTATCAGACAGACGAGTCTTCTGCGTTCCCCCTGGAAAAATTTACCAGTGCGCGCTTTGGGTAAGCAGTTGTCCTCTCTCTTGTACCCTGCCCAGTAGGGCGAAGGGGCTGCGTTCCAGCAGACCACTTATCCGAGTCACAGGGCACCATAAAATGTAGCACCCTGCTTGTGGTTAACGCTTAGCTGGAATGAAATATTCAACGCAGCAATAGAGAAATTAAAATAGTAATTTATTTGTCAGACAAATAAATAAGAGGCACAGTGGTACATGGTTACCAAGCTCTGGCCTGGCCTCCTGCCATTCTGGCCAGCACTTATATTCCCTTAATCCAGCCCCCTTTGCTCCTCCTGTGGCTGCCTCTGTCCAATCAGCCTGGTTGAAATTCCTATTGGCTGTTTGCTAGAACCAATCACAAAAAATACACCCACAAAAGATACACCCATTTCCTTGCCCTTATAAGGGAGACAAAGAGCTATATATATGACATATAAGTAATAATATATCTTACATGGAATCTTAATTACCAGCTCACCTCTTGCCCTTCTTGCCCTATTGCCTTCTAAAACAAATGTTTAATCTTACATTTTTTATGTTCAACAGATGTCAAGGATCTTGAGTTTCACATCAACATTGAAAGATTTCCTTCATTTAATGTTTCTAAACAAATGCCTGACAACTATATATCAAGACTGCTTGGATGGCGTCTTCTGTCTGGCAGGGGGGGGGGGGCTAGGCTCATTTGCCCCTCTGGTCTCCTATTGCAATATGACTCTATGAAATAAGAATCTAGCATTCCTTAAATCCTTTGCATAATTACATTTAAGCCAATATATTTAAGCTAATATATTTCATACATTTATCATAGGTAGCCTCTTAAAAGAATAAAGCTTTTCAAAGTAAAAAGGAAGAAACTCAGTAAAACAGCTCTTAAAAGAAGCCTCTTCAGTTTAAGAAAGAATGGCTTTAGAAAAAGACTTCCCCAAAAATGCTCTCTTTCTTCTAGCTAAATGTTTTTCTTTCCATTTGCTCCTGGCCTTTCAACCTTAGAAAGAAGATCTGGCTCATTTTACTGGGAGGCACATTAGTATTATCTTACCCCATTCCTAATGGTGTTTTCTCAGCCTTGGGGCAGCATATGTAATTCTCCCTTTTTATGACTTTGAGAATTGTTTTTCTACTATAAATCAATGGGGCCCTCTTGTCTTAGGAGAATGGCCAAGGTTTCTTCTGCCTGGCATGAAACATTTGAAAATCCTTTTTTTAAGCTCATTTTTAAATACAAGCCTTGATTGAAATATATAGAAGCTTTGATAAAAATGCAGGCTTATGGTTAGGTGCCTCAATGGGAGACCCCATTAGCTAAAGTGGTACCTCAGGTTAAGAACAGTTTCAGGTTAAGAACGGACCTTCAGAACGAATTTAGTTCTTAACCCGAGGTACCACTGTATTTAGGCTGAGTATAAGATTGAAGGGCTCGCAGCATTAACAGTCCAGTGGATCTTGGTCTCCCCACTAGGTTTCTAAGCGCAAAGCCTACAAAGGGGTCTGGAAATAGGCTTCCCGCTACCCGCGTCCCTCATACATGTCCCTTATACACGTCTACTTGGATGTAAATCCCATTGATTTCAGTGAGGCTTACGCCCAGGTAAGTGGGCACAGGACTGCCGCGTAAGCCTCATAACAATCCCCTCAGCCTATTCTCTGCATTTCTGCTGGCTCCACTGCAAATCTCTCTGGGCTGAAAGAATTGGCAAAGAGGATATTCTCCCTTGCTACATGCTACAATGGGAACCTGGATATTTGTAATAACCAGTGCAAGATTCCATGCAGTTTCCCCCTTGCATCTTTCTTCTTCTTCTTTAAATGAATTTTTTGGCTGGTCTACAAGGATATGTCAGCAAAGAATAATGGCACAACCCTGCTCATATCTGTAAGTGAAATATTGATTGTGATGACCCTTTTAAACGGCAAAATATCCATCTTGGTGCTTTCACTGCTACCTCTGTGGTGTTATAACCCATTTTTAGACACACAATGCATTTTCACTTTATTCCCAGATGAAATATTCTGTGAATTGATTTCTAGATTTTGCTTTCCCATACATTTAAAAAAAAAAAAACCAAACAGTTGAACTTGTTCTATGGGGGAAAGGTGCTGTTTTCCTTGGGCAGAGCTGTTTGCCTGCTTCACCTAATCATGTGTTAGCTGCTTGATCGATTTAAGTTTTATTAGGAAATGACGGTCTTGTGGGTAGAGCACAGGTCAAGGAACATCTAGATGCCTCCCACAACACAGGGGTTGTGGCTAGGAGACCTGTTTATTGTGCCTTCACCCTGCTTTTTTTGCACAACGTTTGTGGAAGGAATGGGCAAATCTATCAATTTCAGTTTCTCTCGCTTTCTCATTTTTCCTATATTAGTTCTCTACATTTTTACACCAGTCTATGATTCTGTTGGAATGTTCAAGGAGGCTGGAGAGGATATATTGTTTTATAATATCCTTCCTAACTTGCACCAGCAAGTTCTATAACTTAGCAGAGTTTTATCATTCCCCTTTAAACACACAACAGTTAACTTGTTGCAAGCTTGTTTAAGCTTCTCAATAAAGGATTCCTGGTAATCCCCTTTTCTCCCCCTTAAAAAGAAAAGACATGACACAGTCTTGTGCAAAGTATTATAAAAGAAGTTTACTCACACATTCAGTTCACAGATGGATCCCTGAAGGCAGACTTAGGTTACAAAGTATATACATGTGGAACTACCCCACAGGAAGTCACTGCTGCTCACACGACGAAAGCAAGATGGAAAAGTTAGTCCAAAAGAAGGAAGTGTGCCTTGCCTTTTTGTTACCTGAGCAGGCAAGGACACACCCATCTCTAGTCACATGCAGAGGAAGTTTGTCCCAGCTCAGGAGGACACAGGAAGTTCTGACTGGCTGGAGCAAACATCCCCTTTCATGTCCACTCTAGGAATGTTGTATGACTGCTTTCTATGTGTCACATCCCACAGATTCACACACATACACACCCTGAAAATTCACCAGCATTTTGCCCTGGTTTTCTCCTAAGAGACACATTTTTGCAAAGCAATTTGCAAATGTCTAGGCCAAAATGTCTACTGTTGGCAACTCCTCAGCTGGCCCTACTTCCCATTTCTATCACAGAGTGTCTTGCTGAGTCTTTCGTTGGAGTCAGACTTTGCTGACTGTTCAATGGGCAGTTCAGTTCTCTGCCTGAATTCCAAGCCTTTCTTGGCATTTTGCTTCTTCCTCCTCTTCCCAACTCAGGCATGGAAGACAGCTTTTGCACCTCTGTAGGATCTGTTTGGACACTTTCCTCTAAATCATGTAACTCTGTACATTCAGACCCTCCAAGTGTCCCTATTTTCCAGGGACATCCCTGATTTGGAGAAGCCGTCCCAGTTTTACAAAGGTCCCAGTTAAAGGGAGCACTTTCACAACGGAATCCTTGTGAGAAAAACCAAACCCCCTCAGGTGTCCGGTCTACTCAGATATTTCACTTTGAATTCCACCTTCACTTTCATTTGGCCTCAGCTCATTGAAATTGAGCACCCCCCCCCCATTAAGTAAATGGAATCATTAAGCTCATTACTTAATTAATCAAGCACAGATGCCACACTTTTTTGCTATCAGTTCTGAATAGGAAGGGAATGATATTGAAACCTTTTCTGCAGTAGCACATTTTCATTACAAAGCTTGCTTCAGCCAGTGAGCAAGATTAGATTTCACTAATGCGGTTTATAGAAAAGAAAGGGGCTGAAACAAAAACAAAACAAAAAAAAGTTTTATTGAGATTGGCATATCCTGGAGCTGGATCAATTCTGGTTTTTTCAGCTTGGTGAAGCTTATCTGTGCCATCAAAAGAACTTGTTCTTTCAGTCCCGGGGCCAAATTGGGCATGATAACCCAATGGGCAGGGTACAAATAATAAAATTGCTGCTGTTGTTGTTGCGTGTCGAGACCCCACAGCCACCCCCTCGTTGGAAATAACTCACGCAAGGACACAGATATTAGGTTTATGTTATTGGGCAAAATTTTGGCCACAACTTTCTTGAAAATACAGAGTGTGAGCAGTATTGGCTTAGGCATTGATTGGACCTGACTATATCTGACTCCTGCCCATTGTGCAGGAAGTCCAGTAAGGGTAAGCCACTGGTAGGGGGAGCCCTGTCGATGCGAACCAACTCAAGCTCCCCCTGGTGTTCCCGTCGGGGTCATGTCAAGGCCTTAGCCCACCAGCCGGGCTTCAGACTAGATCAACACCCACGGATTCCTTTAATGGAATACCCTCAAGCATGGAGGGGCAGGCGATGGCCACACCTCACCTTCCCCCACACAAGGTCAAACAATGCCTAACCGCAACCCTAACAAAGTTGTGACAATTGCTACGAGGTAGGTGAAAACCAAGTGACCAGTGCCAATTTGCCAAGTGGAAAAATTCCTACCAGTCCCCTCGGACAACCAAGGCGACCAACCGAAGTTCATAGCAAGGCCATTGCCTAACCTGCAAAATAGGGAGGGAGGGCAGGTGATTGAGGAAGCGAGCCAAAGAGGAAGTCCTCTGGCTCACTCCTATGTTTAAATGGCTCCGGCCACGCCCCCCCCGGCCAGCGGATTGGCTGGCCGGGATCCCCCAGGCAACGGGGGACAAAGTCCCCCACCCTCGGTGGGGAGTGGGTGGCCACGCGGTCCACTGCAACTCCTCCCCACTGGGAAGTGGAGCCGATTTGTTGTATTAGCCACATTCTTTGGGCTTGTGGTGATATTGCTCTTGCAGTCGCTTTTATCCTTTTCCCTTCAACGCAGCTGTGCTCTGAATTGCATTTTGTAATGCATTTTAATAACAACAATAGCATTTGGGGAGCATTTAGTTTTAAGAGACTGTGGCCAGTCTACTTACCAGAGCTGGTTACGGGGGGTGGGGGCAGACTAACAAACAAAATGAATTTCAAATGTACGGTACTATACTCAGGTGTCATCCATACTTTCTGCTTGCCCCATACCTAGAAAACATGAGTGCAAGCTGTTTTTTGCTCACCCCATGTTTTCTAGACACAGGTCCAAGCAAATTTGCCTTTGACCAGCCACTTTCCCGAGCTTTCGTTTAGTGCTGAATCGGAACAAAGGGAGTGGGCTTTCTGTAGATTACCATTTGTTTCGATTTAGCACTAAATGGTAATCTACAGAAAGCCCACTCCCTTTGTTCCGATTCAGCACTAAACAAAAGGTTTTCCAGGGGGGAAGTCTCAGGACAAACAGGTGTATGGATAAGCCCTAAGGCAGTAATTATCCAATGCCAAAATTTAGAACAGGAGACACCTGCCTTGTTAGCGACGCACGTGGAAAAGTTCTAGAGGTCTTGGTAAACCTTAAGTTTGATATGAGTTAACAGTATGATACAGCAGCAAAAAACAGTTAATGCTATTCTAGGCTACATCAACAGAAGCATAGCATCCAGATCAAGGAAAGGAATAATACCACTTTATTCTGCTTTGGTCAGTTCTTTAAGGTGCCACAAGGCTCTGTTGTCTTTATTGAAATTTATACATATTTTGCTCTATGATTGCCCAAAGTGTGTGTGTGTGTGTGTGTGTGTGTTATGATATATACAGCTAATAAAATTGCTGGTTTGTAAATCTGCTGTTGCTGCTGTAATTATATTTGCCTCCTCTTCTTCTATTTTTATTTAAATGTGCATCTGAAATGTAGGCTTTCAAGAGCTGTCACAGTATATTTATCGGCTGTTTCGCTCGTGCTTTGTTTTGGCATCTCCTTTGTGAACAGAGAAAGATATTTGTTCTGATGCACACCTACCTACTAACCGAAAACTACCCATACATTGAAATGCCTCCATTAGGAACCCATCTATTTGTTTTGCATGGGGTTGGTCAATACAAATTTGAGAGCGTCATTCAATAGCACCCTTTACTCATTAATTAACATGAGACAGAATATTATAGCAGAGACACCAAAGTTTTATGTATTTCATGGGGGCTTATTGAGGAGAATGTCCTAATGGACAAAAGGGTATCAAGCTGGTATTAATCGCATGTCATACATTTTGTTTGCGATCCCTGGTTGTCTCCAGAGATAGCTACAAATTGGTCAGGTACTTAACCAGGGTTACTAGTGAACTTAAAAGATTATGATGATTTTTATTATTTGTACCCTGCCCATCTGACTGGGTTGCCCTAGCCACTCTGGAAGGCTTCCAACAAACATAAAAGCATAATAAAACACCAAACATTAAAAACTTCCCTATACAGTCATACCTCTTGTTACATTCGGTTCAGGTTACGTTCTTTCAGGATACGTCCCACGGCGAGCCGGAAGTAATGGAACAGGTTACTTCTGGGTTTCACCGCTCGTGCAGATGCTCAAAATGACGTCCCGCACGTGCGCAGAAGCGGTGAATCGTGAACCGCGCATGCGCAGACGCAGGTTGCATTCTGCTTATGTTGTGAACGGGGCTCCAGAATGGATCTTGTTCGCAACCAGAGGTACCACTGTACAGGGCTGCCTTCAGAAGTCATCTAAAAGTTGTGGAGTTATTTATCCCCTTGACATCTGATGGGAGAGTGTTCCACAGGGCAGGTGTGACTACCAAGAGGTGTCTCTGCCTGGTTCCCTGTAACTTCACTTATTGCAGTGAGGGAACCACCAGAAGGCCCTCAGAGCTAGGTGTCCTGCTCTTCCACTTGACCCACATAGATGGGCAGAGGCCAGGGTTAGATGGCTCCCGTGAACGACTTGAGCTGCAGCTCCAGCCTCTCATGCATGCTGCAGCTGAAGAGACTCAAGTGCAGAGGAGGAAGGAGGAGGGAGGAGGAAAGGTCTGGTTGGTGTGGCAGAGTGGCCAAGCAGCAGCCGACCCAGGCCATGTATTAGGTTGTGATTGTACATAGCAGTTAACACAGAGATTTCTCCAAGTGGTTCTGGAGAACTGAACTGAACAGCTCAGCCGGCCTGCTCTTATAGGCAGCCGGTAGTCAACATTGTAACAACAACAGCCCAGGGTGTCCTGCCTAAATTAACTGACATGGACCTGAGTGAAAACTATATACAGTGGTACCTCTGCTGTACAGTGGTACCTCGGGTGACTTACGCTTCAGGTTACATACACTTCAGGTGACAGACTCCGCTAACCCAGAAATATTACCTTGGGTTAAGACATCCCATTTGAAGTCCAAATGGGACAAGGGACATTTTTGTCCAAAAACGAGGTGATCCCATTTTTCCAGGGACGGGTAGCAACCCCAATTTCAGCACAGAATTGCCTCTGGCTAAAGCCCCTCATGCTGTATCAGATGCTGGGGATGAGCACAAGCGCAGTGAAAGTGGGAAGGATAAAATGGGCATATGTGATAAAGAGAGGGGACCTGTTGCATGTTGAGATTGGAGGTGGGTCTTGGGTCTGATTAGACCTGGGTGGGGCAAGGACTAAACCAGCAAGAAGAAAACCAGCCAGTTTTTCTAATGTCACTCACTTCCTTTGTTTTCTTAACAGACACTGCAGATGGGCATCAAGCACTTTTCTGGACTCTTTGTGATGCTATGCATTGGGTTTGGCTTGTCAATTCTCACTACTATTGGAGAGCACATCGTATACAGGCTGGTGATCCCACGAATCAAAAAGAAATCCAAGCTGAGATACTGGCTTCATACAAGTCAGGTACGTCCTCCTGGTATTAAATCACTCTTGTTCTGAATCGATTACACCACAAAACTGCCTTGGGTAACCTCTCTATATCCTCCACCCAGAGAAGCAAAGGTTTTATTTTTTTAAATTGTATTTATTTTATTTCATAAAAATTTAACACCACTTAACTGATCGGGAAAAACCCTCAAAGCTGTTTACAAAACAACAAAATCGGGGGTCACAGCCATACGTCAAAACACAGTACCTCAGGGACCTCCTCTTTACATATGAACCTACCCAGACCCTAAGATCATCTTCTGAGACCCTTCTTAATGAGCCTACTCCATGAGGGTCCAGAGAATGGCATCACAAGAACAGGGCCTTCTCTGCAGTGGCTCCCAGTTTGTGGAATGCTCTCCCCTGGGAGGTTTGACCGGTGCCTTCATTATGTACCTTTAGGCACCAGGCAAAAACGTTCCTCTTTAACCATGCCTTTGGCCAATTGACATCCAATGCCCTTTTAAAATGTGCTGGGGAGCAGGGCGATTATTGAGTTATTCTTGTTTTTGTTTTTATTATGTATTTTGTGTTTTTATATTGTGATTTTATGTTGTGAACCACCCTGAGACCTGCGGGTGTAGGGCAGTATACAAATTAAACAAACATACATACAAACAAATGTTAAAATACTAGAAAGGATCAAAATTACTTCAACTTTCTAAGCATCTTTTCTAAATAAGAAAGGTTCTAGCTATCTTCTGTGGTCTCTTCCCAAACCATACAGCATCAGTGAAAATGGGTTGGGGGGGTCAGAACAGTGGTGGTCATACACAAACAGCTCAATACAGTGGAACCTTGGTTCTCAAACTTACTCCATTCCGGAAGTCCGTTCAACTCCTGAAACGTTTGAAAATCAAGTCATGGCTTCCGATTGGCTCAGGCATCCTGGAACAGCCGCATTGGATGTTCAGCTTCCAAAAAATGTTCAAAAACCGGAACACTTACTTCCAGGTTTTCAGCGTTCGGGAGCCGATTTGTTCGTCAACTAGGCCGTTCGAGAACCAAGGTTCCACTGTGCTTTGCTTCAAACAAAATCGTAGCCTGTTACATGCAGTGTTCATATTTCCTATCCGCTCCACCCTAAAATGCAAGGCTGATTATGCTACTGATTAATTTGTTCCCTGCTTTTCCTCTAGAGATTGCACCGTGCTCTAAATAGTTCATTTATTGAAGACAAACACCAGCCTAAAGCAAAGCGAGTTGAAAAGAGGTAAGAAAAATGACTTTTAAAACCCCTTGTTTCCAGATGAATCTGTAGATATTGGCTCCCATGACACAAAACACTCCCCCCCCCCTTTTTTTTTTTTTTTTTGTTAAGGAAAAGGAAAGAGAAACACTTGGGAAAACTGTAGTGTATAATGTGAGTCACACACTGAAGAGAAACTGAAAATCATTTTTATTATTGTGCCAAGAGAATCGTAAATCATAAAGAATGGCCTTTGGCTGTATGACTTTATATGAGGGAGCAATTCCATTCACATCATTTTATTATATACACACTATAGCTGTCTGACCCAGTAGTGACATGACAGTCAGACATGTAATCACTTTTTTTTCCTTTCAATGTGCTTGGCACACAAACTTCCCATTAAGACAACCACGTCTAGAAAAACAGGGGAAGCAACTCACAATGGCAGCTGCAGTTGACTTCCTCATCTGTAGCAGCAGCACACTCACAGAAGGCAGATTTTTGAATTTGCCCTTTCGTCCCCCCAAAAGGTCAGCATCCCAGTGCAGGTTTGCAGATGTAGGCCAAGCTGTTCTGTGCGCTCAAATCCCTTTCCTTATGTGCAAACCGAGGAATGGAGAAAGCATCGCAATGCCAGGCATTGTACGATCTGTTCAGAAATTATAATTAGGCATACATTTATTTTGGGCCTTTTCAGACTTGTTTAAAAAAGGCACCACAGTTGTGAACCTGTTTTTTCCAACATTGTTACCGCTGACCTTTTAAAAATAATAATAATAATAATGTGCCGTTTACAACATGTTGCATGTCGAGGTCCCCAGGGCCACCCCAATAACTCACACATCACACAGAAATTTTTGTTTAAGGTTTGGGCATAATTTTGGCCACAACTTTATTAAAATACAAAAATGTGAGTGGTTGCTTAGGCATTGGTTGCGACTATCTGCCCCCACCATAGGGGACAGACTGATATTCCACACGCCTGCGAAAGTCAGAAAAGGGGAATACACTTGGGGGTAGCAACGGAGCAGGGAAGCTGCCCTCAGCCCTCCCCAAATGCAACCAGGAGCTCATTGCTATGGCCCGAGCCCCCTTGACAGGGTGGACAAGCAATACTTAGCCCCTGATTCCTTTAACGGAATCCCTTGCAGCAGCAGCAGCAGCATTAGAGGGGCAGGCACAGCCAATCCATGCCCCTCAACCAACCAAACCATAAACCAATGCCTAACCGCAACCTTACAAGTTGTGACGATTTGCCACGCAGTAGGCAAAAACCAAATGGCCCCAGCCAAACAGCCAGATGGACAAAATTCCTACCGGGCCCCTGCCCCAAGAGCAGACGACCCCATGACAGGCACAGCAAGGTCAAAGCGAACAACCCTAATTCTAGGGAGGGCGGGAGGGACGGGCAATCCGATGCACGGGCGAAAAGAGGAAGCCCTAGCTTGGTGCAAAAAGTTTTAGCATTTCTGGCTATCAGTCAACAAATGGCAACATTAACTTCTTCCCAACAACAAGGGAAGCCCAATCACATCAGTGGCCAACAATCAATTAGCCCACCCCCAACTTTGGAGTGTCCTGTCGGCCCCCACCGCGACACGTGCTCTCCATGAAGGAGAACACACTATGCCTTTGCTCTTTAAAAGGCTTAAGTATACAAGTTGGCATCGCAACACTGCATCAAATTTGACAGCTGTGTTTTTAGTGCCCTGGCGTTACTCATGCCATGAGTCACACAAACTGTGCCTGCCTCTGCTTTTCCACGGAGCCCATTTTGCCTTCCCTTTCCATGTCCCCGTAACAAACCCAGCCTGACCGTAGGGCAAGTTTGGGAAATCTGACAGAACTGAATCCCCGGGCAAATGTGACTTCCCGAACACTCTTGATAGAAAGAACAATTCTGCATGAGATGGCGGGGCCAAGATCTCTCCAGCAGGAAGGGTCGTGCACCATCATAAAAAATATCCCTTTTACATTTGCTGGGTCTAATTGGAACCATCCCAGCCCCAAGCCTGTTCAAACCAGCAGCGTTTCTGTTGCAGATTCACCGAGAATGTCCACAGGGCCATGCTGCTGAACCAGAGCACAGGCACCAAACTATAATAAATTAATGCAGTCGAACAGTGTAGCAAAGCTCCCCCTCCATCCCACGATAAAACTCATTTATTCCTTTAGATAGCTGCTGCATTGGAAAACGAGAAGAAACAGAGGATTGATGAAAATAGCTTCTACTGTATTATTATTTCCCTAGGGAATAATACTCTGACACTTTCTTCAATCATACATTTCCCAGAAGGCCCGGGGGCGCACGCACCCCCCCCCCCACGGGTGGCACTGTGGTCTAAACCAATGAGCCTCTTGGGCTTGCTGATCAGAAGGTTGGCAGTTTGAATCCCTGTGATGTGGTGAGCTCCCGTTGCTCTGTCCCAGCTCCTGCCAACCTAGCAGTTCAAAAGCACACCAGTGCAAGTAGATAAATAGGTACTACTACTGCGGGAAGGTAAATGGCATTTCTGTGCGCTCTGGGGTTCCGTCCCCAGATGTTTCATTGCGCTGGAAGCGGTTTAGTCATTCTGGCCACATGACCCGGAAAGCTGTCTGTGGACAAACGCCGGCTCCCTCGGCCTGAAAGCAAGATGAGCACCGCAACCCCATAGTCCCCTTTGACTGGACTTAACCGCCCAGGGGTCCTTTACCTTTACCTTTTACCTATAAAAAACAAAGTACATGCACACCTTCACCTCTTTGATAGTTTCAAAGGTATCAGGATTCATTTGCTTCAGTCAGCATAGATTTTGCTAAGTGCAAATTCTTTGGCCTAGGGGTCCACATTCTCTATGTGGATCTAGCAGAAGCAAGAAATCTTACAAGCGAGATTGTTAGCTGGCAGCAGGTAAGATGTTCGCCATCTGCCGTCAACTCCTGCATCCCACAGACTGGGATGTGCATGGTTCTCCACTTCCCCATTTCATCCTAACAACATCCCTGTGAGGTTGGTTAGGCTGAGAGACCAGGAATGGCCCAAGGTTACCCAGTGTGCTTCGTGGCTGCGTGGGGATATGAACCTCTGCAAGCAAATTGGGATCTGGATAGCAAAATTCCACGAAATAGAATAACATGAGCTCGTTTTTGGAAACCTTACCATAGCTAAACCAAAGATGTTTTGACCAGAGGTCTTCTTCAACTGTCTATTGTAAACATGCACACAATATATAAGATTTGCAAAGCATACACCAGTTGAAAATACTCCGTACAATAAGAGCAAAAGAAGGAAACAAACTTAAATTTGAGTTATAAGGCCTGCAAACATTTTAAAAAAAGATGTGATTAAAACGTAATAAAATAACTGAGATGAAAATGAAACAACATCTGGTAAGTGGAGTATATTTTAGTATAGGGCTGCATATACACAACATTTTATTCTAGAATCAGTGGAGACTGTATGCTTGTTTCTTCTATGTGGTTCACACACAATCTGGATCTGTGGCATATTTTTGGCCCCTGTTTTCTTTTTTGAAAACAAAAGCTCATTGCAGGTGGATTCTGCACTGCCCCACTTGCGCTTAGCATATGCCCAGGGCCATTTCTGTTTATTGCTCTGCTTTTATCTCTTAAAAAGAGTCTGTAGAACCAAAATCTGATGCCCTATGGGCTGGATTAAGGCCTGGGCACTTTCTCTGTAGTTTTGTCTATGGATGCCGCCTCCCGGGAAAGCGAACAACAATGGGGGGGGGGGCTGGTGGATTTTCCGGCTGGATGCTGTTCGAAACAAGATGCTGAACTCAATTGGCCTTTATTTTCATCTAGCATGGCCTTTCTCAACCTGTGTGTCCCCAGATGTTGTTGAACTACAACTTCCATCACCCCTAGCTAGCAAGGCCAGAGCTCAGGGATGATGGGAGTTGTAGTCCAACAACATCTGGGGACCCACAGGTTCAGAACCGCTGATCTAGCAGTACTCCTACATTTGCATCGCCTGCATTCACACATTGGAAGCAAGAGGTGGCCGAGAAGAATAGGAGGAAGAGTTGGGGGTTTCCCATTACTTTACTATTGGCACAATGTAAGTCAGGGCTGGGAAACCATCATCCCTGACCATCCTGGTGGGAGTCCATTCACACTGGGAGAGCCTCACCCTCCCCACCCCTGGCATACCCTCCAACATTTCTCCTATGAAAATAAGGAAGTCTTGTTCAATAATAATAATAGTAATAATAATTAATGAAATCACTCTTATTTGATTTTACAATACAAAATTATTTTTAAAAAATCAAATGCATATACAGAGATTCCTCCAAATTTCAGGACTTCCCCCTCCCCCCTCCCTGGAGTCCCATTTTAAACATTTAAAGCTGCATCTTATTCCATACTCTATTATATCAATCCATATTTTCCATGGTAATTGTTACACTACATGTGAAATCAAAATCCTGCCAAAGTTTCCACCTGCTTACAGTGGTCTTTTAAATAGCTTACACATTTTCCCCATTCTTCTGTAAAGTTTTTGTCCTCTTAGTTCCCGAATTTTCCAGTCAGCTTTGCCATTTCTGCATAGTCCATCAGCTTGGTTTGCCATTCTTCTCTGGTAGGGACTCTGGTATTTATACCCTGTCCATCTGCCTGGGATGCCCCAGCCACTCTGGGTGGCTTCCAACATATATGAAAACATAATAAAACATTGGACATTAGACACCTTCCCTATCTAGGGCTGCCTTCAGGTGACTTCTAAAGGTTGTATTATCACCTTGGCTCGGGGGCCACATAACTCCATACTCCAACATTTCTCTGATGAAAATAGAGATGTCCTAGGGTAGGGTTGTATTATTATTATTATTATTATTATTATTATTATTATTACCCTTGCATACGCTGCATTGTCCATTGGCCAGTAGCCATTTGTGGGAGAAAATCATTCTGGATTGTTTTTTTTCCATTTCCTTGATGGACAGTATCTGTTTGGCCATTTGTGAAATTTTGAATGCTTTCAGCAAATATTCCATCACCTTAGGTAGGGCAGAAATAAATATGACTTCTTCTTTTTTTTTTTCCAGGTCCAACGCAGGGAACAGCCAGCATTCAGTCTGGAACACAGCCAGCCCAGGCAACTGCCTTCGGAAGAAATACATCTGCAGTGAAGAGAGCCAAAATGAAGTGGTGCTTAAGCAGCAACAGTCGCCGCCGCCGCAGCAGCAGCAGCAAGACATCCCTCTCCCCCTCCTGACGAGAGACTCCCCAGCATCGCTGACCACAAACGGGAAAGCGGACTCCCTCAACGTGGCCAGGACCTCTGTGATCCAAGAGCTCTCCGAGCTGGAGAAGCAGATTCAGGTTATCAAGCAGGAACTGCAGTTGGCCATGAGCAGGAAACTGGAGCTGGAAGAGTTTCAGAGGACAAACAGGACTGTGGAGCCCTAAGTGGCTGGGCTCCGGCCCTCACAAGCCCTCTCTTCCCTGTAACTATTCATAATGCACTTTTCTTTCTTTCTCTCTCTCTCTCTTTTTTTTTTGTAATGCCAGAAAGCGGCACCGGAATCAACAAGCAATACGGCTGCTTCCTGCAAAACCAGCATTTTTTTTGCAGAAGGCACCAGCACCCCTGGTTCCCTCTTCTGGGAACGTTTCAAAGAGGCAAAGGCTCCGTGGGAAAACTTCGCCCTCCATCTGAAGAAGGGTTGACCCTCAGGCTGCAGGAAACACTTCCAAGCCTCTGGGGGACTCTTCCAAGCATCCAGAACACACAGCTCCCTGGTTTTCTTCTTGCCACGCTCTCAAATGGAATCCCCACTTTTTAGCCCTTTCTGTGCTTTTTTTTTTTTTTTTTTTGAAAGACTTAAAATGATGATTCAGATTTGTGCGTCCTGGTGGTGCTTTGTTTGGAGTTTGCTAGTGGAATTTGTTACGGCCTGCCTGGGGGTGGGGGTGGGTGGGGGGAAATACACCTTTGTGTGCTGAGGAACCCCAAGGCGTTGTTAGCGTGAAACCTTTCTGTTAATTTCATTAGCCAATCTTAACAACACTGGTGTCGATATCCACCCCAAAAAACATTTGGGCATAAGGACAAATACTAACAATCAATATCTTTTTGCAGAGGCTTAGTGCTGATCTAGGGACGCGGGTGGCGCTGTGGTCTAAACCACTGAGCCTAGGGCTTGCCGATCGGAAGGTCGGCGGTTCGAATCCCCCACGACGGGGTGAGCTCCCATTGCTCGGTCCCAGCTCCTGCCAACCTAGCAGTTGGAAAGCACGTCAAAGTGCAAGTAGATAAATAGGTACCACTCCAGCGGGAAGGTAAACGGCATTTCCATTTGCTACTCTAGTTTTGCCAGAAGTGGCTTAGTCATGCTGGCCACATGACCCGGAAAAACTGTCTGCGGACAAACAACGGCTCCCACGGTCAGTAAAGCGAAATGAGCGCCGCAACCCCAGAATTGTTCGCAACTGGACTTAACTGTCAGGGGTCCTTTACCTTTACCTAGTGCTGATCTACACTTCCAGGTTGGATTGTTGCAATGCTCTCCGCTAGGGGCTGCCCTTGAAGATGACCCAGATCTGGTCCAAAATACAGTGACCACATTCCTGGCTGGAACTCAGATAATTCCATAAAACAGTTGCATTGGCTTCCTACTTCAAGCTGCTCATGATAGTCTTTAAAACCTTAAAGAATTTAGGCCCCAATATAGTCATACCTTGGAAATCAAACAGAATCTATTCCAGAAGTCCATTCAACTTCCAAAATGTTCAAAAATCAAATCACGGCTTCTGATTGGCTGCAGGGAGTTCCTGCAGCCAATCAGGAGCTGTGGAAGCCCCCTTGGATGTTCAGGTTTCGAAAGAACATTCACAAACCGGAACAGTCACTTCCGGGTTTGCAGCTTTCAGGAGCTAAAATGTCTGAGTTCCAGGGCATTTGGGATCCAAGGTATGAATGTATCTGAAGGATCACCTACAGTCCCTTCCAGTTGTTAATAGTAACAGAAGTGAAGTTCAGAAATTCAGGGCGTAGTCCAGGAGAGAGTATTTTCTGTACTCGCCCTGAAAGTGTGGAATTCCCTCCTCCCAGCGGTGCATCTGGCTTCATCACTCTACAGCTTTTGGTGAAAGTTGAGGATACACCTTTTTACCCTGACCTTTGACCCCTGAGATGCGTGTTTTCAGGACTCACCTTATTCTTGGGACTGCCGTCCATTTTATCTATTGTTAATTCTGAATTTTAAATTGTCGCAACCCGCCCAGGGATTTGTTGGTGAAAGGCAGTTAACATATTTAATAATAATAGTTGTTACTGTCGTCATTATCATCATTATTATTAATTATACCGTCCTTTAATAGAAATTCTGAAGGCGGTTTACATAAATAAAAGATGAGAGGTGGTAACATTCTGGACTCTGCCACCTCAGAATGCAAGGAAAGGAATCATATATTTGAAAGATGGTCCACCCTCCCACATGGGGATGCGGGTGGCGCTGTGGTCTAAACCACTGAGCCTCTTGGGCTTGCCGATCAGAACATCAGTGGTTTCAATCCCTGTGACGGGGTGAGCTCCTGTTGCTCAGTCCCAGCTCCTGCCAACCTAGCAGTTCGAAAGCACACCAGTGCAAGTAGATAAATAGATACCACTGTGACAGGAAGGTAAACGGAGCTTCCGTGTGCAATGGTTTCTGTCACCGTGTTCTGTTGTGCCAGAAGCGGTATAGTCATACTGGCCACATGACCCGGAAAGCTGCCTGTGGACAAACACCGGCTCCCTCTGCCTGAAAGCGAGATGAGCGCCACAACCCCTTAGTTGCCTTTGACTGGATGTAACTGTCCAGGGGTCCTTTACCTTTTTACCTTCACTCCCACGTGAGAAACAAACCACCTTGGGTTACAAACCTTTCGCCCAGATGTGCTGGGCTGCTGAACCAAACCACTGTAGAGTTGGAAGGGACCTTGAGGATCATCTAGTCCAGCCCTCTGCAAGGCAGGAATATGCAGCTGTCCCATGTGGGGATCAAACCTGTAGCCTTGGTGTTATCAGACCAAGCATTAACCAACATGCAGGCAGGGTTCTTGTTGTTTTTCCCCTGTGGGGGAGCACTCAAAATGTGGCTTCCCACTCACCATCTTCAATGGTACAGCCTACAACTCAACTGCCACATCCTGGCTCTGGTGTGTGGATCAGCTCTCAGCGATCAAATACAATCAGACATCTCCTTGCTAACCTCTGCCCTTTTCCCTTCTCAAAAATCAGTTGTCAGGGCAGGGCCCAGCCACCCTCAGGTTCTTTCAGAGAATCAGCAGGCTTTGTACTCCGGTTTTCCACACAAAAAAGAATATTTTAAAATTATTATTTTTTGAAAAAAGCTACAGATAAAATTATCTATTGTATGGTTTTTCTTGAAGTGTTTCTAGTTTTCCAGAGTGCTTTTATCTATTTTGCCTAAGATTCCCAGTCATGATTTCAGGACCTGTTGTTTTAAGGCTGTTGATGGGGAACCTCTGGCTTATTGGGTTGGTCTAAAAGCCGGCGCCATGGCTTTAAATGTTTTTGAAGCACGACGTGGTATCCTTCCGTGAAATGTGTTGTGTAAGTTGCCGGTGGTGGCTTGCTCTCCAGTTGTCGATGTTTGTTCTTTATGCAGGTGCTATGCAAGCTGTGGGTGCGATAAAAAATGTCCAACGGCATACAACCAAACGGGCAAATCATCCCACCTACACTTCCCCACAACCCATACATACATAAGGAGCAGTGACGTTCAGTCAGTGGACTAAGGGGACTAGATTAGTCCTCTAAATGTTCCCAGTAAATTAGACTATTAAAGCATTAAAGCCTGGCACCTCCTTCCCCCAAAACCAGGAAGCTTCTGCCTGGCTTAGGGAAAGAGACACGGTGCTCTGAAGGGTTCAAGAACCATTTTACCCTCTTCCCAATGTCCACCTGGTTTTTGGAAGGAGGTAGAATGGCCCCAGCATCCCGTCAGGCCTGGCGACTCTTTCCCAAAGCCCAGGAAGCTTCTGTCCAGTTTAGGGAGGGGGGTACAATGCTCACACACGCAACATCCCCATCGCCCTTGCAAGCTACTCCCCTATGAAAAATTTCACTGTACACCACTAAATAGGAACAAAGATTATTTTACCATTGTGGGCCATTTAGCATGTTGCTTTGAGACATACTATATCCCAGTTTCCATAGGTAATGGATGGAGAATCTCTAGCCAGAGGGACATATTCCTTCGCAAGGGGTGTGTTCCAATGGTGGGTGGGGCAAGAGAAAAAAGTGGGTGGAGCTATTGGGGTAACTGTGACCTTTACACGGGGGGGGGGGGGGCGGGGGGAATCAGAGGCCTCCCCACATCTTTCCATAAAGACAAGCAAGAGGAATTACCACACTTCAGGGAGTTAGAAGCATTCCAAGGGCTCTACAGTTCTGATGGATTCATTTGGCTCTAAATAAATAAAATAAAATAAAATAAAATAAAGTAAAATACTTATACCCCACCCTTCTGATTGGGTTGCCCCAGCCACTCTGTGTGGTTTCGAACAGAATATAAAAAACACAGCAAAACACCAAACACTAAAAACTTGCCGATACAGGGTTCCCTTTCAGGTGTCTTCTAAAAGTCACATAATTCTTTATCTGTTTGACACCTGACGGAAGGGCATTCCGCAGCCAGGCGCCACTACCAAGAAGGCCCTGTAACTTCACTTCTCACAGTGAGGGAACTGTTGGAAGGTTCTCAGAGCTAGACCTCAGTGTCTGGGCTGAATGATGGGGATGGAGACGTTCCTTCAGCTAGGCCTGGGGCTCCCTGCCATACGTGCTCTCATGCTACTTTGGTTACCAGGCATTTCTTCCCCACAGTTAGGGCAGTTGCCTGCTTATGTCCCAAACTGGCCACAAATGCCTTGCTCGGGAGCCAGTGGAACTGATGACTCTACCCTTACCATAGAGCCAGGGGGCTCATTATGTAGAAAGGCAGGCGAGCAGTGAGCGAGGAGGCAGGAACCGTGCCAAAGTAGCCTGCTCACCACGATTTGGCAGCAGGCTTACTTTTCAAGTTTTTCTGCCTACTGCAGGGCAATAAGGGGGGAAAATAGGGCTACACATATGCCCCATGGACTTCCCTATGCATCTAATATCCATGTGCGGAACTTAAAGGAATGCAGTCACTGAATCTTGGCTCACTGCTTTCTCTGAATCCCAAGGCTTGAGAACCCAATGGATGTATACTGGCCAATGCCTAGAAGAATAGCTTATTGGTATGGCATCTGCCTTGCATATAGTCTCAATCCCTGGTAGGGTTGGGGAACTCCCAAATAACCACTGCCTGTCCGAGCTAGATAGAGCAACGGTCTGATACGGTATAAGGTAGCTTCCGATATTACTAGATAGCATCTCCCACTAAGGGCCACCAGGCAATTCTACCCTACCAAAAAAACCCTCCTCTTTCCCTCCTCTTCTGGTACATATGACACTTCCTTTTCTTTTGTTCTTTCAATTATCCAACAGAAAGCCAGCACTACTAGACATTCAGCAGCTTAGGTGCGAATTAATGAAGTCCACCCCCAACTTTTACAAATCAGCTCTGGCTATCGTCTCCCTTTTCTGGTTGAAAACTCCGGTTGGTGGGTTGGTGGGGGTCAGGGAGGTGCTGGTCATGGTTGTATGTTTTTGGTTTTGAAATAAATTTTAATAGTATTTTTTTTTAGGCTGGTTGATTTGCATGATGGGTTACTGGTGCTGTCTGAAGAGCAAATCCACTTTGATCAAGGGAGAAGACCAACCCAGGATCCCATGATTGCCTTGTCTATAATATTGGTTTATTATCAGCAACCATAGGCTTTCAGGTGACTTTTATACGCTGGTGTAATGATAGGAAACTTTCACACATGGAACATGATCGTAAGACAATTAAAAGCACACCCGAGTCCTGCTGAAATTTATTAACACTGGGGGGTTTGCTACGGGAGCAGCGCTCCTAGCTAAAGGAAGGCACACAGCAGTTAGTTAACTCTCTACAGTGGTACTTCAGGTTAAGTATTTAATTCATTCCGGAGGTCCGTTCTTAACCTGAAACTGTTCTTAACCTGAAGCACCACTTTAGCTAATGGGGCCTCCTGCTGCCGCTGCACGATTTCTGTTCTCATCCTGAAGCAAAGTTCTTAACCCGAGGTAATATTTCTGGGTTAGCAGAGTCTGTAACCTGAAGCATATGTAACCTGAAGCGTATATAACCCGAGGTACCACTGTATTGGCAAAGCTGACACAGCAGTTTCCACGGCCCCAATACCCATGCAAAACAGCCTAGCATCTAGGCATCTGTTCCTAGGTCTGCGTTCTATGGAACAGTTGCAGCAACAGTGAGCTACTCTCCCTCCATCAGCTTATATATCTTCCCTCAACGGGCTGAGCACCCACAGCCAGAGTTTATATCCACTCTTTCCACTTCAATTCTCTTCTGCTTCTGGGAGAAAGTAGTGCAGCTACAACCCGACTGTTTCAGGTTTAAAAGATCCCCTGCAAATACAGAGATTATTGCTGCTCTCTGGCACTGAACATCTTCCATTTATGCAGCTCATACACCAGGAAGGACAGCTCAGTGGAAAACAGATCTTTTGGTTCTCTCTCCAACCAGATGCCCAAAGCAAGTTCTGCAGGGCTTCAGAGTCCTTTATGTAAGCAGTACATTCCAGGATGCCAGGAAGCGAAGCAGTCAAGGGTGGTGACTCACATTGATCCTGTAAGTGTATTAACAGCTGAAAAGATTTTGAAACCTGCTTCCAGCCACCCGAGACAGATAGGATGGGCTAGAACATGAAACAGAAACTCACACTATGCATAGGTTTTATGTGGCACATGCCAAGTTTCAATTGGGCCACAACTGTCTGTCTCGACTGTCAGGAACTCTTCAAGCAGGTAGCAGTCCATACGCCTCTGATGCCCAGCTGACAAAACCTTCTGCCCTGTTCGTCTTCTGATGGGCAGAAACAGCTCAGCAGCCTGAAGTTTGAGGCGGCTCTTGATGGATGCACTACAGATAAAATATTTCAGTTGAACCATAACTGGCAAACCAGACACAGAAAGGGCAGAAGTTTAAAACGTGGCCCATGTTAATTCTCCTATGATAAAGATGGGATTCCAGTTGTGCACTGGTAGATCTCTGGTTGATCAGCAGTAGATCAGGCAAGGATTTCTGGCTCCCTTAATTTATTGCAGCAACAAAATTACTTCCCATACTCTTAAATTATGACAAAAACGCAGGGCAACCAGGAATAGATGTTTCCTTCTGTAGCCTATATGTATATATTGTTATTCCTACAGAGCCATGCATGGGATCCCAGGGGTCTTGTTCCTCAACCAGGGTCAGTGCTCCTTTGGAGAAAAGACGCAGCCGAGACTGTCATAGCTTTAGTATTTTAGATGGAGTCCAGATCTCACAGTATGGTCCTTAAGAGGGGGTTGGTTCCCCAAGATGGATCTGCCTTTTCCCAGCTATTCCAAGCCTCCTCCAAAGACCCCAAACGCTTCCTGTAGATCCCAGGGGTGGATCTCCAGTGGTGCCTTGGATTACAAACTTAATTCATTCCCGAGGTCCGTTCTTAACCCGAAACTGTTCTTAATCTGAGGCGTTTTCGCTAATGGGGCTTCCCACTGCCACCACTGCGCAATTTTCGTTCTCATCCTGGGGCAAAGTTCTCAACCCGAGGTACTACTTCTGGGAGTTTGTAACCCGAAGCGTTTGTAACCCAAGGTACCACTGTACTATGAAACTAATGAAGCTTAAGCTTCAAGGCCCCTAACCCCAGAGGGACCCCAGAAGCAACTTTAGTCTACATTGCTTAAAAACTTTGGGTCTAGTAGACCCAATTAGAGTCACACGACTCAACATGATTTTTGTTGTTGTGTATATTTCAGCAATCCCGAAGTTTGAAAGTCAGTAGCAGAGATGCTGTAAATCTGTTGCGGAATAGTGTAGGGGCCCTACACAAAGAGGGCACAGCAGAACACTCAAGACACTCAGGATATTGCTCAAGGCTGCACCATCTCCCTATCTACACACACACACAAACACACACACACACACGAGTGTGTATGTCAACATCCAGGGCTGTCAGGTAAACCAAGGATTCACTTCTGAATCTTTCCTCTTCTGGTGCAGCAAGGAATGTGCATTGGTTCAGAGACAGAGATGGGCCCATCACCTTCTGAAACCTCAAGCTCTGTTATGTGCACGGCACTGGAAATTATTGCCTCACTTCAGAAGGTCAGGATTAAGTCCAGTCTTAAGCCTGGGGTGGTTTCATTTCCATCATTCTTCTGCCCACACACAAGTGCCTGCCTACAGTAAGCCTTTAAAGGGTTACACCAAGTCACCTTGATGCAACCCCTACTGTGTGTGGGACCATAGAGACTCCACAAGCTTCTCAGTACACACAACTGCAAGCACGGACATACACAAAACAGTGAGACACTTTGACCGGGAAGAACAGTTTTCTCCTTTATTAGAAAGTAAAGGAACTTAAAGCGATGAGAAAGCTTGATGAAAACTACTTCCAAGCCAACTTCCCAGTTTTAAGGTTGTTGTTTGGTTTAAGCCACAGGCCAATTCACATCAAGGCCGAAAGCATACACCGTGTCTCCACAACAACCATCTATAACAGGCACAGGCAACAGCTGATGACTGGCTTGGTGGCTGGGCTGTGCCTAAAGGAAAAGCCAGTGGGGGGAGGGACCCCCTGAAGATTAAAAAAAACAAAAACCAAGAGTACAAAAAAAAAATTAACAATAACCCAGCTGTACCCTCCAGCAAAAAAGGGATCTGCCATTACAAAAAGAAAAGAAAATCGGTGAAAGAGAGGGGCAGTAGCCAGCCTGCTGATGGGAAATTAATATGGTGGTTGGCAGCAAGAGAGGGCTCTCTGGCCTCCCGCAACTCGGAAGGCTCAGCCAATGTAGATGCGATGGAAGTCATTGGCCCCGAAGGCAGCGTTGCACTTGGGGCACTTGCGCTGCCGGGTGTCGTAGCGCGTTTTCACGCACTCAAAGCAGAAGACGTGGAAGCACTTGGTGAGCACAGCATCCTTCTTGCGCATGTTGCAGCAGGGGCAGGTCAGGCGGCCCTTGGGAAAGGAAGAGGCATCGTTTAAGGTACACCTGGCTGATGCCGAGGCTAACGACAACAACAACAACAACAACAACAACAACAACAACAACAATAATTCCTTTGTACGCCGCCCATCTGACTGGGTTTCCACAGCCACTCTGGGCAGCTTCCGACATATATAAAAACATAATTAAACATTAAACATTAAGAAAATTCCCTGGTCCTGAATGGAATAACAGTGGCCCTAAAGGACCAGGTGCGCAGCCTGGGAGTCATTTTGGACTCGCAGCTCTCTGTGGAGACTCACACTGTCTACCAGCTCCACCTGGTACACTGGCTGAGACCCCACCTGACTGCGCATTATCTCACCAGAGTAGTACATGCCCTGGTTATCTCCCACTTGGACTACTGAAATACACTCCACGTGGGGCTACCTTTGAAGGTGACCTGGAAACTACAAGTAATCCAGAATGCGGCAGCTAGACTGGTGACTGGGAGCAGCCGCCAGGACCATATTGTTTACAACAGGGTGGGGAGCCCGTGGCTCTCCAGATGTTGCTAGGACGGCAACTCTTTCCTATCATCCCTGGGTCTGATGGGAGATGAGGGGCGGAGTCACATCTGGAAGGCCACCAGTTCCTCACCTCTGATTGCCCCAAAGTGTCAGAGGGTTCTCTCCTGCTATTAGCTCAGAACTGCTGCCATGTCCCAGCCACAGTCCCTTGGGCACTGCTAACTGGGGTCTACTTCCAATGCTAATCTGCCTCAGCCCAAATCCATCCTCCAAGTGGGGACGTTAGCATCCCGTTGCCTACCTTGTAATCTTTGATCTCCTCCATAAGGATCTCGTCGCAGTTGGGGACCATGTCAGGTTTCTTGGTAGTCTCCAGTTTCCTCCGCAGCCTCGAGATGTCTTCCTGCAGGGGAACATTAGCCAAATACATGTCATTAGGACCAGCACCTTCTCTCCTAAGAGCTGCAAAAGGCTCCCAGGTGTAAATTTGCAAGCTCTGCCCATTTTCCTTAAAAAACTGGGGTGGGGGGCTTCTTCACAAGGGAGGACGCATCACACACATTCAAAACATACTGGTATGATACATGATTAGCTTAGATATTTTGGATGAGGCAGAGCAATGTGACCATGAAGCTCCGGCTTCAGGAAGTGAGGGATGTCAAATGTGCTTCCTAGAGGATTTGACTGGCCAGTTGGGAAGATATTGCTGGACAAAGACAAGAGTCTTCAGTGCTCACTATAGCACATTTTTCAAATGCAAAGGTCCCCATTTTGATCCCTGGCATCTCCTGGCAGGACTGGGCATGTGCCCTGCCTGAATCCCAGGCAGCTGCCATCAGTATGTGTGGACAACGCTCTGCTGAGCAGACCGAGTGTCTGAGTCAACACATGGCAACTTCCTACGTAGAGATTCTTCTTAAGTAGGGATTCACAACCAGCAACGACCAGGGAGAAAAACAGTGATGGAAAACAGCTGAAGTTGAGCCATGGCGATGGAGGGCAACCATTCAGAGAAGGTGCAAACCAAAGCACTGGCAAAGAGAAAGAGGCAGGAACTTTGAGTTAATATGAATGGAAACAAAGGCAGATTGGGCCCAAGGTAGCCAAAGCCGCCCGCCGGGTACCTGGGCTCGCTTGAAGTTGAACATGTCTTTCTCCTTGGTCACACTGTTCTCCACAATCTCATCCTGGAAGTCGTGCAGCTTCTTCTGCGCCAGCTCCAGCTGCGCCCGAAGGTCATCAGCCAGCTGGGCCGCATCCATAGCCTGAAGTGCAAAACAATGAAAGCTCCTCTCTCTCTCTTTCTGGCCAGCTGCTGACCTTGCAGGGATGGAGAAAAGCAGCCCAGAGCGTCAACCTGTTGTTGCACTTCCCACTTTTAAAAGGCGTCTGCAGACCTTTTTGCTCACAGCTCCCTACTCAAAGGCAGCAAAGCTTTCAGGCTTTGCTTTGGCAAAATCTTCAAAGGGAAGATTTAAGAGTCAAAAGAGGGGGGGGGATCCTGGAGGGTAAAATCGAGCAGGTTATTATTCTGGCTGCACTAAGGTGCAGCACAGAAATAGCCACAGATAAGGAGCCAAGAATAACCTGGATGGGTTAACAGAAGGCCTGAGGTCCTCCAGATATCACAGGACCAAATGCCTCCAGCTTCTCCAGCATGGCCAACAGGCAGGGAGGTGTGTCCCAGCAGGATCATTCTCATCTCCACACTGTGCCCACATATACCAACCAAGAGCAGGTGATGGAGTAGCCAGAAACCAAACTGCATGCCTCTTTTTGTTGTTGTTTGGCTGGTGCAGCAGTGCCCATTCCCACCAGTGCCATTTCTTCAGGGGGAGGGAACCCTTCCAAGGGATTCTCATCACTATCATCATCAACCCCCTCCTCTCCTCCTGACCTCTGACCCCACTGCTTGCTCTGCTTCCCTGTTACTCTCCCATCACTTATCCCTCCCAGAAAACTCCGCCGAGCTAATTATTTTCATCTGGCTGCCCTGCTCGTTATCCCTTTGAAGTTCCACTCTTCCTTTCATCCGCTGCCCCTTTTGGTCTTCATCAAATCTTTCTGTGGCCACTGGTTTGGTGTGGTGTGTGGGGCTTTTTGGGAAAAACAAACAAACAAACAACTCCAGAGGGGTATGTATAATCTGGTTTTGTGTCCTAATTACGGCATTATTTGGGATTTCTCAGCGGCTTCCCCCTGGAGGGAGATCAAATAAAATAACCATCCCTTTGTATTAATGATGGGGCAAGCGTTCAAAGGACTCACACAGCCACTGCAGTTCAGAGAGAAAGAAGCCGGTCGGCGTGTCTTCGTAACTACCTTCCAGGCACCAGGCAAACTGAGCCCCTGGCCCCCTCGGGCTTTTCACAGCGTTTCATCTGGCTTTGAGGATAGCTGCTCCTCTGCTCAGCTTGCAGTTTGCTTTATTGGTTTCCTTCTGCCTATTGGGTGTTTTTATTATGTTCTTTTGCAGCCATGGGTTCCTGCTTTGTCTTACTTTATCGCTAGCTTTCTTAAATGTAAAGGGCGAGATACGCTTTCTAATAAATAATGCTGCTTTTCATTTTACTTGTATTCCTTACAGCGATATTCTGCCTTTCCTCCAAAATAGCACAAGGCACTATATGAGCCCACCTGCATTTAACATCGCAAACGGCCCTGTGGGTGGTGGGGGACTGGTCCAAGATCAGTAATTGAGCTTCATGAACAGCTCCAATGGGTTTTGGTGCAATAACCACCATATTGATACGGTAAGCAACTTATGCCTATTTGTTTCCATTAATTAATTTAAAAGCATTTCTAGACCACTCAACATTTTAAATATCTAAGCGGCATATGAAAATACAACAGTACCATAAAAACAGAGATGCAATATAAGAGCCACTAAAAACAGCTGTTACAGAAGCAGAAATGCCAGAATAACAGGGTCCAATCTTATGGGTCAGAGAAAGCCTGGGCAAAAAGATGTGTCTTCACATGACATCTATGAAAACACACCTTCTTGGATAAGGCTTCTCATATGGAATAGGAAGGGCATTCCACAATGCAAGGGCAATGATGGATAATGCCTGGTTTTGAGTCACTGCCCTATGATATTCCGCAGGTTGTGGGGCCCCCAAACCCCCCCCCCCCCCCGATGATCTCAGTAATCTTACAGGCCTACACAGGCGCAGGCAGTCTTTTCGAGCTTACCTTCCGCTTGTTCATTTCCAGGGCCTGGGTTCGCAAGCCCAGCTCCTTTTCTCCTGTGCCAATGTTGCTCTGCAGGAGATGCTCTTTCTCCTCTAGCTTGCGTACAACTTGCAACTGGGCATCCACCTTCAAGAGGCAAGAACACAGAATCACAGAATTGCAGAGTTGGAAGGGGCCCTGAGGATCATCTACTCTGACCCCCTCCAAATGCAGGAATATGCAGCTGTACCATACGGGGATCGAACCTGCAACCTCTGCATCATCAGCACTACACTCTAACCAACTGAGCTATCCATTCTGCTCATCACAGCCATCAAGAATGTTACCTGCCCCAAAGTGGAAATAAGCAGAAGTCCCAGAAAAAGAAGAATGGATACAAAAACTAATGGAATATGCAGAAATGGCGAAAATTACCAAAAAAATAAGAAATCAAGATAACTAACTTTTTTTTATAAAAGAATGGAAATAGTTTATTGAATATTTACAGATAAATTGTAAACTGATAAAAAACATTAGCAGGAATAATATAATAACCTGCAGTTTTATAACAGTATATATTTACAGAAGATAAATAAATGAGCATAATGGATATGCAGAAGATATTAAAAAAACAAATTTAAGGAACCAGAGAAAGAGGGGGAAGGAAGTCAAAATTTGGAAATGTTAAATTGACTGTAAAACTAATGAAATGTATAAATTTGGAAAATATGGGGGGGGGGACCCTAAAAGAAAACCTTGCTTTTTCTTGAAGGCGACAGGTGAAGTATTCAGGAAACTGAATTCTGAACCCCAGGCACTGAGCCCTTTGCTCCTCCTGTCCAACTCCCCTTTCCCCACTCACCTGTGTCTTTAAGGTGAGCACCTGGTCTGCCAGCTCCTCCTTCTCTTCTTTCAGCAGCTTGTGGATCTGGTTGGATTTGATGCGCTCCGACATGAGCTTGAAGTTGGCGTCGTCCTTCTCTCTCAGCTGCTGCATCAGGCGGATGTTCTGTTCCTGCATGTCCTCAAAGGCCTGGCCCGTCACGTCCATTTCGGAGAGCAGCGCCTCCTCTTCCTGGAAGAACGGCAGAGCAACCAATGGGGAAACGAGGCTGTACTTTCAACCCTTCCCTTTCCACCGGGGGGGGGGGGTGCTCCTGAACTCCCACCAGCCCCAGCAAGCATGGCCACAGACATATTTATGAGTTCCTCTTTGAAATTTTCAAGAAAGGAAGAAAACAAGCATTAAAAAAAAAAAATGGGTGAAAGATCTGGAGATTAATACACAGGGCAGAGTTTGGGGCTGGACTGGCAATAAAACAGGGGAAAATATTAGTAAGCAATAAATCTAAGAGATCATTACCACAAAACCTGACACCAATTGTCTTTGACCCCTCATAAACTGAAACACGTATAGTCTGGCTCATGTTTACTGTGGGAGATGTGGTATAGCACACACATTTTATATTCATATTTTCAGGAAACATAACAAGATAAAAAATTTTTTTACTGCAATCATACTTTGGACTATATAAAAGCAAATCACATAGTTGGAATCCACCCCCCCAAAAAAAAAAATCCAATAAATTATCTAGAAGAGTGAGTAGAGAGTACAGATGTAGAAGTGGTAACTAAACTCCTGACTGCAGCTAAAAGATTGATTTCAACGTATTAGGTTTTTTTTAAAAAAAGCAAAATGGTTTTGTAGAATCTGGCATATGGCGATAACGTATAAACTCGCCATGTACAACCAATGGACAATGTAATGTGTGAACACAGATTTATAAAGATGGGCAAGGCCTTTTTTTTTGTTTTGTTTTTTTGTACTGCAGATTTACCGCAAGGATAGAAGACTATATTCACTATTTTATTTTGAAAGGCCTTTTGGAAAAATAAACTCGTTGTTTTTATCTCTTCCTATTTTTATACAGAAACTTTCTCTCTAACACTCCTCACCTGCTTAGCCATGGCGAGTTTCTTCTGCAGGTATTCTATCTGTTCCTCCACAGCCCGGATCTTCCGAAGAGCGTCCTCGTCTGCCATTTTTTTGCTCTCTTTCTTCTCCTTGTCCTCCAGTTCCTTCACCCTCTGCCTCAGCTCCTCCAACTGGCAAAAAGTAGGTCAGGAAAAGGAGGTTGGGTTGAAAAAATAATAAGTATATACACAAAGTATGAAATGTGGTGACAGTAATAATAATACAACAAAACAACAACACCACAAACTGGCTTATAATTATAAAACCAAATTTACTAGAATAATAGCTAGAATAGAGATAGACTTGTAACAATTCAAACAACAGAACCATTTATCCAGTCTGTATAGTGGTTACTGCACATGTAACTTGTTAAGATACAGTTGTATATTTATCCATCCATGTTTACAGTATCTCCAGGCTTTGTCTTGCACATGGCACCTTAGTATGTTTGTTGTTCTATTCTAGCTATTATTCTAGTAAATTTGGTTTTATACTTATACAGTTTGTGGCGTTGTTGTTTTGTTGAAAAAATAATAACCAGGAAAGGGATTTTTTAAAAGGCCACAAAAAGCTACTACCAACCTTTGGCCATCACCTCCCGGAGGAAATTTGTCTAGGATACATGTGGTTTTCAAGGAATTAAACTTTGGTGAGGCATCAAGTTTTCCCCAGGTCCACAATGCAGCTTTAAGGCAGAGCGCTACCCTCCACAGAACCCTTTGCGTTTCGCAAAAAGTGGGGAGGACTTTGCAGCAATGGACCTTAAGTGGGAGGGGGTGGACTTGTGGCCGTCCAAATGGATGCTGTTGGACTGCGACTCCCATCAGCTCCTGTCAACATGGCCACTGGTGGTGGAAGCTGCAATATCTGGAGGTCACTGCTTCCCCAGCCCCGCCTTCAAAAGTCTATGGAGGAAATGTCCAAGTGCTGTCCCAGGTTACTATGCTGCTGAGAGCCTAAGAAGCCCCATGAGGAACGGGAGAACAGAATATAAACACCGATTGGGTGGATGGGAGGTTGCCTGCTCTCGATGGGGTTACACTCCCTCCGAAGGAGAAGGTACGTGGCTTGGGGGTCTGGATCCTTTGCTCTTGCCTCAGTGGTGTGGAGTGCCTTTGGCTGGTGACCCAGCTATATCCCTATCTAGACAGGGATAGCCTTACTGTCACCTATGCTTTGGTAACCTCTAGGTTGAGTTATTGCAATGCATTATACGTAGGGCTGCCTCTGAAGACAACTTGGAACTTCAGCTGGTACAGAATTCAGCGGCCAGGTTGCTCAGTCAGTTTGAGCATATTACACCGATCCTGGCCCAATTCCACTGGCTGTCCATTAGTTTCCAGGCCCAACTCAAAGTGGTGGTTTTGACCCACAAAACCTTCAAAGGCTCAGGACCACAATACCTCAAGGACTGCCTCTTTCCATATGAACCTACTTGGGACCCTGAAATCATAACCTGAGGCCCTTCTTCGTGTGCCCCCCCACGAGAGGTTCGGAGGATGGCAACACAAGAAGGGGCCTTTTCTTCAGTTCGTGGCTCCATGTTTGTGGAAATCTCCCCAGGGAAGTTTGCCTGGTGCTTTCATGATACGTCTTTAGGTGCCAGGCAAAAACATTCCTCTTCCAACAGGCCATGGGCTGGATGACATTCTATGTCCTTTTAATTGTGTTTGTTGGGTGCGGGCGGTGAGGGGTTTGTTTCGTTCTTGTCCAGGGGGCCACATATTCAGGATCTAGATAGCCCTTGCGGTCCCTTCCAGTTCCACAGTTCCAGAAAGACTTGTTTTTATTATGCATTTTGTGTTTTTGTTTTGTATTTTGATGCTGTGAACTGCTGCCCTGAGCTATTCAGACAAAAGGTAGGTGGCATGCAAATTCGATAAGTAAAATAAAATAAATTGGGCAATGGCAGGCACAATTACCTCAGCTTTGGCCTTCTTCTCTGCAGCCATCAGTTGGACTTTGTCTCTCTGCTCCTTTGGGGCTGAGCGGTACATATCCAAAAGCAATTTCATTTCCTTCTGGCTTTCTTGAGCCTTCCTGAATATATTGAAAAAGGAAAGTGAGAATGCAGCTAAGGCCAAACAGCATAAGATATGGTCTGCTTCAAATCAAGAACTGCTTCCTGCCATCTCATTGTGGGACTCTGAGTAGGCATGTATTGGGTGCAAAATAGGGAAACTTCAATCCAAATGTGTTCTGTATCTTTGAACGAGAACAATTCAGTTCTCGAGCTGGGCGATCTATGGTCAGAACTGGATGCTCACAATTTTTCTGGCAAAAGGTGTTTAAGGAGATAACGGAAATCGCTGGGTTGAAGCTGACCGAAAGTCCAGAGGTAGCATTACTATCAATTTACGACGGGGTGGAAGGATCACAGGCTATGAAGGACTTGTTCACAAATTTATTGACAGCTGCACGAATTACGATAGCTAGGAAGTGGAAGGGGCAAGCAGAATATAAAATGTAATAATGGTATAAAGAGGTGTGGGATATAGCTGTTAATGATAAATTAACATGTGCCATTAAGGTAAGACGGGGAATATGCAAGAAAAATGATTTTGTGGAGATATGGAGGGTGTTTGTTGAATTTGTACTGTTAAAATGGAAAGAGATCAAACCATCGCAAGAGGTGTTGAATTCTGGGAGGTTGGATAGTTACAATGGAATGGTCTCGGTGGTGGGGTGAACATTTTTATTCTTATTTATTTATGATTATAACTTTGTCAGATAAAATAAAATAGAACTGGAATGCCCAGGAGGGAGTGTGCAAGAACTGTTTCTCAGTGACTGAGAGCTTCAGACAATGAGAGGCCCAATGGCCCAGAGAAGAGAGATTGCAACCACCCAGGCCGGCACATTAAACAATGGGGGATACCTTTTCGCGAATCCTAAGAGGGAGACAGTCACTATGTATGTGATGGTTCTTGTCCTTGAACTGGGTAAGAAAGCTCACTTGGCCTCATGTGCTGCACACATCCACACAGCCCAAAGACTAGTGCTGACAGCTGAGAAACAGCCCCAGAGGGCTCCTAGCAAATCCATGAACATCATCTGGCTTACTACCAGCAGAAACTTAACCATGCCTACTCAGGAGCGCATCCTACTGACTTAAATGGGGCTCACTCCCAAGCAAGCGGGGTTAAGACTGCAGCTTTGTTATGTAAGTTCATGAAATTTGGAACAGGCTAGCTAGGCACAACAGCCGCACGACAATTCAGAGCCTTGCGGCCACCTGTTGAGATCCAGATATGTAGGACGCCGGAAACAGCCACACCAACAGAACAGAACAGTTGTACCTTGGATCTCAAATGCCTTGGCTCCCGAACAAACCGGCTCCCAAAATACAGTGGTGCCCCGCAAGACGAATGCCTCGCAAGACGGAAAACTCGCTAGACGAAAGAGTTTTCCGTTTTGGAGGTGCTTCACAAAACGAATTTCCTATGGGCTTGCTTCGCAAGACGAAAATGTCTTGCGAGTTCCTGTGGGGTTTTTTTCCTTTCCCCCCCTTTTTCTAAGCCGCTAAGCCGCTTATCTGCTTATCCGCTAAGCCGCTAAAAGCCGCTAATAGCGCTAATCCGCTAATCCGTCAATGGGCTTGCTTCGCAAGACGAAAAAACCACTAGACGAAGAGACTCGCGGAACGGATTCTTTTCGTCTTGCAAGGCACCACTGTATTGAAACCTGGAAGTGAGTGTTCTGGTTTACAAACGTTCTTTTGGAACCCAGCATCCGACGTGGCTTCCGATTGGCTTCAGGAGTTTCCTGCAGCCAATCCGAAGCCACACTTTGGTTTCTGAACGTTCTGGAAGTTGAACAGACTTCCAGAACGGATTCTGGAAGGTACAGCTGTACACCAACAATACTGCCAAATGATCCAACCACCAAAGAGCAAACTGCGCCCATCTTACTTTAGATCCGACTTCAGCTGCTTGACCAACTCGGCTTCCTTCTTCCTGCCATCGTCGTGCTTCCCCTTGTCCTTGTCTTTACTGAACTCTCTCTCCTTCTCAGATTCCTTCTGCTTCTGCCGCTCCCTCTCTTTCTCCTTCTCCTTCTCCCGTTCCCGCTCCTTCTCTTTCTCTTTTTCCTTCTCCCGCTCCCGCTCCTTCTCCCGCCGCTCCCGCTCCCGTTCCTCTTCGTCCCGTTTCGCTTTGCTCTCCAGCGCGTCCTCGGCAGGGCCCTTGGAGGCAGAGCCCTGGGAAGAAGAAGGGTCGTCGGCGTCCTGCTTGATCTCCAGCGGCTCCTCCTTGGGGTCCTCGGTGCTGGACTGGGAGTGCAGGAGGGCGCTCCCGCTGCGGGAACGAGTCTGCAGAACAGCGGGACATGCGCACGCATGAGAACATGCAAAAGCTGCCTTCTGTCGCCGGTTCATCCAATGTGGTGCTGTCTACTCTGATTGGCAACCGCCACCCAGGATTTCGGATAGGGGCATTCCCAGCCCGACTTGGAGATGCCAGGACTTGGGACCTTTTGCATGCAACACAGGTGGTCTATACCTATAAGCTATGACCCCCTCCCCCCCAAACTTACATGGAATACTTTCCCATCAGGGTTGTTTATGGGCTTCTCTTGCCCTTGGACTTGACTGGAAAGACAAGGACACCCTTGACACCCTTGCTCTGGCACATCCAGGACAGAGCTTTGAGAAGAGGGTGGGAGCACAATGTGCTTTTGGAGTGATTGTGTGCTGAGCACAAATATAATTTTTAAAGTGCCCATATGGATTGTTTTTCTTTGTGTTTCTCTCTCTCTTATGCTATCAATAGGTTTGGCTTTCTCTACCACACTCATTATTGTTCAATAGTTTAGCACGACCTCTTAATAATAATAATAATAATTTTTTTAAAAAAATTATACCCCACCCATCTGGCTGGGTTGCCCCAGCCACTTTAGTCGGCTTCCAGCACATATAGAAACATAATGAAATATCAAACATTAATAGTAACTATCTGATCCAATAGAAAAAGTCACAATAAACCTTAAATAAACAACTTATATCAAATAAAGCAATATTCAATAATGCATTAGACTCTAATAGCAAAGAACTATGATGAAGAATGATAAATTACAATAAATAATTGCTAATCAATAATCAATAAAACAGCAAATCACAATGCATAAAATACCGTAAAACATATTTATATAAAACTATGTACCATATTTTTCTGTGTATAAGACTAGCCTTTTTCCCCTAAAAAATAATGTCAAGAATTAGGGGGCATCTTATACATGGATACATCTCCCCCTGTTTTCTTAAATCCGAGGCCCCCAAAATAGGGGGTGTCCTATACATGGGGGCGTCTTATAGACGAAAAATACATTAATCCTTCATTAAGGATACATTAAGCCTTCAACATTAATGAAAGCCCTTTTTAGGAACTTGAAAAAGAACACCCTGATTACTCATGTAGAGAGAGAGTGTGCATATAGGTATAGAAATATATAGATATACAGTATAATGCATGCTCGCAAAAACTGCTGAGGGTAAGCTCCATTGAAAAAGAGGCCTTGCCCCCTTTTCTGTCACTCACATATGCTATTTTAAAAAAACCCGCCCTAAAAAGACACCGTCTCACTTCCCACCTTCTCACTTGTCTCATCGGCTTCTCCACCTCCCTTACCTTGCTCAGATCAGACTGTGCCTCCCGCAGCTTCCGCTTGTATCTCAGGACCTCCCCTTTCAGCTGGTGGTTGTGGTTCTGGAGGCTGCTGATGAGGTGCCGCATCTCCCGATTGATAGGACCTGCGTGAAGACCATCACATGGGAAGAGCCAAGATACAGTAAGATCTTCCAGCTCTTCTAGATCGGTTGCAAAAGAACCTGAGAAGGGGCCTTCCTTTCAGGAGATTTTCCCCCAGCTGGTCCAGTCTAAGGAAGGGGAACCTCAGGATCAAGTGTGGCCCTCCAGGCCTTTCTATCTGGCCCTTGGCACTCTCCTTAGACCACACTCCCTCTCCCTCTAAGCTACATCTCTCGCCAGTTCCTGGACAGAGGACAGAGAGGGGTGTGTGAGTATACGTGTAGAAACTGAGGTCCAGCGCCGAGGGCCTTCTGGCAGTCCCCTCACTGCGAGAGGCCAAGTTACAGGGAACCAGGCAGAGGGCCTTCTCGGTAGTGGCATCCGCCCTGTGGAACATCCTCCCAACAGATGTCAAGGAAATAAACAACTACCTGACTTTTAGAAGACATCTGAAGGCAGCCCTGTTTAGGGGAGGGTTTTTAATGTTTGATGCATTACTTGTATTTTAATATTTTGTTGGAATCTGCCCTGAGTGGCTGGGGAAGCCCAGCCAGATGGGCGAGGAATGAATGAATGAATGAATGAATAAATAAATAAATAAATAAATAAGTTATTATTATTATTATTATTATTATTATTATTATTATTAACTAACCTACTGTACAAAGGAAAAATTGTGTGTGTTTTGCTGTGATCCACCCTGAGATCTTTGCAAGGAGGACGGCATGCAAACTTAATAAATAAATAAAACAAAACGAATAAGTAAAACAAACTAAAACAAAAATTGCACGTGTTGCTTTGCTCGCTTTTGTATTTGGCCCCACCCACCTGTGGTATACGGACCCCTAGAAATTTTCCCAGAAAGGAATGTGTTCCTCGGACCGAAAAAGGCCTTGACTGTCTCCAACCTAATGAAGGGCAATGACTGTACGGCATGGATGGACTCCAACTGCCATCAAGCCCAGCTACAATCCAGGAGACAGAAGCTGGAGCCCAACAATATCTGAAGGGTCACAGGCACCCTGCCCCTGATGCACAGTTGTCAGAGCGGCCAAGAATGAGACCCTGCAGAAGACACCAAAATGCATGGAATCTCGCTTCCCAGTTACTCGGCCGCCATACAACTTAGATGTATTGATTCATTCCATGTATAACCAGTCCCTTCCTTTTTTCCTTAAAAGCAGCGTTTATCAAACTTGGGTCTCCAGCTTTTTTTGGGGGGGGGGTTAAAATATTTTTTCAAATTTATACGTTTCATTCGTTTCACAACCAATCTAACATTTCCAAATTTTGACTTCCTTCCCCCTTTCTGCGGTTCCTTAAATTATTTTTTTAAATATCTTCTGCATATCCAAGTTCATTTAACTTGCTCGTTTGTTTATCTACCGTAAATATACACACATATAAAACTGCAGGTTATTACATTAATCCTGCTAATGTTCTTAGCTGTTTACAATTTATCTGTAAATATTCAATAAGCCATTTCCACTCTTTTATAAAAAGTTTGTTATCTTGATTTCTTATTCTTCCGGTATTTCTGCATATTCCATAAGCTTTTGTATCCATTTTTCTTTTTCTGGGACTTCTGCTTCTTTACACTTTGGGGCAAGTAACATTCTTGCCACTGCAGTAGCATACATAAATAAATTTCTATACAATTTAGGTAGCTCTGTCCCTAATAATTCTCAAAAGAAATCTGTAGCTAGCAGGACCATTGGTCAGGGCCGATGGGAGTTGTAGTCCAACAACAGCTAGAGACCCAAGTTTGAGAAACACGGCTTTAAAAGACGAAACTCAGACTATCAGAGGTCTGCGGTAGCGGTATTTAAAAATCTGCAACCATACAGAGTTTACCGTATTTTTCGCTCCATAAGACACACTTTTTTCCTCCTAAAATGTAAGGGGAAATGTGAGTGCGTCTTATGGAGCAAATGGCGCTGCGCAAAGAGGAAGAGTTGCGTAGTGCCCCTTCAGCGAAGCACCTCTCCTGCGAAGTGGGAGGAGGAATGGAGCCCCGCTTGCTGTCCTGCCTTCATCCCGCTGCCCTGAAAAGGCTTCGCACGGCTATCCCAGAAGCCAGATCCCTCTTGCTGTTCCAGCTTCTGGGATTCAGAATTTTTTTTTTCTTGTTTTCCTCCTCCAAAAACCAGGTGCACCTTATGGTCTGGTGTGTCTTATAGAGCGAAAAATATGGTGATCTTGTGATCACAGTGGCTCAAGACAGGGAAAACTAAGGCAGAGAGCTCTCGGGCAAGTTCCTGACTAGAAAAAGGGGATCCCTGATTAGCCACATGCTCAGGGCTTACCTGAAAGATCACGAAGGTTTTAAGACAAGAGGACTTACTGTACTTTTCCGTGTATAAGACGCCCCCGTGTATAAGACCACCCCTATTTTGGGGGACTCAAAGAAAATGGGGGGAGATGGCACAGAGTCATTAAGCTTTTTTTGTGGAGGATTGCCAAAAGTCACCCATCTGCCCACGTTGCAAAATCCGCCTCCCATCTGTCCCATCACCGGCAGAAGCTGCCAATCACCCGCCCAACTGCCGGAGCGTCACCATCCATTGATGCAGCAACCAATGACACGCACAATATCCGCTGACAGCCGCAGCAGTAACCAATCAAACATCCAGCCTGTGCACTACAACCTCCACTTTTTAGCATGATTTTTAAAGAAAAGAACATAGTCTTATACACGGAACAGTACGGTAATACCCAAGAGGTGCACAGTGCTCAGATTATCTGCACAGGTGAGGCTAACCTGGCTGCAGCTCAGCTACTGTGGATGTTTCCCCAAGAGAGGTGCCCAACAAGGAAAACCCGAGTGCCTCTGTGCACAACCCGACTTCAAGTCACCTGCTTGTTCGTTAGCGGCAAGCGTCTGCTCAAACTCTATCCGCAACATCTCGTACTCCTTGCGGACCTGAGCAAGGGTGTCTTCGAGCTGAATGACCTCTGTTCGCAGCTTCTTGTGCAGGCTGACTTCATCCCGCTGGTGAGAAAGAGAAAGAGAGATTTCAGCCTCGATGTCTCTGACTTCAGCAGCAGCCCCCTCTTGCTGCGGGATGAGAAGATGCTGAGAGAAAGGGTTGCAGATCCTCTTCTTATGCCGTGCATGTTGGGTTAAGGACCCAACAGCAGCAGCTAGTTCTCCTCCAGCTTCCCTCTTCTTAATAATTCCTGAACATCCACAGACCCTTACTTCGAGGGAGGACGGGTGTGTCACTGTAAGCGGCCGGAGTGATTCAGTATCACACTAAGCTCCTGCAGCCAACCGGA
Organism: Podarcis erhardii; assembly: GCF_964252035.2. Lineage (NCBI taxonomy): Eukaryota > Metazoa > Chordata > Lepidosauria > Squamata > Lacertidae > Podarcis > Podarcis erhardii. Next base: position 22,795,153 of record NC_138515.1, on the reverse strand, counting down.
AGCCGCGGAAACCCCATAGCACGTTCGGGTTCCAAAGAACATTTGCAAACCGGAACACTTACTTCCGGGTTTGCGGCGTTTGGGAGCCAAACCCGTCTGAGTACCATGGCGTTTGGGATGCAAGGTACAACTGAAATACGAAAAGGGTTTCCATTCTTCTACAAACACCTCATTGTTAGAGTCTCTTTGTCATATAATAATAATAAATAAACCTTTATTGTTACTACACCACCTGTGTGCAGGGAAACTAAACGAGCCCCCTACCCCCAACACATACGCTCAGTCTTGTTCACACTCTGTGTGATTGTCGGAAATCAATTGCACCACTATTTTTTTGTCCAGCAGTGAGTTTAGTGCAGGTGCCAACTGCCATGATCCACCCCAGGGAAAGTGAGAGGAAAGAGAGGAAACAAGGGGAGGAAGCCGTTACCTCAATGAGCTCCACCTGGCGCTGGTGGGTACCCCGGGTGCCGTGAAGAAGCGTTCGGGCCTCGTCTAGCTGAGATTTCAGTTGCAGGCTCTCGTTGTACAAAACGGAGAACTGGGACTGCATGCAGCGGTACTCTGGGGTTTCCTTCACCACCTCCTCCACTGCCCGCCTCAGGTCCACCTGGGCAGGGGGCCACAGAACAGGGGGTGGGGAGGCAAAAGAGAAAATGGTGCCCCGTGACACACGGCAGAAACAAAAACTGCACTCAACACTATGCAAAAGAGCGGAGCGAATTCCAAATGTCTGCAGTGTACTTAAACGGCCAGAAAGTGGAAGCACTGCATCAAAAATCGTTCTACAGTTGCAAGGAAACACTCGCTTCATAAGGGAGGGGTGTGGAATCTATGGATTTTGAAACACAGCGTGTTGATTTCAAACAAGCAGCTTCTGAGGAGCCAGGGCAATAAAACAAAGAGAGGCACGGTTTTAGACACCTCACCCAAACTGTATCCAAGTCATGCGTAAAACATGTTATCTTGAAAAAGAAATTCATGAAAGGATCTGCTGAACCCCACCTATGGAGATCACTTAATGCAGCGGTCAGCAAACTTTTGCAGCAGGGGGCCAGTCCACCGTCCCTCAGATCTTGTGGGGGGCCAGACTATATTTTTTTTGGGGGGGGGGTGAACAAATTCCTATGCCCTGCAAATAACCCAGAGATGCATTTTAAATAAAAGACACATTCTACTCACTTAAAAACAAGCTGATTCCCGGACCATCCGCAGGCCGGATTTAGAAGGCGATTGGGCCAAATCCGGCCCCCGGGCCTTAGTTTGCCTACCCATGACTTAATGTTTACCTTTCCTCCTTCCAATGAGCTAAAAAGCTGGGATGGGGAGCCTGTTGCCCTCCAGAGGTTCTCAGACACCAAATCCCATCAGCTCCAGCCTGCATAGTCAATGCTTAGAGCTGATGGATGTTGTATTCCAGCAGCACGCACACGCGCGCACACACACACACACACACACACACACACACCATCTCTAGGCTAGAGAGCTCTGCCTCCACTGGCATGGCTGAAGCATCACTCGACATACAACATTTACCTGTCCTAATCAAGAAGCCACCTGGACTGAAACAGGTGATGCTGCCCCTTGTGATGAGCCACCAGAACTGCAATAGGGAGCATCTTCCTAGGACAGTGGAATGTTCTAAGGCTTGGGACTAGCCCAGGGGTCAGCAACCTTTTTCAGCCGTGGGGCGGTCCACCGTCCCTCAGACCATGTGAGGGGCTGGACTATATTGGGGGGGAATGAACGAATTCCTATGCCCCACAAATAACCCAGAGATGCATTTTAAATAAAAGGACACATTCTACTCATGTAAAAATACGCTGATTCCCAGATCGTCAGCGGGCAGGTTTCCTGCCCCTGGACTAGCCTCACCCACGCAGGCCGCCAGGAAGTACTAGAAATGGCTTCCATCATCATCATCATCATTATTATTATCACCATCCTGCCTTTTTAATTGTTAATTAAAATTTAATTTTAGAGTCTGCAAGAATTAAGAGTGCCGGACGGGGTGGGGGAGGTATTCCTTGACTATCAGGAACATGGAAAATGCTTTCCCTCCCTGGTACCTTCAACTTGTCGTTCTGCGTGGTCACTTCCTCAAGATCCTGACGCAACTTATCGAGCTCGCTCAGGCGGTTCTGGGCAAGCTCCTTGTTTTCCTCGAGTTCGGCATTCATCTCCTCAAACTGCAAAAGAGAGAAAGGGAAAGGAGCCAGTTGCTGAAAGCCTCATTCGCACCACTGCTACTTCTATGCTTGCCCGTGTGCAAAGTCTCAAGGTTTACCTTCCGAGAGTTGATTGTGATTGTACCCCCATACAGGCTGCTTCCAGCTCCATACACCTTGTACCCTTTTGAGTTCACCTGCAAAAGACACAGTAGTTTTATTTTCAACGTGCAATTTCTTAAGCACCGAGAGCCGGGTTGGAGACAATGGTCCCAAACAAGCGGGATACAAATCTAAAAATAAAATAAGGACAACGCTCGCTAGGCGTTTCCTCCTTCCGACAATTAACAGTGGAAGCCCCCATACACTGAGTCAGGTCGTTGATCCATCTAGTTCAGGACGGTCTGCACTGACTGGCAGTAGCTCTCCAGGGTTTCGGCCAGGGGTCTCCCCTGGCCACACCTGGAGATGCTGAGGATTGAACCCGGACCAATCCTGTGTGCAAGACATAGATGCTCCACCATGGAGCTACGGTCCCTGCCCACACCTTCCAGGGCTGCTACAACCCTGGAGCTGTTCCCAGGGGTGCTGAGTCTCACCCGCTCCAAGACATCTGCCAGGTGCCTGTTCAGCCTCTGCTCCCGCTTGCGGATCTTGTCGATGTCCCACTGCAGGTCGTCAATCATGGTCTCCAGCACAGACACGCGAGACTCCGCCATCTCCACTTTCCTTTGCAATTTAGCAAACTGCAGGCAAAGGAACAGGGGCAAAGAGGAGAACGAGAAAGCGCAAGAAACGGTTTTTATCATAGCTCAGAGAACAACTGACTGCCTGGACCAGTGATGGCCAAACTTGGCCCTCCATCTGTTTTTTGGGACTACAACTGCCATCATCCCTAGCCAACAGGACCAGTGGTCAGGGATGATGGGAATTGTAGTTTTGAAACAGCTGGAGGGCCAGGTTTGGCCATCGCTGGCCTCAACTTAACTTCCCACACGCTGAGGCAAGCAGATGTTCCCCTCCCTCTTCCCAGAAGCCTCAGTGCTTCCTTTCGACTCCACATGGAAAGAAAACGCAGTGGACAGAATGGAGAGTTGCTGCGGTGGCTTACGTGCTCCTCGCTAGACAGCCTTGGGCAAGTTACACTCTCTCAGCTTAAAAGCCTCAGGGGGGCAGCATCAGTTTACCTGGCCATGGCATTTCCTTGGTCAAGTTAAGCCACACACCCAACTCTCTCTCTCTCTCTCTCTCTCTCTCTCTCTCTCTTTCTCTCTCTCTCACACACACACACACACACACACATCTCTACATGCTGAAACCCTGCAACTTTGTCAACCACATTTTTTTTTGCTACCCGGTTTACAGCACTGCAGATAATAATAATAATAATAATAATAATAATAATAATAATAGTTATTATTATTATTTACTTGTACCCCGCCCATCTGGCTGGGTTTCCCCAGCCACTATGGGCGGCTTCCAACAAAGATCAAAAATACACTAAGATGTCACACATTAAAAACTTCCCTGATCCTCTCCTCGTTACCTCCTGAGACATAGTGCGATGCTTTTCCTGGAGTAAATCAGCCAGTTCTTGCAGTCGCTTGTTCTCGTTTGCCAGGTAGGAGTTCAGCTCCTGGAGAGCCTCTTCCATCAGAGAAACATCTGAGGGAAGAAAGGCTTTTGGAATGCTACTATAAAAAAAAACTTCGGAAGCTAGCGGGCCTGGGCGTATTCTGTGCAAAACTCAGTACTGACTATGCAAATTCAACACCCTTAGAATATTGGCGGGTTTTGTTTTTCAAAGCAAGCTTTTGCCCTCATAGTTAACGACAGGTTTCAAAAGTGTGGGAAGCAAGGCCCAGTGATCTCGCATCAGATTTGTGGGGCGGAATTCAACACAGCACTTGGGAGACTGTTCTGTCAGCTCAAGCTTTTCTGTCTGCCCAATGGAACAATATCTGCTTTCCTCACCTCACACATCGTTCTGGGAGTTCTCCAGAGTCTATTGGGGGGTGGCAGAGGACACATGGGGAAAGGCAGGGGGAGGCTTGCATTGACTTCTACTAATGAAACCAGGCAGCTGAATCCAGCCCCCAAGGTTCAAGGTTTCAGCATCCTGCTATTGTTCCTTCATGCTCAGATGTGGAGGCATAGCAGAGGTAGCCACAGAAATGCTGCGGAAATGTAGAGAGAAGGGTTCTGCACTGAAAAAAGCAAGCAAGCAGCAGCGGACCCACTAAGAACAGGGTTAGCTCTCAACAGCATCTACCACTCTCATCAAGCCATACAATAGGGAACACCTGATGAAACTAATCACGAGGAAAGAGGGGCGGCTACCAGTCTGGCTTGCTGGCCAAACCTCCAGGAACTAAAAGACTAGGCCCCTGCCCCGAGGAGCATACAATCTAAAATTTGACACAAGGAGAACCACAACAGTGGTAGCATTTGTCTACTGTGAGACTCATTTTCTTCCAAGTTATTTATTAACTGCTTTTGAGAATGAAGCCCTCAAAAACGATATATATATTTCGGGAGCATCCCATACCTCCGCTGTTCAGCTTCTGGGAGAGCGCATCCACCCTCTCCTGGAGCTTATCGTACATGGTCACAATCTGCATGACGACCCGGCGAGAAGACTCGACGCGCTCCTGCAACTGAGATTCCATTTCCTCGCTGGTGCTGCTGGCCAGCGTAGCCAGGAAAGAGAAGGCCGGCTCAAAGATCTCTCCTACGAAATGATAAGAAATAATGCCCAGCCATGAAAGGACACAGCTTTGCGCTCCTTGTTGTTGTTAAAAAAATTAAATTTGTATACTGCCCTATACCCATGGGTCTCAGCGTGGTTCACAAGATAAAATCACAAAATAAAAACAAAAGCAACCCAATAACCCCCTCCGGATACATTTTAAAAGGGCATTTGATGTCAACCACCCAAAGGCCTTGAAACCTAAATGGGGCAGTTATCATCCCCACCTCCCTGAGCTCATAACCATCTGATTTGTAAAGAGCTACCTGACAGGAGAAGGGACACGGGTGGCACTGTGGGTTAAACCACAGAGCCTAGGGCTTGCCAATCAGAAGGTCGGCAGTTCGAATCCCTGCGACGGGGTGTGCTGCCGTTGCTTGGTCCCTGCTCCTGCCAACCTAGCAGTTCGAAAGCACATCAAAGTGTGCGGGAAGGTAAACGGCGTTTCTGTGCGCTGCTCTGGTTTGCCAGAAGCGGCTTAGTCATGCTGACTCCCTCAGCCAATGAAGCGAGATGAGCACCGCAACCCCAGAGTCGTCCACGACTGGACCTAATGGTCAGGGGTCCCTTTACCTTTACCTTTTACCTGACAGGAGGAAGCAGCAGCAGCAAATATTTCCCACTGCTTTCCTGTTGCATTGAATGAATGCCAGATGCAAATAAAACATTGGGCAAGCTTCCAGTGTTTGTGTACTAAATACAAATAAAATAAACATACTGTGTCACTCTCTAGGGCAGAGTTAGGGAACTTCGAGCCCAGAGGGCTAAATGCAGCCCTCCAGAACTCTCTCTTCAGCCAGGCCAGACCCCCAACCAGCCTGTTATCCCACTTGAGTGCTTTTGCCTGGCTGGAAGGTGTCCTTAGACCAGAGACAACGCCTCTTTCTCGCCTGGAGGGAGACTGGAGAGATGTGGGAATCTCTGGCATTTGCAGGCAATAATGCAACCTACAAGCAGAGATATCACCTTGCCAACAAAGGTCCATATAGTTAAAGCTATGGTTTTCCCAGTAGTGATGTATGGAAGTGAGAGCTGGACCATCAAGAAGGCTGATCGCCGAAGAATTGATGCTTTTGAATTATGGTGCTGGAGGAGACTCTTGAGAGTCCCATGGACTGCAAGAAGATCAAACCTCTCCATTCTGAAGGAAATCAGCCCTGAGTGCTCACTGGAAGGACAGGTCGTGAAGCTGAGGCTCCAATACTTTGGCCACCTCATGAGAAGAGAAGACTCCCTGGAAAAGACCCTGATGTTGGGAAAGATTGAGGGCAGAAAGAGAAGGGGACGACAGAGGACGAGATGGTTGGACAGTGTTCTCGAAGCCGCCAGCATGAGTTTGACCAAACTGTGGGAAGCAGTGGAAGACAGGAGTGCCTGGTGTCCTCTGGTCCATGGGGTCACGAAGAGTCGGACACGACTAAATGACTAAACAACAACAACAACCTTTCAGTGGGAGAAGTCGAATTCATTGCGTCTTGCCCCACTCACCACAGGCCCACAAGGCAAAATGGCTCTAGGTTCTAGAAAACTTACATTTTCTGGGGTAAATTACACTATAGAGATTGCCAAGGTTTTCACAGGAGTTATTTCCAGTTCAGAATTTTCCACACCGGGAGAGAACATCCGCACTGCCGCTCCTAAGCCACCATTCTCACCTCTCTCCCGCTCTTCTTTGCGCTCCTGGTTACTGTCCGAATCAGGTTCCGGTTCCGGCACCACCAGGGCTTTCCGTTCCGACAGAAGGTCACCGAGGCCTTGGTCCAAGTCGTAGCGCTTCAAAATGATGCGAATGTTCTCGTCGAACTGAAGGGGAGGGGGAAGAAACACATAGCGCTCAATTTTCAAGGGGGTTGAGACAAGCAGCAGGAAAGAGAATGGGACTGAGAGAGGCAGACCCTGGCACACCTGGCTCCAGTAGCGATTGACAATCAGCAGCGAAGCGTCGTCCGTGGCCTGCCGCCTTTCCAGCTTCTCTATGTGCTCCCGCAACTCATCCTCGATAGCCTGCCGCTGGTCCAGCATCTCTGCCAGCTTCCGATTCTTGGTCTGGAGGGTGCGGATGTCCAGTTCTTCCTGAAATCACGCCAAGAGCAGTTACCACAATAAAGGTAAAGGTACCCCTGCCCGTACGGGCAGTCTTGCCAGACTCTAGGGTTGTGCGCTCATCTCACTCTATAGGCCGGGAGCCAGCGCTGTCCGCAGACACTTCCGGGTCACGTGGCCAGCGTGACAAGCTGCATCTGGCGAGCCAGCGCAGCACACGGAACGCCGTTTACCTTCCCGCTGGTAAGTGGTCCCTATTTATCTACTTGCACCCAGAGGTGCTTTCGAACTGCTAGGTTGGCAGGCGCTGGGACCGAACAACGGGAGCGGACCCCGCTGCGGGGATTCGAACCACCGACCATGCGATCGGCAAGTCCTAGGCACTGAGGTTTTACCCACAGCGCCACCCGCGTCCCTAGTTACCACAATACTCAGGCTCAACTAAGTTCCCTCTGAGACAGTAGATTTGGCTGCAGAGGAATTGACAGCAGGAGACAACTGGCATAAGGCATTTTTTCTTCCAGACCAGGAGAATGGGGAATTAAAAGACAATGGGGAATTAAAAGACAAGCTCATTCACGTTGAGCACTGAAAATTAACATGGCAGGAAGAAAGGCTCCAGCTCTAGGCATGGTAGCTTTTGTTTGTTTTCAATGCGCAGAGATTTTTTTAAAAATTGGCTTGGATTACAGAGTAGCCAGTCAAGTAAAACAGGGTGGCCCTCTGGATACTGCTGGACTCCAACTCCCATCAGGCCCAGTCAGCATGGCTAGTGGGCAGCGAGTCCACCGGCCCTCACTTGCAGCCTGCAGCCCAAAAATAGGTTTGCGATTGCAAAAAGAACTAGGCCTCAGACCTCCCAGCTAGCAAACGGAGCTTATCCCACAGGAGCTGATGGGAGCCCAAAAGTGGGAACTGGAATTCCATTCAGCAGATTTGTTAAGAAATGGAGAAGACCACTGCAGAAAGAGATACAAACCGTTGAGGAGACGCCACCAAGTTTAATGGTCTCCACTGTGGTTCCCGAGTCTTCGACACCCGCTTTCTTCTCCGGAGGTCCGGAGGGACTGGCCTCCGAAGCCACCCGTTTGTTCCCAATCCCAGACATGGTGGGACACGACTGGAGGTGCCCCCCTCTCCTGAAAAAAAAGAGAAAGCATTTTTTATATATAAAACAACAACAAGGTTTTCTTTCTATATTGTTCCACAGGAAAGATTCCTAACTAGCTGCACAAATCAAATTTGAAACAGTCTTCAAATTAGTAGTAGTAGTAGCAGCAGCAGCAGCAGCAGCAGCAGCAGTAGTAGTACCCTGCCCAGCTGACTGGGCTGCCTAGCCACTCTGCGTAGCTTCCAACAAATATAAAAACATGATTATTAACTGCAAACATTAAAAAATTTCCCTGAACAGGGCTGCCTTCAGGTGTCATCTAAAAGTTGTGTAATTCTGTATCTCCTTGACATCTGATGGGAGAGTCTTCCACAAGGTGGGTGCCACCACTGAGAAGGCCCTCTGCATGGTTCCCTGTAACTTCACTTCTTGCACTGAGAGAACCACCGGAAAGCCCTCAGAGCTGGACCTCAGTGTCTGGGCAGAACGATGGGGGTGGAAATATATAGTGGGCCAAAGCCATTTAGGGCTTGAAAGTTCAGTACCAACACTTTGAATTGTGCTCGGAAATGTACTGGGAGCCAGTGTAGGCCTGCTGCATCCGAAGTTTTGCTTTGAGACCAATCTGCTTCAGAGTAATTGACGCATCACTTTTTAAGTCTGTAAATTGAGCCTACAGAAACTTGTTCACTTAGTTCAATGGTGAGGAACCTGTGGGCCTCCAGATGTGGAAAGACGCCATCTCCCATCAGTCCCAGCCAGCACTGCTAACATTCAGGGATGATAGGAGCTGTAGTTTAACATCTGGAGGGCTGCAGGTTCCCTAACCTGTCTTTACTTCATTCTTTTGCCACTGCTTCTCTGCGGAAACAAGACTTGCACTCTCCTGGGATCAGAGCCGTCTTTTTTAAAAAGCACACTGGAATCCAGAAATGCAATTATCAAATCTTTAAACACACACCCAGTGCAGGCTGAATAAAGTAGGGAAGTTTAGGGGCAATGGTAGCTCCGTAGCCTGCCCAGATGACATCTACTCTGCCTGAAAACACAAACACAGAATGGGGAATAGAAATAGGGACATGGAAAGCAAGGGGACTGGAACAGATCCTGGCTGACGAAACAGAACTGCAGGATAGGGAACACAGTTCCACTCCCTGGACAGAAAAGAGCTTGAAAACATGGGCGCCTGATCATCAGAAGCAAAGGCCTTTATTAATTATTATTATTACTATCATTAAGAATAATAACAATGATAAATATGCAACCCATCTCTGGGTAGACTCCCAACAAAATATTCAAAGCACAATAAAACATCCACCACTGAAAACTTCCCTGCCTTCAGATGCCTTCAGATGCCTTCTAAAAGTCAAATCGTCGTTCATCTGTTTGGCATCTGCTTGTTGGACAAAGCCTCAAAAACAAAAAAACACCTAACCAAAGGCGAAGCTCGGAAAATTCCCGTAAAATCTAGAAGAGTTTTCCAGACTTCACCCCCCCCCCAAAAAAAAGATTGAACAGTTGGCAGCCTCTACTCCCTTTCTTCACCCCTTTTCACCAAGCAAATCCTGTGACAAGGTGTGCAGTGTTTCCCAAAAATAAAGCCGTGTTCCCTTTTGGCGGGTGGGGGGCAGTCTGCACATGCCTTGGGGCACCCTCTCCAGGGCAGTGGGAAGTTTTGAAAGCCCAGAGTGGCCACGGTAGCACCCCAAAGGGCGAGCACCCAGAGGCCCCTAGCTGAGCCTGCCAACCCAAGGCACTGTCACCTACTCCCACCCCAGGCTCTGCTGCCTGCCAGCCAGAGCTGGAATGAAACCCACCCGGGCAAGGGAGCCCCCTCTGCCCCCTTCTGCCCTAGGCCTGCCCCCCAACCCCCAACGTCGCCCCGCCCCTCAGGAAACGAAAACGTCCCCCCCCCCCACCGGCTCCCCCCGGTCGTCGCAGGTGCGCCCATCCTCCCAGCACTCTCACCTGCAGACCCAGCCGAGCCTCCGGCCTCCGGCAGTTGCTCAACAGGAAGCAGCCCTTCGATGACGACAGCGGCGGCTCGGCCAATCCCGCCTGGCTCCTCCCACCCTTTCTTTCTTTCTCCGCCCGACTTCGGAAAGCGACAGGTGCCCTTAGCTAAAATGGCGGTCGCTCGCGGAACCGTAGCGCCAAAAATGCAGATTGACAAGACCGGTGCCTATATTCCGAGACTTTCTACAGAGAAAGGATGGGGGCGGGACGGAGGAGCAACTAGGCTTCTGCTTTTGACTGAGTGCGGGTTTAATCACGTTTTCTTGCAGGGCTACTCGGTGGCTATTAGCCACACTGGCTATATAAACTGCTCCCCGCCGTTGGAGGGAGTAATGCTTTTGAATGGCAGTTGCTGGGAATCCCAGGAGGGTTAACCTGTGCTCTGAAACCTGTTTTGCTGATTCCCCACCCAAAAAAAATCTTGGTGGCCGCTGTGAGAACAGGATGTTGGGCTTGGGGGGGGGGGCAATTGAATAAAATCCATAATCACATAACAAGGCACACCCAGACTATTTGAATGGCAATGCCGATCATGTTAGGAGAGCGGGGCGGGACCTCTCAAATATTTTATTGGGGGCTCAAAGGGACATTGGCCCCCTAGGAGTTGGCTCCTATGGCCATTGGCTTGATTCAGTCAGGTTCTTCTTATGCTGCGAGCTGAGATGCGTTTCTGCGGATGGGATTTTTCTGCCTGGAAATTGAAACCAACCAAGTACAAGAAATAAAAGGGGCAGGGTGGGAAAGCTCAATAACTGCGCAGCTCCCGATTTTAAAGCACCATTGTGATCCAAAAAAAAATAGTAGCTGGATTTTATTCTTTGCTGATTCTTTTTTCAAGAAAACCCCAATCTTTCGGGCTGCAAAATCTTTATCTTACTGGCTACTTCTGAGCATTCCGACCTGGGAGAGGAGGAAAACTTCAAAATGAACCGGGAAGTTTAGTATCCAGGCAACAGAGTCATGCTACTCTACACTTTTTCATCTCTCTATGCCACACATTCGTTGGGCGCGACGTCCGGCTAAACGCTGACTTTCTTCCGTTGCGAGAGTTTTCGAAGCCCCTCTGCCTTTACTAAACATGGCCGCCAAAGTTTATGAATTCCTGTGCTCTTGAAGTTATAGTGACCATAAGAAACATGGCTGCCACTTTGCCCTTACCTTTCCTGCCTCATTTTCCCCTTTATTCGCGGTAGCTTGAAGTCTTCGTGCCCTAAGTTGTAATGGTGGACAAAATCTGTTATTCGAAGACTTGGGCAACCTGTATGGGTACCAAAGCAACAGTTTGCCATAAATTCCGTTCATCTCAAGCGGAAGTGAGGAAGTTTAGCGGAAAGAGGTATGCATTTTTTTTAAGGTTAGGGAAAAACCCGCTCGTTATTTTAGCAGTCTTCTTAATTCTGTAGCTGAGCCTGTTTGGCTAGCTCAATAACAATCTATTATTGTACTGTACAACTATTGCGCAATTTGGGCTATATTGGGTTTGGGATTTCTAAAAATATCTTTATCACCATTTTATTTTTTTATGCCGCCTTTCTGCAGTTAAAAACCATGTCGTGGGTGGCTTACAACATGAAAAGAATTACATAATTACAAAAGTGAATATACCTGTAAACAGTAAATAAAGCACATCAAAAAGTACACAACAAAACTGAACAATGTCCACATAAATCATAAACACAGCTACAAAAAGTTACTATCAATAACAGCAAAATAAGAAAACAACCCCCCAAACAATAACTCTGCCAAAGAGTATGTATATTTCTCTATTTATTAATAAAGTTATCTGATAAAATTTAAATATGAAAATTTAGAGTTCTAGGTAGATTGGGAAGCAAATGCATATTTTGAAACCTGCAGAATTTCACTATTTCTAGCTTAGCTGGTCTGTAGCTGGAGTGAGTGGATGAAGTCTCTCTCCCCCCCCCCCTCCATTTTTGTTTTTATTGCAAATAATTAAATCAACAGGGAAGGTCTTTGTTTACCCTTCTTAAAGATCCTGCTTTTTGTTTCTCTCAGGCCAGCAAGTCCCCAGGCACAAAAAATAATCTGTGTGTCTCTGATCACCCACCTTAAGCCAATCAGAACTGTGCTTCTTCAAATCTGTATATGTACCTTATTTCTTCCCTAGCTGGCTTATCTCCTGAGACAGACAGGTGCCAACAATCTGACTTGTAGCAGTGTGTGAGGAAGATGTTGGAAGACACAGAGAGAAAAGATTTGTTTTTATTTCATTTCATGGCCACAAGGCAGAAGGGCGGGGGGGGGGGGGGAGGGAGGGAGGGAGGGAGGGAGAGAGGGAGAGAGAGAGAGAGAGAGAGAGAGAGAGAGAGAGAACTTTCCACATGCTTCCTTTTCGGAGGACAAATAGTCAACACATTTTTTCTCCTTTGCTGTAAGGGCAGGGGGCTTCCTTTCCCCCCTTACTTGAAGGGCAACAGGGAATGTGGAGGGAATATGACTGCAGCAGAAAAATGAGGGGCTTTTTGTTGTTAGTCGCCCTGACTTCAGCATATTTAGAAGTAGACTTGTTTCTGAACCTGGTTGTTCCTTCTCCAGATTCAGAGGCAGTCTGTCTCTGAATATCTTGCTTAAGGCTTCATTGTGCATCTGATTACCATTGTGGGAAGCAGGATGCTGAAGTCGATGGACCTTTGGCATGATCCAGCACAGCTGCTCTTATATTCAAAGGGATCCTCACCCCTTTTTAAATAAAAGATTGCTCCCTTTCCATCCAGCTTCTTCAGTCCAGTTTATTTTTATCTGTGCTAACCTGCAAACACATTTCAAGCTGGCCTGATACTAGATTTGGGGGGGGGGAGTGATTAAAAGGGGGGTCACTGTTTATTTGCTAATTAGTGAGCAGAAGTATTATTTTATTATTCTTTTGAGTATAGCTAAGGCTGTTTGTTATTATTTATATGGTGGGCGTGTTGTTTACTCATAAATGTTATGTTAGACGATATACTGTTGGATTGCATTATTCCTCATGCTGTTTCTTCTTCCCTTACGGTAGAGTGTGTGTGTGTGTGTGTGTATTTACGCTTATTGCTGTAAGTCACTTGGAGATCTTCAGTTGGCAAACTTAATAAATAAAGATAAGAAAGATAAGAAAAACTAGGGAGAGAAAACTCAGTGCAACTAAAAGCATTTTAAAAGTGTTTGCGCGTATAGTATTTTTGGCAATGGATGCATTATGATGTACAGTAATTAATGCATAAATTCCAAAACTTACATCAATAGGTGTCTACCTTAATTTCTTAATCATAATACAGTGGTACCTCTGGTTGCGAACGGGATCCGTTCTGGAGGCCTGTTCGCAACATGAAAAGAGCGCAACCCACAGCAGCGCGTCTGCACACGCGCGGGTTGCGATTCACCGCTTCTGCGCATGACGTCATTTTGCGCTTCCGCACATGCGCAAGCAGCAAAACCCGGAAGTAACCCTTTCCAGTACTTCTGGGTCGCCATGGGACGTAACCTGAAAAAAACATAACATTAAGCAAAGGGAACATGAGGTATGACTGTACCTTGCTCATCTGGCTGGGTTCCACTCTGGCTGGCTTCTAGCACATAAAAAGGCAATAAAATGTCAAACATTAAAAACTTACTGATACAGGGCTGAAGGCAATCCTGCCTTCCATCTTACATGGAAGCTTTCCCCTTGTCCATATAAGACGTGCAAAGAATAATTGAGTTTTCTTTATAGGAGACAATTGTACTCTGTTCACTCTCCTAAGCACTGCTGGGATGCAAACACCAAGTTAAAACTTGCAGCCACACCAAGCCAAAATGTTACCAGCTGCTGCCCTTGCCTGCTTTGAAGTGTTTTTGCATAGGGCATGTTATCCATTTGAACCATGAAGCACGAGTTAACATGCATTGTTATTGTTACAGTTATTATTGAAAAATGGGCAAATTGATAAATCGCAGTGATGGCCATACTTGGCCCTCCAGCTGTTTTGGGACTACAACTCCCAACATCCCTAGCTAACAGGACCAGTAGTCAGGGATGATGGGAACTGAAGTCCCAAAACAGCTGGAGAGCCAAGCTTGGCCATCACAGGATAAATGGAATGAATGCAGTTAGCTCATTTGCTAGAGCATGAAATTCTGAATCTCAGGGTCAAGGGTTTGAGCCCCACGTTGGGTAAAAGATTTCTGCATTGCAGGGAGTTTGCGTGGATGACCCTGTGGTTTGTTCCAACACTACAATTCTATGATTCTATGAATCTCATCAGAAACCCGTTGCCAAGCGTCTAGCCCAGGCATAGGCTAACTCGGCCCTCCAGATGTTTTGAGACTACTGTTCTCCTCATCCCTCACCACTGGTCCTGCTAGCTAGGGATGATGGGAGTTGTAGTCCCAAAACATCTGGAGGGCTGAGTTTGCCTATGCCTGGTCTAGCCCTAGAAGACGCGCAGCACCAGCTGCTGCAGGCAACTCTTTTCTATGACTTGGGATTCCGCTCTGCGTCTCTCTCTCTCTCTCTCTCTCTCTCTCTCTCTCTCTCTCTCTCTCTCGCCGCGGTAGTCACATGTCCAGCCTTCATGTCTTTGATCCCACCCTCGTTGCCAGAGAGAGAGGCAAGGGAGGAAACAAAACGGGGGGGGGTGGACCTGTCGGCGAGCAGGAGAGCAACAAGCAAACAGGAAAAAGCGGAACTCGGATTCCGAGCTGTTGCCGGGACGCGTAAAGAGGCAACAGGGAGGACTCGGGATTAAGTGCCGGTTCTGTTCCAAGGGGGGGAGGGGGTTCAGCACGCTCTCCTCCCACTTGAGGGGTTTTCTTCGACTCGTATCGGCGATGGTTGTTTTTCCCCAGGTATGTGAGCGGCGGATAGATCCGTTCCGTTTTGTAAACCTTCCTGTAAGCAGGTGGGAAGCTTGTCCGGGGCCATTTCGAAAAGGCATTTCTGTGCGTAAAGACGCACGGGGCGGGCGCGGGGAACGGGGGTTCAAGCATCCAGGCCGGCCCGGGATCTTTGTGGGGCTCCCCGTGACCTATGGCGGGCTTGCGGATGCTTTTCTGCCTATTATTATTATTGTGTGGTGCCCTAATTCATCCCCTCGCGTTGAGGGTGGGGTGGGGTGACGGAAGCTGCTGATTCCGAGGAAAATAATAGGGGTGTGTTATGCCGGAAACTAATCTCCGGTTAACTGAGGCGGGGAAGAGAGAGCAGGCGCGAGAGACACGAGAATTAAAATTTCCGAGTTTGGAAATAAAGGGACTACTTCAAATGCGGTCTGCATTCGGGGAAGAAAGAGGCCGAGGCTGCCACTCGAATGGTTTAGCCCTGGGGAAAAGGGGGAGATGGGACTTAATGTCTGCAGGTACAACTTCATTCTGTCTTCTTGAAATAGCTGCCCTGCCTTTCCAGCGTGAGTTTTCTTTAATCTCCTGCAATGGCATTGTTTGTTACATGAATCTCTTTAGCTATGGCCACGGAAGCCACAGGATTTCCGCAAAACTCTACCAGCTGTGCTCTGCCAGATCAAAATGAAGGCACGCTCAAGATTGTTTTCTCTCTTCCAAGTAGTTTTGTGGGGCAGGAGTGTTTCCCTTGTCCTGCCCCTCTCTGGGCAGTGCATTCACTTCTAGAAGGGCTGTCATGGCGTAAGAAACACTTCTTTCAAAAGAGACCCCTGACAGCCGTGACAGCTGCCTGGCGATGTTTCATAACACCATTCTAAGGTTGGAGGAGAGGCCAGCTGGCGATACTTGTGGTTACCCTGCCCCATTCTCCTTTGCTTGACCTTACCTGTGTAAACTACCTTTAATACCTTGTGATCAGTGACCTTTCGCTAGTGTAAGGGGGTCGGCTAACGTCTCGTCTTTAGTGGAGTATGCCCAACTCTTCATTTCCTGTGGCAGTGCAAAAAACAAAATTGCACAACTACATAAAACAAATGTATAAAAACCTTTGTCTAAAAAGAAAGCTCTGCTTGAGTAGGGGGAACCTAACCAGGCCCGCTGGGAAGTCTCATCCTATAGAACCATAGACCTGTAGAGTTGGAAGGGACCCTGAGGATCATCTAGTCCAACCCCCTGCAATGCAGGAATATGCCGCTATCCCATACAGGGATAAAACCTGCAACCTAGGCATGATCAGCACTTTGCTCTAACCAACTGAGCCATCTAGCCTGGGAAAATTCTAACATTCTTTTCTTAGAGGATTAGGATTATCACATAATCAACTTTAAACCACACACACACACACACACACACAAAAAAAACTTCATGAACAGGCCTTTCTGGTTCCAGGCAGGCATCTATGATAGTTTAAATTTTAATCCTGCTCGTCAGCCAAAACAACAACAAAAAAATAGCCTCCAGAACAACTTAGAAATCGCTACAAACACGCTCAGGAACCAAGAAGACAAAAACTTCAGGAAAGAATGGGGGGGGGGGAATTATAATTTATTTAGGAGACCGCTGTAAGCAGATGAAAACATTAACAGGGTTTTAATATCACTTGTAATGTAACAAATACTTCGGACCATATGGACAGATACAAAATATAGATTATGAAATAATGTGCAGTTGAAAATGTGAAGAATAAGGGACAGTGGGAAGTCTCAGGATTCAGAGTAATCTCTATATACAGATGTGTACTTGATATTGTTATAAATTTAGACTTCCGGAGGCGGCGCGAAGGGTAATGGCTGCCCTTTCCTAATCGGGAAGGGAGCTCCGCTCGAGAAAGGGTCGTCCGCTATGGCGAAGCGGAGACCCACAACGGAAAACCGCAGGCGGCAGAAGCCTGCGGTCCTGGGACCCGGCGGGCGCCAGTAGCGGCCCCCAAAACGTTGAAGGAACCCCGTAAGGGGCTCCGGATCGTGGAGGAGGCTGCGGCGCTGAGGGTCGTTCCGCAATCGGCGGAGTGAAGCCGCGTAGCTGTTGCCAGTGAGCGCTGACCTTTCTTCCTGAAATTTTTGCTTTGAAAACAACAACCCGTGAGTAAATAATTGACTTTATGCAATTCGGAACTTTAAAGCATTAAATTTGGCTGAAAGCGGAGTGACGAAAAACAGGAAGTCCGTCTTCCGCTCCCGTTGAACTTGAACGCAAAGAGCTGGAGGAGTGGAGGCAAAGAGAGACCTTTTAAACTATTTGATCTGAGCACCCATTGAACTTTATCTTAAGTGGAATAATAATTTCATGTACTGGACTTTATGAATTTTAACTGCATGGGGATACCTTTCTTCTCTTGGAGCTACATTTTAACTAAAAAACCCAGGTGCTGGAGCTGCCTGAGAAATTGAGCTGTCAGTTTGCAGTTTGCAGTTTGGATACTTTGAATCTGAACTTTGAAACAATCTGAGAGAGTCTGAACTTGTTACTCTGAGGCATTTGGATCACCAGTTTGCACCATCAGAAACACTGTTGCTGTATTAAACCCTAACTCTGCTGAAAAAAATTTTTTATTGAAGGTTCTTGGACTTAGAAATCTGACTTTATTTTAACTGAAATTGATCTCTTCCTTGAAATATTTTAAACTCCCCCTAGAGGATTTGGGACTTATAGCAGTGACTTTTATTTTACTTTCCTTTTCCCGGCCCTCTGTTGACTGTTACCATCTGGGCTTCTGCTTTCTCATGGGAACAACTCAGCTTGACCTTGAATTTTAGATAACTCTGGAATGAGTGGTGCAAGAAGGAGAGGAAGAGCTAAACAAACAACTTTGACAACTTTAACCGCAGCCTCACAGGCACGTAGATCATCTGTGCCTACTTTGCCTTCTGAGGAGGAAGCTGCCTCTCTGCCACGGGCAGGGGAGGGAGAAACTGAGGAATTACAATTGGAAGATATGGCCTCAGGGGCAAGCACTGCTATTTTAGAGAAAATTTTTGAAAAATTAGAATCTTTGGACAAGAAAGTAGAATCTTTGGACAAGAAGGCCGATGAGCAAACATATAAAATTGACCAAAACACAGAATGTTTAAATAAATTATCTGGACAAGTTGCACAGAATACTCAAGCAATTGGAGAATTGAAGGAGGCTGCAGGGGAAAATCGGAAATTGGCTGAAGATACCAGCCAAAAACTTGAAAATTTAGAACAAGAGGTAAGACCACTCTGCAAGCAAGTAGGTGAACACCAGACCTATCTATCTATGATTGAACTGCGGAACCGGGAGAGCAATTTAAGGATAAGGGCAATACCAGAAGTGGAAGAAGGCAACCTAGCTGAGTTTTTGACCAAAGAATTCTCCAAATTTTGGAGCTTAGAGGAAAAGGACTTTAAAATTGTTTCAGCTTTCAGGCTTGGAAGACTTATAAAGAAAGAGAAGCCCAGAGACTGTTTGATAATATTGAGGTCAAAGGAGGAAAGGGATAAGATTCTGGGCCTACACTACGGAAAGTCACTGGATATTCTGGACAAAAGAATTGAGATTTACAAGGATATTCCTAAACAACTGTTGGATCTTAGATCTAACTATTTGGAGTTGACAAGATTGCTAAGGAAGAATTCAATCATCTTTAGGTGGGAATTTCCTCAAGGACTATCTTTTACCTTTAGAGGGAAGAAGATCAAAATCAGAACATTGGAAGATAGAGATAAATTTCTGAACGTATACGGAGAGGACCTTCACAAAGGAATTGATCAACTTCCAGGGCCTGAAACACCAGAGGTACCTGCACCCTTGGATCCTGAAGATCCTTTGAATAAGGTACCACCCCTTGAAAAATAACCAGATTTATTCAGGATGTCTCTGCAACTTTTGAGTTGGAACATTAATGGCTGTAACATCCCGGAAAAAAGGAGGAAAAATTTTTATATATTAAAAAAAGAACAATTGGACATTATCTGCTTACAAGAAACACATGTGACTAGGCTCCATAGAAAGGTGTTAATAAACAAAAGACTTGGTCAAGAATTTATATCTTCGGACAGAGTAAAGAAGCGAGGAGTGGTGATATATGCAAAAGAGAGCCTGTCACCTAAATTTTTATTCAAAGATGAACATGGAAGAATATTAGCAATTGAGATACAACATCAAGGAGAAAAGATTCTGATATTAGGAATTTATGCACCAAATGACGGGAAATCGGAATTTTATAAGAAGTTGCATGAGATGATGCTGGACTATCTGGACTACAACAACATCATTATGATGGGAGATATGAATGGGGTCGTATCGACTAACATGGATAAGTCACAAAACCAAAATGTTACAAATGACGGCAGACTACCAAAGACCTTTTTTGAAATGACAGACAATATGGACTGGATTGACATTTGGAGAACTAAGAACCCCCTGGGAAGAGAGGGAACATTCTTCTCTGAAGCCCAGCTGACTTGGACAAGAATCGACCAAATATGGATAACTAGAGGTCTGGCACCCAAGGTTAGAAAAGTGGAAATCTGCCCAAAGACCTGCTCCGACCATAATGCGCTGAAGATGGATATGACACTTTTGCCAACCGGCTCCTTTAGATGGAAGATGAATGATAGCTTGTTTAGAGACTAGGAGATTATTAAGAAGGCCCAAAAAACTCTGAAGGATTATTTCGAGATAAATATGAACACTACGGTGGAAAAAAGAACTATCTGGGACGCAAGCAAAGCTGTGATGAGGGGGTTCCTGATACAACAGAACGCCGTAAAGAAAAGGACACAAAATGAAAGGAAAGATAAGATCTTGCAGAAAATTAAAGAATTGGAGAAGAAATTAAGATCAAATCCGAAGTCACAGCCGATTCTGAGAGAAATTAAACTATACCAAGCACAATATTCCAAATTGATAAACCAGGAAATAGAATGGAAGATTAAATTAATGAAACAAAAAACTTTTGAATCGGCGAACAAATGTGGGAAACTGCTTGCTTGGCAGTTGAAGAAGAGACAGAAATTAAATACAGTTACAAATCTAGAAATTGAAAGAAGAAACATTCAGAACCCCATGGAAATTAGAAAGTGCTTCCAGAGATACTTCAAAAAATTATACACTCAAGGGCCGCAAGATGAGGCTGAGATTAAACAATTTTTGGAAAGAAATGGACTAACAAAGTTGTCACAAAAAATAGATTAATCCTGAACAACAAAATAACACAACAAGAGATTGAACAAGCCATTCAGAACATGCAACTGGGCAAATCTCCAGGGCCAGATGGCCTGACTTCCAAGTATTATAAGACATTAAAAGACTATCTGATCCAACCAATGATGGAGGTCTGTAATGAAATTATGGAAGGGAAGAAGGCGCCGGAATCGTGGAAGGAAGCTTTTATCACATTGATACCAAAATCTGAAACTGAAAAGACACAACTCAAAAACTATCGTCCCATCTCCCTTCTGAATGTGGATTACAAAATATTTGCAGACATTTTGGCAAGTAGACTTAAAAGAGTTCTTAATGAAGTAATTCATAAAGACCAGGCAGGCTTTCTCCCAGGTAGACATATGTTTGCCAATACTAGGAACATTATTGACATTTTGGAACTTTTGCAAACAGACATAAATACAAAAGCAGTGTTAATTTTTATAGATGCGGAGAAGGCCTTTGATAATATTTCTTGGAAATTTATGAAGGGAAATTTGAAAGAAATGGGAGTGGGACGGGGGTTTGAGAATGGGATTGATGCAATATATTCAGAACAAAAGGCCAAATTGATAGTTAACAATGTGGTTACAGAAGAGTTCAAAATTGAAAAAGGAACACGACAAGGCTGCCCGATTTCCCCTTTGTTATTTATCTCGGTTCTGGAGGTGCTCTTGAACATGATTAGAGGGGACCGGTTGGTGGAAGGGATTCAGGTCGGAGCGAAACAATACAAACTTAAAGCTTTTGCAGATGACCTAGTTTTGACCCTGCAGGAGCCAGAATCTAGTACGAAAAGAGTATTACAATTGATTCAGGACTTTGGTCGGGTGGCGGGATTTAAATTAAACAAACAGAAAACCAAGGTGCTGGGAAAAAATTTGACAGACATAGAGTCAGAACGGTTTCAGAGAGAAACAGAACTAACTATGGTTAAAAAGGTAAAGTACCTAGGGGTAAACATAACAGCAAAAAATCTGAGTCTATTCAAGGATAACTATGAAAAATGTTGGTCTGAAATTAAGAGAGACTTGGATAGTTGGACAAAATTGAAGCTTTCTTTGTTAGGCCGAATTGCTGCTATTAAGATGAATGTATTGCCAAAAATGTTGTTTTTGTTTCAAACATTACAGATTGTGGACAAAACGGAGTGCTTCCGGAAGTGGCAGAAAGATATATCTAAATTTGTCTGGCAGGGCAAAAAGCCCAGAATTAAGTTTAAGATATTAACAGATGCGAAAGAAAGAGGGGGCTTTGCCCTGCCGGACTTAAAGTTGTACTATGAAGCCGCAGCTTTCTGCTGGCTAAAAGACTGGCTACTTCTCGAAGACACTGACGTACTGGACCTGGAAGGTTTTAACAATGCTTTTGGTTGGCATGCATACTTATGGTATGACAAAGTTAAGATCAATAAGGCCTTTAAGAACCATATTGTCAGGAAAGCAGTGTTTAATGTCTGGACAAAATATAAAGACTTATTGGAAAATAAAACCCCAAGGTGGCTTTCACCTCTGGAGGCTAAGGCCCGAAAAAGACCCAATATGGAGGCCAAATGGCCAAAATATTGGGAAATATTAGAAAAAGATGGAGACAATTGGAAATTGCAGAGTTTGGAGAAAATGAAGGATAAGGTGCGAGACTGGTTACATTATGCTCAGATTAAAGAAGTTTTTAAAAATGACAAAAAGTTAGGGTTCCAGGTGGAGAAATCGAAGTTAGAAACAGAATTGTTAGAACCAAAGACCAAGGTACTATCTAGAATGTATAACTTGCTGTTAAAATGGAATACACAAGACGAAATGGTTAAATCGGCTATGATAAAATGGGCACAGGACATTGGGCATAACATTATGTTTGAGGACTGGGAAAGGTTGTGGACCACTGGGCTGAACTTCACCGCATGTAATGCTCTGAAGGAAAATGTAATGAAAATGATATATAGATGGTACATGACCCCAGTTAAACTTGCCAAAATATACCATTCGTCTGATAATAAATGTTGGAAATGTAAAGAAAATGAAGGAACATTCTTTCACCTCTGGTGGACATGCCCTAGGGTGAAGGTCTTCTGGGAAATGATATATAATGAGCTGAAAAAGGTATTTAAGTATACCTTCACTAAGAAACCAGAGGCCTTCCTTCTGGGTATTGTCGGCCAGAAGGTGTTAAAGAAGGACCGAACATTCTTTATGTATGCAACAACGGCAGCAAGGATTCTCATCGCAAAAAACTGGAAAACTCAAGATCTACCCACACTGGAAGAGTGGCAGATGCAGCTGATGGACTATATGCAACTGGCCGAGATGACTGGCAGAATCCGTGATCTGGGAGAAGAGAAGATGGAGGAAGACTGGGAGAAATTCAAGATGTATCTACAAAAACATTGTAATTTGGTTGAATGTTAAGAAGGATGCTAGATTATAAAAAATTGGCCACCACTAAATTAGATTTAAATTTGATGATAAGTGAGACTAAAGAAAATATAAAATTTTTTGGAAGAAGTGCTAGATTATATTTGAATGAGTGGACATGAGATTGTAAACAAGTTGATAATTTGTTTGGAAAAAAATTTTAACGATGTAAATGGGAGCGGGAGACGCGAGGGAGTCCAAAGAAGTGATGAAATTGTTGTGATAGAAGTAAGATCGTTTATTATTTGTGCATTTATATTTAAAAACTTTAATAAATATTTATTAAAAAAAAAAAAGATATTGTTATAAATTTACATTTACATAAAAACGATTTCGGGGGTGGGGGGAGAAATCACTACAAACAGGACAGCCAGCAGCCTCAGATGTTTAATCTTAAAAGGTGTAGCGCAAAAGATTGCCTTACCCCAGATGTTCTCACGCGCCCACTTTGATTGGTGGAACTCACACTTTTATAGGATCCGCACAATACCCGCACCGTAAGAGCTGGGTCATTCAGTACAGCTGCAGTGGCACTTTATAACTCGCTGCCTATTGCTATCAGGCTGGTGCCTTCACTATTCTTTTTGGTCCCTGCTGAAGACATTGCTAATTTCGACAAGCCTACCCAGATGTTTAGAAAGTTTGTACCAATTTGGTCAATTCTGATCTGTTTTCAGCTTTTTGTAGGTTTAAAATTATAGCTGTGCATATTTTTTTTAGTGGTCATCTTATTGTTTTATCTTTTTTTGTGAACTGCTTTGAGGTTCTATCCTACAAGCAAGCGGTAGAATAAATTTCATGAAATAAAGAACAGAAAAATGTACTGGGAAGGTAGAGAGCATAAACCAGACATAGGCAGTTCCCATCATCCCTGACCGCTGGTCCTGTTAGCTAGGGATCATGGGAGTTGTAGTCCCAAAACATCTGGAGGGCCAAGTTTACCTATGCTTGGCATAAACAAACTCAGATGCAAATTTTTGATGACAGGCTCTTTTAATAGCCAACTGGGGTGGGAAAGCTCAAAGAGCAGAGGCATGGAAAACAGCTGGGGTTTCAGCTGGAGCAACAGAGTGGCCTTGCACTCCTTTTCTTCCTTTCTCTGCTGCAGCCTGGCTTCTCAGCAGAGATGGTGGTGTCCCCTCGTCTTTTTGTCCCCTGCCCTTCTGAATCAGCCTGATCTGATGTGATGCAATCTGTAAATGTTGTTTCTCCCTCCTCTTCCTCCTCTCTTCACAGATCTGAGCCTAGCAATTCAGCTCCGCTACCCAACCGGAAGACCCTCCAGCCCCGAGGAATGGCCTGAGGCATGAGCTCGGGACCCCCTGGAAGTGGCCGCCATGCTGCCGCGAGGACTGCAGCCTTGTGGGAGGCTGTGCCGCTGGTCTAGCCCCTTCCTGCAGCTCCTTGCCTTGACGGCGGTGACGTTCATTGTGCTGGCGCCCCTGACTTGCCACCGCCTCCTTCACTCTTACTACTACCTGCGGCGCTGGTACCTGAGCCCCATGAGCCAAGACTTCCTCCGGCAGAACCAGGAGGACGGCCTGAGAGCCCTCCGCTACTTTGAGAGGCTGCGGGTGAACAATGCCTCTGAGCTGCCGCCCGGCGAGGCCCGCCGGACGGGCTTGCTCATCACCATCATCACCGTGCAGCGGCGCCCCGAGTTCCACTACGTCCTCCAGGTGGCGTCCCGCTTTCACCGCCTGCTCCGCCAGTGCGGGGCCCCTTGCCAGCGCCACCAGATCTTGCTCTGCAATGTGGAGGCCGACCCCGGCACCCACGCGGACGCCCAGCTACTGGCCGGCTTCTTTGGTGTGGCGAACCGCTATGGCAGCCGGCAGGCTCCGGAGCCGTCGCTGAACCAGTTTGAGAAGGAGAAGCGGGATTACGCCTACTGCCTGGAGAAGTCGCTGTGGGACTACGACCCGGAACACGTGCTGCTGGTGGAAGACGATGCCGTCCCGGAGGATGAGATCTTCCCGGTGCTGAACCACCTCTTGCAGGTCCGCTTCTCAAAGCCCCACCTCCGAGATGCCCTCTACGTGAAGCTCTACCACCCTGAGAGACTTCAGCGCTACCTCAACCCGGAGCCCATGAGGATCCTGGAGTGGCTCGGAGTGGGCATGCTGGGCGGCTCACTGCTGGGGTTCGCGTATGCCTGGGCGGCCGGCCGCCCCAGCCCCAGCTGGCCCATCACCCTGTTTTTTGCTCTCTACAGCATGCTGCTGGTGGAGCTGGTTGGGCGCCACTACCTCCTGGAGCTGCGCCGCCTGGCCCCGCCCCTCTACAATGTCGTGCCTGCCACCGAGTGCTGCACCCCTGCCATGCTGTTCTCTGCCCCTTCTGCCCGCCGCGCACTGGGCTACCTGAAGAAGCTGCGCTGCCGGTCGGGTTTCGCCAAAGACACGGCCCTGTACTCACTGCTGCGCACCAAGGGCGAGCGGGCCTTCGTGGTGGAGCCCAACCTGGTCAGGCACGTGGGGATGTTTTCAAGTCTCAGGGTAAACATCAATCCCAAGCTGCTTTGACTCCTCAGGTGTACGAAGAGCTGGAGCAGAGGGAGTCGCGAATTCTCCGCGGTGCTTTAGCAGAAATGCTCAGAGTTCCAGGTTCTTCAGTGCTGTGTATTTATTGTGAGCTATATATACAAATATCTGCAGGCTATAAAACACAAGCAGTTCGTACAGTCAAACAGAGTACCTGGCTGCACCTTAAGGCAAATAGGAAAACCTTTCTATCTCACTCTGTCTCTCTGACTACACTCTTCTACACCACCCCTTTACTGCTGGATGGGTTTCCCTTTTAAACTGATGACAGCCAATCATCTGTCAGCACATTACTGCTGTCATTCTGACCCAGCACTTCCATAGAAAGTATTGCAGGCTGATTGTATCAGCTAGCAAATTCAAGCCTGCAGACTTACTATCTCTCACAGCATTCTGTGATTCCTGACAGAGGGATCGTAAGCCCCTGGGTGAGGTCTGTTTCCAGACTGCCAGGGTGGGGGCTGACGGCTTCCCATGAAATGCACGAGACAAACATGTTGAGGAAAATGCTGTAGATGAGCTTTCCCCCACCCCTAAGATGCCAGTTTTCTACAGGTTGGGAGGGCATATGGCCTAATTAGCCCCCCTCTTCCCATGCCTCCATGATGGTGGTGGTGGTGATGGAGATTATGGCAATGGTGATGTACCCCACCTTTTTCCCTGGCCCAGACTCAAGGCAGCTTTGGCCATCCCATATTTGGTCTGGTGTGGGGCAAGTAATGATGGGGCTGGGTTAGTTTGGATGGGGGTTACAGGCGCCTCTGATAAGCTGACTAGCAGCAGCTGCGAAGCCCCATGCATGGTGCAAACGCCAACACTCAGCTGGTTGGTGGTGGTTGCTTTGAAGGCCCGATGATTGGCCACTTGCCGGGGCTTCAAAGCACCATGCACCAAGGTGGTGAAGATGGATCGCCTGATGTCATTTTGACATTGAGTGATGTCAGGTGATAAGGTGGCCCTGCCCACCTATGAAACTTGGCCAGTGGGGAAGGTCAGGATCTAACCCACCAGCTGGATCCAATCCCCATCCCTGGTGCAAGGCGAAAAGGGGGAAATGCACGAGGAATCAGAAATAGTGCAGTCCAGCAATAGCTCTGTCACATGGGGCTTCTGCTCATTTCTTGGTGCTCTCAGCAGATAAATACTAGGACTGCACAAAGCTCGACAATGGGATGAAGATTGCAAAGGTGTTACTTTTTATAAACTCTTTAAAACAGCTTTATAACCTCTACAATAAACTATTTTTAAGAGACACTTTCCCTTCAATGAGAACTCCTATTGAACCTCTGTTGTCTTTTTAGAAGACAGAACTATTTTGTAAACAGTTTTAGCCTATATAAAAAACAATATAATTTTACAGAAAGAGGGTGCGTTCACCTTTGTCTTAATATCTGTTTTGTTTGTTATGCCATTCTTTCACCAAGCGCCTTGCCCACTAGCGGTGTCTACATCATCATCATAAACTTTATTGCACTAGCCAAAGGCCATGGCATCATTCACAGAGGGAACGAAAAGAAAAGCAACAATAACTATAAAAACATCAGGCACTGCAAATACAATAAACCACGGTCGCATCTCCTAGAAATCATTTGTTGGGTACGATAGAATAGCAAGCTCTTTCCTCTCTCCGCTTTTCAACATTGCGATGTATCACAGCATCGCGATGTTTGGCTGGTGATACATTGCGATGCTGATATCGCCCAGCCCTAGGGGTGATGTGAAGTGTTTGTGTCTCCTCAGGCCCTTCATTCTACTGGCATGCCAAACCTTAGGAACGGAGTGGGCCAAAATGAGGCAGAGCAATGGCCACTGTCCAAATGGACACACACACACAAACAGCCGAATTTTTCAGTCACTGGTGGCATTTAGTGCATTTCTCATAAGCTCCACATTGTGGCAGTGGAATGGTGTGTTCAGTCCTCAGGGCCTAAGGAAGGAATGAAGAAGGGAGGACTCCTCTACTTTGCTGCAAAGTATAATAATAATAAGGGATGCGGGTGGCGCTGTGGGTTAAACCACAGAGCCTAGGACTTGCTGATCAGAAGGTTGGCGGTTCGAATCCCTGCGACGGGGTGAGCTCCCGTTGCTCGGTCCCTGCTCCTGCCAACCTAGCAATTCAAAAGCATGTCAAAGTGTAAGTAGAGAAATAGGTACCGCTCCAGCGGGAAGGTAAACGGCGCTTCCATGCGCTGCTCTGGTTCGCCAGAAGTGGCTTAGTCATGCTGGCCACATGACCTGGAAGCTGTACGCCGGCTCCCTCGGCCAATAAAGCGAGATGAGCGCCGTAACCCCAGAGTCGGCTACAACTGGACCTAATGGTCAGGGGTCCCTTTACCCTTTACCAATTATTATTATCATTATTATTTTATTTATATTCCGCCCTCCCCAGCCGAAGCCAGGCTCAGAGCGGCTAACAACAATAAAAGTAACACAGTGTACATAAAATCACAATCAATTAATTAAAATACATTCTAAAATCAGTTCAGAGTCAAATTAATGGCAACCATTGGGCTGGAGTTCTATGAGGATTACCAAAGGACTGTGCCTTTGCCAAGTATGTCTGGTGCTCCAGCAACACAGGGGCAAAGGTGTCAGGGAGCCAATCGTTTCTAATATAAAAACAAAAGGAGCTGTGTCCTACATTTGCCTGAAGCCTACCCACCCCAAGGAGGCGATAGCCACCATATGAAACAAAGCTGAAGGAAAGGGTGGAAGAATGTGGAGATCCCAAAAGCAAAGCTGCGAAATGGGAGCTACTGGCATGTTAGTTGAAAGCTGCCTATAAGGAAGATCATCCTTGGAAATGGCAGATTTCTAAGCACTACCTCTATTCCTCTGTTAATTATTTGTAGACTTTGTGGGCCAGGGATCTTTTTTTGACTCTGCTTTCCTGGAAAATACCCTGTCCATTGATGGTTGCATATGGATGGCTCACTTCCATGGTTAATTGCATGCTTGGCACTTAGCAGAAATCTGTGGAACTATCCAAATTTGTGTAAAGAGCCACAAGGAAAACAAGCTGTTTTCTTGTAAAAGCTGCTACAGCGCTGTTTTCCAGCAGACTTCCTGTTGTGCGGTTAAATTGTCCTTTCCAGTTGTTAGGATGATACAGGGTCCCTTATTTTCACCATATGGTGTGAGAGAACTCAGCTCAGGATAGTTTCAGCTGTGTGTATGGAAACCAAACTCTGCAGAAGCAGTGGACCCAAGCATGGACCCAGCTAGAGTCGCTGAGGGCTGATTTCAGCATTGCAATGCCATGTAAAGGTAAAGGGACCCCTGACCATTAGGTCCAGTCGTGACCGACTCTGGGGTTGCAGTGCTCATCCCACTCCACTGGCCGAGGGAGCCAGCATACAGCTTCCAGGTCATGTGGCCAGCATGACCAAGCCGCTTCTGGCAAACCAGAGCAGCACACGGAAACGCCGTTTACCTTCCCGCTGGAGCGGTACCTATTTATCTACCATATTTTTCGCCCTATAGGACGCACTTTTCCCCCTCCAAAAATGAAGGGGAAATCTGTGTGCGTCCTATGGGGCGAATGCATGCTTTTGCTGAAGCTTGGAGAGCAAGAGGGGTCAGTGTGCACCCACCCGTCTTTTTCTCCAGGCTTCAGGAAGCTATCAGCAAGCCTGGGGAGCCCGCGGGAGTTCCCGCAGGGCTCCCTAGGCTGTGGATAGCAGCCTGCTGCCCGGAGCGTGGGGCACGCTGAAACCGCGGCTGGGGGGGGGAATAATTCTTTCCCCTTTATTCCCCCCCCCCCAAAAAAAACTAGGTGCGTCCTATGGGCCGGTGCGTCCTATAGGGTGAAAAATATGGTACTTGCACTTTGATGTGCTTTCGAACTGCTAGGTTGGCAGGAGCAGGGACTGAACAACGGGAGCTCACCCCATCATGGGGATTCAAACCACCGATCTTCTGATCGGCAAGTCCTAGGCTCTGTGGTTTAACCCACAGCGCCACCCGCATCCCTGCAATGCCATGTACAGTCTGCCTAAAACTATGCAGTTTTTGTTTCTGCAAGCTCCATGCTGCATGTATCAGTGCACATACCATGTGCACCAACTTGGTTTTTGAGCTTTTGCTGATGTGGTACAGGTGTCTCGTAGTAACATACACAAAGATTCTACACACCAGCGACCGCAAGTGTCCTCGTGCCCTGGCTATGAGCATGAACCAGGAGCTGCCCACTTTCAAACCTTACTTCTGCTTGCAGTCTTACAAAATGGTTGTATAAGGCAAAATGGGAGCCTGTTGGAAAAGTGGGGTAAAAAAATCAAATAAATGGATTATTGATTGGGCAAACTAGATACCCTAAGTGTGTGGGTCTCACTTCTGGTATACCTTACAGGACTAGATAGCAGAATGTGAACTGCTCCAAATGCTTGAAACAAATTGCATAAATCCTAAGTAATATCATCAAGTCGACTCATGTGCTAAGAGGCTTTTGAATGCCATGCGCATGAATGCCACACGAAGGACTGTCAAATGAAGGGTTTTCGGCTGGCAGCACAGCTACATGGTGACACAAACACACACGACTTGCATCTGTATCAACAGACAAGACAAATACTAAAGGAAAAGTTGGTTTGCAGATAAACTTCATTTGCTTTTGGGCTACCCTATTTGTAAACCTGATCTGTTTATAAGTGTTTATAAGTGTTTATAATTTTACTTTATTTTTTGCTTCATATGGAAATTTGTATCAGATGTTCTGATTTTAGGGCTCTAGCTCCCCAACATGATTTGATTTTTTTTTAAATCCTGCTTTTCTGAACTCCAATCACAAAATGAAATTGCCAAAGATACTGTTTTTACAAACCCCCTTTTCCATTGCATAGAGCCAGTCTGCTTCCACCTGGGAGAAACCGGCCACAAGGGGATGCTGTAGTACAGGAGAGTGTTGACTGAGGGGCTGTCTGAAAACCTCTAAGCAGAATGCCCTTATTTCACATGGTTTGGGGGGTTTTTGTCAACAGAGGTAGATGCTACCCACAGGGAGAATGTAGTCTCAAAAGAGGATCATTCGGACCTTGAAAATGATAACACAAGTCTGATGATGATTGCAAATGTTCCACGTGGCACTTGATAAACCCATTTTGAAATCTCACAGAGCTGATCCCCTAGGGAGATCAAGTTTCAAAGAAGGGGACAACTCTTGTGTTTTAATAGCTGGGGGTTTAAATGATTTGGTTTAATGAGGGTGGGTTTTTTCCCCAAACAAACTCCACACACCAAGGAGTGCCGTGGCGACAACTCCCTCCCTAGCGCCACCCTCTGTCCCCGACCAGAGATAAAGGAGCTCAGCCATTGTTGGACTGTGCCCTGAATCCCCACATTGGCAAGGCGGTGGTCCTAAAGTTTGTGATCAACGATGTTGAAGGCTGCTGACAGATCTAAGAGAATCAGCAGTCCCGACCCGCCTCAATCCAGCTGTCCACGGAAATCATCTCTTAGGGTGTCCAAAGCTGTCTCGGTCCCGTAACCAGGGCAAAAGCCAGACTGAAATGGGTCCAGAGCCGACGTTTCATCCAGAAGCCTACCAAGCTGTTCAACAACTGCTCTCTCAATTACCTTACCCAGGTACAGAAGATTCAAAACCGGGCGGTAATTGGATAGATCTAAAGGATCTAGAGGGACACAGGTGGTGCTATGGGTTAAACCACAGAGCCTAGGACTTGCCGATCAGAAGGTCGGCGGTTCGAATCCCCGTGACGGGGTGAGCTCCCGTTGCTTGGTCCCTGCTCCTGCCAACCTATCAGTTCAAAAGCACATCAAAGTGTAAGTAGGTAAATAGGTACCCCTCTGGCGGGAAGGTAAACGGCATTTCTGTGCACTGCTCTGGTTCATCAGAAGCAGCTTAGTCATGCTGGCCACATGACCCAGAAGCTGTACGCCGGCTCCCTCGGCCAATAAAGCGAGATGAGCTCCTCAACCCTAGAGTTGGTCACGACTGGACCTAATGGTCAGGGGTCCCTTTACCTTTACCTTAAAGGATCTAGAGATGTTTTCTTTAAGAGCGGACCCACCACTGCTTTCTTCAACTCCTCTGGGAAAGTACCCGTGCCAAGGGACTGACTGATGATCTCACCAAGGGGGACCCACACCACGTGTGGATGACATTCCTGTTACTATTTAACAGTTGACTTCAGATGATGATGATGATTTACTAACTTGCAATTTCTCCCAAGTTCTTACTTCTCAGTTCCTGACTGCTTGGTCATTGCTCTGTGGTGGGAGCATGGAATTCTTCCATCAGTTGGGAAGTCTTTAACTATTAATTGCAGAGTTGGTTGCAAATTTTGCAAAGCACAGCTCGTGAGCTGCGCAGAGAGAAGAATTTGCCTGCAGCATCCTCCGCCTCAGATGAATCTGAACTTGCATCTAGCCAATTGCTGGGGTCTGCCATTTTCAGATATGTGCTTTTAATCAGCTGCTCTCAAAGGTCTGAGATGGAGTAGAGGTTTGACACGAGAAAGGCCACATTAATGAAGAGCAATTGTGATTATTAATTAATAGCAGCAGAGGCTAATGGACTTTGAAACAGATTTGCAAGGGACAAGAGGACACAGCAAGGTGAGAGCCACGTTATGAGGGAATGGGAAAAGCTTTGTATTAATAGTAAACTAGATCAGAGTAGTACTTTAACACTGAGCAGGCCAGGTGCACACTTTCTATGCTCCGCTGACGCTCTGCTTTCACGTGCACAGACAGGCATGTACAATATTATTTCTCCACCACACAAATAGCCATTAAGGTAGACTTTCCGTGAATCACCGACTGCTGCTCTGGGAGCTGGGAGCCTTCTCTGGCAAAGCTGAGAATTTGTCTGCATGTTGACTGGACTAGGAGAGAGCAGACAAGAAGAAGGAGTTTTAGCTTGGTGGCAAGAGTACTGTATCTGCTTCACATGCAGTATGTCCCATGTTCAGGTAGGGCTGGGAATTTTTCCTGTCTGAAATCCTGGCATCCTTGCCAGTCACTTTTAGACAGAGCTGAGCTAGGTGTGCCAACAACTCACTACAAAGTCCTACGTGATATCAAAGGACAAACTGGAAAACATTACATTTTGAGGTGAGCTAGCTTGCCTTGTGAGGTGACAAGCAAGTAAACCTGCTCATTGGTGATTCTCTAATTATGAATTTTCCATTTAGCAGAGTCTCCAAGTGTCCCTATTTTCCAGGGACAGTTTTGGATTTACAGAAGCCGTCTCAGTTTTTGATTTGATCTCAGAATGTCCCACTTTTCCTTAGAATGTTCCTATTTTCACTGGAGAAATGTTGGAGGGTATGGAGTTATACAACCGCTGAGCCAAGGAGATAAGTAGCTATGCAACCTTTAGAAGACATCTGAAGGCAGCTCTGTAGAGGGGAGGTTTTTTTATGTTTAATGTTTTATATATGTTGGAAGCCACCAAGAATGGCTGGGGCAACCCAGTCAGGTGGGCAGGGAAGAAGAATGTTGAGGCAATTTGTCACTACGCTTTTTGGAAATGTCTTGTTCTATGCCATCACACTCCCCCCCCCCCCTGAATTTGATGATTTTCAGTCCTGGCTGTGCATTTAGATGTTAACGGGTGGAATTAATTTGTCCTGGCATGCTGCTCTCCCTTAGGGTGACAATTAAAGTCTTCGTAAGCGCTCACTCCAGGAAGCCAAGTTAGTAGTCCTGTTGTTCTTTTCCTCTAGCTATTCAAACCTCCCTCTGTGGCTTGTCTTTCCTGCTGGGGTGTGGTGGCTCTTCAAAGGAGAAGCATGATGAAGAAAGTCAAATTTCTCAGGCAGAGGCACTGCACACCAACATGGGAGTGTTTGAGAGTGCCAAGAAACATGTGTTGGTGACTCATGGTTTAAACCAATGCTCACCGAATAGGCAGAACCATGTGTGCTTTATAAGAAAGCATTTAAAATTCAGGTGCCAGATTCGCCACTGAGAAAAATTGAACTCTGCCACATAATTAAGAAAATTTAGAACTATGCAAACTTTACCATTTTGCATAATTTATTCTGGTTGTGCTAGACATAGAAAAAAGGATGGTGTTATGCAGGACACTGAAGTCGAAACCCTAGCCATCAGGAATTTTGCCATCTCTTTAAGTTGCATGTGTATCTAAATTGCCACAAGGGCAAGAAGATGGGCTGTTTTTAAATACAGTGGAACCTTGGTTCTCGAACTTAATTTGTTCCGGAATTCCATTCGACTCCCGAAACATTCGAAAACCAAGGTGCAGCTTCCGATTGGCGCAGGCACCCCAGAAACAATGTTAAATAAGTTGGAGTTCTTGTTATTAAATATACCAAGAAAAAAGCACACCAAGAACTCTGGCCAATTTAAGTTTCAATAGTGGGAGTGGTCCCTACTCGCAAATCAATAGTCAATTGTAACAAAAACTAATCCATTCAAAAGTATGTATTCTGACAAGGATTACAAACTCAAGATACAAGTTGATCTACCCACACTTAGCTGATGAAGGTGAATACATCAAAACAGGGCTCTGTCCTGGCTTCTGATCCATAATTGACTTCTGACTTCTGCTCAATGATTGAAACTAAGATCATCACGTCAAATCTGACTATGGACTAACATGAACTTACCTCTATTCATAAATTCTTATCTCTAATTCTGTAACGAATTATTGTGTTATACATATCCTTATGAGTTTGAGTTTGTAATCTCAGTTTGAGTTTGCAATCTCAATTTGAGTTTGTAATCCTTGTCAGAATACATACTTTTGAATGGATTAGTTTTTGCCCCGGAAACAATAGTTGACAGCTGCATCAGACGTTTGGTTTCCGAAAAATGTTCAAAAACTGTAAACACTCCCAGGTTTTTGGCTTTTAGGAGCGATTTGTTCATCAAATAAGCCATTCGAGAACCAAGGTTCCACTGTAATAATCCCTCCCTGAAATTCTACACCCAGTGCCATATTCTGCAGGTTTCCTGCACTCCCACAGAATTGCAGTGAACATGCAACATGTCTTGAATACACAAAAGTATCATTTTGATTGTGAAATGGCTGTTTACACCTGAGATGGAACAGACACACCCAGATCTCTTCAATAACTTGCTGGCTTAATTGCATATTCAAGGATATAAGGCACAATCAGCCACAGTTAAGCTTGTTCACAGTCCGCTAATTTCATGTAGAAGATGAAACACATGATTAAATTGTGTCTTCGTCCCGCCATGTTTTTAGATGCTTTGGTAGTTTTATCTTTTGTGTGTTTGCTGCGCTGGGCTCTTCTTGGAGGAAGATCTGGATATAAATCTAATAAATAAAAGTCTTTGTAGACAGGAATGAATAAACATTGCTGTTTCTTTCATGTCACTTGAAGCCAGCAGTTCACATGACAGCTGAAAGTTCTGCCTCTTGACTTAGCATGGGGAGAGAACCATCAGTGTTCCAGCAAACATTGCATCTCTCGATGGAAATGGGGTCTAATGTTCAAGGCCACTGAGCACTTAGGCTGTGTTTGAGAACAGGCTGGCTAAACAATCTCCAGGGCTCCTGGCTGTCCAATGAATTGCAAATAATCAATGAGAGCTGCAGTGGTGCAGAGAAGCCTTGCAGAAAATAAAAGCCCTTATGCAATAGCCACACCGTTTTAACAAAACACTTGTGAGAGATCCAAATATATTTTCTCCATCTGTTGTGAGTGAATTGCATTTCCCCAAAATGTGCATTGTGCGATTTTACACATCACAAGTCACAATAGTGTTATTGTTGTTATTTATTTGATTTGACTTCTTGCTTGCCCTTCACTATACAGTCCTACACTGTTACAAAACAACAACAACCCTAAATTCCTCTCTGCTTAGGCAAAGAGTCTTTCCTGAGACTGGCTAGAAGGGGCTGGGAGCTGGGGGCACTGTTATACAGTGGTTCCGCTCCTTCCTCCTGGGCCGTGTCCAGAAAGTGGTGTTGGAGGATGAGTGTTCAGACCCCTGGGCTCTCACTTGTGGGATGCCTCAGGGTTCCGTCCTCTCCCCCATGCTTTTTAACATCTATATGAAGCCGCTGGGAGAGATCATCAGGGGGTTTGGGCTGGGTGTTCATCAGTATGCCCCGTGGAATGCCCTCCCATCAGATGTCAGGGAAATAAACAAGGAAACCAACAGGCATCCCTATTTAGGGAAGTTTTTAAAGTTTGATGTTTTATTCTGTTTTTAATCTGTTGGGAGCTGCCCTGAGTGGCTGCGGAAACCCAGCCAGATGGGCGGGGTATAAATAAATTACTGTTGTTGTTGTTGTTTAAGCAAAACTAGTCTTTGGAAGTTTAAAACAATGTTCTCTGGGAAGAGGAATTGACTGTAAAACCATTCAGGTAGTTGTAGTGCTGTGTGAGGAACAGGGGTCTCCTAGCAATTCTCAGCACGTTTAAAAGCCACAGCTCCCAGAATTCCTTAGGGGAAGCCATGACTCTTTAAATGGGATGTGGGTGGCGCTGTGGGTTAAACCACAGAGCCTAGGACTTGCCGATCAGAAGGTCAGCAGTTCAAATCCCCGCGACGGGGTGAGCCCTCGTTGCTCGGTCCCTGCTCCTGCCAACCTAGCAGTTCGAAAGCACGTCAAAGTGCAAGTAGATAAATAGGTACCTCTCTGGTGGGAAGGTAAACGGCGTTTCCGTGCGCTGCTCTGGTTCACCAGAAGCGGCTTCATCATGCTGGCCACATGACCCGGAAGCTGTACACCAGCTCCCTCGGCCAATAAAGCGAGATGAGCGCCACAACCCCAGAGTCGTCCACAACTGGACCTTTGTGACTCTTTAATTTGGTATCACGGGGCTTTAAATCTATAGCGTGCATGTGGCCTATGACATTACCTGGGTTTGTTGCAAAAATTAAAAACAGCTTCACTGGAAATGCATCATTCCTTTGCCTCTTTTCATTCTGGCCATCTGTCCAGAGAGGAAAAAAATCCCACCAAGGCTTGTCAAAATAGCAACCCTACACAACCTTCTACAGAGAAGTTTCATGCTAATGCATAAATGGAAGAGCCTTTTGAAATGACCTGTATACAAACATGTACCTAGGAGCAGAATTTTAAAAGGCTGCAGTTAGGAATATGCATGCCTGAATTCAGGGAGCCTGGCTTTTTAGTCATGATGGTGCTGTCAGCCTCCTTGCGAAAACACAGCTATCTCCTGCCTGCTAATGCCTGTATGTTACATCCTATAGGTAGGAAGGCTCTGTTTGCACATGAAAGGGGGGGGCACATTTTATTGGCTGAGCTCTGTCACTGTTCAGTAGCCAATCAGAGCTGCTGAGTATTCGCACCTCTCCAACCAGCTTGAAGAAGAGGAAGAGAGGGGGGAGGAAAAATAAACTAGGAGAAAAGTTAACTAGTAACTGACATAGGAAGGTATAAATTGTTGCAGAGTTGCAGAGTTCGACCTGTTTGGCTGCAGCCACCTCACCAACAGGAATTTACGGCAGAGGCAGAGACAACCACCCAAACGGTGCGTGCGAATGAATGTTATACATGTTCTGAAAAGTTTATGGAAGAGCGAGACAGAGAGTGGGGTGTGTGTGTGTGTGTGTGTGTGTGTGTGTGCATGAGAGAAGCTTGGGTTTTATTACTGGATTAGTGTATGCTTATGTTTCCTCTCTCTACCTTATCACAGAAAACCCTTGAACAAAGACTGCATTTTGTTGCTAGAAGAAACACAAAGAAAGTGTGTCACTTTCTTTGCAAGTTGTCCAGCTGTTGCTTTTTAACCAGTGAATATTTCTTTCAGAAGGTTTCATGCAGCCTTGATACTGACTTTTTAAACGACAATAGTAATAATCATTCCATGCAAGGGATTTCTACCGTAGGCAAGAATTGTGTGTGGTACAGAATGAGTGAAATGGTATTAGGATGAATTGTTATAATATCTGGGGGTGCATTTCTCCTGACTAGAGTTTGGGTCATGCTTCGTATGAGCAAAGTGGTCTGTCCACGTGTAAGACATCCACCGAGGGTGTCTCTACCATTCGTAGGGACCCTTCCTCCCCAAGGCACAAATTGTGCACAAAAATAGAGGTTTTGCAGCTTAAAGGATGTCAAGGAGGCGGGACTGGGCTCTGGCAGTACCTTCCTCGCTTTCAACCCCCCTTTGTGCAAATTTCAACATTTCCAGCTTGTTATCTTGATCAGTGACTGCAGAAAGCTTGTTTTACAATCTGGGGCCCTGCCAGTGAGAACCAAATACTTGCAAGCTCATTTCATCAGTTGCAAACAACATGCGTTGCTGCCTTAGGCAAATGGGATTGCTGCTAAGTCCCAAACACACCCACCTTTCCTTTCTGCTTTGATCCACACTCGGTGCCTGGAACCTTCTGCTTTTGTAAGTATCTTCATGTCCCACAAAAAGTAGGCGTGTTGTCACCTAAATTCACTCCAGGATTGTTGCAGAAACCAAAGGTGCTGCCCAGACTCCCCTTCATAATTGTTGGCGACTCTCCATCCATGCAAAAGACCTTACCACAGCCAAGTCAAATGTAGATACGATACGATACAATAATCTTTATTGTCATTGTCCCATACAGAACAACGAAATTGAAAAAAATCTACATCAGACATTCAAAACCAACAATCCAGCTATCCCAGCCTGGTTAGCCCCCTAAAAACTTTGATACCCCATAATTAAATACAATATATTCCCATAGGGACTACCTTACACTGCGTTTAAAACCAAAATCGCCTTTGGATAGAAACTGTTTCTCAGATGGCTAGTCCTAGTCTTTATAACCCTGTACCTTCTTTCAGAAGGCAGAAGCTGAAAGAGATCATTTCCAGGGTGTGCACTAAGATGGGGGAATCTGTGACCACCCAATACTGCTAGACTACAACTCCCATCATCCTTGAGCATTGGCCATGCTGGCTGGGGCTGATGGGGCCTGGAGTACAACAACTTCAGATTCCCCACTGCCTGCCTGCCCAATAGCTAAGCATGGCAATGGTGCTTTTTGAAATGGTGTCGATAACTTGCTTGATGTACACTAGAGTTATGCAATACTGCAAAAGAAAAAAACACCTCCGCAAGAAAAGCTTTAAAAGAACAGCGGTGTGAGATTTATTTGATTGTTTGCAAAAATCCTCCCCTCACACCCCTCCCCCAGTGAAAACTGAAAGGATGCAGACCCTCCCAAGTGTCCCTGTTTTCCAGGGACAGTCCCAGATTTACTGAAGCCATCCCACTTTCTGATTCGATCCCAGAATGTCCTGCTTTTCCTATTTACATCGGAGAAATGTTGGAGGGTATGCAGTCATGCGACCCCCGAACCAAGGAGATAAGTAACTATACACCTGAAGGCAGCTCTGTATAGGGAAGTTTTCAAATGTTTATTATGTTTTTATATATGTTGGAAGCTGCCCAGAGTGGCTGGGACAACTGAGTCAGGGACATAAATAATTCAATTGTTGTTATTATATACAACATCCCTATTTTCATCAGGGAAATGTTGGAGGGTACGAAGGATGCCCCCGGAGTTTGAATTTATACACATTTCCCGATATCTATGAACGTATCCACAAAGAACACAGGAGCAGTAAAGGAAGTGAAAGTGTGTGTGTGTGTGTGTGTGTGTGTGTGTGTGTGTGAGAGAGAGAGAGAGAGAGAGAGAGAGAGAGAGAGAGAGGACGGAAGAGGCAAAAAAGGAAGAGGCAAAAAAGAAGTGGTGAAGCACTTCAAGCTGCAGAGGTGGGGTTCCAGGTAACACAATTTGTGCATACTACAGCAGCAGTTCTTTTAAAATGCAGCAATTATGCCATGGTGGAGCCTGCTAGGAAGAAGCTTTCAGTTTTCCAGCTGTGGTGCAAAGGCCACCACTTGAATATCCATTGCACCTCAAAAATTGGACCAGAAACAATCCCAGGGTCAGCTTCAGAAAGTGGCACATGGGATCAGGCAGCACAATTGAGCAGTGAATCACATGGCTGCATTCGCTCCAGAAATATCGGGAAAGGATTCTGCCCATGATACCCTTTTATACCCTCCATAATGCCTTTAAATGTCAACAAACTATCTTTGAAAGCTCAGTGAGATTATTCTTCATTTTTGCCTTCATATTTCCAGCATATAACTCAATCACATGCATCGTTCTAGCTGTGGGAGTGGCGGCAAGTAATGTAAGCCTTTAGGCAAAAGTAAATACAGTAGCAAAGGTCATAGAATTCTACCTGTTGCTACAGGGTTTATCCAGAATAAATTTACACTGGAGGGATGAAGGGGGTCTTAAAGATGGGACACCTAGGTCACCTAGAATATGGGATCACAGAATTGTAGAGTTGGAAGGGACCCTGAGGGTCATTTAGTCCAACCCCCTGCAATGCAGGAATCTCAGCTAAAGCATCCATGACAGATGGCCATCCAACTTCTGCTTAAAAACCTCCAAGGAAGGAGAGCCCACTACCTCCTGAGGGTTTTGTCAATCCTGGTTTAATAGGAAAACTATTTCTTCTGCTGATACAGAATGAGCACGTGAAGCTTAAAAAGAGGTCCATAGGTCAGCTATTTGTGCTTTGAATGTATGCTGTGATTGCACCCTTAAACAAAACCCACATTTAAGGAATCCCTAATTATGAGAGGGGACGCGGGTGGCGCTGGATCAGAAGGTCGGCGGTTCGAATCCCCGCGACGGGGTGATCTCCCGTTGCTCAGTCCCTGCTCCTGCCAACCTAGCAGTTCGAAAGCACATCAAAGTGCAAGTAGATAAATAGGTACCGCTCCGGCGGTAAGGTAAACAGCGCTTCCGTGCGCTGGTCTGGTTCGCCAGAAGTGGCTTAGTCATGCTGGCCACATGACCTGGAAGCTGTACGCCGGCTCCCTCGGCCAATAAAGCGAGATGAGCGCCACAACCCCAGAGTCGGGCACGACTGGACCTAATGGTCAGGGGTCCCTTTACCTAATTATGAGGGATGTCCAGAAATTAAGCAAGGTCAGATACTGTGTTTGATCCCCTCAGACTCCCAAATTTGGAGGTCAAGTTGTGTGACTTAGCCAGGAATTCCTCCACCCCAGCCCCCTGCAAGAATCTTATGAACTGTAGTTTACACTCTCACAGAACTACAATTTCCAGTACCCTTAACAAACTACAGTTCTTATGACTTTTTAAGTGTGTGTGCTGTGCTTGCAGCCCAAATCTTAAGGTGATTTGCCTGTTGTTGTTTTTAAGGGAAAGATGGCAGTTTTGGCAGTTATGTGCAAGGGTTTGGGTTAGAAAATCCAGGGAGAGATTGCAGAACTGTATGTCCACCCAAACTGCCACAACACCACCTCCTTTTAAGGTGACCTGAAAAATGAGGATGTGCCAAGAATTTTGAAATCTCCCCTTTCTTATTTCCTCAAACTCCTGTACTTTGGTCCCCAGTCAGTTGCAACATTAACAGAAGGCAACCTTTGTGCTGATATTAGTAGATATTTTGATCTACTGTGTTTTTTTTTCTGCTTCCCTAAGCAGGGGCCTGGGGAATGGCCAAATTCCAGCACTATTGACAATTCATGTCAATGTCCTGTTGTACCTTTGCCAGGGACTTGAATGAGGCAAACAGCCTTGTTTGCTTAAAATGCCTCTGACGTCTCTAAATTTGGGACGTCCCGTGGAACGATGCTGCCTTTTCTAGTATTGAACTTTTTGTGCTTGGGGAAACATTATTGATTTTAAAGCAGACATAATCATCAGCAGTTACCGTATATATGAGACCTGAACCCTAATGGAGAAAAAAGCCATTTGGGAAATGAACAACTGAAGCAAAAACCTGTTGTGTTGTGAATGACAATCTTAGAAATAACCAGGGTGACTCTCTTTGTTAGATGGGCTGTCTTCTGGGGGTGGAGGGGAAGCACTGTGATCCTTGCTTATTCTCAACTGGGTCTCCATCTTCATTTGGGGGTGTGTGGAATCCAAGTCCTCATGACTCTAAAGATTAATTACCTTGAAAGCTCAAAGGAACTGTGAAGAGTAGCAGGTCTTAGGTCAGTGATGGCGAACCTTTTAGAGACCGAGACCCCAAACTGCAACCCAAAACCCACTGATTTATCGCAATGTGCCAACACGGCAATTTAACTTGTATATCTCATTTTTTTTCTGTGTGTTTCACGTTTCTTCTTTATGACTGCTGTTGTAATAAATAATCCTTCATAAAAGTTACTGCGTTACATTCTTCATTAAATTATCTTTCCATTGATATATAATTTTATGGTATAACTCAGTGCTTTTTTTTATTTAAAAAATGTTTAGGGGTACTCTCATTTTGACTCCAGAAAATCATCACCCGTGGGCGGGGGGGGGGGGGGAGATAAATAAATACAGTTCAAATTGGGAAAAATAAATAAAGTGGTACCTCAGTTTTCAAAGAGCTTAGTTCTCAAACTACTTGGAAGCTACAGCCCTGCTGGGGTGACGGCGCACATGTCCACAGACAGGGCTCTGAGTGCCCTCTCTGGCACGCGTGCCATAGGTTTGCCACCACTGTCTTAGGTGTTACTGGCAAGGAACTAAGCTCCCTGGGATGCAAGCCCGGGCAGTGTGTATGGAGGTTCTGGACTGCCCAGATAAAAAGACCCCCTTCTTCGACTCACTGATGGGGTCCAAAGGAAAGCAGAGCAATATATCTGACACCAGCTTGACTGCAGGAGTTGCTGGAAGGAGGGGTACAATGCACTATCCTCTGTGCTTTTCTTCTTTAAAAAAATGTTTAGGGGTACTCTCATTTTCCTACGCATATTGAAATACTGCCCCTCAGTGAGGCAAAACTTAGATTCACAAAATGTTTAGGGGTATGCGTACCCCTGCATCCCCCCCCCAGAAAAAAAGCAGTGACTATCCTACTGTCTTAGGGACGTGGGTGGCGCTGTGGGTTAAACCACAGAGCCTAGGACTTGCCGATCAGAAGGTCGGCGGTTTGAATCCCCGCAACGGGGTGAGCTCCTGTTGCTTGGTCCCTGCTCCTGCCAACCTAGCAGTTCGAAAGCACAAAGCGCAAGTAGATAAATAGGTACCGCTCCGGCTGGAAGGTAAACAGCGTTTCCATATGCTGCTCTGGTTCGCCAGAAGCGGCTTAGTCATGCTGGCCACATGACCCAGAAGCTGTACGCCGGCTCCCTCGGCCAATAAAGTGAGATGAGTGCCGCAACCCCAGAGTCGGTCACGACTGGACCTGATGGTCAGGGGTCCCATTACCTTTTTTATCCTACAGTCTTAGGGACTCCACTCTGGATTCCTGTAGGGTTTACTCCCAAAGATATCCAGGGGCATCTTACCCATAGATGCTAGTGGCGCGGGGTGCTAGGGTGCCAGGGAAGAGGCGGAGACTGGATAAAGTGCCTCCTGGCACCAGCTTGCTGCCCTCACCCGCCTCCGCCATGCCACGCTGAAGCAGCACCACACCTGGAGCCTCCGTCTGCCGTGGCCACCGCGGCACGAAGCGGCCAGCTGAGCCAGGAGCCAAGACGTCCAGCCTTCACCTCTTCCCTGCCAGAGGAGCCGCCCTCCAGCCACTGCCCGCTTCCTCCAGCCCGCCGGCAGCGCTGTCCTCCCTAAAAAAGGTTGACAACTCTGGGAAATGAGGGGGGGGGCAGCTCCAGAGGGAGCCGTGTACCACAGCGCCGGACATGCTTAAGACGGTCCTGAAGGTATCCGACAAGGCAGTGGAGGTTTAGCGTCAGAGTTTTCCATGTCCTAGATGGGCTACCTTTCCAGGTTGACGAGCCTCACCTGCTCCCCACTTTCCCTCCACATCACGTACAGAAACTCCCTTAAAAGTTTCTAAAAGGTGGAGGTTAACCAAACAAGCAAGCAAAGCAGAACAGTGATCTGCAATCCAGGCAAGGTTTTAGGGTTTGCTGTGCCCCTGTGTGTTGCAGCGGCTAAATGATGCAACTCTACCTTGACTTGCAAACCCCTTTCTGCAGTTTCAGGTGTTGTCCACAAGATAGCAGTTTAGACTCAAAGCATCTTGCATTACAGTTAGGCCTAACATATCCACGTGAAATCCAGAAATTCCTCCTCTTCCTATAAACCTGAAAACCTTTCAGCTCCACATGAATAATACCCGGGAAAGAGTGAAAAGCTGTACATTAGCAAACAGTAGCAAGGCAGGCCAGGCGAAAGAAGGGGGCTTGTTAGCATTAGGGCAAAGCCTTTGCTGAGTGGAAGATCAAATAGTTACCTAGAAACAAACATTCTAATCTACGCAGATAAATTTGCTGAGATTGCAGTTAAAGATGCATAGCTTTGGTGTTCTGTCCAATCTGTGGCCGCCCTGAGCACAAAACTACATGTCTCCTGTAGCTAAAGGTAAAGGGACCCCTGACCGTTAGGTCCAGTTGCGGACGACTCTGGGGTTGCGACGCTCATCTCGCTTTATTGGCCGAGGGAGCCGGTGTACAGCTTCCGGGTCATGTGGCCAGCATGACTAAGCCGCTTCTGGCGAACCAGAGCAGTGCACGGAAATGCCGTTTACCTTCCCGCCAGAGTGGTACCTATTTATCTACTTGCACTTCATGCTTTCGAACTGCTAGGTTGGTAGGAGCAGGGACCAAGCAACAGGAGCTCACCCCGTCGCGGGAATTCGAACCACCTACCTTCTGTTCGGCAAGTCCTAGGCTATGTGGTTTAACCCACAGCACCACGCGCATCCCTTTTCTCCTGTAGCTAGGGATGAGCTAATCTAATTCATGCTAGTTGGGACCGATGGGAGCTGGAATATGGCAGCATCTGGAAAGCCACAGACTCCCCATCTTTGCTCTGATGAAACTTACATCCTTGGAGGCTGGTTTTGGCTGAAGAAGAGAAGGAGGAAGAAGGTAGCACCAGAAAAAAGATGCACAATGGTAGTAATAGTTGTTGGTGTAAGAAAATGCACTATCTAGATCCCAGCACAATCTAAAATGGACTTCAACACAAGCAGCAGTTTACATTTTGGCTAGGTGGATTTAAAAAACAACAACTTGTATTTTGCTTTGCTTTGTTTTATTAAACTAGCTATATGTTAGAGAGGATGGAATCAGATAAGACAGAACCTTAAAACACAATTATATTTGTTGTGCAATTGTCTTTTCTTGAATTGGAATATAACTGTTGTGTAACAAATGTAACTTACTATGTAGAAAAAAGAATATATATATATTTTAAAAAACTGGCTACATGTTTGGGCTGCCATATTTCAAAAAGCAAAAGCCAGGACACCCAAAAATTGTTGAGTTCTTTTTAGAAAGACCCCAAAATTGTTGAGCTCTTTTATACAAAAAACACGAAAGCACCACCTTTCAGAAATTCCCCCTGGACATCAGTTCCACCTTTTGATATACCGGTAAAATGCCCTCTTATTGTTCTGCTATTTAAAACATAGCATCATCTGGTCCTATCTTGTGTGGCATCCAGAATGCAAAACAAAACATCAAATGGTTAAAAACATTGGTTTGGACTGTTTTCTAACCTGGAATTATGGTTTGATTTCAGCCATCATGACCCATCAGTTTCCAGCCCTCTCTCCTGAGCAGAAGAAATCCCTCTCAGACATAGCTCAGAGGATCGTGGCCACAGGCAAAGGAATCCTGGCCGCAGATGAATCTGTTGGTGAGTTTTTAAATCACTAGTCAGTAAGACTTGTTTTAAATCACGAGTCAGTAAGACTTTCTTTCTTTCTTTCTTTCCTTCCTTCCTTCCTTCCTTCCTTCCTTCCTTCCTTCCTTCCTTCCTTCCTTCTTTCCTTCCTTCCTTCCTTCCTTCCTTCCTTCCTTCCTTCCTTCCTTCCTT
Organism: Podarcis erhardii; assembly: GCF_964252035.2. NCBI lineage: Eukaryota > Metazoa > Chordata > Lepidosauria > Squamata > Lacertidae > Podarcis > Podarcis erhardii. Next base: position 22,750,327 of record NC_138515.1, on the reverse strand, counting down.
CCTTCTTTTTTTCTTTGCAGACTCTTTCTTGCTGGTATAATCTTAAAATTTACAACCAGGGGAAGGTTCATTTTTGGAATAAAAAATTTTCAGAGTAGTTTTACAGTTATATCAAAAATTACAGATTTGGTTATACTATTAGAAACACATAGACAGATAATTATGAAATTATTAACTGTTTATATTTGGACAACTTTTTCTGCTGTACTTTGTTGGAAGGAGAAAAATAATCATTTCCTTAATAACAATTTAAACAATTTATTTAACTAGAGCAATAACATTATAGCATATGTATCCATGTTTGTTAACTGATGAGGTTAAAGGTTTGTTTTTTTAAAAAAAACCCTTAGACTGAGTTTTAGCACACAAGAAAAACTTAAAACAAATCCTTATTTCCTGAAGAATAGCCTTTGGACTATAATGGAACTTAAATAGAAAACTATCTTTAGAAAGCTTTTTCCTCCAAAAGCATTTTATTTTTAAAAATCTGATTTAAATTTTAAAAATCTGATTTAAATTTTAAAAATCTGATTTAAATAAAAAAAATCTGATTTATTTATTTTTTAAATAATTGATTTTTATCCACCCTGCTTTGCTCTTTGGCAACTTTTCACAGGTACTATGGGTAACCGGCTGCAGCGCATCAAAGTGGAGAACACAGAAGAGAACCGTAGGGCCTTCCGAGACATCCTCTTCTCTTCCGACGCCTCCATCAATCAGCAGATAGGGGGTGTCATTTTTTTCCACGAGACCCTCTATCAGAAGGACAACACTGGCAAGCTCTTCCCTACTGTCATCAAGGACAAGGGCATCGTGGTTGGAATCAAGGTGAATATCTTCTCCATAATTACCTGTACGAAGGCCAAGAGGTCTGACCAGTGTCTTCACACTGGAGAGCCAGTGGGGTGTCGTGGTTAAGAGTGGCAGTCTTGTAATCTGGTGAATTGGGTTCGCTTCCCCGCTCCTCCACATGCAGCTGTTGGGTGACCTTGGGCTAGTCACACTTCTCTGAAGTCTCTCAGCCCCACTCACCTCACAGAGTGTTTGTTGTGGGGGAGGAAGTGAAAGGAGAATGTTAGCTGCTTTGAGACTTCTTTGGGTAGTGATAAAGCAGGATATCAAATCCAAACTCCTCCTCCTCCTCCTCCTCCTCCTCCTCCTCCTCCTCCTCCTCTTCTTCTTCTTCTTCTTCTTCTTCTTCTTCTTCTTCTTCTTCTTCTTCTAGTTCTCCTGTCTCTGCACCTCGAGCACCGCCTCTCCACACATGAACCAAACCGGACACTGTGTCCCATCATCTGAGACCTGTCTCCATGTGTCCTCTCTGGGTTCAGTGAGCGGCGACATGAGAACAGGCCTTTTCGGTGTTGGCTCCTCCGCTTGTAGAATGCTCTCCCCAGGAAAGCATGCCTGGAGTCATCCCGATCTGTTGCTTTGCACCAGGCAAAACCTTTCAATTCACCCAGCACTGAATTGGGAAGGTAACAAGTTGTGCCTGTGGCCTCTTTGTTGTGCTCATTCTTTTAAGTGGGGTAGGTCGGATATCACAGAGATGTCAGTTAGAAGGGACCCCAACGGTCATCTAGTCCAACCCCCTTCAATGCAGGAATCTTTCACCCAACACGGGGCTCAAATCCATGACCCTGAGATAAAGAGTCTCATGCTCTACCAACTGAGATAGGTATCTTTTTTTCCCTATCTACCAACTGAGCTATGCCAATTTAGGATGTGTGTGTGTGTGTGTGTGTGTGCGCGCGCACGCACGCACACAATTTAGGTCTTGTTTTACTGCTGTTATTAGTCTTTAAGGCTTTTTTCTATTTTTATCATTACACTTTGGTGTAAAAAGTGACTGTTTTTATAGCAAGGGCCTGTGGCAGCTCTATTTTGTTAAAAAAATATTATTATTATTATAATTATTATTATTTACATTCATATACCCCCTTTAACTTCCAAGGATTTGTGACTCCTCACAACAACCCTGTGAGATAGTTTAGGCTAAGAGATGATGATGGAACCAAGGTTAGCCAGTGAGCTTCATGGCGTAGCGGGGATTCGAACCCTGCTCTCCCAGGTCCTAGTCCAACACTCTAACCATTACACTACACTGGCTATGAAAGCAGGGATAGCGTGACATATAGGAGTATTTGGTGCTAACACCTTCAGAGTCATTTGTTGGTGCGATTTAGACAGAAGAACATAGGTTATGCAGTGATGTAGGTCAGGCTTCCTCAACCTCATTCCTCCAGATGTTTTTGGCCTGCAACTCCCATGATCCCTAACTAGCAGGACCAGTGGTCAGGGATAATGGGAATTATAGACTCAAAACATCTGGCGGGCCGAGGTTGAGGAAGCCTGATATAGATCATATAAATCAGGTGTGGGGAACCTTTGTCCCTGCTGGCGTTGTTGAGCTACACCAGGCATAGGCAAACTCAGCCCTCCAGATGTTTGGGGACTACAACTCCCATCATGCCTGATCTGTTAGCTAGGGATGATGGGAGTTGTAGTCCCAAAACATCTGGAGGGCCGAATTTGCCTATGCCTGAGCTACACCTTCCACCTGCCCAGGCAAGCATGGCTAATGGCCAGCGATGGTGGTAGTGGTAGTTTAGCAACATCTGGAGCCCCAGAGGTTCTCCATACATGACATTGATCAAGCGCATACCAGTGCATTGTATGTATCAACCAATCCATAGCTTAGATGCAATGGCCCTGTACCAATCTGTATAGTCATTCTGGGAGCGTTTTGCTAATGCTTGTGTTTAACATCCACAGCTGGACAAAGGCACAGCTCCATTGGCAGGAACGAACGGAGAGACCACGATTCAAGGTGAGATATTTCTTTCCTCTGAACCTTGAAATATGAGAGAGCGCGTCAGTTCCAAACAGAATTTGTTAAAAATTCTGTTGATACCACATCTGTCGGCCCAGGATACCTGAAGGAGCGTCTCCACCTCCATCGTTCAGCCCGGACACTGAGATCCAGTGGTTCCCTCACTGAGAGAAGTGAGGTTACAAGGAGCAAGGCAGAGGGCCTTCTTGGTAGTGGCTCCCGCCCTGTGGAACGCTGTCCCTTCAGATGTCAAGGAAATAAACAATTATCTGACTTTCCAAAGACATCTGAAGGCAGCCCTGCATTAGGAAGTTTTTTATGCTTGATATTTTATCGCATTTTAAATATTCTGTTGGGAGCCGCCCAGAGTGGCTGGGGAAACCCAGCCAGATGGGCGAGGTATAAATAATAAATACAGTAATTTTATTTCATAAAATGTAGACACTGCTTGATTGTGTAAAAATAAAACTCCCTCAAAGCAGCTTGCAAAATGATAAAACCATAACACCAGGGGGAAAGTATGAGAAGTTAAAATTCTGATTAAAACTCACGCTACTTAAAATGCAGCCCTCTGCACTTGGGATACAAATCTTCTAAAAGGCCCCATCCTTCTTCTCTTTTTTGCCTTCAGGTTTGGATGGCCTTGCTGAGCGTTGTGCCCAGTATAAGAAGGATGGAGCTGACTTTGGCAAGTGGCGTGCTGTGTTGAAAATTACAGATACGACCCCCTCCACTCTTGCCATCCAGGAGAACGCTAATACGCTGGCACGTTATGCCAGTATCTGCCAACAGGTATACCCTCTCAATAACTCAATGTTTTCCTGACAACTTGGTGGTGGGAGGGTGTGACAGCTTTTTGGGTCCTTTCCCTATGGATATGAACTTAGAACCTAGTTCATCTAGAAGCCCATTAAATTCTCACTTGAATCTTCAGCATGGGCTAGTCCCCATCGTGGAGCCTGAGATCCTGCCCGATGGAGACCATGACCTCCAACGGTGCCAGTACGTGACAGAAAAGGTAAGGGTGGCATCAGAAGCACACCTCAACGTTGCTGCACCTCAACGATGTCAGGAGAAGGTTGGCAATAAGTCACACTGCATTAGTGAAGCTTCAAGGAAACACAGCTGGTTCCGGAGGCCAGGTCTAGTGAGTGCAGCAACTCATCCCAGTAGATCTTGCCCCTATGAGGCAGTGGCAAGGACCAAAGGTCTCTGCCATCACACAGCTCCTCCTCCCTAAGGTCCTTCCCAAGCGATCTGAGACTCCATTGCCTTGAGAGCCAGTGTGGTGTAGTGATTAAGAGTGGTAGACTTGTAATCAGGTGAACCGGGTTCGCATCTCCGCTCCTCCACATGCAGCTGCTGGGTGACCTTGGGCTAGTCACACTTCTTTGAAGTTTCTCAGCCTCACTCACCTCACAGAGTGTTTGTTGTGAAGGAGGAAGGGAAAGGAGAATGTTAGCCTCTTTGAGACTCCTTCGGGTAGTGATAAGGTGGGATATCAAATCCAAACTACTACTACTACCTCCTCCTCCTCCTCCTCCTCCTCCTCCCCTTCTTCTTCTTCTTCTTCTTCTTCTTCTTCTTCTTCTTCTTCTTGTCTGTCTGGCCTCTTCAGACCTCTTCTGGTTCTGGGAGACCAGGGGAGAGGGGAGCTGGTCGCAGCAGGAGGGGGAGATGCCTTGGCTTCTTCACCAGCCTGACTCATTTCTGCCTCTTGGCCTCCCTCCTCTCCAGCCTCCCCTTGTGACACTGGTTCAGTACTGCTCTCTGCCACAGACTCCTCCTTCTCACTAAACCCTGTTACCTCTTCAGCTTCTCCTCCTCCCAGTCTGTTCCCTCTTCTCCCTCTGACCACTCATCACCATCACACCATGGTTCCCCAGACTCTGAACCTTCTTCCCTTGTGGGTTCCCTAGCAGGTGCCTCTTCCCCTCTCCTCTGTGTCCAGCCAGCCCATCACAGATAAAAAGCCTTTAAACTGAGAATTATTTCTCAACTTCAAGGCTCTCTGCTGAAAAGCTATGCCCAAAGGCTGTCTATTCTTCCTGGGAGTCTGAAAATAATACTGAAGACAGTGTCCCTATGCCATGGCTTACTGTACAAATGGGTCTTCCGTGCAGAAAAGCACATGCACACTCTGATAAGTGCATTATGCACCTATCCATCTATCCATTATCATGCATGTGGTGTGTGCACATCGAACAGCTAGCCCCACCCCTGCTGTAGTGTATTTTTTTTAAAAAAATAATTTTTATTGAATTTTGCTTCTTACATAAATCCAAAGGAAAAAAACAGTCCAACATTCAAACCAAAAATAAAGATAAACAAAAACATAAAAATACATATTAACTAAATAAAAAAAATTTCCCTCCACCATTTACCTATAATTAATATTCTAAATTATCAATCATCAACATTCTAATCTTTTGAGATGACTTCTGTCCACCTCAACACGAGTCACACTTTCCCTTAATTACCATAACTGCCTTCGTTACATGTTTCTCATTTCTTGGTGTTACATGGTTTATTTATAATAACTGTTTTGTATTTTGCAAAAATTAGTCAAAGCATAAAGGTTTTACTTGAGAACAATGTTTTTTAAAATAGATTTTATAACACTCCCATTCATTACTGAACTTTTGGTTTGTTTGGTCCTAATTATTTCTGTCATTTTAGCAAGCTCAATGAATTCAAATAATTTTATCTGCCACTCTTCTTTTGTTGGAATCTCCTCTCCCTTCCGTTTTCTGGCAATAAGCATTCTTGCCGCTGTTGTGGCATATAAAAATATCCTTCTTTTATCGCTTGGGATATCTTGTGTTAGTAAACCCAAAAGAAATGCTTCCGGCTTTTTAACAAATGTTTGTTCAAACATTTTTTTTCAGTTCTTCATAGATACTATGATTTTCGTACACCCCCACCACATATGCAACATTGTTCCTTCTGCCCGCTTACACCTCCAACATTTATTCGAGTTTGTTTTATACAACTTTGCTAGTTTACTAGGTGTCAGATACCACCAATAGAACACCCCTGCTGTAAAGCAGGCTTCCTCAACCTCGGCCCTCCAGATGTTTTTGGCCTACAACTCCCATGATCCCTAGCTAGCAGGACCAGCAGTTAGGGATGATGGGAATTGTAGTCTCAAAACATCTGGAGGGCCGAGGTTGACGAAGCCTGCTGTAGAGTAACTCTGCTTAGAGGTAGTAATCCTGTGCACACTTACTTTGGAGTGGACCCATTTGAATAAAGTGGGACTAATCCTACACATGTATACTCAAACATGTTTCACTCCAACTTCTTCTCATGTCCCAGGTGCTGGCTGCTGTGTACAAGGCCTTGAACGACCACCATGTCTACCTGGAAGGAACATTGCTTAAGCCCAACATGGTGACTGCGGGGCATTCTTGTCCCAAGAAGTACACCCCCGAAGAGGTGGCCATGGCCACAGTGACAGCTCTCCATCGCACCGTCCCAGCAGCTGTTCCAGGTCATTCTCCAGCCCTTGCAATCTGTCAGGGTTTTCTTTAAGGATGTGTCTTGGCCACCCCAATCTGCTCTTTACTTGATTTACAGATGTGTGTCCATTGCATTTGATTTGCAAGTATGCTTTTGGTCAAGTTGCTGGCTGCCAATCAACCAGACATGTGAAGAGACTCTGTAGAATAGTGTCGGTCACATCCACGGCATACATTGAAAACACTTTTAAAGCACACACGGCTTCCGCCTGAGAGCTGTAGTTTGTTAAGGATGATGGGAATCTTTGGTAAACTACATTTCCCAAGATTCTTTGGGGGAAGCCATAGGCTTTAAAAAGATGGCATGGATCGAGTGACATTGAATAATGTAAACATTCTGTCTACAGTGGTACCTCAGGTTAAGTACTTAATTCGTTCCGGAGGTCCGTTCTTAACCTGAAACTGTTTTTAACCTGAAGCACCACTTTAGCTAATGGGGCCTCCTGCTGCCGCCACGCCACCGGAGCACAATTTCTGTTCTCATCCTGAAGCAAAGTTCTTAACCTGAAGCACTGTTTCTGGGTTAGTGGAGTCTGTAACCTGAAGCGTATGTAACCTGAAGCGTATGTAACCTGAAGTGTATGTAACCCGCGGTACCACTGTACTGACGAAAGGCTTAATTAGCTCAGCCTCATAGGCAAGCCATCACTTTATCCTACAAGTCATATTCAATCAGAGGAATGTCATTGTTAAAATGAAGAATTGCTTAAGCCCAACATGAGAATCTCTGTCTCTTTTTTATTTCCTCTTGGAAGCTGTTTTCTATTTCTTTTTTCTTATATCTCTCTCTCTTCATGCTTTTAACTTAGATTAATGTTGGGCAAAAAAATTGAGAATAAGTTTTGTATTTTTTATAAACTCTAATCAAGATTATTTTTTTAAACACACACACACTTGCAAGCAAAGCCGCGAAAGTTAGCTTTGTAGGAACTCCAATGAGAGTGACCCCTATGATAACAGCATCACAATTAATCCAACCCCACCCTCCTGTCCATTTTGACAAATTAAGTCTTCAATCTTTATGGTAATCTTGCCTTCTGATTCCACCTGCAGGCATCTGCTTCCTTTCCGGGGGCCAAAGCGAGGAGGAGGCTTCCGTCAACCTCAATGCCATCAATCTCTGCCCTCTGCCTAAACCTTGGAAGCTGACTTTCTCCTACGGGCGGGCCTTGCAAGCATCGGCTCTGGCTGCCTGGTCTGGGAAGCCTGAGAACAAGAAGGCTGCCCAGGAGGCTTTCTGCAAACGAGCAAAGGTAAGAGGGGAAAGAGCCTGAGCTCAGTGGCAGCCAGCCAACTTTGCACTGAAAAGGTCCCAATCTCCGATTTCATTTCCAAGGAGGGCTGGGAGATATGCCCCTCTCTCAAATCCTGAAGATCTGCTGCCAGCTGGTCTAGATCAACCTTTTTATACCTACCGCCCACTAATGCATCTTTCTGGATGGTAAAATTTCCTTACTGCCCACCAGTGCTCGATGGAAGGAGGATTCAGCTTGTGCCGTAGAACCCCCTACCGCCCACCTAGAATCCTGAAAGGGCCACTAGTGGGCAGTAGGGACCAGGTTGACAACCCCTGGTCTAGATAATTACATGGTTTGACTTGGTATAAGGTAGTTTTTTTCTCACCTTTTAAGACAGTATAATTAAAAGAACCAGTGCAGAGAAGTACGGAGAATAGCATTAGAGGGAACTGGGTCAGTACTTGATTAGAATCTAGTACACCTTGCCTGTGGTACTTGAGCATCTTGATAAAAGTTAAGTTTTTAAGTGAATGCTTAAAAGCCAACATGTGGGTGCAGAAAAAGTTAACTGAAAACAGGTAAATCATATAGGTATCACCAAAAGGATTGGGACTGGTTGCCACTGTCTTTAGAGCACACACCACACCCAAACATGGGTTTTCTTGCTGCATAATGTGTGAGATTGCCCTGATTCCCAGTTTGTCACAAAGTGCTTTTCAGGGGCAGAGAAAGGAAGGAAGGAAGGAAGGAAGGAAGGAAGGAAGGAAGGAAGGAAGGAAGGAAGAAGTAATAGATTTAGATTGTGTATGGACTAGTACTCAGTCTCCATTGATTCCAGAAATTTTTTTGGGTGTACATAGCTATGGTGTTTGGTTGTCTCTCCCCCCTTTTTTATTAAAAAAAAAATTGACCAGCTGTTATTTTTATTTCCAGATAAATGGCTTAGCCTGCAAAGGTCAATACACCACCTCTGGGAAGACTGGCGGAGCAGCCACCCAGTCGCTTTTCACTGCCAGTTACACATACTAATTAAGAAAATGGTACAGCTAGCTTGCCCCTCTTTGTAGCTGGCAGGAGATCCAAAGGGAAAACATCTCACATTACATCCCCATCAGAAGCGGCAAATAAATGGATTGGAATAAAAGGTCCCACTACGCACTTCTAATCCTTCAGCACAAAGTTAAAATAACTTCACCGCATCTACACATTCCAAAATAACTTGACTGGTTTTACGGATCCATCCTTCACTGGCTTTAATCCTCTCCTTGGACAGCTGGTTTTGTTTTGTTTTTTAAAGATTTCTCCCATAGCCAACTGGGGAGCTGGATAAGAGGCCTTGTGTTTTTTCTCCACCCCTGATAACATTGCCAGCTGAGACAGAACAACAGCCAAGAGAGAGAGAACATGAAACACACTCTTTAATCCATAATGTCTTCGATGTATAAACTGTGAATCAATTTCCTGTCAAAGTGAAAAGATTAAATGAAATAAAAATTGATAAACTTTAACTGTGTATTTCCATTTATTTGCCCTGTCATGGTATTTTTGTCATGGCATGTCAACTATTCCTTTTTAGAGTGTTTCCAGGTGATCTGTACATTGAGCAGTATTCCTGCTTTGTTTGCAGGCAAATTAGATTGATTTACTTAATTAGCATTGTGATGTTAACATGTGAGTGTCTGGAGGTGAAATAGTTAAACAGGTTACCCAATCAGAAACTGGGGGTGGAGTCAGAGGGACTATAAAACCAGCTCTGGGAGGGGTGAAGGGAGGAGTTCGTTGGGAGGTTGGTTGGAGTGGGAGTGAATTGGGATAGAGTCTGTGGGTAGGTTGAGTTAGTGTAGTGAAATAAGCTGAGTCAGGAACAGTTAGGAACTAGGAAAACAAGTAAATATTTGAGAGGTGGTTTAGTGAGTGAGAGCTGGTAGTGAAAGTTACAGGTCTGGATAGGCACCCCATGATTGTAATTGACCGATACTGTTTATGAAACCACATGCTTGTTAAACTGCAATAAATAAACAGAAGTTTATGTTCCAATTTAACCCTGACTGGACTCAGTATTGTACCCCGTAGGGCCTGGGTGGTGGCAGCAGGAACTAAAGTGGTGGCACAGGGATCAATGGACAGTGGAATGTCCAGGGACCCTGTGTGATCACTACAAGCATTCCCTCTTGATTTGCATGTGGAGGGATTAAATGACATCGCATCAAAGCAAGTGTTATGTACTGAGTCGAATAGGATCCAAACTGCAGCAGTCTGATTGATCCTAGAACAATAGGATCCAAAAGGCAGCAGTCTGATTGGTCCTAGAACAATAGGATTCAGAATGCAGCAGTCTGATTGGTCCTAGAACAATGCAGCAGTATGATTGGTTGGCAGGAACCACCCAATCATGCTCCAGATTGAAGTGAATCCACAACCTGATTGGTTTACAGTACAATTCCGGAATTAGCCAATCATGTGCAGCCCATTGTGTAAATAATGTATATAAGGCAGATACTTTGAGGGGACTTTCATTCATTCCTCCTCACCACTATGAGCTGAATAAAGAGCATGAAATCACTTTGCGACTCCGAGTATATTTCAGCAAGGATTAGCCCAAACTTTGGGGCATGTTTCCCATCACTTATTGCAGAAGTCCCAGCTATAATTGTGCAACTGGTATGCAATTGACTTCCAGGCTCTTCCTATATTTGAGCGGGAGTTAGAAAAAGAGAGCTCTTTTCAGGGAGCCAGTCTTCACAAGCCCCAAGCACTTGGCTTTTGTACCCAAATGAAAGTGAGGCCAGCATGGGATGTCTTGCACATGAGTCAATGAAGGAGGTTTCGTTGGGCGTTCGGATCAGCGGAGAACCACCACTTCTGCCTGCTTTTCTGCTCTCTCTCTTTGACTATATGTAAGGTTTGACACCTAGACAGCAACAGCCATATCATCAGTATCAACAGCCAGCAATTTCCTAACAGATAAAAGAGGGAGCAAGATATACGATAACAGGTAAAAGAGTAAGAGCACTTTACAATATTTGCACCCCATCTTTCTTTCTTCCAACCAGCTCAGGACAGCTTACATGGGGCTTACATGGACACGGGGGGCACTATGGTCTAAACCACTGAGCCTCTTGGGGTGCTGATCAGAAGGTTGGTGGTTTGAATCCCTGCGATGGGTTGAACTCCTATTGCTCCTGCCAACCTAGCAGTTCGAAAGCACACCAGTGCAAGTAGATAAATAGGTACCGCTCCGGCGGGAAGGTAAACGGCGTTTCCGTGCCCTCTGGTTTTTCGTCAGGGTCCCATTGTGCCATTGTGCTGGCCACAGGACCCGGAAAGCTGTCTGTGGACAAACACCGGCTCCCTCAGCCTGAAAGCAAAATGAGCGCCACAACCCCATAGTCACCTTTGACTGGACTTAACCGTCTAGGGGTCCTTTACCTTTTACATGGGGCTTCTTCATCTTATTCTCACAACAACCCTTTCAGATATAATGACTGGCCACCTGTTGAGCTGCAGAGGTATTTGAAATTAGCTCTTCCTGCGCCAATATTATTGTCTTTTCCTAGAATCATAGACTTGGAAGGGATCATAAGGGTCATCTAGTCCAACCCTCTGCAATGCAGGAATCTTTTGTCCAACATGGGGGGCTCAAACGCAAAACCCTGAGATTAAAAGCCTTAGGCTCTAGCGACTAAGCTATCACAGCTACCACACCATTGTGCTAATGGGACTGATCTGCCTCTGTTCCCTAGCCCCCTACTGATTTTGGTGGTAACAGATTTTTTTATTTTTTTTTTAAAGTAGGCACAGTGCTGAAATGGGCAAATCCCAGCATCAGATCAATCATTTCGCTGAGTGGAGTGGGAGAAATCCCCTCCATAGCCAATCTGATTAGCTGAGGATGGGCAATGTGCATTTCTCATTTTTATTCACTTTACAGGTGGTGGGGAGAGCGGTTTATCCGGTTGCTGCGGCAACCGGAGCCAGCCCAGCCAATCACACGAGCCCTACTTGACACCTCCCTCCATGCCTTAAACTACAAATCCCACAAGCCTCAGCGAGGCGGAGACTCGCGAATGAGAGGCGGGAGGGAAAGTAAACCCTCCTCATCCCATGATGCAGCGGGCTCCGGGAAGTTCGTCCTCCCTTCCCAGCTTCCGTTTTGCTTCGTTTGCCCTCAGGAGGGCGGTGTTCTCCGAGCGTGTTCCGAAATGGCGGCTTCCGCGGGTGCCCTGCGGGTCGTCAGGCGGGTCGTCGGCTTCCATCCACGCAGGGCGCTGTGGGGAGGCGTGAGGTGAGGGAGTTGGCGCAGGAGGCGCGATAGGCTCCCCTCGGAAGGGATGGGAGTTTCGAGCCCACCCAGGGGGCGGGGGGGCTGTGGGCAGGATTGCAGGGGGTTGGACTAGATGACCCTTGGATCCCATTCCAAACTATTCTATGATTCTAACTCGAGGTTTCCTTTACCGGATTTCAGGCTTCTTGCATTCGATTAAGTGCCTGTTTCAGTTATTTTGGCTCAGCCCCAGTGGGCATTTCCCCCCCCCCCAATTTCTTGTCTCGCCTTTGTGAACCCGAAGGCTTAAAAGGGGGTTCTAAATGCAATGGGAAGCTTGAGCTGTTTGGGATTGCACAGGAGGAGGAAACGTATCGCATGCCCTCCCGTCATTTCTCCGATAACAATAGGAACGTCCTCCTATTGCATAATGTTAATAAGGTTATTATTTATCCTCAGCCCATCCGACGGGGTTGCCCCAGTCACTCTGGGCGGCTTCCAACATATATAAAAACATAATAAAACATTAAATATTAGAAAACTTCCCTATACAGGGCTGCCTTCAGATGTCTTCTAAAGGTTTTATAGTTACTTATCTCCTTGGCTCTGGGGGTCGCATAACTCCACATCCTCCAACATTTCTCTGATGAAAATAGGGAGGTCCTATGGAAAAGCGGGACATTCTGGGATCAAGTAGGGACATGTGGAAGGTCTGCTAGCTAAACTATTGTTGGCATCTGTCTGTCTCAAGAGACAATGGAGACACTGCCTGGGCAGTGTGTATGGGGGGGTCCTGAGATGCCCAGACAACAAGACCGCCCTCTCGGCCTCACTGATGTGGTCCAAAGGAAAGCAGAAAAATACATTTGGCACTAGCTTGGCTGCAGGAGTTGCTGGAAGGAGATATACTAGGCGCCATCCAACCACCTTAGGGATTCCACTCTGGACTTGTGTAGGGTTTACTCCTTAGCTTTTAATTATTATTATTATTATTATTATTATTATTATTATTATTATACCCTGCCCATCTGGCCAGGCCTCCCCAGCCATTCTTGGCAGCTTCCAACAAAATATTAAAATACAGTAATGCATCAAACATTAAAAGCTTCCCTAAACAGGGCTGCCTTCAGATGTCTTCTAAAAGTCAGATAGTAGTTGTTCTCTTTGACATCTGGTGGGAGGGCGTTCCACAGGGAGGGCACCACTACTAAGAAGGCCCTCTGCCTGGTTCCCTGTAACTTGGCTTCTCGCAGTGAGGGAGCCGCCAGAAGGCCCTCGGCGCTGGACCTCAGTATCTGGGCAGAACGATGGGGGTGGAGACGCACCTTCAGATATACTGGACCGAGGCTGTTTAGAGCTTTAAAGGTCAGCAACAACATTTTGAATAGTGCTCAGAAATGTACTGAGCGCCAATGTAGGTCTTATGTGTCACATAACCGGTGTTATGTGGTCTCGGTGGCCACTCCGAGTCACCAGTCAAACAAACAAACAATATTTATTACGGCCATAGGCCCATACAGGTAAAAACAACACATAAATAACAGCTTGTGCACGTGGGGGGGGAAAAAAAAAACCAGTCTAGCTGCCACATTCTGGATTAGTTGTAGTTTCCGGGTCACCTTCAAAGGTGAGGTGCCACATAGAGCTCATTTTCTTCTCCCAAATATGTCCTGCAAGATGTCCCTACCTAAACAGGTGTTTTAGCGTAACAAAGAGTCTAAGAACTGAACATGGGAGTCCTGGGTTCACATTCTTACGGAGGTATGCAGTCGGTCATTCTTAGGCTGAGAAGAGTCCCATATTCGTAATAAGGCTAGTGTGTTCAGTGATTTCGGGCTATAACGTAAACCCCTTGTTCGTAGATGACAAGATATAAATATTTAACACTCTATTAAAAAGTTGTCTTCTGCCTCCTTTCAGCAAGGAGACTGGAGGCGACCCAGAAGCAGCAGAGCCGGTGAAAGAGGAGCCAGCCCTGGTTTGTCCTCCACCGCGAAGCAAAAAATACCTCCCTCCTGAGGATCTCCAGTCTCGCCTAGAGTCTCGCATCAAAGAGATATTTGGACCCTCAGTCTCCAAGGACTGGCAAGAGGCATCATTGGGAGATAGTCGTTTAAAATATCTTCTGTTGGCACAGCTGGCGACAGATCTAGGCCGTGCTGTCCCTAATTCCCAACTCCACCAAATGAAGAGCGCCAGAGATGTCTTGGCTTTCTACAGCACGCCTGTGAAAGACATATCAAAGTTTGATGAGTTAAGCACGCAGCAGCTGCCCTCGAACCTGAAGATCCGATGGCAGTACTGAGCTGTGGAGAAACAGGATGAAAACATGGTTCCGAACTCTTATCTGTATAGCAGCATCACCATGGGCACAGATAGGATTTTTATTTTATTTTACCACATTTCTAGAGTGGTTTACTTCCTCTTTACAAATGTTCAGTTGCAATAGTGACTTGGTGAGAGATATGTGCAAGCATCAGGCTGGTCACTGTTGAAGTAAATGGTAAACAATGGACCCCATCTCTCTTTAAATTGGTAAACTTGTCTTGTTTGAAAGCGAAGAGGAGAAATAGATATCAGCAAGCAGTTGTGCATGCTAAGCCATTTTGTCTGCATAATTTTGTGTGTCAATAGCTTGATTAAAAATAATCAGGAAAGACAGGCAATGAAGAAAGTGATGGGAATAGTTGTTAAGAAAATAAAATTGTTGCAACCAGTCTCCATATGTGTGTGTGTGTGTAACTGCTTAGCAGCATTTTGGGTGATTGCCATTTGCTCTGTGTGGGTGAAGCTTTCCTGAGGTTTATGCAGCCTTAAAACTGGTTGTCTCCATCTAACGTGGGAAGTATGCATGAGTTGCTCAAGAGTTATCTATTTTGTTGTCTTGTGGTGACTGGACGTGGTTTGAATACAACCCAATTCACAGGTACTTTTCGCATAGGCTACTCTGTTCATATATCCAGTTAGAAAGTGAGGCAATATCCTTGACAGTCCCGTAGTACATTAATTTTAAATTTCTTCATCTTCTCTTGTATATTTCTGTCTGATGGAGAGTACCATGGAATAGTCTTCTAAGTGTCTAATGATGATGAAAAGTTGGTAGACATAAGAAACTGGCACTGGTAGATGCTGGCACAGGCAGACAAGACAAGGATTCCTGGATATTCCCCTGTTTCGCCCCAAGGGGCTTCATCAGCTGTGCGTAGTTCTAAATCATATAAACATAGACACTTTGTAATATATTATTCAATTGAATTTGTGTAAAATAGGCATTCTAGTGGCTTTGGAATCCTATCCACAACCATCCTTTGAGGGGTTCGAACCACCAACCACCTGATTAACAGCCAGACACACTTCCCACTGTGCCACAAAATTTCTGTGAGCAAATGCAAAAATATGCTTAACTAAAATTCAAGTAGGGGACGTGGGTGGCTCTGTGAGTTAAACCACAGAGCCTAGGACTTGCCGATCAGAAGGTCGGGGGTTCGAATCCCCAGGACGGGGTGATCTCCCGTTGCTCGGTCCCTGCTCCTGCCAACCTAGCAGTTTGAAAGCATGTTAAAGTGCAAGTAGATAAATAGGTAGCGCTCCGGCGGGAAGGTAAACAGCGTTTCCATGCGCTGCTCTGGTTCGCCAGAAGCGGCTTAGTCATTCTGGCCGCATGACCCGGAAGCTGTACGCTGGCTCCCTTGGCCAGCTAAAGCGAGATGAGTCGGTCATGATTGGACCTAATGGTCAGGGGTCCCTTTACCTTTACCTAAAATTCAAGTAGGAGCGATTCAGTAAGGACAATTGTGTTCTGCTGTGGCAGCAAAGACAGAAGACCCACCTGTGACATTCTGAAAAACCCTAGTATCACTTGTCAAGAATGTGCCACAGTGACCCTTATGATAGTTATTAACTTTACATTAACTTTACATACAATTTCATGCTAAGTGGTTGACAGTTATGAAACCAGTTACATAAGCATTAAAATACAAACGTTCATAATTAAAATCCACAGTAGAAGAATCCCATTAAAGCTGCTGCATAATTAAAAACTGGCCACTTGGGTCAAGAGACCAAGGGAAATTGACTTGCTCATCCTTTATACTGGCAGCGAAGAAGTTCTCTCAAGCTTTCAACTTCGTTCCAAGTTGCATCAAACCGGTTTCACATTGCAGCCAAATTCAGGGAACCATTTCCGTTTAACCAACTTAAGACCTGAAACAGCAACCTTACCCCAGTTTGTTATAATTCTGATTTGGTGTAAACCACAATTTCCCATATTCAGATATGAACAGGAAAACTCGATTTGTTTGAAATGTCAAAGGGCAGTTAAGAATGTAGGAAGGGCCTGGTGGATGAGGTCCACGGCCCCTCTAGTATCCTGTTACGACAATGGCAAGCCAGATGCCACTGGACTCTGCTACATTAGCAACGAAAAAGGGTTTTATATGCGTTATAACACTGTGACACCAGATGGTGCTGTGAAGTCCCGTCTTCCGTCAATGTAATTTCCCATTATGAAGTTTACAACGTGTTTCACACCTGTTCTATAAACTAAAAAACTCCCAAATACTGCAACTTTCCCTCTTAGTGGAGTTTCTCCACCCCATTTTGGTTTCTTAACCTTTTCCTGTTCTGCCTTAGCCTTTTTCAGTGCTTTTTTGTGATCAATTTTTTTGCTATCGACTGTTCAGAGGCTTGCTGTCTATTCCTTACCCAATACATATATTTGTAAATAAACAGGTAGTATCACTGAAAGGCTACCAGCTTTTATTCCTCACAAGGAAACAAGAGGGGAAATGGTTACTCTGGAACTATTTGGTGTTTCATTTGAATTTGAATACCAACCCTTAAAGTGCATAGAAATGGCCTCCCACCCACCGCCCCTCCTCAACTCTTCATTTCTCTTTCTCTCCTCCTCTGATTTTCATCGCAACCTTTCTTGTCATCTGCAGGGCAAGGACAAGGACCGTTTTTCCCCAAGAGTCATTGACCTTAGTGGAGTGACTGAATTTCAAGCCAGCCCTCTTGCCACCTGTGGATTTGCAGCAGTGGCCCTGGTGTATTTTGCTTCACGAAGACCTACCCAGTTTTCTGGGTGTGGTGGATCTGAAATATTTTGAGGACGCTGCAGAATTTCTTTCAAAACATCTGAAGGCCCAAACATTCCCCCCCCCCCCAAAAAAAAACCAACAGAAAACCACACAGACAAAAAAAAAAAAAATCCTTGAAGGCAAAGTGCATCAAGTGAAATTGGGTCAAATTCCCTCATAATTGGTACTCTTGGATCTCTTTATCAGCACAACGCTGAATGCTTTTCCTTCTCTGTTGTTTTCTGACTCAGTTAACACTCATTCAATGACTATGCTTTCTGGTTGTTGTTGTTTGGATTTCTTGCCCTTCCTTCACCACAGTGTCCCAGGGTGGGTTACAATAATAAAATGCTTAATTAATACTAAAACCATTTAAAATAATTTCCATTCAGAAGATCCTTGTGTTCGTGTGTGTAGTGTCAAACTCTAGGTAAAAAGGCTACCACATTCCTGAGAGTGGTAGTAACCGCAAGATGCCTGCTTACCCCTGCTGATCTTCAATATCTGAGAGTGTCTTTAAGGAAGGAGGCAGTCTTTCAGATATTTGGGCCCGTAGACTTTTTGTTTTTATAGCATTTGTTCCCCGCTCTTCAGCCAAAGACTCCCAGAGCGGCTTACATAAAATAAAAATTAGACGCTCTCTATCCGCAGGCTTACAATATTAAAAAAGGGACAAAGAGGGAAGGGGAAAATACATTTTCAAAGGATTTTAATTAATATTGTTTAGGATATTAAGCGCTCCGACTACTGACATAGTAGGGACATTTCTGTAACAACAACAAAAATAAGTGTTTATTTGCCAGATTAAGAGATGGTCGAGTTCAAACATGCAGAAGCAACATGTGGTACAGTCCTTCCTGGCATGTTCCATCTCAGATTGCAGATAGGGGAGTACCCTCTTAGGTAAAAACATATGGACTCCGTACAGATGAGGAGTGATCATGTCAGCATCAAACTTTGAGGTGTGCATAGCAGATACTAATTTACATTTCCCTCCTGCATCTCCCTGGTTGTGTTTTTATCAATGTCACCGTGTAGCTCAGGGAGAAGGGTCTAGCTAAGTTGTGTGCCCGATGTTTTCCATGGAAAGGGAAATGTTGAGCAAGGGACCCAAATTATCCACGCCTGGTTTAAAACATGGCATATAAGTTGCAATTGCCTTCTCCCTTCACCAGCCCATTGAGGTTGGATATGGAATTGAGGTTGGACCTGGAATCAGTATACAGTCATACTTTGGGTTGAATATGCTTCATGTTGAGCGCGTTTGAGTTGTGCTCCGTTGCAACCCGGAAGTAACAGCATGTTACTTCCGGGTTTCGCCGCTCACGCATGCGCAGACGCTCAAAATGACATCACGCACATGCGCAGAAGCGGTGAAATGTGACACGCGCGTGCGCAGATGTGCCGTTGCTATTTATGTTTTTGGTTTCTATGGAGAGTGGCTGGGGAGGCCCAGAGTGGCTGGGGAGGCCCAGCCAGATGGGCGGGGTATAAATAATAATTAATAATAATAATAATAATAATAATAATAATAATAATAATAATAATTACGTTTGCTTCTGGATGCGAACGGGGCTCCGGAACGGATCCTGTTCACACCCCGAGGTACCACTGTAGTGGCAATATGCAAAGGGGCAGAAATCACACTGGCCATGTCGGTATTCCTCCTGCAGATCTGAGGGATCAATGGGACCAATGCCATCAATGGATCCATGCTTTGCTACCGGGATCTCTGCATGCGGCCTACAAATCTGAGTGTGTGAGACACACCTGACACGCCCGCAGAGGAACACCAGGGCAGCATCCTGCGTGTGGAAAAAGCCCAAGGGAACACCCTTTTCATTGTGGGAGAAAACAACAGGAACTTCAACAGCAAGGGCTGTACCATGGAAGATATGGAGATGATGAGGAAGCATGGGAAGACACACTGTGTCCATCTCTCCTATCTGGGAGCAGGACGCTTGCTGGAGTCTCTGGGCTCACCCTTCTGCTACCATTCCTGGTCCCCCTTTTTACCTCTCTCTGTGTTATGGAGCAGGGAAGCCCTGGCCCATGCAGCAGCCCAAGAACATGCATGGAGAGAGATCCAAAAATATCTCACATCTTCACCTCAGCCCAAACCAAATTAGCAGGCTCTGAATATGTGTTAGTTCGGAATAATAATAATAATAATAATAATAATAATAATAATAATAATTTATTATTTATGCCCCGCCCATCTGGCTGGGTCCCCCCAGCCACTCTGGACAGCTTCCAACAAAACACTAAAATACTACAACCTATTAAACATTAAAAGCTTCCCTAAATAGGGCTGCCTTTAGATGTCTTCTAAAAGTTTGGTAGTTATTTTTCTCTTTGACATCTGATGGGAGGGCGTTCCACAGGGCGGGCGCCACTAACAAAAAGGCCCTCTGCCTGGTTCCCTGTAACTTGGCTTCTCGCAGCGAGGGAACTGCCAGAAGGCCCTTGGCGCTGGACCTCAGTGTCCAGGCAGAATTATGGAGGTGGAGACGCTCCTTCAGGTATACTGGACCGAGGCCGTTTAGGGCTTTAAAGGTCAGCACCAATACTTTGAATTGTGCTTGAAAACATACTAGGAGCCAGTGTAGGTTTTTCAAGACCGGTGTTATATGGTCTCGGCGGCCACTCCCAGTCACCAGTCTAGCTGCCGCATTCTGGATTAGTTGTAGTTTCCGGGTCACCTTCAAAGGTAGCCTCACATAGAATGCATTGCAGTAGTCCAAGCGAGAGATTACCAGAGCATGCACCACTCTGGCGAGACAGTCCGTGGGCAAGTAGGGTCTCGGCCTGCATACCAGATGGAGCTGATAAACAGCTGCTCTGGACACAGAATTGACCTGTGCCTCCATGGATAGCTGTGAGTCCAGAAGCTGGACTAACCCTTCTTCACCCATTCAGGGGGTCAGACTAGACGACCCTTTGGCCAGTTTCATGATTTGTTCTGAGAAGGAAGGAGATTGATACATTACAAAATCAGAAGTCCTCAAATGTCCAGCAGAGGCAGTCAACTATCACAAAGCTATTGAGGACGGGAGCTAAATCGGGGTGGCCCTCCAGGGTTTATTGAACTAGGTAAAAAAAGGTAAAGGACCCCTGGACGGTTAAGTCCAGTCAAAGGTGACTATGGGGTTGCGGCGCTCATCTCACTATCAGGCCGAGGGAGCCGCCATTTGTCTGCAGACAGCTTTCCGGGTGTTGTGGCCAGCATGATAAAACTGCTTCTGGCACAACGCAACACCGTGACGGAAACCAGAGCGCACGGAAACGCTGTTTACCTTCCCGCCGCAGCGGTACCTATTTATATACTTGCACTGGTGTGCTTTCGAACTGCTAGGTTGGCAGGAGCTGGGACAGAGCAATGGGAGCTCACCTTGTTGCGGGGATTCGAACTGCCAACCTTCTGATCACCAAGCCCAAGAGGCTCAGTGGTTTAGACCTTCATCATTGGCCACGGTGGCTGGAACTGATGGGCATTGAGATTCCAAAAATGTCTGTAGGGCACGTTCTCTATTCCTGAGCTAAAAAGAGCCTTTTCGTAGAGACTGTGTACATCTGGAGACCAATGTGGGAGTTAAGCACTAACGGATTGTCTTTTTGCCCCCCTTGTGAGCATGAAACTGTGCACTCTACAGATGTATACATTACCCCAAGAGGCAGAAGCTGCTCCAGGAAAGCCCACTTTCTTCGTTACTCCATTGCTCCCGACTGTCTCCTCTTGAGATTGCTTCTGGCAATGTGACATGTGTCTGTATGTACTGCCTAGTTCGGCTCTTAGCTGTGAGGGGCATTTGCCTGGCCAGTCAGGGAACAGTGTATACAGTGGTGCCCCGCAAGACGAACGCTTCGCAAGATGGAAAACCCGCTAGACGAAAGGGTTTTCCGTTTTGGAGGCGCTTTGCAAAACAAATTTCCCTATGGGCTTGCTTCGCAAGACGAAATGTCTTGCGAGTTCCTGCGGGTTTTTCCCCCTTTCCCCCCCTTTTCCTAAGCCGCTAAGCCGCTTATCAGCTGATCCACTAAAAGCCGCTAAACCGCTAATAGCGCTAATCCGCTAAGCTGTCAATGGGCTTGCTTCGCAAGACGAAAAAACCGCTATACGAAGAGCCTCACGGAATGGATTAATTTTGTCTTGCGAGGCACCACTGTACTAAACTTGGTGACTGTCCACATATGACTGGTGTACCTCTGTATCTTCAGACGGACACTGAATGCACGAGGAATATATAAAAAGGATGCTCAGGCAGTAAGCAGACACTCCCAAGTTGCAATACTCCTCCTGTTGAAACTAGATCAGTCTTCCTGATATTTCGGTCTCCAGATGTTGGATTATCATGCCTCAAACCAGAACACCACCTTTTGGGGCTATACTTGCATGTGAGTTATGCGACCCATACTAGATTGTGCCCATCAAAAAGCACTTTTGGGGGGCACAGTGCCCAAAAATGCGTGTTTAGGGGTGCCACGCAAGATCGCTGGCCCCAACAACCCTCTTTTTGTGGGGCACCAATCTTGTGCAGCGTTCCAAAGCAAGTTTCTTTGGGTGCCATGCTCCCCAAAAGTGCAGCCCAAAATCGTGGAAGTTCACAAGAAAAAAAAGGGGATGTCCTGTGTTTTCATATATATATATATATATATATATATATATATATATATATATTGCTTGATTATAGAATATTGCTCAGGACCGCAATACCTCAAGGACTGCCTCTCCCTGTATAAACCAGACTCTGTGTTCATCATCTCAGGCCCACAAGAACGGGCCTTTTCTGTAATGGCTCCCCATTTGTGAGATGCTCTCCTCAAGGTTTGCCTGGCGCCTTCATTATGTATTTTTAGGCTCCAGGGGAAAACCAGCCTTTGGATGATTAATAATAATAATAAATTTTATTTATACCCCGCCCTCACCGGCCAGAGCCGGGCTCAGGGGGCTAACACCAGTAAAATTACAATAAAAACATAATGGGGGGGGGGACCAATTTAAAATACAGGTTAAAATGCAATTTAAAATGCAGCCTCATTTAAAAAATAGCCCATAAATCAAAACCGTAAGGGGAGGGAAACAGAAGGGTCAGACTGAGTCCAAACCAAAGGCTAGGCAAAACAGCTCTGTCTTGCAGGTCCTGTGGAAAGCTGTCAAGTCCTGCAGGACCCTAGTCTCTTGTGACAGAGCATTCCACCAAGTCGGGGCCAGTACTGAAAAGGCCCTGGCCCTAGTTGAGACCAATGTAACCACCTTGAGACCTGGGATCTCCAAAGTGTTGTCATTTGTGGACCTTAAGGTCCTCCATGGGGCATACCAGGAGAGACGGTCCTGTAGGTACATGGGTCCTAGGACACATAGGACTTTAAAGGTCCTACAGCCTTTTAAATGTATCTGTGGGAAGGGGGGTGGGTTACTGTTTTGCTGTTTTGGTTTAATTATTTACTGTGTTTTATCTTTCATGTTATTCTGTGAACCACCCTGAGATTTTTTTGACGAAGGGCAGGATATAAATTTAATTAATTTATCAGATCACTTCCTGGTGCAACTGGACTTCTCCGCAACCCTTCCCCTCCGCAGGGAGGTGGGACCGATTCGGATGGTCCGCCCCTGCCACTTAATGGATCCAATTGGCTTCCAGAGAGTGGTAGGGGATGCTCTATCCCAAGTTGATGGCCTTTCAGCTGATTCCCTGGTGGCCCGCTGGAATGCGGAGTTAACCAGGGCTATTGACTGTCTGGCTCCGAAGCGCCCTCTCCGATTGCATGGAGCCCGGACAGCCCCGTGGTTTTCCCCGGAGCTGAGGGTGATGAAACAATCGTTGAGACGGCTAGAGCGCCGGTGGCGGAAAACTCATTCTGAATCAGACCGGACACGGGTTAGAGCTCAACGTCGAGCCTACCAAGTGGCAATGGCGACGGCGAAGAGGGCCTTCTTCACCGCCTCCATTGCATCTGCAGAAAACAGCAGCAGGAGACTTTTTCAGGTGGTTCGCAATCTATCAGAACCACCTGTACCAATGGGGCCTGGTAGGGACCCCAAGATCTCCTGCAATGCTTTTGCAAAGTTTTTTGCAGATAAAATCGCTCAGATTCAGAAGGAGGTAGACTCCACCGTGGGAGCAGGGCCAGGGCGGGAGAGTGCTAGAGTTCTGTCTGGTCCTGTTACATGGGATCAATTCCAATCTGTTACCTCCGAGGATGTGGACAGGCTGCTTGGACGAGTGAAACCGACCACCTGTCTCCTTGATCCTTGCCCATCCTGGCTGATAAAAGCGAGCCGGGAAGGGCTGGGCGATGGGCTTTGCGGGGTGGTGAACGCTTCCCTCCATGAGGGAGCCTTCCCAGACCCGCTGAAAGAGGCGGTCATTAAACCGCTTCTTAAAAAAACATCTTTAGACCCGGCCAATTTGGCCAACTATCGCCCAGTCTCAAATCTGCCATTCTTGGGCAAGGTGATTGAGCGGGTGGTTGCTGAACAACTCCAAGCACGCCTGGAGGAAACGGACCATTTGGATCCCTTCCAATCGGGATTCAGGCCTCACCATGGGACTGAAACTGCCTTGGTCGCGCTGGTTGATGATCTCCGGCGGGCTAGGGACAAAGGTGAGAGCTGTTTCCTAGTTCTGCTGGATCTCTCAGCGGCCTTTGACACCATCGACCATAACATCCTTCTGGACCGTCTAGAGGGGCTGGGAGCTGGGGGCACTGTTATACAGTGGTTCCGCTCCTTCCTCCTGGGCCGTGTCCAGAAGGTGGTGGTGGGGGATGAATGTTCAGACCCCTGGGCTCTCACTTGTGGGGTGCCTCAGGGTTCTGTCCTCTCCCCCATGCTTTTTAATATCTATATGAAGCCGCTGGGAGAGATCATCAGGGGGTTTGGACTGGGTGTTCATCAGTATGCAGATGACACCCAGCTCTACCTCTCCTTTAAATCAGAACCAGTGAAGGCGGTGAAGGTCCTGTGTGAGTGCCTGGAGGCGGTTGGAGGTTGGATGGCGGCTAACAGATTGAGGTTGAATCCTGACAAGACAGAAGTACTGTTTTTGGGGGACAGGAGGCGGGCAGGTGTGGAGGATTCCCTGGTCCTGAATGGGGTAACTGTGCCCCTGAAGGACCAGGTGCGCAGCCTGGGAGTCATTTTGGACTCACAGCTGTCCATGGAGGCGCAGATTAACTCTGTGTCCAGGGCAGCTGTCTACCAGCTCCACCTGGTACGCAGGCTAAGACCCTACCTCCCCGCGGACTGTCTCGCCAGAGTGGTGCATGCTCTAGTTATCTCACGCTTGGACTACTGCAATGCGCTCTACGTGGGGCTACCTTTGAAGGTGACCCGGAAACTGCAATTAATCCAGAATGCGGCAGCTAGACTGGTGACTGGGAGTGGCCGCCGGGACCACATAACACCGGTTCTGAGAGATCTGCATTGGCTCCCAGTACGTTTCCGAGCACAATTCAAAGTGTTGGTGCTGACCTTTAAAGCCCTAAACGGCCTCGGTCCTGTATACCTGAAGGAGCGTCTCCACCCCCATCGTTCAGCCCGGACACTGAGATCCAGCGCCGAGGGCCTTCTGGCGGTTCCCTCATTGCGAGAAGTGAGGTTACAGGGAACCAGACAGAGGGCCTTCTCGGTAGTGGCGCCCGCCCTGTGGAACGCCCTCCCATCAGATGTCAAAGAGATAAAGAATTACCTGACGTTCAGAAGACATCTTAAGGCAGCCCTGTTCAGGGATGTTTTTAATATGTAATGCTGTATTGTTTTTAATACTGATTGGGAGCCGCCCAGAGTGGCTGGGGAAACTCAGCCAGATGGGCGGGGTATAAATAATAAATTATTATTATTATTATTATTATTATTATTATACTAATAATACTAATAATAATCTCAAAGCAGTTAACAATGACGATGCTTGCAATGAGCTAGGAGATCCCAAGTCACTAGTGACCACATTCTGGAAAGCCATGTAATGTGACTGTACAACAAGGTACCCAATAAATATTTCCCTCCCGACTCCTAGAACAAATGACAAAGCCCTGATGCAAAGAGTTTTGTGATAAGGTGTTTTTTTTTCAATCTCTTTTGGAAAAAAAGTTTATACAAAAACCCAAGAACCAACATGGTAGACATTTCAGCAAAAGTACAGAAGAGAGGCTCCATTCCTCAAAGGAAACACTCTATTGGTTATCACCATGCTATAGAAAATAAATGAGATGCAGCAGGAAAGCCCTAGGACAAAAAAGACCGACCAGCAAACTGGCCCCTTTTGTATTCTTTTACTCTGTTAACAATAATACTGTGCAAAGTGGAAAACCAGTTTTGGATACAAATGCATCACGGTAGGACTAATGGAAGGTAGACATTGCCTGTTCTTACGATGACTAGGCAGGCACTTCTATGGGAAAGGCATGCCCAGATATATTAGGATATAAGAACTGGGTCACACACATTATTATAATTACCATGTACGAAGCAGCCAAGTTACACCTGGTAAGAGTTTTGAAGGCTCCCTCCCTACAAGCAAGGAAAGCTGCAGCCGCTGTGTGGCCGCCTTCACAGCCGTAGAGAAGTCAGTGGTTGGGCTTTTTGGCCTTCTGTTGTCATCTCCATTTATCTGGCCACAAATATTCCTGAATAGTGGGGAGGGGGGAGGAGCAGAGAAGATGAGCTGCAAGAGATAACAAGAGATGACAACGGGGGCATTCGGATGTGGGGGGATATTCATTGCATTAGGTTCCCTAATGCTAGAGCTTCTATCCGTTTTCTAATGTCTCTTTCCTACTGTTGCACTACGGAATGGTGGATTTTTGACCGGCGCGTCATGCCAAATTTCATTCAAAGCAGTGGCCGTGGTGTGACATGACAGCAAACGTCGTTGGACAACATCAACACTCCCTCATCCTTTTTGCATATGCCTGCTCTGGTTTCCCCGTGATTCACCTGTAAAAATGGCAGGAAAGAACTGCATACTGGTATACTACTCCAAATTTAATCATTTGACCCCCCCAAATTCCTGGGTTAGTGGGGTTGCAAGAGGATTTTTTCCCCCCTGGACATGGAAATGATCGCTAAACTTCCACTAGATTTCTGGAGTTGGCTTTTACTGTTGCGTGAAAGCTCACGTACCATGTGGAAACTAAAGATCAGGGAAATCTCGGGGAACCAGAATAAACTGCCAAGCGAAGGCAGCCATCGCTAGGAAGAAGCATGGCCACAAACTCTTCCTTCTCTTTAGGGCTTAAAGTCCCTCTAGCTTTTGTTACTCGTAGGCAGGAAGCTTCCAGAGGTCTGAACAGCCACAGCTGGGTTGCTACCCACATGGTTAAGTGCGACACGTTGCCAGGGTCCAATTCCCCACTCATGTCAACAGCACGAATGGTGTTACTTTATATTAGCACCAGTGGAACAGAGTCACAAATTTATTAGCCTAAGGCTCCTTTCTAGGTGGTTATATGATGTGCTAATGCAGCAATGAAACATTTACACTCCTCCTATTACAAAACACTAGGTGGAACCAGTGATGGCTTCAAACCTTTCAGACCAATTTTATTTTTTCAGGGGGAGGGGGCCCTTTGCGGTGCACCTTGTGGTGGGAAGAATTCCATGTGTGCCGAAGGGTCAGAGATATTTCGGTCCAAGGGTCAGTGCCACTCCCAAAGTTATCCATGTCTCTAAAATGCATGCAAATGCCACAAAGGAAGGATTACACACATTGTCTATTTCACAGCGAAGATGGACATTTGGTAGAACTCTGTGGTTGAATGAACATGTCTGTGAAGTTTCCTACATGAAGTTTTTATGCTCCTTAGGAGACAAGTCTTAAGAAGCATGTCTTTATATATCTAAAAAAAAAATATGCTCCAAGCTGGACTTAAGCATATTGTGTAGACCATTGTTCTTTGGCCTGCGACTGCAATAACACTTTAGGGTTTCGTTCCCAACTTGTGGCTCTATAAAAAAAAAATCTGTATAAAAACGCGAACAATATTGTGCTGGCTATTTGAATGTAGCCAGCACAATGGCCCTCTTAAACAAATTCACTAAGCTCTCAGTCCTGCAACATTCAGTCCTGCATGCTGGGGGTCTTAACATTTATCCATTGGCCATAAACTACCGTCACTTATTCCTGCAATCCATGGCAGTAATCTTTAAGACAATGCACAAGAGTGTGCATCTGGGCTTTCTCTATAATTTCCACGGTAACGGCTCCAAAGGCTGTGTTATTTTAATTTTTTTAATTTTAAGAGTCATTCGTCTGTGGGCTCCTGTGAGCAAGCCCTTGTTGGGAGCAGGCGCTGGGAAGACTACAGAAAAAAGCCACAAGGCAGTGTGTGGATTTCACATAAAGAGGACCCCGGGCCCAATGAAAGCAGTCTGGAGGAAGCTACCTGAAGATCTCACAATCGTGCATCAGCTGCATCAACTTCCTGAGGAAGTTCCATGGAGATGTATGGGAATCCTGAAACGCAGTTCGGAGTTCTTGTGCTCAACTCCCGTGCACATCCATGGGGCTTATTCAGGAAGAGTAAAACTTTGCAGCAGGCTAGTCCTCATGTTCTTACCATGCTGAATCAGGACTCAGAAAATACATATTTCTCATCATCAATAGCCTAAAGGTTTAGATCCCAGTCATGCTGTGGAAACTCTGGGGTTAACTTCATTCAAGCACCACAGAGTTGCACCAGCAATAACCAAAACTGTCCCCTTTCATTTACTGGAAGCATTTTCCCTGGTAACAAAATGTTAAAAGTGAATTAGTATTATAATTCTCATTTAATTTATTGTATATAAAACAAAACCGAAAAAGGTCTGTGTACAAATATCACAAAACATCAACAATTCCCAAAGATGTAGTGCCTCAGAACACATTTTAAAACAAGAAAAGGTCTCTCGCTTTTTTTTGTTTTAATTTTTGTTCCCCCCCTCCTCCCTTTTGTCTTAAATTCTGGCATAAATATATTAAAGCTGACCAAAAAGGTGGAAGGAGGGGGGATTCCAGGGTGAGCTACATCACTTCCTCATACAAAAATGTACAAAACATTAGCTTCTAACTAGACATAACATAATACTGGTCATCACAGTTTTGACAATTAGTATAACTGTGTGTCGTCGTGGGAGTATTGTGTACTGGAGGGCGATAAAAAATAGCTTCTTTTGCCATCTTTCAGATCAGGTTACTTCAGTCATAGAGGCAGAATGATTCTATGGGGAAAAAAGAGAAGGGACACAAAGCACAGAATACTTTTTAGTATAATACAATGCGGTCTGGATTGTCAAGACTCAAGTTAGGTAGCCGAAATAAATCGAAACCAATCCAAAAGATTATGCAGGATACAGAGGAACCTTGGTTCTCAAACGCCTTGGTACTCAAACACCTTGGATTCCAAACACCGAAAACCCGGAAGTAAGTGTTCCGGTTTTCGAACATTTTTCAGAAGCCAAATGTCCAATGTGGCTGTCAGCTATTGTTTCCGAGGTGCCAGCACCAATCAGAAGCTGCGCCTTGGTTTTCAAACATTTTGGAAGTCAAACAGACTTCCAGAACGGATTAAGCTTGGCACTTTTATTTCTGCTATTTATTTTGTGTTTTTGTTTTTGAGGCTTTTTCGGTTAATTTTTTTTTGTGACTGTGAGGAACCCAGTTCAGCTATTGATTGAATGATTGTGTGACTGTGGAAATGGATAACCCTAACTCTGGTAAGTAACTTCCAAAGGGTTGATCTAGCTCTCAGGCCAAAATGTACCCATATACAAATGTACTAAGCTACTCCTGGCTTAGACAGGACTGGATGAGATGGCTTGATGTGGTCTGAGGCAGCTTCCTAGGTTAAAGGGCAATCTAACTCTGGCTTCTGCCCTGGTGGGACTGAATGAGGCAGTGGGGCCATAGATGCACAGTGGTTGGAGTGGAAAGAAAAAAAAAGAAGACATAGATTTCGGTGGAAATCTGGTGCCAGCAGTCAAGCCCAAGCCCAGCAGTCAAGCCCAAGCTTGGTGGTCCAATAGATGCTGGACCGATTCCAGCACCCATTCAGCAGTTGGAAACAGGGTTTGAATTAACAGATTGATGCTAGGAGGAGGAGGAGTTTGGATTTGATATCCCGCTTTATCACTACCTGAAGAAGTCTCAAAGCGGCTAACATTCTCCTTTCCCTTCCTCTCCCACAACAAACACTCTGTGAGGTGAGTGGGGCTGAGAGGCTTCAGAGAAGTGTGACTAGCCCAAGGTCACCCAGCAGCTGCATGTGGAGGAGCGGAGACGCGAACCCGGTTCACCAGATTACGAGTCTACCGCTCTTAACCACTACACCATACTGGCTAACATTAATCTGTAGGTGGAGGCTGGCAAGGCCGGAAGGAGGGAAGCCACTGCTTAATCCACACAAACACTCAGCCAGTGGAAAGGGTTTTTTTTTATTGTTCTGCCCAAGGAGTAGGAAAGAAAGAGAGAGAGAGAGAGAGAGAGAGAGAGGGAGGGAAGGAAGGAAGGAAGGAAGGAAGGAAGGAAGGAAGGAAGGAAGGAAGGAAGGAAGGAAGGAAAAGTTCCAAGCTCGTATGTGTCTGTTCCCTCTCTGGAGGAACATAACAGGTATTGGCAGAAGGGAGTTGTGTATTGAGTCAAAGGATTTTATATCTGTATTATTATTGTCTGTATTTGCATTAGGGTAAAGTAACTGCCTTTTGGTTCCAGAGGGTACAGCTACTATTGGTTCATTTAAGCTGCTGTATTTGGATCCTCTGTCTTATTGGTTGCCTCCAAAAGGCAGGACTGTGATTGCCTGATATTGTTCCCTCCAAAATTGTATCCTTTCTAGCTGGTTCCCTGTCCCTATAAATGTAGCTCTCCCCTCCTCAAGTTTCAGTCTTGTTGCGTTAATAAAGAAGTGTTACTAGAGAACTGTCTCCAGCATATTATGTCAAGAGAGCTGAAATCACAAACCCCACGTCACAACAGGAGTCTGCCCCATTCTCCAGGATTTCACAACACAGAGAAGAATTTTGGAAAGATTTGGGAAAGATTGCTCCAATTAAAATGAAGGTATTGCCCAAACTATTTTTTACCTTTCAACATTTTAGCAATATTTTTAACACCAAAGATGTTAAAAACACAGCAGAAAACCACCCAACCAGTTTATCTGGAACAAAGAGAAGGTGCTAATGGTGATTTGTTTGGGGGGGGGGATGGGAGATGTAGGGGCTCAAATGCTACAAAGGAGCAAGTGAAAAGAAGAACTGATTTCCCCTAACATTATATGGCATTCTGTTTTGGAAGCAACAGGAGTCTGTCTCAGCTAACCAAACCTGAATGAATAAAAGGTTCAAGAGGGCAGAATAGACGGCACCTGTGCACTCAATGTCTCCAAAGGACTTTCCACTCTGGGAAACGCCATCAGGGGCATTCCTCGTTGCTCTTCGGGCTTTGATTTAGAAGGAGCTCCATGTGTTCCTTTGAAATTATGAACCACGCATATTCCCTGTGGGATGGGGGAGAAGAAGAGAACCCAGATCAGTACAGCAATCATGGAAGACCCTCAGTTAGCAGGACACAGTTGCTAAATGTCTTGTTTTGGAGTGACACTACTCTTCCTCATCCAGGCTGGTTTATAGTAGGGCCACCATGAGAGCCTTTTCCCAAGTTGGCTACTACCAGGAACTATGGCATTCCTGTAGCCTGCCTCTGTGGGACAGGTGTGTTTGTCTGCATCTTTAAATTATTTTTTTAAAAATGCTCTTTTGCTGCTTCCTCCCATCTCTTGTGAAAGGTAAGAATTATGAATCACAGCCTAAGGTTAAAGGCAAAGGACCCCTGGAGGGTTAAGTCCAGTCAAAGACGACTATGGGGTTGTGGCGCTCATCTTGCTTTAAGGCCAGGGAGCTGGCGTTTGTCCACAGACAGCTTTCCGGGTCATGTGGCCAGCATGGCTAAACCACTCCTGGTGCAATGGAACACTGTGACGGAAGCCAGAGCACACAGAAACACCGTTTACCTTCCTGCCACAGTGGTACCTATTTATCTACTTGCAGTGGCATGCTTTTGAACTGCTAGGTTGGCAGGAGCTGGGACAGAGCAACAGGAGTTCACTCCTTTGCGGGGATTCGAACTGCCGACCTTCCGATCGGCAAGCCCAAGAGGCTCAGTGATTTAGACCACAGGGCCACCTGTGTCCCTTGCAACCTAATGTAGGGGCACCATGACAGTGGGGCTTTTCCACTGTGGAAAGGATAGCAAAATAAATAAACCAGAACCATTTCACCTACCAGGAAAAGAGCGACCGCACTTCCCAAGATGAAGCCTGCAATGACGTCTGAACAGTGGTTTCGATACTCAGAAACTCGGTTGAGCCCAGTAAGGAAGGCAGCACATAGAGTCCCCAGGCACAAGACGGGCTTGGCGAGTCGACTGCTTTTCGTCTTAATTGTGCTCGTGATGTACATCTGAAACACAGTCAAACCAGATCGGCCTTAAGAGACCCGAGACAACTTGTATCAGATAGGGATAGGGATAGGGGAGAAACTGGATCTTGTTTGCATTTTGATGAGAACCTACCTCGTTTTCACTTCCCGATATGAAAGCCCTCTGCCCTTCAAAACCCGAGATGCCAAAATACACACAAAAACAGAGAATTGTGGTGCAGAAAGAAATATGTTGCTGGAAATGATATTAAAATGCATGACGGGAGGGAAAGCTGCTTGCAAAGATGTGCGGATTAGTGAAACAGGCGCTAAAATGCTGGCCAACTTGCTCAGGACTTTTTTTAAAAAAACCACAATTTTCATAGGAAAGTGTCCTGTTTCTCTGAACAGTGCAAGGAGAACTGATGGCTTGAGCAGCTAACGAACTCAAAGGTAGTCATACTGTCTGAGAGTGTTTTGTCCCTCGACTGTGTTTTTGCTCTCCTGCTCAGGGCTGTTTCACAACAGCTGAACTTACAAGGGCTCATTTGGATTCCCTCCATCTTTGCACCTTGCAAGAGGAAGCTGACCTCTTTAGCTCTCCTGAGCAGTACTTGCCTGCCTGCCTGCCTGTCTTCCCTCTGTAAGAGCCACCAAGGCTCTCGAGGCCTGAAGGTGGGACTTCTCAAACAAATCTATCACTTTTTCTAACACCCCCTCTGACGAAAAGTATTGTGGGACTTCTTACAAGTCCTGGTTGTTTAAAATGAAAGATTTAAGTGCCATTAAGAAGTATACCCTTTTCTTTGGCCTTACAGAATTAAATCCCAAATGAAAAAGGGTGTAAAAAGCTTATTAAAAATGCTTGAAATAAAAATCACGAATGGATGCAGAAATGTGGAGAACTGAATTTAAGATTGGGACGGGTGAGCAACAGGGAGAAACCAAAACAGATGATCCCCAAAACCCAGACAGAGAACTCTCTTGATATTCTATCTGTGCACAAAGTATGAAATGCAATAGTTGTGCCCCCACCCACAACAAAACATATACACACACCAGCCATGGGAAGCAGCCACTGCATTCAACCTCACAGGCTGGACTTTTAAAGTCTTTTTCTTTAAAGTCTTTTTCATACTGCATGATCTGAAACCGGGTGATGCTTCTTTTATTAGGTTAGCCAACTGTCACAGATACAATTTATTCCAAACACTGAACAGACACATTCAATGGCAGGGTTCACACAATGACTCCATGCAAAGCACCTCGGACATTACTGGGACCACTATTCCTGTGAAGGAGCGTAGCATATGAACGGCTTTATCTACAGAAAGCATCACAGTGATTTGAAAGCAATATAAAATGCCTTTAAAAAGCACTGGGTAGAATTAAACGTAGCACTAAGTGGGGAAGGAGGAGATTCACTACTTCACTGGGACTTTCCACCTCTCTCTTCCCCTTGTGCACCCCCAAACCTTTTTCTGGGTGTTCTTCCAAAGCAGAATTAGGGGTTGCAGGAGGAGGAGGAGAGGGGGGCAAAGTCCCATTGTACATGTGGCTCTCATTGTTCTGGCATTCGAAGAATGTTTTCTGGGGCAATCATATGGGCTTAATAAAACATGGCTACAATTATGCAAGCACTAATAAGTGCATTGTAACAGGCCTAGATAGCTCAGCTGGTTAGAGCGTGGTGCTGATGACATCAGGGTTGCAGGTTTGATCCCCATATGGGGCAGCTGCATTGCAGGGGGTTGGGCAAGATATGTGGGAATTTTCAGGGAGGCAGGAGAGGATATATTCTTTATTAATATCCTTCCTAACTTGCGCTAGCAAGTTATATAACTTAGCAGAGTTTTACATTCCCCTTTTAAACGCACAGCGAATAACTGGTTGTAGGCTTGTGTAAGCCTCTCACTATTAGCTTCCTGGTAAGTTCCCTTAAAGGAATAAACACACCACAATCTTGTGTAAAGTATATAAAAGAAGTTTACTCACACATTCAGTTCACAGTTGGATCCCTGAAGGCAGACTTAGTTACAAATATGTATATTTGGATCTACCCCATATGGGGGGGGGATAATCCCAGTGGCTGCAGACTCGCAGTCACTGCAGTTCACACAACAAAAGGAAGATGGAAAAGAGGGAGGAGGGCTGCGTGCCTTGTGCTTTTGTTACCTGCACAGGTAAGGTCATGCCCACCTCTAGTCACATGCAATAGGAGGTATGTCCCAGCCCAGGAGCAAACAGGAAATTCCGACTGGCTGGACCAAACATTCCCTTGCATGTCCACTCTAGCAAAACAAGGAATGTTGTATTTGACTGCTCCCAATGTATCACATCCCACAAGTTGACCCTCAGGGTCCCTTCCAATTCTAAAATTCTGATTCTAACATCACCAGTCTTCCCTACAGCTAGGTACGTACTCATCACTGATCCTACTCTCATCATGTAAGAGCCACCATTTTAATTTTATGTAATTTAGTAAATAACAGAAAATCTGAGTGCCTGCAAGAGTGCTTTCTCTCTCTCTGTCTCTTTTTCGAACAAACTCGGGAGACAATGGAAGTTTAATTACTGGGTGAGATGTTTCTTTGTGCTCAGAGCCATCCCTCCAACAAAACTTATAAAGCCACAGCAGATCATTTCCAACAGCACTGGTGGCAAAGAAAATAAATAAAGGAAAAAAGCAATTAGGAGACAAACACTAATTTGTGAGCGGGTAATTACAAGGGTGACAGAAGTAGGACGATACAGCAGTGCTAAAATAAAAGTGACAGGCAAAATCAGTGAACACAATGGAAACCTCTCCAGTGATTTATGCTTTCCAAAACACAGCTTGGCTTCTTGAAGACTCCACCTCCCAGAATAGCAGCGGGTCATTAGCAACAGATGCCTCCAAAGTGTCATACGTGAAACATAATGAGACACATGCAGAGGGCAGGGTTAGGCCCAAGTCTTTCCCTGGGGACACAGATTGCGAGAGGCAGAAGAAGAGAGATGCACAGCATCTCCTGTTGCTAAGCAGGAATATGAAAGTTGTTTTTTAGTTTGCTGAATTCTTCATCAGAACGAAAAGTTGGTATTACACAGCTATCCGAAGCTAGGCAGACCTTTGCACTAAGAAATAATTAACAGTATAGTCGTACCTTGGTTCTTGAACGCCTTGGTGCTTGTATGTTTTGGCTCCCAAAAGCCAAAAACCTGGAAGTAAGTGTTCCGGTTTTTGAACGTTTTTTGGAAGCCAAATGTCCGACGCAGCTTCCGCTTGACTGCAGGAAGCTCCTGCAGCCAATTGGAAGCCATGCCTTGGTTTTTGAATGGTTTCGGGAGTTGAACGACTTCCGGAACAGATTATGTTCAACAACCAAGGTATGACTGTACTGTAAATTCTGTGCCAATGGAGCAAATCTGCACATTTTACATAATTCTAGTCATAGGGTGATATTCAGTTATGGCATCCCACTTGACTTACGCTGGCACAAATGTGGTGCAATGGGTCAGTGTGTCTATCATAAGGAGTTTGATAGAGATAACAGAGGCGTATCTGTATTTATACTAGCGTATAATCATCATCATC
Organism: Podarcis erhardii; assembly: GCF_964252035.2. Taxonomy (NCBI): domain Eukaryota; kingdom Metazoa; phylum Chordata; class Lepidosauria; order Squamata; family Lacertidae; genus Podarcis; species Podarcis erhardii. The sequence goes on along the minus strand of NC_138515.1, from coordinate 22,715,421 downwards.
ATCATCATCATCGAATTTATATACTGCCCTATACCCGCAGGTCTCAGGGCGGTTCACAGAATAAAATCAAAATATAAAACCACAAAATGCATAATCAAAATAAAACCACCTCCCCTTGAAAATCTGTCTAGATTTTAAAAAGAAAGAAGGGAGAGATTCTACATTCCAACTCTGCAGTAGTTTTATTTTCTAATGGCTCAGTGAAAATGATCAGTTTCTCACATGCAATTCCTGCCATTCCTGGTGTGATAAGTGCTCTTTCCGCATCAAGGGGTCTATTCTTCTAGGGAATAAGGCGAACCAAGGACAATCTGTCTATTACTATGAAGAATGGCAAAAGGGAGGGATTCTTTTCTGGAAGGGATGAGAGTCATCACTAAGAGGGTCCAATGACAGTATATCTTCAATAGTGAGTATAGCATAATGATAGCCAAGCCACACGGTTTATGGACTGCAGCACACTAGGATGTAATGATAGAGACAATAACTTAGATGACTTTTTAAGAGTATTGTGTAAACTCGTGTAAGATAGGCTATTAGCAATGAGGGTCAAACAGAACATCCATTTCCCAAGGATGTATGCCGCCAGATTTCAGGTGCTGTGGATCAGCCATGTAAGGTGGACGGGCTTTTGCCTTAAAGATTTTCTAGCAACAACTAGCGGGACAGGTAGGGAGCAGAATGTGGACTAGGTGGAACCTTACCCTGATTCAGCAGGATGGCTTCATATGCTTGTATAATAAGCAGAATCATGCAGTGGAACTCTTCTTTGCTAGACTGTACCACTTCAGGCTGCAGAATGTGCATTGCAAAACAGGGAAAACTCCCGATTTACAAAAAACCCAGTCTATCAGAAGAAAGAATGTGGTCGCATAGCCTTCAAGTACAGTCCAGCAAAAAGCATGGCGTGATCCTTTGACTGTACATTTCAGTCTTAAGTAACAGGTAGGGCCAGGCAAGTTCTGGTTCTCAATATTGTGATATATCACCAGCTAAACATTGCAATCTACCCATCTATCATGATGCCTAAAATAAGAATGTTGTTGTCGTTTAGTCGTTTAGTCATGTCCGACTCTTCGTGACCCCATGAACCAGAGCACACCAGGCACTTCTGTCTTCCGCTGCCTCCCGCAGTTTGGTCAAACTCATGCTGGTAGCTTTGAGGACACTATCCAACCATCTTGTCCTCTGTCGTCTCCTTCTCCTTGTACCCGCCATCTTTCCCAACATCAGGGTCTTTTCCAGAGAGTCTTCTCTTCTCATGAGGTGGCCAAAGTATTAGAGTCTCAGCTTCAGAATTTGTCCTTCCGGTGAGCACTCAGGGCTGATTTCCTTAAGAATGGAGAGGTTTGATCTTCTTGCAGTCCATGGGACTCTCAAGAGTCTCCTCCAGCACCATAATTCAAAAGCATCAATTCTTCGGCGATCAGCCTTCTTGATGGTCCAGCTCTCACTTCCATACATCACTACTGGGAAAACCATAGCTTTAACTATACGGACCTTTGTTGGCAAGGTGATGTCTCTGCTTTTTAAGATGTTGTCTAGGTTTGCCATTGCTTTTCTCCCAAGAAGCAGGCGTCTTTTAATTTCATGGCTGCTGTCACCATCTGCAATGATCTTGGAGCCCAAGAAAGTAAAATCTCTCACTGCCTCCATTTCTTGTAAATGCACTGGCTGGATTCATGGTTTTCCCTGCATCATGATTTTTGCTTAGCGCGTGCACACACATCATGATTCGCAATATATTGCCAGGTAAAAAATTATGAAACAGGTATCCCAAAATGGACTTCAAACTGGTTTTGGATGATATAGTGACATATTTCCCAGCCCTAGAAACAGGACCTTTAAAGCATTCCTTAGTGAGAGAATGCAAGCGATAGAACATAAGAGATAAAACGCAGAAACTTGGTATGTACTTACTGTAGCATATAAGGCTGAATAAATGCTTAAAGCAGCATGTTTCGATGGAAAGGACCTCCTTGCCTTCTCAATCGCATCTTGGTCACCGGTGCAGACATTCCCATTGTTCACAAACTGGAGGTGAGCCCGGCAGTCACTCCCAGTGTAGTTGGGTTTACACACAGTCAGGAAATAGGGGGCCAAGTTCCCTGTCACCACCTGGCCAGCATTTACAAATATGTCGGTGGCGAAAAGGCCAAACGCAAACACTCCTGTGGGAAGAGAAAAACGAAAGCAAATAAGATTGGAATTACCTGTTGTGCTTAGTGGGACTCATTGCATGGAGAGAAATCTGCCCCAAGGTTTCCCCCAAAGCCAAGTCTTCCCTTATCCTGTCCTGCTCCTCAATTCCGGGATGCTCTAGTAATACAGGGATATGAAAAGCAAGTGGGAGTGACTGGCTCACGTGGGAATAACCATGGCAAAGCTTTTGGCAACCTGTGTTTCTGACTTCCCATGTTACCAGAGTGGGACCAAAGGGAAGCAGCCACTACCACATCTCTCCAGTTAAATGTCAGAGACTGGCTAGATGAGAAGGAGGGGTGGAAGCTGCCTGACCAAAAGCACCCCCCCCCCTCCTGGGAGAACACAGGGGGAGAGGATTTGGATCCTGGATCCTGGTGGTGGGTGTTAATATTTTCACCCCTCCCATTGACAGAATCTCCTGATCTGATGTTTTGAGAAAGGAGGGGGTGGAAACTGCTCTTCTACTTTTCCACTCCTGACTGACTGCCTGACTTTGTGTGTGGAGAGAGTCTTATCTATGTACAGTGATACCTCAGGGTTACATATGAGGAGATTTCACCCCTCCCATATCCAAGAATCTGCTGATGTTCTTTGCTGATTCTCCAGAGAGGAGGGGCGGCTTCTGCTCTCTACTTATTCCGCTCCAGCCTCACATCAAAGTGTCGGGGGGGGGGGGAGAGAGACTGAGTGTTAGAGAGAGATCGTGTGTATAGATAAGGTTGCTGCTAAGAGCAGCTGCAGACACTCAGTGCAGTTCAGCATTTTCGTTTAGACCTTATTTAGCTCTGTATATAGTTGTGTATTATAGTTGTAGATAGAATAAAGAAGATATTCTACAGAGCTGCTCTCCGAGTCTTTTATGCTCTGCTATACTCTGCTGTGCGACGACTGTCTTCTTGTGGAAGTGAATCCGGTGCTCACAACTCTAAGCTGTGAGTCCACAGCACTTTGGCCTGTTCCTGTGCAGAAGGTGGTCTCTGGAAGTGCTACCCAGCTCGCCTAGCCCAGTCGGGGCTGAGTGGATGAGTCCAGTTGGTGACACTGGCTCAAGGGCGGGGCTGACCACATACGCTTCAGGTTACATATGCTTCAGGTTACAGACGCCGCTAACCCAGAAATAGTACCTCGGGTTAAGAACTTTGCTTCAGGATGAGAACAGAAATCGTGCAGTGGTGGCACAGCAGCAGCAGGAGGTCCCATTAGCTAAAGTGGTGCTTCAGGTTAAGAACAGTTTCAGGTTAAGAACGGGCCTCTGGAATGAATTAAGTATGTCACCCGAGGTACCACTGTAGTGACTAGATGGCTGAGTGGGAGATGTAACACTCATGCAAGCCAGTAGTTCATTAGTTTGTAGTAGCGATTAGAAATAAAAGGAGTTATGCTTCATGGCTAGCTTCTGCGTTATTTATACTATGCATGAGTCTGGTGCTCACAATGCACAGTTGTGGGTCCAGTGCACTGGGACCTGCTTTCCAGGATTGGAAGGTCTCTGAAAGTGCTCCAGTCGCCTAGCTCAGTCGGGGCAGAACCAGTTATTGAGCCCAGTTGCTGACATTGGTTGAAAGGCGTACTGACAGTGGGAAACCGGCCACACCCCAGAGGAGGGGAAGAGATGGGAAGTGCTGGAGGCAGGGAGCTTGAGAGATAGTGAAGAGGCAGAAACAGGCAGGTGCCCTAACACAGAGCAGGGACAGGAATTAGACTAGGCAGTTCTACCACAGAGCCACTCTCATAGCTTGCAAGCCCCCCACTCCTAGAACGAGGCATTTATTGCATGCTGCTGAGCAGAGAGCCAGGCAGACACAGAGAGGGTCCCTTGAACCTCACCGTAGACAGATGGAAGGGCCTGACACAGAGGGCTAAGGAGTGAAGGGGGAGCTACAAGCCAGTCCGGGAAACTGCTTCATTAAGACAGAAGCAACCTTTAGACATCTCAGTGTGCCCATCTGTTCTGCTTTCCTTAATAAAGAAACTACAGTGGTACCTCGGGTTAAGTACTTAATTCATTCTGAAGGTCCGTTCTTAACCTGAAACTATTCTTAACCTGAAGCACCACTTTAGCTAATGGGACCTCCTGCTTCTGCCGCGCCACCGGAGCACGATTTCTGTTCTCATCCTGAAGCAAAGTTCTTAGCCTGAAGCACTATTTCTGGGTTAGCGGAGTCTGTAACCTGAAGCTTATGTAACCTGAAGCGTATGTAACCCGAGGTACCACTGTAAATGTAAGTTAGCCAAGTGTTTCACTCTCTTTTTCTGCTTTGTGAACAATCTGAGCTCTGAGTCTGCTCCCTGACATTAACAGGGAGACGGGACTTTCACACTTTTCCGACATTCCCAAGGACTCCAATTCATGTCTGTCCGTATCTCTGGGCAGGTAATATCGAGGATCCATATGCAGGAAATGGTTTTGGATGTATGCATCTAGCAATGACGGAATCACTGCAGAAGCTGGCACACATAGGCAAACTGCAAAAATGTTACAAAGGAAGTCAATCTAGGATTTAGAAACTCCAACCAACCCAGTGTTCCATGGGGGTGGGTGGGGGTGGAGAGGAAACGCTTAGGGACAAACGCTAATTAAAAACAAAGGCTGCTGAGAACCACCTAAATGATAGCCAAAAACAAGCATTTCAGCCTAAGCGCTTTTACCACTGGTCCTGCAGGCAATAATATTTGATTGGTTTATTGCAGAATGTGCTGGAGCAGCAGAATGGTGCTGAGGGCTGTCCTCTTGGTCTCTGTTAATGGCACATTATTACTCCATCAATACAACCCAGAGGCTTTCTAAAGTTCAAGGGTATTTTTTTTTTTAAAAAAAAAAAACTAAAGATACCTAGACTCTGTCCCCGCCCTGCCCCCAGCAGTCTCCCAGACAGTGCCTTAAATTCCAATAGGGGACTAAGAAATGTTTTAAGCAGTAGCAACTATGAGTGTGAGCTGGGAGGCAAGATGGCCTGAGTTCAAATCTCATCTGAACCATACACTTGCAAGAGGGCCTTACGTAAGCTGCCATTCCTGTAGTCTCAGTCTCCATCTGCAGTATGGGGATGATCAAGCTAGCCTATCCTACAGAGCTCTTTTAAGGATGACTGATGTAATGGGCGTGAATTACTCAGAATGGCTTGGATCAGCGGTTCCCAATTAGCTAATTACTGAGGACCCCCTATTTTTCAAAAGCCAAGCCAAGGACCCCCTACTTTTGAAAATTATGATAACTCTATGGTAGTTACCTCTGCAAAGCAATTTTCTGAACAAAATGTGGGGTAGCCCCTAATAAGCAAAGGATTTAATGTATACTAAAAACAGATATTACCGTGCAAAAATGGCAAAAAAAAAAAAAAGTTGTGGGGGAGGCAAAGGATGGGGCTGCAGATGCACTGGGTGCATTCTGCAGACCCCCAGGGGTCCCCGAACCCCTGATTGGGAACACTGGCTTAGATGTCTTAATATACATGCTAAATGCTGTTATTGGGCTTGGAAAATCCAGTTCTTATACAATTATTACATAGCAGGGATAGGGAACCCTTTTCAACCTGGGCACATTCCTTTTTGGGCAACCTGCCAAGGTGGGCAGAGCCAGAGGAAAAGTAGGCGGAGCAACACACGCAAATTTTACTACGCTTTTGCACACCCTTATTTCAAGTGGTCTGTGGGGAGAAATGTTTGGGAAACACTGAATTAGCACATTTGCCATTCACCTATGTCTGCTCTGCCAAAGACCACTTTACAAGCCCACTAAACTAGGATGAACTTTGATCTAATGATTATACTTACATTGTTCCAAATACACTTTGGCTCAGTTAAGATGTAATAACGCAGTCCAACAAATCACAGTTTAACAAATTGGAATTGATTTGCTCCCTCCTTGCCCCTGCCCACCTTTTGCACCCAGCTTCAGTATGGGTTGTTCAGCCACAGTTTCCTGAACTGGGAAACCATGGTTAAGGGCAACCTGCAAATCAATATATCAAGCCAGTTTCTTAAAGATGTGGGACAATATGTTGATTGAAAGTGACAGACCAAAATACTCTTCAACGGCAACAGAAGCTGGATCTCGCTTTTTAATACCAGTTTCTAAGCAATTAATCTTATTGGGTCTCTGGTGAGCAAATGACAGAGGATGTTTATTCACATCAGAATTCCCTGTGTTACTTGGAGCTAAGTGTTGCAAAGTTGTGGTATCAATATTAAATTAAACTTGGAAAGGAAGAAAAATGCCAGAGATGAAAATTAATAAAGCATCAGCAATACTATTTAGGTGGAAATTTGATAGATATTAGCATTGTTTCCCAGGAAACATTATGAGCAGCCGATTGGGATACACACAGGGGGCTGTATTATGCAGAGCAGAAAAGCAGTGGAATGTGATGCTGGCTGCAGAATTCAACAGCTTTTGCTTTGAGATGGAGAAAAGCAACTTCTAGCCTCATGGTTGGAAATATATACTCAAAAGGGTGGTGGCCAATGTTTGCTAAAATCTCAAAAGCTATGCGACTAAGATCTCCTGGGATATGGTTTCAACACCCTGCCTGTCACTTCAGTATTTTAATTTGCAAGGCACTGATCATGGCTTACCTATAAATCGAATAATTCTCCGAAGTAACGGATTCAGGTAACAGCATTCTCCTGTCAAAATGGTTTTCTCCTGGACAATCAGGCTTTCTCTGGTTGACTTGATGAAGTACATGGATATCTCTCCAATAAAAATCTGCGAACAGGAGGTGGGTAGGGACAGGTAAAAACCACAGAAGGGAAATATGGCAGTCATGGAAGCCAAGGCTGTTTATTACTGGAGTTCAAGGGTGAAATGACATGTTACCCAAACCTATTGCCAAAGCTGCATTTTCTTTGGATGTAAAGATCAGAACTCAGCTTCCACTTGACATGTAAAACAAACAAACCAATGGGCACCATCTACTTTAATTCCCCAAGACCTAATTTTCTCGTGGCCAGATCCTTAACCAAAATTGTTTTGACCATGGTCCTGTGTTTTCTGTGAAATTTCGCTACCTGATCCCAACAGGGCTGGTACCTGGTGTGGGGATATCTAGCACCATTGAAAGGGTTGGGTTTGACTTGGGAGACCGCTGGTTCCTGACTCCCAATCCTAAAGTTCTTTGTTCTTTTCTTCATTCTCCAGAGCACAGGGAACTGTTGGAGATTCTGCCTGTTAACTGTTAACATGAAGCTTTTCTCACTGGGCTTTCAATATCTGACTGACCACTGTCAACTTGGCAGGAGTATGGGAAGCGCATTAAAAGCAGGTCTATGGAGGAGCAACTTTGCTCAGGGAAAACAAGAGTATTTTTGCTGTTCTGAGGAGAAGGTTGGCTCCTTTCTCTATCCCTCAGTCCCAGCCTTGAAATTCTGAGGCTGATTTCCCCCTCCCCCTCTACTTAAGAGGAAGGGGGTCAGCAGACACTCAATCCCTTCAGATTAATCCACAAACCATGATCAACACACTTCTTTGGGCTTTTCCCAGCAAGACTGCTTCTGGTTTTGTGTATCCAAATCAAAGACTAATGGCTCTGCTTGCCTAAGAGGATTTGTTGTGGTGAATTCAATCTGCCCTTATTGGTAGCATGCTGCCAAACACTAGAATGGCGGTTCTCCGTCTCCTAAAGATAAGTGAGTGGCCAGCAGTTAGAACAGGGGTCAGCAAACTTTTTCAGCAGGGGGCTGGTCCACTGACCTTCAGACCTTGTGGGGGGCCGGACTATATTTTTTGGGGGGGAAATGAACGAATTCCTATGCCCCACAAATAACCCAGAGATGCACTTTACAGAGGGCACATTTTACTCATGTAAAAACACGCTGACTCCTGGACCGTCTGCGGACCGGATTGAGAAGGCAATTGGGCCACATCCAGCCCCCGGGCTTTAGATTGTCTACCTCTGAGTTAGAAGGATGTTGGTTTATCATTTTTATACCCCAAGCCTTCCTCCAAGGAGCTAATGAAGCGCATGAATGAAGATTTCTTCTCGGAGGCTGCAATCCTAGGCGTAAGTCCCACTGAACTCAGTGGAACATACTTCTGAATGTGTATGGATTTGTACTGCACATAACCTGTGGAATGCAGTGTGCTTCTGTGGGACGGTGAGGTCCCTTAACATTTTCTGGAGAGTCTGTGTGAGTGTTCCTTCTGCATACCCCTCAACCATCCTGATTTGAGTGGGGACATGCTGGAATGACCTGGCTTTTTTTGATTCAGCGCTCTGACGTGAGCCAACTGGCTTGTCCCAGAGCTCTGGACCAAAACTGAGCATCCCAAATGTGATCAGTGGTATGCTGGAGGGTATGCTAATCCAATGAACCCTTGTCTAGCAAGATGTTGTGGGTCTCCTTATGCGCATAAAAGACTGAAGGCTAAAAAGGATGAGGCATGGGAGACAAGTAAAGCACTTCCTGGTTTCTGTTCTTAATTTGATGCAGTCATTCAGTGGGGCAGGGCTAGGATACCTCAAGCCACAGAGCCCTCCCTGGCCCTGCTTTGTATCCTGAGTGCTTTTGTCTGGCTGGAATGTGCCCTCCAATTCTGATGCTTCCTCTTGCTTGCCTGCATAGTGAATAGAGAGATGTAGAAAAGGAGCCTACTGTGCAAAGGTTAAATTGACATTACATGCTCCGCCCACTTTTGCTTCTGGCTCCGCCCACCCACCAGTGGCATGTGACTCACAGATGGTTGTCCAGAAAGGAAACCAGCCCTAAAACTTTAAAAAAATGGGTTCCAGACCCTTGTAGAAGGGAAGGCTACAAATTTTATTGGAGGAGCAAGAAGAGAGGGGGAGGGGCAGGAAGTGCACAAGGCTTTCCATGCTTGCCATTTTACAGACAAAACTCTGCTTGCCTCTGGCTGTTTCCTCTCCTGCATTGATAAAAGGCACGTGGGATGGATAATGTTATTTTTGTTTTTTTAAAGCAGACAAAATGCCCGCACTGATCCTCTCTCTGCTCCCATGGCTTCGCTTGAATTTGGACCCTGCCGTTTGTGGCCTTGGGATTTGCAGGCAATTGCTCCAGAACTTAAGACACGTATGCACAAGGCTCCTTCCTGCACATGCTTCCCCCTTCATTTAGACCAGGATTTCCCAAACTTGGGTCTCCAGCTGTTTTTGGACTACAATTTCCATCATCCCTGACCACTGGTCCTGCTAGCTAGGGATGTGGGGAGTTGTAGCTGGAGACCCAAAGTTTGGGAAATCCTGATTTAGATGGAGGGAGTAGATCCCTGTGCAGAAATGTATTTAGTTCTGTACTGGGGGTGGGGGGAGCAGGGGACCCCTTGCATGCTGTGGGCATCATCATGACAACCCAGCTACTTAGATGCATACATACCTAATATATATGCATGCAATGTGGTGAGTGTGTTTCTGCAGCACCAACCCTACAATTCTATGATTCTATACGCCCATATACCCTAAACCAGATGGAGCCAACATGATGCTCTCCCAATGTTATTGGACCCCAGTTCCTACTGGCTCTAGACAGCATGGCCAATAGTCAGGAATGATGGGAGGTGGGGATTTAAGAGGATATGGAGGGCACAATGTTGGCTACCTGTCCCCTAAGTGGATGTATGTGGGGACTAACTGAGTGCTTTTAATATACCTCATCTAGGTTTGGTGCAAAAGCCTTTTTGTGAAAAGGCATCCTCTGCAAGTTCTGCTATGCGGCCACATTTGCAATGAGCTAATAGGAAAGGAAAGGAAAGGAATGTTTGAAGAGGCACCGGTGTAAACAAACCTTTTATCCAGCCATATTATGAACTTTGCTGGGCAAAATGCTGAGAGTGACTAAAGTGCATGGCAGGAGGATTAGAGCGAGAGGGAAACAGAAGAAAAAAGTCCAGCTTCCCTTATGTGAAGAAGTAGGGGGGAAGTCAGTTGTGGGGGTGGGTGAGGAGAGAAGACAAGACAAGTCTGCCTGTGGCAACTCATTTTGACCTGGTTTTTAATTAAGCTAGCGGCTGGTTCTGTTTGATTTTAGAGCACAAAAGAGCTTTGCACTGAAAAGAGTGTAATAAGAGCCCTTCCAGTGTTCTCGCTCCTTGAGAACGGCTTTCCTGGGTTTGTGGCAGGTTTAAAATGTTTTGTGGGAGAAGAATAGCTAAAACTGAAATCTGATGTGTGAAAAGAGCAGAGCCTTTCTCCAAACTCATTCAGCAGCTGGAAATTCTTATTAAAGCAACCTGCTTTGCATCTAGCAGTCCATTTAGACTCTCATGCACTCCGCAGTCTCTCTTGCTCTGTTTCATTCAAATCCAGTGTTCTATGAGTGACTTCAGTGTCAATAATTTACACCCTGGTGCTTTGCTCCAACCAAACATTTGCAATCATCTGTCAAATGAGATGCACACGGCTGTTGCCCTTGTTTAGGCATCACAGGGTACCGAGCTTTGTCTTAAACATGTAACTGAGTGCAGGTGATAAATGAGGGTAATTAATGACCATTGTGGATCGTATTAATTGGCCCAGCTTTAGCCTCTTCCCAGCCAAATCCCCATCAATTAGAATTGACTTGGTTCCAATTAGAATTAGACTTTGGTCAGAGTAGAGAACAAGCCCTCCCAGCCTTTTTTCTTTCCCTGCCACAAACCAGAACGAAAAAGTGATGGTTTCCAATTTTATAGGATCTACTTACAATTGCTGTTGGGGTCGCGGCCAGCACACAGTAGAGGACAAGAGGGGGTATGAAGCTTTCGTCCTCCGTTCCCGGGTAAGGTTTCATCAGGTCTCCATCTTGGCAAAAGAAGCCTTGGACGTGCACTTGGAAAGTGTCTGTGCACTCAAAGTAGTAGGCGAGCAGGACAGTCCCAGCCATAATGACGAGCTGAAAATACAGCATGGTAGTTACACAGAGACATTTAGCGGCTGCTCAGCGGTCGTGCCTCCGAGCTGCGCTCAAACAGCCGACCTCCATCATTGCCACAAATCCCGACGGCAAATTCCAACATCAGAGAGCGGGTGCTTCGAAAGAGTGTCTTCCACTCCGGGGAACATCTGTTACATAAATCTCTGCGTAACTCCCCCCAACCCTGGTTGAAAGTCTCTATTCAAAGCAGGGGGGCACACAGCGTGTGCCTCGCAAGAGGGCAGGAGCTTTGGCGCCCACTTTTGTCCCCAAAATAATTTTTTTAAAAAGGCACGTGGTGGTGGTCGCCGGCACTGATGGATCAAAGCAAATGGAACAGGGCAGACTTCGTGACAGCTAAAAGAAGCCAGGCTGGAGCTTCTCTTTAGTCCCCTGCAAAATAGATGCACAGATGCAGCTCCCACTCTGCTTCTCACCCTGATGCAAAAGAAAGCCAGACAAGATTTCCTGATGCAGCCAAGGAGGCAGTTTCAAACAGAGGAGGACTGGGGCTGTGTGTCACACCGAAGCATCCTTTGCTATCTTCTCCCCACCTCCTCTCTCTCCCCAGCTTTCATTTGCTCTCAGTATATTTCCATCTTCAGTGCCATATAACAGCCAGATTCATTCAGGTCCTCTGTGTGTAGGGCTAACAAGAGCAGAGGAGGGGAGGCATTTATCAGCCCAGGGTCTACATTCCTTTCTAGGCAACTTCCAAGGGGCCACATGCAAGTGGTAGGCAGGGCCAGAGGGAAAAGAGGAAGGAATGTGGATGTAACCTTTGTACAGTACGCTAGCTTTTACACACACACACACACACACACACACACACACACACACACCACTCTCTTTCTGTCATCCATTCAGGCAAGAAAGAGGCGTTATAAGAGATCAAGGACACATTCCAGTCCGACAAAACTACTTCAGGACAGGGCAAAGCAGGGCTGGTGACTAGGGAAGTCTAGGGAGGCTCCCAAAGACCAGGCAGAGAGGCCTGGAGGACTGCAACTGTCCCCCATGCCTGAGAACCTCCATCCCTGGCTAAGGAGGCTGGATTCTATCTTCTCACCCCATCACCAACACCTGCCCTGCCAGACCCCAGGCCTAATACCCATGCAGATCAAATGCCTCCATGCAGATCGAGGTGCTGTTAAAAGGTGCAGGAGGATGCCATGTCAAGCTGTTGCTGCTTTTCTCATCAACCGGCAGCAGAACTGCCTATCTTGAACCTATGTATCAAACAGCCAAATAATACAACTTTCTAGGGAATCTCAGTGCCTCTGAACAGCTTCAGGATCCCACAAAGTTCACCAAAGAGGGGCAAAGGCCTTCAGTCTGAGAAAGGGAGATTCCGTGGCCAGCTGCGCATCCATTTCAGATAATATGCTCATCAGCTCAGGAGCAGAAACTGATTCAAGGCTTTCTTTTGTTTCACTCTCTCTGTTAGCTAATATTCTTGCCACCACGTTTCCAAACTCATCTTTTTACTATCAGATCTACAAGCAGAAACTATACATTTTTGTTTCCTCAAGTGTAGGTTCTTTTTGCACAAACAGCTCCCCACATGAATGGGAGCGAGACGTTCCCCTGCCCCCGCCTGCAGGGAGGATCCTGCTCTTAAAAATCTAGTAAAACAAAAATGTAGGTAGGAACTGCACTGCCCTCTTGCGGAAGAAAATTTGAACACTCAGATGTTGCAGCCACAGACACCCCCAGCTATTACAAGCTATTGTAATCAATTGCAGTAAAGTTTAATGAAACTAGATAAAGCTAAAAGGTAGCAGCCTTTAAAATGGACCTAAGTTAAAAGTTAAGTATTTCAATTTTTGTTACAATTGGACATGGTAAAAATGCTTGTTGGAATTGTCTCTTCATTTTTAGAAGCAATAGAGACCTTCTTTCCCGGAAGCTCACAAAAGCACATTTCTGTACATTAGACTGCTATTGCTTAACATCATGTTTTGCTTTTACTTTATTTTGAAGGAATCTAAAATAGAACAAAATAAATGACTTCAAGCATGTGCAGGGATCTGTGGAGTTTTGCATAGAGGGACTTTGAGAACAGCCTGAACCAGGAGGAGACGTAGGACATGTTTCAAGGCACTTTAAAACATACATATTTTAAACACTCATTTTTTCCCCCAACAAAGAAATATTATGGCAATGCCTTTTAACATCAAGTTATGATGGTCATTTCCAGGAAAATTAACACTACTCAAAAAAATGTCCAAAATTCTTAAGAGAACATTTATCACAAAATCTACATCTACTTCTGGAGACGCACCTTCTCTCTCTCCCTCTGCAAGTTGACACAGTGAACAAACTCTTCATTAAGATGCTTTAATGATTTGTGCAAGTGCTGATTTAGGGGGAGGGAGAAAGACAAGGTGGACTCTTTCTGCCAAGAACCTTTGAGGTGAATGGATCTGTGCTGAGGTGGGTAGGGGTAGGCTTTCCCACCCAGCTGTTTTGGGGGATCCCTTCGACCACCTTCATGTTCATCCCAGAACCACAAATGTCACTCCCTCATGAAAAGGGAAGTTTTTTGGGGGAAAGGCCCTTCGAATTAAGCACAGCTGATCGCCAGTGTTTGCGTAGCTCAGTGCTCATAGTGTCACCTGCATGGCCAAAAGAACAAAAAAGCACCTGATGTCATTGTGATGTCAGATGATTGTAAGTGTTGTGTACTGAGGTCCTCACCCTGGGCCAACAGGCGGATACTGTAGTTAGTTTTCACTCAGGTCTGCATATGCAAATAAGGAATTGAAAGTGACGTTCAGTGATTGGATAGTTACAGAAAGTTGTTACTGTTGCTTTGTAGTTGAGCTCTATCTAAGCAGGTTGGTTGAACCCTTCATTTCAGTTCAGTTCTGGCCTGTGAATAAACAAAAGCTGTCTGAAGAATCGCTGTGTTGTCTGATATGTTCACCCACAACTTAACAGTAAGGTAAAGGTAAGGTAAAGGACCGCTGGGTGATTAAGTCCAGTCAAAGGTGACTGTAGGGCTGCAGCGCTCATCTCGCTTTCAGGCTGAGGGAGCCGGTGTTAGTCCACAGACAGATTTCCGGGTCATGTGGCCAGCATGACTAAACCGCTTCTGGCACAACGGAACACCATGACAGAAACCAGAGCGCATGGAAATGCCGTTTACCTTCCCGCCACAGCGGTACCTATTTATCTACTTTCTTTCGAACTGCTAGGTTGGCAGGAGCTGGGACAGAGCAACAGGAGCTCACCTTGTCGCAGGGATTCGAACCGCCAACCTTCTGATCACCAAGCCCAAGAGTCTCAGTGGTTTAGACTACAGCACCACCCGCCTCCCTCAGGTGATTGACAGATGGGCAGCCCCAACCCTGGGATGGGAGAGAGAAGAATCAGGCCTGTTGGCTGAGTCCAGTTCCCCACTGCTGCTCTAAAATGTATCTTCAGTGCTGTTATGCTACAGCCACGTTGCGGAGTTTATATTCCCTCCCCGGCTTTTCAAACGTGAAAGCAGAGTTTAAGTGCAGAGCATCAATCTAACCCTCGAGCTCCAGTTATCCATGTTTCTACTTAAACCTAAAGCAGATCTGATGAGGCTTAAGCAGCAGGGGGCATTAAGGTTTTGTTGCATCCCACCCCCATCACCAGACAAACAATACTGTTCGAAAAATGCCATTCTGTTTGCTGTGTACTTTTTCCCCCCTCCGCCAATTTCCCCAAGAAGGGCTAGGATTTCATTTAATCTTCTCCCCACGGCTGGCTTTATTATTCTGCATAGCAACCCAAAGTATTCCCTCAGCTGGGAAGGTGAAAGGTGGTGGCAACCGTGTGTCTACTCAGAAGTAAATTGGGGCCATATCCTGCTAAACAGTTCTGCTAGTGCAAGGTTTCTGTGAAGTGGAAGTTCCCACTCCCTTCTCCCCCTATGTGCCCCTGGCATACCCCAAAATTGGGTTGGGGGAACCCCCGGGACATATTTAGGGCAGAAGACACCGTAAGGAATATTCCATTGCACAGCTAAAAGCATGCCCTCCAACATTTCCTTGATGAAAATAGGGGTGTCCTGTTTAATAATAATAATAATATTCCACCCATATAACTGTGTTGCCCAGCCACTCAGGATAGCTTCCTATATATATATATAAAACATAACACAACACAACACAACACTATAGAGGGACTATACAGGGCTGCCTTCAGATGTCTTCTAAAGGTTATGTACTTATATCCTTGGTTTGGGGGTCGCATAACTCCATACCCTCAGATTAAATTAGGACATCCTGCCATACTCTCCAACTTTTCTCTGATGGAAATAGGGACGTCTTAAGGAAAAGTGGGACATTCTGTGATCAGATCAGAAACTGGGGCAGTTTCTGTAAATCTGGGACTCTCCCTGGAAAATACTTGGAGGGTCTGTAAAGTTCTGCCTGTAGAAAAAAATTGATCTGATGAAAATGCCACAATGGTGAGTGCTTTTGTAAAGCCTTGCAGAGGAACAAGTTAAGTGATTTCTTGTTTTTGGAGCAACCTATTATCAGAGTAATTCTGCCTTGTTTATATAGTTCTTCTGTAACATAGAACGCACAAGGTTTGTCAGCAGGGGGCATTCCTGTTCTATCCAAGCCACAGCCAACATTGACACAGAAATGGCCTGCAATGTTAAACAAGCAGGAGGAACAGCAAAATATTTCCCCGCACCCTCATAAAATCTACATGAATATGTCACAGTTGAATTGCATTAAAATGAAAATCAGAGCTGGGGATGCATTTCAGTTGCTTTAGGTTAAAACTACACCAGCATGGGGTTTATTATTTCTTCTTCTCCTTGTTATGATGTTAAGGCTGCTTGAGAACAAATATGCCCTGTTGGTCATAATTTTATTTTAGAAGTCTCTCTCCCCACCCCATCTTTGAATAAAGGGAATGATTAACAACCGTGCAATCCTATATAGGAAGTTGCTCCCAGTGGGTTGTATGCAAAATAGCATTAAGTAATGCATCCCATCAGTGTCAGGATTTACAGTTGAGAACAGGGCTCCCCCCCCCCCCAGTGATCAAAATTCACCTGGTGCATTTTGCACCTGGCTGTCGGCCACTTGCAACCAAGTGAAGACGCCCGCTCTTGACTATTTTCACACACTAGCAACATGTGCTGTAGAATTCTATCCATTATATTTTATCTGCACAATCAGAATGAATTTCAGGAACCAAAAAGTTGTACAGTGCTACCTTGGCTGTCAAACTTAATCTGTTCCGGGAGTCTGTTTGACTCCCAGAACCGTTCAAAAACCAAGGCACAGCTTCCGATTGGCTGCAGGAGCTTTCTGCACTCAATTGGAAGCTGCAGGAGCCTCGTCAGAAGTTTGGCTTCCAAAAAACGTTTGCAAACCAGAAAACTCATTTCTGTGTTTGCGACGATCGAGAGCCGATTTGTTTGGGAGCCAAGCTGTTCAACAGCCAAGGTACTACTATATTGGAAAATATGACTTTCAAGCTGTCTGACCCCAAAATGGCAACTAAACATTCCGTTTTGGTGACTGGTTTAAGGAGCCATTTGGTGTCTACTTTATATATCTGAGTTTCTAACACTGCTCATTCCCCCATGAACCCCTTAAGTGAATCCCACAGTGAGAGCCAGTGTGGTGTAGTGGTTAAGAGCAGTGGACTCATAATCTGGTGAACCGGGTTCACGTCCCCGCTCCTCCACATGCAGCTGCTGGGTGACCTTGGGCTAGTCACACTTCTCTGAAGTCTCTCAGCCCCACTCACCTCACAGAGTGTTTGTTGTGGGGGAGGAAGGGAAAGGAGAATGTTAGCCGCTTTGAGAGTCCTTAAGGGGAGTGAAAGGCAGGATATCAATTCCAAACTCCTCTTTTCTTCTTCTTCTTCTTAAATTTGTTCTGGGGTCTCCCCAATCTCCTGGAGCAGATTGTGCAACCAGGAATCTTTGCATCGATGGGTATATCAAGTTGGATACTTCCATGGAGTTCAATAGACCTCCCATGAAAGGGCTCCAGCTTTACTCCATTTACATTTGAATGCACAGAATAGAGTAGACATGGGGAACCTGTGGCTGTCTGGATGTTGCTAGACTCCACATTTTGTCACCACCAGCTAATATGGCAAATGGGATGATAGGAGTTGGAGATCCATCACATTTGGAGGGCCACAGGTTCCCTAACTCTGATTGATGGGCTCTCACCTTGCACTTGTGTCACTCTTGGCATGTCTCAAAGCACATCCAGAGTAGAAACAGATGCAACTGGCTGGCACGATTGTGTCAGTCTTTATAGCAGGGGTGAGCAACCTATGCCCCCCCTCCATAAGTTGCTGGGGCTGCATCTCCCATAATCCCAAACTATTGACCCTGCTGGCTGGGTCTGATGAGAAGTGGAGTTCAACATCTGGAAGTTCTCCACTCCTGCCCCAGGGGATAGTGACAGGGCTGGGACATTGGGGACATTTGTTTAGAACATGTGCAGAGGAGGGCAACCAAGATTATCAAGGGTCTGGAAACCAAGCCTCATGAGGTTGTAGGAGCTGGGTGTGTTTAGCTTGGGAAAGAGGAGATTGAGGAGATATGATGGTCATCTTCAAATACTTCAAGGGCCGCCATGTGGAAGAGGGAACAAGCTTTTCTCCTGCTCTGGAGGGTAGGACTTGGACCGATGGCTTCAAGTTACAAGAAAGGAGATTCCAACTGAACATCAGGAAAAACTTTCTGACAGCAAGAGCTGTTCAACAGTGGAATGGTCTCCCTTGGACTCTCCTTCCTTAGAGGTTTTGTAAGAAGAGGTTGGATGGTCATCTGCCGTGGATGCTTTAGTGGGTTGGACTTTATGACCCTTGGGGTCCCTTCCAACTCTGCAATTCTTTGATTCCATGGTTGACCCCAATCCCTGCACATGTGTACAGTCAACACAATTTGGCCACAGGCAGAGGCCTTCTGCATTATTTCTATCAGCTCATTAGCTGATGCACGCAATAATGTGTCTGAATCCTCCTCTCATTAGTTTTCTCAAATCTTCCAGTGCCACTACAATCTCTTGTGCCTTGTAATATTTTACAGTTTCATTTCCACTCACAATTAACTTTAATAGCTTATCACAATTTGCCACTTGTTTTAAATTTGAGGCTTGCTCCCCTGCAATTACATAAACTCCCCCCCCCCCGAGACAGTTTTGAAGCCTCCTTGAAAACATATATATTCCTGCTAATAAGCCCTACCATACTGCTAAAACCTTCAGGTAACAACTCTCTTTATCTTATCAAATTAGGGCTCCCGAGTGCTTCCAGTGAATCCAAAATGACTGGAGCAACTATATCCATCCCTGCATTAAATTTGAAATGTGAATACTTCTACCTTACTTCATGCTTGGAAACCCACTGATTCTACCCAGAAACAGACAAATCTGTCAGTTTTTTGCTTCTCCTTTTTCCAGTCATAAGATCAGGTTTACCTCATTTCCACACCAGTTTGCATTTAAAATAATAATAATAATAATAATAATAATAATAATAATAATAATGGTCTTGTGCAAATTCATTAGCATTTCAGCAACCATTTCTCAGAATATACACATTTTTTTGTATGCAAGTCTGCCAAATGCTCATATTTTTACAAGCAGTTTTCTTGATATACAGTAATACATTCTTGTATATCATTTTTATGCACCCTTTTCCCCCCTAATATACCTCTCCAACAATCTGTAATGTTTTTCCATTCCACAGGAGGGCCGAAGATGACCAGGCTATCACACAAGTTCCATGGGGTGTCAAAAGCTACTACAGTGGTACCTCGGGTTACATACACTTCAGGTTACATACTCTTCAGGTTACAGACTCCGCTAACCCAGAAATAGTGCTTCAGGTTAAGAACTTTGCTTCAGGAAGAGAACAGAAATCGTGCTCCGGCGGCACAGCAGCAGCAGGAGGCTCCATTAGCTAAAGTGGTGCTTCAGGTTAAGAACAGTTTCAGGTTAAGTACGGACCTCCGGAACGAATTAAGTACTTAACCTGAGGTACCACTGTATTTAAATGCATCTGCCCTGTATTTTTAAATTTATTTTATCAGTACATTGAAATCCAACCTTTCCTTCAAGAAATGATGTATGGTTGTCTCCCTACTAATCTGACCCGCACAACAACCCTGTGAGGCAGGTCCTACTCCCAACACCTTAGCCAGTGCACCGCATTGTGTTCAGATGTATTTTATAATGGGCAATCAGATCACGAATGCCAAAATATTGGACAAAGGAAGGCGGAGTGTACATAAAAGCCATTTCAGTCATATTCGAACACCGATTCTTCCTTGTACACACTGTCGCCCTCAGCACATTTTCATTCAGTTAAAAACCCTGATCCTTCATAAAATGGGGGGGGGGAGGGGGGAGGAACACTGCCCTTCCTAATAACTCTCTGAATTGAATACTGCACTTAGCCTGAGAATAAAATCCCCAACGTAGTGCCTGATCTCTCAGGGTTTGCCGTTTCATGGGATCATAAAACTGTAAATCTGGAGGGGGGGAAGGGAAAGCCTCAAAGGCCAAGCAGCCCAAAGCGACTCCTGTGGTGTCACAGAGAAAGCCACGGAGATTACCCTCCAGAGGCCATTCCATCCTGGCTCACTTCCAAGATTTTTATTGACAGAAAACCATAGTCTGGGGCAGCACTGCCCTCAATTACAGTGATTACTTTTTTACCTTTTAGCCACGAGTGGCGGCCATTCACTTATACGAGAAGAAAATTCCTCCAAGATATATATACTCAGTGAACAAGACTGTTGGAAGGAAGGGGAAAACTTGGTGAGGGGCAGGAGGAGGAAAGGGAACACGTTTCTTCTTTCCTCCAGTTCAACATCTGCACATGTCTACTTTCAGTTCGGTGTCTCTGTCACAATATGCAGGGCACACCAATGTGGCATTCACAGGCGCCAATGCTCTTGCCAAAACCTTCCACAGTGCCTGTGAGGAAGTCTCAGAAAATAGCCCCTCAAAATTCCCAGCACATGAGAGACTGGCTGAGAGGGCTGGGCGATGATGATGATAACAACAACAACAACAACAACAACAACAACAACAACAACAATAATAATAATTTATACCCCTCCTATCTGGGCAGCTCCCAACAGAATATTAAAAAGACAATAAAACATCAAACATTAAAAACTTCCCTAAACAGGGCTGCCTTTAGATGTCTTCTAAAAGTCAGATAGTTGTTCATTTCCTTTTTTAAAAAAATATTTTTTATTAACTGGCCAATCACAACAAATTAAATCACATCGCATAAATTCCAAATTACAAAGCCAAATTTTTAAATTTTGTTGGGGGAACCCATACTTCAAGATCCAAAGGGGGATTCAGATCATCTTCTTATTACTGCGTTAATGTCCAAATCAGTCCCAATCAGTCCAGACAAAGTTCATAATTCTATCCAGTCTTATCTTGGTGTTTCCACATCATATCTTGTTCATATAATTTCTCTTTTTTCCTTTACGATCTCTTCTGTTAGTCTCCTTGACATCTGATGGGAGGGCATTCCACAGGGCAGGCGCCACTACTGAGAAGGCCCTCTGTCTGGTTGATATATCGTCCAAAACTGGTTTGAAGTTCATACAGTGGTACCTCGGGTTACAGACGCTTCAGGTTACATACGCTTCACGGTACAGACTCCGCTAACCCAGAAATAGTACCTCGGGTTAAGAACTTTGCTTCAGGATGAGAACAGAAATCGTGCTCCGGCGGCATGGCGGCAGCGGGAGGCCCCATTAGCTAAAGTGATACCTCAGGTTAAGAACAGTTTCAAGTTAAGAACGGACGTCCGGAACAAATTAAGTTCTTAACCCGAGGTACCACTGTATTGTGATATCGGTTTCATAATTTTTGACCTGGCAATATATCGTGAATCATGATATGTGTGTGTGCTAAGCAAAAATCACAACGTGGGGAAAAACGCGAGGCCAGCCAACGCCTCTATATAGCTCCGTCCTTATTTCAGACATTATGATATATATCAGTATATTGTGATATTTAGCTGGTGATATATTGTGATGCTGAAAACCAGGTACCACCTAGCCCTACTGACTGACTGTTCTTCCAGCTTGGTTCCTGTTTGTACTTGCTCAGCCTCTGCTACGTGCCCCCACAGGAGCCATTTTGTATTATGCCCCTACCCTCCCAGTGGCAGCCATTTCGTGACTGGCACCATACACTTTTTCAAAATTACGAATGTTCCCACTGGTCCCAAAAGGTTGGCGATTCTCATTGCAAAGCTGGGGCTACTCTGATTACGTGCTGGCCTGCTACATCCTGGCAAAACTATATATTTTATTTTCTAAATTCTTCTGGCAACACTTTGCACATTTCATAATTTAATTCAGGGTTCAATAATTTGTCAGCGTCCAATAATTTTGCATTGTGCTCGGCAAAGCATAATGACTTTCCATTTAATTGTCTGTGGTCTTTTAAATTTTGTTTTGCATAGCAGAATCGGCGTTAGCAGCTTTGACGTCGCAGCACAAAAGTTAAAGTGCTGCCCTTTCCCCAAACATTTTTTTGCAAAATGTCCTGACAGTGTCCCCGAGAGCCATGGTGTGCTGACTGGTGACATTTCGCTGTACAAATGGCCCATAAAAAACTATTAAATCTGTCTTCTGCTCTGAAAGGCATTTTAACTTAATGGCCATTTTCACTTTTCTTGGAATTGTGGAGGGAGGAAACCATTCCTCACACGATGCCAACTGACACAAGCATTTGGTTTAGTGAGGTAATATATCTTGAGATTTCTCAGTAGTATTTCGAAACATCTGAAGCAAGACCAGTTGCCAAAATTTGCTGTTGTTGCTTCCCACCCGCCCCATTTTGGAGACCACTTAATTCAATGGTCTGATCAATTTTAGGCTCTGGACTTTAAAAAGCTTAATAATGTGTGGTATTTCACTTCATAATGTGTGTATGGGCCCTCCTGCACTCGCAACCCACCATTTAGACCACTTTGCTTCAAAATATGGCAAGCCAGTCCTGCTGTGGCCAAGGTTGGCTGAAGACATTTTGGTGCTTGAGAAAGAACAGGAAATTTTAGCTACCCCCTTCTCCCATTCACAGTACACCAGCAGCCTGTGATAGATATTCAGATATATAAACTAGGCACCAAATGGTACATCAGGGATAGGTAACCTCATGCTCAGGGGATCAGTGTGGCCCCCCAGTCTTCCCAACACGGCCCTTGATGTTAGGGCCCAACACGGCCCTTGATGTTAGAGAATCATTCTGCCAGAAACAAGTACAGTGGTGCCTTGCAAGACGAAATTAATCCGTTCCGTGAGGCTCTTCGTATAGCGTTTTTTTCGTCTTGCGAAGCAAGCCCATTGACAGCTTAGCAGATTAGCGCTATTAGCGGTTTAGCGGCTTTTAGCGGATCAGCTGATAAGCGGCTTATCAGCGGATCAGCTGATAAGTGGCTTAGGGCTTAGGAAAAGGGGGGGAAAAGGGAAAAAACCCCGCAGGAACTCGCAAGACATTTTCGTCTTGCGAAGCAAGCCCATAGGGAAATTCGTTTTGCAAAGCGCCTCCAAAATGGAAAACCCTTTCGTCTAGCGGGTTTTCCGTCTTGTGAGGCGTTCGTCTTGCGGGGCAACACTGTAGAGAGTTTCTAGAAGGTTCCAGAGAGTTTCCCTTTATATATGGGAGTGGCACTCTGAGCTTAATTAGCATCAGCTGGAAGTGGCAATAAGAAGATGATCACCCGGCTTCCTATTTTGCAGATGCCTGATAGCAAACGTCTGTCCGAAGTGTGTTGCTTGTAAAATCTGCTGAAGGACTGTTTTCTGTAATTTACGACATGTGGCAGATAAGAAAGACTTCAGTAATTATTGAATGAAACAAGCCCCCATATCTAAAATGTGGTTGTGTTTGGAATAATTCCGTAAACAGAGATACATCGCTTCCTCATACCAAGATGAGGAGAAAACATTAAACACGGGGGGGGGGGGGAATGTAGTAAAGTAAAATAAACTGTTACAAGGTAGATGGAAGTCCACGACAATTAAAGTATGTAAAGAGATTCAATCCATAAGGAAAGGTATCATATATGAGAAAAGCCATTATAGGACTGAATCATATTACATTGTATCTAACATAAGAAACGTACTGAATTTGCTTTTGTTTTTGTCACTGTCTTTGTTTGGTTTTTTGTTTCCTTTTTTCTTTTCTTTTTATATACGTTGAGAAGTAAGGTTTTTAAGTCTGCCATTATTTGATTTATATAGAAGGTACCAAAGTATGTATTTGTTATCTATGTATTTATTTGTATGTTTGAAATACAAAATTGTAATTAAAAAGAAAGAAAGAGAGAGAAGAAGAAAGACTTTTGTTTGAAAGTGTACTGTTAATTGCTGTTTATTTTAACAGTCGAAAATATATTTGCTGCCGTAATGCTTTTACCCAGTCCTGGAATAAAATCTCTGGACCGAGGCTTCACAGAGTTTGTGAGTCATCTTTAAAACAACAACTTTGTCATTGTTCACCACTTCCAGGAGAGAAAGATGCTAAACAGTTTAAAAGAGGTCCTACCTAACAAAAGTATTTGCGCAGCCCAAGTGTGTGGACTGGAACCTCTAATACTTGAAACCTCCCACTGGCCACATCTGCAGTGGCTCTGCTTCAGGCCCCAAGTGCTTTT
Organism: Podarcis erhardii; assembly: GCF_964252035.2. Classification (NCBI taxonomy): domain Eukaryota; kingdom Metazoa; phylum Chordata; class Lepidosauria; order Squamata; family Lacertidae; genus Podarcis; species Podarcis erhardii. The sequence goes on along the minus strand of NC_138515.1, from coordinate 22,691,706 downwards.
GCCTGACTGGACTGTGTCTATGGGCTCTGATGATGCCTCTCGCTTGTCTACATGGAGGGTTGTGTGAGAGTGAATAACAGGATGGGAACCGTGGTTAAAACCAGTAGCTGCTTAATCTGTTTCAATCTGCTTAAATGTCTTGTGCTTGTTTCCCCCTAGGTATTTGGCTAAATTGGAAATGATAATTTCTGTCATTGTAGTTTTGCTTGTTTACCTCATAATAGAATGGTTGAGTTTGCTGTTTATTGGATGTTTATATGAATTCGTAATTTTCACATATTGTTTTTCTCTGTTTAGTTTCATTGCCTTGTTCCCGCTCTGGGATTGAAAACATTGGACCTTGGACCAGACTGCCCAGCAAATAAGAGGACTGTCCTCTGTAATTTAGGATATGTGGCCACCCTACTTTTCTATGACTTTAGTGTTGTGTTGTCAGGACTAAGCAGCCTCCTAGAAATGAAGAGAAATGTAATTTTCCACCCAGTTATAAGCACTGTTATAAGTTATAAGCACAGTTCTCTTCAGTAGGGTGAGAAAGAAAATCTGCTCCTTGAAATCCTTTTTGCTATATGATTGCTTTGCTTCTCCTCCTCTCGTAAAAGACTTTAATGATATTATCAATTGCCACAAAAGGTGCTTTCGTATTCCCCCACAACTGCTGAGTTCTTCTATATTTTCACAACAGTAGCTCTCATTTCCCCCTCCCTTCTTTGTTTCCTGCTGTGAAAAGAAATTAGCTGGATAATTTAGGAAGCGGGAAGAACTGTTTTTCGTATTCCAAGATGCTGGATCCCTTCCCTACTCTATATCTGTGAGAATATTTAATCTGCCTTTTTAAATGACCAATGGTTCTGTTTTCCTACTTCATTATCTACCGAGGGTAAGACTGCCTTAATCACTGTTTTTCACTGCAGCTTAGTTATGATTTCACTTGCAAACCCTTTCAAAAAATGTTGCAAACAAGCTTTCAATGTTGCAGGCAATATCCTCTTTCTCCCGCACCTTTTGGAGCAGGGGTGGGGGTGGGGAATTTCAGACTAAGAGCTGCATCCCCAAATGTATTGAGATCACATGCCAGGGGTGTGCAGGAGTGCGCTCGTCTATTGTTTTATTGAGCTTGGGGGGTATGGATTTAGTTGGTATGGGTTTCTTTCTTTGTTTTCCTTTCCTTTTACCTGCTGGTTTTGTATGCTGCTTTTGTGTTGTGAAGGAGAGGTTGGTGGGGTGTGTGTGTCAATTTTTTGTTTGTGTGGTTCTTTTTATGCTATGGGTAGAGACCTTCGAGAGTGGGGCTGAGAGTGTGGGTTGTTGGAGTGATTGGGGAGCGGGGAGTGGAGAGGATGAATTAGTGCAGGGGTCAGCAAACTTTTTCAGCAGGGGGCCAGTCCACTGTCCCTCAGACTTGTGGGGGGCCGGACTATATTTTGAAGGAAAAAAAGAACGAATTCCTATGCCCCACAAATAACCCAGAGATGCATTTTAAATAAAAGCATTCATGTAAAAACACACTGATTCCCAGACCATCCGCGGGCCAGATTTAGAAGGTGATTGGGCCGGATCCGGTCCCCAGGCCTTAGTTTGCCTACCCATGAATTAGTGTTATCTGGGTTGATATTGGGGTGGGGTTGGGAGTGGGGGAGTCTCTATGGAGGGGCGGAGTAGAGAAGGATATTGGTGATGCTGGCAATATTAATGGACTGGGGGGAGAGGCCTTGTGCTTCTTGAGTGGTGGCAATTGTGAGATTCCTGCATTGCAGGGAGTTGGACTAGATAACTCTCAGGGCCCCACCCAACTCTACAGTTCTATGATTCTATGGGTGCCCCTGTATCAGAAGAATTGCCACTGAGATACTGGCATACATCTCCCTGTAGCAGCTGACTTTAATATGAATCGATGAAACAATGTTATGGGGGAAATGTTAATTCCCTTTATCTCAGTAAAGTAACTTTAAGAGTATATTATAATAATAATAACAATTTATTATAATATACTATTAAAGTTACTTTGGACCAAATTCTGGGATAAAGGGAATTATGTATAAGGACGCGGGTGGCGCTGTGGGTAAAACCTCAGTGCCTAGGACTTGCTGATCGTAAGGTCAGCAGTTCGAATCCCCGCGGCGGGGTGAGCTCCCGTCGTTCGGTCCCAGCTCCTGCCCACCTAGCAGTTCGAAAGCACCCCTAAGTGCAAGTAGATAAATAGGTACCGCTTATAGCAGGGAGGTAAACGGCGTTTCCGTGTGCTGCGCTGGTGCTGGCTCGCCAAAGCACCTTCGTCACGCTGGCCATGTGACCCGGAAGTGTCTTCGGACGGTGCCAGCTCCCGGCCTCTTGAGCAAGATGAGCGCGCAACCCTAGAGTCGGTCACGACTGGCCCTGACGGGCAGGGGTACCTTTACCTATTATGTATACTCCGTCCATCTGGCTGGGTTTCCCCACTCTGGGTGGCTTCCAACAGAATATTAAAATACAATAGTCTATTAAACATTAAAAGCTTCCCTAAACAGGGCTGCCTTCAGATGTCTTCTAAAAGTCTGGTAGTTGTTTTTCTCTTTGACATCTTGTGGGAAGGCATTCCACAGGGTGGGTGCCTCTACCGAGAAGGCCCTCTGCCTGGTTCCATGTAACTTGGCTTCTTGCAACGAGGGAACTGCCAGAAGGCCCTCGGAGCTGGACCTCAGTGTCTGGGCAGAACGATGAGGGTGGAGACTATCCTTCAGGTATAGTGGACCGAGGCCATATATACCGCGTGGGTCTCAGAACTGCATAGTTAATCTTAAGAGGATTTATATTTTTCTTCATGTTCAGATCACAAAGTATAACCTCCTTGCACTTCTAATGTTAAATGGTGCAGAGTCCAAGTGAGTTATATCACTAGGATAATAAAAGTGTAATCCTTTATCCAATCTATTTGAAAGATTATTCCACTCCATTGTAATTGGATTCATAAATTAGCTAGAGACTAGCAAATGCTACATTCCATTTCCAGGATACAATTACATCTGTCTTTAATATGATTCTATTAAAAATGCAGCATCGGCAAAGGCTAATGTAAATCAAAAACAAATAAAGGAAAATCAGCAACTTCTTTTGTGATTAATCAAGTCTTATGCTGGAAGGCCCTGAACCTTCCATTCATTTCCCCCCAGTGTTAAATGATAGGAAAATTTCATTTATTTAAACAGAACACATTTGTGTATCAGGTTCTCGGTTGATTGATCTAAAGACTGGGAGTTGTGGATTTTTCTTTTAGCGCTGCAAGAAGGCCAATATCATATTGCAGCATTTAAACCACCAAGACAGAGATAATCAGACTGGCATCATGTCTAAATGATCCACCATTGGTACAGAAGCAACATTTTAAGGTATGGATGGGCAAGGTATGGGATGAGGCAGAGTGTGGTTCATGAAAACTTATGCCATAATAGCAGTGGCTCATGAAGATGATGATTATAATTCTTATTAATTTGATTTATATGCCACCCTTTATCAAAAGATCCCAGGGCACTGTTCAACATTAAGAACACATTTTACGGAGCATCAATAATAAAAACAATAAAAAGCATCAAAACAGCCAGCGTAATAATAAGAGTCTCTCACCCCACCCACAGCTTTAACAGGCCATAGACTTTTTAATTGGCATTTGGAGAGGTAAGAAAGGGCCAGTGGCCAATCTCAATCTCAAAACAGCCCTCCAGAAAAAACAGTTGCAGTCTATATTCAGATCTCTTCTACATATCTATGATTGTATGCAAGCATTCTTACACAAAACTGTTATTAATTTAGTGCTAGCTTTTGGGAAGACACAGTCATCGCTTACAAGACACTGATGATTTCAGATGCAAAGTTCTGTTCGCTTCAGCCTGTTATGTAACAAATGCCTTCTTCAATTATGATTCTCCAAAATGAAGGAGCTTCTTTTTTGTCAGGTAACGTTAGAGCTACCTGGCTCAGTAACACACACACAGTGCGTGATTAGATGTTTATTTATCAAGCAAATAATCCAGTTTTATGATTTATTTGATGAACTGGAACAAAATGAAGAACGAGCCTCGGTTCACACCACCACCACCACAACAACAACAGAGACATGTTTGGCACGGGCAGGAGAAATGCTTGAACAGATATTGCAAAAGGAGATGAATTTAAAGAGGTGGGAACAAAAAGCAAAATGAATAGGTTCCTCCATGTGAATAAGAATGAAACGCAATGGCAGCAAATGGCATGGAGAGCCAGAGGTGGCTTCAGACGTTGCAAAACCAGGAAGAGTGTTTGATGCATGCTTTTCCTTTCATGTAGCTGGATGTGTGGGTTCTCAATTTACATGCTACATAGGGAACATGAAAAGAGGAATCATAGATCACAGGCACTTTTCTCTGATGCCAATCCTTTGTAAAGTCCAAAGCCACTCAGATATAGTACAGTGGTACCTCAGGTTACAGACACTTCAGGTTACAGACTCCACTAACCCAGAAATAGTACCTCAGGTTAAGAACTTTGCTTCAGGATGAGAAAAGAAATTGTGCAGCGGCGGCAGCGGGAGGCCCCATTAGCTAAAGTGGTACCTCAGGTTAAGAACAGTTTCAGGTTAAGAACGGACCTCCAGACGAATTAAGTTCTTAACCCGAGGTACCACTGTAAATAGTTAAGACTATCTCCTGTCAAATCAGGGGCAATGGGAGTAAGGCAGAAACAAAACTGAGAAAAACAATAAGCAAACTAAGCTGAGGATAAGAGGCAGCAATGGAAACAGTTTCCTTATTCAGAACAGGGAATAACATGGGCATAGCCGAGATTTATGTTATGGGGGTGGGGCAGAACATCCACCTGTCTTCATCCACTGTCTGGCTCTGTTTAGCAGATTCGGAATGAAATGTCTCAACAATAGTTGTTTTAAATTACTTTCTTTTGACCTCAAGGGCTCAGAAAAGTATCTCTCAGAAACTTCAGACTAGCAAGTTAAATCAAAAATTAACATCAGAGAGCACCTTTCCTGTGGTTAACAAATACGGTATATTTTGCAAAATTACAAAGAACACGCCTTTTTTCAATATCATTAAAAAAATTTAAAAATCCAGCCCCTGGGCCTTAGGTTGCCTGCCCCTGGTATAGACTGTGCATCTTCTGGGTGGACATTTACTCACAGTTGAACTGCATCATGGGTTTCATCCTTGCTATCACGTTCATTTCAACCCTGTGCTGTCTTGTTCATTTTGTTTCATACACGTTTGTTCCAGATATTGAGAAAACACAGCACAAACCACTGTCGCGGCACTAAAAAGAATGGAGCACTTCCTAAATGAATTTGCAGCAGATATAAAGCAGCCATGTAGATGGAACCTCACATTATTGCCCGGGTTCTGTTTTACATGGAATTCAGCAGCAAATCCTTTCAGACACGCCTTAAGACGGCAAAATATGAAGTATAGAAAAAACTCAACTGCAGCATTTCTCTGCAAAGCTTCCCCCTTAAATGAGAATCAATTTATCACATATTCACAGCAGCAACATTCTGGGAAGGAGAAATATTTCTCTGCCTAGCTTCTCAAAATTAAAGCTATATATTTTAGCAAGGAGGTCTACATGCAATGTCTCCGCAAGGTATTTTTATTTAAAACTCTAAATTAAAACCATACTTTCATGAGCCTCAAAGAGAAGAAAAAGAAAAAGAGAACACCCCCCCCACACCGCACTGACCTCAAAAACTGTTCTGTTATGTTGCTTAAATGTGGAAAACCCAGCACAAAATAATGTTGGGTGTATTTTTTTGCAGGAATAATGGCATTTGGGATTCTGGGTATAATTTTTGTCGTTCCATCTCAGAGGTTTGGAAACTGGCAGGTTATTAAGAAATTGGTACAAGGAAAGGCTAAAGCAGGAGTGGTGACAAAGCTCTGTCCCTCCCTTGTGTTGTTGGGTTCTCATCAGCTCCAGCCAGCATGACCAGTGGTCAACAATGATGGGAGTTAATATATTGAAGGCAACAGGTTCTGCAACCCTGAGTTGAAAGGTTTAGGGCAGGCCTATATAGGCAAACTCAGCCCTTCAGATGTTTTGGGACTACAACTCCCATCATCCCTAGCTAACAGTACTAGTGGTCAGGGATGATGGGAGTCATAGTCCCAAAACATCTGGAGGGCCGAGTTTGCCTATGCCTGGTTTAGGGCTTCTCAGTTGACAAAAAAGATGGGGAACGTGGATAGAGATTTTTTGGAGGGAAGAAAACCTCTTTCTTGCTCTTTCTTTCATAACACCAGAACATAAAGAGTCCCACAGCGAAGGACAAAAGAACATGGTTCAACACACAACATGGTTCAACACAGGATTAGCTCATGCAATTCACTGCTGTAAGATCTGTCAATGGTTTTGATGGTTTAAAAAGGTGATTAAAGACCGGCATATGGTCAGCTGCTGGGAGACAAACAATAGGAGTGCGTTGTTGCATTTATGCACTTGTTGTGGGCTTTCCCAGTACATTTAAAGGTAAAGGTAAAGGGACCCCTGACCGTTAGGTCCAGTCGTGACCAACTCTGGGGTTGCAGCGCTCATCTCGCTTTACTGCCAAGGGAGCCAGCGTACAGCTTCTGGGTCATGTGGCCAGCATGACTAAGCCACTTCTGGCGAACCAGAGCAGTGCACAGAAATGCCGTTTACCTTCCTGTGTGAGCGGTACTTGTTTATCTACTTGCACTTTGACGTGCTTTCAAACCACTAGGTTGGCAGGAGCAGGGACCGAGCAACGGGAGCTCACCCCGTCACAGGGATTCGAACCACCAACCTTCTGATCGGCAAGCCTTAGGCTCTGTGCTTTAGACCACAGCGCCACCCGCATCCCTCCCGGTACATTTGGCTGGCTGCAATTGGAGGCAAAATGATGGAGGAGATGGAGGCACTGTCTGATCTAGCAGGGCTTTCTTTATGGCTTTAAATGAAGCTAGAAAACAACCAAAGGACAAGATGAGATCAGAGCTGCAGATACATTGCAACTTTTTGTTGCAGGCTTGCACTTCCAAAATCCCAAGAAGGATTGCGTGGCAAGGTCCCAACCCACCCAACTTTGTAGTTGAGTAAGGCCACTTGACAACAGTATTTAAGGTTTTTTACCATCTAAGGCATTTTGCATGCTTTAATGATGCAGTCTACCCTACTTTACAGCTGTGATTCAATGAACTTCGCAATTGTCCTTTCCATTTGGCTCTGAAATCAGGTCAGGCTGCTTAAGCCTGAGTTCCTTTGCTGTGCACGCCAGTTTGAGCCCTGTGGCCAAATATTCTTCTCTGGCAGCCGCCTCCTTGAAACTCTGTCATTAAAACAAATGGGGCTAGTTTGCTTTGGCTTCACAACCTCCCCTCTGCCCTGCAATCCGCACACAGCTTATGGTGAAACATTGCCATTAAAAACTGGTGGAATGACACAAAAGCAAGTGAATCAGCCCATGGCTTTACATATACAGTGGTACCTTGGGTTAAGAACTTAATTCATTCTGGAGGTCCGTTCTTAACCTGAAACTGTTCTTAACCTGATGTCAGGTGCTGTTGTGGTTGCTCGTGAGTAACCAGGCAAGACTCCGACCTGTCTTTTACAGGCTTTATTTTGGTGCAAACTATTTACAGTGAAAAGCGTCATAAGTTCATGCCTGGCTCAATTGCTAGTAGAATCCGGGAGTGCTCTGTTTTTGTACCTCCCCCAACATAAAAGTCTCGTCACCCCCAGCCTTTTCCGCCCCTTCCTGCACCTCAGACTACGGTGCAGGATGGGCGATGGCAAGGGCGTGCTCCCCGCCTCTCCAGCAGGCTCGGTGTTAAGGCTCTTCCTAGCATCCTCTGGTCCTTGCACCTCTTCTCTGCTGGAAGTGGGGCCTTCCTCCTTGCTGGAAGAGGAACTGCTTCGCAAGATTTTCGGAGGCTCCCTGTAACACAACTGCCTTCCGCTCTCTCCCCTTTGAACCGCTGGCAGTTCCCTGACACCTGAGGTACCACTTTAGTACCACTTAACGGGGCCTCCTGCTGCCGTACAATTTCTGTTCTCATCCTGAAGCAAAGTTCTTAACCTGAGGTACTATTTCTGGGTTAGCAGAGTCTGTAACCTGAAGCGTCTGTAACCCGAGGTACCACTGTACAACCATCTTACAATTTTCAAATGCATTTTCTTCGCTCATTCGGAAATTAAGGATGGCCGGGGAAGGGGAGAAAATAAATTTTCAGCAACTTTCCCCACAAACTCCAATGGCCAAAATAAAAGATCTACATACACCTGACCGCTAGCATGTGAGTGAGAAAGCTAAACTATAAGTTTTCCCCAGTATATAGTTTTCCTTTTGAATGGGCTTTATGTATTGTTGTGACGTGGGGTTTGTGATTTCAGCTCTCTTGACATAATATGCTCTTTGACTCAATACACAACACCATAGGGGAGGCTGTTCATTCATGCTATGGCAGAACATTCCAGGGAATGTCTTTACCCAAGGGAAGCTCTGTTGATTGAGAAGACATTTAAGGAGCAGACATTGATGATGACCCAATCTGTCCAAATAAAAACAAACCCAAGCCATTTAAGACAGGTTTCCTCTGATGAAGCATGGTAAACATCCCAGAAGGACCAATTCAAATCCAGCACATTCTGCGCAACTGCTTGCTTCAGACACTTTGCTTGACAACACCATCATACTTTGATGCATTTCCCAGTATGTCACTCCGGTTTTAATTATCCTTCAAAATCTCCTAGTTTCTCTCGAGTGTGTTATAAATTGAGTTGTCAAGCAGGGTTTCCTTCCAGCTTGCGATACTCTTCTCCAGGCAATATCTCTATCTCAAAAAGAAGCCAATCTGATGAGGTAAGGTATTCTGAACTGCAGAGCTGCAGCATGGCTTAACTTTTAAGCCTTGGCAGTCTTCCCTGCCCCACGCCTTCTAATTTCCTCCATCGTCAGAGGAAAGAATGATAATATATGTACCATCTCATTAGTACCATCACAAATCACATGCCTTGGTGATTTGTCTGGTCATAGAGACTCATTTCTAGTACACTGATGCTGGAACACTCCTATGGTAAAATTGAATATATTAAAGATTACTGAATAATTTCAGAACTGCTTCAGGTTATGTGCACTCAACTGGTAAGCCATTGCAAAGGATTACACCTGGAAATGGGTATTTAATGGATTCATTAAAAAATTTCATTGGCTTTTGGAGTTGATGATATTGGGTGAGAACCATTGTGGTACAGTCGTACCTTGGTTGTTGAAGGCCTTGGTACTCGTCCGTTTTGGCTCCCGAACACTGCAAACCCAAAAGTGAGTGTTCCGGTTTGCGAAGGTTTTCTGGACGCCGAATGTCCGATGCAGCTTCTGATTGAGTGTAGGAAGCTCCTGCAGCCAATCGGAAGCCACGCCTTGGTTTTTCAACATTTTCGGAAGTTGAACGGACTTCCAGAATGGATTCCATTTGACAACCAAGGTACGACTGTATAAGCAAAGAGCTGTGTCAAGTACACATGCCAAAGATATAATGTCTCCAAACAAACGGACACATGAAAATTAACAGTTAACCAAAACCAGACAGCATTCCACACAAAAGCTCTTAAAGAACCAAAATGTGACATTATTCTTCAACTAACAAACATATTTTATATTGTTTCGATTGACTGACTGCATTTAATTACCGTATTTTTTGCACCATAACACTCACTTTTTTCCTCCTAGAAAGTAAGGTGAAATGTCTGTGCGTGTTATGGAGCGAATGCCTACGGATGGCGGGGGGATCTGCTGAAGTCATAAGCAGAGGATCCATGGTTCCCATTCCTTCCCTCCTCTGTGGCTCGCTTTGAAACAGCAAAGCGGGAGAAGAGCCGCTGAGTGGGATTTTTGCATTGGGCTACCTCAAACTCACTGTCAGATTACATGTCTGTGGCCATAGCATGAACCACAAAAATCATACATCCACTGTTTCGTTTAGAATTTTTTTTTCTTGTTTTCCTCCTCTAAAAACTATGTGCGTGTTATGGTCGGGTGCGTGTTATAGAGCGAAAAATACGGTACTTTACTGTATATTTTGTTTTAATACGCCATTTGCTGCTTTGGAGGCCTTTGGGCCAAAAAGCAGTACACAAATAAACAAATAAATGCTTATCAGTCAGGTCCACCTCTTACATGAAGACTGGAAGAGAACTGATATAACACCATTAAACAAATGTAAAAAATCCAGACCTGTCAAATTAATGTCTGTACGAGGTAAACAAAAGGAAAACACCATTTATGAAGCATACAGAAGAACAAGTCTCAGTGAGGGAAGAATCAGCATGGCTTCAGCTAGCTTGTCAAAATTGTTGAGGGTGAGATATCTATCTATAGAGGTTCTATAAATCAAAGATGTATTTAGAATCATAAAGTTGATAGTAATACAGAAAAAAGGAAAATAAATTAATCAAAAGTTTGCATTGCACCCACAAAGAAAGGCTTAAGAAATTGGGAGGTGGTTAGTTTATGGGGGAAATATTCCTAAAGTGGTGTGGAGGGGAGATTTATGATAAGAGATTTATAAAATTTTGTGTGACAAAATTGAATTAAGTTCCCAAGAAATAAAAGGCAGTACTTTTTATGAAATGCACAACTGCTGTTATTGCTGCAAAGTACAGTGATAGGTTTTTTTTAAAATGATGGCGGGCCTTTCTATGGCAGTCTTCTAAGTAAGGTCATAAGAGTTACTAGCCCATGAAATGCTTTACTAGTCTAGGGCTGGCAGAGAGGCGACAGACAGCTGTACTTTTCTGCTGGTTTCTATACTATGGACAGAGGAGAACAAAGCACTCTATTCCTCCTCCACCAGCCCAATCACTAGCCTGCATTCCATTCCCGGTCACCGTATGGTTACCAGGCTAGCACTTAAATAAAAGGCTGATCTGCGAGTGTTACTGTAACCATTATCCATCTATAAATAGTAGCCACAAGGGATACAGAGCTGGTAATTAAACTGGCTGGTTAGTTAAGCAAGCCAGCTTCATAAACCATAGTTTAAAGCTGGCTTGCTCTGAAACTGACAAGTTCGTTTTAAACCATGATCTCTGGTTCATATGTAAAAGAAAGCAAGAATGATGTGAATGTGAAACTAAAGGCTGCAGAAGTTCTTCTCACAACTGTGTGGGAAGAGGCATGCATTGCGCAAGTATCGCTAAAGCATGGTTTAATTCAGGGATGGGGAACATGTGGCCCTCCAGATGTTGCTGAACCACAACTCCCATCTTCCCTGACCACTGGCCATGCTGGCTGAGGCTCATGGGAGTTGGAGTCCAGCACCTTCTGGAGGATCATAGATTCTTCACCACTGCTTTAAACATCATGTATGGACACAGACATTAAGTTTCACAGTGGTAATTAGCCAGGACCGGCAGTATTCCTCTGACTGACAGATGCCACGAACTTTTCAGAGATCTCTGTCTGGTCAATGTTGGAAAGAAGACTGTGGCATAGATGAACCTTCGGTACGATCCCACAAGGCAATTTTCAGCTAAATACAATTCTTTGATCGCAGCGTCTTCAAAAATCTTCATTTTCTGAGTTCCTTAGGTACTGGTTTGATAAATGCTTGGGAACTATTTTAATGAGCCTCTGCTTCACCTTCTTGTCCAGTTTAAATAGGAAGCAGCTCTTCCAATTAAGGACCGAAACATTGATTTAACCTTTCTGCTGTTATAGATTATATGTCTCAGGCATCCTCTCTATTACTGAAAAGTTCACAATCCAGACGTAAAAAGGAATTTGTTAAAGCCAGTAGTACATCACAAGTTCTTACAGCACATAGCTCCAGGTCAGAATATGTAATAATATGTAACCCAGGAACTGAAAGTAGATGTGAATGATCTTGGGATGTAAAACTTGTCATATTACTGAGACAGAAAGGCATTATTATTATTATTATTATTATTATTATTATTATTATTATTATTTACTCTTAGTAATACTGTCATATTTTAATCAGGTGTATTGTCATGCAGCTGCATATTTGTTTCAGCAAGACTAGCTTCATTTTCAGATTGGAGCCCAATTTATGTAATCCTGTCCCAGGGGTCAACGAACACTTCTGTGATTCTGCCCACCTCTTCCTCCTGAACCGCTTACTGGTATGGGCATGGGTAGGTGCAGAGGAAAAGGTAAGTTTGTTTGGCCTTTTACGTGGGAGAGAGGGAGAATGCCCTGCACATCCTATCACTCTAGACAGCAATAAGGAAAAGGCAACACGCAGTAGGTGATCATGACAGCATGTCAGGGGCTGGACTGAGGAGGAATGGTGGAACTGCCCTCCCTTTCTGAACCTTCCCGAGAAGAGGAGGACAGTATAGATTTAGAACAGTGGTTTGCAGAAGGTGAGGGGGAGGCTGCAGAGGGGAGAAGCTGGGAAATATTGGGGGAGCAGCAGGAAAAAGAAGCACCAGGGAGAGACAGCTAACAGGCTCAGTGTCTCTTGAAAGCATTCCTGAACCCCCCTCTCCCAGAACCAGGCGTGCCTTGAGGGTAGTAGAACATAAAACTGAGAGGCAGAAAGCACACATCAGCCGGCACAGGAGTGACGTAGGATAGGAGGCGGTAAGAGGGTGGGACTTTACTTGGAGCAACGCCATTATCTACGAGAGACCGCATTCCTTCGTCTCTCTCTGTGAATACTGAATAAGCTACCGTATTTTTCACTCCATAAGACACACTTGACCATAAGACACACCTAGCATTCACTCCATAAGACACACACACACATTTCCCCTTACTTTTTAAGAGGGAAAAAGTGCATCTTATAGAGCGAAAAATACGGTACTTGGTAAGAACTCTTCTGGTTTTTCTGCTTCTTGACATCCCACCATGAGAGAGATAGGATTCAGTGAAGCCTTGACACAGCAGCAGTGGGCAGACCAACCCAATCCTCATGCCCAATCCTCTCACCTAATGTCATGCTTAAAACCCCCCAGCTCCGAATAGCAAGTTGCCCAGAAGAAGGTGCCAAAGTGCAAACAAAAATGGCAAAATTAGCTGAAAACAGGGAAGGGAAGTTGGGGCTGGCTCTCAACAAGAGCTCATCTTTATGGTCAGACTTCAAGTATACATTTCTATCATGTGGTGGGCAGCTAACTGCTCTTTTCATAGATCAACCCCCGGCTGCTTATTAGCAACAACAACCTTGCAGAGAGGAACAGGGAAATACTGACTGTAGCTCAGTGGTACAGTGCAGGCTTTGCATGCGAAAAGATCCCAGGTTCAAACCATGGTGTCTCTAAGTAGGGTTAAAGTAAAGGTAAAGGGACCCCTGGACATTAGGTCCAGTCGTGACCGACTCTGTGGTTGCGGCGCTCATCTTGCTTTATTGGCCGAGGGAGCCGGCGTACAGCTTCCAGGTCATGTGGCCAGCATGACAAAGCCATTTCTGGTGAACCAGAGCAGTGCACGGAAACGCCGTTTACCTTCCTGCCGGAGCGGTACCTATTTATCTACTTGCACTTTGAGGTGCTTTCTAACTGCTAGGTTGGCAGGAGCAGGGACCAAGCAATGGGAGCTCACCCCGTCACGGGGATTCAAACCGCTGATCTTCTGATCGGCAAGTCCTAAGCTCTCTGGTTTAACCCAGACCCCTCCCCAAAACCCTCGAGAGTTGCTGGCAATCATGTATATGTGAACAGTACTGTATCACTGTTCTAAAGGTTCCTCCAGACAACCAGTTCATTGAGCTTGCAGAAAGCTTATGGATGTGAGGTTATATCTGGTCTTTACTGAGGATTTGTGCTGATTTGTTTGCAGGATAGCTATATGACCATAACCGTTCATCCTGCATTTGTCCTGATTCACTTGCAGAGTGCTTTACACCCCTTCCTGCTATCCATTCGCTCATCCCACACCTTTCAGTTCATTCTCCATCACTTCTAAACCACAAAAACTCCAAATATATTTTTTTAATGTGCTAGAGCCACAGAGCAATTTAGCACCATTTAACTGCACAATCCCTCTCATAAAGCAGTAACAGTTTGGAAGCACATTGACCTGGTATAAGGTGGCTTCTGGTGTTACCATGGATGTAACTTTAACAAAATTGTAGAAATGTGTTTTTAAGAGAATCTATAAACAAGACTACTAGTGTGTGTGTGTGTGTGTGTGTGTGTGTGTGTGTGTGTGTACATACTTGCTTAAAGAAGCCACACACTTTCATTCTGCTCCTTAAATCAACTGTGAATGCTGGCTTTATTTGTAGCAAGCAGAAGGATATTCGGAACAGCAAACCATGCTCACATTTCCCCCAAATGCTGTTCCTTGATTTATTTTTATGTTCATGTCAGCCTTGACTACAGAAAGGCCAATTTATAGCTCTCTCACCTACACTTTCAGACAGACTCATCATTCACACATTAGAGGGCCAAAAAAGAGAAAGAAGTCTTCAGAGATAGTTGTGACTGGCTATAAATTAAAAGATCTTACTTCAGAGACATGGTGTATCTCTTTTGCTCCCTACAAAAATATTGATTGGGTGAAGGAATGATAGATTGATTTATTCCCTTGCCTGTTGCCTAGATTTGTGAAAGGAAGGAAAAACACCCTCAGGATTTCCTTGGAGACTGAGGCACAGTTCACACAAACAGCAGATAAAGAAACAAATTCATTCCTAGACTGTGTCACTTTGGATTTGGAACAAGGGGGATGGCACCGTCAAATGTTTCTGCATGAAAGGAAGTTATCCACACACAAAAATAATAATGTGTCAGGGAAAAGGCAAAGTTAAGAAGGTTCTTTCTCCCTGACGTGCTGTTTTTCCATGTGGAGGATATTATTATTATTATTATTATTATTATTATTATTATTATTATTATTTGCATTGCTCTTCAGCACAAACACGGAATCAGATGCATCTCTGAATTAATTTTGTCTGAATTAATTTTAAGAATTAATTTTAAGATGTATTTTAATTAATTAATGTCTGTTTTATGCATATTGTGTTGTTTTTATGATGTTAGCCGCTCTGAGACCGGCCTTGGTCGGTGAGGGCGGGATACAAATAAAATTTATCATCATCATCATCATCTCCTCTTGCAGACAATCAAAGCACTCTGTCTAACCCTCCATAATAATCTCCACCTTCTATACCATGTAACCCCCTCTGTTTAGGTAGTTTCAGACAAAGAGATAAAATCAAGTTTGAATCAATTGTATTTTTTTAAAAATCGTATGCATGAGGGTTTGTAACTCAAAATATAAATTTGACATGCCACGAAAATGGAAACAGTATGATCATATTTTCATAGGCCTAGCCATCTTAAGCCCTGTTAAAACAAGCAAATCAATACACTCTTGCAAGCTGACTCTATGCCTAGATAATAGGTCATAGGAGTTGTAAGGGACCCTGAGGATCATCTAG
Source organism: Podarcis erhardii (assembly GCF_964252035.2). Lineage (NCBI taxonomy): Eukaryota > Metazoa > Chordata > Lepidosauria > Squamata > Lacertidae > Podarcis > Podarcis erhardii. The sequence goes on along the minus strand of NC_138515.1, from coordinate 22,676,326 downwards.
TCCAACCCCCTGCAATGCAGGAATAGGCAGCTGTCCCATACAGGGATTGAACCTGCAACCTTGGCATTATCAGCACCGTGCTCTAACCAACTGAGCTATCCATACAAGTCAATGTGTTCGGGATCACGGTCCCATCAACAAATGTAATGCATTTTCTCTCCAGGTCTAACCCAGCACGATGACATTAACATTTATCATCCCACCAGACCCAGAAGTCCCAAAGCTGCACTCACCTCGACGAAGATGAAGCATGGGATGATGGAGTAACTTCGCTGCGTGTTGTTCCCCAAAGCCATTTCTTATCACAGCCCTCGAGGCCAGAGCATCCGGAGTTCTTCAAGGCTGACGAAAAAGAAAAACCTGGATCACTTAAAAGGCTGGAGACTGGTCACTGATCGTTGTCAGAAGATTTATGCGCATTATGAGCGGGTCAGAAAACAGATGTAGAAGCACCAAGGGTTTCAGATAGGCACAAATGAATCTGCCTTTGAATAAGGTAATGGACCCCTGGACTGTTAAGTCCAGTCAAAGGTTGTGGTTGTGGTGCTCATCTTGCTTTCAGGCCGAGGGAGCTGGTGTTTGTCCACAGACAGCATTCCGGGTCATGTGGCCAGCATGTCTAAACTGCTTCTGGAGCAATGGGACACTGTGATGGAAACCAGAGAGCACGAAAACGCTGTTTACTTTCCTGCTGCAGTGGTACCTATTTATCTACTTGCGCTGGCGTGCTTTCAAACTGCTAGGTTGGCAGGAGCTGAGAAAGAACAACAGGAGCTCACCCCATCGCGGGGATTCAAACCACTGACCTTCTGTCCAGGGGTCCTTTACCTTTTTTTACCTTACCTCTATATCTCTGGTGTGTTTATGGCTCTAGATTGGACTTGGGCAGGGAATGGCTTCAGACAAAGGGCTGACATTTGTAAGTAGGGCACATGTCAACCTTAAACTATTATGAGTGTGGGTCTTAATGCTTAATTCTGGCCCACAGCTTCAAATAAATTATCTATGTGGGCAGTAACCTCCAGCACATCTCTGCTTATTAGAAGATGCTTTTGTTGTTGTTTTGCTCTTTGACTTTGCAACCACCATCCCTCCTCCTACTCTTATTCCCGGAGGAAATAAAAGCTTTTCAGAGCAAGAAGTTTGCTTCATGGTTCTCCTTCCTTAACTGCCTTTGTAGTTAATTTTCCATTCACAACGTCGTACAAATTCCACATCTCTGCCTCTTTTCCCAGGAGAGTGTCGACAGTAACCTCCACCCCTTGCTCTGTGCTTCAAGGGCTTTCAGGAGGCGTACACAGGGTAAATTAGGCAAGATAGGAGCTAGCTCATGCTAATGAATTCGCTGCCTTTGCATTATCAACCTGAGTTCCCTGATTTAGAGAGCTGGAGCACCTCACCAAACTAAGAGATTCTAATGTTAGTATTCTGAGAGTAGGGCTGACTATGCCTAGCAACACAGTGGTTGCTGTTCCTGGGGGGAAACAGAACTGAGCCACTGCAAATATTATCTGATCTTAACTTCAGGAACCTCTGAAAGACCAGAGCAAAACAGTTCAAGGTACTACAAGTTGAATAATTAAGAACAGTTTCAAGTTAAGAACGGACCTCCAGAACAAATTAAGTTCTTAACCCAAGGTACCACTGTACAGGGGCGGAGCATAGAAAACTTAGATCATTTTGAAATTCAAGATATATTATTAAGATAAAAACAAGATGAAGGATTTGCTGAAATACCTATCTGAACTAGAATATAAAGAGGGGAGGTGTGAGGAAGTCAAGGAAATAAGTTAAAGAAAGGAAAATATGTAAAGGTTTGACTTGTTCTTTTTTCTGTTTGACTTTTTTTCTGTTTTCATTCTTTTACTTTTTTCTGGATGTGATTTGCTTTTATGTACTGTTTTGTTTTCTTTTTTGATTCTTTTTGTAACCTTTAAAATTTGAATAAATATTATTTTAAAAAAAGAAAAGAAAAGAAACTGTTCTTAACCTGAGGGACCACTTTAGCTAATGGGGCCTCCCGCTCGCGCCATGCCACCACCGCACAATTTCTGTTCTCATCCTGAAGCAAAGTTCTTAACTCGAGGTACTATTTCTGGGTTATCGGAGTCTGTAACCTGAAGCATATGTAACCTGAAGCGTCTGTAACCCAAAGTACCACTGTACCTTCAATAGGTGGCTGACCAAGAGGAATGTGGGGCTCCTGTACCTTTAGCAGCTGATTGACAAAGATAAATGTAGCAAGTGAAGTCCCCACCACCGCTAAAGGGAAGTAAACTGATGAGGAAAGAGTCATGTGCTAAGGAGTACTGCAAAAAAAAAGGAAAAGAAACGAAGCTGGTAACCTTATCTGCATGTCAGTATAAAAGCCTTTGTGAATAGGTAGGTGTCCTTTGTGAGGAAGCGAAGTGCTTGTAAGCACAGTGCAAAATTTGTCAGGCACATTTTGCACCTGGCTAGATGCGGGTGGCGCTGTGGGTTAAACCACAGAGCCTAGGGCCTGCCGATCAGAAGGCCGGTGGTTCGAATCCCCACGATGGGGTGAGCTCCCATTGCTCGGTCCCTGCTCCTGCCAACCTAGCAGTTCAAAAGCACAAAGTGCAAGTAGATAAATAGGTACCACTCCAGCGGGAAGGTAAACGGCGTTTCCATGCGCTGCTCTGGTTCGCCAGAAGCGGCTTAGTCATGGTGGCCACATGACCTGGAAGCTGTACGGCCAATAAAGTGAGATGAGCGCCTCAACCCCAGAGTCGGTCATGACTGGACCTAATGGTCAGGGGTTCCTGTACCTTTACCTTTTATTGGCCACTTGCGACCAAGTGAAGATGGCCGGGCACCAAGATGGCCCCTAATGTCTCCACCTTCTGGAGGTGCATGCCTGGGGATCCTTGAATCTCGACTATTTTCACACACTAGCAACACATCCTGTTGAATTCTATCTGGTATATTTTACCTCGCACAATCATGGCAGTGTTGTTGAAAAAGATAATGTTCCAAAGTATCTTTACAGTTTTTAAAAAACCGCATGGGTGAAATAATTAACTTGTAACTGGCTATCAAAAAGGGGAATAAAGAGTGTTTTGTAGTTGAAAACCAAATTGCTGGGATCCACCAAGGAAATATTTTCCAAAAAATATGTCAGCTATAAAGGAGAAAAAGAAAAAAAGGACAAATTATTTTTGAGTTAGTGTCTAATGAAAATACTCATACATCCTCTTGTATGGAAGGGGGAGACTGCACTTGGCTCCTGCCCATGCACTTTCAATTAGCAATGTCTGCAGGTTTCTTTCCAACAAAAGGAGAATGGAAGTACTAAATTGGCTACTTCTAATTAGCCGCAGGGATATGTTTGCATCAAAGGCAATTTGCAGTATCTGAGTGACAGCAGCCCTCCCCAATAAAAGGCTGATTTGTAAGGGGGGGGGGGAGACCCTCAAGATACAGACACAAATGGCAGGGTGGATCAAAAATAAAATACAGACCTCCTTGACGGCAGGTTTATTGCTCTCTTAACAGCAGCCTGATACAAAGAAAGTGAGACAGTGACATTTTCTCCCACCCGAGTCCCTCCATAATGTTACTTGACTACAACTCCCATTATCCATTACAATAGGCAATACAGGCCAGGGTTGATGGGAGCTGGAGTTCAAAAACACCTGGACAACCACAAGTTTCCCATCAGTGTTGTAAAGCACCATGTGCCCTGATAGTGCAATATCAATGAAATATAACAACAGTGGCACAAGGAGCAAGATGGCCACAAAAGCAAGCAGCCTCTCCTTTCTTTTTTCCTTCCCTCTAAAAGGAAGCACCTTCAGTTTCCTTTCGCGCCACCAAATTGTTGTATTATCCCTAGGGGTTCCTCTCTCAGCAGCACCTAGCTAGTCTCTCCTATTAAAGTTAAACTGATGAGGCAGGCTATGTGCTAAGGATTTATCAGCACGATACAAAATCCACATTACTCTTCATCTCCCTCACCTACCAGCACTGCCCCACCAAGCATGGCAACCACAAAAGCGGCATCTGCAGGTTCATTATCCAAACCAAATATTTGGCAGTGCTTCCCCCAGAACAGAAGGTCTGCCTCAGGGTAGGTGAAGCTTCTCTGGGCTGTTCAGAGCAATCTCTCCTCTAACGGGTCACTGGCACTGAGCACCAGTTAAACTGTTTCACTGCTCTGCTAACTGCAAAGGAAGGAGGCCACAGGAAAAAAGAAACCCAGCCTCCAAAATGGCGATGCACTGAGTGATGGATGATGAATGGCAAGGCAACATTTGCTTGCATTTCACTAGGCTCGCTAATCCTAAACAAGCAGTTCAATAGCCAGTTGCTTGTACGGAACATGTTTTAGGGTAGTTTTATTCGGCATAAAACGTACGTCACATATATTTTGTGGAGGTTCACTGCGTATACTACCGTATTTTTCGCCCCATAGAACGCACTTTTCCCCCTCCAAAAACGAAGGGGAAATCTGGGTGCGTCCTATGGGGTTCCCCGCAGGGCTCCCCACGCTGCGGATAGCAGCCTGCCGCCTGAGGCAGACATCGGCCAGCCCCACAAGCTCGGGGAACAGCAGGGAGGCGCAGCGCCGTTCCCCAACCTGGTTCGGTTTCCCCGACCTGCTTTTGGGGGGGGGGGAAATAAAGGAAAATTTTTTTTCCTTTATTCCCCCCCCCAAAAAAAAACTAGGTGCGTCCTATGGGACGGAGCGTCCTATGGGACGAAAAATACGGTAATCTACAGGTTCCACGGCCAGATTTAGGTTTGCTGCGGCCCTAAGCTACTGAAGGTAATGGGGCCCTTTATATGTCCAGCTGTCCTTTGTCAACAACAAATTGTCACTGTTTTTTGTGTTGAATATGTGCTATATGGTAATTTATTAACCTAATAAGTATCTAAATCCATTTGCACATAGCAAACTATTTTACTCAAGTAATTGTTGAAATGAAATACAATTGAAAATGTACATCCAGGTTTTTTTGCCTTAATTTTTTTGGGGGGGCCCCAAGAGGGCGGGGCCCTAAGCTATAGCTTGTTTAGCTTATACGTAAATCTGACACTGATAGGTTCTATAACGCCCCCCAGACAAACAACATGGCTGCTCAAACTTTCACTATATACCTTTGAACAAGGGAAAATATCTCGTCTGCTCATAATTCAGGAGATATAGTTGAAAACATACAGGTAGTGTCTGGAAGCAGTTCCATTGCACAGAAAAGGAAGGATTCTAGTACAGTGGCAGAACAGATGACTTGCATTTAAGAAGTCATAAGTTCAGTCCCTATCATCTCCAGAGAGGGCGGGGAAGCCCTGTCTGAAAACCAGGAGACAGAGCTATTGTTGGTGTAAGCCAGCCTTCTGCAAGCTGGTTCTCTCCAGATGTTTTTGACTACAACTCCCATCATCCCCTGAGCATTGATGATGATGGCTGGGGCTGATGGGAGTTGTAGCCCAAACTTCTGGAGTACATCAGGTTAGGGAAGGCAGGAGTAGGAGATACTCAATGGCATGCACTTGACTTTCCCAGTACAGTGGTGCCCCGCAAGACGAACGCCTCACAAGACGGAAAACCCGCTAGACGAAAGGGTTTTCCGTTTTGGAGGTGCTTCGCAAAACGAATTTCCTATGGGCTTGCTTCGCAAGATGAAAATGTCTTGCGAGTTCCTGCGGGTTTTTTTCCCTCCCCCCCCCTTTTTCTAAGCCGCTAAGCCGCTTATCTGCTTATCCGCTAAGCCGATAAGCCGCTAAAAGCCGCTAAAAGCCGCTAATAGCGCTAATCCACTAAGCCGTCAATGGGCTTGCTTCGCAAGACGAAAAAACCGCTAGACGAAGAGAATCGCGGAACGGATTAATTTCGTCTTGCGAGGCACCACTGTACAACCAGGCAAACAAACTAATGCCCTTCCCAAATACAGTGGTACCTCAGGTTAAGAACTTAATTCGTTTTGGAGGTCCATTCTTAACCTGAAATTGTTCTTAACCTGAGGTACCACTTTAGCTAATGGGGCCTCTCGCTGCCGGAGCACGATTTATGTTCTCATCCTGAAGCAAAGTTCTTAACCTGCGGTACTATTTCTGGGTTAGTGGGTTCTGTAACCTGAAGCGTCTGTAACCCGAGGTACCACTGTAACACCTAGTCAAAAAGGCAGCAGACACCTCCCAAAATACCTCCCAAAACTAAGACAAAAACCTAAATAAGATGGTTTTGAGCCCAAAGCCACAATGTTGGAGAGCCCAGCATGATTGCCCATATTATTCACTTTAAGAATATTCATATCTGATGGCATTGTTTTACCACCACCCCAACCCCACGAAGCATGTTTCTGTCCCCCATGGAAAAAGAGAAAATGCAGCACACACTAAATAAATGATGCCAACGAAATTGATGCATGTTTGAAAGATGGGAATAGGAGTAAAAACTAGAAGAGTGCAGAAGTGGGAAGCATTCATGGTAATAAGAAAGGAAGGGCATTCGCAAGCACCTCTTAACTCCCTTGAAGACAGCAACAGCTGTGTACCCCACCTGTGATAATGTCTCTGAATTGTCCTATCCCCTTTCACAGTTTTTAAACTGGTGGAGAAAAATGCGGGAGATCCCTTCAACACACTAGTTTTTACTATTCAGATCTCTGAAATGCTGGCTGGCATTCCTGGTGAGGCTGCATGCAGCATCTATTCAGGCCACTGAAGAGTTTGTTCTTCCCAGCTCTGTGTGAAGGAGGGAGTCATCGATAAACACAGCGTGTTTACCCATCTGTCTGTCACACTCCCTGACCCAAAAGTCAGTCGCTCATTAGCTTGCTATGATTCCGAGTCGCCTTCGAGAACCACTGCTGGTAGCCTGTTGACCCATGCACAAAGAGCCCTGGGCCCATCTGCTCCACCATTTGGAGAATTACGGATTTGACTCCCAGCTCGGGTCTGTCACATAAATGCGACCGTGGAGTTCCACTCAAGAAGCCGGCAGTTAATAGAAACACTGTCTTAATCCTATAAGTACTCCAAATACCATCCCCCTTTCAGACACTCGCAAAACCTCAGGAAACATTTAAAAAATGCTCTTCATTTGTCCTCTTGCTCAGATCACAGAAGAGTCGGCTGAGAATACTGATTATTCCTTCTTTCTTTCAAGTGCTGGTACACCTACTGGCTGCTCAGGGCTGCTGTATTCTCTTACTAGTACCAATACAAATGAGCTATCTTGAGACGGCAATTGCTACTTTGGATTTACACCAGGGTTGATTGAGAAAAAGGCTCCTGCTCCATGTGACTCACTCATTACGTCTGTAATGTAAGGTGGCTTCCAAAGAGATCACATATTATCCCAGATAAAGAAGGGTTTTAGTTACCCTACGGCATAATAATGGAGAAGGTAAAGAGAACCTTCTTATTAGGTCCAGTCGCGGACGACTCTGGGGTTGCTGCGCTCATCTCACTTTATGGGCTGAGGGAGCCGGCGTACAGCTTCCGGGTCATGTGGCCAGCATGACTAAGCTGCTTCTGGCGAACCAAAGGAGTGCACGGAAACACCATTTACCTTCCCGCTGGAGTGGTACCTATTTATCTACCTGCACTTTGACGTGCATTCAAACTGCTAGGTTGGCAGAAGCAGGGACCGAGCAATGGGAGCTCACCCCGTCGTGGGGATTCGAACTGCCGACCTTCTGATCAGCAAGTCCTAGGCTCTGTGGTTTAACCCACAGCGCCACCTGCGTCCCTAATAATGGAGAAGCTGAAGCTCAACTCCTCAGTTACTCCTTGATCACAGAGTGACCATTGCAGCTGCCTGCCATAAGGGAACACAATGGACAGAAATACAAATTAATGCTAAGCGGCGTCACTAAGCAAGCAATTTTTGCTACAATCATAACATGCCTCCTCCTCAAAGTTGCATTGCATATTTATGAAAGGTTTGTTAATGTTTTGCTCAGCTCTGGGGCCTGAGTACACAAGCAGTCCCTTCACTCGAGCAAACTTTGACTTGGAACCAGGTCAAGGATATGGGTGGCCGTACACAAACCCAGAGCTAGAACAGGATTTCAGAGCTGAAACAGGAGTATAATCTGTCAGAATCTACTGATCTGTTGACCAGACAAAGGCATAAGATGGGGATGGGGATGAGGGAAGCTGTGCCCATCCACACTGAGACATTGCACTGGCCACAGCACTTGGTTCAGACCCTGATAAGGCACTTCAGTGATGGGATGATAATGATGCAATGTGGAAGCATGCAGAAAAATATGGAAAACCCTCCCCACCCATCTCCCAGCAGCTATAGCACTATAAGTGGTACATCTGGAAGGGCTCTTGGTGATGAGCGTCAAGCAAATTTGCAAATACAAGTTCAGACATGCACACACACACACACACACACACACACACACGGGCTGGAATGATCTGGGGGAACCAACAAGGGCAAAGGATATACACAAGAACAGCTATGGAAAATAAGTCCCAAGCAGCGTTAGAAACTCAGATATATAAGATGCACCCTAAATAGCTCCTTAAACCAAGGTTGCAGTTGCCAAAACGGAATGTCTAGTTGCCACCTTTAGGTAAGACAGCTCTCAAGACTTATTTTTCAAATGATGGACTGACTGTGGTCGATTCCTAGTTAAGCATCTGGCTAGTTCAGATGACAACCTTGAGCTTAGGTCTTTAAGACAGGCTTCCTCAACCTCGGCCCTCCAGATGTTTTTGGCCTACAACTCCCATGATCCCTAGCTAGCAGGACCAGTGGTCAGGGATGATGGGACTTGTAGTCTCAAAACATCTGGAGGGCCGAGGTTGAAGTAGCCTGGGTTAAGGGCTTTGAGAACTTAAAAGAAGAAAAGTCACTTAACCCAGGGACAGTCCATATATATATATATATTGATATCTATCATCTATCTATCTATCTATCTATCTATCTATCTATCTATCTATCATCTATCTATCTATCTATCTATCTATCTATCTATCTATCGTCTATCTATCCATCTACCTACCTATCTATTGGCCTATTCCAACCTCTATTTCTTAATTATGACTCCTGCTCCTGCACAGGCTGCACAGAAAAAAACTTTTTGGTTCCTGAAATTCATTCTGATTGTGCAGATAAAATTTAACTGACAGAATTCTACAGGATGTGGCATTTGTGTGTGAAACAGTCCAGATCCAACGATCCTCAAACGGTGGAGATGTCAGGCACCATGCTGATGCCCCGGCATCTTCACTTGGTCACAAATGGTTAAAAGCCAGGTGCAAAATGTGCCCAGCACCTGGCTAATTTCGAACACAGGTCCCAAGTTACTACAGAACACGAGGACCATAATCAAAATGTCATGATATAGCCCCAACCTGACTCAGAAGCAAGGGTCATCGAGTTCAACACTAGTTACTTCTAAGCATTTATAGTCAGGTTTGCAGTTTTAGGCTGTATAGTAAGAAGACGTCAATCCTCTTCAGAGTTGCTTTTGCTTCTTTCTGTCTCCCTTGCCTACTTCTCTGAACAACATGAACCAAGCAAATCAAACAGATGGCTTTCTTGAAACCCGAAAAGCTCAATGTGTGGGTTTCCATCGTATTATATTAAAATACACACACACAAACATCACACGTTACCAATTCATATATATCCTAATCATTCTAATGGTTACTCTGCAATCAGCTAATAATAATAATAATAATAATAAATTTTATTTATATCCCGCCCTCCCCAGCCGAAGCCGGGCTCAGGGCGGGTTAAAACTGCTTAACCCAACCTCACGAACTGGCTGCTGTATTTAAGCGAGACAACCTTGGTTAAAATAGGCTGCATCTGGATTACATTGCTTTTAGATTAACTTTAAATGAGAATAAATGTATTGCATTTAAATAATCTAATAACAAAGGGATCCCATCAAAGGGACTTAATTAAGTATGTGTTTAAGGACACGGCAGGATCACGGCTAATGGGCTCAATTGTCTCGCATGATCAAGCCCTCTGAAATTCAATTCCCTGTCTCTGAAATGGGGCAAAGTTACCCCTCACTGCTTTTACTGTGACACTGAGATAGACAAGATAGATATCTGCATAGACAGACAGACAGACAAAGACAGACCTGTGACTATTCGTCAGCACATGCTATCCTGAAAACCACTAAAGCAAACATCTGTTGGGAACATGAAAGAAGTAATTTGGTATGCATGGAGCTAGGAAGTCAAAGTTACCACTCACACCTGTAAAACTCAAATATCTGGACTAATGAAGATCCTTTATGAAAGTCTCCTAGGAGAGCTGAGTGCTGCAAGACAAACATCTGCCTCCGCTAGGAATGCTTCCCCAATAGGATTTACTTGCTGCTTCTGTTGGCAGTGCCCTAAAAAAGGCAAGTGCTCCAATTGGAGAATTGCCTTGACCAAAGGCATCATGGAGTTTGAAGAAACACAAACTCAGGACGAAAGGGAGAAATGTGATAAGAGGAAGGCATGTTTGGCAAATCCTCACCGTGATCAGTTCCCACCCGGAAACCTATGTCCCCACTGTGGAAGGATGTGTGGATCCAGAATTGACCTCTACAGTCACCTACGGACACATTGTTAAGACCATATTCATGGAAGACAATCTTACTTGGCTACGAGTGATCGCCAAAGAAGGAAGAATAAAAAAAGGTGAATGACAATCAGAAGAATTCCAAAATAGAGGAGGGAAAGAGCAATATTCCTTGTGAATTACCAGCTTAAATGCAACCCTATAGTGAAAGCAAAACATGGTACTATTGTACCAAATACACAGAATGACACTGGGAGTTGAAGGTAGTGATGGGCAAAATTAGATCAGGATCTACCTACTTTTCTCTGGGTAATTTGCAACAGATCAGCAATGGGTCTCTAACTCCCTGTTGTTCAATTACGAAAGAACAAAATTGACTTTCACAACCTAAATTAGCTTGCTGAAATGAAGTCAGGAGTTGACTATGGTGGGAAATGGCTGTGAGCCTGATACAAAAAAAAAAAAAAAAAGCTCTTTGGCTTATGATGTGCTCCAAGGCGGTTTGTTGGGTTTTGTTTTACTTCTTCTATGAGATGCCTTTTGCATCTGTCTCTTGTTGGCAGACTTTAAGGTTCTGGTAAAAGGCAAAGTGAATTGGACAAAGTTTGTCTATGCTGATCTACAGCCAACTGTTGCAAAAACATGGACCTTCACAGGTGTGTCATTCAAGTCCTGCTTCCCAGTTAACTGAATGACAGAAAGTGACAGAGTTGGAAAGCTCTTGACTTCTAGCTAGCTATTGCAGAGATGGTGAGCCTGTGGCCCTTCAGATGCTATTGGACAACATCTCCTATCATCCCTGACCTATCATCCCATGCTGGCTGGGAATGAGGAGTATGGCATCCAGCTACATCTGAAGGACCACAGATTTCCCACCACCTGTCTTTTGACAAATTAAATCAGAGATTGAGGAGGAGGTGGCAGAAATGCCGAGTGATTCAGCATCTCCAGCCCAGCCAGATGAAAGGGAGAGGGCTTCTTCTTTATACGATGTTCTGATTGAGCCTCGGGTCAAAATGACCCAGACAACTGGTGCCTGAAATACAAGAGAACCAGAGATGATTATATGTAAGTGCCGCATGAAGCCTTAGCGTACTTTTTCTATGAAAACAGCTGCCTTCGAATTGTGATCAGTGGTGTGGTTAAGAAACAGATTCAATACTGGGCATCAGCAGAAATAGCTTGCCACCTACCTGCACTCTCATCTAGCCCAGGGCTGTCTGCTCTACCATGACCGGAAGCAGCCCTCCAGGAACTCAGACAGAGATCTTCCCCCTTACCTGCTACCTGATCTTTTCCATGGCTGGATTCTGGGACTGTCTAATCCAGGCATAGGCAAACTCGGCCCTCCAGATGTTTTGGGACTACAACTCCCATCATCCCTAGCTAACAGGGCCAGTGGTCAGAGATGATGGGAGTTGTAGTCCCAAAACATCTGGAGGGCCGAGTTTGCCTGTGCCTGGTCTAATCTGTGGGTTGCCTTCTGATTGAATTTCACTTTGATTCTGATTTGATTTTAGGATGTATTTTAATTGATTGCCTGGTTTTATGTTAATATGTTATATATTTGATGTTAGCCGTTCTGAGACCGGTTATGTCAGGGGAGGGCGGGGTATAAATAAAATGTATTATTATTATTATTATTAATTAGATGCTATGCATGTGCTCTGCCACAGAACCACGGAGGCACCATTGGAGCTGGTCTCCAGCTGGACATGGCACATAAACACCATCTATCTGTATGTCAAGGAGCCAGGTCGACCACAGGGCATGCACACACATGGCAGGCAGGGAATGCAATTAGCTCTTTACTAACAGAAAACAACACTCTGGTTCACCTTAATCCAGCTAAGACATTGCTGAGACTGAGCTCTGCCCTTCCTCCTCTAGTCTTGATCCCTCCCAAGAAGAAGATGGCTATGTTGAGAGGGTGAGCTCCTCATCTGGGCCTGTCTGGCCTGTTGCTCAGCAATGTGTAGGAGGTGTTCAGAGGGGGAGGTGAGCCAGCAGGGCTGGGACTGTCCTGCTGCGGTGTAGAAGGGAAAACCTCTGACTCCTCTCTGTCTGATTCTGTGCTCACACAGTGACTCTCAGCCTCTAACCCTGTCCTAGAAGGCTCTCCTCCTTACCCCACCCCTCCTCTGATCGCTCCAAGCCTCTGCTTCCAGCACCTCCCAGCTTGTCCCTTCTGGAGACTGCTCTTCAGTGTCCCACCACCAGGACCTGGGATCTAAGTCATCTTCTGTGCTCTCCCTGGTGGGCTCTTGGGCAGATGGCTCCCAGCACTCATCCTTATCCCGCCAGTCCCCGCCACTGTAGGTGCCAGTTCATTCAAATGATACCTTCATGTGGGTCTGACCGTGAAAGAAAGGGTGGGGTGTGTGTCTGACCTGCTCTTGTGCATTTGGGAGCAGTTTGATCTACAGAAAACAGTGAAGTCTTCTGAGGCATTCAGGCAAGCACCACCATCAATTCATTTCTGCAGGTTGTGCTGCTGTTAACAGAACAAGGGTTGGGACTGGTAGGGGGGGAAAGACAAGATCATTTGTGAATGGGGCCCTTAGTAGGATGACCACATTTTGTCTGGCCCAGCTTCTGCTGAGGAGATGCAAAAACTTTCATTTTGCTAGCATCCTACACAACGACTAAATGCATATGACTTATCCTCTACATCTTTCTGCAGGGCCTGTAAGACAGAGTTGTTCTGCCTGCCATTTGGCTTAGAATCAATTTGATTCCCTTCCCCCTTTCTTTTTTCCTTTCTCCTCCTGTGATGAGGCTGCATTTTAATGTTTTAATTGTTTTAATGTTGTATTTTAATCTTGTTTTTAAAGTTGTATTTCAATCAACTTGTTTTAATTATTGGTTGTTAGCCACCCTGAGCCCGGTCTTGGCTGGGGAGGGTGGGGTATAAATAAAATTATTATTATTATTATTATTATTATTATTATTATTATTATCTGATCTTTCTAGCAGCTGTGCAAGATTATAGTATGTTAAGATGAACCATTTGATCACTATTCACAGGTAGAAAGCATTTCAGGTAGAAATCAATACACACACTTCTGGCCATAGAAACAAAAAAAAGAACAAGCCAGGAATGTTTCCTGGGAGGGGTCCCTCTAATTGTTCACATTTAAAATAATTTTTATATACCATATTTTTCGTCCCATAGGACGCTCCGTCCCATAGGACGCACCTAGTTTTTTTGGGGGGGGAAATAAAGGAATTTCCCCCCTTTATTCCCCCCCCCAAACCAGGTCGGGGAACAGCAGTATGGCGGCGCTCCGCCTCCCCGCTGTCCCCCGAGCTTGTGGGGCTGGCCGATGTCTTCCGGGCGCGCGGGGCGCTCTGATTCAGGGTGCGCTGCGCGCCGGGCAGCAGGCTGCTATCCGTAGCGTAGGGAGCCCTGCAGGAACTCCCGCAGGGCTCCCCATGCTGCGGATGTCTGCCCGGCGTGCGGGGCGCTCTGCTTCAGGGCACACCGCGCGCCGGGCGGCAGGCTGCTATCCACAGCCTAGGGAGCTGTGCGGGAACTCCCGCAGGCTCCCCAGGCTTGCTGATAGCTTCCTGAAGCCTGGAGAGCGAGAGGGGTCGGTGCGCACCGACCCCTCTCGCTCTCCAAGCTTCAGCGAAAGCCTGTATTCGCCCCATAGGACGCACACAGATTTCCCCTTCATTTTTGGAGGGGGAAAAGTGCGTCCTATAGGGCGAAAAATACGCTATTTTTTCTTTTGTAAGAAAAAAAATCATTTATAATTAGTTTTTCCATTTTCCAGATTTCCATTTCATTCTTCAAGCGTCATTAATTTCAGTGGGAGACTCACCTGTATTAAGTCACCTATATAACTTTAATGCTTTAAATCTGAATGGAATGATTTTCACTGACATGGGACTGGAGCCTGAGGGTTTCATGTCAGAGTTCAGAGAGGTTGGACACAGGATACCCATTTGAGATGTAATTTAAAAGGTGGTGACATTCAATAAGCCTTCATGTTATTTATAATGGCAGCCTAAGCCAACTTTGGCCATCTATAACACTGTGGAGTTCTGCACCCAATGACGAGTAATTTGCAGGCTTTGTAGTATTTCACAAGGGCATTATACTGTCAAGTTTCAAAGGGATCAGACAAAGGCTGCTACTATTTCTCCCATGTAAGTGACAATGAGAAAAGAATGTCTTTTCAATTATCCCGAACTAGAAATCCTGGGTTGAAAGTTCAGCAGGTTAATAAGGCTGCCTATCATCCTTTAAATAGTTTCCTGAACTGAAATGGACCTATAATTTTGAGGTTCAGCAGCCAAACAGTAGAATAGTTTCAGGGATTTCTAGCAGTCCCTCTGGACATCAGATCATATAAAGCCTTGAATTTGGTGGCAAGGATATCTCTGATCATCTGAGAAGGCCCTGGTGGTCATGGCCATAGCTAGCAGAAGGCCATGCACCCTTCCCACATGCAGCCCAGATTAAATGTGGCATCTTTTTATACACCAATTTAAAATGCATCGTTGTTGTTGTTGTTTAGGTATCTCCTGTCTGTAGATTTTTAGACCTCAGCGCTCAGTATCTGGGTTTAGGATTTTGATTTTGTATCTCCACTGACAGTACGTATTCTTGCTTTTTATTTGTATTCTTGTCTTGATGTTATGGTTTAATGTTGTAAGCTGAGTAGAGATTTTATATATAGGAGTCTATCAATTAGTAGCAATAAAAAGGTAAAGGAACCCCTGACCATTAGGTCCAGTCGTGGCCGACTCTGGGGTTGCGGCGCTCATCTCGCTTTATTGGCCGACGGAGCCGGTGTACAGCTTCCGGGTCATGTGGTCAGAATGACTAAGCCGCTTCTGGCGAACCAGAGCAGCACACGGAAACGCCGTTACCTTCCCGCTGGAGCAGTACCTATTTATCTACTTGCACTTTGATGTACTTTCGAACTGCTAGGTTGGCAGGAGCAGGGACTGAGCAACAGGAGCTCACCCCTTCTGATCAGCAATTCCTAGGCTCTGTGGTTTAACCCACAGCGCCACCCACGTCCCTTATTAGTAGCAATAGGTCCACTCTATTCTGACTCAGTCAGACCACACCTGGAATACTATGTCCAGTTCTGGCCACCACAGTTTAAGAAGGATGTTGACAAACTGGAATGTGTGTAGAGCAGGGCGACCAAGATGATCAAAGGTCTGGAAACCATGCCTTATGAGGAATGGTTAAAAAAGTTGGGTATGTTTAGCCTGGAAAAGAGGAGACTTAGAGGAGGTAGGACAGCTATCTTCAAATCTCTCTAGGGCTGTCACATGGAGGCTGGAGCAAGCTTGTTTTCTCCTACTCTGGAGGGTAGGACTCGAACCAACGGCTTCAAGTTACAAGAAAGGAGATTCCAACTAAACATCAGGAAAAGCTTTCTGACAATAAGAGCTGTTCAACAGTGGAACTGTCTTGCTCAGGAGTTGGTGGACCTCCTTCAATGGAGGTTTCTAAGCAGAGGTTGGATGGCCATCTGTCATGGATGCTTTAGTTGAGATTCCTCCATTGCAGGGGATTGGTCTAGATCAGGGGTCAGCAAACTTTTTCAGCAGGGGGCCGGTCCATTGTCCCTCAGACCTTGTGGGGGGCCGGGCTCTATTTTGGGGAAAATAAATAAATTAATTAATTCCTATGCCCCACAAATAACCCAGAGATGTGTTTTAAATAAAAGGACACATTCTACTCATGTAAAAAGATGCTGATTCCTGGACTGTCCACTGGCTGGATTTAGAAGGCGATCGGGTCGCATCGGCCCTCGGGCCTTAGTTTGTCTACCCATGGTCTAGATGACCCTCGGGTACCCTTCCATGATTATATGAATGGATAAAATACATAAATAAATGATAAAATATTATAAGATGGGAGGGAGAGGAAAATCCCAATATCAACAAAAAAGGTTTTCACAAAGCACCACAAATGCAATATCGGAAGATAACATAGCAAGAATCCTGCAGGATCAGATCAAAGGCCCATCTTGTCCAGCATTCTGTTCTCAATTTGCCAAAGTGGATGCCTCTGGAAAGTCCACAAGCAAGGCTGCCCCACTTGTGATTAAGCACAGCTGGTATTCAGAAACATACTGCCTCCAACACCTTATCCTCTGTGACTTTTGTCTACCTCTTTTTTAAAGCATTGCAGGTGGTGAAGCGCAACTCAGATGTGCAAATGCATCAGGTCAGGTCTGCAAGTAGAAAACCGCCTCTCCATGCATTTCTCCCTTGCTGGATTGCAGCGTGAGTGAATCTGCAATGGATGAATAGATCTCTCTTTTTTTACCACTAGCAGAATGTTTGTTTGTTTCTTCCAATTATACAAATGCAAATAACTAAATGGATCAAAAAACATGAAGGAACAGATTATGAAAACATCCTGCTTAAGACTCTCAATGTTTCCATCAACACTATCTTTCAAAAAATAAATAAATAAAATACAGCGAGAACTATTATATTACAATGCAACATTAGCATTTCAATGGGTGATAATGTACCTTCATTTACAGTGCAGATAATACCTGCAAGTGGCTTTGGGAAACTCTATCCTGGCTTGCAAGTGTGTTGCCTCTTAGCTTGTTACGCGCCTGAACAGTAACATTAAGCTTTCCTTGCTATTTAAGGATTTAAAAAGGGAGAGAATAAAATTCTATTTACACACACACACACACACACACACACACACACACACTGTACTTTTCCGTGTACAAGACAAGGGTTTTTTTTTATGAAGTTATGTCCAAAAATTGGGCTCATCTTATACATGGATAGTGCATAGGGCGGGACATGGGATTGGTTACTGCTGCGAGCTGGAGATCGTCAGCGGCTATTGGGTGTGTTATTGGTGGCTGTGGCAAGGGATGAGGATGATTGGCTGCTACTGCGGCAATAGGGCGGGCAATTTGCAGCTTTTGGGATGTGTACATGTGTCATTGTAGGGCAGACAGGTGAGCAATGTTCGTCAATCTCCGAAGAAAAGCTCAAAAACTTTGTGCCACTCCCCAAAAAAGCTCAACAACTCTGGGCAATATCCCCCCTCTTATACATGAGGACGTGTTATACACAGAAAAGTACAGTACTTTCAGTTGGGCTGGTCTTCTAAGGGAAGTGTGTTCTAGCACTGATTTTTTCTAGAAAAACAACACTGGATACCAGACAAGTCAAGCACACTGCATGTCAATCGCATCATGTCATAAATGCAACAGCACAAGGAAGTGTCATTGTTGTTCCTCCTCTATTTTCTCCTGTCATCGATGCTTTAGTCAATGAAGGACGCATATTTGGTCTTAATACACTCAGCTAACAGCCCGCAACAGTTAAAGGAGCTGTGCTGGGTTAACACCTGATTGATTCGTATTCATATTCATATTCACTCTAAAGAGGTTCCTCTCTAGTTCTTTAGAGGCAGGCATCTAAACTGCCTCTTTGCTCCAGAGTGCAGGCCCTCCAATGATTGGGTGTTATAAATTGCATGCAGCTCTCTAAGAGAGCACCTGAACCACCAAAAAATATTCTAGTGGGGGCCAGTTTGGACTGAACTGTGGCTGCGGGGGTTGAAGCCACCCGTCCATTCATCTCTCCAACTAATCAATCAACCTAGTGACAGCAGGTTTAAAAATATGGGGTTACAATTGAGAGAGGCTCTGGGGTGTGGGGAAAAGGTTTGATTCTAAGGCCCATTTAATTCATCTTCCAAATGTTAACATTTCTTGCAGAGAGAGAGAGAGAGAGAGAGAGAGAGAGAGAGAGAGAGATTTAATTCTCTTTTCATGTTGTCAGACGTTTTAATTCCCAGACATCCCACTGACTGATAAGCCAGGATTGATACTCTTGTCTAAAGCAGACCTACACAAATGCTGCCCATAATGTGCTCTAGATGTTAATTGAAATGTTGCAGTGTTGTTTGGCATCAGATACATCCATCTCTTTGTAATGGGGGCCTCTGGGTATTATTTAAATTATTAGATTGTGCATCAGCGTGCATCAACCCTGGCCTGCAAAATTATTAGGAGAAATACATTCGGACAAAGTTCAAAAGCTTCAATTTGGCCTTAGGAGAGCTTAATGCTATACAGTTTTGTTTTGAATGTATATCGAATGGCAAATTCTTATCATTATTGGTAAAGGACCCCTGGACAGTTAAGTCCAGTCAAATTCAACTATGGGGTGCTGTGCTCATCTCACTTTCAGGCAGAGGGAACCAGTGTTTGTCCAGAGACAGCTTTTCTGTGGCCAGCAGGACTAAACAGCTTCTGGTGCACGGAAACGCCATTTACCTTCCTGTTGTAGCAGTACCTATTTATCTACTTGTGCTGGTATGCTTTCGAACTGCTAGGTTGGCAGGATCAATATCACCAAGTCTTGTGGGAGACCTTAGCATGGTCCAGCTAGTGGGCTTCCCACTGATGTTTCTGCCACTGCTAGACACTCCCTCCCGATAATCTTCCATCCAGCACCCTTCTCTATGCCCCATTCCTCCTAACCCTCTCTTACTTCTCTTTCTTCTCTTCACATTCTTCACTGCTGTGATGGCCTCTCTACCTCCTCTGGCATCTGGGCTTGGAGAAAGGGCCAAAAGGCCCCCTTCTTTGTATTTTGGACAAGGTGACAAGATTGCAAGTGCCGCTGTTGAGGTTTGCCATGGCTGCTAAAAAAACACCTGTGTCTTTTTAGAAATAAAGACCTATGTTCAAAAATACCCATGTTGAAATGCTTTCCCAGCCACTGTAGCAGCAGCATTTTCCTCCCTCTGATAAGAAAGACTCCCTTGGTTTTCTTCTTTCAGCCCAGGGGAGGCAGTAAGGAGGTGGAAAGTGGAGGCAGGAACACTGATGATGGAGGAGAGACATTGGAGACAGTGGCATTATGCACACACTGACACCTTGGCCCAGCAATAAACTAAGGCCGACTACTGGCCTCTCTGAGCTCCATGGGCCTTGGGCCAGTGCCTGATGTGGCTAACTGCTGGTACCAGAGTCAGAATATAGCACACTTTTCTTTGGGGATTAATAGGGGCAGAGGCCCCAAAAAGTTGGTTAAATTGCCTATGTATGCCACCACCGTAGCCAGAACTCTGTACGTGCAAAAATGGAAAGAAGAAGTTCCAACGAAAGAGGACTGGACCTTAAAACTACTGGACTATGTGGAGATGGCGAAATCGATGACAAAAAACAAGAGACCAAAGAGACAAAATGTTTGTGAAAGAATTGAGACCATTTTCGGACTATCTGATAAAATACTATAGACAATGTTGGGGGGGAAGTCTCTGAAGAAAATTAAAGGTTCAGTTTGAGGAGAGTTGACTTGAGTTACTAAGGGCTGTATCTGATTGCACCAAAGCTTGCTGAGGACAAAAAACACACACATTAACGATAGTTGATGCCTTGCCTGTTACTCAAGTCTGTCCCTGTCCTTAGGCGTTCCTTAAGAGGTAGAAAACAGGTGGGAAATTCCTTGATAGGTGCAAAATCTTCTTTGTGCTCAGGTGTACATGATCTGCAAATAGCATTTGCTAAAGCCCTTTTAGACTTGAACTTAGGTACAGTGGTACCTCGGGTTACATACGCTTCAGGTTACATACACTTCAGGTTACACACTCTGCTAACCCAGAAATAGTGCTTCAGGTTAAGAACTTTGCTTCAGGATAAGAACAGAAATTGGGCTCCGGCGGCACGGCAGCAGCAGGAGGCCCCATTACCTAAAGTGGTGCTTCAGGTTAAGAACTGTTTCAGGTTAAGAATGGACTTCCGGAACGAATTACCGTATCTTTCCCCCCATAGGACGCACCGGCCCATAGGACGCACCTAGTTTTTTGGGGGGGAAATAAAGGAAAAAATTTTTATTTCCCCCCCAGGTGCGCTGTGCTAAGCCCGAAGCTTGGGGCTCAGCGCGCCCCAAGCTTCTGGGTGCTGGCAAGGTCTCCGCTAGCCGTGGGAGAGCCACGCGGCTCTCCCAGGGCTAGCAGAGCGCTGCACTAATCCTGAAGCTTGGGGCGAGCGGAGCTCAGTGCGCCCCAAGCTTCTGGGTGCCGGCAAGGTCTCCGCTAGCCGTGGGAGAGCTGGGTCTCCCACGGCTAGTGGATAGCTTCCTGAAGCCTGGAGAGCGAGAGGGGTCGGTGCGCACCGACCCCCCTCGCTCTCCAGGCTTCAGGGAAAGCCTGCATTCGCCCCATAGGATGCACACACATTTCCCCTTCATTTTTGGAGGGGAAAAAGTGCGTCTTATAGGGCGAAAAATATGGTAAGTACTTAACCCGAGGTACCACTGTACAGAGCAGTGCTTTTCTTCTAGAAAAAAAGGTTCCGGTACTCACCATGAAGTACCACACTTTTAACCAGTGCTTTTCTTCTAGAAAAAAAGATGCCAGTACCCCCAGAAATAAAAGCGCTGATACAGAGAAATAGATTTTGCACTGCAATTTGCATTCCTTATTTTTACCTCTTCTGAGTGACTAAAGCTCTACTATCTATATCTATATCTATCTATGAAAAAACCCAGAAACATCTTAGATGTTCTAATCATGGCAGATCTTTCCATCCAGCAGTTAAGTTCACAACACCTTGTTCAAACAGCCTCTTGGTTACTACATTACTTTAAAGGACATAACACTGAATGAAGGGACCTGGCTTTAATTTTCTTGCAGACATTCTCAATGCTGCACAGCTTTTCCATGATCCCCCTGATAATAGAATTTAACACTGGCACAAGATGGAGGTATTAACTTGTCTCCCAGTCAATGGAGAGCTCACTCCTTTATCAACAAGAATAAGAAGGATCCAGACAGCCAGCCATAAGTAATGATACAGGTCTAAGCCAGATTATTCCTCTTATCTTCCTCTCCATGTAGAGGAGAGTGTCGAACAGCAAATGGGGACCAGCAGCAAGAGGCGATTCTATAATTATCCAGCCTGGTAAATCCACTGATGAACACCCCCTAATAAATTAACGAACAAACAAAACCCTGCACCGTTACCTAGTAACATTTCCATGGTTTTGTTCTGACACAATCGCCTAAAAAATAATAATCTGGTAAAATGAAACAAGACATCGAAAACAGCAGAGACCTTTATTCCTCTCCCACCATAGCACAAAAAGTTGCTTGGGTGAGAGGGAATTGTTTTCTGAAAAGAACTGGCTGTCCAGGACAATTGGGGGGAAAAAAATAGCACTAAAAAAGGAAGAATGTGAAAAGGGTTACAGTCACCAAAGCAGAATGTCTAGTTGCCATTTGGGGGCCAGATGGTTCAAAAGCTGTATTTTTCAATACGACTTTTTGGTTCCTGAAATTCGTTCTGATTGTGTAGATAAAATATAACGGACAGAATTCTATAGCATGGGGTATTAGTGTGTGAAAACAGCCAAGATCCAATGATTCCGAGGCATGTACCTCCAGACAGTGGAGACGAAAGGAGCCATCCTGGAACCCAGGCATCTTCACAAAGCCAGGTGCAGAAGGCACCTGGTGAATTTCGAACACTGGTTCATTATTAATTTTCCATCCTCACCCAATGTCAGGTGGCAGTAGATCGAACGCCCACGGCAGGTTGCCAGGAATGGATAAGACAAGGAAAAGTTCTTACCAACTGCTTTTTATTCAATATTCACAGAGAGAGGCTTGGGAAAACAGCCACTCAGAATAATGGCATTGCCTTAAGTGAGTCTCCACCCCCTCCCTTCAGGTGCTGAAAAGTGCCCTCTGCCTCTGAGCTCTCTGCTCTCCTACTTTCAATGCTCGCTGGGTTCTGGGATGGGGGAATGCTTTCTACATTGCAAAACAGCAGCGTCTGAGGCTGAAGGAAGACTCTATGCAGCAAATGAGGGATAACAAAAGGTTTATTATTGGCTTACTGGCCAGCAAGATGACTCAGAGGAATCAGTTCCTAAGTCTGAGCCCCACCCCCCAAAGCACTCTTCTCTCTTAAGGCACTACATATGCACAGACTGCAGCAAAATCTGTCCAATCCTAGGCTACATCGCCCTATTAGCATACCATTTATGGCCTTTCCTTAATTGCATATACATTAAGCAAGTACACAAAGAACTCTCTCTAAGCAACACCTCGCTGCACGTGATCCCTTTGCATTCCTTTCCTTATATGGGTTTAACTAAGGGAGTTTAGGGGACGCGGGTGGCACTGTGGGTTAAACCACGGAGCTTAGGACTTGCCGATCAGAAGGTCGGCAGTTCGAATCTCCATGACGGGGTGAGCTCCCGTTGCTCGGTCCCTGCTCCTGTCAACCTAGCAGTTCGAAAGCACGTCAAAGTGCAAGTAGATAAATAGGTACCACTCCGGCGGGAAGGTAAACGGTGTTTCTGTGCGCTGCTCTGGTTCGCCAGAAGAGGCTTAGTCATGCTGGCCACATGACCCGGAAGCTGTACGCAGGCTCCCTCGGCCTATAAAGCGAGATGAGCGCCGCAACCCCAGAGTCGGTCACGACTGGACCTAATGGTCAGGGGTCCCTTTACCTTTAAGGGAGTTTAGGACATGGAACAAGACACTCTGGAATGTGTTTTTGCAAGACAACAGCTCCTGGTACGAGATTAGGATGGCTTGGCTTGAAGGTCTCTATATGCATCATCTAAAGACACTCTATCCATCAGCTGTTCCCCCCTCTGGTGCTTCTTCTTCCTCCTCTCCCATTATTTCCCAAATTTTCCTCTCATCTGTCTCCAAGCCTCTGAACTGTCTTCTTCTTCTCTGGAGGGGTCAGGCTGAGAAGCCAGTTTCCACCATGCCTCCTCTGCCCAGTCCCTGACACTCAAAGGTCAGAAGATGCTTGAAGTTGTTGTGGGGCTTTTGGGGGAGGGGAGAAGCTGAACATGTGTATGCCAAATGCTAAGACCTTCAATAATTCTACCCAGACATAAATAATAAATTCTACTTGTTGAATTTATCCAAGAGTTGAACATGGTTCTCTCCTCTCCTCATTTACTCCCCACAACAACTTCTAAAGATGTACAGTGATGACACCTCCCAAATGTCAATCAGCAGGCAGTTCCAAGGGGCTGCCACACTAAAGGAATGTAGGAGGAGAGAGATGAAACTACAAAACTTCACCATCAGCTTGGGTGAGATACCCAGCCATTTTTAGCTCTTCTCTCCTTGCGTGATTTCCATTCCAGTTGGTTGCTACAAGAACTCTGTAATGAATAACTAATGTCTTTGATTTTGCTTTTGCTTTTGCTTTCTCCTCCCTCCCCACTCCCTTTTCCTCTTGTGCTGTTTCTTTTAGATCGCAAACCTGATCTTGCTGTTGATATTTGTCACTGATCTACTGGGAGATATTTTTTGACTGAAGAGTTGGGTTCAGAACTTGAAATAAATAAAAGTAATACATATGCAATCTCTCAAGTGTTTCTTGAAAGCTGTAAGCTTCAGACATTGCTATCCAATAGTGGTGAGTGTATATAATCAAGTTGATTTTTTAAATTAACTTCTCAATAAGTTTGCCTTTAAATTCTGGCTACCACAAAATCCATATGACGGTGCTATATTAGTATTCAGTATCATCTGCATGCAACGAATAGCATCTGATCATATATATATATATATATATATATATATATATATATATAACTGTTCCACTGTCAAACAGCTCTTACTGTCACAAAGTTTTTCCTGATGTTCAGTTGGAATATCCTTCCTTGTAACTTGAAGCCATTGGTTTGAGTCCTACTCTCCAGAGCAAGAGAAAAGCTTGTTCCCTCTTCCTTGTGACAACCCTTTAGATATCTGAAGATGGCTATCATATCTCCTCGCCATCTCCTCTTTTCCAGGCTAAACATACCCAGCTCCTTCAACCATTCCTCATAAGGCTTGGTTTCCAGAGCATTATCATCTTGGTTACCCTCCTCTGCACACATTCCAGCTTGTCAACATCATTCTTAAATTGTGGTACCCACAATTATAACAAGGGATAACAGGCACAGCTTGGAGGCTAGGAGCATGATCAAAGAAAATGATGGTTCTACATTGACTGTACGCAGGCTTAGAAACCCTCTCCCAGCACACAGTTCCTTTTGTGTGAACAGGAGCTTACACACGTTAAGTGCTTATGTTTGTAGGCCTCATTCACACAATCCATCTGCTGCAAAAAAAAAAAAAAAAAAAAAGGGTATGTGCCCACAGGCAATACAAAACTGGTTGTCCATTGGGAAGTTGAATGAACAATAGGAAAAGTAAGCTGATCAGTAAGTTGAAGCCATTTTTCTGCAGAGAACAGTGTAACGAGGAACCAAGACCATGTGCAGCAAAGCATTATTTTGCTCCTTGATGTGATATTTGTGATGTGCAGGCATGTGAGCGAAGGAGAGGGGTGGGTGGGAATACAGTTCACTTCTTCTCTGAACGCAATTCCCCTCGCAGAAGGTTGTACCTGGCTGTCAGCACAAAATAGCATTCATAAAGCTAAACCTCACGAGGCTTTTGAGAGAAGGAAGGGCAGAGAGCAGCCATTCAGAGATAAGGGGAATATGACATGAGAAGAGATGTGGGGTGGGGGTGGGAAGTGCTCAGATTGTTCCCTCCAACCTTCATCAGAAGTGCATCAGAAGGAAGAAACCACTTAGCTGGCACCGGTTAATAAACGCTTGCGAGTATCTGTCTACGTGAGGAAACACATGACAGCCACAGACACTGTGCTACTCAAGAGTCTCTTTTGTCTCACAGCAGAAAGCTATGCAAAATGTGCCAGTCACTTTCTGCAAGGGAGAACTTATTGGCAGCGTTGGGTGAGAGTTGGGCCCAGTTCAACTGAGTGGCGAAGCCTTTTCTGGGTGGTTATTGCTTCAGTTCTCTGGGGAGGAGACTAAACATTTTGAATATTCTCCTATTTGGCCGTAAATGCATGATGTGCAAGGACACCCAACCAACCACCAGAGATAGTGGCCCCAGCACATGATGCTGGTTGCAACAACTTTCACATCAAATACAGTGGTACCTCGGGTTAAGAACTTAATTCGTTCCGGAGGCCCGTTCTTAACCTGAAAGTGTTCTTAACCTGAGGTACCACTTTAGCTAATGGGGCCTCCCGCCGCCACTGCGCCGCCACTGCACAATTTCTGTTCTCATCCTGAAGCAAAGTTCTTAACCTGAGGTACTATTTTGGGGTTAGCGGAGTCTGTAACATGAAGCGTCTGTAACCTGAAGCGTCTGTAACCTGAGGTACCACTGTAGTCAGGTAACGCCTACTATTTTTGTGGGATGTAACATAAGCAGTCAAGTACAACATTTCCTGTTTGCCCAGAGTGGACACGCAGGGGAATGTTGGTCCAGTCAGGAAGACTTCCTGTCACACCTGGTGTGGGACATCCTCCCCCTGTGTGTGGCCAGGTAGATGGGCGTGACCCTGGCAGACCCTATAACGGGGCTAGTCATGCAGCCACCTTCCTCTCACTTCTTCTTCACTTTATATCAACTTGACGTTCTTTTGCTGTGTGCTGGCTCTCAGCCATTCCCAACCCACACTCTCTTCTGTAACTACAAGCTAAAGCCTGCCATCAAGGATCATGCTGTGAACTGAATGTAAGTAAACTTCTTGTTACTTTTAAGAGAAGACTGTTGTGTCTTTATTCTTTTCTAAGAGGGAACAAAGGGGATTTCCCAGTAACAAATCCAATCTTGGACAAGCCAGACTGGATTGCTTAACTCAAGAGATTCAGACGAATCTACCAACTAGATTCTTGCAATAGGATATACTCTGCTACCAGCTCACGAGCGTGAATGAGGAAGGATAATATTTAATCAATATATCCTCTCCTACTATCCACAACATCCCCACAATTTTAACTTCCTGGTGTACAAGGCCCTATACAGCTTGGGACTAGTTGCTAAAAAAATGTCTCACTTATCACGTCCAACTTATCACCAGTGGCATAACGTTGGTTGTCAGTGCCCGGGGGGGGGGGCACGGGTAGGGCAGCTCAGCCCTTGCCAGTGCCAGAGTGACCCCACCCACACCAAACCAAAGTGAGGCCACGCTGAGCCTCCTGCCCACCCATGCAGGGTGGAACCAGGTGTCCCAGTGTGGCCCTTGGAAGGTGGAGAGGTGTACTGGGCCGGGCCACACTGGAGGTGCTTGGTTTGTGCCCCCACAAAAACTGTGCATCCAGGGTTGTGGGCCCCTTGACACCCCACATGCTATGCTCCTACTTATCATGACAGTATGACCAATGGAAGTTGAAGTCCAAACATCTGCAGGGCATCAGGCTGGGTATGCCTGCAGCAGAAGAACCATTTTATGGGATAACAGAAGTTGGATATGCCTCCAGCCCCTTGAGTCAACAAGGTATAAAGGTAAAGGTAAAGGTACCCCTGACCGTTAGGTCCAGTCACGGACAACTCTGGTGTTGCTGCGCTCATCTCGCTTTATTGGCCGAGGGAGCCAGTGTTTGTCTGCAGACAGCTTCCGTGTCATGTGGCCAGCATAACTAAGCTGCTTCTGGAGAACCAGAGCAGCGCACGGAAATGCCGTTTACCTTCCCACTGGAGTGGTACCTATTTATCTACTTGCACTTGATGTGCTTTCGAACTGCTAGGTGGGCAGGACTGGGACCAAACAACGGGAGCTCACCCGGTCGTGGGGATTCGAACCGCCAACCTTCCGATCGGCAAGCCCTAGGCTCTGTGGTTTAGACCACAGTGCCACCTGCATCCCTTCAACATGAACCCATATTTGGGGCAGTTTCCCAGGCCTTGACACAGTCTTCTTTTAGATGTCTGGCCAAGACATGTCTTTTCCAGAAAGCCTTTAATAGGGCCAGCCTATGCATATCTACTCAGAAGAGCATTCTCTATTCAAAAGCACATCCCACAGAGTTCAATGAGATGCACTCCCAGGGAAGTGTGTTTAAGATTTAAAGCCTGAGTGTTTGCTTGGCTCTGTTGTCTTAAGGACGTTCACTTCCATGGCTTGATGTTCATCTGATATTGTGCTTCTTATTTACTATACGGTGAGCTTTTATGGAAGCCGCCTGGAATTCACCCTGGGGTAGAAGCATGTCAAATAACTAAATGCAACCCTAATATCCTTAAGCTCCAATGCAAACTGGGTCCACTGTGCAAAAATCACAGGCATTTTTTTAAAAAGGGGATACTTGAATGCTAGCCAGGAGTGGGGAAGGGAGAATGGGATACCAGAGGCTGGCTCGTGCTCTAAAGCAAGGGGACTTAAATCTCTGTCTTTGCTGTCAAATTAATATATTTTCTGAGCTTGGTAGTTTACTTGAACACATCTGAGTCTCAGCTAGCTACCAAAAATAGTAGCTTTCTGGTGAAACTCTTGACAAAACAAAAAACCCTCAAGGACCATCTTTCTCAGAACCACAGGCTGCCCAATGCACCATGATGCATCTGGAAAAGCACTTATGATGTTTCTTTGTTTCTTTCTTTTTTGTCAGGAAAAATCATGTTTGCTTTCATCATTCATATATATATGAATGAATGAGAGAGGTAAGATGTGAATGAGCTGCCAAAAAGCAAGATGAATGGATTTTGTGGGTTGGAATTGAAAAGGCCATAAGATTTGAAATTGACCTTGAAAAAGAAATGCTTTTCTTCCCCATTAAAAGAGAGAGAGAGAAAGAGAGAGAAATCAGATTCTGTTTTTATAAAATCTGCAAAGGAATATGCCAGCTGCTTTGTGGCAGGGCCTAAAAAACATCTACATGATGGCATTTATGCATATGGAAAGAAGTCAATTATTTTGCATTCCAAAAGTCTAGCTATCTTATTTATTTGCTTACCTTTTTCCAAAGAATTCAGAGCAGCATTTCAGTCTCACAACAACCTGGCAGTAAGGCAAGCTGAGAGGTGCTACAGACATTTTTTGGCTGATGAGCCACCACAAATGGATTGCAAGAGCATCTAGCCACCTACTCACATGAGCAGTGCTAATGTCTGGCGATAACATTTATGGAAGCTGGAACAGCCCTTTGCATGTACAGGTGCCCCGGCACCTGCAAAACACAACATGCATAGCAGCCACCAGTCTAATCTCCATCCGTATTCTTACTTGAAGTCACACTGCTCATGTGAGTAGACTGCTTGTATTTGCAGTTCTCTTGCTTCATCAGCTCTGATTTTGCCAGGGGCCTGGTAAGCCAGACCCCAATTTTGTGTCATCTTATCCAGCCACAGGATCTCCAAACTGCCTTGCAAAATACGGTACTCTTGTTGATTAAAGGATTGGCCAATGCTGGGGGAAAACAACACTAACTGTTGGGCTAATTGCAGCCTTTTCTCAGATTACAGGTAGGTAGCTGTGTTGGTCTGCTGTAGTCGAAACAAAATAAAAAAATTCCTTCCAGTAGCACCTTAGAGACCAACTAAGTATGAGCTTTCGTGTTCATGCACACTTTGCCTTTTTGACAATGGCCTATTTCCCTTGTCTGTCTCTGAAGATAGGTTTCCCTTTGCCTGTTGGAATCTATTTCTGGTAGTCCCCCACACTTTCCCGCCAAAACTTGGTTCATCAAACCTATAGTCCCTTATTTCATTTATTTGGTCAGGTAAGTTAGTGGCTTCTTGAAGCGATTGAGGGTGTCTTTCCTTTATAAGATATTTTAATTGGTCATTTATCATTTCATAAAATTGTTCCAGAGAAACACTTTTCTGATTTTGGGAACAGAGTCTACCCTCTCCTATTCTAACCATTTTGTGAGGTAGTTTGAGATTTTAGCCCCAAGCTGAGCGTATGTTCCCTCCCTTACTTTAGTCACACTTCTAAATTTCTTTCTCAGTTGTTCTGAGGTAATCCCAAACCTGGTGTATATTAGTTGCTTAAACATATCAAAATTTTTGGATTGGTCCTCTGTCATTTGGGCATAAATTTCAGCTAATGCACCACTTATTTTGGCTCTAAGTATCTTCATCTTATCTTCATCTTTCACTTGAAAATCTTGACAAGCTCTTTCAAATGATATAATAAAAGCCTCAGGGCTATCTTCTGAAGAAGTGTACATGCACACACACACACACGAAAGCTCATACCAATAACAAACTTAGTTGGTCTTTAAGGTGCTACTGGAAGGAATTTTTTTATTTCCTTTTCTCAGAGTTTCTTATTAGGCATGTCATAGCATGAGACTTTAAATCTCAAAGTCGTGGGTTCAAGATCCCGGACCCTCCAAGTGCCCCTATTTTCCAGGGACACCTCTGATTTAGAGA
This sequence comes from Podarcis erhardii, assembly GCF_964252035.2. Lineage (NCBI taxonomy): Eukaryota > Metazoa > Chordata > Lepidosauria > Squamata > Lacertidae > Podarcis > Podarcis erhardii. The sequence continues at coordinate 22,646,633 of NC_138515.1, read as the reverse complement.
AGCCATCCTGTTTCTGATTTGATCCAGGAATGTCCCACTTTTCCTTAGGATGTCCCTGTTTCCATTGGAGAGATGTTGGAGGGTATGGAGTTATCCAGCCCCCGAGCCGTCTGAAAGAAATCCTGTATAGGGAAGTTTTTAAGAATGTTTAATGTTTTTATGTATGTTGGAAGCTGCCGAGAGTGGCTGGGGAAACCCAGTAAGATGTGTGGGGTATAAATAGTAAAATTATAATTATGGAATGGGACATCCCTATTTCCATCGGAGAAATGTTGGAGGCTTTGAGACCCATGCTGGGCAAAAGATTCCTGCACAGCAAGGGATTGGACTAGATGACCCTCGCGGTCCATTCCAACTCTATCATTCTATAAGATGTTCAGTTTTGTTTTTATGTTAGGGGAATTTCAAAGGCAAAGTTGGAGTTATGTGGTAGAGAAGAACAGCTCTCCACAAAACAATGTGTTCCCACTAGATAAAGGAAGAAATCTTCAAGGAGAAGATGCTTTTGTTCATCAGCATCCCTTGTTGGATCAAGCTAGAACACTAAACAATTAATAGAGAACTGAAACTGAACAGAGTCCAGGATTTCAGCCACTGAAATGTTTAGTTCTGTGCAAGTCAGTTATGAAATTCTTGCTCCCTTTCAGCTGAGTGCAGTTCCTTTGGCAGCGAATCATACATTCTACTCCATACGAGCAAAAAATGGTGACATTCATCTACCTCTTCTTTTCTGTTTCTTTCCTCTGCTAAACATACTCTCAGAAGCATGCAGGAGGTCAAACCTTCACCTTGCTGAAGCCAATAAGAATTTCCCCATTACCGGTACTTTGGAGAGGCCACTGTATCATAAATACAGTGCAGTGGTAAGACAGACATTATGCTCAAGGAGGGGCGAGTTATATTGCAGGAGAGCTGCATTCATCGCATGAAAGGGACGACATCAAAAGGCATCTTTTGAAAGTCAAGACAGGCATCAGAATGGACACATTTCTTTGTCTTGTTATTTATTTGCTGAGATTCTTTTCATCTCTAGGAGGGCCGTAAAGCCAACAGCCTCTCTCAGCATGGCATGTTCCCCACTGGGTAAGACATGTCCTTAATGAAAGCTACTTTTATATCAAATGGCAACATTATTGATAGAATTTAAAGTCAGGCTGTACCAGATAGTCCCTAATTCCACTACAGTGGTACCTCTGGATGCGAACGGGATCTGTCCCGCATCGCATCATAACATGTGTCTGCGCATGCACGTTTCACCGCTCCGCGCATGCACATGACGTCATTTTGAGCGTCTGCACATGCTCAAGCGGCGAAACCCGGAAGTAACGTGTTCCATTACTTCCGGGTTGCCGTGGAGCATAACCTGAAAACGCTCAACTTGAAGCATATTCAACCCAAGGTATGACTGTATTCCCTTTGAAATCAGCATATTCAACATGACTAGACCAAACTCAGTTGGGTTGTTCCACAGTTCACCAAATATTCATGTTGTTTCAGTGCTGTTCCATAGCCTTCTCTGGTAGCTGCTCCAATATGTTTTTCTTCCCTTCCTTTGCCCTCACTGTCCTCTCCCTCATTTGTCCTCACTGCCATTTCATTGGATTAGATGCACCATAGCATTCTACAGAGCGCTTTGACGTGATCGACAGAATCACATGGGCTATACTGCAGCCAATCCTAGTTCATGGTGGCACTGGGGCAGATGACATGGCCCAAGGGTGGCAGGGAGACATACAACCCTGCAAAGAGCAGAACCAGAGCAGGGGGCAAATGGGCATCAAAGCAAGGTTTGTGGCAAGTGTCAAAAATCACCCCCTAAAACTGAGCTCTTTCTGGACACTCGTGACAACAAGCACAAATCTAAGCAAACTCCTTCAACTCTGACATAATTGTAGAATTCTGGCATTCAGAATCACATCTTTTTACATACACAACCAACGTTGAATCCAGTGGAGCTGGAACACCATCAGCTCACATACTAACATTAAAGATCTGGAGGGGGGGGGAGTAAAAAGTGCAGCAATTTTATAGTGATTTGTTGGCCATGAGATGCTGCAAATCCACCATTCAGGACACAAACGGAATGCAGGGAACAGGACTGGAAAACCACCTCACATTCTAAAGAGCCCGAGTCTATTCCTCAGTTCAGGCAGGCTTTGCACCGAAGCTTTTTGCTCAAGGAAAGCTGTTGTTTCAGAAGTTCAGCAAGAGAGTTTATATGGCATGCAGAGGCACCATCTTCTCCAGCTGATCAAGGGGGCTCACGAGGAGCCAGGGGGCCTTGCCCAATGCCCTCTGGACATTGTTGGGGCCTGGCCCCTGAAAAAATGGGGCAGGGACTGCCTCGGACCCCAGGAGCTGACATGTACGACAGTATGTGGAGGCTCCAGTATGTGAGAGCCAGTGTGGTGTAGTGGTTAAGAGTAGTAGAGTATGGTAGTCTCATAATCTGGGGAACCGGATTCACTTCCCCGCTCCTCCACATGCAGCTGCTGGGTGACCTTGGGCCAGTCACACTTCTCTGAAGTCTCTCAGCCCCACTCACCTCACAGAGTGTTTGTTGTGGGGGAGGAAGGGAAAGGAGAATGTCAGCCGCTTTGAGACTCCTGAAGGGGAGTGAAAGGCGGGATATCAAATCCAAACTCTTCTTCTTCTTCTTCTCCACTCCTTCCAGGCGCTCAGTCAGGTGCTTACATATCCTACTCCCAAGATGCCTTACATGTAGCTACCTGAGAACTTCACTCTCAACTCTGAAGCTCCTCCCTAGCTTACCATATTTTCTGCTCCTCTGGCCCTTGAGCTGATGAGCTTAGGGGTGGGAGTGGGTCCAAGAACCAGACAGGAGCCCAGTACAGTGGTACCTTGGTTCTCAAACTTAATCCATCCCAGAAGTCCATTCCAAAACCAAAGTGCTCCAAAACCAAGGTGCGCTTTCCCATAGAAAGTAATGCGGAACGGATTAATCCATCCCATACTTTCAAAACCAACCCCTAAAACAGCCATTTGACGTGGATTTTACTATCTAATGAGACCATGGATCCATAAAATGAAAGCAAAAAACAATGTACTGCAGTCACACAATCAATCAATCCATCAGTAGATGAACAGGGTTCCACAAAGTTGCAAAAACAAAACAAAAAGAAAACACAAAATAAATAGCAAAAACAGACAGATCTCATTGTAACACTCAAAACAGAGCACGTTCCCAGAAAAGTTTGCAAACCCAAACACTTCTGGGTTTGCAGTGTTTGGATTCCAAGTTGTTCAAGTACCAAGGCATTTGAGAACCAAGGTACCACTGTAGTCAAGTGTTGATGACCTCCAGTCCTCATGCAGAGACTCCTGAATCTGATGTCTCCTCAGGGATGCTGCTGGTGTGTTTAAAATAAACTTTGTTAAAAAAACAAACCAGAAGCTTTTTTTATTAAGAATTATAGGTACCAACATTCCAAAAGATCAGAAAAGATTATGACAACAGCTGATCGGATGCTACTAGCTCAGAAATGGAAAGAAGGAAAAGTCCCTACCAGAGAGGTATGGCAAGTTAAGCTGATGGACTATGCTGAAATGGCAAAGTTGACCGGAAAACTCAGGAACCAAGAAGATCAAAGCTTTAAAAAAAAACTGGGGAAATTTTATGAGTTATTTAGGAAACCACTGCAAGCAGATGGAAACATTAGCAGGATTTTAATGTCACTTGTAATGTAACAAATACTATAGATAATACGGATTGATATAAAATATAGATTATGGAATAATATGCAGTTATAAAAGTTGAGAACAAGACCCAGAGAGGGGAGGGGGGGGAGTCATGAGATTCAGAGTAATCTCTATATATTTCTGGAGGCCTGTTCTTAACCTAAAACTGTTCTTAACATGAGGTACCACTTTAGCTAATGGGGCCTCCCGCTGCCGTGTGCGATTTCTGTTCTCATCCTGAAGCAAAGTTCTTAACCCAAGGTACTATTTCTGGGTTAGTGGAGTCTGTAACCTGAAGCGTATGTAACCCGAGGTACATTTACATTTACCTTACAAAGTCAATGAGATAATGTACCGTATTTTTCGCCCCATAGGACGCACCAAGTTTTTTTTTGGGGGGGGAAATAAAGAAAAAAAAAATATTCCCCCCCCCAGGTGCTTGTGGGGCCGACAGCGGGGAGAAGCGCTCTTCTCCCCGCCGCCCACCTTCAGACCAGGTCCGGGGACAGTGGGAAGACGCACTGCGCCTCCCAGCTGTCCCCGGAGCTTGCGGAGCTGGCAGTGGGGAGAAGCGCTCTTCTCTCCGCCGCCCGCCTTCAGACCAGGTCCGGGGACAGCGGGAAGACGCGCTGCGCCTCCCAGCTGTCCCCGGAACTTGTGGGGCTGGCGGCGGAGAGAAGCACGTGTCTCCCCGCCATCAGCCTCCAAACCACATCGTGAGACAGCGGGATGGTGGCGTTCTGCCTCCCCGCTGTCCCCCGACCTTGTGGGGCTGGCGTTGGGGCTCTCCTGAAGCCTGGAGAGCGAGAGGGGTCGGTGCGCACCGACCCCTCTCCCTCTCCAGGCTTCAGTGAAAGCCTGCATTTGCCCCATAGGACGCACACACATTTCCCCTTCATTTTTGGAGGGGAAAAAGTGCGTCCTATAGGGCGAAAAATACAGTATACGAAGGACTCTGAACCCTTTGAAGCTATATACCAATGCAATTCATGATAAGCCCAGAGTTCTGCCTTGTAGCATAATAATGGTTATTATTTTTTTTACTAATCCCTCCCTCTTCCCTAATCACATGCCTATGGCCGTAACTAGATAGCTCAACCTGCCAGAAGCAACCAACAGAGCCTGCACAAGTAATCACCATTGTTTCACTCCTTCAGCTTCAAATCACTCCCGCTTCAAGGAGGGAAAATGAAAAGAGCTAAAATGGACTACGCTGGCATTTCAATCTCCAAATCTGCCGAGGGGAAGAGCTATTGGAAGCTGCAACCCCAGCCTTGTTCCTGCACCATCCTCTTAGCAGGTTTGTTCTCCATTAAGGAGAATGGCTAGGAGCCTTCAAGAGGATCAAAGGCAAGGCACTTTTGGAAAGCAAATTCTAAGCTTGTGATAATGAGGTGAACTCGATGTCACTCGAGCTCTCAATATTACACTTAAAAAGTGGGGCACACTAATAGCTTCCTCCTTTAAGGGATGGAAGTCTTTATTCCATTCTCCCGAGAGATCTTTTGTGCACTTTAAATAACAGTTTCCAGGCTGGGCCAAAGAATATTAATTATAAGCAGCCTCCTGCCAAAAGTGTGAAGCTTTTCAGAGGGAGGAATAAGATGGAATCCAATAAAGGAATTGCATTCCTGCTGAGAGCATACACCTCGAAGTTAAATCAGTGTACTTGGAGTTGGATTGGTGTATTGTTACTGAAGTATATAGTTATTAATTGGTTTAAATCCAAGTGTTCCAGCTATTATTATTATTATTATACAAATTTAATAGCACCTACATTTTTCAAAGACCTGAAAAAAATGTTTAAACATAGAGGCAGTCCCTACCTTCAGGTTCACCTTCTAACAGACGTGATAAAGAAGGAAAAAGGAATAGGGAGGGAAGAAGAGAACTTGATCCTTCACTGCACAATGGATGGGGCCAGGTTGGTTTTTCCCATGCCTTAAGTGACTTGTTGCAGGAGTTCACATACTTCAAAACACCAACCAACCAGGATTTCAGCTGTGCAAATGGTTTATCTGCAATCAACTGTGCACAGAGGAAATGAGAAGAGAGGCCTGGGACTGTTTTTAATTTTCTAGAAGGCCCACGCACTGCATAACTGAGGGAGCTAGACAGTAAATTCTTACATTAAAAAATAAAATAAAAACGTAAGATTCTCTGTAATGCATTCTCAGTTTGCTGAGACGAATCACCCATCTCTCTTCCAGAGCTGGCTCTGCTATTAAGCAGACTGAGCCAGCTGCCTCAGGCGGCAGAAACCACCAGGGCGGCAGCCCCGTGAGCTTATGAAATTCATTTGCTTATGAAATTATGAAAAACAGCATGCAGACAAACATTGCTTAAGCAGAAGGGCACGAACAACCCTCTTCCTCCAGTGCCTTAGGCTGGTTTAAAGCCGAACTCAGTCAGCTTTGTGGTTGAGCTAGGATTTGAACTCGTGTCTTCTCAATTGATCTGCCAGATCTTTTTTGCTGTTTGGTGTGGGATACTTGAGATCTTACAAGGATATTAAACTATCCTTATAATTACCATCCTAGCATTTTAAAATGAAAGCCAATTTTACAGAGGAAAGATGGAGGAGGAACTGGGGCGTGTGACCATCTACATCTGTTAAAAAATAAAAATCATTTGCAACCATTAGCGCATGCGATCTCTTCCCTTGAAAAGCTTGCTAAATGTAGGCTTGCCATACGTCAGGAAAATCCCTGACATGTCCTGGTTTTCGGGTGTAAAAATGGCGTCATAGGGGGATTTTGCCGAATCAGCAAAATGTCAGGGAAAACCGGGATGTATGGCAACAGAAACATCTCCAAAAGCTTAAAATCACTATCTTTGGGTTTCCCCAAAACAGCTTAACAATTTGGGTGCATTTCTTTTAAAAAAAGCCGAACAACTTTGTGGGTATCATGAATTTTGAACTTTTTGAAATCTGGCAACCCTACCCAGTTGTAGGAATTAAGTCACAATAAATAAATAATTTAAGGGGGACTCAGCCTTACATTTTTCCTCAGGGGTGAGGAATACACACATAGGGTTTAAATGGGATTTTAGAGGTAGATAGGGCTGGGAGAGGAAGGAATTCACCGTGAAATAGTATTAGATGCAATCTTGGTGTGCAAAGATTCATTGTTCAGCTTTCTGGGCTATTCAGGACAAAGTAGGGTTGTGTTTCTTCAGAGATGGCTATATCAGTATCAATAAAGCCATTTTAGAAACAACTAAAGATTAGCTCATCTATTAAGTGCCCTCCTCCCACACACACACACATACACAAACATTATTTTTATCCCACATGCCATTTAAGCCAACATATCCATTCAAGCCAGCAGTATTTAGGAGAATAAGCTTTTCTGTTACTTGAGGAATAAGGAGTCTAGACTGGATTGATTTCTCTCACAGGCTTCCTGGTGATGTGAGCAAAAGAACTGGAGCAACAGAACAAGATTACAGGGATCAGCTGGTGCTTTGAAAATTCAAAACAATATATATTAACATCAAGGATGAGGATGGTGATTAAGTTCAGACCAATGGAGCTCCAAATGTCCTACAGACTTGAAACGCCTTTAATTTTTCACATTTATCACACCTGAATCTCACCACACATCTCAGGGTGATGTATCGGGGGGCTATCCTATGATATCTTCACAACAAGCCAACTGCCGTAGGTTCAGGGCCAGATTTAGGTTTGATGAGCCCCTAAGCTACTGAAGGTAATGGGGCCCTTCATATATGTCCAGATGTCCTTTGTCAACAACAAATTGTAGCTGTTTTTTTGTGTTGGATATAGGCTATATGGTAATTTGTGGACCTAACAGGTATCTAAGGCCATTTGCACATAACAAAATATGTATTTTATCAAAGCAATTGTTGAACTGAAATGCAATTAAGAAGAAGTATATTAATAATGAAATACAATTAAGAAGAAATATATTAATAATGAAATACAATTAAGAAGAAGTATATTAATAGTGAAATAATTATTAAGCTCTAACTTATATTTTGGAAATGTACATCCAGTTTGTTATGTAGTGAAGTTTCACCCTGGGCCAGCCCCAAGAGAGCGGGGCCCTAAGTTATAGCTTGTTTAGCTTATACGTAAATCTCGCACTGTGTAGGTTAGGTCATTTGGTGCCTAGCTTATATACCTGAGTTTCTAACACTGGCTGCTGGTGGTACCCATATGGCCTGGCCTTTGCTCTGAGCCAGGCCCTGCCTCACAATTCAGAGGGTCATTCCCCACCCCAACCATGAAGCAGCTGGCCTAGCTAGCCAGAGAGAGAGAGAAATCAGCATCGAAAGCCAAGCCAGAAGCCAAAGCCAGTGAGGCGACAGACAAGAAAGCAGCTCAACTGCCAAGCGCTGGCAAGTCAGCCAACCAAGCAGCCACCTCCCTTGTCCTTAAGCAGAGCTCACAAGGCAGGCTGCAACCCAGCCAGGCAAGGTGCAGCTGGACCTCGTTGCCATGACAACTCCTCCCAGCACAGGTGTAGCGGAGCAAGACTTGGAGCAGCAGGGATGCTTAAAGGTGCTTAGCCAGCACAGAGATGGAAGGTGGGGAGTGAATCGGTGTTAGAAACTCAAGATATATAAGCTATTTGCCAAATGGAACCTTAAACCTAGGTTATAGTGGCCACGATGGAATGTCTAGGCACCATTTATTTTTTACAGTGGCCTCTATTATTGTTATTATTATTATCATCATTTATTATTATTCATTTCATTTCTATACCACTTAATATTTTAAAGGAAAAATCCCAAAGCAGTTTACAACACATTTATAAAACAATCCAGAATAAAATACAATTTCAAGCTTCCCGGAAAATATTTCAGATCCTTCTCTAAGGGACATTTTGCTTTCCTCATATCTATTTGCCTACTTAATTTATATAGCTGCCCCACAGCAGGACAACTCTAGGAAGCCAGGGTGGTGTAGTGGTTAGAGTGTTGGACTAGGACCTGGGAGATCAGGGTTCAAATCCCCATTCAGCCATGAAGGTCACTGGGTGACGTTGGGCCATTCACAGCCTCTTAACCTACCTCACAGTGTCATTGTAGGGGTTAAGTGAGGAGGGGGGTGAACCATGTAGTCCTCTTCTGCATACCAGCTTAAGAGAGCTGGAGGGACCAGCCAGATGGAGACGTCATCCAGAGATGACCACATGGTCTCAATTTGACCCATGCCAGTTGCAAAACACACCTGGCACCTGGCTAATTTGTAACACTGGAAATGATGAAGGAAGGGAGATGCAGAGGGATGGAGATGACTAACTTAGGTACCTGAAGGGCATTTGAGTCTCCAAACTCAGTAACAATGGAGCTAGAATGGAAACTTTCCACTGCAGGGATCCTCCCTTGCCTTGTGGACTTTTCCACCTGCATTTCCAGTATGATTTTTGCTGCTACAAACAAGGTCGGTATTAAACATTTCATATTTTTAAGGCTATTCTCCTGGATTAAATGAAACAATATCAACACTGGAGCGAGTCTCACACTGAGCTGGGGGGGGGATGCAGGGCTATCCACATAGCCACAATTAGGGGGGCTGGGGGGCCAAGGTCCCACCAAAAAATTCAAGAAGGGGGCTCAATGGCCATGCGCACACACCACGCAACATGCTCACCTTAATTGTGTCGTACCTGCAACACCCTTGCACGCAACAGATCAGCATGTTGCGTGATGTGTGTACAGAAGAGAAGAAGAAGAGTTTGGATTTGATATCCAGCTTTATCACTGCCCTAAGGAGTCTCAAAGCGGCTAACATTCTCCTTTCCCTTCCTCCCCCACAACAAACACCCTGTGAGGTGAGTGGGGCTGAGAGACTTCAGAGAAGTGTGACTGGCCCAAGGTCACCCAGCAGCTGCATGTGGAGGAGCAGAGACCCAAACCTGGTTCACCAGATTACGAGTCTACCCCTCTTAAACACTACACCACACTGGCTCTCAGGGCAAGGCGGCATGCTTGGCCATCCATCAGGGCTTTGTCTTGGGTCTGGGATGGCAAAAATGTGGAAGAGGGGTTGACTGTCCATCTGCCATCAAATATAGCTAGTGGATGCTTAGTCTGGTAGATCATAAATTATGTTTGCCTGATATAGCCCATGCTAGAATTTTCATTATGGAAGTGATCAGTGACATGGGGACAGAAGTCCTTAGATGAGATTAAGTCATCTCGGAGGACTTCAGTGGCAGTGACTACTTGACAGAAGAAGTCTCAATTATACATAAGCAGGGAAGTTGAAGTATGGAGACAAATGAAGCTTCACTGCTTAGTGGCAGAGAACATTAATAATGCAAGCAAACATTAGGAAAGCATCCATTATCTAATACGAGGTCACCGAAACCAGTATAGGTGCATGTAAAACACGCCAACCTCTAAGCAAGGAGGGGCGGCTTACATCAGAGACGCCAGCCGGTAAGAGAAGAAAAATCCAGATTTGTCAACCAGAAATGTCAGAACATCTGAGATGATGCATTATCAAATATTCATGACTCAGATGTGATCAATGCTGAAAATATTTTATAAATTTAACATCCGACAAGACAATGCTTGGTTTGTTCAACTGGCAGTGAATCAGACTGAAGACATGCAACATTTTAAAAGCAGTGTGCTTTTGAACGAACTCCTCACTAGGCTCGATGCAAAATAAATAAATAAATGTTTTTTGCAGGGGCAAGCTGCGAAAAATGAATTCTGCAAGTTTTCAGGCTGATTTCAGTTTGAAGAACAGGTAATATTTCCACTGTAGATCCGACCTACCGGCTAGCACCCATAACATCATCACCACATCTGGTCCCCCAGTCCCAGAAGCATTTTACAAAAGTACTGTATGGCTGAACATATGCACATATGAAAGTACATATGCTGCTTAACTTTCTTTTTAAGGGGACAACCTTCCTGAAGCATAAGGGACTGACAGCTGAACTAGCATTCAGTTTTCTGGTGCATGTTAAGTGTAAGGTAAGCTGTGAACCCCGTATCACACCATGGATAGAGAACCTCCTGAAAACACCCCTAATATAATGTCTTCATCTCTGCTCTCGCTGTTATCACACTCACATTGTCTCCAGCTTGCTTGGCCCGGAATTAAGCTCTGTGTACTCTCTCTGTCTCTCTAGCTGATATTGGAGCACATTGACAACAAAGCTGGGTAAATATACAGAGAAATCTTTCTATGGAAGGAGGGTTGCAGGGGTTTTAACATTCAGACCACACTGGGATGTTAGAAAAGGAGTCCTCCTTCCACTAAGAAGAAACAGCATCCAATAAAAATGTACCGCTTGTCAGTTCAAGCCCTCTGCTTTCCCTAACTGGAGGGAATACTCTTTGATATATGTATATCCGTTTGGTTCAAGTCTTGAATGCAAATCAATAATCTAAAATCCAAAGTCTCAGCAAATGTCGGAGAATATGTTTCCCCTACCAAGCAATTAAACTGACTTGGGCCTTTGACACAAGAAATGCACATGGAAGGTGGTTTACGTTGTCTGTACAGTCATTTGAAATCAGCTGAAGTGCAATACAAAAGAGCTGGGCATTTGATAAAAAGCAAAGTTGGCAGTTTAATTAATTTCCCTGAAAGTTGTTTAAGTGCCTTTCAGGACTTCTGGCCGGAAAGCAATTACTGAAAAGGTTTGTGCAAGAAATGGATTAGCTGGTCCTGAAACGGCTTTGTTGTGTTCTTCTGAGGACACTGTCCAGACTGCTTTTGAAAAGAGATATGCTATAGATTCAGCATAGCGCTACAATCCTATGGGTATTGGCAAAGAGGCGTTTTAAGCCCACCATGAATGGGTAAGGACATAAACCCATCCTCAGCACACCTCCAAAACTCACCCAAGAGCCCATTCTTGTGGTAGAGTCAGAGTCAGTGGGAAGCATGCATTTCAGCTAGCAACCCAAACCAGGTATACCGTATTTTTCCATGTATAAGGTTATTCCATGTATAAGGTATAGGTTATTTTATTAAAATATTATGCTATTGCTATATTGTCAGTGGTGTTTTTGCGGGTGATTGGTGGGTGCTGCAAGGTCTGCGGGCTATTGGCTGCTGTGGCAATTGTACAGGCGATTGGTGCTTGCTTTCAGCAAGCATGCAGACGATTGGTGGCGTTGCTGATATACGTGTGATTGGCTGTGTTGTTTCTGCAGGTGAGCAATATTCCTTCGTCCCCCCCCCCCACCAAAAAAAGCTCAGCAACTTTGGGCAATCTCCCCCCATTTTCTCTATTTTGAGTTGCAAAAAAGAGGGGGTGTCTTATACACTGAAAAGTACGGTAATTGCAAATCTCTTACCTAGATACAGTTGCATCTGCCTGTGTAACAATTAAAAACAGAGGACTAAATTTTACAGGAGGCAGGAGCAACAGTCCCAGCAGCAGGGCTTATTGTCAGGGAGGTTGTTTTGTTTAGCAAATCCTGAAAAGAAGAGATCTACTAAGCTTGGCTGCATCTCAAAACGCATTCTCAAATTAAACCAAACACACACACGCTTGAGATAGCAAGTTTTGCATTGGGTGTGATGCAAGCCTGCGAAATGTCAGCAGCTTGAATCTTAAGGCTTACCCAAGTGTAGCTTCTTGCATTCTCTAGAGGAAATGCATGCCAGAATTCTACCACCAGTACTGCCAGCCAGCACCTTACGTACAAATGAACAATTCGCATTTGGGCAAGGGTGATCTCAAAGAAATGAGACCAGTAGTTCCCATGATTACTGTGTGCGCATATTATGGCTATAGGAAAAGAACTTGGAATGCTTGCCTTGTGTTGGCTTCGTGCCAGCGGCAGGCTGATGATGCATATTGGTTGTGAAGTGTGGGGTTTAGCTTTTGGCACACAACCATAAACACTCGAAAAAAGATGCCCGTGGCAACATGCCCAAAGCTGGCAGATGCACATGACCAGCTCACCAAGGCCTGGGAACCAACAAAGGCAGGCTTTGTCTGCAGCTACCACATGCTCAGATTTACAGTGAGTATCACCAGACTTTGGAGTAGGGTTGTGTGTATACTTCAGCTCTATACAAGTGCAGAAAATCTGCAGAGGGCAGCATGGGGTGCAGAATCTTGACAAGCTCAGCTTCATTTTATTCGTTTAAAGAATGCACGTGCCGTGCCCTTCTGGATGGAAATCATAACACCTGTTTAAGCTTCAGAAGTCAAAGGTGGCCAGAGCAGGGCTTTTGTGTGCAGCAAACCTCCTTTTTCTTCCTCATGGCTAGCAAAACCAGAATGTCTTCCACAAACAGTATACAGATGCAGTACAGACGAAATTGTGCAAAATGAAAAATGTGCAAATTTGTAGTGATTTACAGAATCAATACAGGCCTTTTGGCATCTCGTGAGATGGTTTTTTTTTTTTTTTTAAATAATTGTACAAATCATGCTCAACTCCTGCCTTAGTCTTAGGTTTTAAAAGTTTTCTTGCCCTCAACCACACGCTGCCTCTCAAATCTACTGTAGTTCCAGGCTGTGTGTCACTTTCAGAGACACGAAGAATGTCATCACTAGCAAGGCATCACTAGCAAGGGTCAAACTTACCCTGATGTATAAAGTGTTGCCTTCTACTAAACTATTCTTCTGCTTCATTCTTCTGCCCTTTATTATGCATTATGTTTTAAATTTCTGATGCAACCCCATCTGTGATCCCTTTTAGTGAGGAAGAATAGGTAAAAAATAAATATTGCACATTTCTCCTGATTTTATTGCTTTTATCCTTTTGTAAACTTCTTGAGATGTTTTACAATTAAGTGGCATTGGTGTATAATTTGTATGAATTAACATAAGGAAATAAAATACTGAATAAATAAATAATAGATCTTTGGCCCTCCAGATATGGAAACATGGAAATGACTGAGTTCACCTGTCATTCATCCTTGGTATACAGTAAACTGAGAAGCAGCCATGATATCCTTAGGGAGTGGAAACTGACTTAAAATACAGCCAGCCAGAACAGCAGAATATTTCAAGGGTTGGGTAGGTGGGTGGACTGTACAAGAGTTTAAGAACCTAAGGAGAGCCCAGCTACATTCGGGCCAAAGGCCCATTTAGCCAAACACTCTGCTCTCATGGTGGCCAACCAGATGCCCATGGAAATCTGGCCAACGGTGGCCAACCAGATTTATATACGCTTCAGCCTGTCCCTGGCGACACCCACCCAGTGCATGATTGGCTGCTTTGCACCAGGCAGCAAATCACAATGTGGGCTTCAAAAGGCTGGACTGCATTGCAATGCAGACTCACAATTGGCAGCTTTGCGCCAGCGAATCACAATGCAGGCTTCAGAATCCTGGCCAACATTGTGATGTGGACTCAAGCTCAGAGCAGGAGACACTAAACACTTGCAAGCAGAACCTGGGCACAAAAGCACTTGCTGATTCCTACTATAGCTACTGGTTTCAAAGGCGTACTGCCTCTGGCTATTTCCAACAGTTTCTGTAGCTGAATGTTTCAAGTCCAACTTTCCATGTGTATATTGGCAGCTATGAAAATGTAGCTTATGGGCCACTGCAAGATGTTCCACTCCATGGGCTCCATACTTCAGTGATACCCACCAAAAAGTCACAAGTGAGCCCTGCAACAAAATGTTGCAATATGAAGCGATCCTGCCTAGGATTTCACCCAGACACACCCCTTTCCAGGATATTTAAATCTATTTCTTTTCCCACACACCCCACTTTTCCTCTCCAGTTAGTCAACATTCTGTGTCCCCTAAGCTCTTAGGGTCCCTTCCCCCAAATACTTTACAGTGGAACCTCGGCTTTCAAACGCAATCCATTCCGGAAGACCATTTGACTTCTGAAACATTCAAAAACCGAAAACTGAAAGCGGAAGCCTCAATACAATAGCGAAACTCAAAACGGAAGCCATGTGGCACATTCGGCTTCCAAAAATCGTTCGAAAATCGAAACATTTACTTCCGTGTTTTTAGCGTTCAAAAGCCAAAATGCTCGTCAATGGAGATGTTTGACAACCCAGGTTCCACTGTATTCTGTAATTCTGCTAACCTTTGTGTTCTTCCAAAGCTTGCTGATAACTCGCTCTTGTGTGTATATGGGTGCCATTTGGCTAAATAAGGATCCACACTCAGAGAAAGAGTGTGGTTTTGATGCATAGAATTAAAACGTCTTCCATGGGTATTGTTGCTTGCTTACCTAAGATTTATGTTTCCTTTTGGGAATGAGGCACGGTGGAGACTGTGGTGTCTTCACGATCTATGGTTTATTTACACATATCTACAACCTGAGCCTATGATGGAGAGGGTCACAGCATCACACCCCAAAAGGACCTGCTTCCCTCAAAGCCACAGCCTTGGATTCCAGCAGAAATCAGGCCTGATGCTCTCTTTCGCCCCCCCCCTTCCAGGTTGCAGCTTCTAGCTCACATAACTCTTAACTCCGGCCTTCTGTCTTTCTAATTAACAGATAGCTGAGGGAGGGAGGCCTATCCGTTTTCCCTCTGGCACAGAGCCACTCCCTTTGTTCCCTTAACTATCCATGCTTAGTGGGGCGTTAGCAGGCTGGCCTGGCTATTCCAGCAATTGAATCCACACTGAATCCAGGAATCAGAAGTGGAGCTTAGGCACACAGGCTGTTTCCACCCATCTCATAACATTATGTCTGCCGGACAACTTCCGAGCTACCTGATTAGTAGTCTACAGGCAGCAAAAGACGCGCTGAGAGATAGCTAGCTATGTTCTACACAGAGATATTTGTGATAGGAATGCTGTCAAATATATTCCTCTTTTTTTAAAAAAAAAAAAAAAGAAGAAGTCAGACAAGTTTTCTTCAGTCAGCTACATAACAGAGAGCTGTAATTCCTGAGGCAACCACTGTCTGTACGGAAGAATGTAAAGAGTTCAGATGTATGAGCTCTCTGGCCAACAATCTGGAGTAAGCAATCTCCTCAGTCTGGAGAGTTTTCCTCTCAAAGTGTCTTTCCTGTTGAAAAAGGACCATCCAGGCCATGTTTCTCATATCATCACGTTTAGCATCTTTGCCCCTGCAAGACTATGCTTATTATTTCTATCATTGTTTCATTATGAATTGGCTTTTATGTAAATTGACGTCAGTTTACACTCATAAAAGAAAAGAAAAAACCCAGCTAAAACTAGGGTTGTAAACAATACAGAAGACCACAGAGCTAAATATAGGTTTAGAAATGAACACACCCAGCATTTTTATCTGGCTGGAAATGCTTGTCAAAACAAGGATGTCTTCAATTGTTTCTGGAAAGTACAAATGATGGATGCCCAACATAACTCAAGAGAGATGCTGTTCCACAAAGAAGGGGCAGCTACACTGAAAGCCACACTGCCTCAAGTTGTTGTGGAACAGGCTTCTGATATTTTAGGGAAAGTTCTGCAGAATGCTTGGTATAAAAAGGGTACAGTGGTCTCTCAGGTAACCTGATCTCAGGCTATACATGCTCATACTATGCCAAAACCTTGAACTTGGCCCAGAAGCAGATTGGCAGCCAGTGCGAATGATGGTTTGCCCCACAAGCAGCCAAACCACCGGCACTCTGCAATAGCTAAAGCCCAGGGAGGCAACGCCACTGTAACTTCCAGAAATTGAAGATCTACATCCATATAACAGTGCTAGATGTTACCTTTCTCTCACGAGCAAAGCAGGGCTTTCTATAAGAGCAATTTACTTTCATTTTCTATTTATTAAATTTGTATATTTCCCTTCATCCAAAGATCCCAGGGTGATTCACAACAGAAAAATGCGAAATGAGAATGCAAGATTATCATTATCATTTCTTAAATTTGTATACCGCCCTATACCCGCAGGTCTCAGGATAAAATCACAATGTAAAAAACACAAAATACATAATAAAAACAAAAAGAAGTGCATACCTCGGGTTACAGATGCTTCAGGTTGTGTTTTTTCGGGTTGCGGACTGCCGAAACCCAGAAGTACCGGAATGGGTTACTTCCAGGTTTTGAAGGTCAGGCATGTGCAGAAGCGCTAAATCGCGCTTTGCGCATGCGCAGAAGAGCCGAATCGCAACCCACGCAGGCGCGCCTTTGCAGGCTGCGAACACTGCAGGTTGCGAACGTGCACCCCGCACAGATCACGTTCGCAATCTGAGCGTCCACTGTAACCCCCTAACATATTTTAAAAGGGCATTCAACCCTCCCAAAATAAAAGCCAACCTTTATCAGATATTCGGGGGAGGGGGGGGAGAGGGAGGAAGCAGCCACCTCCCAAATACATTTTTCATCCAGAGCAGAAAGCAATGTTTTGCATTTTGGTTTCTAACCACCCCAGGGAGAGTTCCTTAGATTGATTACTACTCCATTATTTGCACATATGGGTCTGCCCAGAAGCAACATCTTGGGTTGGTTAGGCAATGAGAATAATGATGGAGCTCTTTGCTTATACGAGTGATGATCAAAAACTCTGGCAGCCTTGCATCTCCCCACCCCCCACCCCTTCCCAAGTAATTATAATCTCCAGCCTTTTGCCGCATATTGTTTTTAGCATAGCGTGCAAGATCTCAGCTGCACACAGGGCAAATCAGAAACTGTAATGAGATAGCGCATCAGACTTTTCAATATAAATGTGTCGGCTCTCGCCGTAAAGCACCATCGGAATGAAGAAAATTACCTTGTCTCTCCAGGGGGGGCCCCAGAAGACAGAATAAATATATGGCGTGCATTTGTGAAAAGTCATATACACATTTAAGGATATCACATGAACCTGAGTAGTATTTCCCCCCAGAGGAGGAACATCTGCAAGCTTCCTTGTTATTGTTGACAATGAGGCCTCGTGAACAAACCATCCAGTCTCACAATCTTTACAATGCTAGGGAAAATCAAGTATATGCATAGCATTTGTTGCTGTTACACCGAGCAGGCATTCAGCAGCATAAAATTGGTGTGTGTGTGTGTGATGTATCATGGCCATTAAACAGGAATAAATTGTTTTGGGTAAGACCAGAGCTTGACATTATAGTGTATACTTGCCCCAAAATGGAAAGAAGCAGAAGTCCCAGCAAAGGAAGAATGGATGCAAAAACTTACGGAATATGCAGAAATGGAGAAACTTACCGGAAGAATAAGAAATCAAGATAACAAACTTTTTATAAAAGAATGAAAATGGTTTATTGAATATTTACAGATAAATTGTAAACAGATAAAAACCTTGGCAGGATTATTGTAATTACTTGCAGTTTCATAAGCATATATATTTAAAGAAGATGAATAAATGAGCAAATTGGGTTAATTTGGATATGCGGAAGGTATTAAAAATAAATTTAAGGAACTTCAAAACAGGGGCGGAGTCAAGTTTTGAAATGTCCAAATGACTGTAAAATTAGTGAAATGTATAAACTTGAAAAGTATAAATAAACAATTATTTTAAAAAACAGCTTTCACACAGCGCCTGTGACAACAACAACAAAGACATTACAGTGGAACCTCGAGTTACAAACACCTCAGGTTACAAACGCTTCAGGTTACAAACTCCACTAACCTGGAAGTTACCTCAAGTTGAGAACTCGAGTCGAGAACAGAAATCGTGTGCTGGCGGCACAGCAGCAGTAAGAGGCCCCATTAGCAAAAGCACGCCTCTGGTTAAGAACAGTTTCAGGTTAAGAACGGACCTCCAGAACGAATTAAGTTCGTAACTAGAAGTACCACTATATAGTGTATGCTGGGGTGAGGAACTTTCTTCAGGTCAAGGTTCATATTCCATTCTGGGCAACCTTCAAAGGGTCACATGCCCATACCCTTCAAGCATTCCGATTTTCTGGAACATTCCTGGAATCACAGAATCCATCCCAGCTTCTGATTTGATCCTGGAATCTCACATTTTCCCACTTCTAGCACCAACACTGAGTTCAGGGAGGAGGAAGAACAGTGTTGGAAACTCAGATATATTAGCTAGGCGCCAGGGCTTAAACCAGGGCTACAGTCGCCAAAAAGGAATGCCAAGTTGCCATTTGGGGGGCAGACGGCTCCAAAGACGGCTCCAAAGACGGCTTTTTGGTTCCTCAAACTCATTCTGATTGTGCAGATAAACTAGAACAAATAGAATTCTACAGGATAGTGGCATTAGTGTATGAAATCAGTCCAGATCCAAGGATCCCCAGGCATGTACCTCCAGATGGTGGAGGTATCAGGAGCCATCTTGGTGCCTGGCCATCTTCACTTGGTCACAAGTGGCCAGTGGCCAGGTGCAAAACGCGCCTGGTGAATTTCAAATGCTGAGGATGAGCCAGAGCTTGTAGCTGGTGCCGGCACTTCAGTGGTGCCATACTCTCACGAGCCAGCTGGCTCCCGCGAGAGCGCAGCAACAAAAGATGCAGAGATGGAGAGACTGGTTGCACACAGTCGCAGTCTCTGATTGCTTGGAGAGGAGGGAGACTTAGGAGAGGAGGAGACTTAGGAGGGACCTTCAGCCCTTGCAACTGCCTCACTTGGGAAGAGTTAGAATCATTTAATCTAAAGAGCCAGAAGGTATCTAGTCCAACCCCCTGCAATGCTGGGCTCACTAGTGTGTGTGTGTGTGTGTGTGTGTGTGTTTTGTATTGCTGACCTACACCTGACTCTTGACAGATATATACATATTGCGCCCATACACAAACTACACACGCAGCACTCAAACACAGCTATGCAGGCACACAGCACCCCCCTCATACATGCATAAACATGCAGTCATATACTCATACATGCACAAACGCAGACACACAACCAGCATTTCTCCCCATATCCAGGCTGAGGAATTTAATCAGCAGATCTTAGCACAAAACACCACAGAGCTAAAATCAGATATAAAGATGGTGGAAATGATGCCTTTTAGACCTAAAGGCTTTATCTCCAATCATAGTACTGTGGTGCTGAGATTGGAGATAAAAGTTCTATTTGTTTGCTCTTTAAAGAGAAGACCAAGGGACGTTGTGTGTACATCAGGTGATAAAGCGTGATCTCTTTAAAAACACAGACAGAATGCTCTATATCCTGATCAGATCGGGAGACATGGTTGTGGGGGCTGACGGGTCACTTCCCATGTCTCAGTGGGCTGGATGTGGTCTATGACAACTTACACATGTTATGACATCACAGCACTGTGATGCTCTCAGTTTCTAATATGCAACATCAGCTGCAACTTGAGGGATATGGGTTAAATCCACCAAGTTGTGAAAGGACAATATGAATAAGTTGCACTAGGCATTTCAAAGTGGGAGAAGAAACACACTGCCACCATTTTGGGTGACAGCCGTGCATATATAATAATGTCCATGTCTGGCTTAGGGGTGAATATAGACAATATAGATTCATATAAAACGATAGCTTTTCCCCTTCCCAAGCCTAATTGCAGCAGTGGGGCACCATGTTGGCAACCCATGATGTAACTGCTTCATAAGTTGGTACACACACACACACATTCTGCAAAGCAGTGAGGATGGCAACCATCATCTAATAGAATATTACAAATCACTGGCTTATCAAGTCATCACACACATACACAATGACAAGTTAAAAAGGTAAAGGTAAAGGACCCCTGACAATTAAGTCCAGTCGCAAATGACTCTGGTGTTGTGGCGCTTATCTCGCTTTAATGGCCGAGGGAGCTGACGTTTGTCTGCAGACAGTTTTTCTGGGTTATGTGGCCAGCATGACTAAGCCGCTTCTGGCGAAACCAGAGCAGTGCACAGAAACGCCGTTTACCTTCCCACCAGAGCGGTACCTATTTATCTACTTGCACTTTGATGTTCTTTCAAACTACTAGGTTGTCAGGAGCTGGGACAGAGCAACGGGAGCTCACACTGTTGCAGGGATTCGAACCGCCGACCTTCCGATCAGCAAGACCTAGGCTCAGTGGTTTAGACCACAGCGCCACCCGCGTCCCTGTAATGGCAAGTGACCACTTGGTAGACAGTTGCCTGTATCCTCCTTTGGAAAGCCAGCTATTTGTAATGCCTTGCCAAATTTTTGGGAAATTTTTACCATGCATCTTCATACTATCATAACTCTGGGAAACCAGTGGAGAAATACTGTCCTCATCACATGACAGGATGTTACAGGCAATCTGCCAGGTGAGCAAGTATTTATATGCCCACTGTGATCTCAGCTGGTTAATACAAAGTTGCCTGGGCACTGAGATCTCTGCAAGAGGTCCTCCTCCTTCAGGCAACCCCACCACTTAATACGTGTTCTGTGCCCTACACAAACTTCTATCAATACTCATTTATCAAGTTTCTATCTGCCTACCACCTCCCGTTTACGATGCATGTTAATCCTTAAAAAGAAGCAGAATGCTGGATTTTCAGCATTCAGCACAAATGCTCTAGCCACAACTGTTCTGCATCTGTCTTAAGCAAGGCGGCAAACCAAAGTCTGCTATCACTTGAACCTTGTAGGGTGAATGTGTTTTCATCATTACTTACTTGCACATTTGTTTTTCAGGGCCAACGTACACGATCATTTTATATGATAGAAGCTACATTTCACCTCATGATAAACAGTGACTATCAACTCATTGTTTTGCAAAAGCATTACCCTAAACACATTACCACGGATTGCTCTTCCTTATCACATCCTGGCTGGCCTCCTTTTAGTTTGGTAGCGAGCCGGCACGATAAAAAGAGAATGATCTATGATAGCAGATCCTCCGTGATAACAACCTGACACAATCAAGCAATAAAATGATAGCCACCGTTTATCATGCAGAAAAGAGGAAATGCCATCACATAAAACAGATTAGGAAAATGAGCACTCCATTCCCAGCTAACAAAGACAAAAATCCCAATTCCAACTGTACTGCATAAGCTTATGTTATGCTTCCCCCACCATATCCCCTAGCCTTGGCAGTGCACAAGCATCCATTCAGTGCTATTTTTCTAGAAAAAGAGGTGCCAAAATTACAATGAACACCTCCTTTGTTCTCTTTGAATAGCAATGGTGCTCACCTGAGAGGCACAGGAACTAAGTTCCCTCGAGTTCCAGCTGAAAGAAACCTCTGCATCTCTCTCATGTTCACACCTTCAGCAATAGACAACATCATTGAACAAAGTGTTGTTGTTGTTGTTGTTGTTGTTGTTGTTATACCACCCCCCTTTATCTGAAGATCTCACAGCAGTTTACAAGATAAAAATGCAGGATAAAAACACAAAACCAAAACAAGGCAATAACACCTCCAATTAAAAAGGTTGCAGAACATTAAGTGTACAATATCATAGATTGTACAATAATAAAATATTATAGGCCTGGTTGAAGAGCAGTGTTTTCACCTGGTGCCTAAAGCTGTATAATGATGGCACCAGACGAACCTCTGTGGGAAGAGTATTTCACGAGTGGGGAGCCACGGCAAAAAAGGCTCGTTCTCATGTTGTCACCCTCCAGACCTCTCATGCACAAAGAAGTGCTTCAGAAAATGATTGCAGAGTAATGTAATGTAATGTAACGTAACGTAATGATTGTCTAGTATAAGTTGATAAGAGTCATTGAGGGACCTCTCCCCTGGCTCAATCTGGTCAGGAGGTGAAGAAATCAGCATCAGAGATCATGTAACATATTGGTAGAATATTATCTTGGAAGATGTTTAGCAGGGCCATGTGCTGGTCCCAGGGGGAGATTACCATGGGGCGAGGTCCAGGACCTGGGTCGCAGGTCTGTAGACTGTCCTCCACGGGCGAGGCAGGGTCCGAAGCAAGGAGCCGGGCAAGGACGGGAACTCTGGAGGAACAGGTCTGGGTGCTGGCCGAAACAGCTCTTCAACGACGTTGCTCCCACAACCTGGGACCAGGCTGACTGGCCTTTATCTTCTCTGAGGCCAGGGGCGGTCCCGGCCCCCAGGTGACCCGCCTCTCCTGGCCTTAAGGCGAGCACTCCTCCTGGAAGAAACCAGTTCCCTCCGCCTCTCTGCCCTGACCCTCTGCAGCTCAGGAGAGGCTGGAGGGTTACTGGACCCAGGAGGAGACTCGCCTTCCCCTGACAGGGCTGGGAGAGGTGCACCTGTAGGCAATGTGTCCTCAATCCCCTCCGGAGCCAGAGTAGATTCACATGGTGCCTGAGGATCCGGCACAGGTGCAGGTGCCTCAGAGTCAAGGCCCTGCCCCAGCCTAGCCAGCCCTGGAGGCGGGGACTCCTGTGCAAGCTGGAGTTCCTCCAGTTCGACCTCTGAATCGGATTCCCAGGCCATCACAGGCCAGTTCTGGGGTGACATCTAATACTTGCTTAGTTATTTTGCATATTTCTTGTATGATTGATATCCAGAAGAGTTGGCTTTCGGGACATTCCCACCACATGTGGAGGTATGTGCCTGTGGAGGTGCATCCTTTCCAGCATTTTCGTGAGGTTCCTGAGCATATTAGCGCTAGTTTCAGTGGTGTTAGGTACCATCTGTAAGTGAGTTTCAGAGTGAGCTCTTTCCTTTTCACTGATATGGATTTAAAGGGAGGTTTAGACCACATTCTGGTCCACTGAGTGGGGTTAATCTCATAGCCTATCTCGTTCTCCCATTGTTTTTTGATTACATTGAGGGGGTTTGTGGGATTTTGGAGGAGTATTTTGTATACTGTGGATACCATCCCTTTGCCGTGTCCCTTTGTTAATAGGAGATGTTGGTAGAGTATTAAATTATACTATGGTAGATGGGTGGGCACCCACTTGCTCAAATGATTCATGAGGGCAGCTGAACCTTTAACATACTGTGAACCCCATCTCTTCTGGTGTAACTGGCTACAACTTGAATGGCTTAGATCAGCAGTTCTCAGCCTGTGGGTCCCGTGATGTTGTTGGACTACAACTCCCATCATCCCTGAGCTCTGGCCTTGCTAGCTAGGGGTGATGGGAGTAGTAGTTCAACAACACCTGGGGACACACAGGTTGAGAAAGGTTGGCTTAGATGGAGGTTATGCTAGAGTTGCGTACACCTCCTGCAGAATTTATAATGAGCCTTTTCTAACACAATTTCCTCCAAGGTGCTCCCTTATCAAAACCTGATCCCTTTTCTAATGCAATGAGTAGGAGTCTAGTTGATTAAAAAAAACAATAATATGGGAGGGGAGAGGCCTAATTTATTGAATTTCCCTTCTTCAATGCCTTTGTGCTGTATGGAAATTGCCAGCAGTTTTGCCATCTGGCCGCTTGCTCTCTCTGCCCACTGCTTCTCTGAGCAGGGAAATAGGTAGGTGGGAAATGTGTCTCGTGCATTCTCAAAAATACAGGCGCACATAATGAAACAAAGTGATTTTTAAAATTTATTTAAAGAAGAGGAAAAAGCCATACCATCAGTCTTGTGACAGCTGGCCCCTAAGGAAATGGTAAAGAACCTATTAGTGAAGAAGGAAAACTCAATGCCCAATAATCCTTCTGAAGTTTTATCAAATGCTGCTAGGGAGTCTCCTATGATTCTCAGGTCAGACAGGGCAAGGCAGCTGGGAGTCTAGGAAGCCAAACTTCCAAGATAGCACGGCTGGGGTTTTTCCCCCTGTCCAATTTAAAGCAAAGAGAGGATTCTCTGTTTTACAGGTGATTGACGCGTGCAACAATATTATAGAGCTGCACAGTCGATAACCACAAAGCAAAACCCCTGCACAAAAAGTAGCACAACAAAATGTGCACTGGATTCATTAATGGAGCATTAAATCAGAAGGAAGGAAGGGAGGGAGGGAGGGAGGGAGGGAGGGGCTAAGAAGTGGCCTGGAAAAGGCAATGGCTGGTTAGTTGGAATCCTGAACATACATACATACATACATACATACATACATACATACATACATAATTTAATTTGTCGGTAGCCTTTCCATAGTTAAAAAGATGCTCAATGCAGCTTGCGACATGAAAAAAGCTACACAATTGCAAAGATAGCAAAAGTAGTCATAAATGATAAATAAAACATCAAAAGTGCACAACCAAATGGAAACAATGTCCACCTAAATCATGGTAACATCTAAAATAAAGATACAAAAAATGTAATACAGTGGTACCTCGGGTTAAGTACTTAATTCATTCTGGAGGTCTGCTCTTAACCTGAAACTGTTCTTAACCTGAAGCACCGCTTTAGCTAATAGGGCCTCCTGCTGCTGCCACGCCGCCGGAGCACGATTTCTGTTCTCATCCTGAAGCAAAGTTCTTAACCCGAGGTAATATTTCTGGGTTAGTGGGGTCTGTAACCTGAAGCGTATGTAACCCGGGGTACCACTGTATAACTAACAGCAACAATGCCCCGCCCCAACAAACACCCCTAAACAGTACCCCAGCCCAAGAGTCTGTTCAGGAGCCTCAGCTTTTGTAGCCAGGTGGAAAAAGGCCTGAAGGCAAGCAGGTCTTCTAGGACTCTCAGCCAAGATGGTCTCCATGATTCATTTCACAATGCAACATTATGTTGCAGTTCCCACTTGTACTCTCGATCCCTGTTAGGTGTTTATATCTTCAAGATTTCCAGCCACTCCACAATTCTGCAAACCTGAAGGTTTCCCCTATCATGCTGACAACTCCCTCTTATTTCACAGTAGCATTATGCTTGGCTAGACAAGAGTTTGGAATTGCCAGATTAAGAAATGGGATCGATAATGGGAGGTTTCATATTAAATAAAAGAAAACATAAAAATCTATTTGTATTCTCTTGCCAAATGGTGCTCAGTAACTACTGGTTTAGAGAACAGTAAATGCAGAATCCTGAAATACTTCCAGTCCCCAGAGGTTCACTACTAGAACACATACACCTTTGTGTTACAGGCTGTTCACGTTACATACAGTGGTACCTTGGTTTAAGAATAGCTTAGTTTATGAACAACTTGGATTAAGAACGCTGCAAACCCGGAAGTAGGTGTTTTGGTTTGTGAACTTTGCCTTGGAAGCAGAACACGTTCCGCTTCCTGTTGAGTGTGTTCCATTTGTAAATTGAGTCCCCTGCTGCTATGGGAAAGCACGCCTTGGTTTAAGAATTTCTTGGTTTAAGAACGGATTTCCAGAACGGATTAAGTTCGTAAACCAAGGTACCACTGTATTCTGTTTCTGAACTTCAGGAAGAGTGCCTGTCATCACGTAGTCAAGCCAGTAAAACCCACACTCAAGAGGAAAGGTAGCACCAGACTTGGGACGAACCCCAAGGTTTTAGGGATCTTTTTTACAAAAAGGATTCGTAAGAGGGAGACCTCCAAAAAGTCTGATAAGATCTCCGTGGCATGGAATGCAGAGACTGAGCGAGGAAGGTGTGACTAGAATGCAATGGCTGGAAAGGTAGGAGGAAAAAGACATAAAAATGAGACAGAGAACACCATTTCTCCATGTGGATATGTGATTTCCTGGTTCATACTGAGAAGCCATTTTTAGATGCTCCCAAGGATGCGAGGAAAGCTGCTTAGAGAAATCAATTGAGAACTCCAAGACTTGAATGTAATGAATTTGAGCACCTGTTGGGTATCCCCAACCCCACCTCCACAAAACAGCAAAGATTAACTTGAAAGAGAATACAGTGGAACCTCGGGTTACATATGCTTCAGGTTACAGACTCCGCTAACCCAGAAATATTACCTCGGGTTAAGAACTTTGCTTCAGGATGTGAACAGAAATCGTGCAGCGCAGCAGCAGCAGGAGCCCCCATTAGCTAAAGTGGTGCTTCAGGTTAAGAACAGTTTCAGGTTAAGAATGGACCTCCACAATGAATTAAGTTCTTAACCCGAGGTACCACTGTACTTCCTGCTCTTTCTAACTCAGGCCTTATTCAGTGTGAAACGTTTGACCCTGCTAAAGCAAATTCCAATGCAAATTCAGTTCATTGTCCCCATACTGCAAAGTGAAACGGATTGGGACTGGTAAAAAATTTTACACTGAATACTGAAGGCCAGTGGTATTCAAAAACCCTGCAGTGTTGTTCTATGGCAGGGGTCAGCAACCTTTTTCAGCCATGGACCGGTCCACTACCCCTCAGACCATGTGGTGGGCCAGATTATACAGTGGTACCTCTGGATGCGAACGGGATCTGTTCCAGAGCCCCGTTCGCATCCTGAACAGAACCTAAGACGCGACGGCGCGTCTGCGCGGGTCGCGTTTCTGCGCATGTGCATGACATCATTTTGAGCGTCTGTGCATGCGCGAGCAGCGAAACCTGGAAGTAACGCGCTCCGTTACTTCTGGGTTGCTGCGGAGCACAACTTGAACGCGCTCAACCCAAAGCACATTCAACTCGAGGTATGACTGTATTTGGGGAAAAAATATATGAACAAATTCCTATGCGCCACAAACAACCCAGAGATGCATTTGAAATAGAAGGACACATTCTACTCATGTAAAAACAGGCTGAATCCCGGACCGTCCACGGGCCGAATTGAGAAGGTGATTGGGCAGCATCCGGCCCCCGGGCCTTAGTTTGCCTACCCCTGTCCTATGGTGTTTGACCGTTTTGGCATATTAGAGGCTGAGGGACTGCAACAGTCCCACAATTAGACCCAGCACTTTTATTCCCAGATTGCAGGCAGTGCTGAAAGTCTGTGCTACTTTCATTTCTGATTCCCGCTCATTTGTTCTGAGAAATGAATGGGCCCAAGGAAGGAGAGAGTATTTTTCCCTTCCTCCTTCTTGCAGTGAGACTCTGTTGCTGAGAAAATAGGTCATGTTTATTGCCTGCAAAGAGACACATCAAATTGTTTTGCATCAGCTCCCTCGAAACAAGGAAGACAAACACATCTCTTAAGAAAATATGAGCCTTTCCAAAGCTCTAACCAAGTTTTCCAAGTGACAGGACTCTGCCCTATTGCTCATATTGATGCTGTGATGCCTTTTAGATAAATGTGTATTTCAGTTTGTGGGAGTGATGCCCCCCCCCCATTAGTGGAGCCTAGTCTACCTCAGTATGTAACCTGAAGCGTATGTAATCCAAGGTACCACTGTATAGTGGTACCTCGGTTTAAGAACAGCCCTGTTTACAACTATTCGGTTTAAGAACTCTGCAAAACTGGAAGTAGTGTCCCGGTTTGTGAACTTTACCTCAGTCTAAGAATGGAAGCCAAACGGTGGAAGGGCACCAGCAGGGAAAGCTTCAGTTTAAGAACAGTTTCGGTTTAAGAACAGACTTCCGGAATGGATTAAGCTTGTAAACCGAGGTACCACTGTACCTCCGCTAACCCAGACTCCGCTAACCCAGAAATAGTACCTCAGGTTAAGAACTTTGCTTCAGGATGAGAACAGAAATTGTGCTCCAGCGGCGTGGCAGCAGCGGGAGGCCCCATTAGCTAAAGTGGTGCTTCAGGTTAAGAACAGTTTCAGGTTAAGTATGGACCTCTGGAACGAATTAAGTACTTAACCTGAGGTACCGCTGTACTAGCGGTTTTACTTCTATACCATCCAAAATGCCACCACTACAACTGAAGTACTCCCATTTGGCTCTCAGCTGACCCTCCCAATGATCCACAATGCTGAGGAAGAAATTGTTAAATTCCACACCCTTTGGCATTAGAGTGTTGGGCTAGGACCTGGCAGGCCAGGGTTCATACCTCCACTCAGACACAAAGCTCACTGGGTGACCTTTTGGCCAGTCACTGTATCTCAGCCTAAACTACCTCATGGGGTTGTTGTGAGAATAATTTGGAGAGGAGAACCATGTACACCGTGGTCCTCAGAGGAAAGGTGGGATATAAGCATAGTAATAACAACTACTAATAAAGTACTAATAAAGGAGTATAAAGAATACACCAACACAACTATTTCAGTCTGAAACAACATGAGTATTTACTCCACAGCTGGGGAAATAGTCATCCTTGGCATTTTGTACCGTCGTACCTCCATTTATGTAACCCCAGGTTACGTAAAATTTGGATGCGCACGCAGCAAACCCAGATGTATTTTACTGGGTTTCGTCACGCATGCATGCACAGAAGTGGTCCTCAGGTTGCAGAAACCTCAGGATCCAACCGTACCTCCGGAATGGATCCCTTACACAACCAGAGGTACCACTGTAGTTTCCTCCAGTATTGCTTGGATTATCCTGTGGTAACCAAATCCGGGAGCTGATTCACATCTCACTTTTTTCTTTCTTTTTTCCCCTTCACTGGACATACGGTTGTACCTCGGAAGTCGAACGGAATCCATTCCAGAAGTCCGTTCGACTTCCAAAACATTTGAAAACCAAGACGCAGCTTTCAATTGGTTGCAGGAAGCTCCTGTAGCCAATCAGAAGCTGCGTTGGATGTTTGGGTTCCAAAGAACGTTTGCAAACCGGACCACTCACTTCCAGGTTTGTGGCGTTTGGGAGCCAAAACGTTAGAGTCGCAAGGCGTTTGTCAACCAAGGTACGACTGTACTTCCTAAGGTGTTTAACCTCAAATGTGTGAACAGTAAGAGAGGTCAAACTTGTGTTTGCAAACACTTATATGAGATGTGCCCAAGACAGCCAGGATTGGCTTTCTGTCAAATTCAAGTTTGCTATTAGATTATGTGAGTACAGGTCTTGAATTCAGCCAGTATTCAGCAGTGACTTCCAAAACAAAATATTTGTCTTGGCACCCTCCAGATGCTAGAAAATACAATTCCCATCGTCTGTGACCACTGGTAATGCTGGCTAGCGCTGATGGGAGCTGGTCTACAACATCTGAAGGGCAGCTCATTGGGTTAACCTGGTTTATTATTTATTACGTTTACGTATATACCACCTTTTTCTGAAAGCAGTTCAAGATAGTGTTCATTGTTCTCCACTCCACAATTTATTCACACAACAACTTAGGTTAGGCTGAGAATAGTGACTGGTGCAAGGTCACCCAGTGAACTTCATGGCTGAGTGAGGATTCTAACCCTGGTTTCCCAGGTCTTAGCCCAGGGGTCGGCAACCTAAGGCCCATGGGTCACAAGCGGCCCACA
Organism: Podarcis erhardii; assembly: GCF_964252035.2. Classification (NCBI taxonomy): domain Eukaryota; kingdom Metazoa; phylum Chordata; class Lepidosauria; order Squamata; family Lacertidae; genus Podarcis; species Podarcis erhardii. Next base: position 22,617,128 of record NC_138515.1, on the reverse strand, counting down.
GGGGTCGTTTAACTGACCCACGAGCCACCTGCTTGGTGAGTCCTCGTGGACTGCGCTAAACTGGCACAGTGCGGGGACTCGCTTTCGTGGCACCGGAAACTGTGTATGCACAGACACAGATGTTGGAAATGCAATCCGGCCCATGGAGGGATCTCCGCTGGAGTGAACTGGCCCAGGCAAGGTAAACCTTGACGACCCCTGCTCTAACCATTGCAGCACACTGGCTCTGAACCAAGCTTTAGTCTCCAAGTCTGTTCTTTTACAGCTAGGAAACTGTAACCAGAGGAGCAAGAGATTCCAGGGCAGAGGCCACACGACTCTGAAGCTAGCATGGTTGGAGACAGCTGTCATTATATGAATGATGCCCTGGCACTTGGGCCACCACAGCTTGTTTTAAAGAAATTCTCCATGTGAACACAGAGTTAAAAATTTTCACCACACAGTTTTCCTGCTGGTATTCATCAGAAGGTAATGGATGCACTGTTCTTTTTTTAAAAAAATCCCTAGGAAATCAGCTGGTTTGATCCTAGAAAACACCAAAAAATGACACAAATCCACAGTGCTGCCTTTCCCAGTGTCCATTGATGCCATGAACTCCACTTTGGCTGACTGTCATGCCCAACTAATGAGGAACCAAAAGAGCAAAGACCGCAAACCTTTCTTTTCACAGGGAGGACCCGGCATGGACCACTTTTCATCTGCTGATACCACAGGGCGGAGCCTCTCCACAGCAGCTTAACACATAAACCGAACCTCTATTTGCAGGCTGTGTGTGAGAGAACCTTCCAAGCAGCCTAATGTCGAGGAAAGGGGGACACACACACACACACTTCCAAGGACAGATTTCCACAACTGGACTTAGCAGAATGCCATCATAGAGACATATCCAACTCCTGGAACAGATCTGCAGCAAAAACCAAAACTTTACTAATATGCAGATTTCTTCCGCCCCCCATGTATCCATTCTAAGCACACTTTCGACTGTTTCTCATTGAAATCTCATTCCATCTTGAAGCAATCTTTTCGCAGCAGGTGTATTTCATCTCCCATCTCAATGTGGGGAGGCCAACTCTGCGCAACAAAGAAATCACACGAGCGAGCCCCATAAGCAGTCAGGTAGACAGAGAAAGAGAGAGAGAGAGAGAGAAAGTCACCTTCGCTGGGATGTGATCATGTGCGGCCCTCGCTTCAAAGCCACGGGGGCGCACGTATTGTGAACCGCATCACGACAGACCCACAACCACACTCCCGAGCATGGCAAACGCCTCCATGCGCCCCGAGTGCTGCGCACGCCCACCCACTCAATCCCACGCGGTGCCCTCCTACTACTCTAGAGGGAGGGGGAATCAATTTTATATATATATAAAATTATCCTATACATGCTCTACAGACACCAACAAGTGCACTTTGTGTCGCCCTCCTTTCTGGGTTCCTAAACTCGGGGGGGGGGGGGAACTTTCCTAGTGGGACTGGAGAAGGAAAAAAATGCCCACCAAACACACACACACACACACACACACACACACACACACACGGAGCTAGCTCCTGCGCCGAAAAGCCCTCCTTACGTTTCCATGCTTCCTTCCTAGCTATCTGCCACCATAAGCCACCACCTCCTTCTCTCTCATTCCGCAGCCGATACCCCAAGGTTCCCGGAGAAAACCCCCTCTCCCCACGATCCAACCGCCCGTCCTCTGCCTCACCTCGTTCTCCCTCCGTCCGCCTCTCCGTGGCACCGCTATCCGAGCTAGGAGTAGCAAGATCCACGCAAGCTGCCGCCCGGAGACACCCTCTCCATCCAATGCATTATGATCTCGGTGCGTGCGGATATATATTATCTTGACGCGCGTGTGTGCGCGCGAGAGAGAGGGAGAGAGAGCCGAGTTCTTTGGATTGAGGACGCCGCTAGTATTCCGTCCACCAGGTCTTGGATCCTCTATTTGTTTCGCAGGAGGAGAAATAGCGAGCGAGGGAAGGAAAGGGGCTTGATGGGGAGGGTGGGAGGAGGAGATCGGCGGTGCGGCTGAGGGGGAGGAGAAGGGGGATCGCGCAGGCGCAACCGGGGGACCCTAAGCGCCCGCTCGGGCGTGCGTCGCAGCTCCGTTGCGCTTCGCACCTCCTGTGTCCTGGAAGCAGGGGAGGCGCGGCCCTATAGGGGAAGGGGGCGTGGCGTCGTGCGCCCAGGCTGAGGGGTCTCGTCTGGGTTCCTGCACGCCTGGCTCTCGCTCGCTCCTTAGCATCGCCTTGTGCCCTGGGGAGTTACCTCCAGCGCTTTTCTTTCTCTCTCCCTCCCCCGCTTCCTTTTGTGCCAAGCGATGCGCTGTCCCCTTCTCACCTGCTTCCAGGACTTCCCACCCCCATTTGGTAAGGATGCGCGAGACCCTTTCCGGGGAACTGAAATCCCGCTTGCCTTGGCTTTATTCAAAGAGAGATCAGGAGGGAGAGAGGTGTTTCTAAGCGCATGGCACGGCTCAGCGTAAGATTCCGGTTCCGGCTATAGCATGTCTTCCTATAGAAGGCATATATGTATATATATTTAAAGGGGAGGGGATGAAAGTCAACCCTTCAGTGGCGATGGAGAAAGGTTGCTTCCAGTTGCTCCCTTCTGGGTCCGATTTTAAGGCCAAACCAGAGGCGCGTACAATGCATCAATTCGCTTTGGAGGAAAGTAGGTTGGGCAATTGCGCAGCTCGGGCTTCTCCAGGGAAAGGCACGTGGGGAGAGTGAATTATGGAGCTTTGTGTGAGCACTTGTTTCTTGGACCGCTAACCTGTGCTGCACGGAAACGCCACATTATCGTGGCTGGCACGGAGCTTTGTAGTCTCTCATCGTGAAGCATGACAGCGTAGGTTTGGCCCTCTAACCCTTTAGTTGCTTTCACAAAGGGGTCTTTAACCTTTTCCACAAAAGGTTCTTTAACCCCCGCCCCCCACCCAGCGCCAACAGTGGCACAAGCTTGGGTAGAATTCTTGCATAGGATATTTACACATTTTTCTCCATTTGGATTTCTCTCTGGAGGTTCCTCCCTGCCTGAAGTTGTTGCAAAAGCATTTTTTAATTTGCTCCAAGAAGGAACAGCAACACACACACACACATTTCTGCATCTGAGGAATCATCTGATTCAGATACAGTGGTACCTCGGGTAAAGAACTTAATTCGTTCTGGAGGTCCGTTCTTAACCTGAAACCGTTCTTAACCTGAGGTACCACTTTAGCTAATGGGGCCTCCCACTGCCGTCACACGATTTCTGTTCTCATCCTGAAGCAAAGTTCTTAACCCAAGGTACTATTTCTGGGTTAGTGGAGTCTGTAACCTGAAGCATCTGTAACCCAAGGTACCACTGTGCTCATGCTTAGTACCAGAGGTCTCTGTATCAGATGCCTAGGTTCCTGCCTTGCTCTTCACCCTGTTTGTTTCATTTCATTTCACATTTATTTTGCACATCGCCTTTCTGGACACAAGGCAGTTTATAAGCCATAGAAACAGCAAAATACACGACAAAGATCACACATCCTCCAGTCCAATACAGAAAAAGTCCTAATAAAAGACTTGTTGCCCCCAGAGCCAGAGGAGCAGAAGATGGTGAACTAGGCATGATCTTCAGGGGTGTCTATGAATTGCCCAGCTAGCTGCCCTACTCAGGAGGAGGAGGAAATGCATGCAAGCACCCTCCTGGATCAGGGTCCATCTGAGAGCCTCCAGTTCCTATATAAGATCTTGGACAGAGTTGCATCATTGCTGAAACAGCAGTTCGAGGCTCCCCGTGCCCTGAACTGGGGAAAGGGATGCTGCCTCAAATGGCACATATGCCCACTCCAAAACTGATCTTCACTTTCTCCGAGTGAAATTGGCAGGCAGGCAGAACAGGAGGTGGGGCACTGCAAACAATAGCGGAACAGAATGGGGGAAATCTGCTCATCTAGCTCTCCAGTTCTGCACTCTGGTTCCTATGGGTGTGAGCATCGTCAACGTTGCTGGCCTTTACATTCAAAACCTGGTGCCTGTGAAAAGTTATTCATTCATAGGGCAATATCAGGGCCTGTAGGGTTACTGGATGTGCCTTATTCAATTAGTAATAAAAAATAAAATAAAACCCTCTTTTTAAGAGCTGGTTCAGACATGCAAGCACATCACCTGATTACATCAGTGCAGAGGAATCACTTGGCGGATGCAAAGCATTCTATTCAAGGTGCTGGGAGATGCTGTGAATGTTCTCTCTGTGGTTTAGGGTATTTCATGGTTCACACAAGCATGCAAGTCACCACAACAAGACAGCTAAGTGCTATATATGTAAACCAGCCCTAATAATTATAATTCACGTGTGCTCTGTATTTCACTGCCTGTATGCTGCATCTAATCTTTTAATAATTCCACACAGGAACACTGCACAGCTACAATTGCTGCTTATTATGTGCACTGCTTGCCACTCTTTCATTTTCATCTGAATGTGTTGTCTTTGGTAGTGGGGTATTTGATGCATTAGTGCCATTTGTTTATTTTATGTCGACAATTTTATGTAACGCTAAATTATAATGGCCTTTAAGCCGTGCACAAGGAGCGCAATGCAAAAATCAGTTAAAACTATCAAAACAGAATCCAGTTTAAATACTGCTGGAATAATAATAAAAAGGGGGATCCAGCAGGTGCTGGTGGTTCAGTGGGTAGAGCAGAGGGGGCAGAGCTGTTGGGCCTCAGCTAGAAGGGACTTCCGTGAAACTGGTCTCACAATACTGAACACGCAACTCTGGGTGGATGTGATATGTCTATCCTATTTCTACAGCAAGTCTCCTTGAGCAGTGGCTGGGCCAGAACAGCAGGGGACAATTCCTTGATTAGTTCTGGTTTTTTATGCGTTAACCACAGGGAAGCCAATTTGTCCCTGGTACCCATGTCACTTCCTCAAAATTCCAGATTTGCTCCTCGGCCACAGAAGGTTGGTGACCCCTGTCCCAGAGCAAATGAAACAGAAGATGGCCTTCGTTAGATCAGTAGATATGAATGGAACATATTATATGCTACAGTCGTACCTTGGAAGTCAGACGGAATCCATTCCCGAAGTCCGTTCGACTTGCAAAACGTTCGGAAACCAAAGCGTGGCTTCTGATTGGCTGCAGGAAGATCCTGCAGCCAATCGGAAGCCGTGGAAGCCCCGCCGGATGTTCGGGTTCCAAAAGAACATTCGCAAACTGGAACAGCCACTTCTGGGTTTGTGGCGTTCGGGAGCCAAAACATCCGAGTAACAAGGTGTTCAGGATCCAAGGTATGCCTTGGGTGCCCCATTATCTTTTGTCAAGCACTGAGTACCCCAGGGCAAAGGTTAAGCAGATGTGTGCAAAAAGTCTGAGCTGCATCGCCCTCTTAGAACCATCTGGCTTGTTTGTGCGCTCCAAGCCAGGCCTTATATGGAGCGCATTCAGACACTCGATTCGAGTTCAGGCAGCAAAACCAGGAAATTTATCAAGCCTCTGGTGGCTTGCCAGACATGCTGATGGGTTGAGTTCAGCTTGGTGCTCACAAACTCTGCAAGCTCCCAAGTATGTGAAACATTTGGAATGTAAATGCGTTACATAAATAACAGCCGTATCGCTGTTGATATTAATTCAAGTCTGGTCTTTGGTGCAGTATATCAGAGACGGGTTTTAGCTCATCGGTAGAACCCATGTGTCAGAGAGCTGGCAAGGAAAACAGGTTATCCAGCCAGTCCCTGACATGCTTTGCATGCAAAAGGGGCCCCAGGTTTAATCCCCAGCAATTCCAGTAAGGGATGGGGGGGGGGAAACCTGTCTGAAACCTGGGGGAACTGCTGACACTTAGACATAACACTGAGCCGGGTGAACCGATGCTCTGACTGCACTATACAGTGGTACCTCGGGTTACGTACGCTTCAGGCTACAGACGCTTCAGGTTACAGACTCTGCTAACCCAGAAATAGTACCTCGGGTTAAGAACTTTGCTTCAGGATGAGAACAGAAATTGTGCTCCGGCGGCGTGGCGGCAGTAGGAAGCCCCATTAGCTAAAGTGGTCCCTCAGGTTAAGAACAGTTTCAGGTTAAGAACAGACCTCCGGAATGAATTAAGTACTTAACCCGAGGGACCACTGTACATCTAAAGCAGCCATGGCTTTAGTCACCCCAAAGGATCTTGGGAACTGTAGTTTGTTTCGTGTGCTGAGAGATGTTAGGAGACACCTGTTCCCTTATGGAATTACAATTCTCAAGAGTGGTTTAATAGTCAAGCCCTCTTCCCAGGGAATTCTGGGAATTGTAGTTCTGTGAGGGGAACAGGGGTCTCCTAACAGCTCTCAGCACCCTTTACAAACTAAAGTACCCAGGATCCTTTGGAGGAAGCCATGACTCCTTAAAGGTGTGTGATAACGCATTAAATCAGGCATGTCCAAAGTCCTATTCAGGGGCCTAATTGATTTAATCTGGCTCCGGTGGCAGTATATGTCCTGGGGTAAAATCCTAAAAAAAGCTCAGCTACTTCAATCCTAAAAGAAGCCCAACAACTTTGGGGTAAAATTGTAAAAAAAAACCTCAACAACTTTGGTCGGCCCTCACGCATGTTCACTTCATCAAATCTGGCCCTCTGAAAAAAGTTTGGGCACCCTGCATTAAATGTATAGTACAAACAGGACCTCAGGATTAACAGGATTAACAGGATTCCCCACGTTGCCTTTGCTATAATGTTTCTGTTTTATACATGCTTTCGTTTGAACGCATGTAGAGTTCCTTTCTTCTTTCAATACCCCCCACACACCCATTTTTTGCTTGATTTGTCGTTAAGGAGCTTGCACTGATCCAAAAAGGTCAGGATCTGGCCCTACATTTACCATTTCTCTCACAGATAATTTACAGGTTAGAGCATTACCACTTTGTGTGCGTTATCTTCTTGTCAGACTCAAATCTGCCTACAACCCACACACAAGCTCACTATTTGTTAACAAGTGAATTGCTTGCAAAAAGGCTTCGTTGTCGATATCAGGCACTGAATGCTCTTTCTCAAGCCGGCCTCTCCATCCACATCCATTCAAGACACCTGAGAAACAAACAAATGGAAGGCTCTTATGAGGGCAGAGGACATTCTTTGTCTGCAATACTATTCACTCTTCTTCTACTCCTTGGTTGGAGTACCTCAGTTCTAGAAACGGCCTTTTGTCATTCCTCCGCCACCGCAAAACATTTCCTATAAGAAGGACAAGTGCCACCATACCTTATTTTCTCTGATGAAAACAGAGACATTCTATTTAATAATAATAATTTTACTATTTATACCACTACACCACCATTTCCCCGAGAAAACCCTTTAATCCCTATTTTATTTTATTCTTTGGCAGATTTACAAAAAGAAAAACACACACCAATAAATAAATATTAGAATGGGGCAAGATTACACAGGGACACACAAAGCATTTTTTAATTTTTTTTAAAAAAGACTCCTTGCACTCCACTCTGCTCCTCTTTTCTTCCTGCCCAGGGTGGCCCTGCCCCTCAGAGCCTGTGTGTCACGTGCCACAGGGCCTCATCTGTGGTGGCCTCTCCTCCTGCTCTCCAGCAGCTGCTACAAACTGCCCTTGGGAGAAGCTTGGCAGCGGCAGCCATTTAGAGGCAATGAGATGCTCCCTCAACGCTTGGGTCAAGCGTCGGCTCATCCTTCTCCCTGAGCTCAGCAGGTAGCACTGCCAGGGGAAATAGGGACATTCTGGGATCAAATCAGAAGCCGAGATGGCTTTTGTAATTCCGGGATTGTCTCTGGAAAATCAGGACACTTGGAGGGTATGCTTGCAGGCTTCCCACAGGCTACTGTAAGAACAGTTTTTTGGCTTTTGGTGCGACCCAGCAAGACCCTTCTGATGTTCTTATGACAGTATTTTTTGAAATCCCCTCTCCCTTCCCCCTGCCACATTTGAGTCCATGTGGTTGCTGTTTTCAGTTTCCTTATACACCTCGCTCCTCTATTTATTAGCCACCTCCTTTATTTTCTAAAGAGGATTTAAAAAAATAAAAAATCTCATGCAGCAGAAGCAAAGTGGAAGGATAAGGAAGATGGATCTCATGTCTCAGTCCCAAAGGTCTGGATGAGACTGCTTGCTTGCCGTTTCAAGGAAACCCAGCGAGGGAGCAGACTTTTCTTCTTGAAGTGTGGGTGGCCTTGTGTCGTTCGCATGAAGAAACAGAAACGGCAGGGGCTATTTTTAGCCTAAAGTAGGCCAGCCAGCCCCAGAAAAAGTTTTACTAGGAAGAATATTTTTTTAAACTGGGGGAGGGGAAAACGTGGAGATGGGAAAACGGAACAGAACGAGAAGCAGAAAAAGAAAGAGACATAACGGAAAGGGGTTCCACATCACAAACACGAGCAGGGTAGAAGGGGAGCTTCTCTAGACAAGCTAGTCTTTGTGTTCTAAGGAACCCAATAAGTAAATATGAAATGTTCCTTCTTTAAACATAGGATTAACTCTCAGAATGGTTACCTTTGCGGGTGGTAATATTTTGCAAAGGAGGCTCCTGTTAACCTCTCTCTAACATACACACATTAAAAAAGAAACTCTGCCTGCCAGATTGTGTTTTTTCAGACCTCCAAGTGTCCCTATTTTCCAGGGACAATCTCAGGTTTACGTACAGAAGCTGTTCCAGTTTCTGATTTGGTCCCAGACTCCTGCATTTCCTTAGGATGTTCCTATTTTCATTGGAGAAACGTTGGAGGGTATGGAGTTATGTGACCTCCGAGTCAAGGAGATAAGTCACTCTACAACCTTTAGAAGACATCTGAAGGCAGCCCTGTACAGGGAAGTTTTTCAATGTCTAATGTTTTATTATACGATATGATACGATAATCTTTATTGTCATTGTCCCATACAGAACAACGAAATTGAAAAGATCTACATTAGACATTCAAAAACCCACAAGCCTGTTATCCCAACCTGGTTAGCCCCTAAAAACTCTGATACCCCATAATTGAATACAATATACTCACATAAAGTCTACCTTACACTGCGTTTAAAACCAAAATCGCATTTGGATAGAAACTGTTTCTCAGGCGGCTAGTCCTAGTCTTTATAACCCTGTACCTTCTTCCAGAAGGCAGAAGCTGAAAGAGATCATTTCCGGGGTGTGCACTATCCTGCTGTTTTTATCTATTATGTTTTTATATGAGTTGAAAGCCAAGCTGCCCAGAGTGGCTGGGGCAACCCAGTCAGATGGGCAGGGTATGTATAGGAAAATTATTATTATGATTGAATAGGACATCCCTATTTTCGTCAGAGAAATGTTGAAGGGTATGTGTTTCTGGAGATCACAGCTTGTTATAACGAGCAGCACACTGGATTAATTGCCTTTTGTGTGTACATGTGTGTATTTTAGCCTCATGTTTCTTCAAGTACCAAAACGATGGAGGATTAATAATTAGCAAAGGCCTTGATGATTTATGCTTTACAAGCTGTAATGGCCAATCACATAAATATGCTCTCTGATGTGCAGTATACTCTCTTGAAACAGTTCCCTGCTGGACCGTGATTCAAAGCTTTATGACGTGACTTACAGGAGCAGTTATTGTTTTGTTGTTTGCAGCGGTCATGGAAGTTGGTTTTAGGTGTTTCTACCATTTCCCCACGTAATTGCAGCAAGACCAAGGGCTCGCCCACACTTTTGCTTGTCCCGAGCCTAGAAAGCATAGGTCCGAGTGATTTTTCCCAGGGAAAACCCGCTCTTTAGTGCTAAATCAGAGCAAACGTCAGTCTGGAGAAGATCTGAATTGCCATTTGCTCCACTAGGTTTACCCCAGGGGAAAGCTGTGGGGCAGAAGAAAGTGTGGATGAGCTCTAATCAGTGCCGGATTTACGTATAAGCTAAACAAGCTATAGCTTAGGGCCCCACTCTCTTGGCCCCCCCCAATTTTTTCACTATTAATATATTTCTTCCTAATTGTATTTCAGTTCAACAATTATTTTGATAAAATACATATTCTGTTATGTGCAAATGGCTTTAGATACTTAGTAGGTTGATAAATTACCATATAGCATATATTCAGCACAAAAAACAGCGACAATTTGTTGTTGACAAAGGACAGCTGGACATAGAAAGGGCCCCATTACCTTCAGTAGCTTAGGGCCTCATCAAACCTAAATCTGGCCCTGGCTTTAATACTCAAATGGTGGGGCACCCAGGTAGATACTAGGAGGGGTATGAAGGCAGCCCCCCCCAGTGTCCCTCTTTTCCAGGAACAGCCCCGGATTTACAGAAGCCATCCCAGTTTCTGATTTGATCCCAGAATGTCCTGCTTTTCCTTAGGACGTCTCTAGTTTCATCAGAGAAATGTTGGAGGGTATGGCAGGACATCCCTATTTTCATTGGATAAATGTTGGTACACTGGCCTAGAGAAAGATAGGAACCTCTGAAGAGCTGCTATTTTGTTCATGTGATACTTTTAGGAAATGTCCAGTTTCATTCCTCTTCAAATGTCAGCATCCGTTGCATCAAAGACTAGGTCACAGGCAAGAACACATACAACAATGGATGAGAATCCGGGGCCACTTTGGGGGTCTCAAAGCATAGGATTCACAAGAGGGGGGCTTGTTTTTGAGCAGGGCCAGATCATCTAACAAGTTTTTAAAAGTCTCTGGTCTAGAACCTACCGTTTTCATAACAGAATTTTTCTTTTTAAAAAATTACTGCTTAAAAGTAACTTTGCTGAACCTGACCTGAGGCTAAAGCTGACAGATGCAATGGCCAACACTTCACTCCATGAAGGCAACGTTGCATAAGAAAAGCAACACTATGGTTTACAAAATATGAGTCAACTATGTGCCTTGATCTGTAGATGAAACAAATTTTTTATTAAGTAGTTCTCTCCCTAAATTCTCACACTGTTTTTCTTGTATGCTCAAGTCGTTATCCTTACAGATGCAGTATTCTCTGGCATTTTGGGAGGGGAGGGAGGACTAATCCGTGAAATTATTCCAATGTGTTAATCAATATTTGTTAGCAATGAATAGATCTTTCTTATTTTTACCAGCTAAGAGCAAGAGCAGCAGAATGATTAAAGTCGCTGAAATTCTCTCTCCTGAGGGTATCAGGAATGGAATAAAAGTTAATTATCTAATTACAGCAAATTTGAGTTTTGTACATCTTGTCAATATTATCAACAGGAAACTAATATAAATACTTTAGATGCATACTTTATAGGATTCACATCAGTTTTTTATTATTATTGATTTTAAACTTGTTGCAAATTGATTGTTTTTGTGTGTTTTTTCATTTGCCATTTTGTACATGACTTTTACAGTTGTTGTTTTTTTGCCAGAGAGCAAATGTTTACAAATTAAAAGTAACTCTACAAAATCAGTGGAGGTGTATCTATTAAAAAATAATAATCAATAGTGCATACTATGAATTACCTTGTCTGTTAGTAACGTGTCCACCAGAGCTAAGGGTTGCACAAGTCCTACATATTTACTCCTGAGAGTAACTCCTTCTTGCTTTCCACAATCTTGGAGAGACATTACCCATAATTCATCACCAGCAATACCTATGTAGAGAACAATCTCTGGAGATTGGTTTTTAGGAGAAATGCCTTTCTGTATGTTGACAAGCATGTCAATCTTTCCACTTTCCCGATCGCTAGATTAAACGCTGTGGCAGCAAATGGTGACAAACTGGAAGCCCTTGGGATTTTCCCATTTCTGGAGCCTATTCCTACAAATTCATTGGACTTTTCAGCCCTCAGGTGTGTTCTTAGAGTGCTTTCCCCAGAATGACAAGAGAATGGACCCCCTCTCATTTCAACAACACATCTTGCATTATTTAAATTCCCCAGCAGCTCTACTTAGTGGCAACAAACTGGTCTTAAGACATGTTTTTTTTCTGTGTTGCCTTATCAGCCTGATCCCTTATCGGCAAGGGTGGAAAAAAATTCTAGTCCCTGTTGGGCCTGTATGTGGATATTGTTTGTGGTTGTTTACAGAAGGCCGCTGTCAGGGAACTGCCATCGGAGCCAAGGGTGGTGGTGAGGCTCCATAATGATGCTGGAGAGGGAACCAGCAAGGAGAGAGAGGAAGCTTCCGCTGGGGAAGGAAATAGACGTGACACCAGGGAGAAAGGGGAGTCTGAGGGTGCTTCGGAGAGGAGGCTCCAGGACTCTTCCAGTGAAGCCAGCGGGGAGAGCACGGGACCTCCTCTGGGGACGCCCACTCTGCGCAGAAAGGTTTCGCGCAGAGAAGGCAGGCGGCGATTGGGTGTGAAAGAACTTCTATGTTGGAAGAAATTCAGGAAACGCCCACTGACGGATTCTGCCAGTGATTGAGACAGTCACGGTGTACTGACTGTCCAGCCTGGGGAAGGTTTTAACCAAACTACTCAGCTCGGAGCAGTTTGCGCCTTACGCACAAGCAACCCCATACCCCATTACAGCCGCCATTACGGCTCACACCAGTAGACTGTGAATTAGGTTGGAAAGCAGTGTCTGCACAAATGGAAAGTGTCCGCACAAATGGAAACTTCTCAAACGGAGTCAGTCAGTGGCCAGACAAGGATTAGTTCTCTTTCCAGTTGAACATACATGGAGACTCATGGTCCTTTCACTCTTTCTGTCTGTCTGGTCTTTCCATGCATCAGTGGCTGATTGGGTGATGTACCGCTGATGCAGATGGAGACAGCCTTATGACAGCCTTATGTTCCGCCATCTAAACAGTCCAGCAAGCAGCCCACCTCACCGTGTCTGATGTGGAAAAGCCACCCAGGTTGCCACATTTTTCAAAGGGATGCATGGAACAGCCTCTGTGCGGACATCATTCACTGGCACAGTGTCTCATTAGAGGTAGGCTTGAGCAATGCATCACAGGAAGTCAAGCCAATGTCGGGGATTGAACAGGAATATGATAAAAAGCTCTGTGTCTGCTCAACGTGCCCCCACCTCCCCAGCACTTCCTCTGGGCTGCCACTCAGATGGAAAAGACCAGCTGTCAGAAGACATGTTAGAGCAGATGCATAACTATACACCTGGGAGGAAAAGTCACCTGCTTGTGAGCATGCAAAAATGCACAAAAGAAGAAGGCAGAGTCGAAGAAGTAAACAGAGGGCAAGGGGAGGCCAACATTTACTTTTGTTTACAAGGGGAAAGCACACAAAGGACCTGTCGGACCAAGACACAAGGTAAATACCAGGACCCAATGCTGGAAGGAGGGTCATTTGGTCCACATTTCTGAAAGGAGATGAAAAAGGCAGCTGGCCATGGCTGATGCCCAAATGCTTTTTGGAACTGACACTCAGTGAGCTGTGACATTCATATAATGGAGTTATGGGTCTGTCTGCTTGTGTGCACATGTCACCCCCTTGATGTATGTTTGAGCTCGCTGCCTATCTCACAGCTTCTATTATTCTGTCCGCTCGGTTGCCAGGATGTGCTGGGGCTTTGCAAAACATGCAGATTCTGGGGCTCCGTACCAGTTCTGGAATGTGTGTTTTTTCATTTGCCTGCCTGTTCTAATATTGATGCTTTATTAGCATTTGATGTGCTAAACTGCATGCTTAAGAGTCAGCTCTCACATGATTGGATTCCTGTGCAGATGACACTGGCAGGATTCCTACGCATGTCAGAATTATTGTGCTACTCGTGAAGAATATTGGTAGTAGTCAACTAATTTTTACTCAGAGTAGACTCACTGAAATTAAATTAGCCACGTCCATCAATTTCACTGGGCCTACACTGAGCAAAACTTAATACCCCCTATCTACTGTATTTATTTGTTTGCTTTTGTATTTCTGAGTCACCCTGTTATTATCAAGAGAGAGAGGCAGTAGGGAGCAAGCACAGAGCAAGTGTTGCACTGGGAGCATTGGATTGGCTCCACCACTACGCCTCCACCACTCCAACCTCCCTGACGCATCACCCCTCTCCCTTTTGGTAACCAGCAGCGACCTCAGCATAGAGAAGCAAGATTAGCAGCACAGCCCTCTCCTGCCCCATCCCACCCCACCAACCACTAGTGGATGAAGCACTGTAGCACTTGCCCAAGGAAGGGTGAGACAAAATATGGGAAGCCGAATTGCATAAATGTAGCACGGGAGAATAAATCTGAAACCAGTGCCAATCATAGGCCAGGGGCTAAGATGAGGCTTCTGTGCAGGAGAGCAGTAAAGTAGTAATGGGATTTCAATTGCTATCTCCTCTAGCTGGTTTTCATCAGATCAACCTATATTCTTGACTGTTCAGCATTTTCTGGACGTGCAAGTGTCTGAGTAATATACCCTTGAAAGGAAAAGGATTATAGGGAGGGAAGAGACTTCCCTTGACAGGCGTTGCTAAATTCTGTGCTGACTTCTGCAAAGGCTCTCACGAAAAGAGCAGCTCAACTTGACACCAAGCCGGCACAACGGGACACATCTCTCTGTGACAACAGTCGGAATGCGCTCGCTACAGATACATATACCAAAGTCTTTGACTAAAGGCTCTTGTGTGCTTTTAAGGGTTTGGCTACATAGCCAGCTTTAAACCTGCCATGGCCTCCTATAAAGAACGCTGGAAACATTTTTGTGAACAGGCTTCAGCAAAGCCACTAGCCAGGGACATTGTGGCCGGGGGCCCTCTCTCTCCTGGCAAGTGAATGAAGTCCTCGCAAGGCTTTCAGATCGTGCTATTGTCTGGGACAGATTAGCTCAAATTCAAACAGCCCAGAGATGGAGGAAGCCAAGGCAGTCTTTTTGCAGGAGGCTGTTTGTTTGGTTATCGTCTCTTTTGCTAATCTGTTTTATTCATTCATTTGTTTATCTGAGAATTTATTTGGTGCTTCATCGCCATCTTTCATCTGTGTGTTTGCACGGCACTTTCACACAAACTTGTGACTTACAAGATACCAAATGAACAGAAAGTATAACCATTCGAAAACATATTAGAAACCATCAAAGTTGTAATATTAATAAATGCCAGTTTTTAAAAATTAATATATCATTGTGTAAATGGTTGGAAAAACTAACCTAATTAAATAGCCGAAACTAAACAGAAGATAAAATAACACCAACACAAAAACAGAACAGTGGCCTGCAAAACACCATGTTTCAAATGAGGTCCCTATTTCTAGTAGTTTGGTTCCAAGAGTCAGGCCCCTCCAGATGTCATTTTTGTTGTGCATTCATGATTGTTTGTGCTCATGGCGGAACTGGGGCAGTTATACATGATCCCACTATGAATACTCTTCACACCAGCCAAAGCTTTCAAGTGGACATACTGCTTCATTTCCAACCAGCACATGTTCCTGTTGAAATCCTTTTCAACTTTTAATACCACAAATGTTCTGCCTGTGTGTGTTGTTTGGATTTTGTTGCACTGTAGTGTAAGAGTGGCCCTCCAGATGGAAATAATGAGATATCCCTGGGGAAGCATCACAGCAAAAGTGGAATGACGTATGGATGACCCACTATAAATCCACCTTTAATGCGCTATTATTATTATCAATGTCATGTTGCAAAATACAGCTGTTTAAAAAACAACTACCCACCAATTTGGAGGGGTCCTCAATCTTCAGCATGCAAGGACCCCACCCCATTTAAGACACTGTATACACTACCACCCTGGTTTTCACCCACAAGCGTATAACAATTAAAACCACAATATCAAGCAAAAGAGAATGGGAAATACAATTGGAACAAGCAAAGAACCCATTTTTCTTTTGTTAAATAAAGAAATCAGGGAATGGAAAATGGAGCTTTAGGACCCACCAAAGGTATTTTGCTGTGTTAGGAAAAGGAGAAGATGGCACCTCTCTGCTTTTTTGTAAACAAAAATCAAAATAGTGAAACTGTTTGGCAGCTGAATCTCACTTCAGCACTGGCAATGGGACAGCGTCCACAGCATCTGAAGGCATCAGGTTAGCTTATGGGCATGCTTCAATATCTTGGCATCATTACCTGCCCTCCAGCATCTGCTGCCTAAGGCAGCTGTCTCATTTTGCCTCATCACAGGGCCGGCCCTGTTGAACTTTTTTCTTTTTTCAGTCTCTTGCAGTCTTTGAGAAATGAAACTGTTCCCACCCTCAACTTCAGTCAGCAGTTTAAATTGTAACACTCCTTTGAAAGATGGTTTACATTTCTAATTGAGAGCTAAAGGTTGTATTTCTACTGGATAAGGAAGACGCTTTGCTAAAGATACAGGTCGAACCACTGAACACAGATGCGTCCCCTTCTTTTTCTAATTTCCCTTTGTTCTCTGCTGTTCTCTTCCTGAGGTGAAAAGGTATTCAGCTGAGTACACAGCCTGTCACGTTTTACTACTTAATGCAAAGTCAGGTCCTAGTGAGAGCAATTTGTACTCCAGCATGTGGGAAAACATTCAAATATTTTTTCCCCTTCTGCAAAACTACTGGTTATTTTTCAAAGAAAGAAAGAAAGAAAATCCACCTCATTGTTCCTCAGCAGTGGAATAGAAAGATATATAATTAAGGGGTAACACCTTATAAGATGAGCAATTCTGAACCTGCTGTGTGTGCGAACACACGGGAAAAACTTCTGTGTTTATATTACTTGCTCTGCAAAGACTTCTACATCAGATGCTGTGGGACTTGAATCTGGAAACTTGCAGGTCTGCTATGGGCTTCCTGCTTCTTTCACCAATGGGGTAGCACTACGGATACCACTGTTCTAGAGGATGGAATTGGAGATCATTTAAGATGGGGCAGTATCACCACACACACAATTTACACATGGAAATTTTATGCAGATCTGCATCCTCTTTTGTCCCCTGTTTCGGCAATGCATTTTTTCGCTTGGTCCATCCTCCTGGTAAGGAAAGGGGACAGTTGTGTGTTTGTGCATCTGTGCATCCATGCATCTGAACACAAAATAGCAGCAAAAGTGGCAGTTCACAATTCCAGTGAACAGAAATCTGAGAGAAATGTCACATTTCCAAAATTGCATTTCCCACAGGTTTCGTTCACTGAAATTGGTATCCTAAGATATATGCGGTTTCCCCTCTCTGCCTCTTCTCTTTTCCCACCACTCCGATGCCTCTCTCTCTAGATATATATAACACCACGTTTTACAATGAAGCAGAATGGGGGAAGGTGGGGAGGAGTCCCATGTCATATTTTCTCAGGCATCACGAAGCCATCTAAAACTTGTTTGTTTGCCTCAGGAAAGAACAGGTCTTTTTCTTTAACTCTGTGATGCATGCAATTCGGAACCCTACCTGAAGTGACATTTCTTTTCCTCACAGACAAAAAAAACCCTTAGGCACCATTGTAACCTTGCTGCTTCAAAAAATAAGGAACAAAAACTGAGCACTATTGAAAAGGGGTGCACAGAATATAGATTTGCTTCCCAAAGTGGTTATTCAAGTCACCACCGTGGTTGCATTCCAAACCTGCCTTTGTGAAGACTCAGTGGATGAATTTAGCTTCACGTTTAGCTGGGTTTGACTGGACACCCAATCTGGGGTCTAGTGTGCCTTCAAAAAGATACACATTGAATTCATATCATTGGTGCATCTTTGCCAAATGATGTGTGTTTACCTTTGCTGAACCTCTACGCCTAGTCATGCCCCACTGTTTGCCTTTGTAGTCTGCGGAAATAATCTTTGTCTCAACAATTCTGTTTGCTGGTAATGACATAAAAACTTTAATGTCATCATTACCAATACAGTATAGCATTCTGCTAGAGTTGGAGCTGGGAATAAACTTTATATACCTTGACTTACAATTTCAGGCCCGAACACCCTCACTATTTCATTATCTTTCCTCGTTTTCTTGTTCTTATCTGCAGTAAGTGACTGACAAGGTTCAAATACTTCACACTTTTATCTTTCCCCTCATTTCCTACTGATCTCATCTCTGCTTTGGGTGCATGCATTTTAATATTGGTTCATGGAGATAAAGTCTTTCTCAGCAAAATATTGTTTGTTGCATCGTAGGGCATGTCATTTTAGGGGGTGAACATTTAGCTTGGAAAGTCTACATTTGATGAAGAAGCACACAAATTACTTTCAGAAAACCAAGAAATTTTCATTCTACCTTCTGTCAGGTAATGCTAAATAAATAAATAAATAATCAAGTACTTAGCAATCATTTTTAATTATTTCTATGTATTTCTACACACATTTTACCTTCCAGGCAAAACAAAATTATATTAATTTAACCCAAAAAAACTTTTGAATCCTCAAGTCATGTTACAAACATTTTAGCACCCCTCATTCTTGGAATCTGAAAGCTGAAAAATTCAACACAAACCTATGTTGCGAGGTTTCCTACACCATTCTTTCTGTGCCAGAGGAGTCAACTTGTGCCCAAGATGGAGGGGGCCTGGCACATGCTGCACATGTGTGACATCATGTGTGTGTTGCTCATCATGCATGTGATGTTGCATCATCGGGAGGAGGCCAAGTGCGGAGCTTCAATGGCCAGCAGCTCCTCTTCTCTCGCCTTCAGGAGGAGCCGGCTACTGAAGCCGCTCCGTGCTTGGCTCTGTGTTCAGATTTCTCCACCACATCAACATTGAGGGGGCCTGGCCCCCTCCTAACAGATGTTGGGAGGAGGAGGGTGAAGACACCTCTGCCCCAAAGAGTTTATGCACCTCATCTGTGCCATGTTGCTCTGGGACTGCAATTTCCAATGATATCACACAGGTACATAGGAAGTTGCCTTATAAATCAGATAATTGGTGATGCCAGAGATTGAACCTGTGACCTCAGGGGTCAGCAAACTTTTTCAGCATGGGGCTGGTCCACTGTCCCTCAGACCTTGTGGGGGGCCGGACTATATTTTGGGGGGGGGAAATATGAATGAATTCCTATGCCCCACAAATAACCCAGAGATGCATTTAAAATAAAAGCACACATTCTACTCATGTAAAAATGTCAGGAGTTCAGCCTACACTCGAGTAGGACCCTGGTAGAGACACAAGCCCGACTGGCATGTTCTCTCCCTCCTGGTCAATCGTTCGGGAGCTTCAAAAGCTTTCTTCAGCCCGAACATCACAGTGACCGATGTCAACCGACACCGGCACACTTAGTGATCCGCAGAGTCTTCGCAACTTGCGTAACAGACCTCAGCAACTCAGCATTTTGGCTAATCTACTTTATTTACATATAAACACACACGGAGCACTGCAACATGGCTCCCTCTCTCTCTAGCATCAGACAGCAAAGAGAAAAAGGACAAAGGACAATAGTCCCAGTTCGCGGAACACAGTAACACAAACATCCTGTCTCCGTCACTTCCCACTCTGTGGAGACGAAACATATCACCATCATGTGATAGACAAAAACCCCATGACTGCAATCATAGAGCAGGAATTCTAATCAGGCAGGCCCCACAAATAACCCAGAGATGCATTTTAAATAAAAGCATACATTCTACTCATGTAAAAACAGGGCCTTAGTTTGCCTACCCATATTCTACATGCAAGGCAGTTTCCCTACCTCTGAGCCACAGCTTGAGGCCATGTTTTCCCAGCACCCCTGACCAATGGTACAAGGAAGCCATGTGTGATGGCCAGGGAATCAGATTCAGAGGCTGAACCTGAGGAATCCCAGCCTGCACAGGAGTCCCCGCCTCCAGGACCGACTGAGCTGGGGTTGGGGCTTGAACCTGAAGGGCCCTCACCTTTGCCGGATCCTCAGGAGCAGACACCAGCTGAATCTGCTCTGGCTCTGGAGGTGATCAAGGATCCATTGCCTGCAGGTGCTCCACTCTCAGCCCCATCATGGGAAGGTGAGGTTGCCTCTGGGTCCAGTCTCTCCTGCCTCTCCTGAGCTACAGAGGCTCAGGGCAGAGAGGCGGAGGGAACTAAGTTCTCGCAGAAGGAGTGCTCACCTCCAGGCCAGGAGAGGAGAGTCACCTGTGGACCAGGGCCGCCCTATGCCAGCCAGCCCAGTCCCAGGTTGTGGGAGCAATATTGTTGGTAGCCTGTTCCTGCTGGCACCCTTTCCTGCTCTTCTGCCAGAGTTCCTGACCACACCTGACTCCTTGCCTTGATGGACAGCCTCCATACCACACCCTTGGCCTTGGACTGGATTCGGACCATGCTGCACGGTAACCCCCCAGGACCAGCACACTCTGACTGGACTGGTGCTGTTCACCATTCACTTCTGGGTCTTTTTTAAGGAACAGAAAGACCATACCAGAGAAAGACCATACCAGAGAGGGAAAGCACCTGCTTTGCTTGCCCAAACCCCCAGGCTTAGTTCTGCATTTCTTCAAGCAGGGCTGGGAAAGACTTCTATGTGAGACCCTTCAATGCTGGTGGTGGTCAGTATAGATCAGCTTTCTCCAACCTGCTACCCTCCAGATGAGCTCCACCTCCCATCAGTCTCAAGGCAGCATGGTTAGTGGTCAAGAAGAAGAATGGCTCCTAAAATTAAAGGACTATTTGGAACTGGCAAAGTTAACAGTGAAAATAAGAGATCAATACAATGGACAATTTACGGAAGAGTGGGAGCCTTCTTTTGGATAATCTGAAGGAAAAAAAATATAATCAAATGAAATTGTGGGCAGGATTTGAGCAACGAGAAGAAAATGATAATATATGAAATAAAGGAAGATGTATCAGATGTAATATGTGCTATAATAGTGGAATATGTATTAGGTGAAAAATGGGTATTAAGGGATGGGTGTAAAAACAGCACGGAAAGAAAGGTGGGATGTCAAATCATAAGAAAAATGTATAACAAAATTGAATTTTGAAATTAATCAGTTAAAGTTATGAAAATCTAATAAAAAAAATAATTTTTAGAAAATGAATGATGGGAGTTGTAGTCCACAAGCTCGGGAGGACACCAGGCTGAGGAAGGTTAGCATAGGCAATAGCTTGATAGGTCAGTGGTTTCACTTCCTGAGACAGCTTCCTCAGAAGACAGAGAGAAGAGGAAGCCTGGGTGGGCAGGCCGAAATGTTTGATTTGCAGGGTTTGCAACTCAAATAATCCTGTCTTAGATCAAAACAAAACAAAACCCAGGACCATTTAGTCAAACAAAATCGGCTTCTGCACAACATTATATCTTTAAGCACAGTCCTTCCCCTTATGGGAATTGTAGTTTATTTAGGGTGCTAGTAATTGTAGCTCTTTGAGGGGTAAACTACATTTGCCCTGTTGTTGCTTGGTGTAGAAATGCACTTTGAATGTATGGTGTGTTCACAGCCTGAACATGGAAAAAGTTTCCCAAGAGTAGGGCAATTTAGAGAACATGCTGTTCTGTGCCTCACAATATGTATTGCCCCAGCAGTGTGAGGACAGCTGGGATGCGGCAGGTCTAACACACGCATGCGCCACAGACGCACAATGAATTGTAATAAAGTTAAGACAATATAGAATGCCACTCTATCAGCTTCTCAATTTCCTCTCAGCCTACGCTGCTAAAACAACAGCTTAGCAAAGGCAGGAGAGAGCTGTCGCCATTAGCACTCCATTAAATTACCTCATTATGCTAAAGTGTAAAAACATGACCTCTTACACTCTCCTTTTTATTATGCCTCTCTGCCTCTAGTAGAATACGATGCAAAGGCGGTAGCGCCTCAGTCCCCAGATGTTGTGGCCTAATGTACCAAATTGAAGGGGCTTCTGATGAGGGCCAGGAAAACGCCAGACAGCATTTCTTCCTTAATTGGTAAGCGGCAGGCCTACTGAATCCTCAGAAGAAATAGTTTCACATACTGGATGCATTTTAAAGTGCATATTTAGAAGGTGGGTTTATTTTTATCATACAGTGATGGCATCAGAATATTACATGGGTCAGAGTGGTGGGTCTGGGTTCTATCTCAGATGATTAAATCACTGTGTTTGAGGCAAGGAAGTAACGCTGTCATGGCCTCAAGAGATGAAGGAGGCACCATCCCTGCTTTATTGTATTTTCAGGGAGCAGGCCAGAGTGTGGGGCTGGGAGGGTAGGGCTTCAGGGAACTTTTGTCCCTGGTGGGCCCTCCTCTCACCACATCTGACCCTTTTGGATATCAGTACTACCAAAAAAAAAAAAGCAAAATAACAAAACAGGTATTTTAAGCTACCCCAGAACTGACCCTATCAAATATTTTCCAAGACAATAGCGCACATTCACACTACAAAGAACTCATAAGCCACCTACTCTTCAGCAGCCAGGAGCATCATAACTAGACACTGGATGGACCTGTCAGGAGTTAACATGGACCACTGGTAGCAAACTCTGTGGGAGACAGCCTGACTAGAGAAGCTAACCAACAAACTGAAACAAGCGCGGGGACAAATAAAATAAGAGGCCTTCACCCCGGTGTGGCTCCCCTTCATTACACACACAGCCCAACAAGACAACAACGAGAACCCACCGACAGCATGTGGATCGATATGGTTAATTTGACCTAACAAACCCTCCCCCTCACAAATGCAAACAAAACTCACTGCAGTCGACTGAACGCAATAATCAGCCATGCCCTGGGGGGGGGGGACCTCTCTCACTGCCAATGAAAACTAATAAATGAATAGAAAGAGAACCTACCTACATGACGCTGACTCAATACACACACACACACACACACACCCAGCCAGTTACACAGTATTTCTTCTTCTGAAATACCACTCCATGTCTTCCCCACCCCACCTCGGGCCCTTAGATATCTGTTTTAGCTTTTTCATAGAAGTAGATTTAGTGAATCAGCCAGGGTTATTGCTCCTGGAAACAGAAGCAATAGGCAGCAAGGCAGCAATAGCAGCAGCCTCAGCCCCAGCATGCCAGCACTTGAGAAATTGGGATTTCTAATACAAAACCTGCCAGTTTCCCCCATAACTTTTACCCAGTAGTTCCAGCTGGCATTTATTTGCCACAGGCAGCATGTTCGCTTGAGGCGCCAAAGCAGAAAGGGTCAAAAAATGGCAGCCTGGTGGCTTAATCCTGACACTTCCTCGACTGGGTGAAATGCCAGTTGGTCAGGTTCCAAATACAGAATGAATCTTTCACGAGTGCAGTGCCTTGTGACAAATACTTCCAATGATTTAGGTGCTGCTGTCTCTTTGGCAAAATATATAGGGGAAAGGAAGTGCTACGCTGCATGTTTCAGAAAGATAAGCACACTGGCAACGTTCCTAAAATAAAGGAATTGCACTGAGATTTTGAAGGTTAGCAATGGGTTCTGCTGCTGCTGAGCTCTCTTTGATGATTTTCGGTGCACTGCAAATATCTGATTCTAGGCAAAATTCACATGGCACGTGGCAGTAACAATGCTCCCTGGTGTTAGGTATTTTGCAATAGTTCTCAGCCTCTTCACTTGGTCTCACCTGGCAGACCCAAGGGGATAGAGTCCAGTGTCATCATAGATTCATTGGGCTCACTTTCTACAGACGCTAACAATATCAAAACCCCAATCCCCTAACCCCAGTCAGCTGCTTGCTCAGAATTAATTTGTAACTCAATCTCCAACAATTTAACACTCAGCCGTCATTCGACTCTCATGCATGTAACCCAGTCCTCCTGGGTGAGGTTTTATCACCAACTCATTTCCCAGAATCAAGAGTTGGCATCATTGGAGGGGAGGAGCCACATCTCAGGAGCAGAGCACATTCTTTGCATGTGGTAAAATCCGAGCCAGATTCAGTCCTTGGCACCTCCAATTAAAAGGATCAAGGAAAAGCAGATGGGAAAGGCCACTGCTAGTCAGAACAGTCAAGACCAGGTTAGATGGAGCAAGGCCATCTCAGAATAAGGCAGCATCACAGGCTCGTCCTGCTCTCTTGATTTACTGTCACACACAATTCAGTCGCAATCCTGGCATACTTCTGAATATCTCAGCAAAATTGGGGGGGGGGGTGTGCACGTGTGTGTGTGTGTGCGCACACACACACAGACAAACCTGGCTGACAGCTGCATAAATCAATAGAATGCACTTTAATCAGCTTAAGCTTGCTTTCAGAAATTGCACTGTATTTTGACAGTCACACCCTCCCATTGGTTGTATAGCAGTGGACAGGGTAAGGAATTAGGCTGATTGTAGGGATGGATAAACCAGTCAATATCTGATTCTCTCAGTTTCTCATTTTCCCAGTTTTTGGTCCTCCTCATTTCCATATCACTTGTGTGTGTGTGTATGTGTACTTTAAAGGCCTCGTGAAAATTTGACATATTCATACAAATTTTTCTTAATATACACATTTTTATATGCAGTTTTGTGTACTACACACACCTTTGCAAAGTGATTTCCCCCCAATATAATGCATTTCATTGCATGTTGTTTTCACCAACCAATAACATAATACATCAATGATTGTAGCCAGCCGCTGATATTTCAAAGACCCTAGCCTTAACTGGGCATTCAAAATATGTGAATAAAAATATCACAGAGCAGTACAGCATCAGATCAGTCAGAAACATGTTGGATGTGCATAGGCTGATGTAACCCTGCATACCACATCTGGGGGGAAGCCAATGCACATAGAGTTGAATGCCCAAGTAGAGCTTATTTTTATTGCAATATTTTTTTGCATCAAATCTACCTGAATCTGGGAATAAATTATCTGCTGATAATTAAGACACAATAGGGCAAACATATATGGGGGGGGGGAGGTTTCAGAAATAACGTCAGAATGAGTGCACTGCTCATTCTGTATGTTAAATTTCTGAAACACCCTCTTAAAAATAATAACACAGGCTACAACAGGCAGTAGATAAGGAATGAGTTCTATGAAAGATTTTAAAGTTTCAGATCATGTGGAAGGTAACCAAAACAATCAAGAACAATTCTGGGAAACAAATGATTTAACAGAAGCTGGCAATTAACCTATAATTGTGCTGAATTTTCCATTTCTCTTCGTGTTTCTTAATTATGTTGCTTGCATGGTGCCTTTCTTTTTAAATTAACTTGTTAGCTCTTTCCAGACAGGGAGTATGTGTTTCTTAAGTTTAAAACAAAAAAATGTAACAGCACAAAACCTCTCCACAGGTTCCTGATCCTAATCTCAGTACCTTCCGGCTGCATTTGAAATTCAATTATGACTATTAGCTTGATCTTCGGTTCTAGTGTGCAAAGCAAAACCTGGTGCAAGGGCTATTGCAATAGGACAGTTTCATGAGCTGCAATGTTGCATCAATGCAGGGCAACACATAACCCCTTTCCCCAAAAGATATCTATGCCTATAAAAGAAGCCGTGGGAGGGTTGTTTGATTTATGGTTTATTGTTTTATTTTGGTTTTAAAAGGTTTACTTTTGGATACCATCTTGGGGAACCTAGTTCAGATTGAAAGGCCATTTTTCAATGCTTCTATAAGCATGCAAGCAAGCGTCTGGAGAAGTTATTTGTAGCAGATATAAGAAGGAAGAACAATGTCATGGAAAAACTTTTACTTGAAACGCTGGGCTTTTATGTTCTCAAGAGAACTAGTCACAAAGAGTGGCACATTTGTCTCTGTCCTTCAAACTGTCAGACTCAAAGTTCAACAGTTTCCTGTACAAGCACACACTTTTGCTTGTCTGCAGGGAAGCCTGACCTAGCAGCTACAGTGTTCCTTGTTCTTTTCTAATACTGTTTTTTTTCATCTGTGCCAGCAATTTTCACAAGGTCCGGACATCCCATACAGGTCAAGACAAATAACTTTGCACAGACATTCTCAACCTAGGATTTACATACCTAAATTTTAAACTGATGGAAGTGGATTTCCAATTCAAAACAGCTCCCATTGGGCCTCGTCTCCATGCTTGCCCCTGGCTGGGATCTCTTCAGCTCCTAAGGCTGAGCCAAATATTGTTAATGGAACATTTTTTGCACATGGGGGGGGGGGTATCATGTGATGATGAGATTGGGTTAATGGAAAAGCCCTGCAGCCCCTTTGTGCCAATCTTGACGTTTCATGTGTGTAATGCTGAAACAGGATTAATTGTTAGGTTTTGGAAGTGTGTGCTGCTTGTCATCACCTGCTATCTTAAAAATGTCTAAATGACAGCACTGTGTTTAAATGCTTGCTTTGCTCTCTCCACAGTTTAACCAAAGCAGCATAGGATTGCATAATTTTCTGAATGAAGAGATGCCTTTGAAATTAGAGTGGCTTAAAAATTGTGGGATACTCTCTCTCTCTCTCTCTCTCTCTCTCTCTTGTAAAATTGCCTGCATACCACAAAGCCCTCAATGGATCTGATTGTGTTAATGAACTATGGAACCTAGCAGATTTGTGGATGAAAAGCTTCTTGGACATGAAAAGAAGTTTGCATCTAAAAAAAGAAATCAAAGGGAAGAGAAGACAAGATGTCAGTGAAATTCTTATAGGTGGGATCAGGGTTTTGGTTTTGCACACCTTAGTTTTGAGGTAGACAGGTGATTTTCATGGGTGCCTTTCATTTTACAAATGTGCCCTGTGCATTCTGCAGCCTTTCCAGCTGTCTCTGCTTCCTGAAAACTTCATGGCATCCTTAGCTGCACTTTTCTTTAAGCACGAGAGACTCCCTACCTTGCAACTGACATCGGTTTTTAAAAACAAAAACAAACCTTGCTTTTAATGTAAACCATATGGAAATATTTCCTTAAAGGTAAAAGGAAGGGCTTCTCTTAAAATCAAAACCAGGAAGTTGACTTATCTCAATAATAATAATAATTTATTATTTATACCCTGCCCATCTGGCTGGGTTTCCCCAGCCACTCTGGGTGGCTTCCAACAAAGTATTAAAATACAGTGGTCTGTTAAACATTAAAAGCTTCCCTAATTAGGGCTGCCTTCAGATGTCTTCTAAAAGTCTGGTAGTTGTTCTTCTCTTTGACATCTGGTGGGAAGGCATTCTACAGGGCGGGTGCCACTACCGAGAAGGTCCTCTGCCTGGTTCCTTGTAACTTGGCTTCTCACAGTGAGGGACCCGCCAGAAGGCCCTCGACGCTGGACCTCAGTGTTCAGGTAGACACTCCTTCAGGTATACTGGACTGAGGCCATTTAGGGCTTTAAAGGTCAGCACCAACACTTTGAATTGTGCTCAGAAACGTACTGGTAGCCAGCCTCTCCCACTTCAATTCAAACATCATGAGGTTTCTCCTTCCTGTGGAGCTTTTCTGGAGAAGGAAGTGCAGGGAGGTTGCAGTGTGCTGAAGAAATGTTTAAGGGAAAGATAATACACCCACCACCTTTGGCTACCTTGAAATGAGAAGATTAGCTCAACCCTATACCCACCAAAATTATAAATACTATCTATTTTGCCCTGCCGATGAGGCAAACAACAACAGCAAAACAGAAGCCTCTTTCACAGTAGCAGAAAACTTCAGAAAAATTGAAAGGCAGCTTTTGGCACAGTACTCACACTCATTCAGCTGTGGTGTTTCATGTTCTAGGAACTCAAGTCTCCTAGTGGTGGCCCAGCAGGAGTTCAAGACACCGAAAGGGCCTGCAGGACCTTGGAGAGCTCCCCAACTGTAGCAGTATTGTGGACTATTCCCTCTGCATTTGTCTAACTCAAACTGAAGCCTTATATAGGGTGGCAGGATTGTAATATGGTAAACTCTGCCTCCTCAGAGGAGCTGGCTGACTGTTAAAGGGCACTCACTTTATTCTGCAGTGTTTGGCTCCAACAGGAGTGGGGGAAAAGGGGACCGTAGGAGACCCCTTTCTCTGAATCAGAGGATGGTAGCAAGGCTTTTTTCTCCGCTTAAAAGGGTCCAGAAGATGATCCTGGCCATTCTTCCCACAAGGACAGAGCCAAAGCCCCATTGCCCTCTGAGACTGTCGCACAATGCATGGTCTCTGGTCTCACAGTTCTCCCTCCCTTCACACACACTATTCGGTATAAAAAACAGTGGGTTTTATTTGTCCGTTGGCAGGATCTTCTTAACGCTTGCATACTTAGACAAATAAATTTGTTTGCATAAAACAAGGCCTGAGTTAGAGCATAAACTCTTCTATCTTTGCTGTCTAAATGTTTTTGTTTTAGGGATAAAACCCTTGAAAGCTTCCTTCTTTGGTCTGCAGACAGAAGCAGCTGCAGTGTGCACAGTGATCCTTTATTGCCTAGGCAACCAGACAAAGCTAGTTGCATTCCTGTTTGCCCCTCCTCTCTCTCCCCCAAGTGGTAGCCATGTCCCCAAACAGCTAGAAAATCAACACTGGTTGGTACGATAGATTCACTGAAACACTTCTCAGCAAATTACTGGCTCAGTTTTGTGAATTTTTAAATCAGCCGTTGTTTCATGGCAGCTCGAGTTTGAAGCCCTATACGGCCCAGGACCCTCGTACCTACGGGACCGCCTCTCCTGGTATGCCCCACAGAGGAACTTACGATCTTCAAATAAAAACATCTTGAAGGTCCCAGGCCACAGAGAGGTTAGGCTGGCCTCAACTAGACCCAGGGCTTTTTCGGCTGCGGCTCCAACCTGGTGGAATGCTCTGTCACAAGAGACCAGGGCCCTGCAGGACTTGACATCTTTCCGCAGGGCCTGCAAGACAGAGCTGTTCCGCCAGGCCTTTGGTCAGGGCGCAGCCTGACTCCCTCCTTTGGCAATCTTTACAAAACTTTAGTTTATGGTTGCCATCAATTTTGATTTTAATTAATTTTTATAATGTTTTTATAATGTTGTACTACTTTAGTGTTGTTAGCCGCCCTGAGCCCGGTTTCGGCTGGGGAGGGCGGGATATAAATAAAATTTATTATTATTATTATTATTATTATTATTATTATTATTATTATTATTATTATGTCCACAGGAAGCAAGGTGGGTCAGGTGTTTCATCATCCCAAAGTGCTCAACCAAGACCAGCTGTGAAGGCACAACATTTTGGTACTTGGGGCAACTGTCTCATCTGGATAAATTGTTATGCTCCTAACACGTATACTGGAGGAAGACAGAGCTCTTTGGAAGTTCTTGAATCTGTCGCGGAGATCTGTCCTCTAAGCTAGCCTCTCATCTTGATTCAGGGCATCTGATTATCTGATGCGTTTCTCAGCTGACAACCCTTCAACCCCTCTCTCATTATTCGAAGGAGAGATGGTCCTTTGAGAGGACAAACTTTTCCAGACATAAACAGATGTACAACATTCCCCTGCGAATGTAGTCTGGTAAATGGAATAGCCTCCTGTCAGGATGAGCAAAAGATCTTGTTTCTGAAGGCCATTCTGTGCATAGCTGGCAATGATTTTCAGAAACGCATTCTGTGTATGAGCTAATAGGATTTTTATACAGTCATTCTGCTTTATTTTGGATCACTCCTTGACACACCAGAAGCAGGATTTCAGCAAACAACCATCCAAGGAGGCCACAATTTCAAACTTATTCAAGCAGGTTGGGCTTTTAGAGTCTGTAGATTGCAGCTGCTGGCATTGGCTGATGATGCAGTTTGTTTGTGCCGACTTTGGGTAAAAAGCTGTCAGGTATCAAGTTGCCTGTCACTGACACTGCAAATGGGGCTGGAGGGGGGAGGGGAAGGCAATGATTTGTGCTCAATTTAATTCCCGAAGATAAAAACCTGTGCTAAAATAGCTTTTCCCTAGAGCTGGAAATGAAATTATACAAATATTAGCCAATTTATCAGATCAATTACTGGTTTAAGTAATGCACTCCTTCTTCCAGTGACATCCTTCCTGTTCCTGTAAATTCAGGCAATGCGAAATGGTGAGCTCTGAAGACGCTGTTAGATATTGCTTGGTTAGAGTGTGGTGCTGGTAATGCCAAGGTTTCAGGTTCGAAACCTGTATGGGACAGCTGTATATTCCTGCATTGCAGGGGGTTGGACTAGATGATCCTCAGGGTCTCTTCCAACTCTGCAATTCTATGATTTTATATGCAGAACTGAATCAAGGCTCTATTCCAGTACTGTTTGAGGTGGCTAGCAAATATGTGGCTATTTCAAAAAGCCATTTTGCTGATTATTTTTCTTTCTAGTTTATCTTTGATGTTTTAGTTCTTTGATTTTTTTGAATTTGTTGTTGTGGTTTCGGTTTATGATGTTAGCATTTTGAACTTATGATAGATGTTGGAAAGGGGACTGCTATTTACTTGTCATTTATCTATTAATTGTTCTTTATGTATCTCAGTACGCTATTGTTTCAGTGCTGCTATGATGTTTGAATTGTTAGTTGCCTTGAGTTTCTTTGGATAATTAAGTTAAGACAAATGTTTTCTACATAAATAAAATCAAGGTTGCCAATGCTAATCTTATTTCTTCAGCAGTCAGTCCCATAGAAACAAACGAAATGTCTGAATACACATGTTTAGTACTGAGATGCAAGTGATAAGGGCTGCAGTCGAAGGCACACTTACTTGGGAGGAACGCCTCTTTAACTTAGTGGGATTTACTACTGAGTAAGCATGTGAGGGACATGCGAGGGACACGGGTGGCGCTGTGGGTTAAACCACAGAGCCTAGGGCTTGCTGATGAGAAGTTTGGCGGTTCGAATCCCCGTGACAGGGTGAACTCCCGTTGCTCTGTCCCAGTTCCTGCCAACCTAGCAGTTCGAAAGCAAAAAATGCAAGTAGATAAATAGGTACCACTCCGGCGGGAAGGTAAACGGTGTTTCTGTGCGCTGCTCTGGTTCGCCAGAAGCAGCTTAGTCATGCTGGCCACATGACCCGGAAGCTGTATGCCGGCTTCCTCAGCCAATAAAGCAAGATGAGTGCCGCAACCCCAGAGTTGGTCATGACTGGACCTAATGGTCAGGGGTCCCTTTACCCTTTACCTTTAAGCATGTGTAGGATTGAACTGAAAGTGCTCATTGGGTTTTTAGCAGGGCAAGGAAGGAATACACTTTGACCACTGGGTTTGTTTGCATGGCAGATATTGGCTCATTTCAGATGCTCTCTATTTTAAACACTAAATCAGGGGTCAGTAAGCTCCTGCCCTCCAGATGTTTGGGACTACAATTCCCATCACCCCTGACAACTGGTCCTGTTAGCTAGGGATGATGGGAATTGTACTCCCAAACATCTGGAGGGCCAGAGTTTGCCTATGCCTGCACTAAATCATAGATGGGCAACCATATCCAGCCAAGGGCCACATTCCTTCCCAAGCAAGCTTTCAGGGGCCACATGCCAATGTTATTGTAGGCTACGTTACAGTTGTGCAAGAGTCAGAGGTTTCTACACACATGCACCACTCCTTCCGGGTAAGCAAGATGTATTTTCCAAAATGAAGAGCACTTGCCAGGAAATAGCGCTTGAAGAAGGCCTAGAAGGAGAGGGTGTGTGCTAGGGAAGGTCCCTGGAGTCAGGTAGGTAAGCCTGGAAGAGCACATTAATGCTTCCACTTCTCCTTTGTTATTGTATTTCTGCCTTAAGGCAGCACTTCTGTTGCAGGAATACTGGAGCATTCCCATTGTGACCTGAATTCTCTTTGGAATATTTGCTGTGCAAATAGTTTGGACACCAACTGGAAGTGCTTCTGACATCACCAGTGAGGAGTGAATCTCTTCTTCCCACTCCCTAGTCCTCATTACTGTGTGAACTTTTCTTTCATCTCCTTTGAAGGCTGAATGCCTCTCTTCCCCTGCTTACCATTCCAGGCTTACCTCGTGAAATATTTTTTATGTTAAGCTCTCCCTGAACTCAGGATCCCCTTTCCCCCCCTCAGACTCATTATTCATGAATAAGAGTGACCTCATTTAGACTTGTGGCTTGCATTTGAGTCAAATGTTAGAGGAAATGGGGAGTGGGGAATACAACATTGTGCTATTACAATTGTTCCATCAATGGAGGCATTTCTGGTTGCCAGACAGAAAGATCTCTCCTCTCGTTCCCCTACACGCTCCTTCTGGAGGTTCTCTTGAACCCACAGAACCAATTTTGGGGCATATATGGGGAAAGGAGAGGAGAGAAGCCCTGTTGTGCTGGCAGGGGTCATTGCAGTCATCCCACAAGTGCAACTATTTACTTGATTCTGACCCCAACGTGTTTATTTAATGCTTTGACTTATTTATTCGTAAGATTTATTACCTGTCCTGCACTATACAATCCCAAGGTGGGTTACAACAATATAATATACAATTTTGAAAACAGATCCAAATTCAGCAAAGGAGATGAGTCCCAAACACCATAATTGTAAACCAGCTGTTTCCCAGCTCACTAGCAGCAGGGAGATTTTGAGGCCCAGGAAGAAAGAATCTGAGCTTTAGAAAGTGTGCAGGATACTTATTTTAATAATACAGTGGTACCTCGGGTTACATACGCTTCAGGTTACATACGCTACAGGTTACAGACTCTGCTAACCCAGAAATAGTGCTTCAGGTTAAGAACTTTGCTTCAGGATGAGAACAGAAATTGTGTTCTGGTGGCGCGGCAGCAGCAGGAGGCCCCATTAGCGAAAGTGGTGCTTCAGGTTAAGTACGGACCTCCGGAACGAATTAAGTACTTAACCTGAGGTACCACTGTAATAATTATTATTTATACCCCGCCCATCTGGCTAGGTTTCCCCAGCCACTCTGGGGGGCTTCCAACAAAAGATTAAAAATACATAAAAACATCAGTCATTAAAAACTTCCCTAAACAGGGCTGCCTTCAGATGTCTTCTAAATGTCAGATAGTTGTTTATTTATTTGACATCTGGTGGGAGGGCGTTCCACAGGGTGGGTGCCACTATCAAGAACGCCCTCTGCCTGGTTCCTCTGTAACTTCACTTCTGACAGTGAGGGAACAGCCAGAAGGCCCTTGGAGCTGGACTTCTGTGTCAGGGCAGAATGATGGGAGTGGGGATGCTCCTTCAGGTATAAGGTAAAAGTTCAGGTAAAAGTTATTTTAACATGATCCTTGTGTATCTTGGCTTTCTTGTGCTGCTCAAAATGGACTAGACAAAATGGCCATCTATTCCCTTCCATAGCAGGCCAGTTCCCCTCAGATCACTGTTGCCAGGAAGTTCAGCAGGAGTCATCCCATCCTTTGTTTCCTTCCCCCAACTTCTTCTGAATGTGCTGGTGGCAGAAGTGTTTGAACATCGTGCAACTCAGGTACGTGATCACAACTGATTGCTATTTTCCCCTGGTGAGCAGGCAACTTGCAATTTGGAAGCCTGCATCAAACAAATGCTGGCATAATGGTGTTACGAAACTGCAGCATTTATATAGATAACAAAGTCATTGCCCCTGGAAAAATGCGCAGGTGTACATTTTCCTGCACTTTTCTCATTGCTATCAATTCTAAAAATTGCAACATAAGCAGTCTCCTGGGTTCTCTTGATAATTGGGATAATGGACATTAAGAGCCAGACAGGCAACGTGGTCTGTTAGATTTATTGCCATAATTAATTACAGAGGGAGACTCTATAGGTGAAGCATCCTGCAAGGAATTGAATGTACTCAGGCATATGCATATAAAACTATATTTTCATACTACCTATCAGTTCCTATGATGACTTTAAAGATGATTTCTGATCAAAGCAGCCTGCAATCAAATCTTAATATAATTAGTGCAGAAGCCAAAAAGCTTTTAACGACCAATTTAAAATGTATCTGGTTAATACCTTACCATTTATTAGTAACGTATTGAACACCTTCTCTCAAATTCCAATTGGCTTAAGGGTTGCCAAATTGCTCTTACAAAATTACTTTTTTTCTAAGAGAAGGAAACATAACTGGGCTTGAGCAAATCTATTACAGTGGTATCTCGGGTTACAGACGCTTCAGGTTACAGACTCTGCTAACCCAGAAATAGTACCTCGGGTTAAGAACTTTGCTTCAGGATGAGAACAGAAATCACATGCTGGCGGCGCAGCGGCAGCGGGAGGCCCCATTAGCTAAAGTGGTGTTTCAGGTTAAGAACAGTTTCAGGTTGAACGGACCTCCAGAATGAATTAAGTTCGGTACCACTGTACTTATATGTCTGTGGCACAGCAAGGAGGGGGTATCTATCAAATGTATGTATTCATGTATGTATTTACAGTATTTATATACTGCTAATGCTTTTCAGGCAGACCTCAGATTAGATGGAAGTGGTGGAGGAATCTTTTCTGAGCTTACCTGGAGTTGTTCAGTTCGAGGCTGGTGCCTTGACTAATTTATGAAGGCAACATTGTGAATCATGTGCAAACCTGAGCCTAGGCAGGCTGATGTGCCAAGCCAGTTGTAACTGTGACAAATGGAAGACTGAGATGGAAATGCTACCTAAGAGCCAAGAGTCAGTCCTTTCCTTGCAAAACAACACGTCGTTCCTTACCATCTGCCTACCATCCTCCTTGAATATTCATCTCCGTGCATGCCCTTCCCCTCTTATTCCTACCCTCACTTTTTCTTTCCATCTGCCTTGCTAAATCAAAGCCACTTTATTGTGGACATAATTGCCGTAATAGATAAGAAGCTTTTTTGGGGTATGTTTTAATCCTCAAGAAGATTGGAAGTAGAGAAGAATGAAGGACGAGAGAGCAAGGACGAGACAGATGAGCACACCAAAGGCAGAGACTAATGCACCATGAAACTGGTGACTGGGGGGCATGTTCCAGCCTGCAAGACGAGCGCTCGGGTCCAATGAAGGTGAATGGAAATTGCATACATAAAACCCAAGGGTGGGAATGGAATGAGGATTCCGCTTCGTTAGAGCTGTACTACAGTTCACTTCCAATTGGTTCTGTATCTCCTTTCTTCAGATTTTCCTCCTCTTGCACTTTCAGTGATTCTCATAAAGAGCAGGGAATTACGTACAGTGGCCTAGTAGTAGCAGAGTTCTCAAGCATTTTCGTCAACCCTGAGTCATGACCACTGCTGGTTGAGTGCCTCTCGTATTCAGAATCCCGCATATTATGGAAATGTGTACAGTCATACCTCATGTTATGTCCACTTCATGTTATGTTCTTTCAGGTTACGTCCCGCAGCAACCCGGAAGTACTGGAAAGGGTTACTTCCAGGTTTTGCCGCTCGCTCATGCGTAGATGTGCAAAATGACGTCACACGCAAAATGACATCACGCGCATGTGCAGAAGCGGTGAATCGCAACCCGCGCATGCGCAGATGCGCCGCTGCAGGTTGCGTTCCTTTCATGTTGCGAACAGGCCTCCGGAATGGATCCCGTTCACAACCAGAGGTACCACTGTATATTGATTACCTAGAGGGGGAATATGAGATATGAAAGGCCTTGCATTTTCTCCTGGTCACAGAAGCTACAGTGACTGTGTGGTTGAGGACCACAGGCATAGAATAACAGGATTGTAGAGTTGGAACGGACCCCAAGGGTCATCTAGTCCAACCCCCTTCAATGCAGGAATGTCAGCTAAAGCATCCAGGACAGTTGGCCATTCAAACTCTGCTTTAAAACTTTCAAGGAAGTAGAGTCGACAACCTCCCAAGGGAGACCACTCCACTGTCGAATAGCTCTTACTGCCAGAAAGTTCTTCCTGGTGTTTAGTTGGAATCTCTTTTTTTTGTAACTTGAAGCCATTGGTTCGAGTCCTACCCTCCAGAAGAGGATCCACACAATTACTGAAGGCACTTCCAGATCATGTAAAAGCAGGTGTGGGGAACCTTTGGCTCTAAATAATAATAATAATAATAATAATAATAATAATAATAATAATAATAATAATAATTTATTATTTATACCCCGCCCATCTGGCTGGGTTTCCCCAGCCTCTCTGGGCGGCTTCCAACAAAACAGTAAAATCTATTAAACATTAAAAGCTTCCCTAAACAGGGCTGCCTTTAGATGTCTTCTAAAAGTTTGGTAGTTATTTTTCTCTTTGACATCTGGTGGGAGGGCATTCCACAGGGCGGGTGCCACTACCGAGAAGGCCCTCTGCCTGGTTCCCTGTAACTTGGCTTCTCATAGCGAGGGAATCGCCAGAAGGCCCTCGGGGCTGGACCTCAGTGTCCCGGCAGAACATTGCTGAACTGCACTTCCCATTGTTCCTGGCCATTGCCCATGCTTGCTATGGCTGATGGGACTTGTGGTTCAATGTACCACCTCCATCTCCGATACTTCAATGTCTTTATCCATGGTTTGGTGGGTATATTGGAGGTGCTATGCGCCTCTGTCACAGCCCCACCCACATCACCTCTAGCCAAGCTGTGCTTTCTTTGGTTCAGTTAAATCCTGCCACAGAGGCACCTGCTGGCCTCAAGTAGTGCAGCACCTCAAACATAGTCACTGTCAGTGTAGTCTAAAGCAGGTATGTGAAATATGGAGCCAGAATTCACCCACTGCCTCTCAAAACATGGCAAACATTGATAATTCAGGCAGACGTTTTGTACCTAGCATGCAACACTTTCCTTCACAAGCTTGATGTTACATGATTAGCCTCGACTTTTATCGATTTGCTCCTTAAGAAGCAATCTCCCAGGTCCACAAATGTTCCACCAAGCATTTTTGCTGAAGGAGGTAAGACTAGATATATTTGATGATAATAGCAAGGAGTAACAGGAATCTTTCTTTAATTCCCCTCTCCCCCCCGAGTCTGAATTCCTTTAAGAGGTACAGAGCCCAGGGAAAAGAATGCCGTTGCAAATATAGAACCTGATGCCATTTAGACAAACGGCTTCCTTCACATCATTAGCATTCCCAAAGTGGATGAGGCTCACCAATGTGCAAATACATGCTCCTGTGAGTTTGCTAGACAAAGCCAGCCTCTGCGCCACCAAGCAAATTTGCTTCTTTGATCGATCTGGCCTGTTGCAGCCACCTTACCCTGCCCTTGTGTGCCACAGAGAACAGCAGCAATTTTAACACATCAATGCATTGCACTGGGGGAAACAAAAAATCCATGGCTATTGTTATGGGTCAACACACCAGCAAAACAGACTTCTTGCTATGTTTCGTGAACTGCGCTGGTGGGAGTGACTCGAGCTCACTCAAGAGGACTGAATGCCAATAGATGGAAGAGATGTATTCTGTGGTGAGTAATGGGTGTATTAAAAGTGGCAGCTCCTCACTCCCTGATTTAGGAAGGTGGTTGCACAATACTATAACCTTTCCTAAATAGGAAATATAATCAAAGAGTAGAGCAAAGCCAATGTGGCAATGTTTTCAGCCAAAGAATTACCAACTAATCCTACTAAGTTTTTCAATGCATACTAATCATGAATTGTGTCCTGATAATTTCATTATAATGGCTACTCTGAAGAGAACTAATGAGCTCACCTGAACTGGAATGTTAACCTGCTCAGCTTTATTAATAAATGATCACAGCTTATTCCTTGGGTGAGGTAAATGATCCCATAGAGAATATTAGCATTTTATAGACTATGGTTAGGATTTTCCTTTGATCTCTTTTTAAAATTCATTTGTATTGATTTCCGCCCCCTCCCTATAGAGAGTACCTATATTTGCATTAACTGTAATGCACGGTGATAAAAACAGCTAAAGACTCCTTTCTTCTAGTAATCCAATAAATAAAAATTACCGGATTGAGATTTCTCTTTCTTTCTTTCTTTCTTTCTTTCTTTCTTTCTTTCTTTCTTTCTTTCTGCTGTTTCATTTATGCTGATCTGTGAAGTAAGATTATGTGTTCTTTATGGCTTCCTTAGAGAAGTTTTGAAATGCCACCGAACCCAGATTGGAAACAAAATGCAATCAATTTTTCCTTCCATTGCCACTTACATATCTGATAACCTTTGAAGAAAGAGATGTTGGGCGGGGGGGGGGGAGGGGGGGAGAAAACGCAAGCCACCTACGTCTGAAACAGAATAATTGTGTCAATTGAGAAATACAAATCTCAAAGTGATGTAATTTTTAAAAGGGACATAGCATGCCTTTGTAAACGCTGGGGCAGCCTTCTGGAAACCAAGTACGCATCAGTTTTTGAAGCTCGCCAGTTACCATGGTTACTACTACATGGGCTCGGCTTATTTATAGCGATGCACTACAGACAGTGTCTTCCTGAAGGAAGGAGAGAGAATTCTGACCTAGAAGGAACATGAGGGCTGCTTGTTGGAAAGTATGAGATGGAAGGAGGAGGAGGAGGAGGAGAAGAAGAAGAAGAAGAAACAACAACTGCCTAGTTAATTACAGGGATCCCTAGAACAACAGTTTAATTCTTCCCGAAAGGTGAATGTAGAAGTCAGTCACAGAAGGGCTACTCAAAAGTCAGCTCAGGTGCTTAATATAAGACACTTGTATTATTACTTTCTTTCTTATTTATTTATACACCACTTATATGCCAAAAATAGCCTCTAACCATTTAACCCTCACACAATTAAAATACACCGCAACAATTCCACTAGAACATTAAAAAAACCCCAATGGCAGTTTTCGAGAAAACGGGCCCCTTACAAAGAGCAACAATTAAAACATCTGAAAGAGCAAATAAAACAATAGGATCAGGAAGCTTGAGGTTAGTGGAATGCTAGCCTGATCTATTCCACCAAAAATCAAGTTCTCTGAAATTTGCACCCCAATTGCTTTTTTTAAAAAAGCAACTATGATTCTCATTCCAAGAAACGAACAGCTGATGTCACCACATTTTCTTGCCTATATTTCAGTAGTTAAGCAATATGAATAAACCGAACTTGGGACATGCTCTTTATAACTAAGAGGCATAGCTCATGTCTTTGGTTCCAAAGGCCACAATGGAAAATGTGATGTATTATTAGAAGGCTTAGCGTGTTTGCATATTGCTGGCCAGGTGGGGCTCATTAGCTCTGGGAGAAGGTGTGTGATTCCTTGGCTGGAGGAAGCTCAGGACAGGTGAGGGCCTCACTCCTCATCAAGCCCAAGTGCCGCAATCAGCATGCAAAGAACAAAAGGGAAGCAGAGCTGATGTGTTGGGTCTGCTCAACTGCCATGTTGATGAACCTTAATTTGGATGCTCCTGGACCTCTGTGGGACTGTGTTTCAGGTTTGACTCTGGACTGTATCCCGACTGCTAGACTTCAGACTTGGTTTATCTGGATTTACCCTGGACTGCCTTTCCTGATCTTTGGACTTTGCTTGTGTGGATTGACCCCTGGACTTTGGACCTGACATACTGATTTGCTGCCAGGTAGGCCAGGGGTACAGGACACTTTTTAAGTGTGAAACTGCTCCAGGGCATGGATGATACCTAGTTCAATAGAATTTACTGTCTGTTATGTTCCTGATTATTTTCTCAGTTTCCAGTACAGTGGTACCTCGGGTTACATACGCTTCAGGTTACATACGCTTCAGGTTACAGATTTTGCTAACCCAGAAATAGTACCTCGGGTTAAGAACTTTGCTTCAGGATGAGAACAGAAATCGTGCTCTGGCGGCGTGGCGGCAGAAGGAGGTCCCATTAGCTAAAGTGGTGCTTCAGGTTAAGAACAGTTTCAGGTTAAGAACAGACCTCCAGAACAAATTAAGTTCTTAACCTGAGGTACCACTTTATTCGTATTTTCCGCCTATTCCCCTGAAAGCAACTCAAGGCAGCTACAGCTAAAATTTTGTTTCATTTATCTGTTGAAGGTGTTTACACGATCCCTTCCCTCACACAGTTCTACTTTACAACAATCCTGTGAGGAAGTTTTGGCGGAGAGGTTGTAATTGGCACAAGGTGACCAGTGTATATGCAGATATGAGATACATGCGTGCGGGAGACCAAATGCGGGAGAATCTTCCTGATGTAGAGCAGAATGTCCTTATTTTCACCTGAGAAATGTTGAGGGTTTGGGTTAGGTTTTCCACCTCAGTGTCTGGGACATATGGAGAGAGTGGCCCACAAGATGGAGGAACAGATGGAAATGACTTTTCCTCATACTTCCTGTTCAACTTATCAAGGCTAGGCTTGCACAACTCATGACCTGTATAGGCCTAATGCAGCCCATCAACCATGTGCGGTGGTCTAACAGGAGCTTGAGAAGCTTCCTGGATTTCATCCCCACCACCTTAGAGGTGCAAAATTAGGGAGTCTAGCACCTAGCAGGCCACAATATGTAGCTGGTGGGCTTAACGATTCAGCTTGGTGTGTTGTGAGCCAGGGATGTCCGCACAGTGCATCTCCTTGCCATATAAATGTGCTACTTTCTGCCAGTTGCTGTGTTTGTCTTACTAAACCCAAATTGCACTTCAAGATCCCAACCACCCCCAAAAAATGAAGACAAGGTGACACGGGATTTTAGTTTAAGTTACTGGGCAAAATTTAGGCCACAACTTTATTGAATACAGAATGTGAGTGGTATTGGCTTAGGCATTGGAATTAGCCAAATATATCAGACTCCCATCTGCATCGCGGGGAATCTGATAAAAGGGTGAAACACCACCAGAGGGAGCCCCACTGATGCAGGCTGACTTGAGCTCACCCCCAGTGCCCCCGTGGGGTTCTGGTATGGCCCTAGCCCCTACTGTGGGGTTTCAGACAAGACCCAGGCTGTCACGGTCCTGTTCATGGGCGATTGAAGTCCCGGCAGGGGACGTCAGGACTGGGGGTAAGATGGTGGGGTGGGAGCAAGAACGGGGGTCCAGAAGCCAGGAGTCAGGAGCCAAGAGTCCAAGGGTCAGAGAGCCGGGAGTCAAGAAGCCAAGGGTCCGAGGGTCAGGAAGCAAGAAGCCCAAGGCAGGAAGCGTGTTGCTGTGGTGAAGAGCTGAAGGGAAATGCTGACCTTATATCCCTTCCCAGCTCTTGCCACCAGGTGCTGTGAATTACCAATCAGCCTCACCTGTGGGGCTGTGCCTTGCCTCTTCAGAACAAACTTAGGAAGGCCTCAGTCCTGCAAAGTCCTATAAGTCACAGGGCCTGGCTCTTGCACGCACACCTGACACAGGCCAACCCCTGATTCCTTTAACAGAATACCCTTGAGCTTGGAGGGGCAGGTGATGGTCGCACCTCCCCTCCCCACACATTGCTGATCCAAGCCTAACCGCCAAACCTTACAAAGTTGTGACGATTGCTACGTGGTAGGCGAAAACCAAATGGCTCTGCCAATCTGCCAGATGAAAAAATTTATTGGCAAAACCTATTTGGTGTTTCGCAACCTTCCGACTAGTTGCAGGACCTTAGCCAGACCTAGCAGAGTACACGCAGAATCCACAGAAGCAATTGGTGACTTGGCTGCAGACAGGATAGACGAAGCAGGAACCAGGAACTTGTAGTTAGGTATTTATTTTATACAGTGGACTATTTACAGGAACAGAACGCGGATCTTTAGCTAGCTCTCTCATACACGACTCACAACTCCTACACAGACACACAGAACTCTGAACCTCTGAACACTGAACTCTGAACTAACACATTCCAGATAGTAGGCCATTAATTATCACTACCTAGAGAGAGCTTGACCAATCAGGGAGCTGTCTCCATGCCTCTGTTATCACCAGGCAGACTTACTCCTTCACATGACCTTCTGGCTGTCTGCCAAACCTTAATTGACTCTGTGAGTAGCTGCACGTATACAGTTTCCCAACAAAATTCCTACCAGGCCCCCATTGCAAAACAGGCGACCAACAACATCCATAGCAAGGCCAACACAAGGCCAAGGGGGTGGATGGGTGGGTGATCCGCTGCGCAAAGGCCAAAAGGTCGAGAAAACATTGCGCAGGAATTAAATAATGTTTCGTGGCCACCCCCCAAGCCAAGCCATTGGCTTTAGGGACCCAGTGACTGTGAAACGACCTACCAGAGTGGAGCAGGGCATAACCCTGCCCACACCAGGGGGTGGGAGATGCCTGGCGGCCCGAACGCAACGCGTACCCTCCTTGAAGAAGATCCGATTATCTGGACTCTTTGTTCAAATATGTCCGAGTGCTGTAAAAGCTACTCACTAAGAACACTGCACCTCATCTGCAGTCAATACACTTCATATGGGGAGAGGGGGGGATCCATTGCCTTTTCATATGAATTGCCTCATTTCTACAAATGGGATGTACTTTAAAGGAAAGCAGATAATGCAAGAACAATAGCCAAGCATGTCAAAGGAGCAGATGAGAGACAGGCACTGACTGCTTCTCACCTCTTGTAGGCAGCGATAAAGTGCATAATTAAATAGAAATCCGTGCAATTAGCAGGGGCAGCATAAAAGTGCCTGTTCTTATATAGTTACTGTTAATTCAGTGATTCAATTCAAGTTGCTTCATCACTTGAAGTTGGAGGCAGATTTTCTTATTACCATTATTATATTTAAAAATCAAAACCTTAATTCCTTGCTCTCTGGAAAAGTCAGGACTGGGAGCAAGCAGGAGGTGTGACGAGTGGGAAAAGCCCCTTACCTGCTTCCTGGAAGCCCACTTGGGGCTGCCATTTAGAATTTAGCTGTTAGGATGACATATCACTGCAGGAAGTTTGCTGTTTATTTATTTGTTTTTAATTAAAATGGGATTCTTAATCATCTGGAGAATGTAATTGACTTTGCCATGAATTCCCTGATATACTGTTAATATCCAGGATAAGAGAATTCCCACTGTTTCATTCCCTTGTTTTTAATGGCTCACTGTTTGCTTTCCATCTTC
This sequence comes from Podarcis erhardii, assembly GCF_964252035.2. Lineage (NCBI taxonomy): Eukaryota > Metazoa > Chordata > Lepidosauria > Squamata > Lacertidae > Podarcis > Podarcis erhardii. Next base: position 22,574,922 of record NC_138515.1, on the reverse strand, counting down.
TTGAATTCTGGTCCAAGAGAACAATTTCTCCAATTGATTTCAGAACTGGAGCATAGTTTTCTCATCTGCATCTTTTCATTCCACTACATTACCAATCTACAGTGGTACCTCGGGTTAAGTACTTAATTCACTCCGGAGGTCCGTTCCTAACCTGAAACTGTTCTTAACCTGAAGCACCACTTTAACTAATGGGGCCTCCTGCTGCCGCCGCTGCACCGCCAGAGCACGATTTCTGTTCTCATCCTGAAGCAAAGTTCTTAACCCGAGGTACTATTTCTGGGTTAGCAGAGTCTGTAACCTGAAGCGTATGTAACCTGAAGCATATGTAACCTGAGGTACCACTGTATACATGTGTGTATTGACCAAACACTGCAAAAAAGCTATCCTGATCTGACGGTGAAAATGTATGACTGCACCATGACTACTTTTGTGCAGTGTTTTATCAATTTGCACCTGCCACCACATGAAAGGCTCTTAATACGACCTTAAATCACATGCAATTTGTTCTTTTGGAGTGTTTTATCAGTGCATACAAGTGTACCTTTGCATGGGTAAAAACAGCAAATATCTTGATCCAGTCAAACATATGACCACAACAAGATTGCTTTTCTAAAGTGCATTAAGCACAGATGTCCATTGGATATTTAGAGGGGGGGGGGAGAGAAAAGCAATTAATGAACTGAAGAAGCCTTGATTTTTTTTTTTTTTTTTTGTAAAAAAAACCAACAACTTTGTGCATCTGCGTCTAAACTTGTCCCTTTCTAAATTTTATTTATTGGTGTGTGTTTTTCTTATTGTAAATCGACCAAAGAATATAATAAAATAAAATTGATATTAGGGGCTTTTGTTAGGTTGGTGGAGGCCATGTGTGCTGTGTCCCATTGCTGAAATTATGGTGGCATTTGCCCTTCTTCTGATAGGAAATGCTCGGGGGAAGGGGGAAGCAAAAATGGGGAGTCAAGGAGGGCAAGTTGGGTGAAGGGGTAGTGAGAAATGCCCCTATGTTCATCTGAGGAATGTTGGCAGGTATGAGTTCAATAGCTAACTCACACAATAGCTGATCACACAAGGGGCAGCATTGGGCCAAAATTCAGGTAAGGGGAATCTCAGTACTATCTCTATTAAACTCCTATTCCCCCACCCCACCCTGTTTCTGTTCGCGAAGATCTTTTACGGTGTTAAGGGGAAAAAATGTCACTGTTAGGATTGTACTAAACCCAATATAGCCAGGTCTGGGGATACAAAATGTCAGAGAAAGGTTGATTAGAATTCTATGTAAAGGGGGGGGGGGGACCTAATTCTGAAGCCTGTATAGAAAGTCACTTGCACCTAACTGCTTATCTTGCCCAGTTTTATTATGGTTCTCCCAGTCCTGCTTTAGAGGCAAGGAACTATGTAGATGATTCATCCAAAAACCACAGGCAGTAGTTTAGCTTCTGTCTGGCCTGTGAGGTATTACCAAAGGTTGCCTTGCCACTTTCAAGCGTAGATATTATCAGGCAGAAATAAAGTAGTTACAGGATCGGGAAAAGCCTTGTTGATGGGGAAGGAAATACTACTTCATGAGAAAAATGTGTTGCACAGGTGATTGGAGACAATGACCGTTGTTAGAATTCCTGCTCCATGATTGCAGTCATAGGATTGTTGTCTTTCACATGACGGTATGTGTTTTGACTCCACAGAGCGGGAAGTGACGGAAACAGAACGTTTGTGTTACTGTGTTCCATGAAGTGGGACTATTGTCCTTTTTTCTCTCTGCTGTTGGATGCTAGAGAGAGAGGGAGCCATGTTGCAGTGCTCTGTGTGTGATTATATGTAAATAAAGTAGATTAGCCAAAATGCCAAGTGGCTGAGGTCTGTCATGCACATGATGCGCAAACTCTGCGGATCCCTAAGTGTGCCGGTGTTGGTTGGCATTGGTCGCTGTGACATTCAGGCTGAAGAAAGCTTATGAAGTTCCCGAACGATCGACCAGGAGGGAGAGAACATGCCAGTCGGGCATGTGTCTCTGCCAGGGTCCTACTTGAGTGTAGGCTGAACTCCTGACAACTTTTTCCAAGGAAGTGCAACTAAGACTACTTGGGGATAAACTCCATCGGTCATAATGAGTTTTACTTCCAAGAAGCTTTCCTTAGGATTAAACAGCTTGGTCAAATGCCTGTCTATTTGTAAGTAAGATCTGCTAAGTTTAACAGCCCTTGTTGCAGAATAAGGGAGTGTATAGGCTTGTGGCTGTGGCCTGTTTATGGCACTCATTGAAAGGCAGCCTGTACTGTAATCTAAATCAAATCCATGCTCAAGGTTATGGCTGAAGGTTGAGTGATAAACATTTTACAAGGAAGAACTCCTCTGCCGGTGTCTTCTCCTGACTGAAAGCAAACATAATTAATTTGAACGAATGTTCTTTCCACAGCCGTTATGTAAATGGGGCCTGGCCGTGTCGCAGAGAACTTGAATTGAAAAGCAAATAAGAATGCAGGACACTGTACACATTTGCATTCTCTAGCTACCACTGCTAACAGGTGATACTGTGAAACGGGGAATGTTGCAAATAAGAGCAACATCCACATTGAAGGGAGGCGGGTGGCGCTGGGGGTTAAGCCACAGAGACTAGGACTTGCCGATCAGAAGGTTGGCAGTTCGAATCCCCATGACAGGGTGAACTCCCATTGCTCAGTCCCTGCTCCTGCCTACCTAGCAGTTCGAAAGCACGCCAAAGTGCAAGTAGATAAATAGGTACCACTCCGGCGGGAAGGTAAACGGCATTTCCGTGCTCTGCTCTGGTTCGCCAGAAGCGGCTTAGTCATGCTGGCCACATGACCTGGAAGCTGTACGCTGGCTCCCTTGGCCAATAAAGCGAGATGAGCGCCGCAACCCCAGAGTCGTCAGCAACTGGACCTAATGGTCAGGGATCCCTTTACCATCACCTTTTACCACATTGTTACTTATTTATTACTATTTGTTCCTTGTATTTATTTCCCACCTTCCCTTCAATGAGCCCAAGTTACGTGGTCTTCTTCTTCCTCCTCCTCCTCCTCCTCTTCCTCCTCTTCATAGAACTGGAAGGATCATCTAGTCCAACCCCCAATCTCAGCTCTAGCATCCATGACAGATGGTCATCCAACCTCTGCTTAAATACCTCCAAGGAAGGAGAGTCCACAACCTCCTGAGGGAGGGTGTTCCACTGTAAAACAGCTCTTACTATCTAAAAGTTTTCCGTATGTTTAGTTGGAATCTTCTTTCTTGTAACTTGAAGCCATTGATTTGAGCCCTGCCCTCCAGAGCAGAAGAAAACAATCTTGCTCCATCTTCCATGTGCCTTCAGATATTTGAAGATGGCTATCATATCTCCTCTCGGTCTCCTCTTTTCCAAGCTAAGCGTACTCCTTCAAGCATTCATTGTAAGGCTTGGTTTCCAAGACTTTTTCCTTCTCATTGTTATCCTCACAACAAACCTGTGAGGTAGGTTAAGAAGCTGTGACTGGCCCCAGGTCACACAGGAAGTATCATGGCTGCGGCAACTTGACCCCTGGTTTCCTAGGTCTTAGTCCAGCACCCAAACCACTACACCATCTTGGCTCTCAATTTTCAAAATAAATGAGAATGGTCCGCATTACCTTTATTACCAGGTATATATAAGGATTCCTTCAAACTGCTAAGAGATCAAGGAGATCAGAAGATAAAGGGGAAACATAGAAGGTGGTTTATAGATGTGATGTGCCCACTGATGGTATAATTATTTCCTTATTTTCCACTTATGTATTTTTTAAAAATAATAATATTTTGATCCTACCTTTCAGGTTACAGAGCTTTCCATGGCAGTTAATAAAATCACAGTAAAATCAAAGCAAGTCATTAGGATCTTTTCCACAGTACCATAGTTACAACCATAAACTCACCTGCTAGGCAATGTTTCCCATGGAGCTTTGCTAGAATTACTTCTGAGTAATAAATGGTGAGGTTCACACTGCATATCTTCTTAGTGTTGGCTGGATAGGCCTAAGAGACAAAAATGTTATGTGTATTGGGGCCTTGGCTTGCTACTGTCTCTCTAAACTGGAAAAACAAAGATTGACCTCTTGTGGTTGCAGGAAATAAGATGGCCGCATTGTTACATACAGCACAGCAATTCCATGTACTGCCACAAATTAACGAAATGAGGAACAAATTCCAACAACGTTTTCAAGGCAGAGTCTATGGTGTCGCTAACCAATGTTGTCCACCTAGGGCCAGACATGACATGGGAAGCCCATGACGTGGTCTTTAAGGAAGCACTGTAGAGCAATGTTTCCTAAACTTGGGTCTCCAGCTGTTTTTGGACTACAACTCCCATCATCCCTAGCTAGCAGGACCAGTAGTTAGGGATGATGGGAATTGCAGTCCAAAAACAGCTGGAGACCCAAGTTTGGGAAACACTGTTGTAGAGCATGATTTGTATATGTGTGTTGGTAAAACACAACGTAGCAAATGTAAGCTTTTAATCTATACTCCTTAATACAATTGCTTCTCTGACAGATCTAGCTCCTTCCATTTTGAGGGAGATTTTCTAATCTTTCTTGCACCAACACATTTCCCTCTTGTTCCGGTGCAGGTGAAGGTGCACTTCAGAGGGCCCCGTTTACTTGTTAAGGATCTACCAGCTTAATTTTCTGATTTATTTTTCCCATTATTGATTGTGTGCTGCGGCTCAGCCTACAGCTGGGTTTTCCCAATTTCTCAGCCAAAGATGTTGCCATGGCAACAGCTGTGAGGGGGGAGGGTAAAAAAAAATATCACTTGGATTTAGCATTGTGCCAACGTGTCACCGTTCTAAGCAGAACTATTCTCTTGAAATTGGATTATAAAACATTCTTATGACAGAGACATGCTCAGATGTTGTGCTCCTCCCTGAAATCTATTTGCAAGCATCTCCTGGAAGATCTCTCTGCCTCTGATACGAGAGCGCGTTACTTTAGTTTAGCTAGAGAGAACATTATTATAATAATGACTTTATATATAATGCCGCAAATTATGGAGCATGGCACAACTCATCGATTGTGAGTTGGATGGTTATTAACAGAGGGCTGGATTCTGAGTAACTCCAGTCATCTCTCCTTTTTAACAGGGAACTGAGGTGATGAGTAACAACAGGATTGATTTAGCCCAAGCAGGGCTGCTGAGGAACAGAGAGGTATCAGCATTAAGTCTCAAAAAACAAGAACAACCCAATAAAGGTAAAGGGACCCCTGACCCTTAGGTCCAGTCGCGGATGACTCTGGGGTTGCGTGCTCATCTCTCTTTATAGGCTGAGGGAGCTGGCGTTTGTCTGCAGACAGCTTCTGGGTCATGGGGCCAGCATGACTAAGCCACTTCTGGTGAACCAGAGCAGCGCATGGAAATGCCGTTTACCTTCCCGCGAGAGCAGTACCTATTTATCTACTTGCACTTTGATGTGCTTTCAAACTGCTAGGTTGGAAGGAGCAGGGATCGAACAACAGGAGCTCACGTCATCACGGGGATTCGAACCGCCAACCTTCTGATCAGCAAGCCCTAGGCTTAGTGGTTTAGACCACAGCACCACCCGCGTCCCTGAACAACCCAATACCCTCCTCCAAAAATCCTCCAGCCAAATGGGGACTGAACATGGTCAGTAGCCACACAAATTTATGTTATTTCACTTTTTAAAAGAAATTAAAACCCAGCTGACTCTACCCATCACCTCCATGAAAGGAGATTGTCAAATCTAAAGTACTTGGCATAAGGGGGTTGGACTAGATGACCCAAGTGGTCCCTTCCAGCTCTGAAATTCTGTGATTCTATGTGGAAAGACTAGCAAAGGATGAGAAGGTCTGTTCAGGAAGAAGTAACTTTGCTTGTCCATTTATCCTCCAGGCTTCCAGCTATGCTCATAGTATGATAAACCTACACACCCTACAAGGAAATTACATATATATACATTATTGCACTGATTCCTAATCCTGGGAGGAGCCCTATAAACATTTCAGTAGCTGAGACGGCAGCTGCCTTTCCACAAGGAGCTCTTGCATAGCTGGAGTAATCATGCGAGTGCAACCAATTGCAGGGGACTTGAAGAGAGAGCCCAGTGAACTTCATTCATTGGTTTATTTTTATTTTATGCTGTTGTTAACCAGAAGATTGGTGGTTCGAGCCAACCCAGAGACAGAGGTGGGCAGGATTCCTGTCAGGAGTTCAGCCTACACTCGAGTAGGACTCTGGCAGAGACAATGCCCGACTGGCATGTTCTCTCCCCCCCTGGTCAATTGTTCAGGAGCTTCAAAAGCTTTCTTCTGCCTGAACATCACAGCGACCAATGCCAACAGACATTGGCACACTTAGGGATCCGCAGAGTCTGCACAGTTTTCATGACAGACCTCAGCAACTCAGCATTTTGGCTAATCTTTATTTACATATAAACACACACAGAGCACTGCAATATGGCTCCCTCTCTCTCTAGCATCAGACAGCAAAGAGAAAAAACAAAGGACAACAGTCCTTCTTCAGGGGACACAAACATCTGTCTCCGTCACTTCCCACTTTGTGGAGTCAAAACATATACCATCATGTGATAGACAAAAATCCCATGATTGCAGTCATGGAGCAGGAATTCTAACATCCTCCCCCAATTCATGATCTGTGTTGCAGTCATCAGTGTAACAACAACAACCACCATACAGATGTAATACACACAGAATACCTCTGTATCACCCGTTCCACCCTTGGAACTACCTGCAACTGGATTGGCCTTAGGCCTTACCACCTTACACTTCTGATTAGTTTTGGCATCATAACCCTTCTGACTATCAGGAAGTCTCACACCTGGCTTTGTTGGGACTCAAACCCTAGTCTCGTTCCCCTCCGCAGAAACGGTGTTGGCACACACAGCCTCTGGACGTGGTCCAGCTTCCTTCTCCAAGGAAACAGTGTCTACCTTTACAGCCTTTGGGTGTGGTTTCCTGTCCTTCAAGGACAAACCCTGTACCCTTTTTAAGACTCTGGGTTCCAAGACCTGTGTCAAGCCACTAACCACAGCTAAATCTGCAACAGCTGTGTTGGCAAACTCCTGAGCAAACCTGGTGGGCATCTCACCCTTTGTAGCTCCTCCTGATCTGCACATCTGGCACATCTCCACTGTATCAGTGGAACTCACCTCAGTGCACCTACTGTTTATAACAGCAACAGACTTAGTATCTAAGCCTCCAGCAATGGGGTAGCCTAGGAAAATACACACACTCCCCCCCACTCTGCTCTGTGGGGAGATGGACTTGGGGGTTCTTTCCAACTCTACAATTATTCTACATGAACTTCTCTAGCAATGCTTACTGAAGAGTGGTATAGAAATTAATTAAATGCTTCTTAAGCAACCTGTAAAGGAGATTAGTAGAATTAAGACCATTTAAAAGACGGGGGCTGAGGTTGAGGGATAGTGGTTTGCTATCTAGTAAGTTTATGGGTGAGGTAAGATTTGAGCCCGGTGGTTTCGTGGTTCACAGAACTCTTGCTTAGCCACAATTCTGTGCTAGTTATTCTTTTTTTATTATTCTCTCCTTGATCCCTCCCTTTATTTATTCAACTTCCCTTGTTTTTTGTTCATCTTTCCTTAGAAGTGATTAAGATATCTTTTGTGCGCTGCTGTTGGTTGATGGAAATTCATCGTTACCGTGCCTTAAGTATTGTTGGAGGACTTTTATATGCCTGTGGGTGTGAAGTAAGGAAGACGGTGAAGGCATAAATTCTAAACATAGAGAAATATTGATATGTGTATATGTGAGATATACTTTGCCAAGAGCTCTAAACAAAACAAAATTGACAACAGTGACAGTGCTAAACTATCAGAGATGGGCAAAAACAATAAGTATTGACTTAAGTCCTGGTGACAAATGAAGAGAGCGCATGGAACCTCTGAGAAAAGTGTTTTGCTCTTAGCAACTGCAGCTGTTTCCTTCCTTGTGACATTTACAAGAAATCCTGTTGATTTACGGCGGCTTATCAAGGTATGTCTTCAGTGAGGCATAATGCTGATTTTACAGGGAGGAGGGAGACAATATGGATGTTATCAGAGCTATGCCAGGTTCTCAGACCTTTGGGCCAATGGCTAAACATGGAATTCATCAAGGTTTCAAAGGATAAGGCAGGCTGGCCATGCTCCTGATGTGAGGATGGGCTCTCCTGTACAGAAACCACGCCTATACAATTTGTGTGCAACCTGTTTTCTGCAGCTCCTGTGCAGAACAGCCAATCAATGTGTGGAGGTCAGGGGTGGTCATAATATTGATTGTCCTTGTGTGATGTATTCAGTGGTCTGTGTCTGCTTGAGCTTGAGTTTGGACTAAGGAGTCTGAGCTCCTGTGTTCTGATTTGATACATGATGTCCAATCACAGAACATTCCAGGATGTGGGCCTCTGCCATTGGCCCTTGATTCGCAGCTTGGAAGTTAAGACAGCCAATCACGTTGGGAGTGGAAGTGGTCCAGGCTTTCACAAATGTATTTAAGCAGTTGCTTTGCCCCTGTTTCCCAGTTACATAGTTCAATAAAGGTTCTTGCTGTTATCACTGTGTCTTGCCTTGTGGGAACCCACCTACACTTCACCTTGCAACCAACCACCTGCACAAGGCTTGAAACATACCCTCCAACATTTCTCCAGAGAAACCAGGGATGGCCTATTCAACAATAATTTGTTCCCCACCCATCTGACTGGGTTACCCCAGCCACTCTGGGCAGCTTCCAACACATATAAAAACATAGGCAAAGGTAAAGGGACCCCTGACCGTTAAGTCCAGTCACGGATAACTCTGGGGTTGCGGCGCTGATCTCGCTTTACTGGCCGAGGGAGCCGGCGTACAGCTTCCAGGTCATGTGTCCAGCATGACTAAGCTGCTTCTGGCGAACCAGAGCAGCGCACGGAAACGCCGTTTACCTTCCCGCCAGAGCGGTACCTATTTATCTACTTGCACTTTGATGTGCTTTCGAACTGCTAGGTTGGCAGGAGCTGGGACCGAGCAACGGGAGCATACCCTGTCGCGGGGATTCAAATCCCAGACCTTCTCATCGGCAAGCCCTAGGCTCTGTGGTTTAGACCACAGTGCCACCCGTGTTATAAAAAGATAATAAACCATTAAACATTAAAAACTTCCCCATACAGGGTTGCTTTTGGATGTCTTCTAAAGGATGTATAGTTACTCACCTCCTTGGCTCGGGGGTCAGATAAGTCCATACCCTCCAACATTTCTCTCATGAAACTAGGGAAAGGCCCCAAGGAAAGGCGGGACATTCTGGGATCAAATCAGGATGGCTTCTGTAAATCTGGGACTCTCCCTCGAAAATAGGGACACTGGGAGGGTCTGTTGAAGTAGGCAGTCCTTAGTCACAGACTGGGAACTATTCTTTTTGGAGAAGGACCATAACTGGGTGATAGATCACATCTTTTACACCCAGAACATCAACCTCTTTCATTTCCAGGTAGGGCTGAAAAAGGCTATTGTCCTGAAATCCTTTCAATGTAGATACTGAGCATTCATCAAGGGCTAGGTATACGACAGCATCGACAGCATCGTATGACTGTATGGCTCTAGGCCTTGTAACCATAACCACACACACTGCAATAGGAATGTGCAACATCAGCCCCTGCCGTTGAAAGGCACTCTGAAGCATTTGCATTGGTCAGGCCTTTGTCCCCATCCACCTCTAATTCTGAACCTTGGGCTCCCTATAGATAAGCTAATTAAACCTCTTTGGCTTGAAGAAGGGGCCTAATGTTTAATTGCTATGGTGACACGGATCATCAGGCAACAGAAGTTTGTATTCTCTTCTAGGTTATGCAAATGCAGCTCTCTTCTCTCTCACTGACTTATTTTTACTGCATGCCTTCCAGCTAATATATTCCCCTCAGTCGTCTTGCTGCCTGTGAGGAGCTAGAGAAAGACGTCAGAGCTATTTTGGAACTAATTTTGCCCCCACTCGCTTTGCATTTTCCTGAAGAATGTGTCAACCCACAACACTGCAACAGAGACATAACTGCCAGCGTTGGACCCCTCTGTACTCAAAATGGCAGGAAGATTAGGGACTGCCTCTGTTGGCCCACATGTACAATGCTACTTGATTTTTATCCCTCAAAAGTGAGGCTTGGACTCATTCCTCCATTGTCTTGACTTTACATCTTGAAAGAAAAGGGAGAGAAGCTCCACTGGGTGATATTCAACTAAGTTTTACTCAGAATAGACCTATTGAAATTGCTGGACTTAACTTGGGCTTCATTTAATTGAAGACTAAAACTTAGGCAGCATACACACTATGCCTTTAAAGCACCCCCAAAGAATTCTGGGTACTGTAGTTTGATAAGGGTTGCTGGGAATCTGTGAGGGGTAAACTACAGTACCCAGAATTCTTACGGTGCTTTGAACTTGCTTTAAAGGTGCAGTGTGCACACAGCCTTATTTGAATGTCACCCTTACCTTTAGAGGATCAGTTTTGAATGTGCCTTTCCAATGTTTCAGTAGAGCAGGGGTAGGGAACAGTTAGCAGCAACAGGGCCATGTTCTCTTCTGGGCAAGCTTTTGAGGGTCACTTGCCAGTGGTGAGCAGAACTAGAGGGAAGAGAGGGTAGAGTAACATAACTTCTGTCTTTTTACATTAGGCTGGTTTCACACATTCACACAATCCTGTCTCCACCACCTAGGCAAAAAGCGTTGTCAGAGTTTAAGGGCACATTCCAGTCAGGCAAAAAACACTTGGAGTGCAAAGTAGGATTGGTGAAGTGTGTAGCTTGAGGATAGTCCCAAGGGCCAGACAAAGAAGCACATTCTGAGGTTTTCCAACCCTGGAGTAGAGGACTGCATGTTTGCAATGCAGGGCAAAATATACTTCTCTGGCAGGGAAAAATAATCTGCACATTCATTTCTGAAACGATGGCAGCTTGTGTGATTATTTTTTCGTGTGCACCCAGTTCTTTCTCATTATGTGTCCGTTCTGCACTGTGCAGTTTGACACAATGACAATTGAGTTTGTGCAGCTCTTCCACATGTCAGGCAAGTAGCCAGTGTGATAAGGTGCTACCCTGAAACAAAAGCTGCTTCTTTATGAGGGAACTCTGAGCCATGACAAACTTGTGGGCCCCATCTGCCAGGAATTAGCTGCCAGGAGAGACAAGAGCCTTTGCATTTTCTATTAGTGTGGTAATTAAGAGCTCCTCCAGACAACAGGTTTGTCGAGCATTCATCCTGATTTGCTTTCATGGAAGTTAGCTTACACCAGGTTTTTATCTGGCGTTAGCTCCAATTTGTTTATGGGGTGATTATATGACAATGTTCACCATTCATTCCGATTTGCTTGTGGACAATTTATATGTCTTCCTATTAACCATTCATTCATCTCACACATTTCAGTGCCATCAAGTTGGTGGCTACTGCAACACCTGTGTTTTGCAACTTGGCCCTCCAGCTGTTTTGGACTACAACTCCCATCATCCCTGACCACTGGTCTTGCTGGCTAGGGATGATGGGAGTTATAGTCCAGAAACAGCTGGAGACCTAAGTTTGGGAAATACTGCTCTACACCTTGAGGGAGTCAATTCCATAGTGGAAGAGAGCTATTGCCCTTGTGGGATAAGCCTTTTAGGGTTGCCATATTTCAAAAAGTAAAAACTAGAACATCCCAAAAGTTGTTGACTTTTTTTTAAAGGAAACACAATTTTTTGATTGACTTGCCTAAGACCCAGGACAAAGCACCCTCTTTCGGAAATCCCCCCCCCCCAGGTGCCTTTGAAATCCCAGTAATGTCAAGGAGAATCCAGATATTTGGCAGCCCTAGACAAGATTGGTTTTAAGTTTGACCCTGCAGTGCTTTTCTTATGTCCTGTATGCCATTGGCTTGGGTAGGACTGCGGACTCTGGTGAAAGGCAAATTAGATTGTTGTACTCACCACCTTCTACAACTTCTCTTTGGCTGTTAGCTTGATTGGTAGGAAAGGTCAAGCATTTTGTCAGCCTTGGTACAAAAGCTTTTCCATATGTTCGTTTATTCTCCCTGAGCGATTCCTGGAGATATGGAGAGAATGTTTCTGTAGAGGACGGTATTGTGCAGCAGCCAGATTTAGCATAGGAAGGAATGTGTTGAATGGGTTTGTGTTAAGAGGAAATTGTTTCCTTCCTGTGTAAGCTGCATTGTTCTAACCTTAAGATGTACCTAATTAAGGTGTGTGTGAGCTCGCACACACACACTTTGCACTGAATGATGTGCAGAGTGCTTTGCTTAGCATGCAGTCATTGATGAGCAGGTTAATCAACCTGCTAAATATGAAGCACGTATCCATTAACTATCTCCTTCCGCGGTCATTCACTAATCAGAATTGTGTTTAGTTTCCCCTGCTCATTCATGTGTGAGCAAAATCCCAACTGACAGAGAAGAGGCACCAAAAGGTCCATTCAGCTCTGCAAATTCTTAAAGATAAGTATGAAAACAAATCTAATATGAGATAATATGGAATGTTCACATTATGCCAGGAAACTTATTGCTGAGCAAATGGACATCGGAAGTTGTTTTCTACCAAATCAAACAATAGTTTATCTACTACCCCGTTACTGTCCACTTCAACTGGCAACTGCTCTCTAACAACTCAAGAAGAGGTATTTCCTAGCCTGACTTTATGCAGTCTTTAGAAAGGAGAGCAATGCACAGTAAACCTTGGACTGTTTGCATACAAAAAATGTACTCTATCACTGAGCTATGGCCTCTATGCTTAATGTGATCCTTAGCTTGATCAGATTGATGATCCCTAGATCATCATGGTCAATATCAATGGACTATTATACTCATCCACTAGATTTTGGGATCCATTTTTGCAGCTTCCTTCTGTGATATGACTATAACCAACAGGCAATATTCTGACATGCAGTTGGCATCCTTGTGTCTACATTACTGAGGAGGCACAAAGGGTTGTCACAGCATGCATGGCTGAAGGAGTTTAGCATGTTTCAAATATTCAGAGTACAGTGGTACCTCAGGTTACATACACTTCAGGTTACATACGCTTCAGGTTACAGACTCAGCTAACCCAGAAATAGTGCTTCAGGTTAAGAACTTTGCCTCAGGATGAGAACAGAAATTGTGCTCCGGCAGCGCGGCAGCAGCAGGAGGCCCCATTAGCTAAAGTGGTGCTTCAGGTTAAGAACAGTTTCAGGTTAAGAATGGACCTCTGGAACGAATTAAGTACTTAACCCGAGGTACCACTGTACTACATCCATCCATTCTAAGCTAAGGCAAAGTGGACTGTATTATTAATACTGTATTTCCCATGGGACCTTACATCAGGGGCGTAGCAGGGGTGTGTAGTAGGTGCAGCTACCCCAGGTAGGTGACAAAATGGCAAGTGGCACTCACTGTGGGGCCTGCAGTACGCCTGAGCCATGCATCTCAGGTGCCCGGAGGCTCCACGCTGTCTACCTGCTGCCTCTATGGGTGCCACATGCCCAGTCCTTATGGGTGCTGCACACCCCATCCTTCCCTAAGGGCGCTGTGCCGTGCGCCCTCTCCCTATGGGTGCCACGTGCCCCACCCCTATGGGCAGTTCACCCCGCCCATGGTTCACCCCGCCTCTATGGGTGGTTCACCCTGCCCCTGGGTGCACCACCCCTAGGTGCCCAAGAGGCTACCTTTGCCACTGCCTTATGTGAGGCTTGTCAAAAACCACCTACTAAACTGATGGCCAAACTTCTTAGAGGCATGTCTGCTCAGACTGCTGAGCACCGTCAAGGCACAGAAAAGCCTCTGTGTTGGGTTGGCCTGACATGGCCTAAATACCAGGACCCCGTCTTCTGCCCTTGACTGTACCCTTACTTTCCAGAGTTCTGAAGTGAGTAGCTTCCATAGATACAAAATTCTGTTGAGTTGGGAATCAATTAATATGGGCAAAGAATTTGAATCTCCTGAAGAGGGTCTGAGTCTCCTTCAACAACACCCATTTCACACCCTGGCAGTAAATACAGGCAGAATGAAATTCTGCTTTGCTTTCCATACACTCCACTATGTATAGTCTTTGACACCTGTCTTGTTAATTTGACAAGAGTGGTGATGCTGCTGTCAGCTATTCAGATCCTTTGCCCCACTGGCTTTCTAGCCCTGATGGCAGATCAATAATATATAGGGGTGCCACTGGCTGCACTGGGAGCACCAAAAGTGTATGATAGAACCCCAGGCCGTATCTCTGACAGCTCTGCCCCAGAGTATGGAAGAGACAATTAAGAGGTGATATGATAGCCAGCTTCCATTATTTGAAGGGCTGTCACACAGGTGATGAGCCAAAGATTGTTTCTGTGGGTAGGACACAAATGGAAGGGTTGAAATTGTAAGAAAGGGGATATTCCAAGATGCTGCTTGACAGTGGAACAGCCAGAATGTGGCAGACTCTTTCTCCTAGAGATCTTTCAGCAAAGGATGGTGCTGGATTGCCATTTCTAAGGGTTGCTGTAATAGTGGGTTTCCTGCATCTGCAAGCGTTTGAATAGTTCAGAAGTGGGCCACCCAGTTCAAATTAGGCATGCCCTACTGGGCAACTTTCCAGGGGTCACATGCAAGAACCAGAGGCAAAAGTGAGCAGAGCAACAAATGTAAATTTTTACCTTTGTACAGTAGGCTCATTTCCCACTACACTCTCACACCCCCTCTATCTATCCTCCATTCAGTCAAGGGAGACATTCTCGGGGTTCAGGGACACAAGCAAAAAGCTGGGGCAGTGAGAGGTGTGGCCTGAGGAGAGTCCCAAGAGCCAGGTCATGAATCTTGGAGAGCCACATTTGGTCCCTGGACTAGATGACCTTTGAGGTTCCTTTCAAATTATGTATTATGGCATGACATGTATATTTAAACCTGCTGTTTTCACATCACACCTTCTCAGACACACAGGCATGCAGAGGATGAGGAGTGTTTTTTTCCTTCCAGGCATGATCAGTAGCCATTTCCATGGGTTTGGGGCAACTGTGTGACTGTTTTAATTTTAATATTCCCCATAATGTGGCAATTCATACATTATGTTTTAAAAGTGCACACCTTGTATGGGCCAATGGCCGTAATAACCAATCAATCAATCAATCAATCGATCAATCAATCAATCAATCAATATGCAAACAACCAGGTGTTGTTTGCCACTGCGTAGTGGGTGAAATGGCTCTGAATTTGCTGTGTGAGGTATTTTTAATGTTTCTTGTCAATATACAAAACTGTGCTGTTAGTAGTGTTAACTTTTTAAAAACAATTCTGAGAACCGAAGATTGTACACTGCTTTGAATGTTTTTGAGAGAAAGGCAATGAACAATTGTCTTTTTTAAAAACAACAACAACAACCCATCAATTGGTTCCAATGTCTTCTAAACAGGGCCATCTTACTCATAGGCACTAGGGGTGTGGGGCACCCGGGTGCTGGGCTCTCAGGGGTGCCAGGCTGAGAGTCTGGGGCCCAAGAGTTGAGTCCGGGGAAGAGCCTGTCTGTTGGTTGGAGCGCTGCGGCAGGCTCTTCTGTGAGCAGCTCTGTGCCACGAGTTTGGGGGTGACCGAGCCAGTGAAACGCTGAGGTGGCCGGTCGGCTCCGCTCTCCTGCACGCCTGGGACTGGGCAACCGGGGGGGGGGGGCCAGGTGGATCTTTGCACCCCGGCACCTGATATGCTTAAGACAGCCCTGCTTCTAAAGATGTACCATTTTACCCAGGCTTTCCCTGACCCTTAAGAATGGAACCTGTTTTAAGTGTTTGAATCCCCTTATTCCTGTTTTATCTGCTTTTATATTGCTGTTTTTCTGGATTTAGGCTGTATTTTTAATGATTTTTTTTTTTAAAGTGTGGTGCTTAGAGATTTTAAAAATATTAAGTAGTTTATAAATGCTTTTAAATAAATTTGAATTTAAAAAATAAAAAAAATATGAAGGAAGGATCGTTAAAGGTCTCTTCTTCCTGGGCTGGAACAGTGAAAATTACAGCTGAGCTGTCTGGAAATTATTTTTGTTTTTCCAATCCTTTTGTGAATAGTTCTTCACATTTTGGCCTTTTTAACAGTCTCACACAGTAGTGTGAAAGTGCAGGGAGCTGTGAGGTTGTCAGAAACTGCGGGGGTATGATTCTGCTCCAATCTTCTTTGGCTGTGCCCACTCCTGCTTTTAACTGCACTCCCCCTGATATGCCAAACGTTTCCATTATGGAATGCATTATAGCAAAAAAAATTGTCTGGTTCAATGCCAGATTAGATCTGGAGCCTATGTAATTGACTCTTCTCTCATGAGAATATCCTAACAGGGATGCATCGCCTCCACAATGCTATCTCAGTTAACAAAATGTTAATAAATCCTTTGACGGAAGACACCGATATCCATCAGATCACAGAGCCAATAAAAGTGCATCTCTAGGTGATATCTCCCCTTGCCCTTTGGTTAAAGCTGGTTATCATGGTTCCAGAGAAATGGAAGCGCAGAACAGTGTGACATTAAATGATAGAAAATCTTTAAGCTACAGTGAGTGTACAGGAAGATAGGAGAGAGGAAAAACTCTTCTTTGGCATGCTGTATTGGCATGTTCTACATAAAACTGAGCTTTTTTTTTTTTAAAAAAAAAATCTAATTGCAGCCTTCCATCTTTTCTGTACTCTCTGAGGGAATATGCACAGATGGTAGTTGCGTGTATGCATCGAGGAAACGTGTCTACTGCTACAGTGTATTGAAGAGGAAACCGTGACAAATGCGTTCCGCTCTCTACACATTTTTATTTTTTAAGATGAATCTACACTCTCTTTTCTCGCTCAGTATTGTGTCCTTCACTACTGACCTGAACGATCACAGACCACAAACAAATATTTGCAAATGAGCAAGCAAAAAGGACATAAATATTATGTGTGCAAAATATCTCCTTCCCCACAAGAAAGCACTCTAACGGCAGTTAAATGAGAATTGAGCAAAATAGTTCCAGCGGCGTAGCGTGGTTTGCCAGTGCCCGGAATACAAGACCCCTCTTGGCCTTACTCATGTGGTCCAAAGGAAAGCAGAGCAATACATGTGGTGCTGCAGGAGTTGCCGGAAGGAGGCGTAGAAGGTATCATCCAACTGTCTTAGGGGACTTCACTTCAGGTTTGTGTCATGTGTATTCCTTAGCCTTTTCTCCTCCTGAAGATATCCCACAAAGTTTAGGATCAAAGTTATTGTTCTTCTGGATGGGCTACCTTCCCACCTGGATGAACCCCACCTCACATCTCTCTGCAGCATGTGCAGTAACCACCTTCTTGGCAGTTGGACCCACTATTGGCCTCTTCCACTCAATCTGCTGGGGCAGGTCTTCACATGCAGGGGAAATCACCAAGGTTTAGCCAGCCAGTTGAAGCTGTTTCCTGGAGTGTGGCCGCTGTCACATGCTGACAACTTCTAGGAGCCACTGGTGAGGGCTGAGAGCAGGGTGTGGACCAGAAATGGAGAAACTACCCCAGAAGAAGCACAGCATGTCCCTCACCAGAGATAAAAGGTAAAGGTAAAGGGACCCCTGACAGTTAAGTCCAGTCGCATATGACTCTGGGGTTGCTGCGCTAATCTTGCTTTACAGGCTGAGGGAGCTGGCGTTTGTCCGCTTCGCAGACAGTTTTTCCAGGTTATGTGGCCATCATGACTAAGCTGCTTCTGGCGCAATGGAACGCCAAAACCAGAGCAGCACACGGAAATGCCGTTTACCTTTCCGCTGGAGTGGTACCTATTAATCTACTTGCACTTTTTGGCGTGCTTTCAAACTACTAGGTTGGCAGGAGCTGGGACCGAGCAACGAGAGCTCACCCCACCATGGGGATTCGAACCGCCAAACTTTTGATCAGCAAGCCCTAGGCTCAGTGGTTTAGACCACAGCGCCACCCACATCACCAGAGGTACTACCCCTCTAGTCCCCTACAGATAAGGCTGAGCCACATTTGCCCTAATCTCTGACCACTAGCCATGCTGGGTAGCTGTGGTGGGAGTTAAAGTCCAACAATGTCTGGAGGGCACTGTGTTTGCTTTCCCTGACATAACCCACCAGGAACCAACTTAGAAGGCATTCTTTTATGCATGCCTTCCATGTACTGTTTTTTGTAACTTACTGTATTGAACTTTTCTTTAAAAAAAAATGTGTTGGCCAATTAACTGAGACACCTTTTAAATAAATTTCCATGCAAATTGATTAATTTCATTAATTAACTGCAGCCATTATATACTCTATATACATGTACACATGACTGAAAGCTATTAGAGTAATTTCACATAGTCATGTTCCCTCTATATAAAACATATAGCTACAGTCTACCATCATATCCAAACTGAGAAACTGATTTTTAACTCAGGTTACAAAGCTGGATGTGAAACCAGGAACTAGATTTGCCATATTTCAAAAAGTGAAGATCCAGACAAAAAGGTTTTTTTATTGCAAAATATCAAACAACATTGAAGTTTCTGAGCTATTTTTAAGGAAATTTAGCAAAATCCAGACAACAGACATGGGTTGCCATACATCCAGATTTTCAAAGACATTTCAGTGTTTTCCGCCCAGACACTGCTTCCAACTGCACGTTGGCTACTTAGAAATCCTTATGTATTGCAAAGCATTCTATGGAAAGTTTTACAATTGCTATAATTTCACACAGAGCACAAGGAAGACCCCCTGGGCTGCACCATTACTGCTGGGTTTTAAGAGAGTGTGCCCCAGAATGTATCCAGAACACTCATGCATGGAGGAGATCATCTTTGCTGGCTGAACCATCTTTCATTGAAGGCAGTGTCCATGACCCATTGAAGAACACCTGGTCAGCTTGCAGTCCAAGCCACTCCAGGGCTCCCTGGAACACAGTCTGAAAACCTCAGCTGCCACCTAAGAATAAAACAAGCATGCATATTAGCATGTAATCAAAGTCAGGGTGGGGGGAACGTATGCTGCTGTTTGTACACTTTTGTGTTCCAGAGCGGGGAAAACAAAGACGAGTTAGCTGTAGGAAGAGGGATTTCAATTTCATAAGCTAAATGGAGTGTGGATGGATCCGAGTGTAATAATTGACTTACCTCAATTGGTTTATTCAACCTTAAAGTTAAAAACCAAATGAGGGCTGAAATAGAATGTGCAAGATTTGTAGCAGAGACTGCGGTATAGTAAAGCAGAGTCTTAGGACATAGTAAGACATAACAGGAAAGCAGATCTCGCGTCAAATTCTGGACTTCCATCCAGTTTCACAACTGAAGTGGATAAAACATGCATGCTGGTGAGAACTGGATCCTGGCTCAGCTGTTAGTCTTGCCCTTCATCTGTGCTTTTGGCAGGCTGCGTGTCCTTTTAAAAAAATTGTTTTTGAAGCATAAACCTATTTTTAAATTTCCCGAGGGATGGATGACACAAATCCCCATAGATATCAATGGAGAAACCCAAGATTCTAATGTTCCTGGGACTGGACTGCAGCCAGTCAGCATTTTGTGCCCAAAGAGCAAGCTCAGTCTTTGTTGTGCTGTGCCCCCCTTCCAATTTGTTGGGATGTTCTCCATTTGGGGGATCCAGCTCTGTTAAACAGCTCTCCTCATCCCTGACTGCATAGGACCAACCCTTTAAGTTCAGCAGCTGCTTGGCTTCCATGATTGCGTTCAGCATCTTGAAAGGATAGACTCCCCCTCTCCTCTGCTTGCAAACACCTCTGCTCCCCAGCAGTTGCACAGGTATACATAAAACAAATGACGCTTAACACAAAATGAGGCGCCGCACCAGCGGTTTCTCCTCTGCCAAGAACCTGACCTGCACGACCTCGTACACCTGCTACAACTCAGCAGAGGAGCAAGAAACATATTTATGTGCTGACACAGTGAAAAGCATGTGCAGCATGAGAAATAATAAGCAAACCTTTACCTGAACAGTCTTGTCATTGCTGTCATCTTTCTCTGCAAAGGAAAGCTTCCCCATCTTTCCCCCCCAGTCCTGCTGCTTCTGCACAAAATGTCGAGGGACCAACTGTGCCTGCCTTCTGCTTTATTCTATTTGTGAGCCAAGTTTCCAAGATTTCTGCCATTAGAGACTGCTGAGGTTGTGGGGGGCAGGTCAGGGTCCTTAATTTGGAGTCAGGTTTTCTCCCAGTTGGAGGGAGCCTGTTGTTGCAGGTAGCAGTCCCCCCGCCCTGCTTTTTCAAACTGATGAAAAGTTGGAGGGGGTTTTTTTAGTGCCAGTTAGAGAAAGGGCCTTAGTTTCTCATCAAAATGCAACCAAAACATCTCATTCACACTCCTTGAACCAATACATGCACTGAAGATACAAGGATCCTTCGAAATTTGCACTTCTCTGAATTTTGCAATGCAGTTTTCCAAACAATGTATACAAAAAATGTATACATTGGGGGGGTGCATTTAAATGCATGTGTGTGAAAATAACACATCATATTAGTGACAACGGCATGCAAATATGTATATAGAGAAATCTGCATTAAGATGCTCGCAGATTCTCATGGGTTTTTGGTTTTTTTTAATGGAAATTACCATGGAAATGTGGGCAAGTAAAGGTTGGAAAACTGAAAAAGTGAGAGAAACTAAAACAGACAGATCTATGCATTTCTAGTGCCACTTGGGATGTGTTCACGGAGAAAATGGGGCAGATGCTCAGCTGGAGATGGGTTCATGAACTTGTGCATGTTTATATCATTGGACATCTTCTGTGTTATGCCACACAAGTATTGGGTACAGTTCTGGTTGCTTGTGGAAGCTGGAGGGCTGCCATTTAGGGAGGCAACAGAGAGTATGGCCTCCCTGCTGCCATATTTCAGACTACAAGTGACCATTCCTTACAGGGATGGGAAACCTGTGACCTTTCAGGTGTCATTGGACAAATTCCCATCAGCCCCAGCCAGCATTGCCAATGGTCAGAGATGGTGGGAGTTGGTATCTAAAAACATGTGGAGGGCCACAAACCCTCTCTGCCTTAGGAACATCTGTACAGTGGTACCTCGGTTTAAGAACAGTCCTGTTTACGAACGATTCGGTTTACGAACTTCGCAAAACCGGAAGTAGTGTCCCGGTTTGAGAACTTTACCTCGGTCTAAGAATGGAGGCTGAATGGTGGAAGGCCACCGGCAGTGGGAAGCCTCTTTAGGGAAAGTGCGTCTCGGTTTAAGAATGGTTTTGGTTTAAGAATGGACTTCCGGAACGGATTAAGTTTGTAAACCAAGGTACCACTGTATTTATGGTTCGAATATTGCATGCCTACCCTTATGAACAACAAAACTGTCCTATGTACTTAGTATTCACGCTGGAAAGGCCATCCCACTTGCTTAAAACCACACTGTTTGTGTCCTTTTTTTTTAATAAATATTTATTAAAGTTTTTTTTTTTATAAAAGAAATGCACAAATAATAAACAACATTAGTTATATCATAACAAAATCTCATAACTTCTTTGGACTTCCTTACGTCTCCTGCTCCCACTTACATCGTTGAAATTTTTTTTCAAGCAAATTATCATCTTGTTTACAATCTTATTTCCACTCATTTAAATATAATCTAACAATTCTCCAAAAGGTTTATGTTTTCCTTAATCTCACTTATCATCAAATTCCAGTCTAATTTAGTGGTGGTCAATTATTTTATGATCAAGCATCCTTCTTAACATTCAACCAAATTACAATATTTTTGTAAATAAATCTTAAATTTCTTCCAATCTTCTTCAATCCTTTCTTCTCCCAGGTCTCGGATTCTGCCAGTCATCTCCGCCAATTGCATATAGTCCATCAGCTGCATCGGCCACTCTTCCAGTGTGGGTAGATCTTGAGTTTTCCAGTTCTTAGCGATGAGTATCCTTGCTGCCGTTGTTGCATACATAAAAAATGTTCGGTCCTTCTTTAACACCTTCTGGCCGACAATACCCAGGAGGAAGGCTTCTGGTTTCTTAGTGAAGGTATACTTAAATACCTTTTTCAACTCATTATATATCATTTCCCAGAAGGCCTTCACTTTAGGGCAAGTCCACCAGAGGTGAAAGAATGTTCCTTCATTTTCTTTACATTTCCAACATTTATTATCAGAGAAATGGTATATTTTGGCAAGTTTAACTGGGGTCATGTACCATCTGTATATCATTTTCATTACATTTTCCTTCAGAGCATTACATGCAGTGACACTGTTTGTGTCCTGATTCAATAGCTTTGGTACTAGTTACTATAAGATATGAAAAAGCCTTTAAAACAAACACTCTTAAAATGCATGGTTGTTGTTGCTGTTGCTGCTGCAATCTGACCTTACTCTCCCCCCCCCCCATGGTTATTAGTAGTAAAGCAGTATAAACATAACAGTTTCTCCATGTCTGTACCTCACCAGGTTTGTTTTTTCCCTTGCTTTGTTTTCCTTGAGGGTAACAGAATGTAATTTTTAGTGTTGTACTAAGAAGATTTTAGCAGCTATTAACAGATTCATAATAAACCCTCCTTTGCTTCTCGCATTAGCATTTTCTCCCAGTGGAATCACCACCAGCGTTTTCTCTATCTGCTTGGCAAAAACTTGGTATACTGCTTTTAATTCATTCTGCCTGTATTTCTGCATCTGTGGTCAAAGGCCTGAATATGTCCAAGAGGAGATCTTTAAATCATGCTGATATAGAGGGGATGAGGAGGAGGTTGGAGCAGTCCAAATACACTGGCAGGAGCATCAGATTGTCTCTGCTAGCGAGTTTGCACTGCCTCGCCACTCTCCTTCCTGGTATGCAGCAGTGACCCAACTGTTAGGAGGTCGGCTGAGGGCTTCTGTCAAGACCACACCATCCACTACTGCTACACTGACAGGAAGAAGCTCTCTGATATTTTGGACAGGGATTTTTCCCCAGCCATACATGGAAATGCTAGGGATTCCACCCAGAAACCACAGCCCTTTGCCTTTTCACTGGCCAGAAATAACTTGGTTAACTTTCAGAGTCATTTGGGTAAAATAACTGTAGACATTTAGCAATTACCAATTGTCTGATTTAGCAATCAGATTTAATTGGATCATGTTTTGCCCTTTGTACAGTACAGTTCTATTATGCATGCTGACACCGAGCTACTAATCCTGAAAATCCATGATGTTTTGCTTGCACCAAGGAGGTTTTATTTGCACAACTGTACGGAATGAAACGCTTTGTGATTATGTAGGCTTTCTATTAAGATCTGATGAAATAGCTGTGATTATAGCACCTTCAACACATCATTAGCGAGATGCAGAAAGGAAATTGTTATTTTATTCAAGATAAACAAGATTTCAGAAATAGGTGCATTTTCAAAATACATGTGCAGGCAAATGGTTGGAATTACAGCATTTATGTACATGTAGTAAAGACGTGTACCTGCAAATGTAGAAAGTGATAGGGGTGGCATAGAATTCTACAGTGCAAAATTGACATTGAATTGCTGTTGGTGCAGTAGTTCTGTGCTGAATTGCAGTGCTAATGTTCTTGGAAAGCTGTTAAATGAAAACCATGAATTATTGGAAGAGGATGGGAAATAGTCCCAAGTCTTCCAAATGCCCAGCCTCTCCAATCAACTCAGCCTATGTTAGGCAGTAGTTTTCTGATTACTATGGGTGGGTTCCATGCGCCACAAATCCAACACAATGGTGTAACGTTGGAAAATGTTGATCACTTCTCCTACCTAGGCAGTTATCTGTCCACAAGGGTCAACATTGATGCCGAAATCCAGCACCGCCTGAGCTCTGTGAGTGCGGCTTTCTCCCGATTGAAGTGCAGAGTGTTTGAGGACCGGGACATTCACAGGGAAACCAAAATGCTTGTTTACAAAGCTATTGTACTACCAACCTTACTGTATGTTTGTGAAACATGGACCACTTATAAACGCCACCTCCAACTCCGTGAAAGATTCCATCAACGGTGTCTCTGAAAATTTTTACACATGACTTGGGAAGACAGGCGAACTAATATCCGTGTACTGGAAGAAGCAAAGATCACCAGTGTTGAAGCAATGATTCTTCAACATCAACTTTGTTGGACTGGTCATGTTGTGTGGATGCCTGATGATCGTCTTCCAAAGCAACTACTCTATTCCAAACTTAAAAATGGGAAGCGTAATGCTGGTGGTCAACAAAAGAGGTTTAAAGACTGTCTCAAGGCAAATCTTTAAAAATGTAGTATAAACACTGACAACTGGGAAGCACTGGCCTGTGAGTGCTCCAGTTGGAGAACCAAAAGTGTCATGGGCTTTGAAGACACTCAAATTCAGGATGCCTGGGAGAAACGTGCTAAGAGGAAGGCATGCTTGGCAAATCCACACCGTGATCAACTCCCGCCTGGAAACCAATGTCCTCACTGTGGAAGGATGTGTGGGTCCAGAATTGACCTCCACAGTCACTTACGGACTCATTGTTAGAACCGTGTTTATGGAAGACAATCTTACTCGGCTACGAGTGATTGCCAAAGAAGATATTTGTGAGGTGAACAGGAATGCGCACCCCCCCTTGATAAAGCACATAGTGCAACATGCAAAAAGGTTTGCAAAAGTGGGGGAGAGATTGCATAAAATTGCCCTGTGTATGAACACATGAAGCCTTATATCACCTGTTACTTCTCCAACAGCTGCATCACAGGTATTTCACATCATCTGTGATGTGAGGAACTCTGAACACTCAAACTGACTATATATTATTTGGTTTACACGATGGAACTTTGAGGGATTCTATCTAATTTGCAGTCTCCTAACTCTCCTTTACTTCCTGCGATACTTGAAGGTATCCAGATGTCTCTCTATCTCTGAAAGTTTCAGGCCACCTTTAATGAGCAACAGTCAAAAGATTTTATTAGCACTACATACATGTCCCAGGAGAAGATTAAATACCAGCCTGATCTTTCAAATGCAAAGAGTGGGGGAAGGATACCACTGCTTGAATAATCCATTTCTCTGACAATCCATCAAATGGAAACTTCTGGGATTTCTTCAGACAATTATTTTATTACCATTTTTTAAAGCTATGGTTTCAAAGGCTTCTTTATGCTTTCCCCCTTTTTAATGCAGATAACAATCCAGGTCTCCGTGGCAGATTTCACATGAATAAATGTGAAGAATTTGTGACACAATCAGCAGGGCCAGCTCTGGGTGTGAGGGGCCCTGGAACAAAGTTGACCCCTGTCTCTGTTGATGGATTTCCTCAGGCTTACCTAGTGGTGGCAGGCGAGGAGGAGAACAGTGCTTGATCCCAAATTCCCACAATGTCCTGGAATGTTGCTATGCTTGAGGACAGTGCTTCCCCCCAAAAAAAAAATGTTTAGGGGTACTCAAGAAAATCACCAATTTATAGTTTAAATCGGGAAAAATAAATACAGTAAATGGACAAAAGTACAAAGAACACACATTACAGCTGACAGCTCACAGTAAATTCCACGCTGAAAACTTCCATGATGAAAAATAGTAATTTTCCTACTCATATTGAAATGCTGGCCCTCAATGAAGCCAAACCTTGATCAGTAAAACCACCACACATCCACATTCCACACTGCTTCATATATTAAATGCTCACTTCCATCTGAGACTCAGGGAACACTGTGACAGGAAATGAAGCCGCCATTGGGGGATAGCAATGGAACTGATGATTCACCATGCTAGAGAAGAAACTAAAAAAATATTTTTTTTTTTCTCCTGTTAGATTCACAAAATGTTTAGGGGTATGCGTACCCCTGCATACCCCCAGAAAAAAAGCACTGCTTGAGGGATTGTGGGAAATTAATATGGCACCTGGTGGAGTGGTGGTGCTCCCCTGACCTCCCAAAAGCTGACTTTCTGCCACTCACCAGCAGGCAGGGAGCTTGGAGCGTTCAAACCCACAGGGGAAAGTGGCTTATTGGTTCCACTGGTGCATTTGCACCATGCCAACCCGTTGCCACCTTGTCCCTTCCCAGTAAGCTGTTGAGAGCTCAGAGAAACTCTGCTGTCCCACCACATACCCACTACTGAAATAGCTGTCTTTTGCTGCTCAAATCATTAGGTTGTACAATATTTTTATGTAGAGGGGAGGCAGGGGAGCTGACTCCTAGTGGATGGACCATTTTGGGTTCCCTCAGTATTTGTTTGTGGGGGGGGGGCTGCCCCAATGTTCAGAAAAGTTGAGTCAGGTCAGAGGAGCTAGGAATGCAATGGCATCGCGGCTTCAGTGGCCAGCGCCTTCTCCTCCTCCTGCCACAGAGGGGAAGGAAGGGCGAAGCAGGCTGCAGTGGGTGGTGGCAGCGGCAGCGGCAGCGGCAGCAGCAGCAGCAGCAGCAGCAGCAGGAGCTGCCAACCATTGAAGCTGCACTACTGCTGCATTCCTGGCTCCTCCAACCTGGCACAAAGTCCTGACGCAATGTCACCACACGTGTGATGTCATGCATGTCCCATTCCCCTCACAATTCCACTTACAAGTTGACACCTCTGAGGGGAGGACTCCCAAGGAAGTCACAGACGCTGCCTGTTCTTTGATGTCACCCACGCTTGTTGTGATAGCCTAAGTGGTTGCATTTAGGCTCTGCAACCCACATCCTTTCTCTAATAGTCTACCGCTGGCAGTCGAAGGCTTAAAAAATTTAGACAGGGTTTGGGCCTGTTGGTCTGATTTGGCCTTTCTGCTCTGATGGTTTTAATTTCATTAGTGCTGCTTTGCCTTTTGTGTCAGTTTCCTTATCTGCTCATTTTATATTTTTCTCTTTTTTTAGATACACACACACACACACACACTTTTTATTGTAGCTAGTTTGGGAGCCTAGTGCAAAAAGGCTTTTAACACCACAATTACATCCCTAACTAGCCATGGTGTGTTCCATTTTGTGGGTGTGTATGTTGTATATTCTGCAAATCTTTCCCCGCCATAGCTATCCTGCAAATGAGGTAGAGGTTTTCCTGGGAATTCCTCGGGTGGACTTTAATCCTTGGAAAGCCGATAGGTAACTGTTACAAAGGCTCATTCCCATGAGAATGCTCAGTGCTGGCCTTCTCTACATTAGTCATAAATAAACAAGAACTGGGTGCCCTGAGGCATGGAAAGATAATGATGCAAAGGGTCAGGGAGCATCATGCCCCTTATAATAAAATTTCAAGTCGAGGCCCAGAAGCATGGGAAAGCCAGGAGATCAGAGGGGGTGATGAAAAATCAATTACCACTGGGAATTGTTTCTGGCCTGACTATGTAAAATGAGGCTATTTAATAAGTGCAAGAACAAGACGTAGGCTTCTGGTTTGCTCAAGAAACCATTGCTATTAGCCCTCTACTACTTGGGGCTACTTATGATATAGTTCCTAACAAATATAGTTGTGTCAGCAACAAAGCCTCTCCTCCTTACAAAGGGGAGGAGTTGTTAGCAGGAGCTGTTTCCCGCATTGGCAGGGGGCGTTCCAGCCCCCTGCCCAGCTGGCCTGGCTGCCGAGCCACGCCCCCAGGTAGCCAACCAACCAGGTGGAGGCTTGGGGGCGGGGTTTTGCCGCTCAAACGTGGCCACGGCAGCACTTCCCTTTCATTCCGGTTAGGCATTGGAATATGTTTGTATTGGAGGGTAGGGTGTGGCCATCGCCTACGCCTCCACTTTATGGGTATTCCGGTAAAGGAATCCGGTGGTCGTGGATCCTGTCCGACACCCTTGCTGGTGGCTAGGGCCATGGCATGACCCCCAGTGACATCAGGGGGAGCTTTCAGTTGTATTTGCATCAACAGGCTCCTCCCACTGGTGGTTAACCCTTGTTAGACTCACCCCTCCCTGAGGGAGTGGAGTCACGTTCTGTTGTTTTATCCAATGCCTAAGCCAATACCTCTCACATGCTGTAATCAATAAAGTTGTGGTCCTTTTTAGCCCATTAACCTAATATACTGTGTCCATGTGTCTTTCTTATCCCCAAGCGGGTGGCGGGTCCTTGAATCACAAGTGATAACTTTGATTAGCACCTTCAGGCGCTCCTTGCCTCTTGCAAGGTGATAGAACACAAACCACTACTTTCAAGACTCGGAGTTCAAAGGATGGAACCGGATAACAGGGTTCGATTGAAAAGTGGTCTAAGAGAGCCAGAAGTCCAACAGGAATCCTGTTTAGACCACAGGCCAATATCTCTGGTTGTTTGTAATGAAGTCTTGGAAATACAGTCGTACCTTGGTTCTCAAACAGCTTAGTTCTTGAACGTTTTGGTCCCGAACGCCGCAAAGCTGGAAGGGACTGTTTTGGTTTGCAAACTATTTTTGGAAGGTGAATGTCCGACGGGGCTTCTGCAGCTTCCAATTGGCTGCAGGGGCTTCCTGCAGCCAATCAGAAGCCACACTTTGGTTTCCGAACATTTTAGAAGTCGAACAGACTTCCGGAACAGATTCTGTTTGACTTCCAAGGTATGACTGTAATGGGCAAAAAACCTGAAGGACAGTCCCTTTGAGTATTGAGTATTTGAGGTTGTTTTTTGTTTTTTGTTTACTATACTATACACTGCAGTCACACCTCATTTTTCATCAGGGGGGTAGTGATGGTATACAAATTTTGTTGTTATCTAAACAATGCAAATGTTTGATGGGGTGGCTGCTCTCCCATCACCCCCTGAAATCAGTTCAGTTGAGATGATTAAGCTACACAAGCGAATATCATAAATTAGAAGACATTTGGCGCAGCCCTAAGACGTAAGGGCACCTAACTTTCTTTAGATTAGTTTTAGTTCCAAGGCATTCTGTAAGCTTTGCAAAGACACTGATTTATTAGCTTCATAAAAGACCTGAGGCTACTTTTCTCAATCCTATTATTTATATAGATTTCTCCGGTGTCAATGCCCGGAGATTCCCTAGGGCAGTTTATAGCAGTTTATTTAAAGAAAAACAACAACAACAAAAGGCCAGGAAAAGCAGCCTGAAAAAAGCAACAAATTAAGCCCAGCGATAACTAAATATTTCAAATCTGGATTATGTATTCCAGCATCAGATAAATTTATCTGCCAAAGAAGGGGCAAACCCCTGTAAGGGGGTTAATGGGTGGGGAAAGAATGTGAGGGCTGAAGGAGGGATTAGATGCACTTACAAAATGTTATGCCTAGATCTGGAGTGGCTAAATAGCAGCTCTCAGTCTAATTTCATATGGTGATGGGGAACTCATTTGGAGAGGGGGAAATGGAAGGGAAATCTGAAATGGGAGGAGCAGTGGAAGGAGGATGCAGAAAAGGGGGGGGGAGTCCTCTGCAAGAGATCAGCCCAGACTTCTAGCAAACAATAACCTGTCCCATCACCAGAAGCATGTTGGGCAGAAAAGAAGGGGGAGGGGGGAGCTATTAGGAAAAGTGTGAAAGAACAGAGAGAACAAGAGAGAAAGGATAAAATGCCATTCATTAAAATGTCAATAATATCAATAGCAAGTTTTTAAAAATATTAATGAGAATGGTAAGAGTCTTCCCTGTATATAATAGAGCACCTGTTATAATAAATTTTGTGTCAGTTCAGGTCCAATTAATTTTGAGTATTTACTCGCCCCTGAGAATCTTGCACTGAAGGTAGCAGAAAATGTTCCAAACAAATAAGCAATAAATAAATATGTTGCACATGTGAGTGTGTGCCATCCTTCAATTCAGCATTGCAGCATGGTTGTGCATGATGAAAAGTACTACTGCATCTCAGACTAACCAACCACACCGGAAAGTTGTGAGGATAAATTGGGATTATCCCACTTAAACCATCCTGAGCTTTCTGGAGAAGGGGAAAGATTGGCAAGTAATCAGCATTTAAGGATTCTACAGATTTTGGAAGCTCTGGTGATAAAATACAGAAACATACTGTGAAGAAAATGCATTCTTTTACGTTCCTTTGTGTGTGAGTGAGGAGGCAAAAATGTGTGTTTGATCTGTTTTCAGTGAGTCGTGTGTGTGTGTGTGTGTGTGTGTAAAATGCAACTTTCTCTTTCTCTCTCTGAATGGGGAGAAGGGAGTTTGACAAGTGTGTAAACAATAGAAAACAAGGTTATATTGTTTTATGCACATATAATGGAAATGGTGTTTTACCATAATCTGCCTGAAAGCTGAAATTGCTATGCAAGAGGGGGAAAAGTGTGTGATGATTATATTGCATTATTTTTCTACCCCCACATTTAATAATGACAAGAAATGGCCATGATTATACTTCTCCCCCAATAAGACCCTTAATATCCTATATGCTGCTCCACTGCACAGAGTTACTGGTAGACTTATTGGTCGGACTGAAAGGGAGCGAAAACAGCAACATTCAGAGCAGTTTGAAATTTCTGAAGCAGGCATGACCAATGTCCTCAGTTCTGGTTTTTAAAAGATCAAAACCAAATGGAATAAAGGATAACCAAAATGATCTGGAGGCTGGAGCGACTGCCCTATGAGAAATGGTTCCAGCATTGGGGGCAAAGCAGTTGCTCTCCTGATGAGCTATTTGTTGTACTTTCCCCAACGCCTGCTAAAAACCAGACATGTCACCATTTTGTCTGTTTTATGTGATTTCATTATGTGCACTGCTTTTACAGTCTGTTTCTATTGCTAATTTTAAATTGATATTCTGCATTGTTTTATGCGGACCGCTTGGAGATTCTTCATTAAGCGGTAAATAAATCTTGCCATCGCTTTCCCCCCACAATGCCAGCAAAATGCTGCAGCCTTGATGCAAGAGAGAAGGAAGTTCAAGGAGGCAACGCCGGCGTTTCTTTTTCCTTCTGGCAACAAAAACAAACAACCCCTTCCCAACCCCACAACCCTTGCAAATTGGAACATTGTTGTGTTGGAACTGAAGAACAGAAGTTCTCTCCTTTCCTAAAGCAGCGGTGGGCAGGGTCTTGGCATCCTTGCTAGGAGCAGCTATGGGAAATGGCAGGTACTCTAAACTACTGGGAAGCATCCCCCCCATGTGATTTGAATTTATGAACAAGGGCATTCAGAAGTCTTCTGTCAAGGTCTTCGAGCTGGATTCCTCCCCAGCATCTCCCATTAGTCACACTTCAAGGAGCAGCCAAGTGCTAGTTACCTAGTTGTTGACCACAGCCTCATTTAATGATACTCTTTCCCACGAAACCTCCAGGAGAAAAAACAAACAAAAAAAAAGCTCCCATCTTCACAAGGTGCTCTTGAGAAGTCCTGGGCCTTCTGCCAACAGGTTTATTTCTTGACTGATCACAGTGTTTTGAGACAAACGGCCTCGTCCTCTTCCGCAAGCTTAATGCTTTGGTCGCCATCGACAGCTCGGCAATTTCTCTTCCCCCCTCTTAATTGAATAAGTTTACAGCAACCAGGGGGCCTGTTGAAGGCAAACAACGGCCCTACCTGCGAGGCTGTGGCAACAACCAATCAGGTCGACAATCTGATCCCCACATTCTATCAAGGAGGAAATGAATGTGACGCCCTCAGGGGTCCTACTTTTCCTGGGCTCGACAATGTTATTTATTTCATTTGTCAAAGGGCCGCAGCTGCCTTTGCTATTCCGTCCTCTCGGGTACTCCCTCCTCTTCAAAAGAACCCCACTGTTCCAGAAATGGGAAACATTTATTGTGGCACAGATTGAAAGGAGGCAGAACATTCTCTGTGGGATATATATATATATATATATATATCACCACCCAACGAAAATGGCATAATAATAGAAAGGAGTAGCTCATATTGTTTTTAAAAAGATTGTGCCGAGAGCTCACTGACTGGTTTGGGAGGGAGAACTCAGGGTATGGTGTGTGTGGATCCATTTCACCTCCTCTAAATCTACTCATTGCACTATTTTTCTAAAAGGTTTGCTTTGACATTTAGTTTGGTTTTGTGCCCCTGGTTCGAATGTTCCACCATACACTCTCAAAGTGGCCTGAAAATAAATAATGAAGGCTCCGGGTGAACCTCCCTGGGGAGAGCATTCCACAAATGGAAAAGGCCCCTTTCTTGTGTTGCCACCTATCGGACTTCATGTGGAGGAGGCACACAAAATAGGGCTTCAGATGTTGAATGCAGAGTCTGGGACATTTTCTATGGGGAGAGTCGGTCCTTGCGGTATTGCTGTCCTGAGCTCTTTAAGGCTTTACAGGTCAAAACCAGCACTTTGAATTGGACCTGGAAGCTGATTGGCAGCCAGTGCAGTCTGGCCAGGATCAGTGTAATATTGAAATTGAAATACTTTATTGTCACTTGTACAACTTGTATACTGTGAGATTACATGAGCACAGCCCCCCCCCCCCCCGGCTCAGCTCTCTTAGTCTTAATTCCCCTCGTTTACTGACGCACTGACTCGTTTACTGATGTACTGACGCACACCCACCAAACCCGAAAGTCAGTTGCCCTGTTGTTATCTTTTCATTCAGCAGCCTAACAGCCCATGGATAGAAGCTGTTCTTTACCCTGTTGGTGCGACTAATCATGCTTCTATATCTTCTGCCTGAGGGCAGGAGATCAAGAAAGTGCCAGCCAGGATGTGAATCATCCCTGAGAATTTTCCTCACTCTCCTGAGGCAACGTTCTTTGGCTATTTCATCCAGCGGATTCACGGGACAGTCCATAATATCTTGTGCTGTATTCACCACCCCCTGTAGGCACTTCCTATCAGATGATGTCAAACCAGCGTACCACACAGTGATGCAGTATGAAATTGAAATTCTATTGTTGACTGGTAGAAGGAGATCATCAAATGTTGATAGGCATCGTTCTTCTGCAATACTCTGAGGAGATGGAGTCTCTGTTGGGCTTTCTTAACCACCTGGGTTGTATTTACTTTCCAAGTAATGTCTTCACTGAGATAAACTCCTAGGAATTTAAAGGAAGAGACTCTCTCCACACAGCCCTCAAACTATCTTGTTTCAGTGAGCAACTGCACCCCCAGCTCCCCACTGCCAGCTGCTCCTGTTCCTAATCATTACCTGTGTTTGAATTTCTTCTTACTATTGACAAAAACCTGATCACCTGAACACACACATCCATCTCAGGGCCCACACAATCAGTTAAAAACCCACAGTAATTCTTATTGCATTCCACAACCCCCAATTTCTTATTCCCTATCCCTAGGTTTTAGCCAAACTATGTTCCCCTGATAGACAGCAGCTAAAGGGCCTGTCAGAAAGATGCCCTCTCCATCCCCTAGCACTTTAAGCAGTGCAAACGCAATTTTGAAAAGCAGGGGCAATGCTGTGGTTATCTGTAATGATCCACGACACCATGCTATTTGCAGTCCTAGCCTGTGTGATGAATGTACTGTTGTTGTTTTTGCCAGTGTGATAACGTAATGCATTCTCTATTTTCAATTCGAGGGTGATCTAATTTCATGAGCAGGTCTCCACTTCTAAAGGGATGTATTTTGGTACAAAAAGTGGATCATGGCAAATATTCGTCATGGCACTGTTCTAAAGCTAACAAATTATAATAGGTGTGAGTGGTCATGTATCAGAGAGTAAACATCATAGGTCATTTCCATGTGAGGTTTTTTTTTGTTGGGGGGGAGGTATACCATAATTCCATGCTCAGGAATAATTTTACAAAGTAAAGCAAACTTTGGCAGTGCTACAACTACAAGAGTTTAAACCCCCAGGCTATAGCAGTGCGTGGCTTATTATGGGATGCTCTGTCTTTAAATATGATGTCCAAATGTAAGTCAAGAGACTCTGGCAGGGCTGTTTTTACATTCTTGGCAATGTCGTTATATTTCCAGCTCATGGTTTTAAAATGCTGGCTTAGATCCAGCATTTTGCTGTTATCATTTCATTAAAGTTGATGGCCTACTTATGTCAAGAGTGAGGGTGGGGTGGAGGAGAGAAAGCTCGTTTGGGCTTTGTTCTCTGAATGCATTTCCAAAATGCTTTGAAAGCTGAGGGATGTGTTTCTCATCATCTGTATTTAGGGATTTTGCTGAATTCGAGGGATACTGTGTGTAACAAACCTTTTGATGAAATACGGGTGAGGTGTTGTTGTTCTTGTTTGGCAGTCTCTCCTTTGGGATGATCAAAATTGCTCTTCCTTTGTGGCCTTTCCTGTGTGAGCTGTGGCTTGCTTGGGTATCACCTATTATATATTACAGTGGTACCTCGGGTTACATACGCTTCAGGTTACAGACTCCGCTAACCCAGAAATAGTGCTTCAGGTTAAGAACTTTGCTTCAGGATAAGAACAGAAATCGTGTTCTGGCGGTGCAGTGGCAGCAGGAGGCCCCATAAGCTAAAGTGGTGCTTCAGCTTAAAAACCGTTTCAGGATAAGAACGGACCTCCGGAACGAATTAAGTACTTAACCCGAGGTACCACTGTACTTCAACAAACTGGGAATGGTATTTTGGTTTTGTGTAGTTGTTGTTTTTTCATTTCTTCCCCACTTAATAATAATAGTAATAAAATTTCCACAAGAACACAGACAGTGAGTGATTTGTTTTGCTTTTAAAGTTATTATTGTGATGGCATATTGTGCTTAATTTCTCACCAGTGTTCTAAAATCTACAATTCCTGCCAGAATTCCAATGGAGAGAAACCCAGGGGATATTGGGATGTTGAAACAATAACGGAGCAGAGTTCTGTCACATAGCCAGGGCAAGTTCTGATACTATGAATTTTTGGCACCTTCCCACAGTTACAATTTTCAGGACAATTGCACTGCTCTCAGTCTCACTTCTTACAAAGCATAGAGGCTACAGATCTCTAACCGTATCCTGCAAACATGTTATTCTTCATAGAAAGCCGTAATAATTATGTTTCCAAGGCACATTAGGATACTGATATCTTCCACATATCAAGGTTGGAGATAAATGTGAGACTAGTATTTAACTTCTGAAATTTAACTCACTTGAACCAAGGGAGCTAAGTTATATCAAGTAAGAACCAGAGTCCCCCCCCCCGGAGTATTCAAGGGTATACAGTACAGTGGTACCTCGGGTTAAGTATTTAATTCATTCCGGAGGTCCGTACTTAACCTGAAACTGTTCTTAACCTGAAGCACCACTGTAGCTAATGGGGCCTCCTGCTGCTGCTGCACCGCTGGAGCACAATTTCTGTTCTCATCCTGAAGCAAAGTTCTTAACCTGAAGCACTATTTCTGGGTTAGCGGAGTCTGTAACCTGAAGCGTATGTAACCTGAAGCGTATGTAACCCGAGGTACCACTGTACTGACACCTTTCCTTCTAGAAGAAAAGCACGGGTTAAAAGCGTGGCACTTACTGTAACAACTTTGTGGTGAGTACCAACACCTTTTTTTCTAGAAAAAAAGCACTGGTAAGAACATTGGCCCATCTAGCTCCTCAAAATATGTCAGAACAAAACTAAATTGGGGGATTCTGCAGCACACAAAATGATGGCCACAAGGAGAATTGATGTCTATTCCATTTCTGCTTTTGCTATAAGCAGTGGCTAAAAGTTTTTTTAAAAAACCCTCACCAAATGACTAATGCAATGCCAAAATGAAACAAGTGAAAATGAAATGGAATTGAAATGAAACAGATGTAAACAAGCCAAACACAACATGAACTTCTAAAAGAAGAAGAAAGGCCTTTTCTTCCACACCCCGAGACACTACTCCTCCCCTGTTTGTTTTTCCCCAATTCCAAACAGGCCACATAACCAGGAGGGTTTACAAAGCCCCTGGCAAGCAGCCATACATGGCTGGTGGGCTGTGTTCATATTGGGGGATCACAGGTTGTGTATGCCGGTATTAGTTAATGCATGCTGTGAGTAGCAGTTGAATGCTTTGCTTCCTACAGAGGTGTTGGCTGGTGCTCTTCTTGAAGATGAAAAAGCAAGATATAATAAATGGATAACCCAAGGGCTGTATTTAGGATGGCGGACTGTGTAGCAGGTGTGCACCAGAGAGATGATACACAGTTCACATGAGGAAAACCGACACCCCAGGTTCTCGACATCTTTATTTATTTATTTATTTATTTATTTATTTATTTATTTATTGCAATCGTTAGTGCAGTCCTATACTTGCCTACTCAGAAGTAAACCCCAGTGAGTTTAATGGGACTTACTCTCAGGTAGGCGTGTTTAGGATTGCAGCATTAGGGCTATAAATAGTAATTTTCTGTTCTGATAACTGAAACCTAGCCAGACTCTTTAGGGATCAGTCAGTGATGAAAAACACAGTAATTCCTGTAATACTGAACGATTCTGGCTGATTCATTGTAAATATGAAGGCTGCTCATTTCTGAAATGCTTCATTTTCGTGGTTTCCAGAAAGTGTACACTCTTCTTAATGTGATAATGGCTTTATTGACACACCCAGAAGAACCATGGTTAATGGCTTAGCATGAACATACTTTAATTTCATTGTGAGAGCAGAGCAACAAGTCACAATATTTGGCTTAATGTTATATGTGAACCAGGGGTTGTGGTTTATTTTGCTGCGAACCAACCATTATTCGTTCCTAGCTTCTTGGTTGTGGGTTTTATGAGCAGTGCAAACCATGTCCCAGAATTTTGGTATAGCGCTAAGCCAAGAATTGTGTCTTGTTCCTCCTCCTTGTGCTTACAGGAGAAGCGAAGTGGGTGCAATCTGTTTGTTCATCGCAAGTCATTAACCACGGCTTACAGTGATGTGTGAACCAGCCTAATGGATCCTGGAGATTTTTCTCCTAACCTTTAACAGCAAAGGTATAGTAGTTCTTCATGGAACATATGCTGCTCATTGCTCAGAAAAATACTGCAACTTTCATCTGTAACCTTGTATTTAAGGAAAGATCATTGCTCAGTGGGAGAGCATGTGCTGAGATCCAGAGTAGAAATCTTGGTAGCTTTGATTAAGAACTCTGATAGCAGAGCTAGCAAAGGTGAGACCAGCCACAGTGAAATGGGGCAGAAAATACGGAGCTACATATACAAATTGTCTGCCTTGCTATAAGACAGCGTCAAATGCCCAGTGCTTTCAAAAAGAAAGCAAACCTAAATAATTCAACATCTCATAACCAAATGCTAACAAATCATAATGGAGCATTTCATCTAGTATGCTTTTCTTTTCTTTTAAAATGTTATTATTGTTTCCATATAGTAAAGTTTAGTAAAAGCTATGGTTTTCACAGTAGTGATGTATCGAAGTGAGAGCTGGACCATAAAGAAGGCTGATCACCGAAGAATTGATGCTTTTG
Organism: Podarcis erhardii; assembly: GCF_964252035.2. Classification (NCBI taxonomy): domain Eukaryota; kingdom Metazoa; phylum Chordata; class Lepidosauria; order Squamata; family Lacertidae; genus Podarcis; species Podarcis erhardii. The sequence continues at coordinate 22,537,923 of NC_138515.1, read as the reverse complement.
AATTATGGTGCTGGAGGAGACTCTTGAGAGTCCCGTGGACTGCAAGAAGATCAAACCTCTCCATTCTGAAGGAAATCAGCCCTGAGTGCTCACTGGAAGGACAGATCGTGAAGCTGAGGCTCCAATACTTTGGCCACCTCATGAGAAGAGAAGACTCCCTGGAAAAGACCCTGATGTTGGGAAAGATGGAGGGCACAAGGAGAAGGGGACAACAGAGGACCAGATGGTTGGAGAGTGTTCTCGAAGCTACCAGCATGAGTTTGACCAAACTGCGGGAGGCAGTGGAAGACAGGAGTGCCTGGCATGCTCTGGTCCATGGGGTCACAAAGAGCTGAACACGACTAAACGACTAAAGAACAACATTGTTTCCATCGCAATGAATTGTTTTCCAGTTGATTAATACAATTCACCTTCAAACCAAATAATACGGTCTGATTTCATCACTGAATTTCTCAGTTCAAAAGGTGGTAAAGTTGCCTATTTTTCAACAAATTTGTTCTCAAACACTGCATCATCTCTTGCTGTGACATAGTATGTTACTTTATGCATTATTGTCAACTGCTGTATTCTGAAAGTCCATTCTAATGAAAGAGGGGATTCTCCCCCCACTCCCGAGTACGTTGGAATCAGCATTTTAGCAGCTGTCAGGAGGTGAATGGCCATTTCCACATCTATGTCATCCACATATCCTTCCAAATAAGTCACAAAAAAGTTCAGTAATGAGAACTGGTGCTTGTTTCAAATATGATATTTGTTTCTTGCAGACCCTCCAAGCGTCCCTATTTTCCAGGGACTGTCCTGGATTTATAGAAGCTGCCCCAGTTTCTGATTTGATCCTGGAATGTCCCACTTTTCCTTAGGACATCCCTATTTTCGTTGGAGAAATGTTGGAGGGTATGTAGGTGCCATTGTCCATTGCTTCAAACGGTGGTCTATGGAACCCAAGAATTTTTTTTTGATTCATAAGAGGAATTTATCTGTAATGGCAGACAGCATTGGATATTGGCCATAATTGTTGTTGTTGTTGTTTAGTCGTGTCCGACTCTTCGTGACCCTATGGACCAGAGCACGCCAGGCACTCCTGTCTTCCACTGCCTCCCGCAGTTTGGTCAAACTCATGCTGGTAGCTTCGAGAACACTATGCAACCATCTCACCCTCTGTCGTCCCCTTCTCCTCCCTGCTAAGAAAACTCCATGGACAAAGAGAACTGGCCATAATTGAGTAGTATGCAAAAGCTCTCAGATGCAAGGCATGACATCTCCAGTTGAAATGTTCAGGTAGCAAGGGATTAGAAAGACCTCTGTCTGGGACCCTGTAGAACCACAGCAGACAATGATGGCCCAGGTGGATAAATAGTCAGACCTGTCCTCTGACAGCTGTGAGAGAATGTTGTGCATGTTCTAGGGTGCATTAAGCCACATTTCCCAAGAGCTGAGCTTGCTAGATATGAACCAGGCACATTGCAACATCAGCTCATAGGGACAGAGTAAGCTGTTTTATGCTAAGTCAGGCAAACTCTCCATCTTGCTCAATATTGACTACAATGATTGGCAACAGCTCTTTGGGATTTCAGGCGGGGTCTTTGCTAGGCCTACTTGGAGATACTGGGGTTTAAACCTGCATGCAAACCAGATGTCCCAGTAGGGAGAAGAACCATTTGCAAATGGTTATGGCCTCTCTCCTCCTTTGTAAATGGCCTTGTCTTGAGGGCCTAGTTCATTTCCTCAGAAGGGTCTAGATGACAATGAATTTAACGTATTGCCTGCCACAGAACACAGCAAGGGCTTTTCAAAGTGCAGTGCAAATGAAATGCTCTTCCTGTACACTTACTGGAAGTACAGTGTTAACAAGGCATTTTAAAACCTACATTTTGACCTACTGGCTGCATATTGTAAACTGGGCAGTTCAGAATCCCAGCGTGAACCATAGTATTTACTGCATTGAAATTCAGAAGAGTCATGATGGCTTCATTGCAGTGATAATACACACAGTATATTCTTTGTTCCACACTGTAAAATCAAATCAAAACTATGCTTTAGCACCCATTAAAGAATTGCACAGTAAAGCTCTACTGCCATTTACCCAAATGTAAAACCGATGTAATTTCATTAATTTTCACCAAGAAGTTTCAGATTTACTCCACTAGAAGAGGAAGCAGAATCTTTCCTTAGAAAGGTTTGCATTCCTTGATTCCAATAAATGTATCAACAATCTCCATAAATATAAAACCAGCCTTATTCAATACAATTTTTAAAGGCGCTTTTACCCTACCTTTCAAACATGTTCCCAGGAGCAATTTGCAACATTTCAAAATACATAATTCAAATATACAATGAATAGTGACAACAATAATGTTCATGAGTCGGAAATGATGAAACTCTCCTTAGTGGTATTGTTGTGTATTTCAGGGGCAGGTTTCGGCTCATAGTACCCCATCTTTCTCTGTTTCAGATGGCATGTCCCTTTAGGAAATCTCATTTCAGGTTTTTGTTTTAAGTGCATGCATTATAGTGATGTAGACAAGTTAAGATGGCTAGATGCATAGGAGCGCTTCTGATTATTTGGAGGGAAGTGTGAGATCCCTATCTGTCTTTCTACGGTATCATTTTATTAAAATAACTAACAGAACTTGTTTCTTTTAAAGAAGCATGCTAGGATAACTAACACTTCCTTCTCCATTTAAATCCTTCACCATTGCTTTTTTAAAAAAATGCCATGTATGTAAACTGAATTATGGGGAAGGCTGTGTGATATGCTGGAAGAGAAGAAAGCGACTTACTTTTTGGGAGGGGAAATTGCTAACTTTATGAGGTCACTGCTCTGCTATATCTGATGACAGCATTATTGGGTATATTTCTTGCCTGCCTGTCTCATTTGGGCACCAGGCCATTACAAGAATGGAAGAAGTGCCAGCAGATTGAACAGCTATCTTAATCATAGCATTTGGGTGCAGTTCAACATTTCCATTTATGTTTGGCAAATATTCCTAATCAGTCTCTCTAGAGCAAGTAACCTTTGAAGAATATTTTCCCCTTGAATCTTATTAAGTGGATATTTACTCTAACAAATTGGTGCAGTAATTCAGTATGGTGGATGCATGTCCCAGAGCTAAGTTAGGGTGCTTGTAGATCATGCTTGGAAATGTTTGCGCAAAGGTATCTCCCTCTACCCATGGTTCTGTGGGGGGAGGGGGGATCCTGACTGTTTCAGGTTCACAAGACAGACAAGAGATTGTGGTGGCATCTGTGGAGTGTCAGAAGCTTGTGGGCATGCCCAGAACAAAATCATGGTGAAATGGGCCAGAAGGGAAATGGCTGTGCTTTGGACACACAAGGTCCCAGATTCAGCCTCCAGGATCTCCAGGTAGTGTTAGGGATGTACTGAGCCTGAAACCCTAAAGAGCCACTGCCAGTCAATGTACACACTGAATTAGGTGGACCAATGTTTTGACAGCTCCCTGTGAAGGATCACCTGGTATTCCGCTAGGGTTGTGAATCAGGTCTCACAGCTCATGTACAGAAGCCTCTCCTGCCAGCAGAGTATGGATATGTTGTTATGCTGCATTACTAGCTGGGGGATGTAGCAGCTTGCTATTTAAACTGGGGGCGGGGTGGCCTCCTTTCACCTCCTCATTGGATCACCCAGCCCGCCCGCCCTCTTTTTATATGTTGCTTGACTTTGGCCTTGCTATGGACTAATGTCAGTCGCCTTATTGTTGATGCTTTTGAATTATGCAGCTGGAGGAGACTCTTGAGAGTCCCATGGACTGCAAGAAGATCAAACGTATCCATTCTTAAGGAAATCAGCCTTGAGTGCTCACTGGAAGGACAGATCCTGAAGCTGAGGCTCCAATACTTTGGCCACCTCATGAGAAGAGAAGACTCCCTGGAAAAGACCCTGATGTTGGGAAAGATGGAGGGCACAAGGAGAAGGGAACGACAGAGGCTGAGATGGTTGGACAGTGTTCTCGAAGCTACCAGCATGAGTTTGTCCAAACTGCGCAAGGCAGTGGAAGACAGGAGTGCCAGGCATGCTCTGGTCCATGGGGTCATGAAGAGTCGGACACGACTAAACGACTAAACAACAACAACAAGGATTTTCCCCCACTTGGCAAATTGGCACCAGCCATTGGGTTTTTGCCTACCTTGTAGCAATCATCACAACTTTGTAAGGCTAGAAACTGGGTAAGTTTTGTTCATGGGAGGGGAGATTGTTGCCTCTGCCTGCCCCTCTTCAATAAGGGTATTCCATTAAAGGGATCAGGGTGTGTGGATCCTGTACGAAGCCTGGGCATGGGCTAGGACCATGCCACAACCCCAGCGGGGACCCTGGAGGTGCTCTTAATTGATGTATATCATAGGGCTCCCCCTACCAGTGGTTGACCCTTAAGAGACTTCCTGTGGACGTGCAGGAGTCAGGATATAGTCTGGTTTCACCCAATGCCTAAGCCAAACTGCTCACATCTGTAACCAATAAAGAGGTTGCCTTATTTACCCCATTAACCCAAACTATTTGTTTCTGTGTGTTTATTATCCAAGGGAACTGCGGGGCCTAGGGCCTTGCCACACAATTGACTTTACAGATATCCTAATATTTTATTTATAAAATGCATTGCCTTTCCTTCTTTCTGTTTGTCTTTAAAATTGCTCAAGGCGATTTCTACAGTCAATACAATAAGTTGGCCAGTAAGACACTATTAATAAAAACAGGAGGCAACCATGCAGAAATTAAAATGATTGAAAAAGCACAGGTTTACCACTGCGCCGAAAGCCTAGCGATGAGCTGCATTGGCGGGTCTCCCTGGGAAGCAGATTTCAAAGTTGTGGCAGCATCATGTATAAAGTCCAGTTCAGGGCTCCACTAGAGGTGGAGAAGCACTCCTTTTTATTTTATTTTCACGGGGGCGGAGCAAGGTGGGTCAATGGGTGCAGTATGCCTCAGGTGTCACCTCCAAGGGGGTGACAAAATGCTGTGCGGCACTCAACATATGTGATAGACGCTATGGCTTTGGCTTGCACAGGCTTCCCACTGCCAAAACGGTCCGCCCACTGGCTCCCCCTCAGCTGTAGGGCGGCAGGTAGACTCTTGGTTGCAGCTCTGGCTGCGCTAAAAAAGCTCAACAACTTTGTCTATGCAAAAACATGAAACAAAGTCAAAACATTTTTGCAGGCAAAAAATAATAATTCCAATGGCGGGGGTTGACAAAAAGTTTTCCACACCGGGTACCACCTGACCTCGCTACGCCACTGCATTTTCAAATTCTTAATACATACAACTTATCTTTATCCCACATCCCCCGGCTTCCCGCCAATCCTTCCATGGCTTCCTCTTTCTTCCTCGTTGAGCTACATATCCTTTAATACCACCCTATTCCATAAGTTCATTAGGAGGAGGAGCTCCAGAATACATTACTAACCCGAGGTTATTTGGGGATTAAGTAATAACCAACACTTTGACTTGGTTGTGGTAGAAGCCAATAGAGATGAGCTAATATAGACTTAGTATGTTCCACCTGCTAATAAATGAGTCTGGAGTGTTCTGCTCTAGCTGCTGCTTCCAGAACATCTCCAGGGGTAGTCCTGCAAACAGCTCAATGCTGTAGTCAATTTGTCAGTTTCAATGATGGAGGTCAGTGAGTCTTATCCTGAGGAAGGAGATGCTGTATAACCTGGTAAAAGGGATTCACAGCTGCTACCTGAGAATTTAGGAGCAGAGCTGCATCCAAAAGCACCCTCAGACTTTACATATGCTTGTTGAAAGAGCACATGGTCCCCGGAAGAACAGGAAGATTCATCTCCCATGAATCACCAAGGTTGTCATAACCAATTATGCTGTGCAATACACACACACACATACACACACACACAGAGAGAGAGAGAGAGAGAGAGAGAGAGAGAGAGAGAGAGAACGAGAGAACTATGGATGGTACCATTTCAGAATGCAGTGGGGGAGTCATATTTTTGAAGATTCCTCCATGATTTCGTTAAATGAAACTCCCTACCTAGCACATCAGTGAGGGGGCGACACCAAATCTTTCCAATAGCTGATTCTACATCCTGTGTAGTACAACTCTATACATTGCTGGGAAGACTTTGCAGCTACTTGATTTACAGAAGTACCAGGCAATGCTTTTCTTTTCTGAACGCGGTGGATTTTTCACAGACCGTGTTCCATTTCTAAATGGAACAGCATCACGTAAGGTTGCTATGGATATTAAATTGAGAATCCTGGCCAAGGAAAAATCTCAATAAATCACAAGGCAATTGCATTGATTCTTGGACTGTCATTCACTTGTCTCCAGCTCCGTGGAGCCTTAGGTAGGATTCTTGCACATATTAGTTCAAGCACTATCCCATCTTTATCTGAGTGCTTGAGAGTGACAGGTTAATTTTGCAGAAACGGCTCTCGTGTTCAGTGCAACAAAGACAGGGGAAATGCATTTCTTTATTATTCATCTCCCTATGGTAAAGTCAAACAGCATAAGCATTTTTTAAAAAAACAGAGATTTATGTTGAGGATCTGGAGGAGAGCCACAGGCTAGAGGAAAAACATGTTGGGGAATAATTTCACTCCAATAGTTTAAGTAGAACTGAAATGGTACCGATTGAACTCCCCAGAGGAAAGAAGAACAGTTGTCAAATCATAGTGATACACAACTATAGTCACACACATAATCCTAATCATACACTAACTAATGTCGGGCGGGGGGGGGGGATAATGCATGTCAATTGAAGTTATTTACTGAATATTCAGATGGAAGCATCCCATATAGCATATATGCCCCCAGATTACCTTAAAATGCATTTAGTCCAGTTTGGAGATCTCTTGAAGTTGTGACTGCAGGAGATCCCCAAACACAGAGGGTCCCTGTGTTGTCTTTAATGGGATGGTGCACAGTTCATTCATTCTGCCTGAATAAACCACTGTGCCGCTTGGGCTTACCAATCGGAAGGTTGGCGGTTCAAGTCCCCGCGACGGGGTGAGCTCCCATTGCTCGGTCCCAGCTCCTGCCAACCTAGCAGTTTGAAAGCATGTCAAAGTGCAAGTAGATAAATAGGTATCGCTCCAGTGGGAAGGTAAATGGCATTTCCGTGCGCTGCTCTGGTTTCGCCAGAAGCGGCTTATGTCAAAGTGCAAGTAGATAAATAGGTACCGCTCCAGTGGGAAGGTAAATGGCATTTCCGTGCGCTGCTCTGGTTTCACCAGAAGTGGCTTAGTCATGCTGGCCACATGACCCGGAAAAACTGTGGAAGCGGACAAACGCTGGCTCCCTCGGCCTGTAAAGCGAGATGAGCGCTGCAACCCCAGAGTTGTTCACGACTGGACTTAAATGTCAGGGGTCCCTTTACCTTTACCTTTACCTTTATTACTTCATCCTGGTAATCTTTAACATGGAACCACTGTACTCAAAATGTACCGGTAAGTTTAAAGTGAATGATCTACCTAAAACACCAGCTCTTCGGGAAAGAATAATAGCCTGTTTGCATGCTGCAACCAGCACTAAAATAGAAAGAACCAGTGAGTCACACTTCCTATTTCCACACTTCTACTATGCTAAGAAAGAAATGCTGTATTGGTGAGGTGGAGTGGTTGGGAAGAGTGCATCATGGAGATTATAAAGGATGGGGCTTTCCCTCTGTCCATGGTACGGAAGCAGTCCAGGGTACTGAAACATGGTTCTGCCTGTCGTAGTGTATGTGGGTGTGATGTGCAACACATTCATTCACTTGCTTTGGTTTGGTTTATTTATTTCAGCTGCAAGAGGCAACATATTAATGGGTATAACATTTTAACACCAAGCGTTCACAGCACAAAACATTCACAGCATCAAAAGAACAGGTGATTTACACTTGTCCAAGAAGCAAACACACATATTAAAATAGAAATACCTGGAATTAATAAAGAGCAACCCTCCATATCAAATAACAGTCCAATACATGTAATTTAGAATTTGATTTCTGAAACAAGCTGAAAAGCATGTTCCTTTTGAGCTTATCCTTAGTTCCAATAAGAAAATAAGTCAGGGTACTTTTTGCTTACATTTTTTCTACCCCTATGAAACTATTGTGCCATGGATTTTCCAACAAACTGAAACCTTCCTCATTCAAGATAGGAAAAAGATTCTTTTTGAATTATTTCTTTCCCCACCCCTCTGAATGTCAGAAGAAGCAGAGTCCTGCAATCGGATTTTATCAACCCCACTATGTGGAAGCTTGCGGTCTAAGTCAACTGTTTACTAACAGCACAATTGTATGTATGTTTACTTAGTCCGACTGTGTTCAAATAGTTCTTACTCCCAGGAAAAAGTGTATATAGGCTTGCAGCCTAACTGTAAAATCCAGTCCTACCCACTGTGACCAAATGCTGGAATAAATTCACATTAACAGTTTCTGGGTAAACAAATGCACAAATCCATTGGCTATTGAGCCAAGCGTAAGTAATTTGAAACTAATTTCACTGGATGATATGTATTTACTAAGTGAAAATGTGAATTTAAAAAGATTACAACCAATGTAAGCAGGTGTAATAAATAATTCAACTAAAATGTTACCTTGAATAAAATCGGATGAGCCGGGGGGACAGACACAGCCATTAAGAGCACATCTGAAGCTAAATTGGTTTTGTACTACAGTAAGTCAGTGCTGAGTCTTTCAAGTGTTTAAGACTACTCTTAACTGATGTGACCTTTGCCTTAAAGCTGTTTCGCCTTCAGATCAAAACAGAATGAAAATATTCAGCCTGACAGCATTCCATCAGCTGCCATTACCCATAGATTTTTCATCTAATCAGTCCAGTTTGTTGTTCTTAAGTATTCCCTACAACAGAAACAAATGCGCCTTGTTGCTTAGCTCATGAATAATAGCCAGAGCTTCAACTGCTTTGATGTTTGTGTCTCTATTCACTGCACATATTGAACTGCACACAGTCCTTTTCAGATGACAAGCCTCCATGCAATATGCTGAATTAGAAAACATGGGGGAAGGCAAATTGCTAACAATGGAGCTCTAACAGGTGTTGCCAGAACTGATGTTTACCATCTGCTTTCTTTACAAAGTTTCCACTCTCCCTCTTTTGATTCTTCCTTAGTTCCTCAAACTTCCACTGGCTGTAGGTGAAAAAGATGTCTAAGCAAAGTACCCTATTGGTTGGCCATTGTCAGGCATAGATCAGCAACAACAACAACAACAACAACAACAACAACAACAACTATAAATCATGCAAGGCCAGTGAAGGTAAATATTTTCAAGGAAACAAACCACAGCTCAGCAACTCTTCCTAGGTAGTCTTGCCCAGATGACACAGTTGTGAGGAATGAAGGTCCCCGCCTTCCCACCTCTCTCTAAGGCTCCTCCTTTCTCAGGTTTTCTCCATGCAGTTTCAAACTGAGTCTGCACAAAACTAATCTCTGTTCTGCTGTTTTCATTTCTCTCAGAGACTTGGGTGGGGGAGAGGAGCTGGTTGCAGCAGGAGGGGGAGACTCCCTGGATTCTTCAGCAGCCTCTTGACCCCCCTAATTTCCAGCTGCCTCAACCCCCTCAATCTCCAGCCTCTGCTTCAGCCTCAGAGTCTGAACTTCACTCTGTCACAGACTCTTCCTGCTCACTAAATCCTGTTGCCCCTCCAGCTTCTGACACCTCCTCCCCTCAGTCTTCTCCCTCTGACCACTCATTTTTGTCCCACCACCAATCCCCAGGCCTCTTATGTCTTCTGCCTCCTCCCCGGTCATGGGGGGGGGGGGCTTACATGACCAGCTTGCAGGCTTCCCATAGGCATCTGGTCAGTCGCTGTGAGAGCAAGATGCTGCACTAGCTAGACTTCTGTATGGCCCTGCCAAGTGGTGAAGGAAAATTTCTCACATCCTTACTTCCCAAGGTCTCTGTTAAGATTCAGAAGTGTGGTCAACATCTGCTCATCTGCTCACTTCTTGGCAGAATAACTTGACAGGAGTCTTTCCGAGTAGTGACAGGCCAGTATTATTAACATAATAGTTGGAAAGGGGAATAGGGAATCAAATTAAGATGTGAACTGGGAATTGCATGTTTAGAGCTCAAAAATGCATTCTTTCCCCCTCAACAAGAAACCACAATGGAGGAACCATAATTTGGATGAGGGCTGTGGGACAGGAGAAAGGGGGGTGGTATTTTTCAGTACAAGGATGCATAGTTCTGTTTAAAGGAACCAAAGTTTGAGGCCTGAGCTACAAACACTAAATCTCCCTATGCAGTCATTGTATACCTCATACATATCTTCACAACAGCCAGGTGAGGTAGGTTAGCCTGGGAGCTGGTGACTGGCCCAAGACAAGAAGTAAGCAAAAAAATGATGAGTTTCCAGTGTAAAATTGCACATGCCCAGAGTATATTCTTTTCATTTAGCAAGGTTGGCAAAAAAAGATGTTTTGCTCAGAATTGTGAAATTGCACATGCTCAGAGTATTATTCTTTTTTTGTAGTCCGTGAACACTTCTGCCATAATAAATTTGTCCATCTTTAAGATATCACAAGGTTTATTTCATGGTACCTTATTTCATGAGTTCCTTTAGGAAAGAAGCCTCTCCTTCATTATGGGAACAGTACCAGAGCCCCAAACCACCTTAATCCAGCCAGGGAATCAGGATTTGCCCATAAGTCATGAGTTGTAGGAAATTTGTGGGCAAGGTGAGATTTCTAACTTTTGCAGCTTCTCCTTTGCTACGCCAGCACATGAGAAATGGGGAAGCCAAGTGACCCACTTAACATGTGTTTGTATGTCCTTTTGTACTACATAGCTTAGCCCCCTGTATGCACAACCCACATTTTGGCCTACTTTCTGGATCAGTGAATCAGGCCTTTAATTACATTACACAAGAGGCACTCGCTCAATGACAAAGTAGGTGAGGAAATTGTCTCAGGAATTTGCTAGTCCAATGTGTCAAGGAAAGATTGCTCTGGAGTTTTAGGATGACAATATTTCAGTTATTTATACAGTCTCCATAGTTCTTTTAAAAAGAAGCTAAGCATGAAGATGCACAGAAAACAACAGGTCTCTGTCCCAAGATGATGATGATGATGATGATAATAAATAAATTCATTATTTATACCCCACCCATCTGACTAGGTTTCCCCAGCCACTCTGGGTGGCTTACAGCATATGTAAAAAATTGTAAAACATCAGACATAAAAAAAATTCCCAATACAGGGCTGCCTTCAGATGTCTTCTAAAAGTCATCTATATTTTTATGGCTGGGGAGACAACAATATTATTATTAATTGATTTAATATATTGCCCTATACCGCAAGGTCTCAGGGTGGTCTACAGAATCAGCATAGTTGGTGGAGGAGCAGGAGGAGGGAGGGAAGGAAGAGGAAAAGCTTCAGAATTACCCTTTATTGAAATAAAGTTATCATCACTTACTACGAAGTGCATGTGTGAATCCACATGTGTGTTCAGTGCACATGTGAACCCAACATAGAGCAGAATGTAACATTTGCATGGAGTCAGGACATGCAATCATTTAAAAGTGCTTGTATACCTTTAACCCTTATACCCAGTAAAGAACTTGTTGTAGACTCAAAAGCAGTGAGAAAAATAAAAATGGGAGAAGGGTATACCTGGTCTTGAAACAAGCAGAGGGATCTGAAGCCTGTGCCTTCTGTGAGACTTAAGTTTCCCCCTAAAATCCTATACCAGCCAGGTATAGCTCAGCTGGTAGAGCACGAGACTCTAAATCTCATGGTTGTGGGTTTGAGCCCTACACTGGGCCAAAGATTTCTGCATTGCAGGGGGTTGGACTAGATTACAATTCTGTGATCAGCCAGGCAACAGCACTATTGTGTTCCTGTGAGATACGTTTGAAGTGAAGAGGGCACAACCTTAATATTGGGAAGACCGCCTCTTTATCTTTGCAGTTTCTAAATCTTAGCTTTTCCTTACAGAGATATTGTTTGCATGAAGTCTAGTTCCTGCTTACAAGGGGTTGGAAACCAGACCTTCCCAGAAAATACAATGATTTTTCTCTGATCTTTCCTGCAGCTATAAGGGTCTGAATAGCTGTTCTTTCCAGGTCATGTATGAGATAGGAGAAGTACAAGGGTCACAGAGAGTTTATGAGGGTCCGCCCTTTATATCAAACTTGCACCAGCTAAACCAATGCCATGATTCATAAAAAATAAGCCATGTAAAATGTCCAGGCTAGCAGACGTCATGATACACTATAAAAAGACGCCCACCACATACCCAACACAGTCTCTCTTCTAACATTAATTCTCATGAACAGTAGATGAGCTTTTAGATGCCATATGGCTCCCAATTGCTGAACGCCTCAAAACTTGTGTTTTGGTTGCTGCAGGTGTAATTTACAGTCATTAAATGAGGCTGAGGGAGAAAAGGCACGAGCCTGTTAATGCTGCCGCAACAGCTGGAGAAGAAACATAACTGAAAATTTTTCATTTCAGGAACATTAACTTTTTAAACAAAACTCAGAAGCACCGGTATTTCTTGTTTAAACCCAGACATTGACCTGTTATCTTCCACGTGCCTCCATCTCAGTGACATTATGAATTAGATGGCATGCTGCTCTGGAAAAGTAATGACTTGGGGAAAGAGAGCAATGGATAGCCTTTGCAAATTGCAAATGGAGGATATGAAAAGTCTCAAAATAAAGGATGATGGGGGAAAGTGTTTACTGAAGGTTACAGTATCTGGAGCTTTTTAGTTTAGAGAAAAGGCGAGTTAGTGGGAACAATGACAGAGGTGTGTGCATTTATGCATGGTGGAGACAAAGTGAATAGGGAGATGGTTTTCTCCTCTCATAATGCTAGAACCCATGGTATTTGACACCAGTCAGATAAAATCAAATAAAAAGGAATATTTGGTGTTATGTTGGAGGCGATGCTAGGAAACAGGGAATTATGTTCACGTGTGGTGGGAGTGTAAATATGTACAATTGTTTTTGGCAAAGGGTATTTAAGGAGATAACAGAAATGGGTTAAAGCTGACCGAAAGTCCAGAGGTAACATTATTATCAATTTACGATGGGGTGGAAGGTTCACAGGCTATGAAGGACTTGCTCACAAATTTATTGACAGCTGCACAAATTATTATAGTTAGGAAGTGGAAGGGGCAAGCAGAATATAAAATGGAAGAATGGTATAAAGTGGTATGGGATATTGCTGTTAATGATAAATTAATATGTGCCATTAAGATAAGATGGGGAATATGCAGGAGAAATGATTTTGAGGAGATACGGAGGGTGTTTGTAGAATTTGTAATGTTAAAATGGAAAAGGGTCAAACCATCGCAAGAGGTGTTGAAATTTTGCGAGGTTGGATAGTTACAATGGTACGGTCTCGGTGGTGGGGTGCACATTTTTATTCTTATTTATTTATGATTATTACTTTGTCAAAAAATACGTACATACATACATACTAGAATCCAGGTCATCCAAAGAAACTGAATGTTGGAAATTTCAGGACAGACAAAAGAAATGATAATAATTATTTCACTTATAAAAGCCTCTCTAAGCAACTTACAAAAAAAATAAGGAGTCAAAGACAGCACAGAAACCAAAAGGATATGTTGCAATAAAAGTGCTATGATGACCCACAATCAGACCCAGCAAAATGGCAAAACTTCAGCAGCAGAAAACAGCTTGCTGTGAACAGCAGAACATGTCTCTTATCATCCCTCCCACTTCTGCTGGAATATTTTAAGCGCTTTCACTGAGGGCATACACAATTTCCTCCATGCTAACCATGGTCCCCCATTCTTGTCTTTTGTCCCCAATGAAAAACAGCCGATTCCTCTGTGTTTTTGCTCCTCATCAAGACCATGAATATTGCTCATAGAGGGACCTAATTTCTGATTTCAGAAAGAATTTAATAGACCCAGCTCTGGGCATGTCGTAAATGCAAAAGGAAAAGGCCAGTCTCTCTCCCCATCCTGTAAATGATAAAACATTCGAAGACATCCAGAGAGAAAATGATAAAATATTCATCGACATCTGTGTCATATTATTGACACAGCGTGTCCAAGAAAATCTAGAGAGCCTGCCATGGCACTGCTTCCTTTAATTTGAGCCATGCGCTGGGAGAGAGAGGGAGCTGTGTGGCCAATAAAACTGCAGCTTCCATGCCTCTCCTCCCTCTCGCACAGCCTTATCATTCCAAAAGCAAGGCTGACTCATTAAGAGAGGTTACCCATGTTAATATCCATTTCATAACAACTTGTTTGTCATGGTTAGCATGAATTTTGCATGAGCACAGTATTGCTTTCCAAATGAGCCAAAGCCTAGGAGATAAAGTTCTCTGCTCCAGCCCTTCAAGTTTGCATTGCTCAAAGTCACTTCCTTTAAAAGAACTCTTGCCTTCAAAATTGAAGGCAAAGTGGCTAGTCCTTGCACAAGAGGAGTGACTTCTGCTTGTGCAAGAGAACTTCCTCCCTTCCCCTCACTGCATCCAAAAATGTTCAGTGCTGTTGGGGTGGAGGGACTCTCAGAGTAGATTTGGGGGGCAGGCAGGGAGCACTTCTGCAATGACTTAGATACAACCCAAACTTCTTGAACATTCAGTCTCAACCATATTAGACATGGAGAGCCTAAAATATATCTATAACTTAACTAATGGGAAATGATGGAAGAATACTATTCCTAAGCAGTCATTCTTTTTACCATATTTTGGGATTGTGTAAAGCTGAATGTAGTCTGAAGTGTTTTATTGATGTATACATTTATTTTGTAGGGTTATATCCTACACTTCAGTATAAGCATTTTAAGATGGCTAACGGTCATTATCCCAAACAAAACCAGTAATAATGATAATAAACAAAATAATGGACATTTATGGGTCAACTCAGCAACAGCTGGTTCCAATATTAGCTAAGATGGTTTCTCTGTGCTCCAAACTCCCATCCTTTCCCATGTCCAGTCACATAATTCCTTAAAGCCACATGTAATAACAAGTAATGGAACATAGGTAACAACAACAACAACAACAACAACAACAACAACAACAACAACAACAACAACTTACCCACTCAGAACTGCCCCACCTTTCACCTGGGGTGTTGCAATCACTTCCTTCCATCTCTCATCCAGGGTAATACTCTTCCACCTCATCCTGAGTGGGTCAGGTGTCTTTGCTCACACACAACTAGTTTCTCCCACCAGCAAAAACCCAGTACAGCAATCCCAGAAAGAAAATAAGAAACAAGAATAGGTGGTGCATGCACTCATGCACTGGCCAGGGTCACCAAGTCAGAAGCATCCCAAACTCTGATATTTCAGAGGCTAAACCTGAGACCTAGAGGTGAGCCCTGGGAGACAGAGGTTAATTGGGAGAGAGGAGCAAAGGAGGGCATACACCCTCCAGAATGTCTAAACTTTAATATGCAGCCTGCTAGGTTGAAGCTTGCAAGCAACATGCACAGTCTTCCTAACATTTTCATCATCCTTATTAAAGGCTCTCTCACCTACCTGGAGATTCAAGCCCACCACCTGGAAAGGTCAGGCAAATCTGGAGACTTCAGGCTAGATCTGGAGATCTGGAAACTCTAGCCCCACCTCAAAGGGTTGATTCCTTTGGGACTGATTCACTGGATCCTTTATCAGCAGCCTACTAAACTATAATAGTACAGGCTTTTAGATCTCCCCAGAACACTGTTGTCACAGTCTTGTCTTTGTTGCTGCCATTTGCTACTGTTGGAAGGTCAACTCTTCAGGTGGTGGGGTCTCCTAAGAGCCAAAGGGGGGCAGGTTCCAAACCAAATCCTTCCACTTACTGGCAGATAGCAACCTGTTCAGCATTTCTCATGTTGCAAAAGGAGGCCAGTCCTCACCCAAACACATATTTTCTCACATACGTGTAAGGATTTGGCTATGAACTATTCACTAGGCAATACAGATCCTTCTTATTCCTTTTTTGTATTTTCAGTCATCAACTGAAAAGCAGCATATTTTTTTTTATAAAAAAGCCCTATATTATAGATAAACAGGGTAAAATGGTTTTCAGTCTGCCATTGCAGAATCAATCATTTAGACTAATGACTCCTTTTCTTTATAGCCTCCTAAATATGATGCTAAAGATCTGGTCCATCATATCATTGGACCCGAAATATTACTTGCTGCTTTGGGACCTTAAAACCAGCTGAGGACCAGTCAGTCTCTCAGACATGTGGGTATTCTGATGCAGTTTATGCTTTTGCCAAACACTTTTGTTTCCCCCTTGGGTAGATGTTGTCTCAGACTCTGACAAGCTGTCTACGTTGCATGGTTCTCCTGGGTACCATTTTATTTTTATTTTTTTTACTGACCTTCATAAAAGGGAGTTGCCTGTGGCTTTGCCATATGTCTTTTCCTCCAGAGCTTCTGTCCTTTTCTATGTAATATTTATGTCATTCTTTTCACCTTCCCACCTCAAACCATTGTTGATCTTCTCGTTTTGAGCAGACAAAGGTCTTCTGCCATGGCTTACATTTTAACGTCTTATGAGGCAAAAGAAAATGAATAAGACTACCAAGGGACACTTGCTAGTTTGCAAACTTATGCTTTGAATTCTGTTCAACAAATATAACTTATATTCAGGATAAATTTTGAAGTTTTCACGGGCAAAACGTAGGCACTATTAACTGTGCTGCTCTTGTAAATAAAAGTCAAGCCTCTGAAAGCATCCGTTGTTATGGCTATTGACCACTGCTAAAATGTAGTGAATTTCACTTTTCATGGGTTATTCATGTTGGGGCGTGTACATCTGCATTTCAAATGCAAAGAAAAAACAACATCAGCTACATTAACAATAAGCATAATTCACCAACCCTAATTTAAACATATATATTAATATAAACAGTCAATTTATCCAAATAGGTATTGAAACAAGACAGGCATTTGTAATACATATTTTCAAATGTGGAAAGGGCAATAAAATCTTCCGACCATTGGCAAGTAAATAGTGGGTATTTAGCCTTCCAGTCTTGAAGTAGAAGAAGAAGAAGAAGAGTTTGGATTTGATATCCCGCCTTTCACTCCCTTTAAGGAGTCTCAAAGCGGCTAACATTCTCCTTTCCCTTCCTCCCCCACAACAAACACTCTGTGAGGTGAGTGGGGCTGAGAGACTTCAAAGAAGTGTGACTGGCCCAAGGTCCCCCAGCAGCTGCATGTGGAGGAGCAGAGACGCGAACCCGGTTCCCCAGATTTTGAGACTACCACTCTTAACCACTATACCACACTGGCTCTTTGAAACCATAAGTGCTCATAGGACCCATTTTCACTGTCCTTCTGTTAATCCCCACATTTCAGCAATACAATTTAAAAGCGTGTGAGCATCCACAAATATAAAGCATTTTTCCAAAACAATGTTTACTTATTAACATGTATTTATTTAAAGTTACTACAAACCATTTCTGACCAGGAAGAAAGAAAGAAAAAAGGACTATGGGGGCACATATTCTGCCTCGAGTTCATTGTTCAAAGGAAGTTACTACTATTTTATTAATCAGGTGAAGGGAAATGCAGCAAAAATCTGCTTGACTAAAATGTGGAGAGAAACAAATCTACTAACCATAAGGAGTTGGTTGATTAAGATTTGGGAAGTGGCTTTAATAGAATATATTGCTTCTTATATCAGAGCCAGAATCAATAGTAATCAAGTAATGGTATTTCAGAATAAATGGAAAGCCGACGTCTTTTTTTCTTGAAACGATCTAGACAATTATTTAGTTTAGAGTAGAGACTACTTCACTAGATGTGGGGAAAATATTTTAGTATTATGTTACTTACGGTATGAATCACTTTCTTGCATGGAATCTTGACATCATTATTAATATATTATATTATATTTAATACATAATGTCAGTCCTCTTTCTTGTGCATCCACTTATTCCCCCTTTATGTGAAGGTTTGAAATTTTATAGAGCCATTTTTAACTTATGGCAGTCTGGCTAAAATCCTTGCTTGGGAATAAGCACCACTGAATTCAATAGGACTTACTTTTGAGTAGACATGGTTAGGATTGCACTGCCAACTCCTAAATCTTTGCTACATGTTTTGCCAATTGTTTCACCATGGTTTGGGTTCCTTTGTCACTCATTCCCTCTTCCCCCCCACCTTTGCAGCAGCTGGATTTGCTACCACCCCCTTGTTCTGTATCTAGTTATTAAACCTCAGCACCTGACCTCCATCTTTGCCCCAGTGACCTTCCATCAGGCTGCACTTCCTCTGGGTTTGGCACTCATCAATACCTCCTGCTGTCCCTCATGAAAATGTACGGCTGGTAGCTGCTGAGCACTGATCAATAATGGGACCTCCAAGCTGGATTCCTATTATGTCAGGCATGGGCTTCCATCTTCCTTTCCTGGTTTAAAAACCAGCATCTTCACTTAACATATGAAATAGAGGACAGGGCTCCTGCTCCTTTAATTGCGGTTCCTCCTCACTTATACAGTGCTTTTAATGTGTGTAGTGCTTTATAAAGCAGAGAGACAGTCACTACCCATATTATTCTTGAGCCCTCCAAAATTTCTCCGATGAAAATAGGAACATCCTATTTAATAATAATAATAATAATAATTATACCCCAATCATCTGACTGTGTTGTGGTTCGAGGACCCGAACCCCGCACAGTAGAATGAAACACAAGGACACGTGATATAAGGTTAATGGGCAAGAAAAGGCCACAACTTAATTGATTACAGCAAGTGAAAAGGTATTGTCTTAGGCATTGGATTGAGTCAGCTGACTCCACCCACTTGGAGAGGGGTGAGTCTAAAAAACAAAGGGGGGTTTATTCACCAGTAGGTGGAGCCTGTTGATGCTAATCCAACTAATCCAGCTGACTCCACCCACTTGGAGAGGGGTGAGTCTAAAAAACAAAGGGGGGTTTATTCACCAGTAGGTGGAGCCTGTTGATGCTAATCCAACTATAGGCTCTCCCCTGATGTCACCGAGGGTCGTGCCATGGCCTCCCGCCAAGCAGGCATCGGACAGAATACATGACCGCCGGATTCCTTTAACGGAATACCCAAAAATTGAAGGCGCAGGCGATGGCCACACCTAGCCCTTCGACACCACAACACATTATTCCAATGCCTAACCTACCCACCAATACCACGAAAGTTGTGACGATTGCTACGAGGTAGGTGAAAAAAACAAAAAGCCTAACGCCAAATGGAAAAATTCCTACCAGGCCCCCTGGACAACCAGGGCGACCAACCTAAGGTCCATAGCAAGGTCAAAAGAAAACTGGAAACCCTGCTCTAAGGGAGTGGAGGGTGGGTGACTCGTGACGGGACGACGAAAAGTGAGGGCTGGAGGCTGGCACCGCAGCAATTCAGGCTGTTGTACATGCCCCCTTGAAGGCACCTGGTTGGGTGCCTGGCCGAGGGCGTGGGCGCCAGCCAGGTGAGTGGGAGGCAGGGGGCAAACGACCCCTGCTTGAGGCGGAGTCCGGCTCCCGGCCACAACCACTCCCCTCTCTTGCAGGGAGGAGAGTCTTTGCCCCAGCCACTCTGGGCAGCTTCCACCATATATGAAAACATAATAAAACACTAAACATAAAAAGCTTCCCTATACAGGGCTGCCTTCAGATGTCTTCTAAAGGTTGTACAGTGGTACCTCAGGTCACATACGCTTCAGGTTACAGACGCTTCAGGTTACAGACTCCACTAACCCAGAAATATACCTCGGGTTAAGAACTTTGCTTCAGGATGAGAACAGAAATCGTGCTCCGGCGGCACGGCGGCAGCAGGAGGCCCCATTAGCTAAAGTGGTACTTCAGGTTAAGAACAGTTTCAGGTTAAGAACGGACCTCCAGAATGAATTAAGTTCTTAACCCGAGGTAGCACTGTGTAGTTACTTATCTCCTTGGCTCAGGGGTCACATAACTCTATACCCTCCAACATTTTCTGTGATGAAAATACAGTACTTAACCCGAGGTACCACTGTATGGACATCCTACCACATCCTCCAACATTTCTCCAATGAAAATAGCAACATCCTAATGAAAAGCGGGACGTTTCAGGCTCAAATCAGAAACTGGGGCCATCCCTGGAAAACAGGGACACTTGGAGGTCTGCTGTGATGTGGGGAAATGGTAGATACCACAAAGCAGAAGAAAATGGCACAGTGGACTTTTTCTACATTGGGGGGGTTGAGAGGAAAAGAAAAATCTCAGAAATGTTCCCAGAAGAATGTCGCCTGATAAATTTTGGCTCAGCAGTAATTAATAATGTTTGCATACTTAAAACTATCACTAGCGGTTAGTTGCCTCCCCCCTCCTCAGATCTCCATTCCCTGCCCACCTGCCTTACACCTGATACCTCTGAGGGGTTAACCCAAAGGTTTACTAATTGTGCAGATGAAACTTGCGCTTTTCTCATCCCTGCATCTGCCACAATTCCCCACTTTGCTTTCTCAGTCTGGGATTCTGTCCCTTCTACAATCTTTGCACCTGGTCAGTCTCACTGACAGGAAGTAAGTTATTTAAATGAAATCATTTCTCAGGCAAGAAAATGAACTTTAGCTACTGTAAACTGCAGCAGCTGCCAGAGATAGTATAAAGGAGTTGTATCTCTTTTCTGGAGGCAGCCAGGCTAATGCATTATAATTGGAGAAGATAAAAGCAGAGAATGGTGTGTGTTTCTGCAGTGAGAGACTTCAGAAGACTTTTTAGGCTGAGAGCTCGTACACAGCCGCTGACAACTTTCACCGCTTTCCAGATAACTTGAGGTGTTTATAAGAAAACAACCCAATGAAATATTTTTGCTTTCAGGCATAATAATATGACTGAGGTCTTCTCATTTTAAGAAATCTGTTTGCTCTAACTTGCAGAATAAATGCGGATTTAAAGCTAAATCACCTTTACATGCGATTTTGGAGTTTGTGGGGCAGTATTAGGAATCCCTCGATTACCTGATCAAGTGCTCAGGCCTTATTTCTTGTAATTTCTGTTTTTCATTGAATTAAGCCAGTCTGTGTGCTTTGGAATTTATATCCATTTTGAGGAATGAGTGAAAGGGTAAGATGAGGTGTATATGCACTTCTAATTCTGTTGTTTGGCAAAATAGTAAACCACATGGCTGTGTATGTGAATGGGTTAAGTTAGTTTGGTGTGAATGGGTTCTTATAGTTCTGTTCCAGTTCTAGATGTTGGGTGCAGCTTTCCTCCTTCAGTCTAGTTACACTGCAGTAAAGAAATTTTCTGAGCGGTTTGTATTTGGCGTTCAAGAGTTTGAAACACTAAACAAAAAAGGAATGGGGGGGAAAGTCCACTGACTTTGGCATATACTAAAGGTTTTCCGCGTCGATATTTTTAGTACAGTGGTACCTCGGTTTTCAACCGTAATCCATTCCGGAAGACCGTTTGACTTCCAAAGCATTCGAAAACCAAAGCAGTTACTTCTGGGTGTTTGGCATTCGAAAACCGAAACGCTCGACTTCCAAGATGTTTGAAAACCGAGGTACCACTGTACTGGCTATTTAGGTACAAATCCTTGATGTCTGTAAAGAGCATATTTTAAAATAAAATATTGATAACCCACAAACATTCATCCTCAGCTAGTTAAAAGAGACCCAGCATTTAAACAGAATCCTATGTTTGCTTGGTCAGGAACCTGGCCATAGATCTAATGTGTAGCCAAATGTACATTGAAATGTACATCTGAGAGTGGGTGCCATCAGTTTGCTATGTATTGCTTTCACAATTGGATGTGCTGTAAAATGTGCACATTCTTGCCACACTAGTCACACTTTTAAAAAAACCCAGCCCCTTTTAAAGTGCAACTATAACTGACCTGGGAAGCAGCTATAACAACAACAACAACAACAACAACAACAACAACAACAACAACAACAACAACAACAATTTATTATTTGTACCCCGCCCATCTGGCTGAGTTTCCCCAGCCACTCTGGGCGGCTTCCAATCGAGTGTTAAAAACAATACAGCATTAAATATTAAAAACTTCCCTAACTATGGATAGTATTATTCCTCTCCCAGAACTCTCCTGTTGGGTTCATCAGTAATGACTGCACAGCACAGTGTGTGCATAATTACATTAAACTGTAAGACTGCACCATGACTCTTAGGGGGGAAAGAAGAAAGGGAGAGAAGAATGCTTGCCAGATGGTAGCTATGTTGCTTCAAGCACTTTTGAAAGGCATTTTCCAGGTCTCTGATGAGAACCTGAATAGAATAGATACAAAAGCAAAGGATGCATTTTGCTTCTTGGGGAATGAGGTGTTCTATACCAAGAAATACTCTTAATAATGCACAGAAAGCTCATGGTTCACCAGTCAAATAATGCAGAATATAAACAGTCACAGCAATGAGTGAAAAAAGAAATAGTCAAAAATTGCTGGGCAGCTTCCATTCATTCACTTTTTTCTGATCTCAAGGAAAAGAAAATGGAGAGCCTGAGTTTGTGTGTTCTTCCTGGCTATTATCTAACCGAGTTCAGTCAGACTTAAACAGTGCAATTCTATGCATGTTTACTAGGAAGTAAAGTAAACCTCATATTACTTACGTTTAGGGTTGCAGTCTTGATTACAAATAAGTGTGTTTATGGTCAGGATGCACAAGTAATTTTCACTTTACATTTCTGTAGGGCAAGCTAAATCTTGTTTCCCTACATTTTAGCAAGGGAAGCTTCAGTGAATCCCATTCCACCATTTCACACAACAAAAATTCTCAATCTCATGTTTTTACAACTATTGTGTAGTGTGTGCTATCTACATAGTAGGGGTGTTCATTTGCTACAACATTTGGCTTGCATTCTATGACTTCAGGAACCAAGTCAATCTGTGATCTTTCTGGTTCATTATCTGTTTCAGATCCAAAGCAGCTTATTTAAAATTGAAGCTGTTTCTTACCATTCACTATTTTGGGTACTAAAGCAAAAGCTGTAACTTTTGTTTTGTTTTGATAGAAGTGGGTGAAATTTGTAAATATCACTGCCATTCTAGATTGGATTAAGTGTAGCAAATTACAAGCATATACATAGAACGTAATTGTGGCTGGACACTTTGATTTTTCACAAAAAGGAAACCTCTAACTGGCTTTGAGATTTCACTAGTTATTGCCTGCACAAGCATTTCAAACACATCCCTGCAATTTTCAGTTCCAGGAACTTGATTTTAAAAATGAAAAGGTGATATCGTCAAGAAGTTTAATTCTGCACTCAGTCAAACCCTACAGCATTCTGTGCTTTTTCTGGGTAGCTGATGAAGCCCTCTGTTACACACTTTCTATTACAATCCCATTAGAAAGGAAAAACCTGACCCCATTCTTAAGGACGCAGCATTGTTTCCACTGCCATGAACTCTTAGACAAAATGTGCAGAGATCTATTCTTTGCTGAGCTGCCTCGTGAGGGCTTTGCCTTAAAAGGCTGCCAAACATATTTATTTTTTAAAAGTAATTAGAAACACAATTAAAATGAATTACTTTTCCCATATCTTCATTCATCCCTCCCCATATACACTATATATTTAAAGTACTATCATGCCACTTTCAACCAACATGGCTTCCCCCAAAGAATTCTGAGAACTGTAGTTTCTAAAAGGTGCCAAGAGTTGTTAAGAGAACCCTTAATAGAGCTACCATTCCAAGAGTCACCTGGGAAGAAGGTCTGATGGTTAAAGCACTCAGAATTGTATCTCTGAGTGGAGTAGCAGTCTCTTAATAACTCTCACCAAACTTCCCAGGATTCTTTGGGGGGCTGGAATCTTCATTGTTTAAATTGGTGTGATGCTTCTTGCCCGATTCGTGATAGTGCAGCTTAAGAAGTTTTCAGCACTCTCAGGAAAACGAAAATGGATTTTAGGTTCCTTCCGAACATTCACTAGGAAAGCCTGGGGAGAAAAGGAATAGTTTCCAAGCTGAACTCATGGATGTCTCCACATCACTAAAGTATCAGTGCCGGTGTGGTTTCCTTGTCTGCAAAGAATACTGTCACTACCAGGTCTCTGAAGCCTGGGTTCACTAATAGGGTTTTGGTTATGTTATCCATGCACACATGAGCGGAAGTGTGCCCCCTGCCTCTAAAGCATTTTGTTATACAAATCACAGCAATGAAGCCGTGAGATTTGCTTTAATTAAGGTTTACAGATACCAGGCATTTCTAAATCCTCTGTTTCAACTAGCCAGAATAGCGTGGCAGCCTTGGGGGGGTTACAATAAGCAGATATTAATTCAATCTAAGTGACAATGCTGTGTTGGATTTGCATAATTCAGATGAATATTAAAAGACAGCATCATGATGATGTTGGTACATGATGCCAAGGGAATTCATAAGACGGAGCACTTATCTCAGTGCTCCCCACCTTCAAAGCCTATTATCAACATTTGCTGATTATTGAATTCCCAGGGGTCCCTTGCGGGGGCGGGAACCCATAGAATTCCTCCCATTTTACAAATACAGGGAATAGGAGGCACATGTGAATAGGAGGCACATGCCAAATTCAAGTGACAACAATTTCTAAAACGGAGCAGGCTGGGACACAAGTTGGCCAGCAGTCCTGTATTTTGTCTTGGAATAAGGGGCTGCCCTGTTGTGAACCAGATAGAAGTGTAGACCATTAGAAAAAGGCAGCAGATTTGAATTATTATATTCATGCCTTAGAGAGATGTGCATCTCATATGTCTTGTGCTTCTCTTACTGAATAAGAGAATTTATGGATTTGTTAGGAGATCTGTCTGTAGTTAAGTTTTCATCACTGATGACCAATGTTAGTTTATGTTCTTGAATGATGAAGATGATGATGATATATATATGCCACCCATCTAATTGGGTTGCCCCAGCCACTCTGGGCATCTTCCAACAAATTAAGCACAATGAAACACCAAACATTAAAAACTTCCCTAAACAGGGCTGCCTTCAGATGTTTTCTAGAAGTCAGATAGTTGTTTATTTCCTTGACATCTGATGGGAGGATCGTTCCACAGGATGTGGGTGCCACTACCAAGAAGGCCCTCTGCTTTGTTTCCTGTAACTTCACTTATCGCAGTGAGGGAACCACCAGAAGGCCCTCAGAGCTGGACAGCACTGTCCGAGTTGAATGATGGGCGTGGAGACACTCCTTCGGGTATACAGGGCATATCTAGCTGTGTCTCCATGATGTTCATACATGGATGTTTAAGGCCACATGTCTACCTTACTGTCTTACGTGTTTGCCACACTGTTACAGTGGTTTCACTCACACAAAAGCCTGGTTGCTGTTCAAAATGTACAGTCGCCGTTAATTGATTCGAGCCGAAAAAGGTGAATGGAACACACAATTAATGTATATGATGTGGGGTACAACATTATGAAATGAATTACACAGGAAGCCGTTAGCCCATTAATGAGGTACTGGGGCCATCCAAAGATGCAGCAACTGTTTATTTACTCGGTTTTGAGTGGGAGGCAAGTGAGAAATTAGAATGGCAGGAAATTAAGTAGGGAAATGTAATTATCCAAGTCTGGAGTCAAGCCAGGACAATGATGCTCAGTCATGCTAGCGTATTCCCCTCCCTTCATCAGTACATTAATACACACACACACACACAATCCTACGGTTGCACTCATCAAGCAATTAAAAAGGAGTCTGGCCCCAAGCACTCCTAAAAAGTGCTTGCTAACACCATTAAACTATTCAAGTGCCTTGTCAGATTGCCTTAATTCTGATTTGTTTTTAATTTTATTCTGATTTCAGCTGTGCTATTTCTACTGGTAAGAAATGGGACCACAAAATCCATTTCCCTTTGTTTAGTTGCCTGGCCTAAAAGAATGAAACATTTTGACTGAGCTTCTGAGCTTGAGCAAAAACTATGCCAAAACCAAAATAGAGCTAGCTAACTTAGGGCGCAGCAGGGATCACCAAACTCTTTTTTGGCCCTGTGGGAACTTTTGCAAACTGGAGAAACTGTTGTGGGCACCATAATATGAATCCAGATTTTAAAAATAAAAATGGCACAGTGATATCTCACTAATGCAGAAGAGTTGTCTCAGAAAGAAGTAATTTAGAACCTTAAATCTAGGTAGATGGGGAGAATTTTAGTAAGCCTGCTGGGCTACTTGAGAATGGAGCCACTAAGAAAGTACTCATCCACCATCCATGTATGAATAATGGAAGGTCTTTTCTTTTTTTACTTTCAAGTTGAATCCTAATTCTGAATCCTCATTTGATTCAATAGAACTTACTTCTCAGTAGACACAGTTAGGATTGTGCTGTTAGTCATGCTAAGAGTAGCCCAGTTAGTGATGACTATCTTGTCCCATTGATTTCATTGAGTTTACTCTAAACAATCCTAACCTCACCCAGGGGTGGGCCCTGTTGAATTCAATAGGACTGGCTACTAAGTAGATATGGTTAGGATTGCAGAAGAGTTTGGATTTGATATCCTGCTTTATCACTACCCGAAGGAGTCTCGAAGTGGCTAACAATCTCCTTTCCCTTCCTCCCCCACAACAAACACTCTGTGAGGTGAGTGGGGCTGAGAGACTTCAAAGAAGTGTGACTAGCCCAAGGTCACCCAGCAGCTGCATGTGGAGGAGCGGGGAAGCGAACCCGGTTTACCAGATTACGAGTTCACCGCTCTTAACCACTACACCACACTGGCTCTGTCGGTTTGAATCCAGCCCTTGGTACTTAACTTACTAGTGACTCAAAGTGGCTAGAAATCCCCTGCCCGGGGGGGGGGGGGGGAGAGAGAGATACCAGTTGGTTTTGATGTCCTTTCTTTGCCACAAGCCATAGTAAAGCCAGTGCCTTATATCGCAGGATGATTTTTCACAGTTTCCCTTTCCTCACCATTTCATGCTTTCAAGCCCTCTGAGGAAATCAAAAGCGAGTTTTATAAAGTGCCAAAAGGACAAAGGACCAGGATGCCAGAGCTTTTTTCACGTGTGAACATCACTCAATGGGATTGCTGGCCTCTCTGCCTTAAATAATCATGCCCTGCCTTTGAATGAAGCAGACATAATTGTCTAAAGTGGAAAATGCTGTTTTCAGAGTGTCCTTTCCCCCTAGCTGTGAGACTATTTCGTAGGCAGGCACACACCAAAAGAAAGATGTTTGTGTGTCCTTTATAAGACCCTTCTCCCAAACCAGCCTCTTGTGTGACGCATAGTTATGCATGGCTGCCTGTGCCAGAATACACATCTTGATAGCATACTCAATTTTAAAGCAGTGCTGGCAGATAACATTTACATGCAGACTAGCACTGGAGGAGTACCTAATTTTGCTTGCCATTCTTGAGTCAGCAAGTATTTTATGTAAATAAACAAAATAACAGATTTTTTAAGGCTACCTTATAGGACAACAGTCTCTCTAGGTGGCTCAAATAACAAAATAACAAAAAGTGCAAGCCCCTGAAATATTTTTTTAGTCCAGTATCAAAATAACATATAAATCCAGTTACAGATAGGTAGCCGTGTTGGTCTGCCATGGTCAAAACAAAATAAAAAAATTCCTTCCAGTAGCACCTTAAATCCAGTTATTAGAAGTCCAGAACCCAGCAGCAATCTTAGTTAGACCCTCTTAATTAAAAGTAAAAAATAATAATTGGGCTGATATGGACCTCCTTATCTCAATTAGGACATCTGTTTCTAGAACCATAACAATGATTAGAAAATAGAGTTGCCAAGCAATTGAAGGATCTTAGTTAATTAATCATCTTCCTACTAATTGCACAATTAGTGGAATGTAAATAATTGTGCATGCTACTACTCAAACCTCAGTATATGTGCCTTTTGGAGATATCAATCTTTTAACTCTTAAGGATATTTCCCAATATTTTGGGTAGTTATTGTACATCATTTACACCTTATTAATTGATTCACTGTTATTATTTTACCCTAAGGTCTGAGGCCAGGTTACAACAATTAAAATACATTGTTAAAGACAGCTAAAACAATTTACAAATCACAAAAACAGGTTGGGACTGTAAATATACATCTCAGCAATATGGAACATCTTTTGGAAGTACCATACTTTTCCGTCTATAAGACGACCCCATGTATAGGACGACCCCTATTTGGGGGGACTCAGATTTAAGAAAATGGGGGGAGATGGCGCAGAGTTGTTGAGCTTTTTAAAGGGAGGATTGCCAAAAATTGCTCACCCACACGCATCACTAAATCCGTCTTCCGTCTGTCCCATCACTGGCAGAAGCTGCCAATCGCCCACCCAACTGCTGGAACGTCAGCCAATCAACACCACCTATTGACGCAGCAACCAATAGCATGCACAATAGCCGCTGACAGCCTTGGCAGCAACCAATTAAACATCCACCATATGCACTACCCATGTATAAGACGAGCCCAACTTTTAGGCATTATTTTTACAGGGGGGGGGGATAGTCTTATACATGGAAAAGTACGGTATATGTAAGGTCTATATGTTTGGGTCAGCCTTTGGTGTTCAGAAAAGTTGGGGAAATGTTAGTGAATTTGAATAAGTGTTACTCTTTTTGTTGTGCTTCTGTTTCTTTTTAACTCTGCTTAATGGCAGAGTAGGCTGAGCTACATTATGGGGGTCCTGCATGCATTAAGGCTGTGCCCTGGCAATGACCATGACTGCATTCCTCTTCCCTCTCTTATTCTCACTTGGTCCATTCTGATTGCCCAACAGCACATGACAGTCACTGCACTGGGCCAGTTGTGTTGGTTTTGACTTCGTTCCTCTGCTAAACAAGTTCCATCTGCAAGTACCAAAAGGGCTGTCACAGGGAGGATGCAGCAAGCTTGTTTTCTCTTGCTCTGGAAGCTAGGGCCCAAAGCAATGGATTCAAGTTATAAGAAAGGCAATTAGGAAGAACTTTCTGACAGTAAGAGCTGTTCAACAGTTGAACAGACTCCAGTGAGAGGCGCTGGACTCTCCTTCCATTTTTAAGCAGAGGTTGCATTGCAGCAGGTTGGACTAGACATTTCTATTCCACCTTAAGGAACAGATGTGTGGAATAATTGCGTGTCACATGTCTGTTTACATTCCAGCACAGCTTGCTGGGAACTTCCATTGTGTATAGCTTTTGCTTTTTGCTGTTCTCTCTGAGATGACATGAGAGAGAGAGATGACATGTTTCTTTGTCCTGATTTATGCTTAATAAATCTGTAGTTGTAGTATGTTTCCACAAGTCTCACACCTGTGTGCGCAGTTCAGTCTGCTGATAGTGTGCCCTGGCTGAGTAAGCCCGGGTCGCTGATTTACGTCGGAGCAGAGGTGATGGTCCGGGCCACTGGAAGGAGATGGCCCAGCCGGGGCTAGCCAGCTGGCCTCCCAGCCCTCTGCATGTCGACAACATAGATGACCCTTGGGTTCCCTTCCAACTCTACAGATCAATGATTATACACCTAAAGGTGGTCCCCATATTGAAAGGGGCAGTGAGGCTGTGCCACTGGTCTCACCTCTGCCATTGTGCTACTTCCCCGAGGATGGCTTCATGACCTCACCCATCCCTGTTGTCCATGTGTTGCCTGTAGACATCTGAGCTGAGGAAGATTGTGTTTGTAGCCCTCTACATGTGTATTTTCCCAATGGAAGCTGAATCTTCAACCACACCGGGATCTAGATCCCATGGAAGCCCATGTATGTCCACATCCCAAAAAGTCGTATATTGTTCAGGGTGGAGCCAGCAGTGCATCCTTACTGCCTCTAGTGAACACAATGCATGAAATATATTGTGGTCAATTCTGGATTGAGTAGAGGGGAGTTTGCCCACCACTGGTTATACGTTCATGAAAAATGCACTCAGTTTGTTGAATCATTCAGGCTTCTGTTTGGATGATGATCTGCTACCCCCCTGAATATTTTCAGCATTCGGCTCTCAAACGTCCTGTCAGTGTTACACATCTTTTACATAACTGCGTTTCATTTACTGCATTTAATCAAGGCAATTCATTTGAGGTTGTGGGGGTTCCTTGATAGGAAGAAGCAGACACTTAAGACAGAGGCTTCCTATCTTCAATGTGGGTCATGGCATGATGTTTCCCTTTTCAAGACAGCCACAGCTGCCAGACTTAGTTGACTAATATGGACACACAAATCCCCAAGCACATTGCTAAGGAGCCAGCTGTTACCCAGAGCATGCCTTCCTGAGTAAGATGGCTTGTGTGCATAGCAGATTCCCTGCTGGCTTGTTACTTAGTTGTCCAAGTGATGGAGGAATCTGCAGCGAGGAGTCTGGGGGTTTTGTGGTTAGCGGTGCCATTTGCACCTGCACACCTTTTGTTTCACGAGCAGCAACACCACAAAAAGCATGTGGATGTGAACGTCTTGTGGACGGCAAAATAATGGCAACATGGGATAGATATAGGGGATCATTTCCTATGTAACAGAAGGCTGACAGCATGCCATATTATTTATGGAACAGGCTTAGCTACGAAGATGGTAGAAACTACGGTTGTGCCAAATCTGCTTCCATTTCCATTTGCAGTCCCCAAATAGCAGTTTGGGAAAAGGTAGATCCATTCCCCCACAAAAAGCAAATGCTTTGATTTTGACAATGTTTGGGAGCATTCTTCACCCTTTCTGCTGCTGTTCCATTGCAGATACCTTCCCCTGCCTGCTCTGTTACTCCCCTCTTCTTGGATTGGTCACTTGATTGATTGATTGATTGATT
This sequence comes from Podarcis erhardii, assembly GCF_964252035.2. Lineage (NCBI taxonomy): Eukaryota > Metazoa > Chordata > Lepidosauria > Squamata > Lacertidae > Podarcis > Podarcis erhardii. Next base: position 22,507,358 of record NC_138515.1, on the reverse strand, counting down.
GATTGATTGCATTTGTTGTTGGCTTCCTTCTGTCTTGGGATGCAGGTGGTGCTGTGGTCTAAACCACAGAGCCTAAGGCTTGCTGACTGGAAGGTTTGAACCCCCCTCGACGGGGTGAGCTCCCGTTGCTCGGTCCCAGCTCCTGCCCACCTAGCAGTTCAAAAGCACATAAAAGTACAAGTAGATAAATAGGTACCGCTCCGGCGGGAAGGTAAACGCTGTTTCCATGTGCTGCTCTGGTTCGCCAGAAGCGGCTTAGTCATGCTGGCCACATGACCCGGAAGCTGTCTGTGGACAAACACTGGCTCCCTTTGCCTATAGAGTGAGATGAGTGCACAACCCCAGAGTCGTCCACTACTGGACCTAATGGTCAGGGGTATCTTTACCTTTACCTCCTTCTGTCTTGGGAGAAGAGGGAAGAGTGCACCTTCAGAGGTAAAGTCAAACCATTGGAGAGTTGCAGTGCCTGCTGTAGATACTGCATTTATATCTCACCTGTTTCCTCCAAGGAGTTAAGGGTGGCGTACATGGTTCTCCCCCACCTTATATAACCACCACAATAACCCTGTGAGATAGGTTAGGCTGAGAGGCAGCGACTAGCCCCAGGTCACACTCTGAGCTTCCTGGCTGAGGTGGGATCACAAATGACGATGGGTCCTGTAATGTGACATTGCTTTCCTATGTTGCCACATTATGTAACCAGTCATATTTGGCATCAAGATAATGAAGTCAAATGAGAGCAAAGGCAGTGATTTCTGGATGAGGGATGCTAGTTTCATTTTGGCCTCTTGATCCACTTCCTGGTCAAAGAGACTGCCTGGCATATGAGGGTGGTGGTCATTTTCTGTTGTTTTTTCACCATCATGTTGTTCCTCTTTTCACATTTCCCTGTTTCAGATAAATTATTTCCATGGGGAAAGAGAAGTATTTCATTAAGCAACTAAATCTCCTGTGAAGATTTCTAAGTATGGCTCTTGGATTATTTTTCTTATTGATTTTCTGTATAACAAGTGTTTTTGATTTCTCGTCACCTCTACACTATGTGTAAGCAGCAGGGGAGGGGAGACTGGGGAAAGTTGCTGTACTACATCATTGCAAAGGTAGTCTTTGTGTCATTGTATCTCTTTGATCTGGAAATGGCTTAAATTAGTACAGTGGTGCCCCGCAAGACGAATGCCTCGCAAGACGGAAAACCCGCTAGATGAAAGGGTTTTCCGTTTTGGAGGTGCTTCGCAAAACGAATTTCCTATGGGCTTGCTTCGCGAGACGAAAATGTCTTGCGAGTTCCTGTGGGTTTTTCCCCTTCCCCCCCTTTTTCTAAGCCGCTTATCAGCTGATCCGCTAAGCCGCTAAGCCGCTTATCAGCTGATCCGCTAAGCCGCTAAGCCGCTTATCAGCTGATCCGCTAAGCCGCTAATAGCGCTAATCCGCTAAGCCACTAATGGGCTTGCTTCTCAAGACGAAAAAACCGCAAGACGAAGAGACTCATGGAATGGATTCTTTTCGTCTTGCGAGGCACCACTGTATGCGGTTTTGTATAATAGAGGGTAATGCTCTGGATTGCTAGTGACCTTTCTCTTTTGCAACTGGTGACAAGTCCAACACTGAAGAGAAAGAGAGTCAAGCACACATTATTATTGGTAGTAGTAATATTACTTAGTACATTTCTTTATCTTGTCCTTCCTATAAGGGGCTCGGATCAGTTTTGTCAGGGAGAGGCAAACGGGAAAAGATGAAAGGACAGAAACCAGCAGTTATAGAGAGCCTAAAGAGATTATCAGCAGCTTGTCGTCTGACAGACAGTCTGACGTAGAGGAGGAGGAGGATGAGCCTGGGACAAGTCATGCTGTACACAGAGGAAGTAAGGGGAGGAGTTTTCGCAGACTTGCATGCTGGGTGCGGAAAAGGAGAAAGTAACATTAGAGGGAGCAACTGCGCACAAGGGGAAGGAGGTTAATGGAAACGCTGGAGATGTACGTTTGAACTTTGTCAAATAAATCAATTGTTTGGAACTGGCTGGGAGCCCGGAGTCTTATCTATGGCCTGCTGGACAGCATTAAGCCTCTGAAAAGTTTATCCTCATTTCCCCCCATAATAACTCTGTGGGGTGGCTCTGTGGTCTAAACCACTGGGCATCTTGGGCTTGCTGATCAGAAGGTTGGCAGTTCGAATCCCTGTGACGAAGTGAGCTCCCATTGTTCTGTCCCAGCTCCTGCCAACCTAGCAGTTTGAAAGCACCCCAGTGCAAGTAAATAAATAGGTACCGCTGTGGCAGGAAGGTAAACGGTGTTTCCGTGCAGTCTGGTTTCCATCACGGTGTTCCATTGCACCAGAAGCAGTTTAGTCATGCTGGCCACATGACCCAGAAAGCTGTTTGCGGAGAAACGCCGGCTCCCTTGGCTTCAAGTGAGATGCGCGTCCAACCCCATAGTCACCTTTGACTAGACTTAACCATCCAGGGGTCCTTTACCTTTACCTTTAATAAGAGAGTTGGCGGCTTTCCATTACCCAGTGAGTTTTCATAGCTGAAATTGTATTTGAATCCATTTCTCACACTCTAGCCATTGCACTGTCCTACTACTACAGTCATACCTCCGTTTGCGAACGTGATCCGTGCGGGAGGCACGTTCGCAACCCGCAGCGTTTGTAGCCTGAAACGCCACATCTGCACACATGCATGACGCGATTTGGCACTTCTGCACATGCGTGTGATGTCATTTTGTGCTTCTGAACATGCGCGAGTGCCAAAACCCGAGAGTAACCCGTTCCGGTACTTCCGGGTTCGGCGTGGTCCGCAACCCGAAAGCGCGCAACCCGCAGTGTTCGTAACCCAAGGTATGACTGTACTATATTGCAGTGCCTATATGTTAGGGACGAAGAGGAGTGGTGGGAGGGATCAGCCAGGGAACCTCCTCCCCAAGGGAAACCTCAAAGGAGGAATGCTCAGAGCCAGGGGATTGGTGGTGGGACACCGAGGAGAGGTCAGCGGGAGAACATTGGGAGGAGAGGCAGAATGCTGAAGGGGCAGCAGGGTTTAGTGAGCAGGAAGAGCCTGTGACAGGGAGCAGTTCAGACTCTTGAGGCTGAAGCAGAGGAGGGGGTCAAGGGGACTCCCTCAGAAGGCCAAGTGCCTGCCCATCTGCATCCTCATGTCACCCTCTGTGCTCCACTCTCTGCAGACACACTCTGCTGCTGGTTGTACTATCTTCCCAATTTGTGGCTTACTTCTTGAATCCATCTCCTGGCTTGCCCTTTGGCTCTTGCTTTCCCCTTGATTTGTCCCATGGTTCCTGAATCCTGGCTCACCCTCACAGCACAACCCCGACTCGACATCTCCTGTATAACAGAGAGGTATTGTCTCCTAGCCTCTACTAGGCTGGGAAAAGTACAGCACGAAGATGTACAGCTTTGAAGAGGCAGACTGGGAATGTAGGCAATGCTGGGCAGAAGTTGTTCGGTTCCTGACACAGTATACTTTTATTATAATAATAATAATAATAATAATAATAATAATAATAATAGACATACCCCCACCTCAATTCCCTGTGACACATATGCAGTTGATGGACCATTTACAGTGAAGCCATAGATGTATTAATATTCAGTCCAGAAGACCACAGAGGTGAGACCAGAGGTGCAGTTGTAATTGGAGACCACCCACTTATAGAGAGGGGGAGAGAAAATGGTGGCTGAAGCTGTCCAGGTCTAATGGAAGAAGGCGACTGTGCTTATTTGATCAGAGAAGCGCTGCAGTGTAAGAATTGCTGCTCCTGGGAGTGCAATTTTTGCACCCCCTGCCGAGAATGTAATGATTACAGAGTTAGACGAGATTCTTAGTTTAGATGAAACAATTTTGAAGAAAAGGTTTCCCCTGGATGGGGAAGCAGCATTTTAGCAATGATAGCCAAGAACAATTTAAGACATCTGTTGGGGTTGCTGTCAACCGTGATAGCATTATTATGGAGCATCAGAGTACAAGACAGGAAAGAAAACAATCCAAGGTTAAGTTAATTGGGGAGACATTCCTCTCCACTTTAACCTGACCCAACCACCTGTCTGCCCATCAAATCTTTTCCCCCTGTCTATGACAGTCATAATAACTGAGTGACTCTGCCCCATGGCTTTCTATTTTTTAAAAGCAAATAACTATTAGTCTCCACTACTTTCAAAAGGAAGCCTCTTACTACGATGCCATTTTGGATTTGCACCTCCTCCAAAATATTTTTATTACGTTTTTCATGTAGCAAGCTAAAACACAAAAGTTGCCGTAAACAATAAACCGAATCCAAGTGCTGGAATATTAAAATGTTTATAATATCGGCCAATGTTTGAGTGAGAAATACTGGCAGATACAGGAAGATTACAGCACAATTAGCCCTGCAAATCAAGGAAGATTATCTTTCCAAAATAATCGTAAAGTAGGGGGCTGAAGCCCATGGCTGTTTTGTGGATATGAGAGGAAAATGGAAGCTATGTTTCCATGAGTAAGTCCTGCTTTGTGATACCTCCTAAGAGTTTGATGTGAACTAGCCCAGACATTTGTTCATCATCTGAGGCCCTTTTCCATGTGCCTCTTCTGACGGAGGTATGGAGGAGGCCTACACAAAAACAGGCCTTTTCAGTAGTGGCTCCCCACTTGTGGAATGCTCTATCCAGGGAGGCACATCTGGCACTGTTATTATCTACTGCAGGCATAGACAAACTCAGCCCTCTAGATGTTTTGGGACTACAATTCCCATCATCCCTAGCTAATAGGACCAGTGGTCAGGGATGATGGGAATTGTAGTCCCAAAACATCTGGAGGGCTGAGTTTGCCTATGCCTGATCTACTGTTAGGTGCCAGGCAAAAATATATCTTTTTACCCAGGCTTTTTGGGTCCTTTATATGGAGGACTTTAGGTAAATTTGTGGCCTCTTCCTTGCCTTTTTTTGTGTGGGGTGGGTGGTAGTAATCTGCCTTTATGCAGTTTTAACTAAAATACACATTTTTACAGGCCATTTCTCCCAATTTCGATGCATTTTTAACGCTATTTTGACTAATATTTATTCATATGCTTTTTTACACACACTTTACCCTAATACATGCATTTCTCTATACATTGTTTTGTTGGAAAACTTCATCACAAAATTTCGAAAAGCCTGACTGTCAAAGGATAGCAGTGTGTTACCATTTGTGTATTAGCTGGAGATTGCAAACTAGATAGTTTCTCATTAAAATGCAAATTAAGTTGAATATCTCCCCCATCTCTCCTCCTGAGGGCTGACCTGAAAGAAGGACCTGTCAGGGCATGGAAACCTGAGGACTCCACCCCATGGAACTGATAGGCAGATGTGAAATATTATATAAATAGAAAAGCTCTCAGCTAGGCCTGTTTTGGGACGCGGGTAGCACTGTGTTCTAAACCACAGAGCCTAGGGCTTGCCACTCTGAAGGTCGGCCGTTTGAATCCCCATGACGAAGTGAGCTCCCGCTGCTCGGTCCCAGCTCCTGCCAACCTAGCAGTTCAAAAGCACATCAAAGTGCAAGTAGATAAATAGGTACCACTCTGGCAGGAAGATAAACGACGCTTCTGTGCGCTGCTCTGGTTCACCAGAAGCAGCTTAGTCATGCTGGCCACATGACCCGGAAGCTGTACGCCGGCTCCCTCGGCCAATAAAGTGAGATGAGCGCCGCAACCCCGGAGTCGGCCACGACTGGATCTAATGGTCAGGGGCCCCTTTACCTTTACCTTTAGGCCTGCTTTAAAAAAACAGGGATTGTTCAGGAGCTTCCCCCCCCCACACACACACAGTGAGATGATATTTTAAATATCAAAACACCAGCCCTCTTCCTCTTTTCTCACCCTGCCTGGCCAAATCATTTCATTTCTATGAATTCCCTCATTGCCAAAATTATTCTTCTTCTTCATTTTTTCTCCAAACGGAAGAGGAAATTCCTACTGGTGGTTTTCCACTCGCTGCCAAGAACTGTGGCTTGGCTTCCCCTCCTTGTCAAGAGGAACCATAAGGACTGTTTTCTGATTTGAGGTGAGGGACCCATTTGTTCACAACGCGCCCCCCCAAAAGCAGATGAAGAATGTGTCTTGCCAATGCTGAATTTATAATTTTGAAGCAAGCCATATATCTGCCTCTCCTGTTCAAGAAATGTGTGGTAATCTCTTGATGATAATTGAGTAAAACTTGCTCATCATTCAGTGCTTATTTTGGAGCAGCAGTTCACTCCAGAACTAGTGTTCTTTCCAAAGTACCATTGGGAAAGTGCACATTACCTGTGTGGACAACAGAGAAGCCATCAGTTCTCGCTGCAAATGAGCTCTGTACAAGGTTGCACTTTTCAAAGGGATAATGCACAATGTGATGGCCTGGGAATCAGATTCAGAGGCTGAACCTGAGGAATCCCAGCCTGCACTGGAGTCCCCGCCTCCAGGACCGACTGAGCCGGGGTTGGGGCTTGAACCTGAAGGGCCCTCACCTGTGCCGGATCCTCAGGAGCAGACGCCAGCTTGAATCCGCTCTGGCTCCGGAGGTGATCAAGGACCCATTGCCTGCAGGTGCGCCTCTCTCAGACCTGTCAGGGGAAGGTGAGGTTGCCTCTGGGTCCAGTAACCCTCCAGCCTCTCCGGAGCTGCAGAGGCTCAGAGCAGAGAGGCGGAGGGAACTAAGTTCTCGCAGGAGGAGTGCTCACCTTCAGGCCAGGCGAAGCGAGTCACCTGTGGACCGGGGCCACCCTATGCCTCAGAGGAGATAAAGGCCAGCCCAGTCCCAGGTTGTGGGAGCAACATTGTTGGTAATCTGTTCCTCCCGGCACCATGACCTGCTCTCCTGCCAGAGTTCCTGACCACGCCCGACTCTTCGCTTTGGATCTCGCTTCGCCCCTGACGGACAGCCTCCATACCCTCAACCTAGGACCGGACTTAGACCACGCCGCATGGTAAACCCCCCCCCCCCGGGACCAGCACACACAATTAGTACCCATATGCAAACAGGTTGTGTTTGCAGTGTGTTGTTGGCGCGGTTCACACATGTAGGAGTGGTACTCTGAATGGCTGAAGGTTTGGAATGGGTGTGCAATCTCTCCCCTCCATCCCTCATGGGTGAACAAATGGGTTCCTTCCTTTAAACTGGCCCAGTTCAAACATTTTGGAGTGGCCACGTTGTACACGTCATTTGATGTATGGTGCAAGTGGTGCTCACAGAGATACATGGCACTGTGGTCTAAACCAGTGTTCCTCAGCCTCCAGCTGTTTTTGGACTACAACTACAACTCCCATCATCCCTCGCTAGCAAGACCAGTGGTCAAGGATAATGGGAATTGTAGTCCAAAAAAATGTGGTAAAATGTGGTTAATTATGGCTATGCAGTGCAGAGAGTGGAGTTTGTTTTTAAAGTAACACAGCAGCAGCAGCAACAACAACATAAAATGCATTAACTGGAGAGACTCAAAGAGTAGAATAGGCTTTGCATAGTAATGCAGCTTCTTCACATGGGTTTGCAATTATAGCCTTTGTTGGTTGCTTGGCAAAAATCGCTGAAGCTTTGCAAATTCTATTTGTAATTATGTTTATAAAGAAATGTCAAAGTTTAAATCTAAGGCTAATTCCTCCAATTCCTTGGCTGTTTAGACAAGTTAGCTGCTTATTTTTTTCTGGAAGAAGTACAGAGGAAAGAAATTCCAGTCAATCAAAAATTGAAGCCAAATCTTGTTGAACAACTTCTGCAAAATGTGTACTTATGTTTGTTTTACTATTTTGAGGCTACAGGTTTTTTTGGGGGGGGGGTCATGTATCTGTATGAGAAATGCAAAATGTCACTTTCCCAAAGTTCCAAAAGATTATTTTAGTTTAGGCACCTTGCCTGTTGTTGTTGTTGTTGTTGTTGTTGTTGTTGTTGTTGTTAAAACAATCCACAACTCCTCTGCATCCAGTCAATCCATGACAGTGCTTTGTTGATTTGACCTGTATTAAAAAAGCATCATCTTCAGAAATAATCCAGTCATCCCCGTTTTTTTGGTTGCTTCAGCATTTTTCTTGGAGCAGCAAATATATTTGCACCTTAAACAGGATGCATTGCGATATGACAGATCCCCCATTGTACTACTTAGGACGCTGCAACATTGGCAAAGAAAAAGCGCTTTGCTGTGGTCTAAACCACTGAGCCTCTTGGGTTTGCCGATTAGAAGGTCAGCGAACGGGGTGAACTCCTGTTGCTCTGTCCCAGCTCCTGCCAGCCTAGCAGTTTGAAAGCACACCAGTGCAAGTAGATAAATAGGTACCACTGCAGTGGGAAGGTAAACGGCATTTCCATGCGCTCTGACTTACATCACAGTGTTCCATTGCACCAGAAGCGGTTTAGTCATGCTGGCCACATGACCCGGAAAGCTGTCTGTGGACAAACGCCGGCTCCCTCGGCCTGAAAGAGAAATGAGTGTAGCAACCCCATTGTCACATTTGATTGGACTTAACCATCCTGGGGTCCTTTACTTTTATCTTTTTTATATGTAGGATAAAACACCAGATGGGGTTGTGGAGTTCCATTTTTGCTAACCCTATTTCTCATACAAAGTTTGCAACATGTTTAACTGAAATGCTTCTTGGATGTGCCTAGATCCAGCTCTAGATGCAAACTCCTTATTGTGCCAAATATTTTACACAGGGAAGCCAGAATAAGATTTATTTAAAGTGTTACCTTAAAAATGATTTTTGCTATAATGACGATGCTGCTTTGTCCCAATATTGGGAGAGCGCTCAAGCTGCTACTGGTTTCCTGATACACCTGTGGAACCCACCCCCCTTCCCATGAATGCAGATATTCTAATAGCAGTGACACAGTGGTGCTGGGCAATGGAACCTTGTGTGTGTGTCTGTGCGCTTCTGAAATTACGTTCTACCTTAGCAACAGAATCATAGAATTGTAGAGTTGGAAGGGACCACATGTGTCACCTAGTCCACCCCCTTGTAATGTAAGATATTTGGCTTCAGGAATGAATCCTCTGTATTTGTTGTTTAGTCGTTTAGTCGTGTCCAACTCTTTGTGACCCCATAGACCAGAGCACGCCAGGCAATTCTGTCTTCCACTGCCTCCCACAGTTTGGTCAAACTCATGCTGGTAGCTTCGAGAACACTATCCAACCATCTCATCCTCTGTCGTCCCCTTCTCCTTGTGCCCTCCATCTTTCCCAACATCATGGTCTTTTCCAGGGAGTCTTCTCTTCTTATGAGGTGGCCAAAGTATTGGAGCCTCAGCTTCACGATCTGTCCTTCCAGTGAGCACTCAGGGCTGATTTCCTTAAGAATGGATCGGTTTGATCTTCTTGCAGTCCATGGGACTCTCAAGAGTCTCCTCCAGCACCATAATTCAAAAGCATCAATTTTATCAATTATTAAAGCAGTGAAAATAAAATGCAGGCCCCAATGCAGATTCTCTTTTCCCTGTTCATACTTGAGCATTGGAAGGTGGGAGAACATGTCCTTTGCCTCAGGCAGCAAAATGTCTTCTACCAGTTCTGGTATGGTTTGGTGTGATGTCTGACCACCAACCCACAAGAGTCTGCGTACATTTCTGGGATTCAACAGGTCTTTTATTTTTATTTTTTAACACACTAGATCTGACTTCCCCAACCTGGTGCCCACCAGATATTTTGGACTACAACTTCCATCAGCCCTGAACAGTCTTGAGGTGATGGGAGTTGTGGTAATAAACATCCAGAGAAGGCTGTGCTAGAACATGTCAAGGAATGTTGAAAATCATCTTATTTCAAACAAATAAACAACAGCGATACAGGGCTGTGTGAGGGTGAAAGCAAGAGGGAAACAGATGTGTATACTGGGCAATTATGCATGTTAATTAGAACGGCAATCTTTTATCATGGCTTTAGCTTGCTAATGATCATCTTATTGATTTCTTTCCCCCTTCCCTCACAATGCATCAAACTGTGCTAAACCCTTGCTTGCTGCCTTCACGTTCCTGCTTTGGGCAGGCAGAGAGAGGTGCGTTTCCTTTACTTTTTAATGCATACCTGAATAAAACAACACCTGCCCTGTCGGCGTTCGGCAAAGCCCTCAGACCGACATGAGGTGGCTAAAGCGTTGCTGCAGGTTCAAAGAAACAGTGCCGGAACCGTCGGAGTCAACCTGCATTATTCAATGTCAGACACGCTTATGCTCATATGAATTAGTAACTCCTTTGGTTGGCTTGTCTTCTTGGTCTCCATGGCAACTGTTTCCACTGCCATTAGCATCTCCAGGGCCCAACCTTGGTTCGCATGTTTCTCTCTTCTAACAAAAGCAATTGCCAATTAATAGCTGCAGTGTAACCATATGTAGACATTTGGGTGACCTTTTGTTTTTATTTATTTGCTTTGAACTGCGTGCCTTTGCATGCCGGCCTTGCTTTCATGGTGTTGATTAGCATTTGATGCTAGAGGTGGCTCAGTGGTGATGTGTTTTTTAAAGTAATTTTGGGCCAAAATGCTACCAAATGACTTGCGCACACATGATGCTATTTTAAATGTGCAGCACACATGGAGCCTGAGGGAGGAAGAAGCAGTGGTGTAGCGTGGGGGGTGCAGGGGGGGCCGGCCACACCGGCCACAACATCTGGGGGTTAGGGTTAGGGGGCACAAATCCACGGGTTGGGGGGGCGCAAATCCACGGGTTAGGGGGCGCAAATTACTTGCCTTGCCCCGGGTGCTGACAACCCATGCTACGCCACTGGGAAGAAGAAGAAGAAGAAGAAGAAGAAGAAGAAGAGTTTGGATTTGATATCCCGTCTTTCACTCTCTTTAAGGAGTCTCAAAGTGGCTAACAATCTCCTTTCTCTTCCTCCCCCACAACAAACACTCTGTGAGGTGAGTGGGGCTGAGAGACTTCAAAGAAGTGTGACTGGCCCAAGGTCACCCAGCAGCTGCATGTGGAGGAGCGGAGACGCGAACCCGGTTCCCCAGATTACGAGACTACCGCTCTTAACGACTACACCACACTGGCTCTCTGAATGGATGAAGAAATGGAAGAAGTAATTCATTTTAGTTGTTTTAAATATTTTTGAAATAGATATCTTTGGCAGCCTTTTAAAGCAAAGTTCTCACAAGGCAGCTCAACAACAAATAGATCTCTGCATATTTTGTCTAAGCGATCAAAAGGTCAGCACGGACGGCAGTGAAGACAATGCCATGTCCTTAAGATTGGGGTCAGACTTTTAATTAATGGAATTGTAATAGAAATCAGTAGGTGTGTAATAGAGGGCTTCATAAACACATCATCAACTACCAAAGCCCAGGAGGTCAATAGGTTCCTTATGGAGCTATCTATAAAACCCTCTCCTGATGTGCTGACATGCCTGCTGATTTCTGTTATATCTATTGATTATTTGCTGTACTATTATCATCTTTTCTGTGTGTGATATGTATAAAAAGGGTTTGGTACAGATCAAAACCAAGTTTATAGCAAACTGAACACAGTAGATTCCATTGGGTTTTTCTACGAGGCGAGCAGAATTATCGTTAAGAATGAGCAATAAAAATGGCAAATGCAATTCAATACTGTATTGTGAGGCGCACCGGGGCAAAAATCCTAATTTCGCACAATAAAATCATGGGGATTGTACTGGCAGTAAGTGACCAGGAACTAGACCTTGCAGTTGCTCAGTGAAGACTGTGACTTCTCTGTGCAGCAGCTGGGGAGGGGGAGAGGTGAATTTCATGCTAGGAAACATTAGGAAAGGGGCTGCCAATATCTCACAGTGATGTATAGATAACCACCGCTGTATGAGTGATCAAAACCTGTGATGGTGATTAATGTATTTAGGGTTGCCATATTTCTGGGAAATCCCAGACATATCCTCTTTCGGGGGGCCTATTTCCCCATTTGGGGGGATTTTTACAAGTTATAGCAATTGTCCAGGTTTGGGGGGGGGTTGATTTTTTAATTTTTTAATGTGTGTGTGTGAGTGCGCACACACACACACACACACACACACACACAGCTCCGGTTTAGGCTGTGACGCGATCGGCCTGGGTTCTGGTTCATGCTCAGACTCTGGTGCAGTGGGCCTTGGCTCTGGTTTGGGTTTGGAAGTGAGGCTACAGGGAACCAGACAGAGGGCCTTCTTGGTAGTGGCGCCCGCCCTGTGGAACGCCCTCCCATCAGATGTCAAAGAGATAAAGAATTACCTGACGTTCAGAAGACATCTTAAGGCAGCCCTGTTCAGGGATGTTTTTAATATGTAATGCTGTATTGTTTTTAATACTGATTGGGAGCCGCCCAGAGTGGCTGGGGAAACTCAGCCAGATGGGCGGGGTATAAATAATAAATTATTATTGTCAGAGTCACCCGTGGTCCCAGCTCACAAGAGACCAAAGTCCAGTCCGGCTTATGTACAAAAGCTTTTATTGAAGAACATTCTTAGCTTCACATCCGAGCTCCGTGACTCTACGTCTGTTACGCTTAGACCGCTGAAGTCCCCTCTGAGTCAGTCCCGCCTCTACACCAGTTTAAGAGGCTTGTACTGGTCCACCTCTTCCTCTCTTTCCTTTTCCGCAGGGTCTTTCTGCCCCCCTGTGTTCTCTCCCTTCGGGACTCCCCAGAGGCTGAATCCTCTGGCGCCTCCTCCCCCCTCCTTCGGGCTTTGGGACCAGGCTCCTCCCCAGGACTCTCTTCACTTCCGCGCGCCTCCCATTTTGAACTTGGCGCGCGTACGTTGCTCCTGACCTTCCCTTCAACAGTTACACTGCTCTCGATACTACTTTCCTCCCCTTCCGGCAGGACGTCTTGCCCTGATCTCCTTCCCCTCTCTGCTTCCTGTTCTGCTCCTTCTGACACACTGGTCACTCCACCCCCTTCACTCCGTTCCGGCGGAGCAGCCGGTCCCGATCTCCAACTCCCACTGGGGGTTCCCCCTTCGTTTCCCTGCTCCTGACTGCTTCCCCCTCTAGCTCCCCTTGGTTGACCAGAGGGGCTCCCTTTTGGGAGTCCTCCGATTCACTGGACGGACTCATGGACAATCTTGGGTCATTGTCGTCCTCTTCCTCGTCACCCTGGAATCCTTCCCCCTCGCTCTCTGTCTCCTCCCTCATCTGCGCCTCTCTCCCTGAACCCCTGACAATTATTATTATTATTATTATATTCTGCAGTCCTCAGCTGCTGCCAGCCCAAGCTGGGGCTTTCCCTGGCTCGGGCTGGCAGCAGCTCAGACTTTCTTCTTTTTTGCTCTTCAATATATGGCAACCTACTTCAGACGTAATTTAGTTATGAGCTTTTTTTCTTCTTCTCTGTTTAGGATGTTTGTGTGTGTTCCTTTGACGGAGTTCATTACCTACACCAAACAATGTGCATTTAACTCAGAATGCTTCCTTTCATTTTGAAATCAGTATTTTTGCATGTTCTGCCTACCCCATACATCCTCCAAATCTCCCCTTTGGTTCTTACATTATTATGGTTTATAAACCACAATCAATTTACAGCAGCGGGGGCATAATTAAAAATAATAGCCATAGCAGCTGTATTGAAAAACCCCTCCCTCCCTCCAAACTCTTAATGACAGATCTCGTTCTCATTTGAATGCAAGGCATGCTCATGTATAGGCCTTTTCCAATATGTAGCAGAATGTAAAGCCATTTATAACTATTTTCCACTGCGAGATTTTGAAAAATGGAGCGAGATCCCCCCTCCTGTCCTTTTGGAAATTGCTTGCCTGATGTCTGGGGCTCTGCAAAATGTAGATGATTTATATCTGTGACAGTGTTTAGGCCCTTGAGACAAAGGAATTGAAAGCTTCATGGGAACGCCTCTGGGGGACGTGGTACAATTTTCAAGCATGGTAAATCTAGATTTTTTTAAAAAAAGGTATTTACTGCACACCATCTCTGAGGTCCCAGTCAAATTCTGGGTTGGAAGATGAAAGGGAGCCTTAAAAAAACCAATCACAAACACCCACAAAAATCTCCAGGCTCGCAAGTGGGCAGTTTTGAAGTGAGAGGTGTAGAAAGCTCCATCCAGATGATCAAAGGAAATGAAAGCTTAATGAGCACTCAGACTCTTTTACAAAATCCAAGTTCAGTTCCTTCACTGTTTTTGGTTTTGAAAATACAGTGGTACCTCGGGTTACATACGCTTCAGGTTACATACGCTTCAGGTTACAGACTCCGCTAACCCAGAAATAGTATCTCGGGATAAGAACTTTGCTTCAGGATGAGAAGAGAAATCGCGTGGCGGCGGTGCAGCAGCAGCGGGAGGCCCCATTAGCTAAAGTGGTGCTTCAGGTTAAGAACAGTTCAGGTTAAGAACGGACCTCCGGAATGAATTAAATACGTAAACAGAGGTACCGCTGTACAACATAATAAAACACACACAGCTGACCAGGATCCTTTTTAGAGTTTACTAGACTTGAACAGTGGTGCACTTAAATAATTTTAGATTCTGGATCTAATGGCCTTATGATGGAAAGCCAAGCAGAAATCCTTAATTTCACAATTGTTCCTCTAAGTCAGGGGTCGGCAAGGCTTACCGGGCATGGGCCGGATCACTCCTGCGGAGATCCTATGTGAGACGGACTGGCACAGCACGCCGTCAGAAATCGCGTCTGCACGTGTCCACGGCATGGGAAATCACTTCTGCGCATGCCCAGACACCGGAAATCGCACCTGTGCAGAAGCGATTTTTGGCGTCTGGGCATGCGCAGAAGCAATTTCCAGCGCCGTGGACATGTGCAGACACGATTTTCAGTGTCTGGGCATGCACAGAAGTGATTTCTGGAGCCGTGGAAGAGAGTCCCTGCGCCGTGCTACATCGGTTTAGCACAGCGCGTGGGGACTCACCGAGCAGGTGACTTGGTTCGGGGGCGGCTCATGGGTCAGTTAAGTGACCCTCATGGACCACTTCCAGCCCATTGGCCTTAGGTTGCCGATCTCTGCTTTAAGTAGAGGCTCTTGAGAAATATGGAGGCTGTATTTGGATGCAATCAGTTTTCCAAAAACCTGTTCTAGCAGCTGATTGAGATGTATTCAGCCAATATATGGTTTAGAAAGTGGAGAGCTTGGTTCAAAATGGACCCTTTTCTCGGTGACTTTAAATAAATTGTTCAAATTGCTTTGATTTAAATCAATCTCCTGTGTCTTTCAAAGTCTATTTTACCTTCAAGCTGTTTAAATTCCTTAGAGAATGGGAGTCTACCTACCCCTTTGCTTCCAAAATATGACAGAGGGAACAGGAAAAATGCACCACACCTCTTCAAGCTAAAGGAATCATCCCACTGGAATTTTTTTAAAAGTTCTTTTCAAGCCTATTTCAATAGATATGTCAACCATGACACCTTCCCCACAGATGAAATCTAACTTTGGGCAACTACTGCCACAAAAATCGAAAAGAGCAAAGTCTTCACAACCTCAGCTGCAATTGTGAAGCTTTGCCTCAGTACGGTTGAAGTCCATCACCGTGCTAAGTGTGTATGGCGGTTGTTATGTACTGAAGTTCTCACCCTGGGCCAGCAGGGGGATACTGTAGATAGTTTACACTCAGGTCCACATATGCAAATAAGGAATTGAAAGTGACGTTCAATGATTGGATAGTTACATAAAGTTGTTACTGTTGCTTTGTAGTGGAGCTCTATATAAGCAGGATGGCTGAACCCTTCACTCCAGTTCTGTTCTGGGCCTGTGAATAAACAAGAGCTGTTTGAAGAACCACTGTGTCGTCTGATATGTTCACTCACAACTTAACAGTGGTGGTTATTTTAAGAAGAAATATATAACTAGTGTCTGATAAAGCACCAGGAATCAATTGATATCCTTGAGAAATATGCCATAGTTTAACAGCCCTTGGCAGTTTTTCTAAGATGGTCCTTAAAAATGATAATTGTAGATTCAATTGCAGAGTGTTGGCAGTTGATAAAACATGATGGCAGTTTCCAGTGACTCACATGTCAGGGAATTATAAGTGTCAGAGCCTGAAAATGATCCAAGAGTCTTTATTTTATTGGAAAGAAACACTGCATGGATTAGGGCACGTTGAATTTTTCAACATTCAAAGTCCAACACTGAGGGGTGCTAAAAAGTTGTAACATGACTTGGGGATTCAAAAGCTATTTTGTTTAAATCAATATATGATTGGCAAGTAATGTGTGTAAAATTGCATAGAGATAATTAAAAATGATTGCCTTATTTATTTAGCATTAACCTGTCATTTTCAGAAGGTAAAATTAAAATTCTTCGAGTTTCCAAAAGCAGTTTACATGCTTCTTCATCAAACGTAGATGTACAACAGCAGACTTGAATTCCTCACATCCCAAAACTACCACTACTATTAGCCTTTATTGGCACAGATTAAAACAGTAAAATCATAACATCTTGCGAAGTCATCCAAATACATTGATAATCCAAACACATACAATATATAAAAGACTAGATAGCAACCATTGAACAAATCAGGCAACTTTAGATTTAGCTTTAAAGATCTCGGTTAAGTACCCCAAAACAATCTTGGTAGTTTCAGGAGTATCATCCCTCAACAAATATTGGATTACAGACTCTCTGTAATATTTTGAGCTGTAAGGGAGTCACAAGGACATCTGTGCAATGGGTGTCAAGAAGAGGGCAATCAAAAATTATGTAATGTAGTGTATCTGGTGTTTTCTTATTACACGAACAGAATCTGTTCTGGAAGGGGATTTTTTAAAAAACTTTCCAAACAATACAGATGAGGGAATTTCATTTAGATGAGCTAGCATAAAAGCTCTGCAATGCAATGGAGTATCTAAATTATAAAAGTAATTAGGCATTACTCTGTGGTGGGGCTGCAATCCTAAGTAAGCAGATGAGCATACAGAAGACTGGGAGGGGTAAAGTTTTTTGGATTTCATGGTCTAGTAGCCTCTGCTTAATAAAGTAGAAGATATGTGACTCATCCGATAGAAAAAGGGAATCTATTGCAATCCCTATTTGCCTGAGTTTGAGAATAATATCACTAAAAAAAGGAGAAAAAGGTCAGAATGGGAATGAGCATGCATCTTGTCTTCAAGGCAGACGTGTAAAAATGCATGCACAGGAATATGGAAGAGTGAGAAAATGCTATGTACTGAATACAACGTAGGACTATTATAATTATTGTTTGTTAGTATTATCTTACATATAAGAACACAGGAAACTACTAAGTTAGACTATTGGTTAATCTATCACAATGTTAGCATTGACTGGTAGGAGATTTGAATCAAGGGGTCTTTCCCTGACCTACTTGAAGATGCTGAGGATTGAACCTGGGCCCCTTTGCATATAACACATACGCTCTACCTCCAGATAGGCTTTTCTCATATCCAAAGTACTGTACACGAGAACATACATCACCTATTCAATACTAGCACAGAGCCAAAAGCTAAAACACTATCGTTCTTTCCTAAGTGTAGAAAATCTTGGAGGCTGTATGAGTATGAGGGACAATATACGGTATTCTTTTGAAAACATGGGTAGGATGCTTTGAAAGTTTTAAGCCAATGCCATTGCATTGGGAAGGTTAGAAGGAACCAATGCAATGGACTGCTACTATAAAATGATCCTGATATCCTGTCCTTGTTTCACTAACCATAATGATCCTAAGCAAATATTGTGGTAGTCAGTTCCAGTTGCACGTACAGCAAACACACATCCCAGTAGTATCTGGGTGTAAGTTAAAACACTTCGAAGCAGATGTTCACAGTCCAACTAGAAACATCTTGGAGTGCAGATGCAGGTGATTGATAATTATACACTAGGCAAGTTTACCATATGCTCCAAGTCAGTCAGGATTGCTATCGGCTGATGATGCTTCTCTGCTATTTGATCAAGCAGAAAAGAAAGCCCTGATTTGTCTCTAATGCAATGTCCGCCAAGCCCTTATCTGTCTGAGTTTTGCAGTGTTGGAGGAACTGGCTCAGGCTGGGGCACCTTGGGTGCAGACACCCTCTAGGCTTCTATAGCTGGCCTTTGAAATTCTTCCTAGGCCAAGCTATCTCGCCAGGCCTGCTCCATTACCTCCTCAAGTGCTTTTGCTTGGCTGGAATTTGGGATTCGGAACTACAGTGATGCCTCTTGCTTAGGGATGGGGAAGAAATTCATTTTGGATTTTAACAACAACAACAACTTATTTATACCCCGCCCATCTCACTGGGTTTCCCCAGCCACTCTGGGCACCTCCCAACAGAATATTAAAAACACGATAAAACATCAAACATTAAAAACTTCCCTAAACAGGGCTGCCTTCAGGTGTTGTCTAAAAGTCAAATAGTTGTTTATTTCATTGACATCTGATGGGAGGGTGTTCCACAGAGCAGTCGCCACTACCAAGAAGGCCCGCTCCTTTGTTCTCTGTAACCTCACAGTGAGGGAACCTCCAGAAGGCCCTCAGGGCTGGACCTAAGTGTCCAGGCTGGATGATAGGGGTGGAGACACTCCTTCAGGTATACTGGGCCGAGGCCATTTAGGGCTTTCAAGGTCAGCACCAACACTTTGAATTGTGCTCAGAAACGTACTGGGAGAAACTGCCAAATTTCCACTTCTGCTGGACTTCTTCCTGCCCCAGACTCTCCCTTCTCACTCATCCCCTCAGCTTCCAGCACTTCTTTCTCCCAGTCTTCTCTCTCTGACCACTCATTGTCATCCCACCACCAATCCCTGGGCTGTGAGCCTTCTTCCCTCTGGGGTTCTCTAGCTGGTGCCTCCCACCATTCCTCTGCACCCAGCCAGCCCATGACATTGTGTTTCAGCGAAAAGTTCCAATTTGGCAGGTTCACCTGTAAATGCAAACTGAACAAATGCCTCCCCCATCTCTGTTGTCATTTCAGTTTCTCTGCCCAATTTTGTTTATGGCCCTGCCCAACACAGGGTGAAAGGTCACCCACAAAGGAATGGGACCCTCAGGCTGAAAACATTCCCCCACCCCATGCATAAATCACTTGCTCAAGTTATTAACCACATCTCCAAAATATATGCAATAGATTTGGAAGGCAGTACCTTACAAAGTGACTGAAGTCGTAGGCTCATTGCCCAGTGAATAGCTTCACTACCCCAGCCGAACCATCACAACTCAATACCGTTTGCAAACTACTGGAAGCTGTTTTACAAAAATGTCTTCATCTGCCATGATGAAGACATGAATTTTATTTTCACATTTGAGAAAACAGGACACAAATAGATTGCTTTGGTGTAATTTCTCACATCCCCTTTATATGCTGAGCACAGAAAACGACCACCCAGCAAGCTCACTATGACTGAAATGAAAATAATCCTCATTAACTGAATGCATTTGTTAATTTGACTCTAGTGGATATTAACAAGGGGAGAAGCTGTGGATTTAGACATCTCTCGCTGTGATGGCAGAATGGAAAAGAAATCTTTAGGCTCACAGTAGGGTCGTATTCCTTTTGACAGGGACGATTGCTTATACAGCAGAATACAGGATATATGCTGCACAGCATTGCTAAATTGCTTCCCACTAATAGATCCTCATTTTTCATTTTAACCCGTACATTACTAGGGTCTTGTTGCTTGTCCAAGGGCTTCTGCTTGGAGCATGCTTTGTATCCAAGTACAAATACCCAAGTACGAAAGATACATCTATTGTTTGCGCTAGTTTATACATGTGGGTGTATAAAGTACAATTGGAGATGGAGAAGAAATTTGGCTCGGTGTGCATTTAAAAAAACAAATCTATCCAATTTGGGCATTCCAAAACAATATGCGAACCACAAAACACTCACCTGAAATTTTGCGATTTCTCCAACCAACCAATGTTTAAAACACAGCATGTATCAGGAGTAAGCATGCATAAAAATAAAAAAAAATTGGTGCATTATATAGCTTGCAAAAAATGTGCAGATTAGTCAGAACGGCATATAAAAATGTGTTTATCCAGGGAATTGCTGCAAAATGTGAAGAATTTAAATTAAGATTAGAAAAATTTGAAACTTAGAGAACCAAAATTGACAGATCTTTGCAAGCCTAGTTACTACTTTCTTGTAAGACCTACACAGAGCAACTTTCAGTAGAAGTGTATGCCTAATCTGTAATGTGACCACATGCAACAACTTTCTCAGACATGCTACTTTGCAAGTAGTCCTAAAATGTTAGAGACATAGCAAAACTTTTTTTACAAATATATTGCACCATTTGAGCATTTTACTAACATTGACCAAACTTGATGTCCTTCCTTTTTCAGAATTCTAGACATCTGTATCTATGATAGGAAAATGTTCATTTTTCTTTATTGATGCAGTAATTTGACTGCAATTTTGTTTAATTAGGTGGAACTTGCATGTAGCAACTGAGTGAAGATAAATAGACAAAACAGATACATTGAAAGGTGAGGATCTGACTCCAGGAGAGTTTTGATATGGCTAATCTAATCAGTACCAATAATCTTTTATTTTCCTTCAAGGGCAGAAAGAGATTATTATTATTTTTTATTTATTTTGGTAACCAAGAAGAGAGCAGCTGTTGTTTTTATTTCTCAGAAGAAGCCCCATCACAGAGTTGCTGAAACATTTAAGGAATAATTACACCAAATGGTGTTGCAATCCTTAATAATGATGTGCATCTGTCACGGAAAGCAGTTTGTTCAAAATTCCTGAACATCATTGCTGAGTCGAAGCCTGGATGGCATTTCCAATTAAGAGATAATTCTGAAAGTGCCCCCTATCCAATGTCATACTTGTAAGTAAGGAAGAGAAAACAGGATGGGGCAAACCAGGTTATTCTTTTGCACGTGTCTAAAAGAATTCCTGTGCTTTTCAAATGGAAATTTATCTTAGTCTCCCCTCACATGTTGGTGTTTTTCACTGCAAGACTCTGATTTTTCCATGTTGTATTTATCCAGGGAGAGAAGTCAAAGGAAAATACCGTATTTTTCACTCTATAAGACGCACTAGACCATAAGACACACCTAGTTTTTGGAGGAGGAAAACAAGAAAAAAAATATTCTGAATCCCAGAAGCCAGGACAGCAATTGGGATCGCAGCGCAGTGATCCCGCTTGCTGTCCTGGCTTCTGGGATAGCTGCACGCAGCCTCTCCCCAGCAGCGAGATGAAGGCTCCTGTTGTCCGGGAGAGGCTGCCAGCAGCTAAGGCTCCCCCAAGCGTCGCACTCTCTTTCAAGAACGCATGGAGTGTGTGTGCGGCTCTTGGGGGCTTTTCTCGGAGGAGGGAGAACAGCAGCCTTTCTCCCTCCTCGGGGAAAGCCCCCAAGAGGCACACACACACTCTTTAAAGGGAGCGTTGAGCAGATCCTCCAGCCTGCATTTGCTCCATAAGATGCACACACATTTCCCCTTACTTTTTAGGGGGGGGGGGAATTGCGTCTTATAGAGCGAAAAATACGGTAGATAGGTAAGGCAACCAAACTGCAGAAGTGGATGTTTCACTTGAAAAGGGGCTGCTACCCAAAATTGTGGTCTGGGGTTAAGCTCTTTCCATCTCCCCCAACAACATTAAGACAGACTTTCTTCTGTTGTTTTCCTGTCTGTGCTGTAGCAGCCAGTGGTATGGGATGTGGAAGCAGGGAAACATACAAAGCAGGAATGGGGAACCTGTAGTCCTCCCAAGTGTTGCTCCAACTCCCATTATCCCTGATCATTGGCCATGCTGACTGGGCTGATGGGAGTCTGACAACATCTGGAGGGTCACAGGTTCCTTGACATAAAATCCACTTGTGTATTTCCATGGTATGGTGGAAGAACTCAACACAGCGACCACTCTGGATTGGTGGAACTATCTAGTTCTGTTTGCAAATGTAGGCAAATGTGAGCTTTGGATCACCGGAAGAACTCATTGCAGTATTCAAAACAGATGACCTCAGTAGTGGGATAACTAATTCTTTCACAATAAACAATCCTGTTTGGATACACTATTGACAATATTCCAGTGTGCACTGCAATGCATTCTACACTCTACAGCATTTTTCCCTTGCTCTACTTTGATATACAGTATATACCTCCCCTCCTTAATGCACTTGGAATTGACAAATTGTGCCAATTTGCCAGATTAAATTGTATCTGATCCCGGCGGGGGAGGGGACAACAACAGGGAGAGTAGACCGTGCAGTTGTGCTGAAGTTCCACCATCCTCGTAATCAAGATTTTGCAGGAAAAGAGCGGAGAGATAATTTGTCACCCTGAAAACAAAAGATGGAGCAAAATTAACTGAATGCAAATAACACTACCCACCACACAACATCTTTTTCTCCGTTTCTCCATCTGTATTTGTCCCCATCCTCTTGGTTTTCAAAGCAAATGCTATTAAAGGTGTTGTTCTGTGCATTTTAAAAGAACTAGCTTAGATATGCTTATATTGAGACAGAAGTACAGTGGTACCTCGGGTTACATACGCTTCAGGTTACAGACGCTTCAGGTTACAGACTCCGCTAACCCAGAAATAGTACCTCGGGTTAAGAACTTTGCTTCAGGATGAGAACAGAAATCATGCTGCGGTGGTGTGGCGGCAGCGGGAGGCCCCATTAGCTAAAGTGGTGCTTCAGGTTAAGAACAGTTTCAGGTTAAGAACGGACCTCTGGAACGGATTAAGTACTTAACCCGAGGTACTACAGTAAATCAACTGAAGTCTACAAGATCCTCAGAGTTAGGTACAATATGTTTTATTTTGTCCAAGGAAAAATATGCATGACCAGTTTGTCTAGTGTGTATGGAAAGTCCTGAGTACAAATTCCTATTGAGCCGTGAAGTCCATTTTGATTTCTTTACACTTGATGATTGAATACATGAACTGACTCCACTGAAAATCCTTGCGGCATGTGGTGGTGAGAACTTTATCTGCGGTGGCATGTTCCCATGTGCAACTTGTTGTCAGGTGCCAAATCTTGGTGTGCTAACATCCTTTGGTAGACTAAAATACATCTTACGTCTCCAGAAAATCAAATCCTTGATCATTAAAGCTTTATTCTGAAGCAACTCAATTATGTCACATGATAATTAAGCAGGCTTTCTTCTTGGTTTATCTTGAAAGGAGATCAAAGGGAAATGAACAACAAAGTATTTGTTTTAGGAAAAATTAATGCTGAAGAGTGTTGATGTCCCATCCCGTTCTTTCATCTGTGAAAATATTAATATCCATAGCAATATTAAGATGGTATCTCAATCATGAGATTCTTGGATTCTGCAAAACTGGAGCAGACTGGAGATAATAGGTAGTAGCTAGCTGGGCAATGATCTGGAAAATGAAAGGCCTCTCTGATGCGCTGTTCAGGGTTAGTTGATACTTCTGCAACTCAATTGGCCACACCTTTACTTCACCAGTGTACCAGCCAGTGTGGTGTAGTGGTTAAGAGTGATAGATTCGTAATCTGGGGAACCGGGTTCGCGTCTCTGCTCCTCCACATGCAGCTGCTGGGTGACCTTGGGCTAGTCACACTTCTCTGAAGTCTCTCAGCCCCACTCACCTCACAGAGTGTTTGTTGTGGGGGAGGAAGGGAAAGGAGAATGTTAGCCGCTTTGAGACTCCTTAGGGGAGTGATAAAGTGGGATATCAAATCCAAACTCCTCCTCCTCCTCCTCCTCCTCCTCCTCCTCTTCTTCTTCTTCTTCTTCTTCTTCTTCTTCTTCTTCTTCTTTACTCACATTCCTTCTCTTGGTGAAGCAGAAGTGCAGAAGAATGGAGGAAAGTTAACTGAATGCAAATAATACAACCTTCCACCTCTATACTGCCTAAACTCCCCTTTGGGGTGAGGGGAAATGTTGAAGAATGAAAGATAAATAAATGTTATAAGCCACCCAGTTCTGGTAGAAAGGTGGGATGTGCTTTTAATAGATCTTTCAGGCTTTTCAGAAAGAGGGTGGCAGTGAAAGGAATTACAGTTGCAATCAAAATTATTTGACCCCCATTGCAGATCAAGTTTATTATCAAAATTTACAGGATTTCAGCTGTTTGCAATGAGCAATTAATATAGCTCAACACAACGAATGCTTCAAGTGGTTTTCCCAAATTCAGTTGCAATTGCAACTTACATTGTCTTCTCCAGTCTCACTATATTTGCCCATTGCAAACAGCTGACAGTCTGCAAATTTTCATAATAAACCTGATTTGCAACGGGGGTCGAATGATTTCGATTGCAGCTGTAGGTTTAAACGGAGATTTTGTACCACTTTTAGCGTCAATGAGAATCTTGAAACACCGCAGCTCAAGGAGGGCATACAAAGGAACAACCCCTCATTATGCTGCACAACCAAGATGCCTGCTGGGGCATCTTAATATCAAGTCAATTCAGTCGGCGTCTAATTGTGTCTGCACAGAAACTGTGGCATACTTTATCTGCAGCCAATTGGTACTTAAACGAGTGCAGAAGCCTTCCACCGCAACAGATGTTTTAGTATATAATTAAAGGAATGTGGAGCCTTGTCAGAGTTCATTCATATTCACACAAACAGAAGACTAAGAGACACTGCTACAGATTGGATTCTCCAGAAGCTGAAAAGGTCCCCTGGGCAGAGCAAAGACACACTAGGTCAACCCAAAAATTAAGCATCTTGGTTAGGAAACAATGGATGGAAACAATGTGTTTGATACAGAACATTATGGGATGGTTTCAACTTGCATTTGTAGAGGAATGGACAAGCACAAACCAGATATATGTTGAACAAACCACGATAATATCACATGGTATGCAAAGCATAGAAAGCACAACATGATTAAAAATTATAATTCAAAAGCCAAGATTTCCAATCCCCCCTTTCAGGTATCTAAATAGTTATAGACTCCACTGTCTTTTCCATAGACAGACATTCATCCCAATGCTTGCTAATGTTGTGGGCCAAGATTTCTATTTGCGTGTTCAGACCCAGAGACCTCCCCCCTAAATAAATACACATTTGACTCAAATTTTAGTTTTGGTTTTTGGCAGAATTTAGGCCACAAATTTATTGATTACAGAAAAGTGAGTGGTTGCATAGGCTCTGATTCGATTAGCTCCCTGCACCCTTGCAGGTAGCGCTGACCCAGGGCACCAGCATGGGTCAGCCAAGGGTGAACACCTGAGGTAGGTGAAAAGCCTGAGAACAGACTATGTTCACTCCCCAGATGCTTCCCTGGACTCAGGCACAGGCACAACTCCCTCTCGGGGATTGACCAAACCAAGTTGAGTCCCTGGATTTGTGGTGTAGTGGTTAAGAGCAGTGGACTCATAATCTGGTGAACCAGGTTCGATTCCCTGCTCCTCCACATGTAGTTGCTGGGTGACCTTGGGCCAGTCACACTTCTCTGAAGTCTCTCAGCCTCACTCACCTCACAGAGTGTTTGTTGTGGGGGAGGAAGGGAAAGGAAAATGTTAGCCGCTTTGAGACTCCCTAGGGTAGTGATAAAGCTGGATATCAAATCCAAACTCTTTTTCTTTTTCTTCCTCTTCTTCTTCTCTTCTTCTTCTTCTTCACATAGAGATGGCAAGACCATTCTCCCATCCCTATCACCTGAACCAGTGCCTATCCGCAACCTTACAAGTTGTGACGATTTGCTACGTGACAGGAGAAACCCAAATGGCAACAGCCAAGTGGGGGAAATTCCTGCCATGCCCCCGTCACAACAACAGACGACACACGACGGCATAGCAAGGTTAATTGCAAAAAACCCTAAAAGTAGGGAGAGGTGGGCGGGTTTTCCGATGCACGAGCCAAAAGAGGAAGCACTGGGTCACGTGCAAAGGTATATATAGGTCCCTTGATCCATTTAGACTGTACCCTATTGGCCAGATCAAACCCAGCAACAAGGGACCTACCAATCAGGTGTTGTGGCTATCCAATATACCCACCCACAACCAGGAGATCAGTCTCTAAGTCTCACCGCAACACATGCCCTCTTTTAGGGAGGACATGATATATGAGAACAACTTTACCAGTTGATAATCAAGTCAGCTTCTGCCTGTCCACACCTCCAGAAGAATGAGATAAGGAGAAACTCCTCTTTTTTTTTAAAAAAAAAAAAGTTTTATATTATCAGTCATTTAATACACCTTGGCATGTGTCATCAGCCTGATTCTAAAACAGATTGTTGCCGAACAGCCGTGATTCATTCACACCACGCAATGAGTAACTTCGTTTTCATAGCAACTGAGCAGTAAAACAAAAATAACTTACACAGTGAATTCAGCTGTCCCCCATGCTCACACACACACAGGCTGGGAGCCTCAATGGCACCTCTCTGGAGGCTTTACCCATGGCAAAAAAAAAAAAACCCTGGCAAGCCCCCCCCCCCCACCTTTAGCTACAGCTCTGCATGACAATGCCCTGGTGACATCTCTATTTTCATCAGATAAATGTTGGAGGGTGTGTGACTATCCTAACTCACATAGGGAGAAAAATTCTGCTTCAGTTTTCCTCTTTTTATTGTGAGGTAAAATTACATGGGTTGTTGTTCCTTAAGATCAGCTCTTACTCTTGCCACTGCACATTTGCCACCTTTCTGCAGATGAAAACACAGTTTGAAAAGATGAAGTGACTTTGGCAGGATCAGAATGGAGAATGAGAGCCAAAGGGATAGTTAAACAGCTCATCATGCCTGTAAACAAAGGCCACAAAATTGTACTGAATTCAGATAGGCTTCTGTTTACACGCCCAACTTTTTCCTGTGGGAAATCAATCGGTGTTGTAAAATATTTCTATGGAAGAATTATAGCAGGGCTTAATTTGGAAAGCAAAAATCAGATGCCATTCGTTTGTCTCTCCCCCCCCCCCTTAGGACTGCGAAAACCCTGGTGAGGGTTATTTGGAAATGGCTGTATCTATCTCCAAAAGCTATTGGCATTTCGAGAGGGCTGCCCTCGTGCAATTAAATAAGTTTAGTCAGTTTTGAAATTCTCATTCATAAAAAAAACCCCTCTGTGTGCTCTTGAAAACCTAGATGATTCCTAGCACATAATTAACTCCTAATTTCTATTGGGACATCAATAGAACTTCAGAAGGGTAGTCATTACATGAACAAGTCTGAATAGCTGTACAAATGTATCTTTAGCAATGAGGAAAAGCCAGAGGAATTTGGTGCCTTGGCTTCACAAATGTGGCCTTTTCATTTTGGATCATAAAGGATAGCTGGAACTAGGGATGTCAGAGAATTCTGCTGGTAGTGGGAATGGATGTTGCCAGTGTTCGCTTATTTGACCCATGTTCAGGACAGAAATCAACCAGCAATTACAATTGGTATTTGCTGTTGCTGTTGCTTTCAAAGCTGCAGCCCTTCCCTACCCCTACCCCCCCCCCCATTTGCACTGAATTTCCTTTGCGTTGAAAGGAATGGGGTGAAATAGCATAATGACCTTGTAAGTTATATAATTCACGTTATTTTTGTAATTTTAAGTTTGCTCTGCCCTTTTTTTATAATACTGTGTTTTAATTGTAACTAATAATAATTTATATAATTGATTAAATAAATGACGTAAGTTACATAACTTTGCTGCAGATCTTGAGATGAGTCACAGAAAATGAACGGCAGTGGGACAGAAACACTGCTGCATGAACCGAAAATGACGCCTCCTGGCTTCCCTAACTGGAACAGTTGATTTGTAACTGCACTTGTGAAGATTGTGGCCATGACTTGACACAGAAAATGCCCTTTCCCCCTTTTTAAGGGAGGCATGATAATATAAGCAAGCACTCCACCCTTTATTTCTTCATTACAACTTCTGCAGGTGGCCTTTGTTTTGTTGGGTCCCTCCTTCATTGGGTTCTAGAGAGCAAGAAGGATTTTGCCAAATGCATGGTGTCTCTCGCCTTGAAATCAGTGTTATGAAGGTTGGATGTGCCAATGCCAAGAGGCCCACCTCTGCTGATCTTAACACCCTAGAGAGTCTATTGGGTCATCCATGCCCTTCATCGTGAGAAACCATGATCAATGACAGTTTTTCTTGCAAGTCCCCAGCATGAATGCAATATGTTGTATATGATTTTCCCTACAGGGGAGTGCCACCAGTCTAGGAAAACCAACATGTGGAAGTTGGTTTTTCCTTGTGCAGCGAATCAACCGAAATGGGAATACACACAAGAACCCGTGTTACATCTACAGGCAGGGAGTCTTATCAATTCAATATGAAGAAATGCAGTTGTGTTCTGATTCCCAGGCCTGCTTGTACCTGTATGAAGTGCACTGCACCTATCAGATTCTGAAGTCAGTTGTTGTACTCAGCTGAACTACTTCTAACACAGGGCACAAGATCAATCCATTTTCTTGTCTTCCTCCTTTCCCTTTGAGATGGAAAGCAATCAGTACACTTGCAATCCAATCACTCAGAGGCTTTAAGACTCCGTTGAATCCCAGTACTAGGAACTCCTCCGGGGCATTTTCTGTATGTGTGGGAAACAAAAATAGCTGCACGCATCCAACTTGCTTCTAACTCATATCTAGCCTACGTAATTGTTACTGGTAGAAGCTTGGTAGCCTGTTTGCAAAACAATCAATCCTACAGCCTGACTCCAGATGTCACTTTCTCTTGAAAAAGAGAATGAAGATGCGGAGCAAACTCCCCAGGTCTCGGCTGAGCAGCAGGGGAGGGTGCAAATTGCAGCAGAGAAACAATGGGCATGATGGAGGGCTTAACCCTTTCCATACCCAATGCTTTCCCCATGAAAACCACCTTGCCCCAGCCCATGTTCCAAGTAAATGTTGACTCATCTTGAAGGAAAAGCAGTAGAAGGGTAGAGAGTTTCTGGGAGAAATCAACAGGTGGCAAAGCGGTGAAGTACTTTGCCCTTTCCCACTATGAAGTATGCAAGGTCTAGTTGTTTTGTATGAAGATAGAGGTGACATTTTTTGAGTGATGGAACTATCTCAGAAACCCCCTCACTGTGATCAGTCCAAGTATCCAAGATCTATGCTTTCTGCAGTCTGGTTCTGCAGATTTGAAGCAAAAGCTAGCTGTTTTTTGTTACACACACACACACACACACACACACACACACTACTCCTTGTTTTAATTTGGCAACAAATGGACAAATAAATGGAGGGATGTTCATCTGACAGGGACTTACAAACATTAGCTAGTGTGCATGTCTGTCATTTCAGACAGCTTGCAAAAAGCAGGGCTTGTACCACAGCTGAGGGGCACACGCTATGACCAATATCTTCATACTGTATCTTTTCTTTCATTTAATTAGAATTAAACATTTAGAGGTGGACCCAGGAACCATGATTATTGCTGAGCAGTAGTACAATAGGGAGGCTGCAATTTCCCCAAAGTTGGAAGCACTCAGTTGGAAGCATACGAATCTGATGCTCTCCTGTTGCACATCTACATTCTGAGCCATGGACCTATCCCTCCATCATTTTTCTCCAGCTTGAATTTCAGTCCAAACCAGAAAAGAACTGGTGCTCATCCACTCCACCGCACCCACTTACCTGTCTGCTGCTCACCTTCAGCAGCATCTCAGATGCCAGAGATCCTGCAAAGGCTTTATTGATCTATTATAACATATACTATCCTATTTCAGTGGTGGCATGCAATACAAATTAATGCCATAATACAAAATAACAGCTTATTTAAGCTGCTACCGTGACTACTTGAGTACTGATTCAATGCCAGGTTTGCTCAACCTCCTGAACCTGCAATACTTCTGTGGCTTTCCCTATTTTTTTAAGATTAGGCATAACATACATCCAGAGAAAGCAGAAAATGTTATTCGCCTCACCGTGAGCTGTTTAGGCACTGTGAAATGTCTTGTATGAAGTATCTCCACCACCGCATGCGTGCCTACATAGAGAAAGAGGGTCAAAATGAATATATTAGCAGCCGTGACAAGGAGCGACTATATAGCTGTTATGCAGACTAGTCTCAAGTATGGTATCAAATAGTCTGACCTTGACTGTACAGCTTTAAAACTCATCTGCACTTCTGTGGTTGAGGCAGCTGATGGCCTTTTGTGTAGAAAGATAGTCAGTACAGAAGCTCTCCTCCAGGCCTGACTTGAATACTTTATGAAGACTTTGATGTACGAATCAAAGGATATTAAAAGTGCACTAGGGGACGGCTGCTTTCATAGTAATCCTGTTGCAAGGTCTACTGACCATCAAGGCAATTCTGGCCCTAGATGCTGCAAACTAAAAAGTATAGCCCAATCTCAATTTTGCTTTGAAAATGTTTTTACAGTTAAATATATTTGAAGGATACAGAACCCCTCCTGATGTTGTCTTAGTTGTATGTCCATGATGATTGGCGTTCACGATGGTATTGGAGTGGATGCATAAAATGCTGCTTTCAAGACCATTTGCCCCTGTGGTGGAGATGCTTCTTCATTTCCAACCAGAGCATGTAGTTTCCTGTTGAAACCCTGCAACTTTTCGTATCACAAACGCCCAGGGGATGGGAGGTTGTCCTGCTTTTGGTGTGCAGGAGTGCTGGTCTGCCCCTTTAGATGGTGATAATATGATGAAGGGACATGGGTGGCGCTGTGGTCTAAACCATCCAGCCCCTTTACCTTGCTGATCATAAGGCTGGCAGTTCGAATTCGCACAACGGGGTGAACTCCCGTTGCTCTGTCCCAGCTCCTGCCAACCTAGCAGTTTGAAAACATACCAGTGCAAGTAGATGAATAGGTATCGCTGCGGTGGGAAGGTAAATGGCATTTTTGTGTGCTCTGGCTTCCGTCATGGTGTTTCGTGCACCAGAAGCGGTTTAGTCATGCTGGCCATATGACCTGGAAAGCTGTCTGTGGACAAATGCCGATTCCCTCGTCCTAAAAGCAGAGATGAGGATTGGACTACAGCCCTGGTCAGTCACAGCCATTATGGATGGTAAGCAGAGAAGATGGGTACTGTAGTCCAACACCATGTTGCTATCCCAGTTCTAGCTGATGATTCAAATTCATGATAAAGAGCTCATCATCTTGCTAGTACATCCATACCTCACGTTGTGTCCGCTTCAGGTTACGTGTTTTCATGTTGCATGCCACGGCAACCCGGAAATACCAGAACAGGTTACTTCCGGGTTTCGCCGCTCATGCATGCACAGAAGCACCAAATCACAGCGTGTGCACAGACACGGCACTTCGGCTTGCGTCAGTTCCGTGTTACGGACAGGCCTCCAGAACGGATCCCATCTGTAACACGAAGTTCCACTGTACCAGTAATATTAGCAACAGTGATACATGACTCTGGATTTTATATCTTTGCCCTTCTTTTGCAAGATAAACTTGCAGGCTAATCTTCCTTATTCAACAAAATAAGTGGTAGAACAATCTTTTCTCCATGTTCAGTAAAAGTTTTTTCTGTTGCAAAAATATGTTTATTTCAGAGTGTGTTTTCTAAAAAGTAGGTAACTTTTGCCCAGAAAAATAGCTTTGTAGCACTGAGCATGTTGAACAGCAATCTGTGATGAGCCAAAAATGAAACTGTTGATACAAGAGGCAACCTCTTTTTTAAAAAATGAAGTCTGTGAAACAAGGAAGAATGTTATATTCTTAGACTGGCTGCAAAGGCCTCCCAGTGGTTCACGAAGCCAACAATGGCTCTCCATCTTTGCTGGGAACAACACCCATCTGGTTTGTTGTTTTAAGCTTATGCTTGTTAGCATTTTGTGAACTCTTTGTTCTTAAAATAATATTAAGTAACTATGGGCAGCATTCAACGAGCTTGTTCCATTGGTGCAAGGACTTTTGGCTGAGCAATGGAGCTTCCCTTCCATCTCCTCTCCCCATGCACACCCCAAATCTGTTCCAAGGGTCCCCCAATCCTCAGGAACATTTTTGGCCAAGGTGCAGGGTGCGTGCAGAGAGAAGAAATGGGGGAATTCTGTTAACATTTTCTGCAAAAGGCAAAAAGGAATCAACTATGCATGAGCAGACCTCATCTACGAGGTCGTTAGCTGATTAGACTCTGTGTTTTCAAACTTATTATCTTACGAGCTGCCTCAGAATAGAATTAGTATGTCATTACAAGCTGCTCATCCAAAATGGATACTTTGATTATGACAGATTTGTAATATCGCAACAAGGCCAGGCAGATGAAAATGAAAAGATAATATTTGAGAGAGAGAATATCAATTTGATTAAGCTACAAACTGTAAGGACTGACTGGCAGTGAAAAAGCACTGCAGAGAATAAAACGGCACACATGCTTTTCCTGTCTATGTTACAGTCACATGAGGGTTGCGTTTTGTTTTGTTTTTAATAATACTGTGTTGAATCATTCATTTCAGCCTTGCTGGCATTGCTTGAACAGAGAATGTAATTGCTAGAAAGGGACAGAATTTTGCCAAGTGAGAGACAATTTAGGACTCATTGAATATGTTTATGCTGCTTTATTTTCATCTTATGTGTACATGTAACCATTAAAGCCTTTTTCCTCAGAACAAATTTTTCAACTTGGTGCATAAAGCCTTGTGGTCTCTCTGAATGTGGTTTTTACCCACCCCGTGCTTATAAATCAATCCCAACATTAGCTGGAGCTGTTCTTGTGAAGATCCAGAGAAGCTTAGGCATCAGGGGAGTAGAGACACCTTCCTGGTGGCAGCAGAAGGCCATGGGAAGGGAAGGGAAATGAGAGGGGGACGCTCCGTTTGGCCTGGTCTCCCTTCCCCACATGGGTCATGGTACAGCCCGGGAGCCATGATGATGACCAATGGTTGGTAAGGGGTGATGGGACCACATCCAATGGTATCAGGAGTGCTAGAGTATCAGGAGTATCAGGAGAATGGTATCAGGAGTGCTAGAGTATCCTGCACTTCCATTGTCCTCACTGAGCAGAGAAAGAGACCTACGCTTTGGATGAATGCCAGGCTTGTACTTTCCAAGAGAATACCCACTAAGAATAAAACTGAGGGTTATAATAATAATAATTTTATTATTTAAACCCTGCCCATCTGGTTGGGTTTCCCCAGCCACTCTGGGCAGCTTACAGTACAGATAAAAACACAGTAAAACATCAAACATTAAAAGCCTACTGATACAGGGCTGCCTTCAGATGTCTTCTAAAAGTCAGATAGTTGTTCATTTTCTTGACATCTGAGGGGAAGGTGTTCAACAGGAAGGACACCACTACTGAGAAGGTCCTCTGCCTGGTTCCCTGTAACTTCACTTCTCATGGTGAGGAAACCACCAGAAGACCCTCGGAAGTGGACCTCAGTGTCCAGGCTGAGCGATGGGGGTGGAGATGCTCCTTCAGGTACACTGGACCAATGCCATTTAGGGTTTTAAAGGTCAGCACCAACACATTGAATTGTGTTCGGAAATGTATTGGGGGGCAGCAAAAATACTGTAGGACTGGGTTAAAAGGAAGCTAACCACAACACAGGCTGGTGCACGACAAGCTACTACTTGTTTCCCCATAAAGCTGGAGTGTTGTATTTCATACATTGCTGGAAATGAAAATAGTGGCAATTTGTCTTTATATCCAGATAATCGGTTCTTGTAAAACTGAGCACATAGGAGGCAAGCTGACATAGCTGTGTCAGCTCTGCCACCAGCAGACAAGGCTATTAAAGGAAATCAAAGTAATTTTAGCTGCATATTTTTTTCTGGATAGCTTCCCCAGGGGCTAAAAATGGTTTACAATTGTGTGTCTTCTATTAATAGATCAATCCTCTGAAAACCTTGCAAAAGACGCTCTTTACTGCCATCTTCTGCACAGCGCATGTGTGTGTGTGTTTTGTGGTTTATCTGTATATAGTTGAGACCTTTTGCATACAATGATGTATCAGTGGGAGGTTATCCGCCTCTGAAATCACTTCTGCATATGATTTATTGACAGTTTTTAAGTGCCAGTCTGAGACAGCTAGA
Source organism: Podarcis erhardii (assembly GCF_964252035.2). Classification (NCBI taxonomy): domain Eukaryota; kingdom Metazoa; phylum Chordata; class Lepidosauria; order Squamata; family Lacertidae; genus Podarcis; species Podarcis erhardii. The sequence goes on along the minus strand of NC_138515.1, from coordinate 22,473,647 downwards.
CCGAGTGCACACAGAGAGGAAAAGAACCACTGAGGTGGTCATTTTATGCACAAGCCCTCTTTTCTGCGTCAACGTACAGGAATGAAATATGATTTGAAGCTCTCCCCTTCCCAACTAAGTTGGTTGCCAGCTCTGAAAATACGATGTTCTGAAGCCTGAGCAGGGCCTGGTGAATAGAAATTCTCTCTTGAAGGAGAAAATTTGGGTTATTAATACAAAGTTTTGTACAAGATGTATCAATACTTCTTAAGCAGGGAAAGAGCTACACTTTTTTAATTTAATTGGACAATTTTAAGAAATAATAATCTCTGATTCAGGAGCCACTGTGAGTTCACGCATGGCAGTGGCATAGAGGGAGGGGGCACAGGGGTGATTGCCCCGAGTCTAAAATTGTTAGGGGTGCAAAATTACAACACCCGGTGTTGTCTCGGTATAGTTGCACACTTCCATTGCTGGGCTCCATTGAAAACAGCTTCTCCATGTGAACCAGGAAGTGACCTCTCCAGACAATGGAACGACTCTTCTTTTCTGATCATTGTGGCTGCGATCTCCTGGGTGACACAGACGCTGTTAGGTAGTTGAATGTGCATGCGTACTCCAGTGCTGGCAACCCACGCTACACCACTGAGGCACAGAACTCAGTGGCTTTGAGTGGATCGGGGGGGGGGGGGAGAGTAGCTTTGGTAAATCCTGAATTTGTACCCAGTTCAACAGCTGTTGCATGTAAAAAGTGGCTGCCAAGCAAGCTGTTAGATTTTTAAACATCCAGGCTATTTCTTCTTTTTTTCTGGCTGGTTGGCATTGTGGCTGGACTGATTTTTACAGATCTGTAGAGAATGTAAAAGTACTGCCAATGAATGTGCTGCAAGCCTGCAAACTGTGTTTAAAAATGAGGCTGAAATAAAAGTAGCTTTTCATCAGCTCATGTTTGGGTGGTCTAAAAGAGCCACTGAAATGGGAAGGAGCTTTTTTGTTGTGGGGGGTGAGTGCAATCTATGTGAGCGGCAGGCTTGGCTTGGCTTTTTAAAAGCCTGCATTACATTCCCAATCTCTTCACCATTGTTAAAGGATCCAAGAGGTTCCTGAGATCTGTGGCTAACCAGAAGAGAGCAGAAGTTTAGGAGAGAACTACTGGTGGAGACATCACTGATTTTAGTTCCACCTCTCAGCTTGGCTTAAAATGAGTCCATCTCTGAATTAAAATGAGTCCCATCTAGGAGCCAGTGTAGTCTGTCTCATAGAATCATTCCTTGTGACAAATATTCTTCGGTAGTTGAGAGTTTATGTCCTCTGTCAGATGAAACTTCCATATTTTTTCCACCGTAGGGTAACCTCAAACATTCATTCTAAACTGAAGATGAAAAATGAGTACAATTGTGTTTCTTAGACTAGGATGAGAAAGCCACTAGATGTCTCTCTTGCTATGCAGAAAAGGCTTTCTGTACTTTGTAACTTTTATTTGGATCATTTGCATGGATCCATATCATTTCTTAAATATCAACAGCAGAGTATTGTTTCCTCTTGTTGATTTTTTTTTAAAAAAAACCTAACAAATTATTATGGCATCGGCTTTACTTCCTCAAAAGAAAAATTATGCCATAATAAATGTATCTGTCTTTAAAGTTCCACAAGACGTAACACAGCTACCCCTTTGGAAATTACATTTGGCTGCCTCTCTTATTATGGCTTGTTTTCTACAGGACTTAGGTTTCTCTTGTTGCTCATACCTGTGAGTGTAGACTCCTGAAACCAGTCTATTTGGAGGGCTTCCATACCAGCTGTTGCCTCCAATATTGACCCTCCTTGCTCACTTATTCATTCTCAGAAATCCAGGCTTTTCTTCACCATCACAGTGTTCGTCAGTTTCATTGGGGTTCCATGAATTATTGCTGTGATGTGTGTGAGGAGGGCTGTTGACCTCCTTCCACCACGGCTGGAATGAGCTACCATGTTTTTCAACAGGCTCTTTCTCCATTCCATAACAACTACTAGTGCACAATCATCACTGAACATTACTAGTGCTGATATAGTGCCTTTAAAACAATGTTGTTGTTTTTAAAAAGTCACCTGGAATGCATCTTGAGTGTAATGGACTTCCATTTCCATAAAGCTTTATGTTCACCTATAAGGAACCCAGGTGAGTCCTGTCTAAAGGTAAAGGGACCCCTGACCATTAGGTCCAGTCGTGGCCGACTCTGGGGTTGTGGCACTCATCTCGTTTTACTGGCCAAGGGAGCCGGCATACAGCTTCTGGGTCATGTGGCCAGCATGACTAAGCCGCTTCTGGCAAACCAGAGCAGCGCACGGAAACGCCGTTTACCTTCCTGCCAGAGCGGTACCTATTTATCTACTTGCACTTTGATGTGCTTTCAAACTGCTAGGTTGGCAGGAGCTGGGACCGAGCAATGGGAGCTCACCCCGTCACGGGGATTTGAACTGCCGACCTTCTGACCGGCAAGTCCTAGGCTCTGTGCTTTAACCCACAGTGCCACCCATGTCCCTGAGTCCTGTCTAGAGGTGAGCAAATCTGTCCATTTTGATCTTTCTCTGTTTCTCCATTTTCCAGTCATAAGTTCAGTTCTCCACATTTCCATTCTCTCTCTCTCTCTCTCTCTCTCTCTCTCTCTCACACACACACACACACACGCCTTGTGAAAATTCACCCGCATTTTAGTGTGCATTCTCCTAATATGCACATTTTATGTAATTATGTTATTTTATTCATATATATAGTTATTTTATTTTCACTAATATATACATATCTACACTTTGCCCTAGTATGTGAATTTTTGTACACGTTGCTAGGGTGTAGTATCTCACAAGAGGGGGCTGCGATACAATGTTTGGAGTGATGTTATCAACAAATGGTATGCATCTTGCTGTAATGAATGAGGCAACATGATATGCACTCTTTTGTATCGTGTGTCTTCCTAAGGATTTGTTGTCCCTAAAAGTGAAGCATCTTGAATATACTACGAGGGACCTCTCTGCTTATTCTAACACCTGAGAGCCTCTGAAGGGAAGGGAACGGCTTTTCAAATATTTGGTGCTCAAGTCATTTAGGGTTTTAAACACTAACATGAGCACTTTGAATTGAACCTAGAAATGACATGACAACTAGCAACTAGCATAGCTGTTTTAATGCTGGTGTTATATGAATTCTGAATGCGGGTGGCGCAGTGGTATAAACCACTGAGCCTCTTGGGCTTGCCGATCAGAAGGTTGGTAGTTTGAATCCCCACAACGGGGTGAGCTCCCGTTGCTCTGTCCCAGCTCGTGCCTACCTAGCAGTTAGAAAGCACACCAGTGCAAGTAGATAAATAGGTACCACTGTGACGGGAAGGTAAACAGCATTTCCATGCGCTCTGGTTTCCATCACTGTTTTCTGTTGCGCCAGAAGCAGTTTAGTAATGCTGGCCACATGACCCAGAAAGTTGTCTGTGGACAAAAGCCGGCTCCTTCGGCCTGGAAGCAAGGTGACAGCCGCAACCCCATAGTTGCCTTTGACTGGACTTAACCGTCCAGGGGTCCTTTACCTTTACCATTTTTTATATGAATTCTGAATGGAGCCCCAGCCAGTCACTGGATCACTGCTCTTTGGACAAGTTAACATTGTCTTCAAGTGGAGCCCCATGTAGAGTGCACTGCAGTAATCTAGTCTGGATGTTACAAAAACATGGCCAAGTTGGCTCTGTCCAAAAGGCGCTTTAGCTGGCATCCCCACCCCACTCCTAAAAAGCTTCAAATAGGCAACCCAATGACATTTAGTACCTCCAAGATACAGACCTTCAACCCCATGCAGAACAGGCCATTTTCTCACTTTCCAGACTTAAGAAGGTGGAACGCATAACATCTCTGGCTTTTCAGGATTCAACTTCCATTTTATATAAAAAAAGCAGAACCTGATGATGTAATCCTCCCCCCATTTCTTGGAAGCAAATACAAGCAGTTTACTTTCCTAAAGTCTTTCATGTGGCATCTGGCACAACATCAGAGAATAAGCCATGATAAAACATTATGCACAGGAATATATTGAAAATTGAAGTTTGGAATGGAAAGTTGCTGTCCTATGTTATATTTTAAAAAGAGACTGATTACAATCTGTTCCTGGCAAATAAGGATAATTATTTTAGTATCTAATACTGCAGTTATGGTGGTTCTTCTTCTTGACATACAACCCGGCTGAATCTATTACTACTACTACTACTACTACTACTACTACTACTACTACTACTACTCTGATTATTACTCACATATCCTTTTTAGGCATATTCTTAGATATGGAGAAAAGCAGAAGTCTGAAGGCAGAAAACACATTTAACACAAATTGTACTTTCCCTGTTGAGTATATGACAGATGACAAACCCAAGTCCATTGCTCTGCAAACATTGGGCATGAAATTGAGTTTTAAAAAGAAGATTCTTTTAGGGTTAAGTATTTAAATTTAGAGTTAAGGGCTTTCAAGGGTGTTAACCAAGAAAGCATCCATGTTGGCACAGAATAACCTTTCAGAGTAGTTACTGAGGACAAACAACAAGCATTTGTCCATGTGATTGTAGTCCTTTGTTGGGAACAGAATTCAGGATTAGATGGATGCTTTGTCAGATGCTCTCATGTACCACCAGAAACCTGAAAGACTGTCTGCACCTTTGTGATCCTGCCCAGGCTTTGCAGTCAGACTCCGGCCCATTAATGAGATATATTATGTTGATGCTTACTAATGGCAGGGCCTTTTCGGTGATGACCCCACACATATGGAATTCCTTTCCCAGAGGAAAATATGTGTGGCCCAACTTTAAAGAAAATTATTTAAATGTAGGAAACTAGGATTCCAGAAGGAGAGGTCAAAGTTAGAAACAGAATTGTTAGAACCCAATACTAAGAATTTGTCTAGAATGTATAATTTGCTGCTAAAATGGAACACACAGGATGAAACGGTTAAATCAGCCATGATTAAGTGGGCACAAGATATTGGTCATGATATTATGTTTGCTGACTGGGAGCAGTTATGGACCACAGGTATTAAATTTACGGCATGTAGTGCCTTAAAAGAGAATATAATGAAAATGATCTATAGGTGGTACATGACCCCAGTCAAGCTTGCAAAGATATATCATTTGCCCAATAACAACTGCTGGAAGTGTAATGAATGCGAAGGAACTTTTTATCATCTTTGGTGGACCTGCCCGAAGATTAAGGCCTACTGGGAAATGATCTATAATGAAATTAAGAAAATCCTTTAGTGGACATTTGTAAAGAAACCGGAGGCTTTTCTCTTGGGCATGGTAGGCCAAATGGTTCCAAAGAAAGATAGAACATTTTTTATGTACGCAACAACAGCAGCAAGAATTCTTTTGGCAAAGTATTGGAAGACTAAAGAACTACCTACTCTGGAAGAATGGCAGACCAAGGTGACTGAATTTATGGGACTGGCAGAGATGACCGGCAGAATTCGTGACCAGAGGAGAGAGACAGTGGAAGAAGACTGGAAAAAAATTAAAATCTATCTTAAAAATTGTTGTAAAATTTCGGAATGTTAAGATGTCAAGGGATTTGATATAAAGAATTACAGCTGTAAAAATTTAAGCTTAAGAAAATTTTAAAGAGAATTAAATATAAAAATGGATGAAGGATTGCTAAAAAATTTTAAAACAAGGATGCAGTGAAAGGGAGGTATGGGGAAGTCGTGTTATGTTTGTTTGTTTTTTGTTTATGTTGTAAAATTAATAAAAATTATTTAAAAAAAGAAAAGAAAATTATTTAAATGTTATTATTTAAGTGTTCTTTTTATTAATTGCTGTGATTGATTGATTGATTGATTGATTGATTGAAGTGGCTAATTTGGTTTTACTTAGATAGCGTCATATTGATGATTATATAAATTTTGTACACTAACCTAAGAGGGGAATTGTGCCCTAAACATAGTTTGTAAGTAATTTAATAAATAAACCATTAGTAACATCCATATGACTTAATTAAAGCAACACACAACTGTTTAATCTGTGTTGATAACAATGTTATAGTTTAATTTTGTTTTAAGGGGGTATATTAAAATAATCACAGGGAATGTTCTTAAAATATTCTGTTTTAATAAAATGTACACACCACTTGATTTAAAAAACAATAACAACTCAAAGCGGTTTACAAAAAGTTAAAACAAGAAAATCAAGAAATATTTACAACGATAGTTTAAAACACACAAAACTTAAGCAAACTCAAGACTTGGCATCTGGGCCTAATTTTGGCCTGTCCTGATTAAGATCTCTTTTCTTTCCCTCCCTCACTGAAGTCTACAAATGGTGACTATGTGTGTAGAATATTAGAACTGCATCACAAATTATCTTCCATTCAGTTGCTGTAAGGGTCATGCAAAAGATAAATATGGAGATAAATAATTAGAAGCTAGCAAGTTCCTCAAACAGTGAACAAAAGGAGTGAAGCATTTATCTAATGGAATGTGTGAAAAGAAGTAGAAAGGACAGGTGAGATTGGGCCGATGAAATAATTAGTTGCTATGCTTGCCTGGTACTAAACTATGCCATGAATTCTCTCTCTTGGCAGGGCTCTTGTGATATTGGATGCTGACTGATTTATTGGCCCTGGCAAGTTCATAAAAAGGGACTATAAATTTATCTCCAACGTCAGACAGAGGCTCTGGCAACATTTTGAAGCCAAGGACCCATGTAGCACACAGAGCCGAAAGAACCTCTTGGAAAGAACACATAATGCTTTTGCCCTTCAGAGAGGTTGCTTTCATATATGTATTAATATTGCGTCTGGAAGATGGCCAAAACGGCAATCCTGATTGGGGAAGAGGCATTATGGATTAGGGTTAAGGACTGTATGTCAGCGTAGATCTTACAGGAAAAGGTGGTAATCAGGGTGGAAGAATGTGTCCGCTTTGATTCTCCCAGTTTCTCATTTTGCCAATCTTAAATTGAATTGTCCACATGATGCAGCAATTTGTGGGGTTTTTTTAATTTAAAAAAAAACAGCATGAAAATTCATTAGGATTTTAGTGTGAATTTCTCAGAATAGACACATTTTTATATGCAGTTTTGACCGAGGAACATATTTTTACAAGCAATTTCCCATAAGATAATGCATTCGTGTGTGTTGTTTTCACCAATATATTCATTTTGATGCACACTTTCCCCTAATGTTGTATACATTTTTTGTAAACATTGTTTGGTTCGAGAACCGCACCACAAAATTAGTAGAAGTGCAAATTTTGAAGGATAGCTGTGTTTCAGTTCTTGTATTGTTTTGGAAAGTGCAGATTTGATAGATTTGGCCTCAAATGACACCTGAATCAAATTTGTCCCCCTTCCCTAGTTGTAACTTGGTGGTAGAGCATCAGTGTTGCATGCAGGAAGGTCCTACATTGAATCCATGTTTGTAAACTAAGCCCCCATCTGGAAACACCCAGAGTCTGTTTAGGACCTAAAGAGGAAGTATGGTGGGCTTCCCTGGGGAGGTTGCTCCAAAGCTGCAGGGCCACCAGCCAAAAGGCTCTGTTCCCAGAAGTGATCTTCAGTAATACGAGGCCAGAGGGCAGGGGCTCTGAAACAAACTTAGGGCTCAAATAGGTTCTTCATATGCACACGGAGGCAGGGGGAAGGTCATTCAGATAACCTGGTCCAAGCCATTTGGGGCTTTCATGAAGTGTTCTTCAAACTTCACTCCCACGAGGTTGGATTACAACTCCACCATCCTTGACCATTTGCTGGGCATGATGGACGTTGTAGTCCAAGAATATCTGGGGACTCAAAGGTGAAGCCCACTGCTTGCAAGGTGCTTTAATTTGAGCAAGGAAATGTGGCTGTTGCAGGAACAGTGTGCTATTATTTCAATGCAGAAAGTTTATTCTTGTGATGGCCCGGGACTCGGGCTCAGACTCGGAGCCAGAGGAGTCTCAGTCCACACTGGATCCTTTGCCCCAGGCGGCATCTGAACCTAGTCTGGGGCCTGATTCTGAAGATCCCCAGTCTGCACAGGTTCCCTTGCAACAAGCAGCAGTTGGGCCAAGTCAGGGGCCTGAGCCTGCCCTGGCTCCAGATGTGGGGATTACCTTGTTGCCTTCAGCTGGGCAATCACTTACAGCTGCTCCATTACCAGTTGGGTCAGGAGAGGCTGAGGTGGCCTCTGGGTCTAGTAACCCACCAACATCTCCCGAGCTGCAGAGAGTGAGATCTGAGAGAAGGAGAGACCTGAGTACTCACAGGAAAGGAGTGCTCAACTTTGAGCAAGACAGGGAGGTGAGTCACTGGGGGATCAGGACCGGCCATTACCCCAACAGAGATAAAAGGCTGCTGGACCCCGCCCTAGGTTGCGGGAGCAATGTTGCTGTTTGCCTGAACCTACCAGTGATCCTGTGCCTGACCTTGCCTCATGTCCTGCTTTGGCCCTGTTGGACTGACTCCTCACGGGCCCCTCACAGATTCGGGACTGGACCTGGACCGCGTTACTGGGGTTACCCCCAGGCCCAGCACAATTCTGCTCAGAGAGAGATAGGATCCAACTCCTAGTGGATAAGGTCCCTTCAGCCCCCCCAAAAAAATATTTGAGGGTGTTGCCCCCCCAAAAAAGTTGGTGGGCATTGACATTCAGATGGTATGTGTGTGTGCCACATCTTGTGGGGCTTACCTGCCCCCCTATTTTATTCACCTAACTTTTATTCACCCCTACACCTAACTCTGACTGATATTCAGTTTCTTCTCCGTTCTGGTCTAATAGGTTGCTATAACAACCCCGAAACAATCATTTTACTTTCGTTTACATTGGGCCTCCTCCCATAATGAGAAGCTCGTGTGGCTTCTGTTGCATCACTTTACAGGGCAAGTGTGGATTTTTCCTCCGCCACACTCTTTCATTTACAGTATGATTATAGTTTGACTCTGTTTATGTTGAGTTTCCATTGTGGCTGCTCTCCTCAGGAATTCAACTATTAAAATGTCATACAGGATAAAACTGGTCTACATAATCACAGCATGGAAGGGATATTATTACTATTTTACACTGAAAGCTAGTTACTAAAATTTCTAGGATAGAGCTGTATACAATTGTGCATGCTGAGGAGAAGCTGGATAGAGAGAAGTTTTTCCTCCCTTTCTCATAGCACTAGAACTCAGAGCTATCCAGTGAAGCCAAATGTTGGTGCAGGAAAGACAAAAGAAGGCATTTCAGTATACCTGAAGGAGTGTCTCCACCCCCATTGTTCAGCCCAGACACTGAGGTCCTCCTCCAAGGGTCTTCTGGCAGTTCCCTCACTGTGAGGAGTGAAGTTACAGTGAACCAGGCAGAGGGTCTTCTCGGCAGTGGAGCCCACCCTGTGGAATGCCCTTCCATTAGTTTGGAGATAAACAACTACAGTCGTACCTCAGAAGTCGAATGGAATCCATTCCGGAAGTCCATTCGACTTCCAAAATGTTCAGAATCTAAGGGCAGCTTCCGATTGGCCGCAGGAAGCTCCTACAGGCAATTGGAACCCGTGTAACCCATGTTGGACGTCCGGGTTCCAAAGAACGTTTGCAAACTGGAACACTCACTTCCGGGTTTGCGGCGTTCAGGAATCAAAACGTTCAACTCGCAAGGCATTTGACTTCTGAGGCACGACTGTATTTGACTTTTAGAAGACATCTGAAGGCAGTCCTGTACCAGGAAGTTTTTCATGTTTGACATTTTGTTATGATTTTGTATGTGCTGTAAACCACCCAGAGTGGCTGGGGAAACCCAGCCAGATGGGCAGGGTACAAGAAGAAGAAGAAGAAGAAGAAGAAGAAGAAGAAGAAGAAGAAGAAGAAGAAGAAGAAGAAGTGTCATGTTGATGATAATAAGAATAATTATTATTATTAACACGGCACATAGTGAAACTGTGCAGTTCACTCATACAGGTTGACTTAATGACTTTTACAAAAGATTAGATAAATTCCTGGAGATTAAGGCTATCAATACTTCTCATTTTGTTGGTTTTGTTCTCCCTCCACTGTTGCTTTTGAATCCCAGTTGCTGAGAATCACAAGTGAGGACAGTTCTACTGCACTCAGATCCTGCTTTTTTTTAAAAAAAATAGCTTTTATTAAAGATTTTTTTATTATACAAACCAAAGAGATAAGCAAGGGGAAATACATATGGCATCTCCACTTCCAATTCACAGAGTCTTTTTCCACAGACAGCAATGCACGTGCACATGACAAGGAACCCATGAGTCACTTTCTCCCAGCAGCTAGAAATATCATAACTAGACACTGGAAGGACCTATCAGAAGTGAACACAGACCATTGGTACCAAAATGTATGGGAAACCACCCTACTCAAAAAATTAACCAACCAACTTAAACTAGCATGGGGACAACAAGGGATCCTGCTTGTTGGCATCCCATAGGCATTTGCTTGGCCACTGTGGGGGCCGGGCAGGCTGCTGGACAAGATGGGCCTTTGACCTTCTCCAGCTGGGCTCATGTTCTTGTGCAGTTCCACTTTTCACATTGAAAAAGAGACAGGTGTGCAGTGTATTGAGTATTGTTTGTTGCCCACCATATGAGGTTTCCCATTTTGGGGTTCCATTTGGTCTCTCAGTTACACGTCTCAAGGAAGTTTCTCCTGCAAGCGTGAAAGTGCACTTGATGAGAGAGAGAAATGATGCAGATTTATTGTCTATTTTCCCCCATTAAATTGGGGGCAGAGGGCATGCAGAGAGAAAGCCGGGGATCTTCCAGCTATTAAACACAACCACCTGGCATTGGGCAGACACAACAATACAAGAAAGTCCATGAAGAGGAAAACAATTCCATCAATCACCAACAGGTTTTTGTGAGAACCTAGCTGCCATTTTCCAAGCCAGTGTCTGGAATACGGATCCAAAAGTGGATTCTTGTAGTGATTTATGAGCCTTTACGTCACACACATAAGGGATGCAGAATTATCTGGGTCCAGGGAGTGAAAAAATGCAAAAGCACGTTAATAAATCAAAGCAGGGGAGAAACGGCTAAGTTCCATTTGCTTGGGCATACAGTGCAATTGTTATCATCTCCGGGGAAAGTGAGGATTCTTTGAGCCTGGGATCATACAGAAAAGAGGTATGGCCCTGGAAGCTGCCTGTTTGCATTGGCAGGCTTCTATGACTCCAGGAGGGGGGCAGGGAGCCTAGTAACATTCCTGTCTCAGATGTGACAAAAATTGTATAAGTTAACTTTGGCACTTCCAATTAATAATACATCTCGTAAGGTAAGTAGCAAGCTGGTGAGGAATATGAGACTATTCTGTGGCAGGCGATGAGACACAGTCTGTTGCCATTGGCTTTTCCTGGCGCAGCTTGGATTTTAATGAACTCTCTTGGATGCCACCAATGGAAATGTGTGTTGGGAACTGCCTACCAAGGCAGTGGGTGCTAAGCCCTTAATGTGTCTTCTTGGCGTAGGAGACCTAGGAGAGTGTGGAGATTCTGTTGGTGCTGAGTGGAGCATGAAGCCCCCATCTTGGAACCAGGGATGGAGAATAGTTTTGGTCAGTCTGCATTTTTAAGCAATCTCTCCTGATCCACACCTCCCAGGCTAACACACAGATTGGCTTGTAATTATGCTTCAGATTTTATATTCCTCCAAATGTTACAATGCGGTTCTTCGCTCAGGAAATGCACCAAGATGTGTCTATATTTGAATATAAATTTTCATATGGATTTATAAAAACACACAGAGAGACCACATACTAACATGCAAATGGGATGGAACAATCTTATAAATGAGTGCAAAATTGGCATAGGCTGGAAATAGATTGTTCTCTCCATCTTAGAAACAGAAAGATGCAATGGGCTAGTAAACCTCATGTAAATTTAAGGTGACCTCAGCAAAAATAAATGTAAAGTTTCATGCATCAGAATCATGAAAGGAGCATTATAACTGTTTTTTATTGTATGTTTATAATATGCCTTGACACACACATAAAAGGTGGTGGCGGTGGTGGCGGTGGTGGCGGTGGTGGCGGCGACAACGACAACAACAACACTTTATAATGGGTATCTTGAACTGGTTTAGGAATTGTAACATGATTCTTAAAGGTAATCATTGCCTGCTCCACTGCCTACACACATCTTTTTGCTTATCTTGAAATTTGTTGCATATTTTCTTTGAGCAGGAACCTTATCTGAGGGGCTTAAGCTCAGTGGAAGCACACACAATCCCTGGCAACTCCACTTGAGAGGATCTGGTTGCCTTTACATGAGATCCCAGAAAGCCATTGCCAGTCAGAGTAGACAATGGATGACAAATATCTTGAGCTGGCACATTCCTAGGACCATCGACATTTGCTTGCCTGAAAGCCACCTAGCTTGTTCATGAATGAGATGATATTTTAACTTGGAAGTTCCACTCACACTCTTTAGCCCAAATGCATGTGTTGAAAAGCTTTCGTATATCACCATTCTTTCCATTATCTTAACTCTCTTTACAGGCTAGAGTCTTTCCTTTTTAAACAGGAAGGCTGACCTTTGGCCTTTTCCTCCTTCTCTTCTACATATAGAGCTTTCACATAAAAATAGCAGCTGCATTCAGCTACGTTCTTTGGAAGTCTGCATTGTGCATTCCTTCTGCATATCTCTTTAGAGAAGTAGTGTATTGAAAAAGCAGGAGAGGGATACTCAAAAGCAATTAAGGCAAGCATATTATTAGAAGCCCCTTAGCAGAGGAATCACACTCTCACTGTTCATGCATGCTCTATTTCTACCCACCACCATGGTGCATTAATGTAAGGCAGAGAAGAAGTTGTTCCAGGAAAAGTGTTAATGGTGGGGAATAGAGTGGTATTTACCAGACCATGAATACCTAGCCTTATACTACAGAGTGCAATGGAGAGTTGCTGGAGATTAATCTATGGAATGAGATGTGAGAAGATGATTAGAAGTAGAAATTTGGTGGGATCTTTCAGTGAGCTGTGAACAAACGTTCCTTCCACTGTCTGAATTATTTCAGAAATGCAGTCCTGCTATAAACCCTCTTTAGGGGTTCTGCAACCATTTATAGTAAATATGCAAGGAGAGGCAGAGGGAATGGACATGCTGGTTCTGCCCCTTCATTGTCATGTTTCCGTGAGCTGGAGGGTGACCATGTGAAGCAGGGAGTCTCTCCTGTGCTAAATGAGGCTCCACTGAAAAACCTGGTTACTGTACTTTAAAATAAGAAGTGGGTGTAGGAAGAGCTCTGCTGGAGCAGACCAAAGGCAGACTGGAAGTTTATGGAAGCCTGCATACAGGATCTGAGTGCATCAGTCCTCTCCCTACTTGTGATTCTCTCAGCTTCCAATCTCTCTTCAGGAACTCTAGCAGGAACCAGGTTCCTGGTGGCAATGATTGTTATTTTTATTTTTGCAATGGCAATGGCAGCAAAAGTCATGGGGTGAGGTGTCATGGCCAGGAGTCAGCTTCCCCTGCTGAACAGCAGCCTGAAGGGAGAGAAAGAAGGCAGAATAACTCCACCTGCAGCTGGCCAGCTGTCAAGGACACAGAGAAGAAGGCACTGATGAGAACCAGCTGGCTTCTGCCTTCTTAAACAGGACCTCTGGCAGCAGTCAGATGCTGGAAACAACACCTGTGTTCCCCAGCCCTACTCCCTTGGCCTTGTGATCATTTGGATTCCTTGACCCCTGGGTTGTCAGACAATGTGGATGGCTGTTTGCCTGACCCTCGGAATGGACTGGACTTCACATGTCAACTCTGCAGGTAGGCAGGCAGGGAGTTTACCTTTGTGAGGACCTCACTTGGAAAATCAACATAACTCAGGTGGTCAGAAAGGCCCAAGAAAGACTCCATTTCCTCAGGGTCTTGCGAAAGAATAATGTTAAACAACAACTGATGAACTCCTTCTACTGGTCCACAGTAGAAAGTGTCCTTTCGTATTGTATCACAGTGTGGTATGCTGGCCTGACAGCCACGGACAGAAAGTCTCTACAGAGGGTGGTGAATAGTCCGCTAGATGACATTGCAAGGGATCGTTGCCTTAGGAGAGAGAGAGAGAGAGAAACTCACACCCTGGCCATCACCTCTTTAATCTTCTACCCTTGGGCAGGGGATATAGAAGTATAATCAGTCATACCAACAGGCTAAAAAAATAGCTTCTATCCGTGGGCTGTTAGGCTGTTGAATGGAAAATAACATAGCAAAATTGACTTGCAAGGTGGTGTGTTGTTCGATAAGAGATTGAGTGTTGGGGGGGAGGCTCATTTAATTTCATTGTATACAGGTTGTACAATGACAGTAAAGGTATTATTATTATTATTATCTCAGAGACTCCCATCTCCTGTTTGTTTGGCCTCAGTTCCATGCAGCTCTGCACTCCATTGCTAAGCATTGGGACTTAGACGGGGCTACAGCATCCTGCATCCTTCTGATATATGGAAATTTTACCTCTGGAAATGAGTCCCCAGAATAAGAGACCTGACAGTGTCTCATGGGTATGGATGTAAGAAGGTATTGTTCTCTGTTCTATCCTGTATTTATCACATACAGCACTGTTTCCGTTCTGCTGCTGTTCATCTTCTACCAGAAACTACATTATTCTTCTTATTGTCCACTGTGGTGAAATTATGTTATGTAATTAATTACATGAGTACATGTAATTAATTACATAAATTAACTATGTAAATGAATTACATTCATTTCAATGCAAAAAAAAAAAAAGCAATGCACTTTTTTTTCCGGGAGAGGGGAGGACATAATGAATTGTTTGTGGACTGAAAACAACTGCAGTGGGCAATGCTAATTATATTTGCTGAATTGATTTCCATTCTGGGCGTGGGACAAATAAATGAACATTGGGAGTTTCATCCCCCATTTCTATTTTGTCAGAATTCTCCACCATTTGCTCATGAGTAAATTAGTGGTGATATTCAAACAGCACAACATGTGCTTCCCTGCTCCTCCCATCATTTGCCTGAGAAATCAGCCTCTAATGAACAATCCCTAATGTATCTCCTATTACAGTCATGGAAGGGGAGAAATCCTAACATATTTTGTCCCTCCAATATGGTTTTTGCCTGGGGGTGGAGGAATTAGACCAATGCTTAATTTGTTTTTATTTTGTTTGAACTCTTAGCTTGCCCTCGTCAAAGAATTTAACAGGATGAATCATGTGAGATTTAAAAGCAACAAATGACATCCGCTTAAAAGTAACAGGAAATCCAAATAAATGTAAATGATAAAATCTTGAAGCGCTCCAGTCTTATTCTCATTCTTCTACAAAGGCCACGAGGAAAGGTCTTTTCCACTATAACTGAAAAGAACTTTCCTTGGGAATGAATGGACAAAAAAGAATGTGATTAAGGGGAAATTAATGAAGTGCTCTAATCAAGGAAGGCTATCTGAATCCCATTTGCTGCGTGCTAATGAAATGACTTAAGGCTCCCCATTCAGTGAACGCAGCCTTGGTGATATGCTTCTTCTCCACACTCACTTTCAATGAGCCATTGTGCCCTCTCTCCACTCATTAGCTCCAAATTAATGGCGGAAGTCTTTTTCTCCTTCATTTGCAACTATTGCTCAAAAAGAAGAGAGGATTGAAAGATGACAGCCAGTAGAGACACACTCTCCCTCAGATGAGGCAGAACAAATACGACAAGCTCTTTCAGCCCTGCCACAGAACTCTGCCACTGTTCATGTATCCTCTTTTTCTCCTTTCCTTGTTTCTTCATCCATTTCTCAAAGAATGATGCCCTCAGTTCTTGTTGATTGACTCATTAAGCTTTACATTGTCTATGCAACTTTGATATTGGTCTGAGCATCCCATTTGGGGCCATTTTCGTTCCTGCTTCAACCCCCTCCTCCTCATTATTCAACACCATTGTTAATATTGATGATGCGTCTTTCATCATGGCCCCAAACCAAGAATGGCTACAGGTGAAGGTATTGGCCCTTTAACTGGCAGATGCATCATTCTACTCACTGAATACTCAGCCTGCGCTATAAAGACTTGCCTGTTGTCCCAGGATACCGCTGAGACAACTTGTATGCTCTGCTTCATCTGGTCACACACACATGTCACTCTCCAAGGTGCTGAACCTGTCTTGCCTTGCCTTCCTGTCTTGCCTGGAACTCTGGAACTCCTATCCTCCCTCTTGTTTGGACCATCACCCATGTGCGGTAGTGGGCATTCTCATGAATCTTTTCTAGACAGAATTAATTGTTCCCTTCTCTGTTGGGGGCTGAAGGCTAGTGTTCCAGATTTGTTGAGTCCTGCTGTTGAACATGATTTCGCTGGCTAGGAAATAGCCATCAGTTCATTTGAACTGGTGGACAAGCAAGAGACTAGTTTTGTCCAGGATAGCATATTATGTGAAGATCTCGGGGGGTCAATTTTCAGTTTAGAAACATGTCCATGAAACAACTGCACTGCCTGTGACACAGGAGTATAAACAAGCCATTTGAAAATCTAGACTCTTGCAATACATTATGCATTTGTGATACACTGAACCATATTCCACTGAACAGTTGCGGAAGCAGAACAAGGTCCATTGGTGCAATGGGATTTTCTCACCCCTCTCCACTTTCTCTCTCTGTGCCATCTCAAGTTGATTTGGATGGTTGAGGGAACCCCCAGAACAGTGCACAAGGGAAGTGGTGGTGGGGAGTATTCCATCAGGCAAGCAGAAATTTGGCTCAAAAGAAGAATTATATTGTTGCCAACAGAACAGCTTGTGGTGTGTGCTTGGTTGTGATTTGTGTGTGTGTGTGTGATGCCTACAACCATTTATCAGGTTTACAACTCCTGTACTAAACAAAGAACAACTTTCAAATGTATAATTATAATCATGTCTAGTTTGACCCTCCCAAAGCCAGGATTGCCCCATCAACCCTCAATCTGGCTTCTGCCAGTGCCTGCTTGCCTACTTACAACCATCTCAGCAAGTGGTACTGTTTGTCAGCTTCCTCCTCCTCAGTCTCAGTGTTGCCTTTATAGAAGAACTTGGCAGGGAAAAGGATGGGACAGATGAGAATGAGTTGGCTCTGTGTGTCATTGGCTGTGGCTCCACCCACTTCTGGTCTCCCTATCTTCTGCATTGCCAGTCCCAATGGACACCAGCCACCACTGATGAAAAGTCTCTGATGTTACTGCTCACACTAGCCCTGTGTCTTCAGAAAAACAGAACTGGAATTTAGCAGCACTCGTCACCCTCGTCCTGCTGCCACACATGGAGGGTATTATCATCCTTTAAATCAAGATCCCCACAACCTTACTTAAGCCTCCTCTGGTTCAGTTCTGTCCTCTTTTGTGTGATACTCCCTGTGACCTATGCAAGAGCAGCAACAGCCCTGCGCAAGTGTCATCCAAGCCTTATTGCAATGCAGTAATAATAAGTGGACCCTTCTGGCCTTCTCTGTTTTGCTTATCTTATTATCATAACATTGTTTCACTGTGGGGTGCAGCTGTGGAATGGTAATACCTCTGAATACAAGCCAATGAAAATATACAACGCTGAAATGGATACGGTACGAGGACGATAAATCGCAAAGTATATGAGATATTGACACTTTGGTCTCGCATATAAAGGGCAATCATCCCCACATTTAATAGGACTGTAAAAGAAGGCATTTCTGTGTTCTCAGTTCCATTGACATTCTCCGCAGCTTAGACACCATAAGGCAGAGGTGAACAGAGAGATCTGTCACTCTTTGCTTTGGCCTGGGATCTTGGAGTTCGACAAAAACTGCATATTCTTGGACACTTGGTGTAATTTCCTGCATTTGTGGGTTTCACATATGGTTGAGAAGAGCTACTTGAAGAATGCTAAGAGCCCAACTACAAGTCCACATCTGCACCATACCTTTTCAGCACTATCTTACCATAGCTTTGTCTAAAGCATCCTGGAAACTGTAGCTTGGTAAGGTTGCCGAGAGTTTCTAAGAGACCCCTATTCCCCTCACAGAGCTAAAATTCCCAGAGCTCACTGAGAAGAGAGATTAATTGTTAAGCTACTCTGGGAACTGTCACTCTGCATGAAGCAACAGAGGTATCCTAAGAGATCCTTCAGCATCCTTAGCAAACTACAGGACAAACTACATGTCATGGCAAAGAATTTAGGAATTTCCAAAGTCAGGTTAGATATAAGTAGAAAGTGATATCAGTAATTGCCGGCTGCCTATGCCAATCTCTGCCCCCATCTGTCATTATTTTGTAATTGACTCTGCCTCTGCACCACCATTTTGTGACTGGTGGGCAGGAATGTAACAAGGCATGATTTACCATTATGCCCTCTATTCATCGCACGCAGCACCATTTCTGTTCCACTGCAGTTGGTCTTCTGCCAATCACCACAAAATTTGTCTCACTGTTCACTGTGGCAGAATTATGTAACTTACGCAATTAATTACCGTATTTTTCCCTCTATAACACGCAGATTTTTTCTCCTAAAAAGGAAGGGGAAATGTCTGTGCGTGTTATAAAGCGAATGTGTGGTCCCTGGAGCCGAAAAATCAAGCAAAAATCAAATCGCGGCGCTTCACAGAGAAGGGAAAACTGAAAAGAGGAAGCGGCTGCTTTCCTGCATTCTGCCTCAGGGTCTTACTGCCCACCCTTCTCTGTTTCGTTGCTGTGTTTGCTGAAACGGAACAAAGAGCAGGGAAAGCCCCTCCCCTCCAGGCAAGCAGAGGGGAATTCCTCCAGGCAAGCAGAGGGGAGAGAGAGGGGGGAAGGGAGAGAGAGAGGGGGGAGGGGGGAGGGAGAGGGGGGAGGGAGAGAGGGAGGGGGAGAGAGAGAGAGAGAGAGAGGGAGGGAGGGAGGGAGGGAGAGAGAGAGAGAGAGAGAGAGAGAGCGCGCGCGCGCTGGCTTGGGTAGGGGGAAACTTTTGCCTTTCTTTCCTCCCTCCCGTTAAATCCCTCTCCTGCATTCTTAGCCAGCTGCTTCTCTGCACACCCCTCTCATGTCCCTTATTTGTTTTTCCTTCGCTCCCCACTTAAAATGTGGTTACAAAGCATAGATCCACATGGATCCTCAGGATCTTTGCATTGGGTCACCCCAAATTCACCATCAGATCACATAGCATGTCCATGGCTACAGCCTGCCCCCCCAAAATCACACACCCACTGTTGCCTGGGGCTGCAATGGTGCAAAAACGTGGTTAAAAAGCATGGATCCACATGGATCCTCAGGATCTTTGCATTGGGTCACCCCAAATTCACCATCAGATCACATGTCTGTGGCCACAGCATGAGGCCCAAAAATGATACATCCACTGTTTCATTCAGAATGTTTTTTCCCTTGTTTTCCTCCTCTAAAAACGATGTGCGTGTTATGGTCAGGTGCGTGTTATAGAGCGAAAAATACGGTATATACATTTCATGAATTTTGTTATTCCACCCCATTCATTTCATTGCAAAGGTAACACAATACAAATGTGAGAGAGGGCAACAGCAGTGAATCCCAATACTATTAATTTCAGGCATGGGATGATGAAGCAAATGCCAGCAATTTCTGCTCCCATCTCTGCTGGTGGGCCTCAGGAATTTTCAGCTGTGAGAAATGGGCCCTGAGGGTAGAGTGTTTTAGAATCCAGGGCTACAGGTTTTTGAATGAATGAATGAATAAACAAACAACAATCTGGCAGCCACCAGGCCCTGGGTATATCTCTCAAAGGGCAATAGGAAAAGTTTGCCAACTTTATCAAAAACTGCCATTTAATAATAATTTCTTAAACAGTAATTGTATTATCCAACGAAAAGTGCTGAAAGTAGTTGAAGTGAAGGGCAAAGAATGCTGCATTTTAAAAGGTGATTGATTTGATGTAGGAAGTATTTAGATTGCATTATAGATTGGGTTGAAAAACACTGTGTGGGCATTTTGTTGCTACTCTCTCTCTTGCTTGACAGCCACCTTTGTGTGGCATTGTGTATATTCATGTCTTTATAGCAGGGGTAATCAATATGGTGGTCTCCAGATTATGTTGGACCAGGACCACAATCTCCTTGATCCCTGATCATGGACCACATTGGCTGAGGAGAGCTGTAGTCCCACAACATCTGGAGGGCAATATATTTACTACCCCTGGCTTGTAGTTTTCACTGATTCAGCAACATCTATGTACATAGTACTTTACAGCAAGGAGAGAGGAGAGAGAGACTCTTTGCCTAAGGAGCACACAGTCAAAAGTGCTGTGGTGGAGAGAGAAGATTGTCCAGCAACCTGCTGTTACAGTGGCCAAGCAGATACCTGTGGGATGTCTACAAACAGGAGATGAGTACAACAGTATCCTCTCACTTCTGATTCCCAGCAACTGCTCTTCAGAGGCATACTGAAGTAAGAGAACACAGCCAATGTGCCTAATCACCATTGATAGTGCGATCCTCCATGAATTTGCCTAATCTTCTTTTAAAGCCATCCAGATTAGTTGACATCACTGCATCCTGTGGGAACAAATTTCATACTTGAGCAATGTGCTGTCGGAAGAAGAACTTCCTTTTTCTGTCTTGAATCTTCCAGTGTTCTGCTTCATTGAGTGGCCCCCTAGGTCAAGTATTACGAGAGAGGAGGGAGATATTTAGCATAATTTTATACACCTTTGCCATGTCTACCCCCTTTACTCACCTTCCCACCCCCTAAACCAAACCAAAAAGGTGTGCTTACAATGCATTTGTATTTGTGCCATGTTTTTTAGGGTGGCTCCCATATTCCATATTAATTTTCTGTGGAAAATGTTCAGTTTGGTTGTATTACTTTTGGATGAGTTTCATTTATTGTTCATGACTACTTTTGTTTTGCAAATCTTTTCATGGTGTAAGCCACCTTGGGCATGGTTTTCACCATGGGAAGGCGGCATACTAATAACACGATGTATGTAAGTCAGGGTAGGACCAACTGAAATCAAGGGGGAGTTTCTTGCGTGGTGAGTTCCCACCTCCCACCAATAGGAATAAAGACACAGGACACCATTATTTTAGGTTAATGGGCTAAAATTAGGCCACAACTTTATTGGTGATGAGCTGTATTGGCTTAGGCATTGGTCCTATCGACTATCCGGCTTCCGGCTGCTTGCTTGAAGACCGGGAAGGGTTAACACCAGCTGCTGATGCACATCAACTAGGCACTCCCCTGGGGACACCGCTCGGGGCCGTGCCTTCGGCCCTGGCCTCCATAGGCTTTGGACGGGGCCACGCCCCCGGAATCCTTTACCGAACTACCCTTCAATATGCAGGGCAGGTGATGGCGCTTCCTCCCCTCTACAATCTACTTTACAATACCAATACCAATGCCTAACCGCCCAAAACCGAGAAAGTTGTGACGATTTGCTACGAGGTAGGTGAAAAACCAAATGGCTGGTGCCAATTTGCCAAGTGGAAAAAATTCCTACCAGGCCCCTTAACGGCGACCAACCGAGGTCCATAGCAAGGTCAAAAGGAGAACACTGAAGGGCGGGCGGGTGGGAAACCCAAGCATCTGAGTGGCCAAAGAGGGAGATTCCCGGCCGCGCTTGCCTTAAATGAGGCAAGCCACACCCTCTGGGCCAGCCGATTGGCTGGCCCGGGGATGACGCAGCCGAGGATTTCCCCAGATAGCACGGGGCTGGGAGCCAGCCACCGCACGCATGTTGGGGGCGTGAAGCCCGCAACACCACCTCCTCCCGAGGTTGGAAGTGGCTTTCTCTGTAATCTTCTGTAGGATGGTCCTGCACAGGTGTTGGAGAAAACAGAGCACTATTTGGGTTACTGTGGTGGCAGTATTAAGGCCGTTAGGCAGGGAACAGATGTGCAACGTGCCGTCACCTCTCTTTGCCTACATAGCATGCGCGCGAAACATTCCACCAAGGTTTCTCTTGCACCTGTCAGGAGCCATATTAGCGGCATCCATCCAACTGACAGCTGAGGGCCAAAGAGCAGAGGACTTCAGGGAAGCTGAGGGAATGGTTTTCATTTATACACAAAACTCTGGAGTGTGACGTGCTGCGAGAGGCAAACATGCTTCCTTTTGATTTCATCTAGATGAAGTGAGAGCCCATGGTTTTTTCCTCTATAGCCCTCCAGCGTCGTTGACATGAGGGAATTGTGCTGGATTTATTAAGGGCTCTTCAGCGGGAATCGCTAACAGAAGTGTTGCTGGCATTTTAATGTTGGGTCAAATTACACACCCGCTTCCCACAGGGGCGGCTCTGAACTCTCACCATATAAGACAGGGATGAGAGGATGTGGCCCTCCAGAATTCACTGTCTGGCTCTTAGGACTCTTCCCCAGCCCACACCTCCTCTTCAGACACATACCCCTCACACAGGTCACATCACTCACTGCTCCTGCTTATAACAACATCCATGAGAGTTTTTGTCTCCCTTGAACCGAGATAAAGCTTCTTACTTGTTGGAATGTGGGATAGAGAGGGGTGTAGGAGTGTGCATGTGTAGAAACTGGCCTACCATAGGAAAGAAACCTTTACCATGGATGCTCCGCCTACTTTTGCCTCTGGTCCTGCCCACCTCTGGAAGTTTGCCTAGAAAGGAATGTGACGATCAGTCGGGAGGGAAAGGTTTGCCACCTTGCTTATAGGACATTACAAAACCTTCTGTTCTTTCCCTATCTCCTCACCCCCACCCCCACCCCCACCCCACATACATGACCGTGCATCCAGACATTACGTGGGATGAGATGCCCTTTTGCACCTTTTCTTTCCTCTCTGGTGCTCTACCCACACCATAGGCACCAACTCCTTTGGGTATCTTCAGCTACCTCAATAGTTTTTTTAGCAGGGGGCTCATCCCTAGGGTTTCCATATTTCAAAAAGTGAAAGTCCAGGTACTAAGGAAATTTGCCAAAATCTACACTTCCAACATGGGTTGCCCTATGTCTTGATTTTCCTGGACATTTCAGCGATTTCTGCCTGGACACTGCTCCTGACAACCGAATCCCGGCTTTCTCCTGGAAACTCTGGATGTATGCAGAGGTGGAGCATATGCCCACGCTGTCCAGGGCAGGTGCGCTCCCAAGGTGTGTGGCATGGAGGGTGCCCTGCCAGGCATGGAATAGACGCTTGGGTGCCCAGAGTGGTGTGTGTGCCCTGCAGCTGGGGGCAGAGCAAGCCATTCACGGAGCAGAGCGTGTCACCCATGGAAGGTCCAGGAGAAGGGGGCAGTGGCCCCCACCATTCCTCCTCAGTCCAGTCCCTGACAACACCACTAAGAACCTCAGAATGTAAGGTGTTTTTTTTTTTAAAAAAAATATTTTTTACCAACAACCAAAACACAAACAGTGAAACCCCCCAGGTGGCTGATACATTGGGTATACATAATCAATAATAACATATTAAAATCAACCATTTGTACAATTTTATATACATTAACACTCCTCCATCCAGAAGGTTCACTTAACTTTTAACATTTTAATTGCCCCAAATTGTTCAAACCTACCCAAATAATTCACTATCTTCTCAAACCAATCCTCTTCTTCCTCACTGACCATAAACCCTTTCATTCTGTGTATCTTCACAGTTAGATATTCTAAAATTATAATATTATTCAGTTTTTTTCTCCATTGGTTCACCCCTAGCTCTTCTGCATTTTTCCAATTACTCGCTATAACCTGTCTTGCTGCAGTTACCATCAATTTTACCCATTTGCATTCCTCTTTTGTCTTAAACTTGGTGCTACTCTGACTAATAAGAACCATTAATTTAGATATTCCCACCTTCCTACCCACAATTCCTGATATTCTCAGGATGTAAATTGAGCTTCCTCAAGCAGACCAATGACATCCTGTTATCACAGTGGGCTCACCAGGTTCCTGTGCGAAGGCCACAAGCAGGACCTGGTGCAACAGCACTGCCTCCACGCTGTGATTCTCAGGATTAGAGCCATCACACTTCTGACAGCAGAAATAGAACATGCCATCGAAGTTTGCCCTCTGTGAATTTGTCTAATCCTCTTTTTAAAGGAATAGTTGATGAGCTGGAACCTTCTCAGGTATTTTGGAGGACCCTCCTGTTCAAGATAATAGCTGGTCATGTGGTTTGTCACAGAGTGCAATTGCTGCCTGGCTGAAAGCCAGCAAAGGAGAAGGTTGCGGAAGAAAGATCCTACAATGTATTTTGGTGACCCGACCCCCCCCCCCAATTTTCGGTCAAAATGCCAAAAGTGAAATCTAATCTAGCGTTTGGTCTGCAAGGTGGACCAGCAAAGATCCTACATGTGCAGTTTATAAATGACAGCTTGCTATTGAGTTCAGTGTTGACTGCTTAGCTGGACAAAAACAAAATTAAAATTAAAAATGCATGTGTTTGCACAAATGTGCAAATATTTTAAATGTAAGCAAATCCAAGTGCATGTAGGTCAAGAAGGAAATAGAAACCATTAGTTGAAGGGTCGTCAGAACAAAAGAGCACCTTTGCCTCCCTTTCATTCCTTGCATTTAATTGCGAAGGGTGTGGCTGGAGACATTGTGGAGGCTTCACAGGCCATTTCACCTGCAGGACCTTCCCAGGAAAGGCAATTTTTCACAGGGGATTGTCCCTAATTTTTAAATGTAGATCTTTATCCCAGGTTGCTGCCTGCTTTGGATTTGAATTGATTTTTTGTATGTGCTGCTCTTTTTAATGGTTTTTATATTCTAATGCTTTTGAAAATATTTTTTTAACATGTGGAATGGTTTTGAATGTTTTTTATAGGTGATTGTTTCATATATGTTTACTTATTATTAAACTGCTTTGGGATGCTTCATGGGAAGTGCTACATTAATTAATTTGCTAAATAATATCATAACATTAAAATAATTTATTATTTATATGCCACCCATCTGACTGGACTGCCCCAGCCACTCTGGGCCGCTTCAAACAAATTATGAAACCACAGTAGAACATCAAACATTAAAAATTTCCCTATACAGAGCTGCCTTCAGATGCCTTCTAAAAGTCACATAGTTGTTTATTTCCTTGACATCTGATGGGTGGGTGCAACTACTGAGAAGGCCCTCTGCCTGGTTCCCTGTAACCTCACTTCTTGCAATGAGGGAACCACCAGAAGGTCCTTGGAGCTGGACCTCAGTGTCCAGGCTCAATGATGGGGGTGGAGACGCTCCTTTATGTTGCCCCAACATGCCAATAGCATCGACCGATCACTTTTTGAGGCAAAATGTGGGGTAGATGGAACTTCTGAGGCAATCCTTAACCCTTAAGTGAAGCGAAGGACAGTAGAAACAGTCTCTGTGACTGCTGGGCTCTGTGCCCGTTTTGTGCTGGCATTGAAATTATTTAAATTAAATTAATAAGAGGCATGTATAGTCCCCAAATGGTGAACCCTTATCAATGAATATCTCATCAACAGAGCTTGAACAGCAGGTTGGGCAAAAAAGCCCAGGCAACCGTCTGGTGCACGCCCAGCAGCAAATAAAATTTGCAACCATGCCTTTCTTTGTCATACGCTTTCCCAAACTCATTATAGTCTAACTATTTGATTTAGTTACCAACATGCAATCTGTTATGTTATTGCATCCAAGGGAAAAAAAGCCGTATCCATTTACTACTTCTTTTGTTTCCGAGCTGTGCTGTGCCACGTTCGGCGTTTGCTCTTGGTACAGGAGACCGAAATCAGGAAGGCATTTTTGTTTTTCTGTTTTTAAAACAGCAATCTTAATGGCTCCTTCCTTGGAATTGGCAAGAGCTGCTGCTGGTAAGATATGACAGAGGAATAACCTGGCGAGCACCACAGCTCAAACAGGTTTACAGCTGAGAACCAGGGAAGCCTCCGCCCGTGAAATGCAGTGAGTATTGATGCGCTCTGCGCGGCGAGCATCCTTTCTCCCTAAGCATGTTTCCATGGTGATAGATCTAACAGGGGCTGATCTAGCGAAGCTGGTAACTGACCTGTTTGCTTTTATTGTTTAGGCATTTGTGTGCGTGTGTATTGTGTCTGTAGAGGAAAGCAGAAAATCAAATACTATTTGATTTGTGGTATCATGTAGATTCCTCCACCCCACCCTCTTTTGCTGAAGCAGACATTGTCTTTTAGGTCTATCCGTATGCAGAATTGCTTTCCCCATCTCAGCAGCTCCATTAGGCTGGTATTTCCTAGCTGTTTAGCTGAGGTAACCGCCATTATCTCCCAGTCTTTGCCGTGTCAGCAGCCAACACCTCCTTATCAGCTGTTGTGGTATCCAAACGTGTTCCCCCGGAGTCAAATGCAAGTCATTTAGGATAGCTAATGATGGGGGAAGCGGCTGAATAACTCAATGTTGCAATATGAAATTGGTCCCATAAAAAAGAAGGGGAGCTGTTTTGTTGCAAGATGTAAATAACAAAAATCAACCACATATTTTGTTCTTCAGCGGTTGTTGGCTTTTTTTAACCCTACAGAAACAAGGGCATACCATCAGGGAAGTGATATCTCTAGAGACAGGGATGAGGAGTCTGTGATGTGGCCAGACTACATACCATATTGGCCCAAATATAAGACACACCTTTTTTCCCAAATTTCAACAGTGAAAATTTAAAGTGTGGCTTATATTCGCAATCTTACATTGCCGGCAAAGCGGTGCAGCTCCTCCCCAGAAAGCAGCTCGGGTATTGTCTTTTTCTCTCCCCCCCCCCTCAATTTTAAAGGTGCAGCTTATTTGCGAGTGTGGCTTATATTCGGGCCAATACGGTATTCAATCACTCCTGCCTATTGGCTGTGGGGATGATGGGAGCTGGAGTTCAACAGTACCTGGAGGACCCCTGGTTTCTCATCCTAGCTCCAGATTGAAAAATCTGTCGCTTTCTTGTATCGTTCTAGGTTTCAAGTAATGTGCTAGCATTGTTACTAATGAAACTACAGTGGTACCTTGGTTCCCAAGCTTAATTCGTTCCGGAAGTCCGTTCCAAAACCAAAGCGTTCCAAAACCAAGGTGCACTTTCCCATAGAAAGTAATACAAAATGGATTAATCCGTTCCACACTTTTAAAAACAACCCCTAAAACAGCAATTTATCATGAATTTTACTCTCTATAATCAATGTATTGTATTATAAAATAAATAAGATGTATTGTAAATGATGAAAATGAAAATTAATTTTTTTTTCTTACTTGCTCTGATGATAGTCATTGTTTGGAAGGGGGACTTTTATCCATTTCCATAGTCACACAATCAATCAATCAGCTGAACTGGGTTCCACATAGTCACGAAAACAAATTAAACGAAAAAGCCCAAAAAACAAAAATGCAAATAAATAGCAAACCCCAAAGCACCAAATACAGTGGTACCTTGGTTCTCAAACTTAATCCATTCTGGAAGTCTGTTTGACTTCCGAAAAGTTCAAAAACCAAGGCGCGGCTTCTGATTGGTGAAGGCACCCTGGAAACAATAGCCAACAGAAGCATTGGACGTTTGGCTTCCAAAAAATGTTTGAAATCTGGAACACTTACTTCCGGGTTTTCGGTGTTTAGGAACCAAGGCATTTGAGAACCAAGGCATTTGAGAACCAAGGTACCACTGTAATAGGTCAGAACGTGTGGGGTTGTCCGAAAGGCTGTTTGGTCCAAGTCATATTTAAAGGGTTGTTCACCAACAATTACAATCTGGGCAGCAGATTGGGCTGGCATGCAGGGCACCCAGTCACAGTCTTCTTCACTGCAGTGAGATGTGTTTCTGTTTAAATGAGAGTCATTGTTTCCAAGTTTGCATCGATATATATGCAAACTATATACAAATCTTCATCCTCCTTTGCCCTTTTTAGGGGTGATGTACTTCCTATTTTCTGGCGATGCAGATGGGGACTCAGGTGGGGAAAGGAACGGGACTGCTGGCTGGCCGGCTGGCGTTTCCAGGCTTTCATGGCATGTGGCTTTGGAACAAACTGGACATTACAAAGGACGTGAGGCTGCTGCGCATCTCTTGCACATACCATACCAGAAACACCTAGTAAGAGGCATGCTTG
Source organism: Podarcis erhardii (assembly GCF_964252035.2). Taxonomy (NCBI): domain Eukaryota; kingdom Metazoa; phylum Chordata; class Lepidosauria; order Squamata; family Lacertidae; genus Podarcis; species Podarcis erhardii. The sequence continues at coordinate 22,445,787 of NC_138515.1, read as the reverse complement.
CTGAGGCATCATTGCATTCAGTGTTTCCACAACTTGGATTCACATGGCAGTTCAAATTATTGTGGCAAAGATGTGGGTTGGATGCTGAGCTGCCTTGCCCATTAAAATAAATCAATCAATAAAATTAAATAAATCAAACAATGTGTTGAATACTTCTTTAATAATAATAATTAACAATAAATGAAATAAATAAATTAAATTCATAAACAGGGACAGTTGCCAGGTGTAAGGAGAGCTTGGGAGACTTCCATAGAGTGGGCACTAGAAGAATGTGGCAACTGAGGATGAGTTAGGGCAGCCTTTCCCAACCCTAAGCTCTCCAGATACTGTTGGACTACAACTCCCATCATCTCCAAGCATCAGCCAGCTGTCTGGGACTGATGGGAGATGTAGTCCAACAACATTAGGAAGAGCATCAGGTTGGGGTCCAGTAGCTTTCTCCTAAGGTTTACAGGTTGGAGACTAGAAATTGACACTATGCCAAAGGTGAGCATCCTGTGGACCTCCAGATGTTGCTAGATTCATCCATCCCAACAAGCATGGCCAGTAGTAATCGAAGAGGAACATTTGGAGCGCCACGGATTCTCCATCCCTGTGCAACACTATTTTAAATTAGCTTCAGAGGCAGAGAGTCAACATCCGCCCCTCCTACTTTCCTTTGATCTGCCCTTTTGACTGCTGTAGGGAGCACGAGCCCAAGTGAGCTGCAGAGCTGATAGGACTCCTTGAGTAGCTTCCTGAACTCTTTGTTTCTCCTGGGTAGTTCTTCTTTCAAACTGCTCAGAATCAAAAGGCATTCAAGGGCACCAGGTCATTCAGCAGGATAACTTGTTCTTTCAAGCTGGCTGCCAACGAGTTGACACTTCATAATAAAGATGTACTTGAAAGCATAATGCCTCTTCCCGGTTGTAAAGAGAAAAAGAGGTGTTAAATGGCAGGGCAAGGAAGGAGAATAATCCCTTAACCCACATTCATCTAATGAACTAGAATTCCCTTGGAATTGAGCTTTCTTATGGTGGCCTCACAATTTGTCCTTATCTGTCATTTTCAATATATGCATGATGAAGAAAATATCATTTTTAGGGATGTCAGAGAATTCTGATAGAAATGGGAGTGGAGGTAGCCAACATTATTTATCTTTCCCATGTCCAGAATGGAAATTAAGCCATTCCTTTGTTGTTGTTTTCAATCCACAAATGATACATAATGTATGGGGGCACATCATGTGATGTGTCATGTGACATGTCATGTGACATGTCCTGTCCCCACCTAGCGAGTACTCAGTTGGAATGCAAGGGCATCCCACTGCCATGATACTGGCGCTCCTGCAGTAGGTGGGGAATGGAGAGCACGGAGCTGGGCTCTGGGCTCGGCCTTCTCCCCACATGACATCGGACAGGGAGGAGGAGGAGGTGGAGTGGACCACAGGATTTTGGGGGAGCCCAGCCCCCTCCTTGAAAAATTGGGGGGCTGGACCCCTTAGCTCTCACCACTTGGCGCACCTGATTGAAATGAATTGTGTGGAATAATGTAATAATAAGATATTTAATTGTGTAAAATCCCACCATGGTGGACAGAGAAATGAATATTGTAGTTTTTTGTCAGAAGTTGAACCGCAGTGGAATGAAAACAGCGCTGAACGTGGTTTGCATGGATATTCCACGGAATGGCTCAAAAGTGGCCACTTTAAAAACATGCAGGTATCTGCCCCCAATGTGTGCATATGTTGTTGTTTTTATTGATTTCATCCTCACAACAGTTTCATCCTCACAACAACCCAGTGAGGTAGGCCAGGCTGAGAGACTGTGGCTGGCCCAAGGCCACCCAGTGAGGTTCATGGCTGAGAGAGTGATTTGAACCATGGTCTCCCAGGTCCTAGTCTAACCCTCCAACCTTCTAACCACACTGTTGTTACAGAGGCTGGCTGAGCATTATTGGGATACAGAGGCTGGCTGAGCATTATTGGGATACATCCAAATCAGGGCCACGAGTTAGTGTAGCTGATTTCAATTTCTTCAAGGGGCCTCATTTTCAATGCCTTTGGCAAGCTATTGCCTTGGATTTCCTCCAGAGGTCCTGAATTGTGTTTGGTTTAGTGCCATGCTTCATTCCAACTTAATGATCACTGTGGCCCTTATGACTCTCTCTCTCTCTCTCTCTCTCTCTCTCGCTCTCTCGCTCTCTCGCTCTCTCTCTGTGTGTATGTGTGTGACAATAGTGTTAATTACTTTGGTGCCAGAAAGTTGTAAATTTCAAAACACCAAAGAAGTCATTGTGTTGCTGTAAATACCTTGGCTAAAGACGATATTACTTCTGAGAGATTGCAGCAGTTGGTTTGATTAGTTGACTTTTACGACTAGTCCAGAGTTGGAAGTGTTGGAATGTCCCCAATGTGTATGAGGCAACCAGGTCATTCAAGCTTTCAAAAAGCAGAGAAGTATAATTTCTGTATTACAGAGGCCTGAAACACATTAAACACACACACACACACACACACACACACACACACACACACTGTATTTACATGAGAACAACTTTGATTTCTTTCTTTTAAAGCTTAGACTTTATTACTCAACTGATCCACAAATGAACTTATTTTACATGCCTATTTCCTTATGTTGCTTTTTTTATTTTGAAATTCATATGTTGTGATAATTCCATTTTTGTATTTTATACTTATTGAAAACTGAAATAAAACTTTACCAAAAAAGAGGGGCACATACGCTATACAGGATCTGGGGTGTGGGCATTGAATGTCAACAGCCTTGGCTTGGGGGGGTCACCACACGAGCCCTTGCCATTCCATTACCCAGTATTTGAACCCGGGCCAGCATGCAGGCTGTGTAGGTGGTCGTGAAGATCCTGGTAGTCTCATTTTGTATTTTTATGTCTTGAACCACCCTGTGATTTTCAGATGAAGAACAGTGTACAAATTTAATTTTAAAAAAATCCTTGTTCTCATTTCATACCAGAGCCCAGTGTCCCTGTAGCCAATCAAGTTGTGTCCTTGTTTATGCCATACACTGCCTTGGCCTGCTCATTGCTCCCTGCGCCTGGTGCACAGACAGTTCCAGGCATTTCTGCAGGTGGCTGAGTTATGCCACCATTTGCAGAAGCACCCTGACCATCATAAGTGGTGTGTTCCATGCCCTGTTGGAAGAACCAATAGAAAATCCAATCTGATTTATTTACACTGGGGACAGAAACAGAGTTTCATATACTCGAAGGAGTGGTATTCCTTTTTTCCTCCCAAGAACAAGTCAGATGGGCATTGGGGTACGACTCACAATAGGCATGTTCTAGTGTGTGGCACTGTGGTCTAAACCACTGAGCCTAGGGCTTGCCGATCGGAAGGTCGGCGGTTTGAATCCCCACAACAGGGTGAGCTCCCATTGCTCGGTCCCAGCTCTTGCCAACCTAGCAGTTCGAAAGCACATCAAGTGCAAGTAGATAAATAGGTACCGCTCCAGCGGGAAGGTAAAGGGTGTTTCCGTGTGCTGCTCTGGTTCGCCAGAAGTGGTTTAGTCATGTTAGCCACATGACCTGAAAAAACTGTCTGCGGACAAACATCGGCTCCCTCGGCCATTAAAGCAAGATGAGCGCCACAACCCCAGAGTCGTTCGTGACTGGACTTAACTGTCAGGGCTCCTTTACCTTTACCTTTTTAGCCAAAATTAACCTCCCATTGATTTCAACAGGAGAAAGAGAAACATACCTTGGATTTTCACATCGTGCTTTAAAGTGTGCTCTGCTACCTTTAAAAACATAGCTGGCAAATTTATATGAGCTGTTGTTATGATGAGCATTAATCTGTTGCCTCGCTGGGCAGATGTCTTAGATGAAAATCCTTTCACGTAGGAAGACAATAGCCTTTCTCTTGCAGGACTTATTTGTCTGCAGGCATGATTCCCTCAGAAGAGTGACCCATAAAGGCTCTTTCCACAGAGAGCCATGATCTGAAAGGCTGTCACATTGCTCTGAAAGGCATAGAAAAGCCACAACCGAGGAAAGCAACTGCAGCAGAGCCCATCTCTCAACACTGCCAGGCGAGCCGAGCAGAGCCTGTTCTCTAGCTGAAAGCTGCCCTCAGCCAATCTAAGTAAAGGTTGCCTTCTCTTAGCAGGCTATGGAGAATCCAGCATTAGCTCCTTTAATTACATTAGCAGCAGTTGTAACAGGTTTTTAATATCGTCTCGATGCATGCGCCAGCTTCCCTTGGCAGAAAGACACCTGCCTCTGATGCCTGAGATTGGCTAAAGACTGCATTGTTGTTGTTTTTAATGACCCCTATTTAATAATGGAGGTGGAAAAGCAGGGGGAAAGCTGCTTAGCAGTTCAGATTATATCCGTGTCCGCTCCTGCTGTGCAAAGTACTATTGTCATGAAGAGAGTGTTGTTGACATCTATCTGTCTTGAGACAATGGAGTATGCCTTGGAGGTGAAGTAAAACTGCTGTGTTAGCAGCCCCAAAGTGACCTTCTCAAGATAGAAGTCTGGGCAGTGTGTACGGAGGTCCTGGACTGCTTAGATGGACAAGACCCCTCTCTCAGCCTCACTGATGTGGTCCACAGGAAAGTAGAGCAATGTGTTTGGTGTCAGCTTGGCTGCAGGAGCTGACAGGAATGAGGCATACAAGGCGCCATGCAACCGTCTTAGGAACTCCAGCCTTTTCTTCTCCTGAAGATTGACACCGCTACACACCAGTTCAGGTTGTAAGGTAAAGGTAAAGGGACCCCTCACCATTAGGTCCAGTCATGCCCGACTCTGGGGTTGCGGCGCTCATCTCGTTTTATTGGCCGAGGGAGCCAGCTTACAGCTTCCGGGTCATGTGGCCAGCATGACTAAGCCGCTTCTGGTGAACCAGAGCAGTGCACAGAAACACCGTTTACATTCCCGCCGGAGCGGTACCTATTTATCTACTTGCACTTTGACGTGCTTTCGAACTGCTAGGTTGGCAGGAGCTGGGACCAAGCAGCGGGAGCTCACCCCGTCGCGGGGATTGGAACCGCCGACCTTCTGATCGGCAAGTCCTAGGCTCTGTGGTTTAACCCACAGCGCCACCCGCATCCCACTCGGGTTGTACATATGTCTAAATTAAACATATATCCTATGTGTATTATGTGCCTCGTTTCCAAAGAAAACCCTGGGTGAACACTCACAACCCTTGGAGATTGGGGTAGCATGTGGCAACACTTCGTGCATTGCTCAACTGGAAAGCTGGATAAAAGATTACTTTAATCATGAACTAAATAAAAAGACTACACATCTGGGGAACTGTGTGGACTGGCCTTGCATAATTGCATAGAATCTTAGAACTGTAGAGTTGGAAGCAGGGTGGGTTTGATTTAAATCACAATTTAAATCACTAGTCAGTAAGACTTGATTTGAATAAAACATTTTAAAGAAAGACTCATTCTTGCTGGTATAATCTTAACATTTACAACCAGATGAAGGTTTCATTTTCGGAATAATAAATTTTCAGAGTAGTTTTTACAGTTATATCAAAAATTACTAATTTCGTTATGCTATTAGAAATACATTGATAGATAATTATGAAATTATTGTAAGGTTTAATAAGTTAACTGTTTATATTTGGACAACTTTTCTGCTGTGCTTTATTGGAAGGAGACAAATAATCATTTCCTTAATAACAATTTAAACAATTTATTTAACTGAAACAATAACATTATAGCATATGTATCTATGTTTGTTGACTGATGTGGTTAAATGATTAAAAAACAAAAAACAAAACCTTAGACTGAGTTTTAGCACTTTGTTTTAAGAAAAACTTAAAACTTAAATTTTTTTCCTGATGAATAGCCTTTGGACTATAATGTAACTTAGATAGAAAACTATCTTTAGAAAGATTTTTCCTCCAAAAGCATTTTATTTTAAAAATGCAATTTAAATTAAAAAAATCCTATTTAAATTTTTAAAAATCTGATTTTTTATTTTGTTAAAAAAAATCATTGATCTTTATCCACCCTGGTTGGAAGGGACCACAAGGGTCATCTAGTCCAACCCCCTGCAATGCAGGGATCTTTTGCCCAAAGTGGGGCTCGAACCCACAACCCTGAGATTAAAAGTCTCATGCTCTGCCAACTGAGTGAGGTGCCACATATTATCTGTCTGTGTGATGACGGCTGGCACTTGCTTTGTCTTCCATCCTCCTCCTGGCTGCCAAAGCAAAATTACTTCCCGCGAAAGAGCTGAGGGTGGAGAGGCTGCAGGCAGGTGCTGTCACTCATCTGCAGGTCTTAAAAGAAGAGGCAAGTTGTATTTCTGGTGCGATGTTTTCTCCTGCAAGAGCACATAAGCAGAGGTTATTCCTTAATGCTTTCTTGTTGCGCATGCCATCCGTCAGCAGCAAATGTGGCGGAGGCTTGGACAGAGCAAGGGTTTTAGGATGGTTCAGACACCCGTGCGATGTTATATTTTCTCCAGTGAATTGATGTATGATGTGTTTTCAGTCTCCAGCACAGTTGTGGAAAAATTGATAGAGTGACTTGCATGTGCTATAAATCCCTCTGTGAGCACGGAAAGCATAGTGGGATGTATATTAAAGTCGTAAATTAGGATTTTCCTGTTTTCACTCAGTGCTCCCCTCCACACGCTGATAAATGCCTGAGAGAGAACTCGCAGAAGGCTAGAAATAAGTAAGTGTCAGGCTGCTGACAAACTACCAGGCATCCGAAGAGATCCCCACCACCAGATAGCAACGGATAACTGGCAATTGTGAAAGAGGCAGAGACTGCTAAGGGCAAGCCTGGATAAAAAGTCATTAGTCTCCAAATATTTTGAAATCGGATGATTCTTAACTTTCTGTATTATATCCCAATATTGTTGTCTACCTGAGATTGCAAATTAAAAAAGAATAGGCTCAGGATCTGCAGACTGCCTATCTCAGAAAGTGACAAGTTATTCATGCTATACAGTCTTACCTCTGCTTACATATCCCTCTGGATACGTAATATTTGGGATGTGAACGGGTTTCGCTGTGCATGCATGTGCAGAAACAGTTCTCCAGTTACGAATTCCTAGGGATGCAGCCAGACCTCCAGAACGGATCCCGTTTGCAACTGGAGGTACCACTGTACTCCAGCTAGGGTTAGAGTGGTGATGAATTTTCCTGCGAAGGAAAAAATAAAATGAAATGATCAGAAACTCATGCAGAAATGTGGCAAACTGGAGACTGGAAACAAGAGAAACTGTGAGAAATTGAAATTCAGATCCATCCACCCATCTGTAGTAGCATCTCCATGTGCTGTTTATTCATACACATCCTTTCCATCTGGCTGGGTCTCCCCAGCCACTCTGGGCAGCTCCCGACAGAATACAGTGGTACCTCGGGTTAAGTACTTAATTCGTTCTTGAGGTCTGTTCTTAACCTGAAACTGTTCTTAACCCGAAGCACCACTTTAGCTAATGGGGCCTCCTGCTGCCACCGCGCCGCTGGAGCACAATTTCTGTTCTCATCCTGAAGCAAAGTTCTTAACCTGAAGCACTAATTCTAGGCTAGCGGAGTCTGTAACCTGAAGCGTATGTAACCCAAGGTACCACTGTATTCAAAACACAATAAAACATCAAACATTAAAAACTTCCCTAAACAGGGCTGCCTTCAGATGTCTTCTAAAAGTCAGATAGTTGTTTATTTCCTTGACATCTGATGGGAGGGCGTTCCACAGGGCGGGCGCCACTACCGAGATGGTCCTCTGCCTGGTTCCCTGTAACCTCACTTCTTGCAGTGAAGGAACTGCCAGTAGGCCCTCAGAGCTCCACCTCAGTGTCCAGGCTGAGCGATGGGGGTGGAGACGCTCCTTCAGGTATACTGGGCTGAGGCCATTTAGGGCTTTAAAGGTCAGCACCAACACTTGGAATTGTGCTCGGAAATGTACATATCTGTATTCGGTGAGTGATATCCAACTTAAGTAAGTCATACTCAGAGTAGATCTACTTAAACTAATGGACCTAGATCACTTAACTCAGTGAGTCTACTCTGACCATGCCTAACATGGAGTACCACCTTATATCCTTCAGGGTATAGAAAATGAATCACAATCTATGCATGAACAGTTCATGAAGGCTTTTCAGCTAATGAGTTCCACATTTTTTTCCATGCAAAAGGAATGGCTTTGGACTCTTTCCCTTTAGCAGATTTTGTGGGTTTCTCTTGAATGTTTTATCTGGTTAAAAATAGATTTGAAGCTGGACGGTAAGTTGGTGGCTGATATACAATATTTCTCTCATTCTGTGAAGCGATACAAATTCCTTTTCACTATAAACAGTTGCCCTGCACCAACACAGACCTGTGTTTGTGTTTCCTTCAGGGCTTGAGTTAGCTTATATCATTTTCTAGTGTATCAAATATAAAGACTATTTTGTGACTATTTCGAATCCCATGGCTTACGTTTAAGGAGACGACTGGCAACGATGCGTAGAGAAACAGAGTTAAAAAATAATGTGAAATTTGTTCTGTCAGAGAATTATGTTGCTTGTATTATTATTTGCCCATCTTGGGATTTTGGCTTCTGGCAAGAGAAAATGAATAAGGCTGTTGTTTCAAGCATAGAACTTGGTTTTATTTCTTCATTTCCCTGATTTACCCAATGTAACATTCAATCTGTTGTTCATGACTTAAAGGGCTGAGTTTTCAGTTTGCCAAGATCCCAAGTGACTATCGCCGGGGGTCCCAGTTATATACAAAGGAAAGCATGGGATCAGCTCTTGAAAGGGGAGAACCAAAGCCTGCGATCTTCATCACTCAGATTTGTTGACAATGTTTTCTCTCCTTTCCCCAATCTAATTTATTAAGGTATGTCATCATCTGTAACCCCACCTCCCAAAAAAATATGAAAAATTAAGCAGTGCCAGCCAAAAAGTAGCTACTCCTTGCCAGAACTAGCTAAGTAGCTAAGCCCCCTTTTGCAGTGAAATCTGGTTTTTTTCTCTGTCCAAGAGAGCTAGCCTTTGTGCCAACCAAAAAGACAATGTCCCTTGCCTTGGGTGCTGGAGCCTCATTTCAATAAAATAGCCCTTGCTTTAAAAATAGCATAGGAGAAAAATTCCTCCATATGCGTGCCTCCTATAGCACCATTGAAATGTCTCCGTAAATACAGTATCCCCTCAAAACTCCACAATGCATGAAAGACTGTTGAATGAAAAAGTAAACAGATATAATTTTTCCATACCATTCTTTCTCATTAATATAGTACACTGTGGTACACTAGGTCAATATTTTGGATACTGTTTTATTCACATGCTCTGTTGTATTAGATATGCAAGATAATTGACCATTTGGTTTATTTTGCTTATAGTAAAATTAGAGAGAGCGAAGTAGCACACTATCCTTATGTAAAACTTTTTAAATAAAAATAATAAAAATAATTTTATTATGTATACCATGCCCATCTGCCTGGTTTGCCCCAGCTACTCTCAGTGGCTCCCAACACATATAAAAACATAATATAACATCAAATGTTAAAAACTTCCCGATACAGGGCTGCCTTCTTCCTCTTCGCACCTGCTCATTTTCTCCCTCCCCCCTTTTGAATATAAGTAAATATAAGCAAGTAAATAGCAAACCTATTTTACCATGACACTTGCTCTTTAAAGGAATATCCTTTAGTCGAAAACCACTGTCATATCTATACTTTGTAGTGCCACTTTCTGATCGGCGTGAGATCTGCTGGCACAGGTTGCATGTTTAAAAAATCCAGTTTCTGAACTATCTCATCAGAAAGGACTGAGGCAGAAGGCACAACCTTGAAATGGTAATTCATTTCTAGCATCCTCTCAAGTCTGTTTCTGAGTCTGAAACTGGTCTTTACAGAGAGAGGATATGCCACAACTGTTCCTTTGGGCTGATATCTCTCCCTTGCTCAAGCAGCTTTCAGAGCTTTAGAAGGTGCTGTTTTTCTCTGGTGATGACAGATGGCATTTGCAGGAACAGCTGAAGCTATACAGCCCTGTGGCATCTTGCTTGGAGCAGACAGGTAGCTATTGTCTTATAGGACTCCACATGCTTCCCTTTCCAGTAAGTCCCTTGATCCTTTCTGTGTTCTTCTACCTCTTTCCAAGGGATCTGTATGAATAGAAGGGGATCCCTGAGCAAGGAGACCACCTGGATCAGCAATGGGAGTTTCTCTGCCTGTCAAATTTGGCCCATGGGGGCTGAGGGAGATAGCAATCTGACCTAGACTAGACATGGTATATGTCTAGGTCTGTGATGATGGAAACTCCCCCCCCCCCAAAAAATAACAACACCTTGCAGAATGTGGCATTGGGTGCATAACTATCTACTTTTAATGTTTCATGTTTGATGTATTACAGTATTTTAATTTTTTTTTTTTTTTTGGGAAGCCGTCCAGAGTGGCTGGGGAAGCCCAGCCAGATGGGCGGGGTATAAATAAATAAATAAATAAATAAATAAATAAATAATAATAATAATTTGAGAATATCTTTAAAAGATTGGGTTTCTACCTCCTGGTGTTTATAGAGAGATGCCTGGTGAAAACTGGAAGCTAGAAGAGTGACTGAACTCGAATTCAAACATGTCATTGAAGTGTTCTTGCCCCAGTGACCTACATACCTCTTTGCCTCTCTCCATCACCCACAAAACTAGATTGAATTATGCAAAATAGAAACAAAGCGGAATAAATTATGCAACACAAAAGAAATTGTGCATATCTGCATAATTTATACAGGTCACAGAATTGAATTTTTCCTTGTGTACAACTTGGGTTGCTTCTTGTGTGAGGTATATGAAGTCCTGTATTGTGGCAACAGAGATGTACCTAGACTCCTTTGTGCCCAGAGGTGCTGTTTTGCGCCGAAGATTAAGGGGGCCAAACATGCGTCACATCATGCGCTTGGTGTGTGTCGTGTGAGTGTGACATCATATGAGGCCAAGCAAGGAGCCCAGTGTGATGGAGTTTCAATGGCTGGTGGCTCCTCCTCTCTTGCACTCAGGCTCTGCCCTCAGCCTCCTCCACCCCCTCAACATTGAGAGGGCCTGACCCCCTGCCAACTTATATTGAGGGGACTGAAGACACCTCAGCTCTGTAGAGTTGGCTCACCTGCTTGCGCCCTTGGCATGTGGATACTGGGCACCACAGTTCAAGAAGGACACTGACAAACTGGAACGTGTCCAGAGGAGGGCAACCAAAATGGTCAAAGGCCTGGAAACGATGCCTTATGAGGAACGGCTAAAGGAGCTGGGCATGTTTAGCCTGGAGAAGAGGAGGTTAAGGGGTGATATGATAGCCATGTTCAAATATATAAAAGGATGTCACATAGAGGAGGGAGAAAGGTTGTTTTCTGCTGCTCCAGAGAAGCGGACACAGAGCAATGGTTCCAAACTACAAGAAAAAAGATTCCACCTAAACATTAGGAGGAACTTCCTGACAGTGAGAGCTGTTCGACAGTGGAATTTGCTGCCAAGGAGTGTGGTGGAGTCTCCTTCTTTGGAGGTCTTTAAGCAGAGGCTTGACGACCATATGTCAGGAGTGCTCTGATGGTGTTTCCTGCTTGGCAGGGGGTTGGACTCGATGGCCCTTGTGGTCTCTTCCAACTCTATGATTCTATGATTCTATGATTCTATGATTCTATGATTCTATGATTCTATGATTCTATGATTCTATGATTCTATGATATATCAGTGCCTCCAAAGCTGGGAGAGACCATGGACCAGAAACTCAAAAAGTTTACTTTTGGTCACCTTTTGCTTTTACTGACTGCACAAACGGACTCTGATTTGCCTGGATGAAGGACACAGTGATGTCTGTGTAGAATCTCTGGCTTTTGTGTAACTAATATGCAGGCTATTCTGCAAAGTTAAGAGTCACAACCATTGCCTTGCAAGTGTATTACCAGCACTGACCTTGTTCGGTATTAGGATGCAGTCCTATGAGGCTTCACCACAAGCAAAAGTTGCCTGTGGAATGGAAAGTGCTCATCCCCACAATGCATTTTAAGCTATCTGGTCTTTTGTTCCCTATCTGCCAAGAATTTTCCTATGAAGGAAATGGTCTCTCCAATGGCATCTAAAGAGTGTGCTAAAAGCAGACAAAAACTGCACCAGGAACCATAGCCTATTGGCACTTTAAACCACCAACATTGTTTATAGTTGTGTGATCCTTTCTCTTGTTTGCTCACCGAGGCTGTTGACCTTATCCCAACCAATATAATCTGGACAAGTTGTTTGGGTTGAAATCTGCTCCCCGTCCCGCTTTGAAAGTCTGTATAACTGAGAGAATTCAGCAGTCAGCATGTCCACTAGAATTTATAGTTTTGTGTCAAACATACGAGTCTGGCTTGTGTTAAGATCTATAACTAAAACTAAATGTAGCACACTGTGCGTTTTCCCGCCTCCATATCATAAGTTGCTTCTGAGGGGAGCAAGAAAACTCCCAAGTGGGATAAAACTACATTGTGCAATCAATTTTTTTTAGTACCAGGGTATCCATTCTGGTGTCTTCCATCAGCCTCAGTCAATACAGCCCATGGTAAAGGAAGATGGGAGTTGTAACCCTGTTGTTGTTTAGTCGTTTAGTCGTGTCCGACTCTTCGTGACCCCATGGACCAGGGCACGCCAGGCACTTCTGTCTTCCTCTGCCTCCCGCAGTTTGGTCAAACTCATGCTGGTAGCTTCGAGAACACTATCCAACCATCTCATCCTCTGTCGTCCCCTTCTTCTTGTGCCCTCAATCTTTCCCAGCATCAGGGTATTTTCCAGGGAGTCTTCTCTTCTCATGAGGTGGCCAAAGTATTGCAGCCTCAGCTTCAGGATCTGTCCTTCCAGTGAGCACTCAGGGCTGTTTTCCTTCAGAATGGATAGGTTTGATCTTCTTGCAGTCCATGGGACTCTCAAGAGTCTCTTCCAGCACCATAATTCAAAAGCATCAATTCTTCTGCGATCAGCCTTCTTTTTGTAACCCTACAACATCTCAAGTAAAGCTTTTTTTCCAGCCAGAATTCAGTTCTGGCAACTCTCAGGTGGGCACCATTGCCATTATAAGAGATCAAGGGAGGTGTTCATAGTAAGTTCCAGCACCTTTCCCCCCTTAGAAAGATAGCACTGATCTCAAGGGCCACAACTTCCCCATCCCTTGCCTATATAAATGACTCACAGACCCTCCAAGTATTCCTATTTTTCCAGGGACAGTCCCGGATTTACAGAAGCCGTCCCAGTTTCACAACATAAAAAACCAAAATGAAAACACAAAATACATAAAAAAACAAACCAACACACCCATAACCCTGCTCCAACAAACACATTTTAAAGGCCACAGAATGTTCAATCAGCCCAAGGTTGATTGTTATAGAGAAACATATACATACAACCTGGTACCCTGCAGATCATTTGGACCACAACCCCCATCAACCCCCAGCCAGGATGACCAGTTGTTGGGAGTGATGGGAACTGTAGTCAAAGACACCTGGAGGGCACCAGGCTAGGAAAGCCTGGCCATAGTAGGTCAGCTGAGTTAAATGTTTGGGGATCATCAGCCTGCCAATCATTAGATTTAATAATATTGAGCAAAAGTGTCTTTTCATGTGACACCTTATTGAAAATTCTCATTTCCTTCTTTAGCCAGCATTGGTGTTCATGAATTGATAATCTTATCTTTAAAATTGTGTATTCCTTTCCATATCAGCCAACTTCGTCTTAGCATATTTATGCTGCTACATTAGTTTATATTTGCTGCAAAGTGTATGAACTTTATCAGGGTTTACTTCATTTCCAGAACATATCTGCTTTTTTTTTACCCCCTTCGCCAAGGATCAAAAATTAAGAATTTCAGGGAGGATCACAGCTACTGTTTTTCATTTGGAAGTTGCCTCATCGGCACCCAAAGCTAACATCAGTGTTAATATTTGCTGCGCTTGATCAGATGAAGGAAAGGAAATTAAATGTTTAGAAGAAGGAAATTATTTGCTAGCCTCCACCTCACCTAGTGAATAGCAACGGCATGCTGTCTGCCCCCTTAGTTGTAGAAGGAATTTGAGAGGCTTGCTCAAACATGTAGACCATCACCCAAATCCAGATATCACAATGTTGCAGTAGTAGAAATTTAAGGTGTAGCTTTCCTGTACCAAACATATAATGAGGTGTGGGCAGGGGAAAGAGTGGACAATTCATTCTAGTAAATCCTAGAATTACACATTATACCAGCTCAAACGCTGTTGGAGGCAGAGCTTTCTTGCCAACAAGGGCAACACCAAGAATTTCAAAATGTGTAGACTCAGAAGCAGGTCATTTTATTTTCCATTTTATTTTCCATTATTTGAGCATGCAAAACAGTTCTGTTCTGTTTTGCTTTGCTTTTTAAGGACATCAGGCTTGCTATTCCCCTTGCCATTTGGGTGAACGTGAATTGGTTTTCTCAGGTCTAAAGCGTTAATGTCTGCTCAGATAGCACATATAATGTACACGGTGGCATGGCAAATCATAAGTCTCATTTTGGCATAAGCCACTCACTTCCAACCCTTTGGCAGATGGAAGGAAGGCGAGAACTCTTGAGTCGCCTGCAGGCACAGACATTACCATCCACAGTCCTGCCCGGTTTCCCTGAAAAGCTTTCATTCTTGTTAGGGGAACGCCAAGAGCTGTAATTCCCATTTATAGCAGGTCATCCGTGATTGCTTGCCAGACTCCTTTTCAGGAGTTTATAATTGGCCTGAAAGCTTTCCTAGAGCACACATGGCATCGCTGGGATCTCCTCCAAGACTCCGTTTCAACTCCACTTAAGAGCTGAAACAACATTTCAGTTCAGTTTGAAATTCAACGGCCTACAGTACAAGAAGCAGCAACCTAGATTAGCAGATAAAGTAACTCCTGCTTTGCAGTGCAATCCTATACTGGTTTACTCAGAGTTAACCCCCACTGAGTTTGATGACTTGCAGCCATGTCTTGCTCCAGAGACATACCACTGCCCTATCACCACCACCTTCTCAGACAGAGATGGCCAAACGCCATGGACACTGCACTGTTTGCTATGGGGTGGTGCTAATAGACACTGCTCTCAATTTCTGTTCTAGATTTGGAGCTGCAAACCTGAAAAACACATGAGATTATTCAGTGAATAGCCAGGTAGTGAATATGCTTTGTATTAGGGCATTGTGGGAATGCATTGTGGGAATGTCACCAGACTCTCCAAGTATCCCCATTTTCCAGGGACAGTACTGGATTTATAGAAGCCGACCCAGTTTCTGATCTGATCCATGAATTTCCCACTTTTCCTTAGGACTTCCCTATTTTCATCAAAGATAAGTTGGAGGGTATGGTAGGATGTCCCAATTTTTACTGGAGAAATGTTGGAGGGTATGGAGTTATGCAACCCCCCCCCCCCCGAGCCAAGGAGATAAGGAACTATGCAGCCTTTAGAAGACATCTGAAGGAAGCACTGTATAGGGAAGTTTTTTGATGTTTAATGTTTTACTATGTTTTTATTATTATGTTGGAAGCCGCCCAGAGTGGCTGGGGCAACCCAGTCAGATGGGCAAGGTATAATTTGTTGTTGTTGTTGTTTAGTCGTTTAGTTGTGTCCGACTCTTCGTGACCCCATGGACCAGAGCACGCCAGGCACTCCTGTCTTCCACTGCCTCTCACAGTTTGGTCAAACTCATGCTGGTAGCTTTGAGAACATTCTCCAACCATCTTGTCCTCTGTCGTCCCCTTCTCCTTGTGCCCTCCATCTTTCCCAACACCAGGGTCTTTTCCAGGGAGTCTTCTCTTCTCATGAGGTGGCCAAAGTACTGGAGCCTCAGCTTCAGGATCTGTCCTTCCAGTGAGCACTCAGGGCTGATTTCCTTCAGAATGGATAGGTTTGATCTTCTTGCAGTCCATGGGACTCTCAAGAGTCTCCTCTAGCACCGTAATTCAAAAGCATCAATTCTTTAGCGATCAGCCTTCTTTATGGTCCAGCTCTCACTTCCATACATCGCTACTGGGAAAACCATAGCTTTAACTATATGGGCTTATTATTATTATTATTATTATTATTATTATTAGAATAGGACATCCCTATTTTCATTGGAGAAATGTTGGGTGGTATGTTGAAGATGATTAGTAACTTTTCCATCCTAGCCTATAACTTTTGAAGCAATTATTATATGGCATTTAGCTAGTTTGTTGTGAGCCTTCATGTTCCTTTCAGTGCCTACCAGGAACATGGTACTGAACATGGAGACTTGAAGCATGGAGGTCAGATTCTGTGTACTATGTGTGCTGGGTACTTCATAGTTATAACTTGTCATACTAAAAACATCATCAGCATTTTTGGCTCCTAGTCAAATTCACTGAAAAACTAGTAAATCACTGGTGTGGAGAATTGTGATCTAGAATCTTTTGTTTCAGAATAATCAATGCTTTTGGAATCCTAGGCTCAGGTTTCTTTTTCTGTAGAGCTCTGAAGAAATATTTCCTGTATTATTATTTTTTAAGAAATAATGGAACACATATACGTATATAATTCTTGGTTGAAAAGAATAACAAACATATCTTTTTAAAAAATAAAGCCTAATTTTATGAGACTAGTATACTGTCTGGAATATGTGATAACATATGGAAAGTATTTGGAATCATAAAACAGGCTTGCCTTAATAATCCTTTTCATGTATACACATTTTTATATATTGCTGCATATAACATATGGCTTCTTAAAAAGTATACAGAGATATTCATTAGGCACATCTCTGGGGTGCTGTATTTCAAAGAGAACTCAGTGCTTATGAAAGCTGCCATACTGACAAGGGTGAAGGTTAACAGTTGTGCGCTATCAACAGTTGTAAGAAAGCCCATGGCAGAGCCACAGATATCCAAACGACAAGTCAAGCCCATGTATACATTACAGAGTGAAAATGGTTTTACTCTTGAGAGTGTCTGGAGGTGATTGGAGGATGGATGGCAGCTAACAGATTGAGGTTGAATCCTGACAATACAGAAGTCTTGTTTCTGGGGGACAGAGGGCGGGCAGGTGTGGGGAACTCCCTAGTCCTGAATGGAGTCACTGTGTCCCTGAAGGCCCAGGTGCATAGCCTGTGAGTCATTTTTGAGGTTAATTCTGGTTAGATTAATACTGTGTCTAGGGTGATTCCATCTGGTATGCAGGCAGAGACCCTACCTGCCTGCGCACTGTCTTACCAGAGTGGTACATGCCCTGGTTATCTCCTGCTGTGACTACTGCAATGAGCTCTACATGGGTCTACCTTTGAAGGTGACTCAGAAACTACAACTAATCCAGAATGCAGCAGCTGGACAGGTGACTGGGAGTGGCCAGTCCCACCGGTCCAGAATGACCTACATTGGCTCCCAGTACGTTTCCGAGCACAATTCAAAGTGTTGGTGCTGACCTTTAAAGGCCTAAACGGCCTCAGCCCAGTATACCTGAAGGAACATCTCTACCCCCCAACATTGAGGCTGGACAGTGAGGTCCAGCTCCAAGGACCTCTCCCATCAAATGTCAAGGAATAATTATATAACCTTTAGAAGACATCTGAAGGCAGCCCCAAATAGAGAAGCCTTTTAATGTGTAATGTTTTTTACCAAAGGCGTCATGGGCTTTGAGAATACTTGAACTCAGAACGCAAGGGAGAAACGTGCTAAGAGGAAGGTATGCTTGGCAAATTCACACCGTTATCACCTCCCACCCAGAAACCCCACTGTGGAATGACATGTGGTTCCAGAATTGGCCTCCACAGTCACTTACAGACTCATAGTTAAAACCGTGTTTATGGAAGACAATCTTACTTGGGTACGAGTGATAGAAGGAGGAGGAGGAGGAGGAGGAGGAGGAGGAGGAGGAGGAGGAGGAGGAGGTTTTATTATGTTTTTATACATGTTAGAAGCTGCCCAGAGTGGCTGGGACAATCCAGTCGTCAGATGGGCAGAGTAGAAAGAATATATATATATATTTATTTTTTATTATTGTGATTATTGTGATCTCTCCCAAAGAGCTCTTGGGTGGGGCTAAAGATTACTGAAGTTTTATTGCTCACACATAGACCCAAGATGTAGGTTTCAAATGGACAGAGACAATGGGAGTTGGAGTCTTCCAACATCCAGAGGCCTCACAAGTTCCTCATCTCTTCACAAGGTAGCTTGCTTACTTCATTTCTTCAGTTTAAGACTTGTTCAGTAGATGACCACAGCATTAGGTGGTAACATGCTTGAGTAAGTCATTACAGATCAAGCACCACAGATAGAAGATTTCTACCATTTGTCATTGCTTAAAACACAATGTTTTTCAGTCAGACCAATGGACAAATTCAGGTATGACTCATGAGGGGATGAGTCATCAACCAGTGCTATTCCATGCATAAACCAGCTCCTTAATTTCCCAGACAACTGGGGACAATCAATATTGGCTTTTAAAGGGCAAATATTTCAAAGCCCAATGTGCCTGCCATTTTAATCATCTCATTTATAGGATTGCAAAAAGTTCTGCTTGGCATTTACTGGATATGATAACAAGATGTAGACCAAAGCAGAGAGATGTTTTATCATTGCTGAATGAGTTAGAGTGAAGATGGAAATAAAATTTTACCAGATCACATTTGAATAATTAAAGCAACAAAGCAAGGCTACTTCTTATTTAATTTGTGGAGCAATGATTTACTGAAGAAAGCTCAATGTGGTGTGTACCTTAGTTGCAGCCTTGAAAATATTGAGCTTTTCTTGTCAGCTTTCAGCTGATCACTTTTTTTTTTCCTGAACTAATTATAGCTGCTGGGTACCCCCCTCTGTTGCCAGGCTGGATGCTCCCCTACAATTTTAGCCTTATATAAGCATAGGTCTAAACTTAAGAGACCTCCAGATTACAAGACAGAGAACTACTGTAGCATTATAATATGCGTAGCTTTTCTTTATTCCTACATTGCAGGGGGTTGGACTAGATTACTCTTGTGGGCCTTTACAACTCTACAATTCTGTGATCCTATGACTTATAGTCCAGTGCTGTCCTCCATTTCACAATGCCAGGATCAGCATCACAGCATTAGAGCTTTTCAGAGTAGAAAAAGTGGATCCAGCAAGTGCTTTGTTGAAATGTTGCCTTCATACTGTCCAACATTTCTCTGATGAATATAGGGATGTCCTATTCCATAATATAATAACTATTATTTATACCTCGCCCATCTGACTGGGTTGCCCAGCCACTCCAGGCAGCTTCCAACGTATTTAAAAACATAATAAAAGTTTAAACATATTAAAAAGCTTCCCTATCCAGGGCTGCCTTCAGATGACTTCTAAAGGTTGTATAGTTACTTATCTCCTTGGCTTGGGGGTTGCATAACTCCATACCCTCCAACATTTCCCCAGTGAAAATAGGGATATCCTAGAGTAGAGTTTTCCAGACTTGGGTCTCCAGCTGTGTTTGGACTACAACTCCCATCATCCCTAGCTAGCAGAATCAGTGGCCAGGGATGATAGGAATTGTAGTCCAAAAATAGCTGGAGACCCAAGTTTGGGAAACCCTGTTCTAGGGAAAAGCTGAACATTCCAGATTCAAATAAAAAACGGGGAAGGCTTCTGTAAATCCAGGACTGTCCCTGGGAAATAGGAACACTTGGAGGGTCTAAGATGATCAAAAAGAAAATTTCTCTTTTTTGCCGATCCAACGTTTCTCTGAAGAAAATAGGGACCTCCTAGCCTTTGCCATCATTTCACTATAAGGTTTTTTGGGAAGGCCATCATTTTGGGGTAATAAAACTGAGCTATTTTATAGGTATGTTGTAAGTGTGTGTGTGTGTGTTTTAAAAAATAAACATTTACTTCATATCATGACAACCCGAGAACTATAAAAACAGAGCAGCATATTTTTAATGCATTTAAATAATTTTCATACCACTTAACTACAATAATCTCTAAGTGTTTTACAAGGATACAATGCAATTATTTTATTTTATTTTATTTAAAAACTCGTTTAAAGCTATACAATCATACTTTACTTAAAATGCCTATGAAGATGCAAGTTGGGCACCTCAGCAGTTGCAGAAATGATGGTGAAAACACAGATTTTCAATATGTTTGAGGTACGCAAGTCATACAAGCTACTGAAAATAGTGTGAGATCACTCCCCATTGAAGGTCAGTTGCAGTAGCCATCCCTGTGGTGGTTTTAAGCAGATGTACTCATACTCATAGCAGATCCTGTATGAAGTGGTCTTAAGACTAAAATGTTGACATAAGTACTTTACTGAACTACCTCAGAAGCAGAAGATGAACTAACCCAGATGTTAAAACTGTTTCTCAGGGTCCAAGTTGAACAATATTCTATCCCCATCTCTCAGTTTGGGATTGATTCTCTGCTGAAAACATCCTTACGGCGCTCACAGAAACAACTCACAATTACATTCTCTTGGACCTTGGGGAGGCTTGGAGAATGTGTGGTATTTGGATACCTGTAATTCTGAAGCATGGCTTGAAGACCAGGTCATGCCAGCTATTGTAACTGGAACCAAAGGCAAGAATCACCTTCATCCTCAACTTGAGCAAGAAAGTAAATTGTCTTAGACATCAGAACACATAGCCCTTCTCATACCTCATGTTCTCTTCTTCCCAAGCCATGTTTGAAAGGTATCACCAGACGGGAGTTGATTCCCGTCTGGGAAAGTTCCAAGGACATTATGTTTCCATAGCTGGATGGCGGCCCACAAAGCAAACACCAAGAAAGTGTGCTTATCCTCCTCATTTAGTACCTGCTGCCAGATCTACTGCTCCTTAATCGTACAAAATTCTGCTTCACTTTGAAGCCCTTGGCTGCATTGGATCAAGCTGTCTCCATATTTCCTTTCATAATTAAGTCTCCTTCAATGCCAGCTCTGTACTGTACTGGCTGCAAATGGTCTAATTTGTAAGGAATGGACGTATCTGATTTCATTGCTTACACGTAGATTTTCACTCTCCATATCAAAGAACAGAGCCTAGCATCAGAAAGCAAAGTTTGAGTCAGTCTAAGCTTAGTTGAGCTGGTGCCAGTTGCCACACTAAGCAAACTATGATCTGATTTTTTTAATAAGTTTTGTGTGTTGTGCAATGCTGAGCACTTGGAAAACTGGAAGGTAAGGTTCCAGTTCTTATTTCCATTGTAAGTGCTTCCTCCAAATACTTAAAGCATAGAAAGCTGTGAAGACTTGCGCTTCTAGGTGGATTATATATGAAACTGAAATACGTTCCAATCAGTGCTCAATTCTGCCACCCCAAAATAGTTTGCTTTTCCATATGGAAGTCATTAATCTTTGAGTGTTGTGTATTTGATTTGCTTTAGCAATGCTAAGACATCAATGCCAGACTGTATTTCTAAATACAGAATTTAGTTTCTGGGCCCAATTCAAAGCGCTGATTTTGACCTATAAAGCCTTAAATGGCTCGAGACTGCTATACCTCAAGGACCGCCTCTTTCCATATGAACTTACCTGGACCCTAAGATGATCTTCTAAGGCCTTTCTTCATGTGCCTCTTCTTCAAGAGGTCTGGAGGGTGGCGACATGAGAACAGGCCTTCTCTGCAGTGGCTCCCCATCTGTGGAATGCTCTCCCCAGGGAAGTTCGCCTGGCACCTTCATTACACACCTTTAGGCGCCATGCAAAAACATTCCTTTTTAACCAGGTCTTTGGGTGACCTGATTTACATCCTATGCCCTTTTAAAATGGGGGGGGGTTTGGGGGGGGGTTGGATTGTTGTTTTTATTTTTATGAGGTATTTTATGGTTTTATATCTTGATTTTATTCTGTGAACCACTCTGAGACTCCTGGGTATAGGGCGGTATATAAATCCTAATAATAATAATAATAATAATAATAATAATAATAATAATAATAGGAACCTGTGGTCCTCCAGATATTGCTGGACTACAAATTCCATCATTCCTGACCATTTGTCCTCCAGGCTGGGGCTGATGAGAGTTGGAGTCCAGCAACTGCTAGAGGAGGGACAAATTCCCCATCACTGTAGTTCATGATCCTCTGTCCTCATTATCTTTTAGTCCTCATGTTGGAAAGGCAACATGAGCAAGGCAGATGTTTTCAGACTACTGCCATCACGGGTGGAAAGGGCACCATGTATGTGCTAAGTCCCCAACAAGGAGTTGGGGCTTGCTCTGCACATTTCCACCCGCCCCTTTGCTGGATGCAAAGGAGGGAGATGATAGGATGAATACAAGTGTAAATATGGATAAGAAAGCCAACACAAATATCTTCATAACTGGACTTCCATATATATATATATATATATATATATATATATATATATGCAGGTTTTGGTGTCCTCGGGTGTCTTCCCGTGTAAAAGTTGGGGTGTCTAGGCGACGTTTCGACGAGGTCTCACTCGTCATCTTCAGGCTGGTGCTTTCGGCTTCTTGTTACTGGAACAGAGCAGGATCTCAGTGTTTGAGTTCCTATAAATACTGTAGAGGGGGTGTGGTGTATAGCCTCCAATGTTCTGGGCAGAGAGGAAGTTCCCAGGCTAGTGTGCCTTTTCTTCTTTTGTTCCTTAATTACTTGAGAGATATCTTGAGTGATTTCTTGAGTGATATCCTGAGTACCACTTAGGTGGGTCATTAGGTGTGGATTAGTTGTTAAAGTCTTTGTGTCTTGACCTCTTGAACTTTGTGAAGAGTTTTCCTGAGAAGATGGCTGTACTGTACTTAGTTGTGCTCTGGCTTGGCTTCGTGTATAGGGGCGAGTGTATAGGGGTGAGCTGGCTGACACAAGCCACAAAACCACAGCTCGCCCCTATACACGAAGCCAAGCCAGAGCACAACTAAGTACAGTACAGCCATCTTCTCAGGAAAACTCTTCACAAAGTTCAAGAGGTCAAGACACAAAGACTTTAACAACTAATCCACACCTAATGACCCACCTAAGTGGTACTCAGGATATCACTCAAGAAATCACTCAAGATATCTCTCAAGTAATTAAGGAACAAAAGAAGAAAAGGCACACTAGCCTGGGAACTTCCTCTCTGCCCAGAACATTGGAGGCTATACACCACACCCCCTCTACAGTATTTATAGGAACTCAAACACTGAGATCCTGCTCTGTTCCAGTAACAAGAAGCCGAAAGCACCAGCCTGAAGATGACGAGTGAGACCTCGTCGAAACGTCGCCTAGACACCCCAACTTTTACACGGGAAGACACCCGAGGACACCAAAACCTGCATTCCTGTACCCGTGAAAATCTACGAAAGCAAATATATATATATATATATATATAAAATTAGCGGATATTGATGGTAATTAGAGCCTTAACTAATTCAAATCCTCCTAATTGCAATTCACATTAGAGATAGTTACTAATATATGCAATTATTGGCAGCATTGTTGATTTCTTTGTCATGTAGAGAATCCCTTTCTCAGATAAGGTGCCAGTTTCCAAAACCAAATAGCTAATCCATTCTCTTCTGACTTTCCTCTTGTCAGCACCTGTAGAAGCCAATCCCTTTGTTCTCTTCTCCTCTGTTCTTGGAGTGCAGCTGGCTGCCAGATCAATAGAAATGGGTGCCATGGCAAAAATTGAATTGGACTAAAGCCTCTCACATCGATCTTGGACAGAGGTCAGGGATGGATGAAAATCTGGATCTGCAAAGGTTGTCCTTGATCTACAGTGAAAGTGGAAATAGATGGGCGCTGCCAGTTTTAACAAACCAGTTGTAGCATTCTGCAGCTACCAGCTTAATATCCAAACAAAAGCTCACGTCCAGTGCCAACCAATTCATCTGTTACCATGGCAGCACATATGCCATTCTGCTGTGGCATCTTCATATACTGCCCCAGGGATGATGGAATCACATGAGCAGAGCCTATTTCATATTTCCTTCAATTCAGATTTGATGAATTTAAGAACCCAAGGATTCATGTATTCCATCATCTTTTTTCCAGAAGTGATTTTACTTGTGGGTGGAATCCTATCAGGATCTCCATCATTTGTACTTCCAGAGGAATGGCATTCCACTGTGTGTGTGTGTGTGTGTGTGTGTGTGTGTGTGTGTGTAACAGAGAAGGCTCTCTTGCCTCACCATAGAGTACGGTCGAAGCCCACCAATGAGGTAACAAGAAGAGCCCGTCCCAACTTCTGGGACCAGTGATGGTTTGATGGTATGGGAGAAGGCATTTCATAAGGTTCCCATGCACTTATCCTAGTTTTATACTGATCTTTACACAGTAGCAGTGAAAGATTTACTTATCAATTAAGTCCTCAATCCATTTGCTTTCAGCAAATATTGATGTAGAAATATGGAGTCATTAAGACGAGATACATTTATATGTTTGACCATCTAAAATCTGTTTCCTGACATTTCTCATCATCACAAGTACCTTTTATGGCAAAATTAAAAAAAGCAATGTAGCATAAATATACCGTTCTGTCTCAGAAGATTGGCAATATATGCAAGTTTCTAACTTGGGGGTATATGCTATGCTCATGACAATGAGGCAGAACAAGGTGGAGAAATCCATCTCGTAGGGCTGATCTGCTAATCAGAAGCAGAATCTGGTTTAGGGCTGTGCGAGCAGTGTGCACATACTGGGCGCTGAGCTGAGGGGGTGCCATTTCAAAGCCTGTGACACTGGGCTTTGAGAAGGAGGCGTGAGCCTCTGACAGGGTCCTAAAGTCCTCCCACCTCCTTCCCAAAGCCTACTTAGTGCTTTCCCAGCTATGGGAAGGAGGTAGGAGGGGTCTAGGACCCTGCCAGAGCCTCACACCTCCTTCCCAAAGCCA
Organism: Podarcis erhardii; assembly: GCF_964252035.2. NCBI lineage: Eukaryota > Metazoa > Chordata > Lepidosauria > Squamata > Lacertidae > Podarcis > Podarcis erhardii. The sequence goes on along the minus strand of NC_138515.1, from coordinate 22,421,073 downwards.
GGCGCCTCCTTACCCATCTTTGGGAAGGCAGCACAAGTACTTGGGGTGGGGGCACCAAATTTTGGCCACACTCAGGGCAACCTTGTACCCAAGCCAGCCACTAGGTCTGAGTGATATATTGATATATCATCCAAAACTGGTTTGAAGTCCATATTGTGGTATCAGTCTCAGAATTTTTGACCTGGCAATATATCATAAATCATGAGGGGGGGGGTGCTAGGCAAAAATCACAATGTGGGGAAAACAATGAGGCCAGCCAATGCTTCTCTCAATTCTTGCAGCCCCTGTTAACTCTGCCAGCTCAGCTTTTCCCTGCCTCCTGCAGGGGAAGCGAATCACAAGAGCAGGAGCCAGCAAAAATCACAACACAGAGAAAACCATGAAGCCAGCCTATGCCTCTGCATAGATCCATCCTCCTCCTTCCTCCTTCTCCTCCTCCTCCTCTTCTTCTACTTCTTCTTCAACCCTGCCCATCTGGCTGAGTTTCCAGTCATCATGATATATCAGTATATTGTGATGTTTAGCTGGTGATGTATCATGATGTTGAAAACCAGATATCACCCATGTTGATATCAGAGGTGTTGAAAGAGCACATATTTGACAGCTGAAATCTCTTGTGTTTCATCCATTAAGGAGATTCATTCAGTGGCCTTTTGTGCTACCCATCTCTATAAGTGGTGCCATAGCTTTGGATCACGATCCCTAGAGAAGCCCAACTTACCTAGCTGAAGAAAACAGATGAGAACTGATTTGAGAACTGAGTTTTCTGCAGAGAATTCTCTCACTCGGCTAATTCATCAGGCAGTGGCTTTAACTTTACAGGAGAGCTGAAACCTGCTTTTCCTTGCCATCTTGCAGTCAGGAGCACACTACCTGCCCCTGACCAATTCTCAAATATGATGTCAGGTGTGGCGCAAGTGGGCAGAGTTTGGAGAAAATGACCCCATGGTCCAAATTTGGTCCATGGTCTGCAGGATCCCCATCACTGTACTACACTTTCAGAGATTGTTAGGCTGGGTCTACATTGCTCGTCTAGCGTTATTAAATATGACGTCCTATAACATTTAATGGCAGTTTCCCTTTACCGGTGGCTCGCTGCTCAGCATCGCCCTCTGGTGTCACATTTTAATTACACATTTTTAACGTTATAAACCACAAGTGTAGATCCGCCCTTAGTGTCTTAACACGTTGCTCATTTTAAATAAGGTTTGCTTTTGTGTTGATCAGGTTTTATTGTGTGTTTTATCTTCTGTACATCGCCTTGAGTACTTTGAGAAGCAAAGGGCAATTATTAAGTTTTTTAACTGAGTTGCTGTTTTTTTTAAAAAAAACTGACTTTATATGTAGCTCTCGTGATCAATTTGGTAGATCAATTTCCCAAGAGACTGCTAATCTGATGGAGGAGATGGTCAGCTGTAGGGGCATTGTGTGAACTGGAATTATGAAATGGAAATTGGAGTGTAAGATGGGAGGGAGAGGAAGAATGAGCATGGGCAGCTAAGATCTGATGACTCAGTACAACATGAGCTATGCTATTCGGCAATGCATATCTCTGGGCCCCACAATCCGTTAATCTTTTGCCTTCTGGTACTTTTGTAATTATACACTAAACCTATATTGAAAGGGAGTGTCTGGGGACTAATTTATTAATGTTGCAGCATGTGGAGATGTAGAGCTGCAAGGCAGAACAGTTTTGCAGAACATAATTATTAATTTATATCCCGGAACATAAAAGAAACATTGCACATTAACAGCGCCACAATTGGGAAAGGGAGACGGATGAGGCAATAGATGGAAGGTGCTTGGAATGCACACACAGAGGTTCCCCTTGGACACTGAAATGAAAGTGTGTAAGTCTAAGCCTGTCACAACCCAACCTTTGTGCACATGAGCTGAGAGCACTGCCTTGAACATGCCCAATAACTTTCCCTTGCAAGGGAAGATTCGTATTAGTGGGCATATTTTCATTTAGGAATACTCCTTGACTGTTACCGGCCTCCTCACTAAGGACCACCTGATATGCACCCCAAAGAGCCCTAAGGGATGCCTGAAAAGCCATGCTGTAGGCACCCTGTGCCCCCCAGGTGGCTGAAAAGTAGGGGATACCTGGAGAAAAGGGGAGGCAGAAAGAGATATGGGGGAGGCTAAACACTTTTGGTTCTGACCAGTTTCGATTACAGCCCCAAACAGATTACCTCACAGAAACACAACTCTCAGGGTAGGAGGAAGATTACCCATCCCTGCTCTAGATACCATACTTTTGAGATTATGCTTCTCCCTCCACATGCCAACTTAAAAAAAAAGAAAAGAAAAGAGTTGTGTATGTTCATTTATGAAAAAGTAATTGAATTCCTCTGTGGAGGTTTCCCCCCCTTAGGACAGATGTTGACACTTAACCATGTAAACGAAGACTAAGCAACAATCAGCTTGGAGTCATGCAGAGGGCCCACTGTTACCTCCAGATGCAAACTTTGGATGCCAGATGAATCCCAGATGCGCATTCCCACCGCCGGGGTGTACACAAAGAAGACTGTGTTTATTGTCACTGCAGGGCTATCTCAGCAGCAAGCCTCCAATTAGGCCAGGAGGCTCAGTTTCAAGCCGTTTACCCCACAAGGCTTTGACTTATCTGGAAGGTGCTTACGTTGACGGACAAATGAAGGCTATATCTCCCATGGAGGGCAAGAGTTGCAGTCAGTAATGCAGGCCTTGAGTTATTGCCTTGCTTCCCTCTCATCAGTTTCCCTCTTGAAGTTACTCTACGCCTTCACTCAAGTGAATCATGTGAATTTTCAGTGTAATTGTAGACTTGGGATCGTGGCGTTCAGTAGGCCTTCCTCCCACTTGGCCATTAGATCTCCTTTCTTCAAAGGGTGGAATGTTGCAGTTACTTTCCAGGAACACATATCCAAAGGGAAGTGGTGGTGCAAGACAGAAGTAACTTTTGCCCACATCGCATAGCTTCCAAGTGCCCTGATTTTCCAGGGATGGTCCTGGAATTACGAAAGCCATCCTAGCTTCTGATTTGACCCTGGAATGTCCCTGTTTCCCCTGCCAGTGCCACCACTGCTGAACTCAGGGAGAAGGGTGAGCCGGTGCTTCTCCTGAGTGACGGTGGCTGTGGCAACTGTGAGGGAGCATCCCGTTGGCTCTCCATGGCTGCCACTGCTGAGCTTCTCCCTTGGGCAGCTTTTGGTGGCTACTGCAGAGTGGTTTAGGAGGAGGAGAGGCTGTGGCCACTGAGGCCCAGCCCCACATGCACTGGCTCATTGGGGCAGGCAGAGGGCAGGGCTGCCCTGGGCTAGGGTTACCAGATGTCCCCGGTTCCTGGGGACAGTCCCCGGATTTGCAAATCTGTCCCCAGGAAACGTGGCAGTGGCAGCCTCAGTAGCCCAGAGCCAGCCTGGTAGCGCAGTTGGCTCTGACTGGCTTCAGGAACTGCTCGCTGCTGTGGCATTGCCATTTTTCCTGCGCCACAGCAGCAAGCAGTGAGCAGCTCCTGAAGCCAGCTAGAGCCAACTGCACTACCAGGCTGGCCCCTCCTGGGCAACGGCCACCCGCCCGTGACTCCCAAGCCTCCCCTGATCTGTCAAAACAAAGGGAGAAGGAGATTGGGGAAGGCTCGGGAGTCATGGGCGAGCAGTACACAATTGCCCAGTTTTTTTAAAGAAAAAAACTGTGCATTTATGTTTCACAGGGTGCGAAAGAAGGGCTTTGTACCTTTATATGCATGTGTGCTTGGGCCCAGGGTCTTTTGCCTCACCATCCCCACTACTGACTCCCTGTTGCTACTCAGCTTCCACCCCCCCCAAAAAAAAAGTCCCCGGATTCATTGAAACAAATCTGGTAACCATACCCTGGGCAGGAAGAAAAGAGGAGCTGAGTGGAGTGCAAGGAGTGGTACTCGCCCTTCTTCTGATAGGAAATGTTCTGTGGTAGGGGGAGAACAACAAAAAATGGGGGTTGAGGAGGGTCAGTTGAGGGGAAGAAGAAGAAGAAGAAGAAGAAGAAGAAGAAGAAGAAGAAGAGTAGTAGTAGTAGTAGTAGTAGTAGTAGTAGTTTGGATTTGATATCCCGCCTTTCACTCCCTTTAAGGAGTCTCAAAGCGGCTAACAATCTCCTTTCCCTTCCTCCCCCACAACAAACACTCTGTGAGGTGAGTGGGGCTGAGAGACTTCAAAGAAGTGTGACTGGCCCAAGGTCACCCAGCAGCTGCATGTGGAGGAGCGGAGACGCGAACCCGGTTCCCCAGATTACGAGACTACGGCTCTTAACCACTACACCACACTGGGACTGGGGAGTATGCATATCTGGTTCAAGAATCCATTTTGGCCAAGTAGGAAAGTAAAAGTGGATGATGACTTGCAGAGACGCCATCTTTCCCAATGCAGCCCCCTTTAACAGCTTCCACTATTAAATCTGAAAATCTTCCAACACTTTTGAATCAAACTTTCTACCTGAGCTGTTTGGGGATTTTTTAATATATCATTTCTACAGCAAGATGTATTAATGCATACAGACCTGACCCAGTTCTGTTCCGACACCTCTTCTTCAAAGGCAGCTGCCACATCCCAGTTCTGTGCCAGTTACAAATGCTCAACACTTCACAGTGGGCTGCCAGCGTCACGACAGCATCGGCAGACATAAAAAAAGTCCAAAAGATGCAAAGAAAGAAAGTTAGAACTAAAGAGAGTGATATCTGAAAGCCTAAGTTCCATCTACAGAGTGACATGCATCTATAGGGACTCCTTGAATTTTTAAGAAGTTTGGATTGTTCTCTGCTAAAAATAATAAGATTGGAGCCCTGTGTGCTAATTTCTATATGTAAATCCTGGTGTGCAGAAGTTTTCTATCTTGCTTGCTAAATTTTAAAGTGAATTGAGTGCAAACACATCTACTTACCTACATGGTTGCACTTGCACTTTGTGCTTTATTTAGAAGGTTAATTCGGCGGTTGGATTTCAGGATCGTGGCCAAAATACGCCGTTCCAGATGAGAATTCTCAACTAATCAGGAAACGGAGCCTGTCCAACATCTGGCTTGTGTTAGTGAGTAGTCGTGTGTCTGATGACGGGGGAGCTCTCAGTGTGGGGGCAGCGGCAGGCCCTGAAAGCACAGCCACTCAATTTTGTGTGGGATTACAGGGCTGGCTAAGGTCGCCATCAATGTCAGAGTGGATCCTGACAGGGGGGAAATCTTGAAATGATGATTTCCTGCTTGAAATTCCTGGACCGCTACTTAGAGACAAGATGCGGCGGTTAGCGCAAAGAAATGCCTTGGTGCCTCTGCAGTTGGGTTACTCGGGGTATTCTAGCTTCTACAGCAAGGGAAGCTTAGCCTGTGACCTTCCAGATTCATAGAATTGTAGAGCTGGAAAGGACCACAAGCGTCATCTAGTCCATGCAATGCAGGAATCCTTTTTGCCCAATGTGGGCCTCGAATCCACAACCCTGAGATTGAGAATCTCTTGCGGTTGTGCTCCATTTCCCATCAACCCTGTCCATCATGGCCAACGGTCAGGGATGATGGGAGTTCCAGTCCAATTATGAGCTCTATGCAGCTCTTCCTTTGATCTTGAGCCAGAAGCTGCAGTTAAGGTAGAATGCTGCAGCACAATTGCTGAAATAATAATAATAATAATAATAATAATAATAATAATAATAATAATAATTTATTATTTGTACCCCGCCCATCTGGCTGGGTTTCCCCAGCCACTCTGGGCGGCTTCCAAAAAAGATGAAAAATACACTAAAATGTCACATATTAAAAACTTCCCTGAACAGGGCTGCCTTCAGATGTCTTCTGAATGTCAGGTAGTTGTTTATCGCTTTGACATCTGATGGGAGGGCGTTCCACATGGCGGGCGCCACTACCAAGAAGGCCCTCTGCCTGGTTCCCTGTAACTTGGCCTCTCGCAGTGAGGGAACCGCCAGAAGGCCCTCGGAGCTGGACCTCAGTGTCCGGGCAGAACGATGGGGGAGGAGATGCTCCTTCAGATATACTGGACCGAGGCCGTTTAGGGCTTTAAAGGTCAGCACCAACACTTTGAATTGTGCCAGCATAGGAGACCTGTGCTCCAAGACCTGCACTGGTTGCTGATTTGCTACTGAGCCAAGTTCAAGGTGTTACTATTAGCAGATAAACCTCCTAACTCTTGAAGGTAACTCTTGAAGGTAACTGTCTCCCTGAAACAAATACCGGTGGTCCAGCATTTGAATTCACTTTACTGCCATCCAGGATCGCTTCCTCTGTTGTTAGAAGGTGCTGGATGGAAATCTACTACCAATGAGATATTGCAATAAATATGTGGTTTTAGTGATTAGCTGCATTCTCCTAGGATTCAGAGTATCCCAAATCTGAAGTGCTGCTCAGTGCTTTAAAATGAAATTAGCTTTTAATTAGCTGCCACTTGCACAAACAGGGAAATTCTTTGCCGAATAATGCAGCATCACACCATTCAGTTCCCCACATTTCCACATTTTAATACAAGTTTCTCCTACACATTTTTTGCAAAGCAATGTCCCCTAATACAATGCATTTTCCACTGAAATATGCATTTACCCCACTTTACCCTACTATATGCATCTTTGTGCATGCTGCTTGGTTAGATAAATGCACTGCCAAATTTGAAGAAGCACAAACTTCACATGATAACTTTGTTTTGTTTTGGAAATGGAGAATTAGGAGGGTTTGCCTTTAAATGCAAACTGAATTGAATTCATATCATATAATCTTGCGTTGCCTTTAATCCAGTGCTTTTCAAGGGTCTGGTCACACGTCAACTTCTGGGTAATGAAGAGATGCAAATGCAAGTATCAACCAGAATTTTCAAGTATTGCAGTTTGATGTGCTTTCCTATTCATCATATTCCTCTTTATCTGTCTGTAACTTTAAAAAGAAGTTTCCCAGTTTTTCAAAAGGAAAGTTTGGGGGACAGCTGCCAGTTGCATAGTATTTCCTCCATTTATCTTGCCTTTTTCATTCCTTTTTTTTTTTTTTTTTTTTTGAATGATAGTTCTCGTCTTCTATAATCCTGCACAGCAACAACTGAAAAATGAACCATTCCTCTCTCTCTCTTGAAGGATAAAGATTTAAATCCAACATCTTTCAAACAAAACAAGCTACAATTTCAACTAACTTTGCAGAAACAGAAACAAAAAACTTTCCAACAACAAGAAAATGAATAGTTAGGGATGTTATAAATCTGATGCTGTTCACCCAGCAAACAAAAAAAGGGAGGTTTTATATCAAGAATACATGCACATTTTATCTCGGCTTACTTGTGAGAGTGACTTTGGACATATCATGAGTTTATTGCAGGAAGAAGCTCTGCTAGGCAAGTTAAGTTATTTATTTGGATTTATATAGCCTTTTGAAAAAGGCATCAGCCCCACCCCCTCTATCTCTGTCTTAAGAGCCAAACTATGCATTATGGTTAACCTTAAACATGCTCAAACTGGCCACTTTCCTTTTGAAGAAATAGAAAAAAGAAGCTGCAGGGTCTGATTCCAGAATGTTCTCCCAAGCTGGATCAGGCACCTGCATCAGATTCTTGCTGAAAATCCTACCCCTCCCTCACTGTTTATTTTCAATAAACTGTTTATTGAACAGTGCCATTAAGAAATTAAACAACTGAGGGAAAAGATTTCCGGCAAGAATTTGGTGTAAAAACAAATGGGACTGCACTGTCCCATCTACAATGAGGTAGAAAACTGTCCGCAGGGCTGGTTGTGATTGTGTCTTTTGAAAAATGACTTAAAAGTCACCAAGTAAAAAATGGAGGGGGAGAATCATCTGAGCAAAACTGGGGCTGTGGTGCAAACCCAGCAAGTCGAATCATGATTTAATTGTTCTTCTGAGAGCGAAATTAGTAAACCATGGTTATCCCTGCACTTGTAAGTCATACCTTGGAAGTAGAACAGAATCCATTCCGGAAGTCCATTCGACTTCCAAAACGTTCAAAAATCAAAGCACGGCTTCTGATCGGCTGTAGGAAGCTCCTGCAACCAATCGGAAGCTACGGAAGCCCTGTCGGACGATCGGCTTCCAAAAAATAGTTCAGAAGCCGGAACACTCACTTCCGGATTTTGATCGTTCAGGAGCCAAAACGTTCAGGAACTAAGCTGTTCGGAAACCAAGGTACGACTGTAATGTAAAGCATGATTTGTGTGCTGGGCTTTTGTTTTACTAGTCTGGTGTTGGTGTTACATGCACTATTACAGTGGTACCTCTGGTTACGTACTTAATTCATTCCGGAGGTCTGTTCTTAACCTGAAACTGTTCTTAACCTGAAGCACCACTTTAGCTAATGGGGCCTCCTGCTACTGCCATGCCGCCGGAGCACGATTTCTGTTCTCATCCTGAAGCAAAGTTCTTAACCTGAAGCACTATTTCTGGGTTAGCGGAGTCTGTAACCTGAAGCGTATGTAACCTGAAGCGTATGTAACCTGAGGTACCACTGTAATAGTGCCTGTAACAGTAAGCCTGAATGACTTGTGTGTGTGTCTTGCTTTCCTTCCCACTGGAAACAACAAAATTTGCTTAAGTCTGTAGTTTAGTTTCCATCCTTCGCTTTGTCAGCTTCCCTGTGGCTGGATGTAGCAGGCAGATGTGTGCTTTGTGCCTTTCCTCCCTCTGGATGGATTTATTGGTGAGGCCGCACACAGATGTGCAGGTGCTCCTACTTTAAAACATCTGGCATGCCCTGAAAGCACCATATATGGTGAACTACAATGGTGTCTCGTGATGCTTGGGCACATTCCAGTCTTTCTCTTGTAGTGGCTGCGCAGAGCAAATATCCTGGCTGTTATTAATAGGCCGTCTTAAAAGAGGAGACACTTGATGCTGTGAGATGTGATTGACAGGTCTGTGCTCAGAGGTCCTGTCCTCATAAGGCTGGGATGAAGTGGGACTATTCCATCACTGCCCCATCGTTATGCTGCCTGCACCTTACAAAGCATGCTGTAGTACAGACTAAACAAAGCTGTCCAGAGAGAGGTCCAATGGAAAGTGATGGAGGGTGGGGGGGAGAATCTTATTCATTTGAAGGGAAAGCCTCTTACGCCATTTTCAAAAGACAAGACTTTAGAGCATTCACTATAAGTGAGGAGTTAATGGTAATCGCTAAATGCTTTTAATACGATACGATACAATAATCTTTATTGTCATTGCCCCATACAGAATAACGAAATTGAAAAATCTACATAAAACATTCAAAACTCAACAAGCTTGCTATCCCAGCTATCCCAAACTGGTTAGCCCCCTAAAAACTCTGATACCCCATTTTTAAATACAATATACTCCCATAGAGATGCCTTACACTGCGTTTAAAACCAAAATCGCATTTGGGTAGAAACTGTTTCTCAGGTGGTTAGTCCTAGTCTTTATAACCCTGTACCTTCTTCCAGAAGGCAGAAGCTGAAAGACATCATTTCCGGGGTGAGCACTATCCTGTGCTATCTCTGCCACTTTCTTATGGCACCTGGCAGCATAGATTTGATCCAAGGTGGGAAGAGTGCACCCAATTATTCTCTCCACAGTCTTTACAACCCTGGACAGCATTGTTTTTTCCCCTGACCGTGCAGCTCCCAAACCACACACACAGACCATAATGCACATTTACTCCAACCCCAGTCCTGTGAAATGTAGTTGTCCCCTCACAGAGCTACAGTTCCCAGCACCCAAAACCAAGTATAGTTCACAGGTGACTTATGGGGAAGTTGTGTGCTTTTAGTGCACTTTACATCTCAGGGTTGTGGGTTCGAGCCCCACGTTGGGCAAAAGTTTCCTGTATTGCAGGGGGTTGGAATAGATGACCCCCGTGGACCTTTCTACAATTCTATATGAATATAAATGTATGGTGTGGATGTCATCATTCAGAGTGGGAAGAGGGGGGAATCGCCATAAAATACTGGTTGATGCCAAACAGTTTTTTTTTTAAAAAAAAAAAGGTAAATCACTAGGCAGAGAGATAAATACAGAACTATGTTTCTATTCAAATGCTCATCAACAGACCCAAGCGCTCTTCAACAGCTCCTAAATTGCAGAACTTACTGGCCACCATCCCAGAAGCTTGGAAAAGGTTTATGCCTTGCTCAGCAGTTGGGTACAAGGCTGCCTGCAGCACATTTCTCCCTGTGTCTCTCAGAGAGAGAGAGAGAACACCTGTGAAGGCGTGTGGCCAAAGTTAAGCCCTGCTGAGCCCTGTTGAATTCACTGAGAGGTCTGCACACGTAAATTCCCCTATTGACATAAATGGGGTTAAAAAGCGTGTTCATTCTTGATTGTGCCATTGCCTTTTCATTTACAGTGGTACTTCAGGTTACATACGCTTCAGGTTACAGACTCCGCTAACCCAGAAATAGTACCTCGGTTTAAGAACTTTGCTTCAGGATGAGAACAGAAATCACGGTGCAGCGGCGCGGCAGCAGCGGGAGGCCCCATTAGCTAAAGTGGTGCTTCAGGTTAAGAACAGTTTCAGGTTAAGTACGGACCTCCAGAACGAATTAAATACCTAACCAAAAGTACCACTGTACAAAGAAAGCTGGAAATTCATGTAGGGTGATCTCTAGGGGGAATCAGGCATCCCAGAGGCCCTTGTACCTGTGGCTTTTTATGTGAGGACCCATGGGCAGTATCTAAAAGCAAACCAAGACTCAGCTTTGAGCTAGTAAGAAAACTTGCAGTAAAACAATGCCTAGCGACCTTTAATTGCTGGTGTCCTTCCCTGTAAATCCTAATAGGTCAGCTACAACCCTAAATTAGTTCTCTAATGTACCCCCCAAAGTGTCCCTGGTGGCAAAGGTCTTAGTAAATATCTACTCAAAAATCCACAATGTACAACACATGGTTCCCTCTTCCCGCTCAGTTCCTGTTAGCACTGACTCAGCCTCTCCTACACGGAACATGCCCCCTTAAACCTGCCCACATTTAGCTGGACACCCACCCTTCTGTTTGTTCTGAACAGGAGAGGTGCAAACAGAGGAGCAAAAACAATGATTTGAACGTGTTATAAACATGCAATACTAGATGGTGCCAAAGAGCATAAAGTTGTTCCACATGAATTTCCATAATTTTTTTTTCTTATAACGATCTAATTTCTGACTTATTTATAGTGTTGTTGTCCCCCTCCCCCTTCCCCCCCCCCCCCCCCCGTGTATAGATCCACCCTGTGAGAGAGGCTGGTGGTGGCTGATGTTGTTTCCGATGTGGGAGGGATTGCTTGCATAATTCTCTGACCCTCTCTCTTTTTCTGCTCTTTCAGATGTGGCAGCCATTATGGCATGCAATAGTGTGAGGTCAGTGGACTAAGGGGACTAGGCTAGTCCCCTAAATGTTCCCCAGCGCCTCCTTCCCATAGCCCGGGAAGCTTGGGCCCGGCTTAGGGAGGGAGCTGAGATGCTCTGGGTCCAAGAGCCCACCCAGCTTTGAGAAGGCGGCAGGAGGGTGCCAGCATCATGTCAGAGGCCTGGTACCTTCTTCCCAAACCATGGAAAAGCTTCAGCCTGGCTTCGGGAGGAAAGCATGATGCTCAAACTCGCAACATCGGGACATTGCAATGTTCAAATCGCCCTTTCAAGCTGGCGCCTCTGGCCCTAACTGTTCCCCAGGAAAAATTTCACCACACACCACTGATGGCATGCTCCCACAACAGCAAAGCTTCTGTTCTTTCTACCATATGAGGACTTTTGTTGTCAGGCAACATAGCAGACCATGTATGTGTTTTTAATTAATCCGCAGCCTGAGCTGCGGTGAAGGATGTTGAATTTTTCAGCAGGTTCGCCTGCAGCCCGGTTTATTATGGTTGCCAACTTTATGTGCAGTTCACAGGACTTATCCTTGTAATATTGAGAAACACTTCTGGAAAAGTTCCAGCCATTGTGCTGTGTGTGTATCCATGCTCCAGCCCGGCGCAACAGTATTTATGCGGCTTGGGGCACACATGCTTTTGTGATATAAGGGGATCCTTGAGTTACATGCTTCTTGGCATAAGAGGATCCTTGAGTTTCACTGTTCGCTGGCTCCACTTGGACAAGAAACCGCTTAGCAGCACACTTAACTTTTAAATTTACGTTATGAGAGTTTAGCTTTAAACCCTCCAGAATCCAAGCTACCAGTCAACAGCCTTTTGTCACAAATTGCTGCCAAAATATACTTTGTGTAGATTCCCCTTTTCCACGATGGCTTTCCAAAAAACCTAACTCTTGGCATTTCAAAATGGCTTTAGTTATCTTCCTGATTTTTCTTTAGTTTTTATTTTATGGGCTGAGTGATGCCCCATCTGCACTATAAGCAGTATAATACTGCTTTAAAACAGTCATGGCTTCTTCACTCAAAGAATTGTGGGAAGTGTAGTGTCATACTGCCAAAATTTAGAAAGGCTCAAAATGTGAATTTGCCTAGATCTCACTACACTAATGTTTATTTCAAGTGTGCTTGCTTGCCCCCACCTCCAATAGTTTTCTGCCTGAAATTTAAACTGAAAATATTATGAGTCTACATTTCTCAAGCTACTACCAAGAAGGCTCTCTACATGGTTCGATGCAGCTTTACTTCTCATAGTGAGGGAACCGCCAGAAGGCCTTTGGAGCTGGACCTCAGTGTCCAGCCTCAATGTTGCAGGTGGAGATGCTCCTTCAGGTATACTGGGTCGAGACCATTTAGAGCTTTAAAGGTCAGCACCAACAACACCAATTATGCTCTGAAATGTACTGAGAGCCAATGTAGGTCTTTCAGGACTGGTGTCATATGGTCTTGGCAGCTGCTCCCAGTCGCCAGTCTAACTGCTGTATTCTGGATTAGTTGTAGTTTCTGAGTCACCTTTAAAGGTAGTCCCACGTAGAGCGCATTGCAATTGTCCAAGTAGGAGATAACCAGGACATACACCACTCTGGTGCGACAATGCACGGCAGGTGGGGTCTCAGCCGGCATACCAGATGGAGCTGGTAGACAGCTGCCCTGGACACAGAATTAACCTGTGACTCCATGAACAGCTATGTAGTTTGTAGCAAGGCACCATCATGTATGATGTACACAGAGTTAAAGAAAATATTATACAGTTTCCTAAGCAACATGCAGCCTTTGTCCCACCTTGACACTGCAATTGCTAAGTGGCATTGTGAGAAAGTATCCAGAGAAGGAATTGTACACAAATGCGATAGCACAAGTCAGCTTTAAATTCTAGCCAGGGTCAGGGAGGAGAATCTGTTTTTTAAAAGCATTCTTTGATGCTCCTTATAATTGCTGACCCATTTTCATTTGAGCGAATCTCTGCATCTTGCAGCTCAGAGGCTGGTGGACACATAATGTGTTATGGATCACAGGGAAAGCACTTTAAGTTCATTGTTACATGTACAGTAGATTGTTACTAGGATGAATCAGTCTGTTGATGGTCTTTGTCACTTCTGCATGTACATATTCCCCACATTTTATGCATATATGTGTTTGTGTGCTGTGTATTTCTATACACACACACTCTATGTCAAAAGACTTTATCTCAAAAGACACATTTCTAAATGTATTTCCTCTTAAAATACACATGAATATCTTCTTTATTGGTTTTTCTTTTAATCAAGGATTTCATCAAAACATTCAGAAAGTGTGAAAGCAACTGAATAATTTAAGTTCTGAGCCACACATTAACTGAGGAACGTAATAACATGAGAAGAACTCTGCAGGATCAGGCCAATGGCCCACCTAGTCCAGCATCCTGTTCTCACAGTGGCGAACCTGATGCCTGCATTCAGAAGCAGTCCCATCTAAAGAACACGTCACACAAGTGCAAAAGAACAGGGAGAGAATGGGGAATAGCAAGCCTGTTGCACCAGTTCTCAAATAGTAGTTTTTATAATGACCAGCTAACTTATTTTTTTATATAATTTTTTTATTAGTTTTCAACATATCATTTTCAACAATAATTTAACATCTTATACAATTTTTAGACTTCCATCAATCACATCTGAAAATTTTCCAATCTATTTACTTAATTTACATTTCATATTTTCACTACTACATTTAAATCTCATAACTAATATCGCTCTTCTTTCTCTTCTTTGCAATATTTCATATATTTCTCCTTACAAAACTTCTTGTAGTCCTACTAGTGCATAGCTGTCAATGTTTTGCTTTTTTTAAGGGAAATTCCCTTATTCCGAATAGGATTCCTCACAAGAAAAGGGAAAAGTTGATAGCTATGTACTAGCGTAATTTGTTGATTACAGTTGCTCTTCTAATAGTTTGTATATTTCTTACAATCTTCTGTAAATCTCTGGTCCCTCAGGTTTCAAATCCTAATGACCAGCTAACTTGGGGGGGGGATCTACACACAGGAAAAAAACCCACTATAAATAAGTCTGAAATCGTTATAGCAAAAGAAAAAGAAAACCCGTATGTAAAATTGCTGTAGAAAGGTTTTGTGCTCTCCTGCGCCATCTGCTGTTGCATGTTTATTACACATTCCTCATAAGGCTTGGTTTCATGTCCTCAATAAATTCTTCCGTTGACCCCGTGGTGGCTGGTGCTCATTGGAACTGGTAAGGCAGAGACAAAATGAAGACAGAACTAGATGCAAAGGCAAACACAGCCAACTACTGCTACTTCCGACCACATGCTGCTCCCTACGGAGTTCAGCAAAGACAACGCCAAGACTAAGAAGGAAGAAGTTGGAAGTGCCACACCCTGGACTCCCTGTTAAGTAAGAAGGGAAGACAGAGGTTGGTAGGGTAGTGCCCCATTTTCCCCAATGGACCAGCCGCCATTCATTGGACCCAGTCACAAATGGAAAGTTAATTGTTCTGAAATATATTGGTGTAGTAATGAAATTGTGTTTTGCATGGGGAAAATTAAAAGCCAGGTAGAGGTAAAGGGACCCCTGACCATTAGGTCCAGTCGTGGCTGACTCTGGGGTTGCGGCGCTCATCTCGCTTTATTGGCCGAGGGAGCCGGTGTACAGCTTCCAGGTCATGTGGCCAGCATGACTAAGCCGCTTCTGGCAAACCAGAGCAGCGCATGGAAACACTGTTTACCTTCTCGCCGGAGTGGTACCTATTTATCTACTTGCACTTTGACGTGCTTTCGAACTGCTAGGTTGACAGGAGCAGGGACCGAGCAACGGGAGCTCACCCCGTCGCGGGGATTCGAACTGCCAACCTTCTGATTGGCAAGTCCTAGGCTCTGTGGTTTAACCCACAGCACCATCCGCGTCCCTTAAAAGCCAGCTAGGGCTTCTTAAAAACAAAACACCACTATCTGCACTGAAGTCCCCTATACATTATGGTGCTTAAATTATCTGCGGGCCTTTCCCATTGCTCAGTAATGAAAGGTCATCCCAATCTCCTCGTAATGTGCCATAAATATCTCTCGGCTAGCATGAGAAAAGCCACATGAAACGAGTGGGAAATACATAAAGTGCAGTCTGAACAGTAAAAGATCAAAATGATATTTTATTTCACAGGAGCCATAACTGAGGCTAAGTTTGTGATCCACGAAATGCTTACTTTGGCTTTATCCAATTAACTTCAATGGGATTAAGTCAGCTAAATGGTTTGTGGGGCACATACTCTTTGTTTATAAATATGCAAGAACTTAGTGGTTTAATCTAAAGCTTTTCTCTCTTTTTTTTAAGCCTTTCCCACTGGAAAGAGCATCTGGCTCTGGTATGATTTATTAGCAAACCATTGATAAATGGTTAAAGATGCTTGAATCTTCAAGGATGTGAAGAAAACATCAAGCAAGGCCAGGAATGTGTGCCTGTCCTTCCTAGGCATGCCCCTTCCTTTGAACTCTAATCATTATGACTTATAACTAGCCAGTATTGTGCTTCTCCAGTCAATACAGCTGTGTTTATGAAAGCAGCTCTTGAAAGTAGCAAGTCCCATCCCAGAACCATCAATGGTCTTGATCTCATTGATTGTTTCAGGCTCCCTAAGTAGCCAAGTTTGGACCTGGCTCTACCCCCAGAATGCTACTGCAGGTAACTCACATGGGGTTACGATTTGGGGATAGCACGTAAAGCCAAAATCACATATAGTCAAAACAACCCTCCAAACTGCAGAAGGTAAGCAATCTGGAGCCATGTACCGAGTGAACCTTGCTCCCCACACAAGGGGGAGAGCTTTTAAGCTCCCTGTTTTGCTTATCATCATCATCATATTACAAGGTTCTGGGAGGCTATTGCATGATTTCATGGGGCTGCCTGAGATCTTACTAGATCTCTCGAATTTTCTCCTAATTCTACACGCATTTCTTTGGAAACAACTGCATTGTATTTCAGTGGAGTTTACTTCCTGGGGGGGGGGTGCTTAATGTGGCAGGCAAAGTTAAAATTTAAAGCCTGAACCATATTATTCTCTTCCTCCTGCTTTTCTCCATTGGATGCCCTAGATGGCTGCATGAGGCAAAAATGGGGAGTTTTTGGCATTCCAAATGTCGAACTATAATGTCCATCATCACTGGTCATGCTGGTTGGGGTCAATGCGATTTCAGGAACGTATGGACATCCACAGGTAAGCAGTCCCTGGTGGAAGATGCCATGCACATGGATTATACACTAGGAATACTGCTTCTTCTACTCCAGATGAGTTTCTGGATCAGTCAAGAGGCAAGAAGCATTTCAATGCATCCACAAAATTTCCAGCACACAACTGGGCTGTGTGCTGTTTCTGCTGCATCATCTCTTATTTATTTCACAGTAGTGCCATTTCTTAGCAAACAAACTTGCCCATTTCCATGAACATTTGTAGCAGCTTGATCTCACCCACCCACCTTGGATGGACAAATTTGTCAATTCTGACTCTCTTGAATTCAGTTCCCCACATTTTCAGCAATTGATGAGTCTGGGTTTCTTTATCGTCATTAAAATTTGTCAGCATTTTCGTGCAAACACATGAACACATTTTTGTCTTCATTTTTGAATACTATGCACATCTTTGCATACAGTTTTCCCTCAGAATGCATTTTTGTAGGTTACCTTTGCTGATGTATGCGTCTTTATGAACCAATATATGCATTTTTCTGCCCAGTATGCAGTTGGAGAAGTGCATTGCAAAATTCAGAGAAGTGTGCATTTTGGTTTGTGTGTTGCTTTGGGAGTTAGCTGCAGATTATGTGGCCTCATTAAAATGAACAGAAAATAGGATTTCTCCTGCATCTCATCTATTTCTGTCTTATCCAAGAAAGCCTTCTCCTTCCACCCACCAGAACCAGCTCTCCCACACACCTTGAACCTTCCGTGAAGGAGGAAATGGAACAACAGAGCAGCCCACCAGCATACAAATCTTTCACATTTATTAGTAGGGCTGCCCTTCACCTGGGTTTCCCCAGACACATCTGGGAATTGGGCTGCAAAACGGCATCTGGGCGGATTTTTGCTGAATTGGCAAAATATCCGGGAAAACCCAGACATATGGCAAGTAGGGTGATTTTTACTTTGGGGGATATGGCAACCCTATTATTGGTCAATGAAGGCTTTGCTTGAAAGTTTTTTTCTGTTACGTCGATTCCTAGCACAGACACATGGAATTAATATTTTAAAATAAATAAAAAAATTTCAAGGAATTTGAAGTCCCATCATTAAGTATGCCAAATCCCTAATATGGAGATTTATTGATATACGATCAAGTAATCATAAACTTGAAGGAACTGAAAACGCATATAATTGTATTGTACATCCCATACTATGGACTAGGAAGTGGCTATTCCTGTGTGTTCTTGCATACATTTTATAAGCCAGTCCCTGATCCAATATCATTAGAAGCTGTGGTTTTTATAACGGAAACTATAGAAAGTTATGTTTCAAACTATTAATACAAAAAACCCCAGTTGTTCTGACTATAAAATGGGAAGCCACCTACTAAGATGACTTAGTTAAAAATTGATTTGAGCAATATTGCATTGTTAAACAACATGCCTTCCCACCCATTCCTGCTGCCTTTTCATTTGATACCAAAAGTCTATTTCCCTTTGGTGGGTAGGCTTAGCAGTTTCAGATATGAATGAGCAGCTTTGCACATACATTCCAAGCACAACATCCCAGGGATTATTATTATTATTTGGAGAGGGGTGGTCTTCAAAAGCATGTGGGGCTCATTACCATGTTTCCACATATATTGTGCCTCTACATCACGCTGCCAGTAAGCCAAATGTCATGTGTGACATTGCTCTTGAAACTTTCAGTCTCATTAACTAGGGTTAGATTAAAGCTAAGTTACAGTTTAGTGTTATGTCCCCTACCAGTGCAGCCACAAAGAGATCTGAAGCACCTCAGTTTGTTGTTTCATCTGAACTAGGAACCATGGTTAGTTTGAAATATGGCCTATCCAAAACATACTGGGATCAGAAATCACTGTTCAGTCTTGTCTCAATCAGGCAAATTGTAGTTACAGATAGGTAGCCGTGCATGCACACGAAAGTTCATACCTAGAACTAACTCAGTTGGTCTTTAAGGTGCTACTGGAAGGCAAATTGTAGTTTGTGCCTTCGGCTAATTAAACAATCTATGACCTTTTAAACTATGTGTGTGGGGTGTTATTATTGTTTGTTATTATGGTATGTATTTTTGTGTTTCTATATTGCAAACAGCCCTTTAATCTTCAAATAAAGAGCAGTATAGAAATTTAATAAATAATAATAATAATAGCAGTTTGTTCGGATAAACCATATTTTGCCCCAGTTTAATAAAACTGCAATTAATTGAAAACAGAAGCTGATGTTTCTGATCTCCTTATAGCCATCCTGCAAGAAGAGAAAGGAGTAGGTTACTCATGAGTCCAGGGCTTCTGAACAGAGCTTTTGTGTCATCGGGTTCATGTCTTGGAAAACTGCAGCTGTCATGTTTGGAACCACTGTGTAAAGATGGTGTAACTTAGAAGAGATCCTGTAACTCAACAGAAACTTCTTAGTCTTTTTAAGTAGAAAAGGTGCCCTGTAAATATTTTAAATAAATAATAGTGTGGCCCTATGCATGGTTAGGGACGCGGGTGGCGCTGTGGGTTAAACCACAGAGCCTAGCACTTGCTGATCAGAAGGTTGGTGGTTCGAATCCCCGTGACAGGGTGAGCTCCCATTGCTCGGTCCCTGCTCCTGCCAACCTAGCAGTTCAAAAGCACGTCAAAGTACAAGTAGATAAAAAGGTACCGCTCCAGCGGAAAGGTAAACGGCGTTTCCGTGCACTGCTCTGGTTCGCCAGAAGTGGCTTAGTCATGCTGGCCACATGACCCGGAAGCTGTACACCGGCTCCCTCAGCCAATAAAGCAAGATGAGCGCCGCAACCCCAGAGTCGGTGGAATTTGCTCCCACAGAGCCTGTAATGGCCACCAACTTGGATGGCTTTAGAAGAGCAATAGACAAATTAATGGAGAATAGGGCTAGATAAAGCTACTAACTACGATGGTTATGTTCTGAGGCAGTAAGCTTCATAATACCAGTTGCTGGAAGCCAGAGGAGGTGAGAGTGGTGTGCTAAGGTCCTGCTGCCAGAAGAAGAAGAAGAGGAGGAGGAGGAGGAGGAGGAGGAGGAGGAGGAAGAGGAAGAGGAGGAGTTTGGATTTGATATCCCGCTTTATCACTACCTTAAGGAGTCTCAAAGCGGCATGTGGAGGAGCGAAGACGCGAACCCGGTTCACCAGATTACGAGTCCACTGCTCTTAACCACTACACCACACTGGCAGACTTCCCATAAACATTTGGTTGGCCAATGTGAGAACAGGATCCTGTATTAGATAAGCCATTGGTCTGATCTGGCAGGCTCCTCTTATGCAGTGTAATCTATGCATGCTTACTTGGGTATAAATTCCATACCCTCCAACAGCCAGTGTGGTGTAGTGGTTAAGAATGGTGGTCTCGTAATCTGGACTCGTAATCTGGTGAACCGGGTTCGCTTCCCCGCTTCTCCACATGCAGCTGCTTTGAGACTCCTTGGGGTAGTGATAAAGTGGGGTATCAAATACAAACTCTACCCCCTCCTCCTCCTCCACATTTCACCAATGAAAATTGGGGCATCCTAAGAAAAAGTGGGACATTCCAGGATCAAATAAAAAACAGGGATGGCATCTGTAAATCCAGGACTGTTCCCAGAAAATAGAGATACTTGGAGGGTCTGAAGTCCAAAATAAGTGTGCTTAAGATTCTAGTCTTAAGGCACTGACTGGTCTGTCAATACACTTTCTTCAGATATTCAGAATTTCCTCACACCGCCACAGAATCTTTCCCTATAATTCTGGAGACAATGATGAATCTACCGTATCTTTCCATCATATGTATTTAATTGATCTGAGAGATAAATGGAATTTGTTATGGGGTAGGAATTTGTTGCTGTTGTTGTTCCTAACCATTTTACCAGCACTGCCCTTGAAAGAGAAGAATCGCTGAACTCTTCAGCTGAACCAGACCTGACTATTATTGACTGTGTAACATTAGAGTTGCTTTGTGTGTTACACAAAATGCCACCGGCTGGATGGACAAATGGCTTGTAAATCCTGCAGGCGACACTTTCTTTAATGGGTGAATCCACTCTTCAACTGGAAACTCCCATTCTTTGAATTGTCCTAGATATTAGCTGTATTGTTTATTAGGAGGGTATTTACATCAGATGTCTTTGGAAAACATGTCCTTTGGGACTATAACTGTTGATTGCTAATTTGGTAACTGTGCAAACTTGTAAATTACATAAGGCTCTTTTTATTTATCTTTCAAGGTTTTTCATGAGCATATTTTTAAAACAAGAAACAAAACAAACTGAAACAATACAATATATTGTATTATAATTTTTCTTTTTTTAAAAAAAACCATAACTGTGTTGATGACATATTGTACTACAAATCGTATCATAATTTAGGCCAATAACATAGATTTATCATTTAAATGGTTGGTAAAATAGAGAAAGATCAGTTTCCAGATTATAATTCTCTAAGTGCATACAAATTTGAATGAACAGTAATTTTGGAAAGCTTTACGGAAGAATGGTTATTAGCATTAGTAGTTTCCAGTTTTGAGGCAGAAGTAGATGTTGAAAATGTGGGAACTAACTTAATTTTTAGTTTAAAAAATGTAGCAAGCAAAAGTTATTTGTATGTAATCTTAAAATAAGAAATATACACACAAATGTTGCCTAATGCATAAATCATGAAATCATTAGTGTGTCTTATTCAGGCAAAACACCTGTGGGAAACCTGATGAATGTTGCAGTTGTGATAAGATTATCTGCCACTGAACTTTGGCCCATCTCATCTCAACCTTTTTGAAATTTCTACAGATTTGGGTAATTAATTTATTTTCCTAACAAAGAGATTGAGTTATCCCTTGTGTCACTTTTGGGAAAATTCAGTGGCAGCCATGGGATAAAACGGAACAGAGACTTTTCACTAAAATTTTAATTGGTCCTGTTCATGTTCAACATCTTTACGATTTTAGGAAGAGGAAGTTTAATATGGCATCTCTGAGACTGGTGCAACTTCTTAGGATGTTTTTTGTAGCAACAACTTCACTGGAGTCTTTCTAAGTCAGTAACTTTCTGGAAAAGGTCCAGGGTGCATGACTCTTTTTAAAACCAGTAGCAGAATGGTTCTGAGGCAGATCCTGAAAAATTCCTTTGAAACAATAGCGTTACAAATGCATGAAGAATAACACTGTAATAGCATTTTGACAGATAAGGAATAGCAGATTGTATCATTTAATGTAACAAACCAGAGAGGAAGTTGAAGGAAGTCAACTGGAAGGGGGGTGGAATGTAGAATGTATGTTTGGAAATGATTTTGATATTTGTTGTTGTGGCATTTGCCCTCCTAGTTGTGTGACATCATATGTGTTCATAAGGAAAGGGTTAATTAATTGTAAAATGACTAACCAATGGAAACCCAAGGGGCAGAGTTAACTGTGTATAAGGTTTAAGAACAGAGGTTTTTTGGAGGAGTTAGAGTTAGGGTGGTTAAGAAGACAGTCTGGAGTTAGAAGAGACAGAGAGGATAAGTCTGTGGGTTGAGCTAGTCTGGGGTGAGAGAATTTGTTAAGAGGAGTCAGTCAAACAGTTGAGATAATCAGTCCGAAGGTATTTGGATGGTATAGGCCGGTAAAGAAACTAAAGTTAAGATACTGACAGGAATATTATCTGAGAAACCAACTTGTTAATGTTTGTAAAATAAACTTGTTTTTTTGGTTCACTTTTAACAACTGTCTGGACTCAGTGTTTTACCAGAGAGTAACAAGTTGGTGGCAGCAGGGAAGCGAGCACAGTGGTAGCACAGGGATAAATAGACAGTTAAACGTCCGGGGACCCTGTGTGATCGCCACAGTTGTTAGAAAAGAAAACTAATAAAAATTATATACGAAAAAAAGAAACAATGGGGTTACTGCGGAAATTATATTCAAGCTCAAGGGTGTATGTGTGTTTTCAGATCAGGGTTTTAGTGAATGAGTTAGCCCGTCCACCTTGGCCAAGCAGTCTAGTAAACAGGGACGAAACTCTGTTCTATTTCTGACAGGGCAGCTCGCAGAGTTTGAAAGCCAGAGATACAATATCTGTGTTGTTACTATGAGAGCTTGCCATGAAATATGCTGTAATCTTTGCCAGGGGTATGCAGTGCATTCCCCGGAGGATTTCCAACGCCGAGGAGCACTTCAGAGTGCTTAACGGTCTGTTCAGGCTTTACCTTATAAGGCTTTTTAGTTTCAGCATGGGGGAATGACAGCCACTCCAGGAGCCAGCCTTCTGGGAACAGATGACAGCAACCATTGACTCCGTTCTCGGGGCCAGGTTCATTCTGTCTGCCTTGAACTGTTAACCTTTTTAGCTCCTGTCATGATAACTGGTTTAAGAATGTGAGCAGGGGAGAGCAGCAGCAAGATGTGATACTCTGGATTTGCTTTTCATATTGTAGTGCGTGTGCACATGTGTGCAGACTAATTTTTACGTACATGAAGACTCAGAAGTCTCATGGACTGGGTGCATGTGTCCTGGGCACATAGGTCACCCCTGCAGAGAGACATGCCATGCTCACCCTTTCATATATTCTATATAGTGAGCACTTGGGTTTACATGCAGCAACAGGGGACGCAGGTGGCTCTGTGGTCTAAACCACTGATCCTCTTGGGCTTGCTGATCAGAAGGTCAGCGGTTCGAATCCCCGCAGCGGAGTGAGCTCCCGTTGCTCTGTCCCAGTTCCTGCCAACCTAGCAGTTCGAAAGCACGCCAGTGCAAGTAGATAAATAGGTACCACTTTGGCGGCAAGGTAAACTGCGTTTCCATGCGCTGCTCTGGTTTCGGTGTTCCGTTGCGCCAGAAGCGGCTTAGTCATGCTGGCCACATGACCTGAAAAAACTGCGGACAAACGCTGGCTCCCTCGGCCTGTAAAACGAGGTGAGCGCCTCAACCCCAGAGTCATCTGCAACTGGACTTAACTGCCAGGGGTCCTTTACCTTTACCTTTTTATGCTCAATTTACCTCAGCTTATACATTTTCCGTACATTACTTGATTGGAGAACTTTGCTGCAAAATTCAAAGAACTCCTATTTTCGAAGGGTGGCTGTTTTTCAGTTCTTGCATATTGTTATATAAAGTGAGAAAAAGGATGATCTGCCTTCAAATGTGAACTGAATCAAAATTCTCCCTTATTCCTCTGCCTGAAGTCGCGCCTGTTTGGGGCCTACTGGAAAATATTCCCAAGCGCTGTTGTTGTTTAAAAAATTAACGAGTGAGCTGTGGTTTAACTCACAGTGTTATTTTAACATGAATGTTGCCATTGCAGCCAGACCTGATGTCCACACAGGACTGTGGCTTCTTTTAGTCTGCTGTCACATTTGTTCCCGCCCCCCACTCAGTGCGTTCTTTGTTTGCCCAGAAAATAATAAGAATGTCCTTTTTGTTCACTTTCCTGTGAGCTTTTGGCAAAGCACAGTCGTTCCAAGAGTTCCAACCACAGAGTCTTGCTCGGATATTCATTTTCCATAATAGATGTGAAGGTTACATGCTGTACAATTGCCATTACCCAGATAAAAGTTGGGGATTTGCTTAAAGAAGTTTTTAAAAACGACAAAAAGTTAGGGTTCCAGGTGGAGAAATCGAAGTTAGAAACAGAATTGTTAGAACCAAAGACCAAGGTACTATCTAGAATGTATAACTTGCTGCTAAAATGGAATACACAAGACGAAATGGTTAAATCGGCTATGATAAAATGGGCACAGGACATTGGGCATAACATTATGTTTGAGGACTGGGAAAGGTTGTGGACCACTGGGCTGAACTTCACCGCATGTAATGCTCTGAAGGAAAATGTAATGAAAATGATATATAGATGGTACATGACCCCAGTTAAACTTGCCAAAATATACCATTCGTCTGATAATAAATGTTGGAAATGTAGAGAAAATGAAGGAACATTCTTTCACCTCTGGTGGACATGCCCTAAGGTGAAGGCCTTCTGGGAAATGATATATAATGAGCTGAAAAAGGTATTTAAGTATACCTTCACAAAGAAACCAGAGGCCTTCCTTCTGGGTATTGTCGGCCAGAAGGTGTTAAAGAAGGATCGAACATTTTTTATGTATGCAACAACGGCAACAAGGATTCTCATCGCAAAAAACTGGAAAACTCAAGATCTACCCACACTGGAAGAGTGGCAGGTGCAGCTGATGGACTATATGCAACTGGCCGAGATGACCGGCAGAATCCGTGATCTGGGAGAAGAGAAGATGGAGGAAGACTGGGAGAAATTCAAGATGTATCTACAAAAACATTGTAATTTGGTTGAATGTTAAGAAGGATGCTAGATTATAAAAAACTGGCCACCACTAAACTAGATTTAAATTTGATGATAAGTGAGACTAAAGAAAATATAAAAAATTTTTGGAAGAAGTGCTAGATTATATTTGAATGAGTGGACATGAGATTGTAAACAAGTTGATAATTTGTTTGGAAAAAAATTTTTAACGATGTAAATGGGAGCGGGAGACGTGAGGGAGTCCAAAGAAGTGATGAAATTGTTGTAAATAGAAGTAAGATCGTTTATTATGTGTGCATTTATATTTAAAAACCTTAATAAATATTTATTTTAAAAAAAAAAAAAGTTGGGGATTTGCGGATTTGACTGCAGGCAATGCAGAGTGTTACAAATCCATAGTACTAAGCTCTCAACGGTTTGGGACTCAAATACTCAAGGGAAGGTCTCTCGTTATACCAGGCATAGGGAAACTCGGCCCTCCAGATGTTTTGGGACTACAACTCCCATCATTCCTACCTACCAGGACCAGTGGTTGCGGGTGATGGGAGTTGTAGTCCCGAAACATCTGGATGGCCGGGTTTGCCTATGCCTGCCTTTTACTATCCAAAGATCTTCAGAGCAGCCTCTTTTGTGTGTCCAGTGCCGGATTTACATATAAGCTAAACAAGCTATAGCTTAGGGCCCCACTCTTTTGGGGGCCCCCAAAAAAAATTAAGGGAAAAAAACTTGATGTACATTTCCAGAATATAAGAAAAAAACACACAAATAAAATGAAACCTACATATAGCAACAGTGTTTTGTGTTGTGTAGGCTCCTATAATGTAAGTAATGGGCCCTGCCTGCTAACCTGCTCCCTAAAATATCACTGGTTTGCTCATTTCTATATATAGGGTGCCTACATTCTGCATAGACTGGCTGCATGGCAGCATGTGCAAATGACTTTAGATACCTATTAGGTCCATAAATTACCATATACCATAAATTCAACACAAAAAGCAGTGACACTTTGTTGTTGACAAAGGACAGCTGGACATATAAAGGGCCCCATTACCTTCAGTAGCTTAGGGCCTCAGCAAACCTAAATCCTGTCCTGTGTGTCTGATATGCATTGTGTGGGATGTGAAAAAGGCCTGCTGTAGTGGTACCACAACTGTGGAATCCGATCCCTTTTGGAAATGTACTTGGCGCATGGATGATTTACCAGTCCCTCCTATGAATTTTCAGTGTTTTAGTGAAACTGCAGTTTGCTCTGTGGTTTGTGTTAGAAGCCTCCCACAGTGGCTGGCAAAACCCAGTAAGATGGGTGGGCTATAAATTATTATTATTTCCCATTGTAACCTTAGGTTTTTTTTTATTTATTTACAGCTGTTCTATGGAATTTTATGGAATCTGTATCTTGTACCCCACCCTGAGATCAACAGAGATGAAGGGTGTGTTCTTAATGAATAATTTCTGAGAGTACTGTGTGCTAGAAATCAGGTTTTTAGCGTTGCAGCTGCAGCCCTCCAAAGATGTAGTACAGGTTCCTAGCACCTTGCTGTTGAAGACATTTTTGTTTCAGAAGACTTCCCCTGAAGCTAGGGATGGAGGAGAAATTAGATTCATTCACATTTAAAGACAAATTTACTTAATATTCACTTTCCCAAACAAATTGATACGGGAGGGGGGGCATGTCTTCTTCACCTTCTTCTTCGCTACAATATATCCATTTATTTCCGAGTCCAATTGTCAATGTCAAAAGGGACTAAAATCTATAAAAATTCATAGAAAATCAACCGCAACACCGATTTTGTTGCTTTCGGTGCCAATTTGCTCAGTTTCTCTAGCACTCCATGACATCTCCAGTGTCCTCCATAATCCCTCAAGCGAGGTGTCACGTATACTCAGGAAGACCCTAATCTTCTCAAATCACCCTGCCAAGCCCTTCCTCCGGGCAGTGCCAGGTGGCAGACTATGCATACCTGACTATTGTCCTTTCATCACCGGTACTCAGGATGTACTTATCTGTGCATATCTCCAACTCTGCATATTCCCCCCTCCCTCCTCCATATCTTAATCCTGTGTAACCCAACCTCTTCTTAACGTATTCATGATGTAACCTGTGTAACCCAACTTCTTCTTAATGTATTCATGATGTAACTGTGATGTATTTTGCACTGTATTCTGGGGCATGGAGGGAAGTTTTAAAAGTTCATGTCACCCCTTCCTCAGGGTTCAATCTCGCCTTGAACCTGTTGCGCAATAAACTTGGATCTTCTGCATCTTGCTCCTGTCTCCGGCTGAGCTCATTTTCCTCTGCAGGGACCCGCGGACTTAGTCCGACGAGCTGGGTAGCAGAGCAACCTCGCACCCAGATTTTACCGCAACAAAATATTGAACCAAATGAAGCCAGCCTTCAAAATTGGCAATTCTGAATTTTGTAATTGTGTTCTCCAGAAAAGTAATTTGTACAATAATGCGCAGAGTAGTGTAAATAGTGTATAAAAATGTATATATTACTCAGAATTGCATCAAAAAGTTGAATATTAGAAGACATTCACACCAAAACACTGGTATATTTGCACAAGAATTTTCATTTAACAAAAATTGCAAACTTACCTGGAAATGTCGAGAACTAAACTTAAATGAGAAACTGAGAGAAGCCAAAATTGACAGATTCACCCATCCCCTACATGACCCAGTTAATTTATGGAATATTAATTGTGCAATGGTGAAAATGTTATGATTGCTGTTTAGTTTATTAAAACTGTAATCTTTTGCATTTTAACTGATTGTATACAGTAGCTTTTGGTTGGAGGGGAAATCTAATTCTGAATAAAGTTAAAGCCAAATCTATCTAACAGACTCTTTTTCTGAAACAATACATGAACTGAAATACAGCTGTCATTTGAAATTCACAGTTCTATGAATTTTGCAAAACATTTCTCCAATCAACCAATGTTGCAAAAATGCACGTATTAGGAATAAATGTGCACATAATGAAGATATTGGTGAAAGCAACATACATAATGCAATACATTAGGGAAACCTGTTTTGCAAAAAAATGTGTACATTAGTCAAAACTGCATACGAAAAAATGTGTTTATTAGTGTGGTGCCACCTTAATGGCTGTAAATTCCAGTCCTGAATGTTTGGAGGCAGGACTGGTGTCCTTGCCAAACATACTGGGGTAGATATTCCACCACCCAGCATTACTGATTTCTTCCTTGAACCACCCTATTTTAATCAACACTAGTCAAATATGTCTAGCCACCATTTTAACTTCCCAGAATGCTCCAGAGGGATGCTGCATCGTGGCCATTGTGGGAAATTTAAATGGTGATTGTGAGTCAGCCACCCGATATTGCTCAGAGTGTTGGGGTTCAAACCTGCTGCTGTCACCAGGTAAGCCCACTGATGGTCAGAAGGAAACTTCTAATAGGGCTCTTCAACAGTTTCCCAGTGTGCAGAGGAGTTATATCACTGCATAGTATCATAGTAGGCAGAAAAATGAAACTGAAGTATGTAAACATAGTGGAGTGGCATTCCTAGGGGTATAAATAGAAACTAGGCTGCAAGCTTATTATACCTGTTGGAAGCAGGTTCTGAGTAACTCCTGTTTACTCCTCCTGAGTAAACATGGATATAACCCAGCTGCCGGGTTGCAGTTCTATGCACTCTTGCTTGAGAGTAAGCCATACTGTGATTTTTAGAAGACATCTGAAGGCAGCGCTGTTTAGGGAAGCTTTTAATGTTCAATAGGTTATTGTATTTTAATATTCCATTGGAGCTGCCCAGAGTGGCTGGGGAAACCCAGCCAGATGGGCAGGGTATAAATTATTATTATTATTATTATTATTATTATTATTATTATTATTAAGGAAGAATCAGAGGATTGGACTGCAAATTAGGGTGGGAATCCTGCAATCCTCCAGATGATGCTGGACTCAAATGCCTATCCCATCAGCACCAGTTAGTGGTTGGGGTGGTGGAGTCCACAAATATCTGGAGGGCCGCAGGTTCCACACTCCTGCTGTAAACTCGAGTGACATACAATCGTAGAGTTGGAAGGGACACAGGGTCATCTGGCCCAACCCCCTGCAAAGCAGGAATATCAGCTAAAGCATCCATGACAGATGGCCATCCATCCTCTGCTTAAAAACCTCCAGGGAAAGGGAGTACACAACCTCCCAAGGAAGAAAGTTCCACTGTCAAACAGCTCTTAGTGTCAGAAAGCTCTTCCTGATGTTTAGTTGGAATCTCCTTTCTTGCACCTTGAAGCCATTGGTTCAAGTCCTGGCCTACAGAGCAGGAGAAAACAATCATTATTTTTTAAAAATTAATTTTTATTAAAGTTTCCACAAAATTTTTAACAACACAAACAAAACATAAATACATAACAATAAAAACATAAAACACATATAATTTCAAGTCTTAATTTCTTATACCTTACTTTCCCGACTTCCTCATACCTCCCCTTCCTGCATTCTCATGTCTATAATTATTTAACAAATCCCTCCCTTATTTCAACTTAATTTTAATAACACTCATTTTCTTTTAACTTGTCCGTTACCGCTGTTAACCCCTATTTTTCTCATCCAGCATCAACCTAACATTCACTAATTTTTGCATATTTCTTTAGATAGTCCTTACATTTTTTCCAATCCTCTTCCGCCGTCTCTCTTCCCTGGTCTCGGATTCTGCTCGTCATCTCTGCCAAACTCATATAGTCTATCACCTTCATCTGCCATTCTTCCACGGTGGGTAGCTCTTGTGTCTTCCAGTACTTCGCGATGAGTATTCTTGCTGCTGTTGTAGCGTACATAAAAAATGTTCTATCTTTCTTTAACACCAATTGGCCAACTATGCCCAGGAGAAAGGCCTCTGGTTTCTTAGGAAAGGTATACTTAAATACCTTTTTCAGTTCATTATAGATCATTTCCCAAAAGACCTTAATCCTTGGGCACGTCCACCAAAGATGAAAGAATGTTCCTTCAGTTTCCTTACATTTCCAACATTTATTATCGGGCAAGTGGTAGATTTTTGGAAGTTTGACTGGGGTCATGTACCACCTGTAAATCATTTTCATAATATTTTCTCTCAAGGCATTACATGCCGTAAACTTTATCCCAGTGGTCCATAACTTTTCCCAGTCAACAAACATAATGTTATGACCAATATCCTGTGCCCACTTAATCATTACCGATTTGACCATTTCATCTTGTGTATTCCATTTCAACAGCAAGTTGTACATTCTTGACAAATTCTTAGTGCTGGGCTCTAACAGTTCAGCTTCTAATTTTGATTTTTCCACCTGGAAGCCAATTTGCAGAGCAGGAGAAAACAATCATGCTCCCTTTTCCATGTGACAGCCCATGAGATATTTGAAGATGGTTATCATATCTCCGCTCAGTCTCCTCTTTTCCAGGCTAAACATACCCAGCTCCTTCAAGTGCTCCCCGTAAGGCTTGCTTTCCAGACTCTTCATCATATTGGTTGCCCTCCTCTGCACACATTCTAGCTTGTCAACATCCTTCTTCAATTGTGGTGCCCAAAATTGGACACAGTATTCCAGGTGTGGTGCTATTACTTCCCTTGATCTGGACAATATACTTCTGTTCATTAAGCCTAGATTAGCATTAGGTTTTGGTGGGGGGTTTTTGCTGCTGCATCACACTGTTGTCTCATGTTAAGCTTGTGGTCCATCAAGACTCCTAGATCCTTACTAAATATGAAATAACTTGCTGACCACCACAGTAGGATGTCAGTAATGCAGGAATACGTACAATGGTTTTCTTAAAGGATTTTGTATATCAAAATGCTTCCTTTCTTTTTACTTTTCATTTGTAATCATGGACCTGAGTAAGAGAGCACTGCATACATGTAGCAAGGTAAAGAGAAACTTAAAAAGGTATAATACCACCACTTCCTAAAGCTTCAGGCTATTGGCATAGTTGCATCATTGCCAGATCTCGATAGGAATTATCTCATGAATTGCAAACTTGCACTACAGGAATTTACATTTTGGAAAGTCAAACACGTAGGGCAAAATTAAACAAGCCTTCAATATCTGATACAGATTCATAGATATGCCATTTCCTGTCCTGGTGGCAGTCCAAATTCAAATGTAGAAAGCAACAGAAAGAAAAATGGGGGGGAGGGGGAGGAAAGCAGAAACAATAACGTATAGTAATATATTTCCTCCTGTGGGGCAAAAAACAAGTCCGGTTAGGGGTTGATTAAGAATGGGACAATAGTATGGATTAAACCTCCCCTTATTGCATTGTAGTCATGATGCCCACAGAGGGGGGGGGGGGAGTACAGTTGTATTTGCCTCTTTCCAAAAAAAACCCCACAGGTGGTCTGATCACCAATGTTCTGCCATTTTGTCTGGTAGCACTTTTTAAATTTGCAGCCATTCATAAGAAAACAGGGCGAAGAAGCTGAGATTGGCAATTCCATGCCCTCCAACATTCTTCAGGTGAAAATAGGGACATTTCTCATTCCCCCACAACTGACCCTCCTTGGCCCACTATTTTTGGTCCTCCCTCCCCACCCTGTAGAGCATTTCTTATCAGAAGAAGGGCGGGTGCCACCTCCAGCACACCAGTGGGGCACACATACCCTCCGCCATTTTGAGAAAACACCTTAATTCCAATTTTATTTTATATTTTTTTAACTTTTTTAACTTTTATTTTATTTCCATGCTTATTACATACAAAAAAAGGGAACAATACTGAAAAGGGGGTACAACTTAAGAGGGGAGGGGAAAGGAAAGAAAATGAAATTTACGCAATCTGTTATTAAGATAAAAATTACGACAAAAATTTATAATTACAATTTCATGTTACAATAAAAGTAAAAAAAAAATCACATTATCGACTTCCCATTTATTCCTTAATTCTTTTTACATAAATTTACTGCCATATTTTATTTTATTCTTTGGTAGATTTACAGAAATGAAAACACACAGCAATAAATACCTTTTAGAAAGGGGCAAGATTAGATGCGGACGCACAATGCATCTTTTAAATAATCAAGACTCTTTGCACTCCGCTCCCCTCACACGAGGCTGGGTCTCAGCAGCAGCAGCAGCAGCAGCAGCCTCTTCCTTGCCTGCTCTCCAGCGGCCACTTGGAGCTGCCCAAGAGAGGAGGCAGGCAGCAGTGGTTGTGGAGAGGTCATGGAGAGGCAACAGAATGCTCCCTTGCCACTACCACTACCGCTCGGGACAAGCGCCAGCCCATCACCCTTTCTCAGCCTGGTGGCAGCAGCACTAACAAGAGAAATAGGGACATTCCAGGACCAAATCAGAAGCTGGAATAGCTTTCTAATTCTAGGACTTTCCCTGGAAAATTGAGGCACTTGGTGGGCATGGAATTTACGCTCCTGTTTCTGTTTCCATCATAATTCTCTGGCATCCATATCCTGAAATGCCCTGTGAATGTGACGGGGGGGGGGGGACAGAAGCCCCTTTCATGGGAGAAAGAAAACTCTCAAGGAATTGGAGGTCAAGTTTCTGCACAGCAGAGTGCAGAGTGCTTGTCCATGGAGAGGCATTCAATAAACACACAGACACACGTGTGACTGCTTGCTTCTGCTAGCCTTAAGCTCCCCCTGAGTGGGCTTCGTTAGATGTTTAAAGTTGATATAGAACTTGTAGTTCCACCATGCTTGTAGAGGACACTGGCTGCCCATAAAATAACACATCATTAATAACACCAAATTTTAGGGAAGTGCTACCACATGTAACACTTCCCTAAAATTTAGTGTTATTAATGATGTATTATTTTATGGGCAGCCAGTGTCCTCTACAAGCATGTAAACAGGACGCGGGTGGTGCTGTGGGTAAAACCTCAGCGCCTAGGACTTGCCGATCGCATGGTCGGCGGTTTGAATCCCCGCGGCGGGCTGCGCTCCCATCGTTCGGTCCCAGCGCCTGCCAACCTAGCAGTTCGAAAGCACCTCCAGGTGGAAGTAGATAAATAGGGACCGCTCACCAGCGGGAAGGTAAACGGCGTTCCGTGTGCTGCGCTGGCTCGCCAGATGCAGCTTGTCACGCTGGCCACGTGACCTGGAAGTGTCTGCGGACAGCGCTGGCTCCCGGCCTATAGAGTGAGATGAGTGCACAACCCTAGAGTCTGGCAAGACTGGCCCGAACGGGCAGTGGTACCTTTACCTTTACTTTTTACCACATGTAAATGGGTGATTTGCCTTTTAGCCACTTTCGCTTATCATTGCTCTCATTTTAGTAGCTAATGTTTTCTTGGGGAAAGATCAGAGGGAATGTGGCAGTGCTTATCACTCAGCTGTTCTGACTAAAGGGCCTTGGGGGATACTTTCCCCCCATTAAAAGCCCATTATAATATTTTGGGAATATTACAGTCTTGCAATGCTACGAGGCTGGCCGGGCTCTTTCTGCCTTTTTGAATAGTAACAATAATTGGATCACCAGATGGCAGCATATATCATACCTGCATGGTACACCTTTGCTGAAAACCCACAAATGGGGACCACTGGGGAACTTAACATGGAAAGGCAGGTGGTAATTTTTGAGACGGGAGAGTCAAATAGATAGTATTGCCAACAAGGCATGGGAAATCTGAAGCGCTAGTCTTTGTTGGACTGCATCCTTTTCTGAGGAAATAAGAATTAAACTCCACTGGCATCTTCACCTTCCCCCAAAAGGTGCTGTGCCACACACACACACACACACACACACACACACACACACACAGTGGTACCTCAGGTTAAGTACTTAATTCATTCCAGAGGTCTGTTCTTAACTGTTCTTAACCTGAAGCACCACTTTAGCTAATGGGGCCTCCTGCTCCCGCCGCGCCGCCGCCGCACGATTTCTGTTCTCATCCTGAAGCAAAGTTCTTAACCTGAAGCACTATTTCTGGGTTAGTGGAGTCTGTAATCTGAAGCGTCTGTAACCTGAAGCGTATGTAACCCGAGGTACCACTGTACACACACACACACACACACACACACACACACACTAAGTGGTGCATGCAACAAAATCTTGCAGTATATAGTGCTTCTTTTCAGGATTCCAGACAGACATGTATTTTTTCAAGGTATTCTTTTTCTCACTCCCAACCCCAGTTTATCATCCCCAATAGACCATTAGCATTCTGTGCCTACTGAGTAAGGACTGCCCTGCTGAGAGCCTGAGGGTCCTGCTCCTTGCCTCTCCACCTGGCCCAGTATTTTGGGGAAAGTTTTGTGGGGAGTTTCTGCTGCTGTTATTGATATTAATTATGTGTACTTTTATTGTTATGTGGAAATTGATCAGTTTGGTTATGCAGTTTTTGATGTGTTTTATTTATTTTTATGACTACTTTGCTATGGTTATATTTATGTCAATCTTTTCATATTGTAAGCCGCCTTGAGCATTGTTTAAAAGGTGAAAAGGCGGCATACAAATAAACTGATGATGATGCTCAGTCCCCATTTGGTTGTACTTTGGGTTCTCCCATTCCATGCCCCTGGTGAAGTTTTCTTTCTTTCTAAAGATGGTCTACAAATCCAGCAAAACCACATGGTGCAGCTCATGCTTGGATGTTAAGTTTCCAGTCCTCCTGAGGTTCAGACCTTGAAGAGGCAGAGTCCAACTGCTCAAAGGGTGCATTTGGTGTAGTAGGAAGCAGAGCATGGTAACAGCTGGTGATGTATGGAGTGATATATCCCCAGTCTCTCAATTTACCTTTCCTTATGGTTTAATTTTACAAAACTGACCAGTGGGGCCCCAAGACTCAAATGCTCAGTAGAAGAAAAACAAACAGGTGTGGGGGTTGAGATGAAGCTGTATCGTGAAGAAGATTCAGCTCCCCCACCAGCAGCGGAGCTAGCCGTTTGGGCACCAGGAGTGGCACACATGCCCTGCACCCGGGGGGGGCAAGCTGCCCAAGGG
The DNA here is from genome assembly GCF_964252035.2 of Podarcis erhardii. Classification (NCBI taxonomy): domain Eukaryota; kingdom Metazoa; phylum Chordata; class Lepidosauria; order Squamata; family Lacertidae; genus Podarcis; species Podarcis erhardii. The sequence goes on along the minus strand of NC_138515.1, from coordinate 22,386,469 downwards.
GGGCGATCGGCACCCAGGGGGTATCAATGCAGCGATCTGCCTGGGGGGGGGCAATTGGCATGGCAATCAGCGCCCAGGGGGGCAGCATGACGATCCGCCAGGGGGGATTTTGTCACCCCCCTCAGAGATGACACCCAGGGTGAGCCACCCCCACCGCCCCCCTTCCTACTTCTCTGTCCCCCACCCTTAGTTGCATTCCTTAAATCACCCACAACCTCCAGCTTATATTAATTTGGTTAACAACCAAACATTTACACACGTTCTGCTACCAATGCATCTAGTTTAGCCCTAAATCTCTAGCCCTTTTATGCATCGGAAATAGTGGCATGGATTCCACTCATTGTTAAGGAGCTCAGCACCAGGTCTGTGGTATGAATTTGGCACCAGTTGTTCTTCCTTTTGCCTGTCCCTCTTGCTTTCCCAATCAGGTTCCTTGTTGGACGCTGAAGGGTGAATAAAACTGTAGCCATTCCAGTGTGTTTCTAATCTCGTCGTTTGTCTGAACTGGCTCTCTGCCACTTGAGCTCCAGCTCAGAAATAGAAGACTCTAGTATTCTGTGTGGTCACATTTGCTTCTGTTGGGAGAATCTATTGTGTAACTGATTTCCTAGAGAAGGCTGCGCCTTATCAAAGAATAAAGCCAACTAAGCTGTGTAGAATTTAATATCTTGTACTTCTTTATAACTTACCTTCCAAGATTCATCAGATGAAAATAAGGACAATATTATTATTATTATTATTATTATTATTATTATTATTATTCACCTTCAGTATTGTTTCTGGCATTTTACAAGGCACATGATTATGGGCCTTGTACTGGGATACCTGGGATAATAGGGATGCAGGTGGCATGGTGGTCTAAACCACTGAGCCTCTTGGGCTTGCCTATAGAATGTCGGCAGTTCGAATCGCCACAGCAGAGTGAGCTCCCATTGCTCTAACCCAGCTCCTGCCAACCTAGCAGTTCGAAAGCACACCAGTGCAAGTAGATAAATAGGTGGGAAGGTAAACGGTGTTTCTATGCGCTCTGGTTTCCATCACGGTGTTCTGTTGCGCCAGAAGCAGTTTAGTCATGCTGGCCACATGACCCGGAAAGCTGTCTGTGGACAAACACCATCTCCCTCAGCCTGAAAGCAAGATGAGCACTGCAACCACAGTCGCCTTGTGTCTGCAACCACAGTCGCCTTAAGTCCAGTCGCCTTTGACTGGACTTAACCATCCAGGGGTCATTTGCCTGGGATAGCTCAGTTGGTAGAGCATGAGACTGTTAATCTCAGGATTGTGGGTTTGAGCCCCAGATTGGGTGAGGAGGTTGGTAGGGAATGACCCTTCTGGTCCATTCCAACTCTACCATTCTATGTTTCTATGATCTTCGGTCTGTGCCCCCAAGTACTTGCTACATTTTGTCCCATTTAAATCAGGCCAAATTCAACAGAATGTAAATATCTTTAAAACCATGTGTTATTTCTTAAACTAGGTTGGCACTCTTGAAGAATGGCCATAGCCACCCTGAATCTCCAACCTACGCCTTCCAGATTCTTTGATCAAGGGCATATTTTCAACAAGTTAAGATGTGTCAAATTCTTGTTCTTGCTGAAATATTCCATGTTTAATGACATCATTTCCCATTAAGGGTGTAGCCAGCCATGTGCCAAGTGTCAAGGAAGGGTGGAGTCAATCTGCCTGTTCCTCTAGCTGGTCAATTTTGTAAAAACAAAACCATAAGATTTCAATTGAAGGATTTCTGGGCAACTATAAGTAGGTGCTTTAAAATAAAATTAAAGGGAGCAGAAGGATTATGTTCCTCCAGACACAAATTGTAAAGCCAGGCAAAGCCAAACATCGAGGCCTTGTTCCAACCTTCTTTCCAGTCACTTGCTCTACAGGAGAACCTGTCTTTGCTTATCTGGCATCGCTAAGTGCTATGGGTGACTAAGAGAGACCACCACTTCAAAGTGGTTAACTACTATGTTGTGACATAACTACTTGACTATCTTGATGAGCCAATGAGTCCACAGTATGCTGACTTACCCAGGTTGCCAGAAAATAGGTTGCCTGAATGGTTTGGCTTTTGAGCTATCTTCTAAGAATATTTATTGATTTCTTACACATTTAAACATTTATAACCAACTACCCTATAATTTCTCCTTCATGGATCACTGCCTTGCCATGGCAAAGAGGCTTGAATAACTCAGAGAAGCTATGAGCTATGCCGTGCAGGACCACCCAAGATGGACAGGTCATAGTGGAGAGTTTTGACCAAACATGATCCACCTGGAGCAGGAACTGGCAAGCCACTCCAGTATCCCTGCCAAGAAAACTCCATGGACAAAGACAACAGGCATATAAAAGTTATGACACTGGAAGATGAGCCCCTCAGGTCAGAAGGCATCCAATATGCTACTGAGGAAGAGCGGAGGACAAGTACAAGTAGATTCAGAGTTGATGAAGCAGCTGGGCCAAAGCCAAAAGGTTGCTCAGTTGCAGATATGCCTGGAAGCGAAAGGAAAGTTCAATGCTGTAAAGAAAAATATTGCATAGGAACCTGGAATGTAAGAACCATGAACCTTGGTAAGCTGGATGTGATCAAAAATGAGATGGCGAGAATAAATATTGACATCCTGGGCATCAGTGAACTAAAATGGATGGGAATTGGTGAATTCAGTTTGGCTGACCATCATATCTACTACCGTGGGCAAGAATCCTGCAGAAGAAATGGAGTGGCAATCTCAAAAATGATAGAATGATCTTGATATGAATACAAGGCAGACCTTTTAACATCACAGTAATCCAAGTTTATGCACCAACTACTGGTGCTGAAGAAACTGAAATTGACCAATTCTATGAAGACTTACAACACCTTCTAGAAATGATAGCAATGAAGATGGTTTGGAAACTTCAGCTGGTGCAGAATTCAGTGGCCAGGTTGCTCACTGGGGCAAGATGGTGTGAGCATATAACACTGATCCTGGTCTGACTGCACTGGCTACCAGTTAGTTTCTGGGCCCAATTCAAAGTGCTAGTTTTGACATATAAAGCCTTACTCAACTCAGGACCACAGTACCTCAAGGACTACCTCTCCCCATTCCAGACTCTGCATTCATCATCTGAGACCCTTCTACATGTGCCTCCTCTACGTGAGGTCCAGAAGATGGCAACACAAGAATGGGCCTTTTCTGCAGTGGCTTCCCGCTTGTGGAATACTCTTCCATGGAGATCTGCCTGGCGCCTTCATCACATATCTTTAAGTGCCAGGTAAAAACATTTCTCTATAACCAGGGCTTTGGCAGATTAAAGAATCCATGGCCTTTTAAATGTGTTTGTGTGAGTGGAGTTATTTGTTTATCTCTGATTAAATTTTATTATGTATTTTGTGTTCCCATTTTGTATTTTTATGTTGTAAACCTCTCTGTGATCTTCGGATGAAGGGCGTTAAGCTAATAATAATAATAATAATAATAATAATAATAATAATAATAATGAATCAAGCTGTGGATGTCAGTTGAGAGAGGAGAAAAAATCCACCCTGTTGCCCAACAGTTCCCATGCATTTCAATAGGGCTTGCACCATCGCTGCTAGATTGTGCCCTAAATCAAACTCTGCATACTCTAGCATTTTCCCCCATATTACATATTGCAAATTTTGAATAAACCAAGAGTGCATTATAACTGGCCTCAGTCCCTTAGGATAGAGCAGCAAGAAAGAATAATTTTGCTTAAATGAACCACACGTTAAATGGAGTGCCATGATTCTCTCCCCCCCCCCCCCCCGCGCTCTGAGTGTGTTTTCCTTTTCAACCCAGAATAGCCTGGGCCAAGTTGTGTCTAAGTGGCTGGGCAGCAGAAGGTTGTTTAACCCTTTCCCCTCTGATCGTTTTTTCAACTCAAAGTTGCTCTCCCCAAGTTGATTTAAAAAAAAAAAAAAACCTGTAGCAGGAAAGAGATGAGTTCCCCATATTTCTCCCTGGCTCCACAGGTAAGGGGGGAAATCAGCAAGTGGAGAGAGCAATTTTGAGCTGGGAAGGGCGGGGGGGGGGGACAGGAGGGGAAGGGGTTAAGCTGCCCAGATATATAGCCTACTGCAGGCTGTTTTGGCTTAAAAAATGAACAGAGGAAAGAATCACAGAACTCCACTTAAGAGTCAGTCTATAGTATGCAGCAATTAGACTGGGCATTCCTGCCTTTCTTTTCTCTTCCTTTCCAAATTCACCCATATTGTAACAGTTTAGAGAGATTCCAAATGGCTCAGTAGCTGTTGAGTGGCAGAATGCCACATTCTACTACTACTACTATTATTATTATAACTCCACCTTTCCCTCCATCTCCTCCCTGAATCTCCCTTGCAAAGCTGTGCTGTGTGCCGTAGCTGTGCTGGCTTCCTCTTTCTCTCTCTCTCTCTCTCTCTCCTCCCTTGCCGTTTCATGCAGGTTCTGATTACTATGTACGCTGCTGATGTCAAGCCTCCTTGGGCTGACCCAGCACTCCAGAGGAGGAGCGAAGGCGCTGCGAAACGTCAAGAGCTCCCCCCCACCCCAGACACCAACAAAAAATTACAGCCATGCGAGCCATCCCCTTGGACTCAGCTGCTTTCAGAGCACATACATACATACATACTTGTGTGACAGCAACAGTGCATAGAAGCAGCAGCGACAGCAGCAATGAAATGCAGCTAGCAGCAGCCTTACAGCTGGGAGGCAAGAGGCAGGCAGGCACCAGTCTGCTCCCTGTGGTTGGAATTATCTTCCCCTGAGCCTGTCTGCAGTGTCTCTCCAGCTGTGCCTGCTTTTTTATATTATTATTATCATTGTTATCACGGCTAGGATCCTGCTCGGCGTTTCTTTCCAAATACTCTTGTGGCTTAACTCGGGCGTGCGACTCCCTGGGTGACTGCAGTGTCTTCTCCCCTCCTCCTCCCTCTCTCCTCTTCTGCTGCATCCTTCTCTCCCAGGATGGCGGAGGCTGAATTGCACAGGGAAAGGCTACAAGCTATTGCAGTAAGTCTGCTTCATTTTCCTTGGCTCTTTTGTCTGTGGATGGGGGGAAGAGAGAGAGAGATTGTGTGATGAGAGAGCAGAAGAAGAAGAAAAGGGTGCTCAGGATTCCAGCACATGCGTCGGACGCAAATGGCAAGCTTTAGATATGCAGGCTCTGGTGAAGTTGTGCTGAGTTCATCTTTCTTTCATTTGTTTACTCCATTGCTTTGTAGCAAACAGATGCCTTGACTTGTAGAGCATGATAGATCAGGTTCTGATGGATTTGTACGTCCCAGACACCGGCTTTCTTATCATGTATCACGGCATGCTTGAAACACCCGTGGAACAGCAGAGGAAAAGCAGGAGGGGGAAATACTATTCACTTCCAGCACAAAAATATCAGTGCACTGTGGAAATGGTTGGCAGATGGCTTGGAATCGGAACAGTGGTCATTCAGGGGGGACTGGCTTATTTTATGTTCAAGACAGGTGCAGGGCGTTGTTGTTTTTTTCTGGATCAAAGCCTGCAGCATTTTGGCTCAAACAAAAACTGTACCACTGCTGTAGTCATGGTCAGAATTTTTCAGCAAAGTCAAATATAAATCGTATTAATGGTCAGTTTTCAGTGCAACCATAGGCACGCCTCCCCAGAAGTAAGTCCCACTGAGTTCAGCTCCCTAGTGAGCATGTGTAGGATTGCAGACTAAATAGCTGATCTTCTTGACTGTGAATTGTAACCTCATCTGTTCAGCCTAATAGTTTTCATCAGATGTGTTAGGTCAAGTCAAGACATGCGCTTACGGGAGTTCCGAGGGTTTGTTGCTTTTCGGTAGCAAAGACGCCTTTCACAACAGTCCTCACAACCATTTTTCAACATCCCAAAGGTCCCATAAGTGGGAACCCGACATGCCCACATGAGCTGTAAATGCTTCAGCACATTTCAAGATTCTGGAAAGCACATGCCCTGCACATGTCCTCCTGGCCAGAGGGAACCACAATATGGTGTGAACCAGGAAGTGATGGGTCACAATCTTAACATGTATTGGAACATTCCCAGGTCCATTTCCCATGATGAAAAAACAATTCTAATAGAAAATGCAGTCTTGTATATCTTCTCCACAAAAGCACCACTACGTGACTCACTTTTCATTCAGCCTCAAGTGCAAGTTTCTTCACTGACGTTAATGTGAATGGCCCTGTTTGTTTTCTACAAGCGATCATCTCTTGGGGAGGGGAAGAGTAATCAAAGGCGGAGAGTTTGGGCTCCCCTCTTCATTAAGGACCACAGTCCCTTTTTATGTGCCCCAAGAAACATTAGGCAAGAGTGACGAAGGTCACTGAAAGGAGATGTGAGCCCACAGTGTGGTGAAATAGCCCCTGAAAGCATTGTTTTCTGCTTAGGCATTTAAAGTCTAAGTTGTACTGCATCACAGTGATTCCAATCTATTTTTGCAGAATCCCAGACAGTGAAATTAATAATCTGACTTTCAGTACAGTATTTTGAAACTGGACTGGCATTTTCATATTTTTTTTAAAATGTCTTTGTCTTAAAATTATTCCTAGGGGAAAACTTTAACTTGAATCAAAATGATTGCAATACTCCCAGAGAGCCACACTGTTGTGCTTTCTGCTCATCGGCTATCCCTTCCTGACCTTGTCCTTGAGGAAGCCCATGAGCTTCATCCAACTAACAGTAGGGAGGCTTTCCTCTGCACTTTGTGGAGCTGATATGCTAAATGGAGCAAAGCTTCAGGCTCAGAAGGGCTTGGCTCCGTACATGCAGACGTCTGTGTGTCTCAGGTCTGAAGTGAGAAGGCAGAAAATGACTCAGGCCCCTTGATTTTCAGGAACTCTGCCAGAGTGTTGCCAATGATCAACAGATGTTGTGTTTTACTTAGAGCTGCCCCCAGATGGATTCTATATTTCCTTTGTAGACATAGGAATGGCTTCTGCTCTCGTTACTCTGAGAAACTGTTTTTCTTAGGTCAGTCAGTTAATCCACTAATGCATGCCTTTTAAATTTAAAAATCTGTAGGTCTACTATGCATTAAATCCTTTGAAATTCTTCCCGGAAAATATCAAAAAGGTTCCACTGGTTGGGGAACAACAACAAAAAAATGTCTGGTGATTTAAAGTGTTTAATATTTTAGCTTTTAAGAAGTAGGCAAGTGTGTGTGCTTTTTCCTTCTAAAACTCGACGCCAAGTCTCCAAGCCTTATGCATTGGGAACTCACTGTGCTTTAAATTAACTTGTTCAATGTACTAATAAGGCACTAACAGGTCGGTCTTAAGGTTTGCTGTGAACAGATAAGCAAAGACCGAGGGCTCTTCCAGACAATCTGTTTATTGAGCGTTCATCCTGATTTGCTTGCGCAAAGCTTATGCTTAGAGTCTATCTAGTCTTCATTGTGCATTTCTTCTGATTTGTTTGTACAACGAGCATTCGTACATTTCCTTGCAAGGTGTTTACACATCTTCCTGCTAACCATTAATTCATTCCACCCTTTTGAGTGCATTTCCCCATTGCCCTTAACAGCAAAAACTGTGCTTCCTTTTAAAAATTCATTTGATTTGCTAGAGCGGCAGAGCACTGTAGTCCATTTAATTGCACAAACCCAAATTGCTCAGTACACATTTGAATCCCTCCCACAAAATACTGATAGGCTGGAGATGCCTCAGATGTCACAAGTCAGAACACTACTGGTTGGTGGTGGTTGTGGGTGGTTATTAGTGGGAATCAGTAGATGGGAAGCCGTACTTTTGACTCTCCCTCCCCCGGGCACAATTCAGATCACGTTGTTCACGCTGAACTTATCTTGAAATGAATGGGATCCGAGGCCTAGTTCTGCTTGTAGTCCACGTCAAATAGCTGTGAGCAGTGTCTTCTTAGAGAGGTGGGTAAGCAGTCATGTGACTACCCCTTTTCTCATACATATAATATGGTCCTTTCCCCATTCACAAATTGGTGGGTGCTAAAGTTCAAGGGAAGGATCAACCGTTCATGTATGTCCCTTTTCCATAAGACAGTATCCAAGACAGGTCACATCATAGCAAGGGAATTAAGCATTAAAAATCATAGTACGAACAATTACACATAAATATGATATCAGTAAGGAAATACAAGAATATCAGCCACACAACCAAACAATCCATTCAACTAGGTATGAAACCTTACAAATAAACTAACTTATTCCAAGCTTAAAGCCAAACAGAACAGAGCATAAAGCCAGATATGAAAATGCCCTAGACAGAGGGCCAACTAGCTCCACAAAAGCAGCATAAAACCATCCACGGTTAACCTACAAGTATTTGTTGGGAATCACACCTCTCATTTGCTGCATCCTTACCTGCAGTTCTCACCTGGGTCTGCTCTCTCAGTCCCTTCCTCATTTCTCACCTACGGAGATACTGTTCCTCTTCCATGCCCCATATTCACTCACATTTTCAACATCTGACTTTCAATGTCTCCCATGCACCCTTTCCAAAACCGTCTTCCAGGCAACAGCCTTCATGAAGCTTCAGGGCAGTGAGGAAGGCAGAGGCATAAGAGCCTGCAGAAGGTGGAGCTGTCCCTCATAGTCTCAAATCATCCAAGGCCTGATTGGGTTGGCGTTCTTTGACAAAGGCCATTGATGATCCATATTTAATTTATCTACTCTTCATTTCTATGCCTATTTATGCTGGCCCACAGTATACAATTTGATTCTAATACAGTACAGTAGCTATGCACTTTTCTTTCTAGCTTCCCCAGAAGCTCAGTGGTAGAGGATCTTGCCCAGGGTCAATTCTTAGTGTCTCCAGGTAGAGCTGGAAAAATCTCCAGCCTAAAACCCTAGAGCAGCCCTTCTCAACCTGTGGGTCCCAGATGTTGTTGAACTACAACTCCCATCACCCCCAGCTAGCAAGGCCAGAGCTCAGGGATGATGGGAGTTGTAGTCCAACAACACCTGGGGACCCACATGTTGAGAACCGCTGCCCTAGAGAGTCAGTATGGACAATATTGAGCTAATGGGACTAATGGCCTGACACAATATGAGGCAATTTCTGAAGTTCCTAACAAGATTAGGAAAACCTCTATGGATTTTGCTGATGCCTTCTCAGATCAATTACTGTGCATGCTGGTGTCCTTTCAAAGTGGGGGGGGGGAGAGAAACAAGGGTTTTTTTCCAGCCTGAACTCACCAGAAATCAGTTCCAGCACCTCTCAGGTGGGATCCAGCACTTCTCAGGTGGGCACCATAGTCATTCTAAGAGAATGAGGGAGGCATTCATGGTGAGTTCCGGTACTTCTTTGTCCTGGACCTCAGTGTCCAGGCTGAACAATGGAGGTGGAGACGCTCCAGTATACCTGAAGGAGCTTCTCTACCCCCATCATTCAGCCCAGACACTGAGGTCCAGCTCCAAGGGCCTTCTGGCAGTTCCCTCATTGTGAGAAGTGAGGTTACAGGGAACCAGGAAGAGGGCCTTCTCGGTAGTGGCGCCTGCCCTGTGGAATGCCATCACATCAGATGTCAAGGAAATAAACAACTATCAGACTTTTAGAAGACATCTGAAGGAAGCCCTGTTTAGTGAAGTTTTTAATGTTTTATGCTTTATTGTGTTTTTAATATTCTGTTGGGAGCCACCCAGAGCAGGGTATAAAATTATTATTATTATTATTATTATTATTATTATTATTATTATTATTATTGAAAAATGAGGTTAAACAAAAACACAACCATGAATGATGCAGTCTTATAGCCACTTATCTGGGTGTTAGCCCCATTAACCACATTTCCTAGTCTACTCAAAAACTTATATAGGCTTGTACTGGAAAACTTTACTGCCATCTTTGAAGCAGTAACTGTAACGGGGGGGGGGGTCACATTCCCCTAGTTTTCAGGACACTGACAATGTATTCTCCAAATCTATTTCATCAAAAGTTAGGAAAGGGGGAAGGGAAGTGCCCTGTAAATCGACTGAGCATCTATATGCCCTCTGCCATTGCTTCTTGTGAGCAATGGGCATGGGCATTGTTTGGTCATTTCCCTTGCAGGGACCAAACTATATTTTGTGGTTGCCTGAGTGAAAGGAAGAATAATTCCTATGGCCTTTTAAACCCAAAGCAATATGGCTTCAGTCTGCTCAGAGGTTTGGAATGTTAGAAATCATCCCCCCAGGAGGTGGATTTCGTGTGCAGATGGCAAACTGATGGCAGGGTGGACAGGTTCAGCCCCATGGCTTTGCAATTTATGGATGGCTTGGTGACCCCGTGAGTAATGTGTATCAGCACTCATATAAGGATATTCTGCACTGGGTCCTTTTTTGAAGGATTCTCACAGGAATCAGGGTAGAAGCTGGTGCAGCTCCTCTTCTGATATTTCTCTGGTTTGTGTTCCACTTCCTTGGGTCCCGTCCCCCCCGCAAACACACCTGAAATTATTAAAGAGGTATAAAGGTAAAGGGACCCCTGACCATTAGGTACAGTTGCGGATGACTCTGGGGTTGTGGCACTCATCTCGCTTTATTGGCCGAGGGAGCTGGCGTACAGCTTCCGGGTCATGTGTCCAGCATGACTAAACCGCTTCTGGCAAACCAGAGCAGCGCACAGAAATGCTGTTTACCTTCCTGCTGGAGCGGTACCTATTTATCTACTTGCACTTTGATGTGCTTTCGAACTGCTAGGTTGGCAGGAGCAGGGACCGAGCAACAGGAGCTCACCCCGTCGCAGGGATTTGAACCACCGACCTTCTGATAGGCAAGCCCTAGGCTCTGTGGTTTAATCCACAGCGCCACCTGCGTCCCTTATTATACACAGTGCTATTTTTCGAGAAAAAGAGGTGCCAGAACTCACCATGAACCATGCACACTGCCTTGCCCCTGTGATTGAGGGGGCCTGGGGCTGTGCGACGTCAGCATGCCATGCTTGCATGCTCCACGGTGTGCACACATGATGTCAGCACACCCTGCAGCATGTGTGCATGGCATAAGCATGCCCCACAATGTGCTCGGGGCATTGCACATGCCCCGCAACGTGCTGACATCACTTGCACACACTTTGGGGCATGCTGACATGTCATTTGGATTCCCCATGGCTTGCGCACATGACATGAGCATGCCTCATGCCATGCGCACATGGCTGCTGTGGAACTTTGGGTGGGGGGCACAGCCCATTCATCAGTAATTGGGAGCCCTGCCACTCAGCTCTCCTGAAGTGGCATTGGTGCCCACCTGAGAGGTCCAGCTGGGGGGGAAGCCCTAAGTATGCATTTAGTGCAATGAGACTGGACAAACTTTTATTTTTCTACACTTGTGCCCAGCTCTTTTTGCAGAGCTTGCCTATGGTTCTCAGGTAGACCTCAGGCGATGCTCAAAACCAGACCCACTTAGCTTCAGACGTAGAACTCTTGTCACATGCCTTCAGACCAATCTTTGGGCTCTTTAAATTGTGTGTATTATGGCATTATGAATTAAATCGTTATAACAAAGGGGGGGGGAACCACTATGTAAAACCGCATAGAAAAGTTTTGTACTCTACAGTGCCATCAGGTGTTGAATGTTTATAACACATTCAAAATGTTTTTTGACTAATGTAGCTGAGTCCCCAGAATGCTACTTTACCTGGCATACCTGCAAACCAAGGAATTATAAAGAGAGATAAATTATAAAGGAATTTTGGAGAACATATTTCTTATAAGCAGTAGAACTCCATCACCCAATGGCTTTTATTCTGTCACTTAGTAGTCTCCATTGTGCTGTGCTTGTAGCTGCTCCTGTTCTAAGTGTGCTGCAAATTCAGTTGCCTATAAGCTGCATACCTCAATTGCACAACACCTGAGTGAATTGATGCCTGGTGAGGCAAGAGCAATCTTTGTGAATGAAAAGAGGACCTGGCCCCGTGGGCCTCAAATCCAGATACCTCTTGGTATCCTTTACTAGGGTGGAGCCTTTCTGATGTGAAGCCGCCAGTCTGACTATGGTGCCTTTACCCAACTGATCAGTTTTGGAGGAGCGAATAACTACTTCAGAGGTTGTTGTTGTTGCTGTTGTTTAGTCATTTAGTGGTGACTGACTCTTCGTGACCCCATGGACCAGAGCACGCCAGACACTCCTGTCTTCCATGCCTTCCGCAGTTTGGTCAAACCCATGCTGGTAGCTTCAAGCACACTCTCCAACCATCTCGTCCTCTGCCGTCCCCTTCTCCATGTGCCCTCCATCTTTCCCAACATCAGGGTCTTTTCCAGGGAGTCTTCTCTTCTCATGAGGTGGCCAAAGTACTGGAGCCTCAGCTTCAGGATCTGTCCTTCCAGTGAGCACTCAGGGCTGATTTCCTTAAGAATGGATAGGTTTGATCTTCTTGCAGTCCATGGGACTCTCAAGAGTCTCCTCCAGCACCATAATTCAAAAGCATCAATTCTTTAGCGATCAGCCTTCTTTATGGTCCAGCTCTCACTTCCATACATCACTACTGGTTCAGAGGTACTCAGGGTTATATCTCCAAGCAAGATGCCTATATAATTAAGATCTTGGAGCAGAGAGTAAAAGCAAGATGTCCATATAATTTACAGCTGAAATCAGCATTTTTGCAGCATTACTGCCACACACACCCTTTTTTAAAAAAAGGACATTTAGATGGTATAAACAAGAATGATTTCTGAACAGAAATAAGCCTGAACATGGGCAGAACATGGACTCCCAATACTGGAATCACACTAACAGATTGATCATTAGAGGTTGTAGGTCAAAGGATGAGCTGCCTTGATTAAATCATCTGTCATGTTGCCGTGGTCAACAGAGACAGATGTTTAATATATGCAAGAGGTACCTTGCAAGACTGCCGTTAATGTTTCAGCAGTAGTAGAGAGCATGCTCCGGATCAAGAATTGTTAACTTATGTAGATTTATAGCCAGCCTCGCCATTGAAGGCTTGGCAGAGGTAACAACAGATTAAAGACCTGTATAACATAAATTGGGCTTAAATTATTTAACAGACAAAGCACCACAATCCCCAACCCTCTGCTATCTCAGGGTCACATCATACACCAGCCTTTTTTGAGCAAGTTATTCTTAAAACATCTCCCTGAAAATGTAATGGGAATGAGACAAACACTGGAAGAAACTAACTTACAGGGACACTCAATACTACAGGTCAGGCATCAGGTGACACATACAAAGACCATAGAAACCTAGAATTGTTGAGTTGGAAAGGACCCCAAGGGTCATCTAGTCCAACCCCCTGCAATGCAGGAATCTCAGCTAAAGCATCCATGACAGATGGCCATCCAACCTCTGGTTGAAAACCGCCAGTCAGGAGAGTCCACCACCTCTTGTGTGAGTCTGTTTCACAGTTGAACAGCAATTACTGACGAAAAGGTCTTCCTGATGTTGAGTTGGAATCTCCTTTCTTATAAGTTGAAGCCATTACAGTGTTACCTCGGGTTAAGAACTTAATTCGTTCTGGAGTTCCGTTTTAAACCTGAAACTGTTTCTAACCTGAGGTACCACTTTAGCTAATGAGGCCTCCCACTGCCACAGAGCCGACGCTGCACGATTTCTGTTCTCATCCTGAAGTAAAGTTCATAACCCGAGGTACTATTTCTGGGTTAGCGGAGTCTGTAACCTGAAGTGTCTGTAACTGGAAGCGTCTGTAACCCGAGGTACCACTGTAGTTCAGGTCCTAGCCAAGGCTTCCTCAACCTTGGCCCTCCAGATGTTTTTGGCCTACAACTCCCATGATCCCTAGCTAGCAGAACCAGTGGTCAGGGATGATGGGAATTGTAGTCTCAAAACATCTGGAGGGCCGAGCTTAAGGAAGTCTACCCTGGAGACTGGGGAGCATATAACAAAGGTAAACAAACCAATCCTAACATTTCCTTAAAAGTATTTACTGTTGAGACTAGACAATACATTTACCATATGATCATCTCTCTCATATATACATATATATATATATATATATATATATATATATATATGCGCACTAAATTACAGGAAAGTGCTTTAGAAAAATAGGCACACCAGTCAAAACTATGTGCAAGAATGTGTTTATTCTGACATTAAAATGATGACATTTTTTCTGAGGATTTTCAAAAATATAGCAAATTGTGCAGAAATGCAATTGAATGTGGGGGGAAATAGGAAGCTGGAGCATCAAAACTGAGTGGTTTGCCCATCCCTACCTCCAACTATGAATAAATTGAAGCTAAGGTTCTTTTCATCCAGCAAAATCTTCTAGAATGACAAAATAATGTATTAAAGCCTGCCTCTTATTGCAGATCAACTGCAGATCGCTCACCAATGTGTTTCCTATCACGAGTGCTTTGCTGCTGGAGTCTTAGCTATGTTTAAATCTATTGCTCTGCATAGTGAATTGCTGGAATACCAGCCTTTCCATTGCCAAGCCAAAAATATTTCGGCAGCTGACAATAAGACTTCCCTTGTCTTCTAGGAAAGGAAAGCAGGATCAATAACTGATGCACTGTTGCCTTTTGAGGAATCCTGTTCCATGGCAGTGCAGATCTTGTGTGTGACCTTGGGCAATCCACTGAGTTGCTTTGCAGTTTTAAAGTCCTCCTCTGTAAACCTTTGAAAACAAGTTCTTAACATCACAGGGTAAAATGTTTTTGAGTACGGAAAGATGTTCAGATCCTATAGTAAAGTGAGCCATTAAGTAGCTGTCACAAAGCATCCATTACTGCAGAACAAATAGCAATGTTTACTCCAGTATTTTCCAAATTCAGTTAAGCTGCCGGAGATTTTAAAGATTCAAAAACCAAATTATTTTAATAGTCATGATTTCAACAGCATTTGTAGAGTACTCTACTGCCTTTGCAAAGTTCATAATTTCAAAGTAAGTAAGTATAAAGTAACTGTGCTTATCCCATGTCACAGTAGAAGGCTGTGGCAAAGGTGGCACATGAATTCAAGCCCAACAAAATATTAGCTGGAACTAGGACTATAACTGCACACCTTTAGAATAGTTCTGGAATGCCAGCATAGGCTTGATCTACACACAGGAAAAAATTAAGTGATAAATTAAATTGTTATAAACAAAAGGGGCAAAAAACTCTATGTAAAATTGCATAGACAAAGTTTTGTGCTCTATAGCGCCATCTGTGACATGTTTATAATGCAGTTATAATTATATAATTGACTGATTGTAGCTGAGTCCATCATCTAGATCAGGCATAGGCAAACTTGGCCCTCCAGATGTTCTGGGACTACAACTCCCATCATCCCTAGCTAACAGGACCAGTGGTCAGGGATGATAGGAGTTCTGGTCCCAAAACATCTGGAGGGCCGAGTTTGCCTATGCCTGGTCTAGATCCTGTCAGTTCTACCCATGAGGGTCACCTGCTTCTGCTGTCCTGGTCTGTTCCTTACCTGCAGGACTTGCACCAGAGATCAGCTGGGTCAGTCACTGGCCAAGGGTCTCGATGGCTCAGAAGGGGTCCCTCACCAGCCTGGCTGAGAAATTCATAGATCCATGCGCTATGGCACTGAATTGTGAGTAAATTAAAGTAGCAGTTGGCAGCTGTAGATGAAAAGTGTGCTTGGCTTCCATTCAAAAGCGGTATTGCCACTCACCCAACATAAAAATACAATGGGAGGGCAGTGAGGAGAAAAATTATAGTTGCCAACATGGCAGCAGTGGCAAAAGAAAATGGAAAGTATAGCCACATTTGTGTGTGTGTGTGTGTGTGTGTGGTGTGTGGTGTGTTGGAGGAGTGGTGATGTATTGACAACACTGTGTCGTACGCCACCTAAAATTAGTACCAGCCCATATATCTGCATCAGGCCTTCTGGGTTTTTCCTAGCCCATTCTAGCTCATCAAACTTGATCATCCCTTATCTGCCTGATTTTCCCATGGCTCTTTCCCTGGACTTTCCAAGTTCTGCCTTCATCCAATCAGATTCTGCTATGACTCTGCTTAATCTTGCTTTGGCCTGTCCTTGTCCAGTGTAGACCAGTGTTTTTTTTAAAAAAATAGTTAGCCATTCTAGCTAGCTAATGGCCTCTCTTTTCTTCTTGTAAATCTAGAAGTGTGAGATCCATTACTCGGAACAATTTCCTGCTTCTCGCGTTTAATTTCTGACCCTGTGTCATGGGCAAGTTTATTTTTGCTGTGTGATAATTTAGAATTTCCTTGTCTAAAACAAATAAAGGGCCTTTTGTGTTTGTGCTTTGAAGGAGTAGCTAATGTAATCTGTCAAAGCCTTCCTTTGAGGTCGACTGAGATTGGAACGCTAATATCCTTTCCGTTTTTGGCAAATGCCTTCACATGCTTTTAGATATATTTCTTTTAAATAGCTGATCAGATTGTGCAATGCCACTATGGCCCCAGATACTACAGTTCCATTTGCTGTGTGTGGCTTTTGTTAAGGGTCTGGCATTGATTTCTTCTCTTAGGGTTCCAGAATGTCATAGCAAAATGCACCCCCGTGTTCCGATTTGCAAAAAAGAAAACAAGCACACACACACACACACCAACTCTGATAAAAATTAAGGGCCCCATTATCGCTTTTGTGTATTCATGAAGACCTCACTCCTGTTTCAGGCAGGCAGGTGATACCAAACCAATTAAATCCTAGTATGCCAGACACTTGGGTGGCGATGGGCAAAAAAGAAGAGAGAAAATGCAACACAAAAAAAAGAAAGTCTAAAAGAGGGGACCTACCAGGTATGAGCCACTGTGGCTCATCAGGCCTGACACTCCGCCAAGTCTGTGCCATATGCATATGGCATATACAGCAGTACCTCGGGTTACATACGCTTCAGGTTACATACACTTCAGGTTACAGATTCCACTAACCCAGAAATAGTGCTTCAGGTTAAGAACTTTGCTTCAGGATAAGAACAAAATCGTGCTCTGGCAGCGCGGCGGCAGCAGGAGGCCCCATTAGCTAAAGTGGTGCTTCAGGTTAAGAACAGTTTCAGGTTAAGAACGGACCTCCAGAACAAATTAAGTACTTAACCCAAGGTACCACTGTAGATACAAATTTAGAAATAATTGCTGTAATTTAAATAGAAATAGAAGACATCATACTGATAGGGAACAAAAATGCGACTAGGTGTTCTGTGCTGCCTGCTCGTTTTACTGTCCAGTGCTAACTGTTGACCAAAGCCCCAAGTGTGCCTTTTTATGGGTCTTTGCCTTTAAACAGTACTTGATCAGATAGCCCTTCAAATCGATGGCACCTTAAAACAGAGGAATGTCCTCTGACAGCTGCAGAGAAACATCCTCTGTGAAGTAGGACACACGGTCATCCTACTTGACACCGAGACAACAATTGTCAGGAGCAAGCTACCAGTAAAACACATTGTGCAAGTTGGAGTTGACTCTTTTTAGCAAAAACACAATCTGCACAGACTTGGCGGAGCGTCAGGCCTGATGAGCCACAGCAGCTCATACCTGGTAGGTATGGTTCAGTTATTGAGACTGAAAGTCCTCACAGCCATCTCCTCTCCTGGGTTTTCCCCAAGCAATCAGAGACTGAGCCTGTGTGAAGTTAACCGCTCTTTTCATGCCTCTTCTGGTTCTGGGAGGGAAGCTTGTGCCACTTCACGAGCCTGACTCATCTCTGCCTCTTGGCCTCTCTCCTCCCCTGTTTCAGCTTCTGTTTCTAACTGTGGACTTCTTTCTGCCACAGACTCCCAGCTCACCAAGCCCTATTACCTCTTCAGCTTCTGACTCTTCCTCCTCCCAGTCTTTTCCCTCTGACCCCTCATTGTTGTCCCACCACCAGTCCCCAGGCTCTGACCCTTCTTCCATTGGGGCTTCCCAAGCTAGTTCCTTCCACCTTTTCTCTGTATGGGGCATTTTCAGGGAGAAGCAGCGGACAGGGTGAGGTGTTTAATACCTTTTCCAATAGCTTGTGCCCTCCATTTGGGGTTGTGAACTGGTGGACCTCCAGATATTGCTGGACTACAATTCCCATCCTTGACCATTTGACCATTTTGGCTGGGGTTGACAGAAGTCCAACTTATTCTGGAGGGTCAGGGGTTCTCTGATTGCAAAAGGATGACATTGCTCTTTTTTTAGAGACTTCCGGGTTAGCGCCATCGACTAATGGCAGATTCCCTCCGAGCACCGGAGGGAATTGGCTCCGTAGGACTGGGTCTTGCCGCTGCGGCGATGCGGGGACCCTTAAAAATCACAGGCGCAGAAGCCTGTGAGTGTGGTGACTCGGCGGGCACTATTTGCGCCCCCCCCAATCTGCGAAGGAGCCTTTTTAAAGGCTCCGGAACGGGGACGGGGTGTGGCGCGGTGCTGAGAGTAGACTGCTTCTTCTGCGGAGTGAAGCCGCAAGCCATTATCGGAGAGCGCTGACTTTTTTCTTGAACAATTGGACTCTAAAGCAACAACCCGTGAGTAGTACGGAAATTGGAATTTTAAAGGAAATTTTGATGAATTAGGAACGAGCGGGGAAGGGTTAAAAAGGAAGTCCACCCCCCCCCCTTTGTAAATAATTTAAAGCAAAGGACCTGCTAACTAACGTCGAGAGAACCCTTTCTTTCTTTGATGTAAAAGATTTTAACTTCACGGCTTGATATTACAAGAAATCTTACTGGAGGATAAGGAACTAATTTTGGGAGCTGAAGTGTCACCCCCCCCCCTGGACCCGGGAGAGTTCCGTGAGAGAGCCTGTTGATGAAGTACTGAAGAGTTTGACAGCTGTCAAGTTAGCTGTCAAGAAGGAAAAAGAGAACTTTGTTTCTGTTGTTTCTGCTGGTTATATTTGTTACAATTTGTTGAAAATAAGGAAGGGCTGATACAAACTAACTTGATTTTTGGATTTGAGCTGAAAGGAGCATTAAGGAACCAAAATCCCCCTAGAGGGGGTTAAGGGACATTACAAGAATGGCTGGAGGAGGGAAAATCCAGGTTGAATTGGACAGAGCAATTGTTCTCTTGGGAAAGTTACAAGGCCAAATTGATGTTTTGGCTATGAACGTCACAACTCTGGACTTAACAGTAAATAACATGGTTGACTCTGATAAGGATTTGAAACAGGAAACCTATTCAATTGGACAAATAGAGAAACCTGAGAGCTTTGAAAATATGGAGAAGGAAACATATGTTGCCCCTGAAGAAAAGGAAGGAGGAGCTGCAATTTTGCAGATGTTAAAGGAGAGCTGCAATTTGAGGCCTGACATGATGGCAACAAAGCAAAATAAAAATTTGATGTGGAAAGTCTGGCCAGAATTGGAGAGTGGAAAATGGAGAGATCTCCTTATGTAGAGATCTGAAGACCGAAGGATTATAAATTTGATTAAGGTGGAAGCTGGAGCTTTGGGGACATTTGGACTTGAAAGGAGCATGAAACAAGATTTGGAATACCCCATAGGCTTCATTTTTAAGCATGGAGGTCTGGCTGGAAGAAACATGGATCCTGTTGGGCCGGAGCATCTCCGAGATCTGGGGTTTAACATTAAGGACTATCAAAAAGACCGGCAGAGAGGAACTGAGAGAGATTTAAGAGCCTTGGATGTGAGATCTCCAGGCTAATACTATATTGAGACTGATGGACACTTGTTGGGGACTGAAACCGGGAAGGGGGTGGGTGGAGTTTGGGAATCCAAAGGGTATACAATTATAATTTGTTCTGTTTTCATATTGTTTTGCTATTGGTATGAAAATTGGGAAAGTCGTGGAAGGGAAGTTTGGTCGACATTAGGAAAAATGTTTAAGAATGAGTACTGATGTATAAGTATTGATGTTTAAGTTTGGATAAGTTAAAACTGGTCTCTAAAACGGTCTAAACTAAATGAAGATAAGGTTTGCAAAAATAAATTAAGGAAATGGAAGAAAGAGAAAAAGTAAAACAATAATATGTTAAAATAAATTATTAAGTAAAGTTGAGAAATAAGTAATAAGGATTTGCTGAGCTAATAATTTAAATTGGAATACAAGAAGGGGAGGTGTGAGGAGGTCTGAGAAACAAGTTAAAGGAAAATAAGCAACTGAAATTTTATGTGTTTTTAATTGTTTTTAAGTTTTGTATTTTTGTATTTTTGTCATTTCTTTTTGTCTATTTTTGTTTTTGTTTTGTTACTGAAAATCCTAATAAATATTCATTAAAAAAAAAAAAAACATTGCTCTTTTTTAAAAAAACATTTCTGGTCTTGCCAAATCTTGTTAGGAGAGCTTTCCCAGCGCAAATTGATTTTTGCTTGAAAGCTCATGCTGCAGCTCCTGGTGGCATTATAATAGTCAGTGTTCTGCAATCAAAATCAAATCAGAGCACATTTAAAGAATTTGGTGTAAGCTCTTAAGAACCATTGTAAGTCTGGGCTTTGCATGCTTGGTATTCTTTGGGTACAATACTCTAGTAATCAGGTAATTTCTCCCTTCAGGGAAAAATGAGCACATGTACTTAGTCAGAGTGGGTGGTTATTTCAAGAGGCAATTCTGGCCACATTAAAAACCATTTCTGCAGTTAAAAGCTATAGAAGAATTTCAGAGCAGCTTGCATAACAGAGTGTACAAGGTAGTAATTCTCCCTTCTTCTCTGTAAATTTGTGTCTTCACTCCATGTCAATTTAGTTAGATATTAGATCAGTTGATCAGACGAAAACTCTAATGGGTTTTAAAGATGGAGAATGCCACAACACATTTTACCATGTGGGTATCTATTGCTGAAAATGTAACTCAGGGCTAAGGAACTTTATACCCTCCAGAAGTTGTTTGACTCTCTCTTGTACGAGTGTTTTACATGTGTGGAAACAGAATGCTGGAATATGGATGTGATTTGCCGACACTGTAAGAGAAGAGGGGAAGGAGTGATCATAAACACACGGCTCTTTCACATAAAGCTAAACCATAGTTTAGTGTTAACGTACAAATACAGCCATGATGTATGTTTGTATAGACTTGGCAAAACAACTTGGTTATTGGTAGCTAACATAGGGACCTCCAGATGTTGCTGGAACACAACTCCCATCATCCTCGACCATTGGTTTTGCTGCCTGGGGCTGATGGGACCACCTAGGTTGGATTACTGCAATGTGTTATTCATAGGGCTGCCTCTGAAGACAGTTCGGAAGCTTTAGCTGGTGCATAATTTGGGGCCAGGTTGCTCAACTGGGAAAAGACAGTATGACTATATCACACCGATCCTGGCCTGACTGCCAGTTCATTTCCAGACCCAATTCAAAGTGTTGGTTTTGACCTATAAAGCTTTCAATGGGGTGAAGGAAGGAGCCGTGACACCTGGGGCAGGTGTCATGACGTAGAGCATATATGCAGCGTCGCTACGTACAACGCATGCGCCACACGTAGTGACGCTGCACATGCGCTGTATAGCGGTTTGCCGCCAGCGCCACTCCAGCACTGTCTGGACAGTGCTGGGATCCCTCCATTGCCGCTGCAGCTTCAAACGGAGGATCCTCCAAACGCAGCAGCGGCACAATGGCTGCTTGCGCAGCCACGAGCCTCCGCAGGGTGACTTCTTGTCACCCCCGCAGGCATGGAACCCCAGGGAGTACCCATGCCCCCCGATTGCGACACCACTGTTCAGGACCGCAATACATCAAGGACTGACTCTCCCCATATATAAACTGTCCTGGACTCTGCGTTCATCATCTGAGGCCCTTCTCCATGTTATTCCTCTATGTGAGGTCTGGAGGCTGGCAACACAAGAACGGGCCTTTTCTGTAGTGTTTGCCCATTTGTGGAATGCTCTGGCACCTTCATTATATATGCAGGGCCGTCTTAACCATAGGCGCCAGGGTTATGGGGCACCCAGGCGCCAGGTTCTCAGAGCCGCCACGCCTAGAGTCCGGGGCCCGAGAGTTGGAGTCCAGGGAAAAGCCCGCCCATCGGTCGGAGCGCCACAGTGGGCTCTTCTGCTGCAGGTGGCTCTGCGCTGCAAGTTCGAGGGTGAGTGAGCCAGCGAGGCTCTGATGCTGCTGGCCGGCTCTGCCCTCCTGTGTGCCTGGGATTGGTGTAGGGCCATGGAGAGGCTCGCCCAGCACACACTGCTTACACCACGAGGCACCCGGCTTCGCTCAATCACCAATGCCAACGTCTCGGGCTGGTTTCTTGCGCTGGGCTCTTTAAGTTTCCTGTTTTCTTTTCCTGAGCAGAGATGAGCGTGGTGTCAGCTCCCTAAAAATAGGTTGACAACTCTGGGCACCCTGGCACCGCATATGCTTAAGACAGCCCTGTATATATGTTTAAGCACCAGGCGAAAACATTCCTCTTCAACCAGGCCTTTGGCTGATTAATATCCAACAGCCTTTTAAATGTATATCTGGGAAGGGATCATTATTGTTTTGTTATTTTGGTTTAATTATTTACTTGTTTTTTATCTAGTATTTTATTCTGTGAACTGCCCTCTTTATGGTAATAAATAAATAAATAAATAAATAAATAAATAAATAAATAAATAAATGTAGATAGGTAAAGGTAAAGGACCCCTGCACGGTGAAGTCCAAAGGTGACTATGGGGTTGCACACTCATCTTGCTTTCAGCTTGAAGGAGCCGGTGTTTGTTCACAGACAGCTTTCCGGGTCATGTGGCCAGCATGACTAAACCACTTCTGGTGCAACAGAACACTGTGACGGAAACCAGAGCGCACTGAAACACCGTTTACCTTCCCGCAGCAGCGATACCTGCTTATGTACTCGCACTGGTGTGCTTTCGAACTGCTATGTTGGCGGGAGCTGGGACAGAGTAACGGGAGCTCACCCCGTCATGGGGATTCAAACCGCAACCCTTCCAATTGGCAAGCCCAAGAGGTTCAGTGCTTTAGACTACAGCGCCACCCGCATCCCTTAAATAACTAGCGTCCAGCAATATTTGGATGACACCACAAAAGCTATCCGTATATTACATGTTAGAGACCCTATATGGATTACAACCAGACAGATACAAACAGGTGTCCGTATGCAAGGTGGAGCTATAGAGTCATAAAATACCTGCGTCATGCAGATCAGGTGTGTCTTAGCAAATTTGCTTCTCTTTTCCTCCTTGAGTAAGCTGACCCATTTCATCTCGAGGGCTTTTTTTGAAACCTCTGGTGTAGGAAACCGGACACTTTAAAGGTTTCTATGAGCTGTGAAACTTCTGGAATCCAAATTCTTTACTCTGGCCGACATCCTAGAAGGCTGTCTGTGCTTGGGCTTGACATTCTTGAAGTGTCAGGGCCCAAATAGCTTTATTCATTGGTCGCAGGAGATCCCAGCAGTCCACTTGGAATTGCATTGCCTCATAGTGGGTAGCGGTGACTTCCACTCTGTCTGGTGTTTTGACTTCTGGAGCCGAATGGCACAGCTGTATAGCAGCTGTCTTTCATTTATGTTTGAGAACAAGGCCCTATTGTCCGTCTCAAATATAATTTACCCCCCTCCCTTTCTCCCACGCTCCTCATTCATTCTTATCCACCCTGCTTTCCTATACATTTTTGGCCGCGTACGGGAAAAGTAGCAACAGAGAGAGACGTTCGCACTACGAAGCCTGACATTCACATATTGTCAACATCTATCAGGAAGAAACTGCAGTCATGTCTGCATTTCTTTTGGCACAAGCCAGAAATACAATAAATTGGCTCAGAAACTGACATAATTGAGAGTGGAGTCCTTTCCGTATGTTTTCTGTACATAGAATGCATATGTGATGGGGGGTGTGGTGGCAGGATCTGCCCCACACCCAGTTACTTATAATCAATGTGGAAGCAAATACATGTACACTTGGATGCATGTATTATTGCATCAGGCACTGAAGTGCGCATGATCAGGGTTTGAAACTGTGCTCGGCCTGTGTGCATACAGCAAGACAGTGTGTTGACTGTGGTGAGGCCAAGCTATCAGGGATATGACTGAGGGGCCTGGGACCAGCAAGCATGGTCCCAATCTACCCATCACATGAGGGCTATCAGGTGAGAGGGATCAAGTACCCAAATAGAGCTATTGTGCTATATTGTG
Source organism: Podarcis erhardii (assembly GCF_964252035.2). NCBI lineage: Eukaryota > Metazoa > Chordata > Lepidosauria > Squamata > Lacertidae > Podarcis > Podarcis erhardii. The sequence goes on along the minus strand of NC_138515.1, from coordinate 22,362,590 downwards.
AATGAAGTTCCTACTGCCTCGCAGTGGCAGAGCTAGCTGCTCGGGCACCCAGAGAGGCATACATGCCGGGCATCCAGAGGGTGGGGTGACCTGCCCGGGGGGTCAATTGGCGCAGTGATCGGCATCCAGGGGGGCAAACGGCGCAGCGATCAGCGACCAGGGGGGCAGTGCGGCGATCTGCCCAGGGGGGATTTTGTCAACCCCCTCAAGGATGACACCCGGGGTGGGCCGCCCCCACTGCCCCCCTTCCTACGCCCCTGCCACCTCGCATCCTTGCCTTCAGCCATCAACTCACTAACTTACTTTAGGCAAGCCAATATCTCTCAGCGTCATATCTGCAATACACAGATGATAGCATAGGGCTTTTGTGTACGTTGCTGAGATACTCTGATGGCTAGCTGAGACAAATACTAAACAAGGCTTTGCAATGCATGTGTTGATCAGAAAGGAGGCCCATTGAGTTCAGTGGAATTTACTTCCAGGAAAGTGAATTCAGCAGGCGTGGACTTGGTCTTTCAAATTTCAGCAGCACCCTGTGCAAGGCCAAAATGAATACAGTCGTACCTTGGTTTTTGAACAGCTGAGTTCCCGAACGTTTTGGCTCCCGAACACCGCAAACCCGGAAGTGACTGTTCCAGTTTGAGAACTACTTTTGGAAGCCGAACATCCGACAGGGCTTCCACAGCTTCCAATTGGCTGCAGGAGCTTCCTGCAGCCAATCAGAAGCCGCGCTTTGGTTTTCGAACGTTTTGGAAGTCGAACTGACTTCTGGAGCGGATTCCGTTAGACTTTAAAGGTACGGCTGTAACTTTGCTTTGTTTTTATAAGGTATTAAAAATTATCCCTAATTAATGCTTTTTCTCAATATACTCTTCTGGGGTTATGTGTTTGTGTGTGTTTTAAAATAATCTTGAATGGCCCTTGACCCTTGCAGTGTGCCTTGCTGCTATGAGTCTTCACCTCCAAACTGTTGAAATCTGGTCCACTTCACACCTTCATGTTCAGAAAGCCACTGGGCTGTGTTCACAAGCAGGATCTATCTTCTGCTGCCTCTGGTTGTCATAGGCACATAATAAATACTATCTTGCTTGCTTCCCCCTCCTCTCCATTTCTTTTTCCTTTTATTTTATCCTTACCTCACTGAAAGATGAGCCAACAGTATAAATCCAAGAGTAACAAACCACAAGGCTCTTTTAAAGGTAAAGGGACCTCTGACCATTAGGTCCAGTTGTGACCGACTCTGGGGTTGCGGTGCTCTTCTCGCTTTATTGGCCAAGGGAGCCGTCGTACAGCTTCCGGGTCATGTGGCCAGCAGGACTAAGCCGCCTCTGGCGAACCAGAGCAGCGCATGGAAACGCCGTTTACCTTCCTGCTGGAGCGGTACCTATTTATCTACTTGCACTTTGACGTGCTTTCAAACTGCTAGGTTGGCAGGAGTTGGGACAGAGCAACAGGAGCTCACCCCATTATGGGGATTCGAACTGCCGACCTTCTGATTGGCAAGTCCTAGGCTCTGTGGTTTAACCTTAATTTGTGGATTTTCTTTTAAAAATGCAGGTGGTTGGTCACCAGAGCAATATACCTCAGAAGTCCTCAATTCGGGAGTAGCCGATGTGATGATCTCCAGGTGTTATTGAACTTTAACTCCCATCTGCCCCAGCTAGCATGGTCAGTGATCATGGATGGGGATGACTGAAAAAAATGCAAATTCTTACAGTGGCACACACACTCCCATACAAAAAAATGTATCATATACATTAAAATGCATATCTTATGGTAAAATATATTTAGAAATGCATACATGGATATAAAGAATGCATTTAAACATATGTTTGTGATAAAGCAGACACTAAATATTTAAATACAGTCGTACCTTGGATCGCGAACGCCTTGGCTCCTGAACAAATCGGCTCCTGAATGATTGAAACCCAGAAGTGAGTGTTCTGGTTTTGGAATGATTTTCGGAAGCTGAATGTCTGGTGCAGCTTCCGCAGCTTCCGATTGGCTGCAGGGTGCTCCTACAGCCAATCGGAAGCCGCACTTTGGTTTTTGAACAGTTCCAGAAGTCAAATGGACTCCCGGAACACATTCTGTTCGAGAACCAAGGTACAACTGTGCCTATCTCATTTTGTGCAGGTTTTTGTTTGTTTTTTGTTTTAAATCACAGATTGATGCAGAACTATGAAAGATTAAAGAGCAGACATGCTCAAAGTATTTCCCATGTCTTTTTTATTGCCTCTCAAACATATTTAATTGCAGGTGGGATAGCTGGGGTGGGGCGCATGCAGAGATACAACAGGAGATCCTCCAAGTTGCTGAGCAGCGTGATTTTTACTGCAGATAAAGTGTTTTATTATTTCTAAGCATGCAGCGATTTATCAGAGATCTCTTTATTATCTAGTTCTAGATTGTAGGTTCCTCAGGGCAGCCACCTGTTGCTTTTCTTTATGGTACTCTGTAAAGCACCTTTTAGAATAGGACATAAGAACAATGACAAATCCTCCAAGTGTCCCCTTTTTCCAGGGACACTCCTGGATTTACAGAAGCTGTCCCGGTTTCTGAATTGATCCTGGAATGTTCCGCTTTTCCTTAGGACGTCCCTATTTTCATCAGAGAAATGTTGGAGGGAATGGAGTTATGCAACCCCTGAGCCAAGGAGATAAGTAACCAACTATACATCCTTCAGAAGACATCGGAAGGCAGCCCTGGATAGGGAAGCTTTCTAGTGTTTAACATTTTATTATGTTTTTATATATGTTGGAAGCTGTCCAGAGTGGCTGAAGCAACACAGTCAGATGGGTGGGGAGTAATAATAGTAATAATAATTTATTTCTTTATAGCCCGCCCATCTGGCTGGGTTTCCTCAGCCACTTTGGGTGGCTCCCAACAGAATATTAAAAACACAATAAAACATCAAACATTAAAAACTTCCCTAAACAGGGCTCCCTTCAGATGCCTTCTAAAAGTCAGGTAGTTGTTTATTTCCTTGACATCTGATGGGAGGGCGTTCCACAGGGCAGGCGCCACTGTCTGGTTCCCTGTAACCTCACTTCTCACAGTGAGGGAACCGCCTGAAGGCCATCGGAGCTGGACCTCACTGTCCAGGCAGAACAACGGCGGTGGAGACACTCCTTCAGGTATACAAGGCCGAGGCTGTTTAGGGCTTTAAAGGTCAGCACCAACACTTTGAATTGTGCTTGCATTATGGACGTCCCTATTTTCATCAGAGAAATGTTGGAGGATATGCAATAATAAGTAAATAATAAGTATTGACGTTGGAGGATATGCAATAATAAGTAAATAATAAGTATTGACGTGAGAGATGGTTTTCTACTCTCTTTGCTGGGTGGCAAATAAGATAGCAGAATCCCTGCATGTGTGGATGGAGATAGGTGTCTACCTGGCCACACACCCCTTTTGCCACATCCACCATTGGTGTGTAAGCTCTGGAAAGTTTCCCCTGAGGGAACATGATCCTCAGGCTAAGGAAGATTCCCCACACCTGACACAGCATGTCACTGGCTAGACATGGCAACAATCCATAACTGTGCTGGTGCTCACAATGTCTCCCTTTACATATGGTGTGTGAGTGAATCACTGTGGTAATGCTTGTAATAGCTGAGAGTCAAGAAAAATGGGTCACCGAAAGGCTCATTTATTTTTACTACATTCATTTCCACAACACTTTTCGACTTAAGCAGATGTGTCAAGAGTTACTTCAAGGAAATGCAGCAGCGCTTCTGAGGTGGCAGTTGTTTACTGTTCAAGCTGCATGATGATGACACTTCTTTTTTTTCAGGTAACGACAGAGCCATCAGATTTTTAATTGGAATTGTATGGGAGAAGAGGTTTTCTTTTCTTTTAAAGAAAGAATTCGCTGCTAACCGGTTCTCTGTGTCCCCACCCCCGCCCCTTGAAAATGTGACAAGATGAAAATCTATTCAGTGGCTTTAAGCCATGTAAGCTTTAGTCACAGAGAACAAAGAGGCGTGTAATGCCTTTTTTATGTGGCACACTGGAATGTGACGCTGTAAACCCCCACAGGGGCTTTATTATCAACTGCTTCCAGCCTAAGCACTGCAGAAGCGTCAGGTGGGGAAGGATGTAAGTTGGAGCCACAGTTTCCAAGGTGGAGTGGAAGCCCTGATGGGGCAGATGTAGGAACTGCTCTTTCCCAGTGAGTTCTGGGAATCCCAAAGTGGATGTAGTCTAGGGTGTGTCCTCCAATGTGCCTTAAAAGCCATGGAGTTTCCACTCCATCAGCACCCTGGATATTTCAGATCACATGAGGAGAGGAAAACTAGTGTGGCTTGTGAGTTGTGACCTTTGCAAATTTCTTGAGGCCTCTCTTCCTATCCTATGACACCTCTGGTGTACTGCACCACCAGCAGAGAAGCTCACACCTGTCAATTTCAGTTTCTCTCAGTTTCTCATTTCTCTAATCTTAGTTCAGTTCTGCACAGTTCGGTTCTCAGGAGATCTTAAAGTTCAATTCCCCGCAGTTCTATTTCAGTTCCTGAATTTTTGTAAGTCTTCATGAAAATTCACCGCAGATTTCCTACAAATTTCTCCAAATAAATAATTTTGCATTTTCAGTTTTGCCGAACATACACATTTTTCAAGCAAATTTTCCCTAATGCATATTTTTGTTTTGAATAGTGGATGGATTTTATTTTTTTCCACACACTTCACCTTGTATATTCATACTTCTGCACAATACTTGGCTGGAGAACGGCATTACAAAATAAGGAGAAGTGCCAGCTTTGATGGATGGCAGTGTTTTTGTTTGTGTATTGTTTCAGGAAGTGTAGACTAGATAGATTCCCCTTCAAATGAAAAGGGAATCCCTCATGCCCTCTCTGCCTGGCATGCTGGTGGCCTTATAACAAATAAGGTGAGGTCTGGTGCACCCTGCCGGGCAATACCAGCATGCAGGAGGCCTGAAGGAATGTCTAGAGTAGCCAGGAGGACAGAACTACCACCACCAGCTCACTTTTCTGCTACAAAACTTCTTCGGCCAAAACAGAGGCTTCACAACACCTGCGAAGAGGTATGGGCCTCTTGTGCACGCTCAAAGCAGATTGAGGAATCTCTTCTGTGTACCACATTCTGCATTCGGATTTTGGCATGGTGGGATGGATTCATTTCCTGTTTGACCAAAACTTTTTGGAAGGTAGCCTAGCAAGTTCTTTCAGTTTACCGGATAAGCCCATTTGTGAGGATGGGGTGAGAGTCAGGGCAAGTACATGGCGTGGGTTGATACCTGTCCTGTATAATACAAGACTGTCCCGTTTTTCAATGTAAAATGTCCTGTATTTATATGGTTTTGTCCTGTATTTCAGGTCTTCTCTCTCTCTCTCTCTCTCTCTCTCTGCCAAGTTAGGGATCCTCTCCAAATGCAGGTATTTGACAGGGTGTGTGATAGGTCATGTATTTGATCTCCGGGTAGCCATGCACAGACAGATTTACAAATTCACGTGTATGTGACAAATTCCAGAGGGGCCATCCTGTTAGGCTGCAATAGATTGTAATGTATTGCTTGGAAGTCACTTCAGCACTGGGGGGGGGGATCGCCCTCCAAATGCCATGACCTGCCCTGTCCTGTATTTTGCCAGAACAAAGGTGGCAACCCTAGTTACTACAGTCAATTCTTCTATGCTGAACAGGTCTGTTACTGTGCCACACGAGAGTGGCTTAACAATCCATCGCTTATCACAGGGAATTCTGGGAATTATAGCTCTGTGAGGGGAATAGGGGTCTCCTAACAACTCTTAGTACCCTTGACAAAGCCCAGCTTGCAGAATTCTTTGGGGGAAGCCACAACTAAGTTTGCATTGGAGATAAATTGAGTTTTTAAGGAAGAGTTGTTGAGGAGTGGACCTGCGAGTACCATTGTTAAGGGTAGGTGATCGCTTTCAATATTGTGGCCCACTTCAAACTCGATAACAAACTTGTGTGCAAATTGAGAGATTGCAATGACACTGCCACCAAACTTTGTAAAATGGGTATATTCCCGGGGCCGATCTCCCTCAGTACAGTGGTACCTCAGGTTACATACACTTCAGGTTACATATGACTCCGCTAACCCAGAAATAGTGCTTCAGGTTAGGAACTTTGCTTCAGGATGAGAACAGAAATCGTGCTACGGCGGCATGGCAGCAGCAGGAGGCCCCATTAGCTAAAGTGGTGCTTCAGGTTAAGAACAGTTTCAGGTTAAGTACGAACCTCCGGAACGAATTAAGTACTTAGCCCAAGGTACCACTGTATTACCGTTTAATATTAACAGGTCCCTCCGCCTTATACCCTGGGCTAAAGCCCAGGCGGTATCATGGTACAGTTATACCTCAGGATGAATATGCTTCAGCTTAAATATTTTTGGGTTGCCCTCCGTGGCGACCCATAAGTAACGGAGCGTGTTACTTCCAGGTTTCACCACTTGTGCATGCACAGACACGTCTTACGTTCGCTTCAGGATACGAACGGGGCTCCAGAACGGATCCCGTTCACATCCAGAGGTACCACTGTACTTTAAACATGGTGTGAATGTGGCCTGTGACAAAAGCTTGTAGGCAAACATGAAAAGGGACTGGGGAAGGGGAAGAAAGTTAAGTAGCATCTGCATTACCCAATCTTGTACTTTGGCGTCATTTCTGTTTGTTTGCCTCCTCTTGCTGCTCACTCAATCCCTGCCACTTGGGGAATTCTCTCATTAATGTGGTAATATCACAACAGAATGAGGACATATCGCTCTCACTCTGAACTGGCTTTGTGATGAAGCTACGTTGCCAGATATTTTGTGGCAGCATCACAAAGCCAATTCAGCAAGCTTTCTGCCCTCACTCATTTGCTGCTGTGCTGGGTTTCGCCATCAGTTTTGTACTCATCCATACCTTGGGAGTCTTTCAGGCATGTAGTTATGCCCCTCTTGTTGATGGTTGCCCGGCTTTGGCTACAAAGCTATTGGCACGCTGGGACTGAGTTCAACCTTAGAAGGAGGGATAAGTGTCCCAGCAGCTCAAAATCTGTTCCCAGTTTACTCAAACGGTCCATAAGACTTAGTTGAATGGATGGAATATAAATATATTAGTATCAGTGGGATTACTATGCCATATATATAGTTTCCCAAAGCATAGCAGAATCTTCCTTTTGTAAGTGTTAAATGAGCCCAGCCAGTCAAGCCCACTCAACACTAAAATTGCTCTATCATATATATCCATCAGAAAAGATTCACAACTTCCCTTTGATAGAACTGTAGAGTTTTAAAGAACCACAAGTGTCATCTTAGTCCAGTCCTCTGCAATGCAGAAATCTTTTGCCCAATGTGGGGCTCGAACCCAGATTAAGAGTCTCATGCTGTCACATAAGTACAATTAAAAAAAAAACACAACTATCCTAAGATACATGTGTCCTTCATCTCTTTCTGTTCTCTAGTCTTAGGTCTCCTGTGTGCCTGTAATTTCTTATGACATGGTCTGGAAAGTCTCTAGGGATAATGTGGCAATGTGACATAAACAGAAAGGCTAGGGGGAGGCAGAAATCCAAAATGCCATCTAAGTTTCTAAGGTGATGCTGGTGCATTTAGGAACACAGGAAGCTGCCTTTATACGGAGTCCATCTAGTTCAGTAATGGCAGCAACACTCCAGTTTTCCAGGACGAGGTCTCCCTTAGGCCTAGATGAAGAAGCTGGAGATTGAACGTGGGGCAATTTATATCCAGAGCATGTTGTCATTCTCTGCCTGCCTCCCCCCAAAAAGTATCTGCACAGAACAAGTGTATAAACACCCAGTACTGATTCCTGAACATTTTATTTCTGGTAAAAAGCATTCCAGCCTTCAACATAAACCTTCCCAAGCATTCTGCAGCTGCTGGAACCATTTCTTAAACAAACCTTTGTGACTGTCTTCTCTTTTGGCAGCTTGGGTGTTACTACTAGTCTGTGTAGGTGTTACTACTAGTCTGCAAGGCTGCTACTACAAGTCCGCCTACTTTTCTTCTGTGATACACTGAGACTCAAGAAACTGCACCTGCACAAGGGTTTCCCTGCTTTCCTTCCTTCCCGGCCATTTGTTTCTCTGTGTCTCAAATGCAATAGCTGCTATCCATTAAAACACAAGGAGCTGCAGCTTCATCCAGTTAAAATTGTTGTAGCGTAAATTAAGCAGAATGTTGTTTAAAATGCTGTTGGCGGTACTGGTGACCCCCTGTGATATATATTCATGGAATGCCCTCCCAGCAGATGTCAGACAGATAAACAGCTATGTGAGTTTTAAAAGATACCTGAAGGCAGCGCTGTTCAAGGAAGGTTTTAGTGCTTGATGTTGTACAGTGGTACCTCAGGTTACATACACTTCAGGTTACATATGCTTCAGGTTACAGACTCCACTAACCCAGAAATAGTACCTCGGATTAAGAACTTTGCTTCAGGATGAGAACAGAAATCACGTGGCAGCAGCAGGAGGCCCCATTAGCTAAAGTGGTGCTTCAGGTTAAGAACAGTTTCAGGTTAAGAACGGACCTCCAGAACGAATTAAGTACTTAACCCGAGGTACCACTGTACTGTGTTTTTCATTGGAAGCCGCCCAGAGTGGCTGGGGCAACCCAGTTAGATGGGTGGCATATAAATAATAAACTACTATTACTATTCTGTTTTAATAATAGTTACTGTTTTGTACTATTTGTTAGTTAATGGTTGTGAAAGCCTTTTTTCTGAAAAAAGAACACACACCAGCAATTCAGTAGGGGCATAATCCGGCCAAAGTTGTGCACATTTAGGCAGCAATACTATATACATTTACATTCATGGAATTTGATTCAGATTTTAATGAGAACCTTTCTGAAACAACACACGAACTGAAAATTCGTACTTCTCCAAATTTTGTGATCCATAGACTCTTAGAGTTGGAAGGGACCCAAAGTTCATCTAGTTCGACCAAATGATGAGTACAAAACACAGATATTAGGGGAAGACTTGCATGTTTGGATACAGATATGTGTATATTAGGAGGTAAAGCTAAAGGTAAAGGACCCCTGGACAGCTAAGTCCAGTCAAAGGCGACTATGGGGTTGCACAGCGCTCATCTCACTTTCAGGCTGAGGGAGCCGGCGTTTGTCCACAGACAATTTTCCAGGCAAGATCTGTCCCAAAATGCTGATGAATTTTTGTCAGGATCAGGTAGCAGGGGATGGGGAAAGACTCATCTCCAAGACCCTGGGGAGCTATTGGCAATTCCAGTAGAAGATATTGAGCTAAATGGATAAATAGTCTTACCTGGTGTAATGCAGATTCCTACAGTCTTATGCTTCAAAAAGGCATTTCAGTTGTTTTTCCAAGCATATCACATAGTTATGAGATGAAACATTTTTTGGTACTTTTTTTGGAACGTATATGCAGACGTGTGGGGTTGTTGTTTTTTAATGACTTAGAGAAGAGGAGGAGTGGCTTAATGATTAAGACAGTGACTTGTCAATCGATATTAAGCAAAGCCCTGCTCCACAGAGTGGAGAGTTAGCATATGGGGCAGCCAATCAGTGCTGTGCAAATCTGTTATCCACTGCAAAACACAGGCTGTACATCTGCCCAATTTGGGGTGAGTGGATTTCCACAGGGCTAACGTCGCATTCCTTTGCATTTCCTTTGAAATGGTGGTGGCTAATTTTAAGCAGTGATTCAAGTTTGTTTTCTTTAATCTGTGTGAGACTTTCAAACGTTCATCATTATTCAACAGGAATCCACAGAAGCTCCCACGTGGATTTCTTAGGAGACCTTTACTGATTTTGTTCTCTAAAAGAGCCAGTGAAACAAGGTTTTGGAAGGAAAATGTCATTCTGCAGCAATGCAGGTTCATTAAGTTCCATTGTTTTGGGAGCAAAGCCATGTCGTCTGTTTGTTTTTAAATGCGGGAGTGAGCTTTAATTAAGCAGCCCACATTTGGGTGTGCCAAGACATTTCACCAAGAATTTGCAATTAAGCATGTTGAGTGTTATTGGATCTTCTGTTTCCAAGATGTCAGATAATGATCCAAAGGGCAAGAGTGGATTTAGCTTTCTTACTCTGTATTGATGCCTCTGGTGTTATAGAAAAATGGGTGCCGGAATGGGAACTTTGTGGACAATATCACACATCATATGGAAGCAATCCCAGGCAGGAAACTGAAACCAGTCTTGACTGTCTGGTTTGTTTTACCCACCTGTATAATGCACATGTTTCAAAAGCCGAGCTTGTCTCATTCATTCCTAATATTATTAGGTATACACCTAAAACATATATTAATTTTTTTCACTTGAGTGATTTTAGTAGCATAGATCAAGGTGTTTGAATGGTGTCTCACAGCTATCTGTTAGGTTAAATCATTGGTATGTATGTGAGACAACTTACCAAACATTGGTAAAAACTAGACTTCATGACACTTAAGCTGAAGTGGAATCAACTTCACTCAAGGATCTTTTTTGAAAGACCAGTCAGCATAATCTCTTGATTTGCATAATATGGTCAAATTCCTTCTCATTAAGAGAGACTGTCTTGGCACCTATGTTACGTTTTGGGGTCTTTTTTCTGCTGGTCGTTTGAATGATTGCACTGTACCCATTGCTAGTCCTACTCAGAGGAGACTGATTGAAATTAATGTACATGACTAATTAGGCTAATTCCAGTGGGTCTCCTCTGAGCAGGACTAACTTTAGATATAACCCAATGATTTCTAGGAAGAATGGAAGCCCTTTTCAGACTATGTAAAGAGAATTATAATATAATGAACTTGTGAGCAGGATTTGAACTAGGAGCACCAGAAATAATTAGAGACTACTGTATTGTGGATATTATCTGAAAGAGTGAAGATAGGTTTCAGCAATAAGGTAGTATAAGAAAAACACCACAGAGAAAGGGATGGGAAGTCGATAAAGCAAAAGAAAAAATCATTATGTATTGGAATTTTATGTGAAATTTCTGGAAATATAATAATGCTTTTAAAAAAAAGATATAACCCAATGATTTTGGTTAGATTTGGCTGCATTTTTAGGGTTTTTTTGTTCTTACAAACAAAACGCAAAAAGCAAAAGAATGGCTGGAGTGTACTTACTGTAAAAATCAGTAAACCGAAGCCTCTTGGGCTTGCCAATCAGAAGGTCGGCGGTTCAAATCCCCGTGACGGGGTGAGCTCCCATTGCTCTGTTCCAGCTCCTGCCAACCTTGCAGTTCGAAAGCACATCAGTGCAAGTAGATAAATAGGTACTGCTGCGGCAGGAAGGGAAATGGTGTTTCCATTCGCTCTGGTCTCCATTATAGTGTTCCGTTGTGCCAAAAGCAGTTTATTCCTACTGGCCACATGACCTGGAAAGCTGTCTGTGGATAAACGCCGGCTCCCTCAGCCTGAAAGCGAGATGAGCACTGCAACCCCAGAGTCGCCTTTGACTGGACTTAACCGCCAAGGGGTCCTTTACCTTTTTATTATTATTGTTGTAAAAATCCACATCCATTGTTTGGTCCACTTTTGCCTCTAAAAGGTTGTCCACAAGGGAGCAAACCTCGCTTGCTGAAAAAGGTTCCCCACTCTATTGTAAGGACTAAGGAGATACGTATGTGTAATAACTTGGACATCTGAGACCTATTATATAAAAACAATCCTATACGAAGCTGCCCAGAAACAAGCTTCATTAAACCCAATGGCACTTACTCTCACGTAACCTTGTACTGGATTGCCCTGATAATTACATTGAGATGAATTTGCCTTGGGTCTTTCGTGATAGGAGAAATCTAAAAGTCAGGGTAGCATAATACCCAGCTAAGATATTGCAAAATAGCAAGTAAGTTTTCAGATTCTCTTGAACTCGTCTTCAGGGTGGATGTCAAGCAAAATTATATGGGAAACTGGAAAAAAGCAAGGGCATGATGTTGGAAATCAAAAGTCTGCAGTTTGTAGCATTTCTAAGAGAGCGTGGGAGAGGCGCTGGGCAAAATTTAATTAGATCTAATCTCTGCTAGGTGCAAAACAGATTTCAGGTTGAAATAAGAGCTGTCAGTAGCAATAGATGCTGTTCTTGAAAACATAGAATTTAGCAGATACTTAGATCTGTCTCCTGGATATGTTAGTCTTACCTGCAAGGCAGGTAGCAGCAATAAAGTGCTCACCTTTATATTATATTAACAAAGCTGGGGATTCATTCTTTTTTACGGGTTGGAAGATGAAAATCAGCATTAAAAGAAAGTAAAAACACTATTTTCTTTGTTAAGTAGAAAATTCGAGATGATGGCATTGTGAAGTAGAAGAGTTCTAATTCATTTGACTCTGTGGCAGAAAAATAAATTTTCATATTTACAGTCAATAGAATAAGCACAGCCTGCAGAAATAAAGATCGGAAGAGGCCACAGATATCTTGCAACCAGAGGAGGAGTGTCAAAGTTTCCCCCACCACTGCGCCCGCCTCCTGTGCTACGAAAGCCTCGTCGTCTTCTCATTTTGACTCCCTCTGCCAGCATTGCAGCATCTATTGTGCTCTGTTTACAACTGTAGACGATGCTCGGAGGAGTCGCATTCTGTAAGGAGCTCCCAGTACCAGGCTTCATTGTTGGCAAAGAGTGGCAGTCCTTCTTTTCCATCGCAGTCGCTTACTCTATTACAAAACTAACAGGAAAGGCTCGAATGTACAGGAATGAAGTAGATGTAGTGAATAAGTGAAGCAATCATTTTTTTTTAAAAAAAAAAAAAAAAAAGCACAACCCCACAAACAGTGCAATTCTACGAATGCTTCCTCAGAATAAGAGCCATTGATTTAATGGAGACCCCAGTCAGAGACTGGGACGCAGGTGGTGCTGTGGGTTAAACCACAGAGCCTAGGACTTGCCAATCAGAAGGTCGTGGTTTGAATCCCTGCGATGGGGTGAGCTCCTGTTGCTCGGTCCCTGCTCCTGCCAACCTAGCAGTTCGAAAGCACATCAAAGTGCAAGTAGATAAATAGGTACCGCTCCAGCGGGAAGGTAAATGGCGTTTCCGTGCACTGCTCTGGTTCGCCAGAAGCGGCTTAGTCATGCTGGCCACATGACCCAGAAGCTGCACACCGGCTCCCTCGGCCAATAAAGCGAGATGAGCGCCGCAACCCCAGAGTCGGTCACAACTGGACTTAATGGTCAGGGGTCCCTTTACCTTTTACCAGTCAGAGACTAGATGTTTACCATGTTGTTGTTACTGGAATTCTGTGAGCTCCAACAAAATATCTATGGAATAAATATAGACTGTAGGACAGCTGAGGCTCCATGATGGAGCATCTGCTTTGAATGCAGAAGGTTACAGGTTCAACCTTTGGCATCTCCAGTCAGGGCTGGGAGAGAACCAAGTCTGAAATCTCGGGGAGCAACTGAACCAGTGGTTTCACTCATTATAAGGCAGCGTCCTGGGCTTTCTATGTGTTGCACTCTTCAGGGATACACTTTTATGTTTAACTAAACGCATTGGGGGGGCTGCAAGGGACAAGCCTGCTAGCTCCAAATCCTGTTGCCATTCTCACATACCTTCTGACATCCCTCAGATGAAAATAGGGACATTTCTCACTCCCCATCTGTCAGGCTTGAGGAATTCTCCCCCCCCCCCATGGTTTCAAGAAGCAGGGAGGAAACAATAAAGCTCTTATGATTTGTTCAGTCATTACAGCAGAAGGCAAAGAATCCAGTCCAATGTGGTGTAGTGGTTAAGAGCAGTGGACTCGTAATCTGGACTTGTAATCTGGTGAACCAGGTTCGATTCCCTGCTCCTCCACATGCAACTGCTGGGTGACCTTGGGCTAGTCACACTTCTTTGAAGTCTCTCAGCCTCACTCACCTCATAGAGTGTTTGTTGTGGGGGAGGAAGGGAAAAGGAGATTGTTAGCTGCTTTGAGACTCCTTGGGGTAGTGATAAAGTGGGATATCAAATCCAAACACTTCTTCTTCTTCTTCCTCCTCCTCCATGATGGAGTTGCTCACTGTGGCTTCTCTCCCTTCCCTCTCTCCCAACAGCATCTGCACCCTTAACAAGCGTCGCATTCTAGGGGACAGTGGATCATCTATGCTGTCTAATGAAGTGTCCACTGGCTGCTGTGCCTCCCCCCACTGTTTCTTCTAACACCTCATAACTTGGCTGCTCGCCTGTCTCTGACTTGTTATCTCCCTCATAATTTGGCTGTAATTCAACACGGCCTCCCTCTTCCCTGTCAGCTACAGTAGAAGGAGGGAGGACAATCTCCACCATTCCTCTTCCTCTTCATTCCAGTCCCCGACACCACCCAACTGATCTTTCTCAACACTCCCCTTTTCTTTTGGTCTCCTCCGCAGAGCATGTGCCATCACCACCACATCAAGCGGACACCACACACACACACACACACACACCCTCCACCATCCTGACAAAACACCCTTAATCCAAATTTTATGTTATCTTACTGTTTGGTAAATTAACAAAAATACACCAATAAATGGTTTATAGAAAGGGGCAAGATTAGATGAAGGCAGGGGCATACGAAGTGGGGGGCGGAGGGGGCGGTCCGCCCAAGGTGTCACTCGGGGGGGGGGTGACAAGATGGCCCCTGCCTCCCCACAGCCATAGAGCGGCTGAGGGTGTGTGCAGTCCATATGGGCACTGCTCACACGGCATCCGTATGGGCTGCCGCACATGCGCAGTCCCTACAAGACACTATGCGCAAGCAGCAGCCCGTATGGAGTGTGCATGTGCGTTACCTCGTACAGTTGCCACACATGAGCACTCTGTACGGGATGCCCCGCTCTGGGTGCCAGAGAGGGTTCCTCTACCACTGGATGCAGGTGCACAAAGCATTTTTTAAAAAATCAATGCTCCGACTCCTTGTGCTCCCCTCAGCAACCCCTTTCTTTCCACCCAGTGGCCCTGCCCTCTGCCTGCCCCTCAGAGCCGATGCATCAGTTGGGGCTTGGTCTCTGCAGCAGCAGCCTCTCTTTCTCCTCGCCTGCTCTCCAGCAGCTGCTATGAGCTGCCCAAGGGAGGAGGCCAGCAGTAGTGGCCATGGAGAGGCAATGGGATGCTCCCTCACAGCCCCAGCCATTGCTCAGGACAAGAGCCAGCTCATCTCCTCCCCAAGCTCAGCAGCGACAACACTGGTGGGGGGGGAGGATAGGGACATTCTGGGATCAAATCAGAAGCCGGGGTGGCTTTTTGTAATTCTGGGACTGCTCCTGGGAAATCAGAACACTTGTAGGGTATGTTTCCATTGCCTTCCAGTTCATGGAGGGTGACTGACTGAGCAGGGAGTCTTCTGTCCTTGTGGAGACTCACCACTTCAGGCAGCTGCCCTCCATGAATTGGAGGAGGATGGAGTCGTAGAGTTGGCACAGTCATCCCCCTCATATGATTAAAGGTAAAGGTACCCCTGCCCGACAGGGCCAGTCGTGACCGACTCTAGGGTTGCGCGCTCATCTCGCTCAAGAGGCCGGGAGCCAGCGCTGTCCAAAGACACTTCCGGGTCACGTGGCCAGCGTGACAAAGCTGCATCTGGCGAGCCAGCACCAGCGCCACACACGGAAACGCTGTTTACCTTCCCGCTATAAAGTGGTCCCTATTTATCTACTTGCACTTAGGGGTGCTTTCAAACTGCTAGGTTGGCAGGAGCTGGGACCGAACGACGGGAGCTCACCCCGCCGTGGGGATTCAAACCACCGACCATACGATCGGCAAGTCCTAGGCACTGAGGTTTTACCCACAGCACCACCCGCGTCCCCTAAATACACATGTCTGAAGAGGGCTTAGGTGCCACTGTTTTTAAATAAAATATGGGTTGCTACTTGTGCCTTAGATGAACGAACCATAATATGAACACAGGAAAATAAAGTAAAATGGTGATTTCAAAAATGATGATGATGATGATTATGATGAGACTTGAATAAGCTGATTGAATGAGAAGTAGTTTCTCTGCGATTGTGTTACGGGTAGGGTCGATTTCTTCATAGCAATAGATGCTGGTATGTTCCTGATGTGGGGTTGTTGTTTTTCCAAAGCCAAAACCTGAGTCAGCAAGAAATTAAGAGAAAACCATTTGAATCTCCTGCTCTTAACCTGCGTCCTTCAGGTATACAAATAATAGCACGTTGTAAATATTTGTATTCGTGACACATTTGAGGAAATGTGTGTTTAAAAGGTAGAAGCTTTACTGAGCACACTTGACTGCAGTTATTGTTTGCACTTGTCAGCAAAATACCACATGCTGTAATTTTCCTTTGTTTGGGCTGTGTTCTGGTATTTATTTCATGTTAGCACCAAACATAAATTCTTCCCTGTAGCCTGAGTATAAACTGTAACGTTGTGAAGCTTTCTTAAAAGGAAAGGATCTACAGTATTGTATATGCTTTGGAAAGGTCCAGTGTATGCTACAGATACTGAGAAGACCACAGCAGTGTAATAAATGTCCCTGGCTAAGGGATTCAGATGGCTATTTGCTGAGTGAGAGAACCTACATACATAGCCTCACCATCCAGCAAATGAATGAATAACTTTCTGTCCCTAGTATTCAGCCACATCACAGAACTGTTGCTGATATTGCTGCTGCTCCAGCCCAAGTCCCAGTATAATTCCCCTCCTGATCGAATCGGGCATCTCTGCATTCTACCAACAGCATAGACACAGCTGGAAGAAACACCAACACATAATTAAGTAGGAAGGGCTGAGCTGTGCACTCTGCATTTTCTGTTCCATTTGTCTATGTGTGCGTTTTTTCAGAAGCTTTCACTGCATCCTATCTTACCACTGGGTGCTAAGTGTTGAGATTTTTTACTCTGTAGAACCCTACGAAATAATCCACATATAGCCAAGCCTTTTGGATCTTGCCTTCCTTTTCAAGGAGGGCTCCACTATGCTGAATGAAGTCACTTCTGGAGAACGTCAGATGTGAGTCTGTTTGATGATGATTTAGTAAACTTGTTTATTATTGCATCTCCATAAACATATTTATTAATACCTATGCTTCATCTATACAGATACCATTTTCCACTTAGATAACACATTCATTTAGTGGTTAGTTTTTGCTGCTATATGCTTTCCGTCGTTTTAATCCAAAAAAATGTGGATAGAAGAAAAATGACAACCGCATGCTGTTCTTTAAATGTTGTCCAAGAGTTTGAACAGTCAGTAAGTAAATTCTTGTTGTATGGTTTCACTTACTCAGAGGTAGCTGGCCAAAAGGTTGTTTAAGACCAACCCTAGTATGCTGCATTCTTAAACAGAGTCACATGCTAAAGCGTAAGCCTCATTGAACTCACTGGGACTTTCTTCCCAGTGAGTATTCTAGCACTCACTAGAAATATGTAATAGAATCTTAACCTCATATTTAACCCAACATTCAAGACACTATTTTTGTGGTGGTGTTGCTTAGTCTCTGTAAGTCACCTTGATTTGATTTTATTTTTGATGATGATGATGATGATTTCATCTATACTGCATTATATTGTTCAGGAAAAAACCTCAAAGCTGTTTACAACACATTAAACATAAAATAAAACAACCCAGAATAAAATATTACTGAAGAAAGTCAAATACAAATTGTACATTCAAAACAACAAAATTAACAGGAAGCTAAAATATTCTCCTAAAGATTTTTTAAAAATACATTATAAAGCAACTACAGAATACACATTTAGCACGGCAATACATATTTATTAAACATTTCAAAAGAAAATGTTACTAAAGGAAGTTGAATATAAAGTGCACATTTACAACAGCATGATTAACAAGAGAATAAAATATTATCCAACACAGAACTTATCTGCTGCTGTTGCTGCCCGTCTTGCCAATGGTGGTTCATAGTGAGCAGCATCTCAGACTCACAGACCTGGGTCTGCACTAAGAGACAGCCAGGATGGTCTCTGGCCTCTTAAGCAGCCTCAGCTTTTGTAGCTGGAGTCAGTCAGGACCTCACCCTCCCAGCCCAGTTGGAAGAAGGCCGGCAAGGCAGGGTGCAAGTCTTCCAGGACTCACAGCCAAAATTAATCCTAAAGTCCAGCCCAAAGCATGATCCTTTTGTTTATTCCATGTCAAATCTCAACAAGGGATGGCAAAATTCTGTTTTCCTTGCAGGTACTGGGGGTGGGGGGCTTCAAACATGAACTTGAGTGCAAAGCACTCAAAAGTAGGGAGTCTTCATAATAAAGTTGATGCCATCTTTCAGTAAATATATTTCTGCCATGGAGCACAAACACAGCACCTAGGGCTGGGCAAAATTCCCCCCAGGTGATGCCCCCAGGTTTTAGTGGTTGGGGGGGTGTTACATTTTTGCATGGAACTGGGCACACCTTCTTTTCTTTTTGCAACTGTAAGGACTGCCAGCTTCCAAGGACAGATCTTGGTGTCTCAAATTTCAGTGGTGCCCTATGTGTGACGCTAAAATTTGGCACCCCTCTGCCTCTCGTGCTCCAGTTGGTGCATCCCTGGCGGTACAGTGGTACCTCTGGTTAAGAACTTAATTCATTCTGGAGGTCCGTTCTTAACATGAAACTGTTCTTAACCTGAGGTACCACTTTAGCTAATGGGGCCTCCCGCTGCCGCTGCCATGCGATTTCTATTCTCATCCTGAAGCAAAGTTCTTAACCTGAGGTACTATTTCTGGGTTAGCAGAGTCTGTAACCTGAAGCGTCTGTAACCTGAAGCATCTGTAACCCGAGGTACCACTGTATCCCCAAGAGTCCGCACCCAGTGCAACCGAACCAATCTCGCTACCCTAAGAAGAAGAAGAAGAGTTTGGATTTGATATCCCGCCTTTCACTCCCTTTAAGGAGTCTCAAAGCGGCTAACATTCTCCTTTCCCTTCCTCCCCCACAACAAACACTCTGTGAGGTGAGTGGGGCTGAGAGACTTCAGAGAAGTGTGACTGGCCCAAGGTCACCCAGCAGCTGCATGTGGAGGAGCAGAGATGCGAACCCGGTTCCCCAGATTACGAGACTACCGCTCTTAACCACTACACCACACTGGCTCCCTCTGTAAATCTGCCTCTGTAGCTTTCTGACACCCGTTATTTCATTTTCCTCACAGCAATCTGGTTAAAGGCATTGTGAGAAAAACAAAATGGCAGCCACCATGAAAACGGGATGTGGGGAAGGCTCCCCAAACTGTAGCATGGAGCCCTTCTGAGGGAGGTTGCAGCCTATTCACAGAGCTACAATTCTCAGAGTGGTCTACCAGTCAAAAGGGAATTGTAGTTCGGGGTGTGGGTGTATATATGAAAGAGTAGGGGCCTTCTAGCAACTTCCATTACCCTGAATAATCTACATTTCCCATGATACTTTGGGGTAGCCATGACTGCTCAAAGTGGCATGACACTTAAACGTATTGTGCGGATTGGGCCTAAATAAATAAACAAAATAAACCCTGTGAAAACTCGGGCCACCTGAATTCTGCAGGTTGTTTGCCAAGTGGCCACACAGGACCATACTTGTAAGCAAGCCTTGCCGTTCCCCCTGTTTTGTTTGCTTTTTAATCTCTTACGTAATCCTATACTTTGGCTGGCAGCTTCCTGGACACTTGTTTGCTCTCCTGGGGGGGTATCCTTTGCAGTGTTCAAGGTATATAAGGACACGCACGCACACACATGCACACGCAACAGGGCTTGTGTCCCTTTAACTCGGTTGTTAGGTTGTGTACCCGCCGTTTCCCCCGGGGGACTCTGCTCTCAGTTGCTGCTCCCATAGCTGTGTCTGAGAGACAGAGAGACGGAGACAGAGAGACAGAGAGACAGAGAGGGGAGACAAATATCTTCTCTTCCTCAGCGAACAAGTAGCTAGTCCTTAGCTGACATGTTATTTCCCTGGAAGCCTGGCTGTTTTGTGAGGCAGGTGGAGACAGTGGCACAGATGTATCTGGTGGCTTCTGTTCTACAGAGGCTCTGCTTCTGTCTCTCTTTCTAAAAATATACATATAAATTTGTATCTGAAATTCCTTGCTGCTTCCAGCCTCTCTACCTCACTCTGACAGGCAATTTCTCTTCTGTTTTTTCCCCCCACCCACCCTCTTTTGCCAAGGAAAAAAGGAAAAGGCAGACGGAAATAGAAAGGAAGAGGCAACAGCTCGAAGACCAAATACTTCAGCTGCAGCATTTCAAGGTAAGGGGCTGAGTTGTGGGGGGAGCCGCTGGGTTGACCAGAGCCGTTTTGTTATTAGGCATGCAGATCACACGTTGGAGAGCTGCAAAGAGCCTGTTCCGACATGAAGCAGCCTGCTCTGCCAGAGCTGTGTCTGTTCCAGCTAATCAGATCCTCCCCAGGTCTCTTTCTCAGTTACACAGCCCCATGTTTCTGAAAAGGATGGGGCAGAGCAGAGATTGGAAAGGTGTGGAATCTGGGGGGTGGGGGTGGGGAGCGGTGAGAGGAAGACATATGCTGCACGCAGCTTTATTGCCGCAAATTCATTCTTCGTTTTATACCTCTGAAATGCAATGGATGTGGATTTGGGTGTGTTCGCTGCATTGCTTAAATGGTTTGCTTTACGGCTCCACAGATGCTCAGGGGTTTTTTTTTCTGTCTCTTGATTACTATAGTATTTAGTCGTTACATTTTGTGTGTCTGTGTGTTTGCTTCTGTGTATCAAATTGCCTGATCTATTGATCTGAAATGGCACCATGCCATATAGACATAGAAGTTTAATTTGTGTCAACATCCAGAAATTAAGGGATTATGGATTGGAAACTTTGGGAGGTATATCCTGAAACATGGATCAATTTTCCCACCTCACTTACCTGGGTCTCACCAGTGTGGTGTAGTGGTTAAGAGCGGTAGTCTCGTAATCTGGGGAACCGGGTTCGCGTCTCCGCTCCTCCACATGCAGCTGCTGGGTGACCTTGGGCCAGTCACACTTCCTTGAAGTCTCTCAGCCCCACTCACCTCACAGAGTGTTTGTTGTGGGGGAGGAAGGGAAATGAGAATGTTAGCCGCTTTGAGACTCCTTAAAGGGAGTGAAAGGCGGGGTATCAAATCCAAACTCTTCTTCTCTTCTTCTTCTTCAGTCCAGATTTTTCCAAACATCAGATATACCTTGTGGAGGGATCATAGCTCAGGGCAGAGCCCCTGCTTCCCTTGCAGAAGAACTAGGCATCCCCAAAGGATCGTTTTGGAGAAAGATCTCTGCTCAGAATCCTGGAGAGTTGCTGCTGGAGTGTCTAACCTCATGCAGGAGATCTTCCTGCCTTTACACACTCCAGTATGCTGAACACCTTTCTGTTGAAAGCAAACAGAGCCTGAGCTGGGAGTCTGGTGCTGTAAGGATGTTAAAAGCTTAGCAGGGTTCAGCTTGGTCAGTGATTGCATGGGATTTTCTGGGAATCTCCACACAAGTGGCTCCGAATTTCCCAAAGGGAGAATAGGATATGATTGTAAATAAATAAACAAATAGATGAATACACACAGAGAGAGAGAGACTTGCCCAAAGCTTACATGTGATGTGTCCTAATGTCCACTCAAATAGCTGGCAGCTGCAGGCATTCAGCACCTGCTAAGATTGAGACTAGCAATTCATTTTCCCCTCCAGGTAGTGCTGTATTTTTATGCCGTAAATCCCACACATGTGTGTTTGTTGGGAGCAGGAAGAAAGTTTCCATCCAGGGCACTGCTAAAGGAAGGAGGTTCCTGTGTTGTGAGTCAGGTCTACTTCACGGATAATTTTATTTGTAGGTCTGGAAATGGATGCGATCTCAATTTCAGGCCCATGTGGCACCTTTAAGACTAAGCAATTCAGGGTGCAATCCTGTACATAACAGTGAGCAAGACCTATGGAATTCAGTGGTGCTTGCTTCTGAATAATATACAGTTTCTTTGGCATGAAGCCACACTAGAAATTGGGATAGCAGAGACCCCTCTGAACCAAGGTGAGACACTTAGATGCAGTGTTTAAGTGTCTGCTGTTTCTTTGAAAAGAAAGGTGATAGGAGGAGAACCAGAACAGGTGGGGGGCACACAAATTTTCTTCCAGCAGAGAAGCAACCATGATGACAGGGACTCCTTCTGAACCAAAGTACAGTGGTACCTTGGGTTACAGACACTTCAGGTTACAGACGCTTCAGGTTACAGACTCTGCTAACCTAGAAATAGTACCTTGGGTTAAGAACTTTGCTTCAGGATAAGAACAGAAATCATGCAGCGGCAGGCCCCATTAGCTAAAGTGGTACCTCAGGTTAAGAACATTTTCAGGTTAAGAACGGACCTCCAGAACGAATTAAGTTCTTAACCTGAGATACCACTGTAAGACACTTTTCTGTTTGGTTAAGCGCTAACTGTTGCAATAAGTGTTTGCAAGGGAGGAGGACGGGAAGAAAATCACAGCAACTTGGCGATGCCCCGTGAACTCCTAGCAGCCCCAACAGGTCTAGTGGGCGCCAGCCACTACTACCTATAAGGCAGGTCAGTATTGTTTTCATATTTCAGATTAGGGGCTCTGCCCTGCTTGTCCTGTTCACCAAGCCATCCTTCTCTCCTTGCCAACTCCCCACCCTTTGCAACTCATGCTGTGACAGTATCATGGCCAATAAGCTTAATATGAAGCATGATTATTGCTTCTTCTACCCCCTCGTGACTTTTTCAACTCCTCCCCCCAAACACCTACAGCTTTTTCCTTCACAGAGCAGCTTGCTAAATTGCTCTGTGAAGCTCCTCTCCCAGTGTCGTGCAGTGGTTAAGAGCGGTAGTCTCATAATCTGGTGAACCAGGTTTGTGTCTCCGTTCCTCCACATGCAGCTGCTGGGTGGCCTTGGGCTAGTCACACTTCTCTGAAGTCTCTCAGCCCCACTCACCTCACAGAGTGTTTGTTGTGGAGGAGGAAGGGAAAGGAGAATGTGAGCCGCTTTGAGACTCCCTTGGGTAGTGATAAAGTTTGGATATCAAATCCAAACTCCTCCTCCTCCTCCTCCTTCTCTTCTTCTTCTTCTTCTTCTCCCCACCCTTGCAGGCGCATTTAAGGGAGGGGCAGGAACTCCATCCAGTAGCTTGCTAAACTTCTGGGTGAAGGGCCCCCACCCCATTAAACAGTTCCTCATGCAACAGTTGGCATAGACACCTATTGCTGGCCACAGGAACTGCAGAGCGTGGCAACAGTCTACATTGTTATTTATATAGGAAGATATGGGCAAGGCGAGGGCTAACTTGACTGAAGCCACTTACCAGGTTCCCAGTAGATGCAATAATCAAACGAAAGGCTTCCTGAGCTATGGTTTAGTCTCTGCACTACAGTAAACCTAAGTCAAATTTCATGGCATAAACAAAACCTGAAATCTGTTGCAGTGCCAGAGTTTGGGTAATGCTGCACACTAACTTGTTTCCATACATTTGATGTGTCTGCAGGTCCCACTGAACTCTATGGGACTCACTGAACGCTATGGGACTTACTTCTGTGTAATACTGCATTGCAAATCTCCATCGGGCCATTCTGTATTTTACTGGATGCCTTTGTTGTTGCTCTCCCCCAACCCCACTTTTTTTTTTTTTTTAACTAAGCATAATGAATTTGTCTGGGTAATTGATTATAGCCTAAGCAAATACTCCATCAGTGTCACTACAGCCCTCCTGGTGGCATATATTGGCTGCTGTGCTATCAGGAAATAACATGATTGCATTTGCATGGTGCTACAGAGTTGCCATTTCACTCAGACCACTACGAGATCCAGGAAATATTTTTCTCCTCTTTCTTTTGAGCTTTCGTTTCATAAGGCAAAGGACAAGTTTCCCACTATTTCTGCAGTCAAGGGTGACATTTCAGCAAATTTCAGAGGAGGAGGCAAAACCAGTAGCAGTAGTGGTGCCCCCACTAATGGTGCTCATCAGAATTTGGACAACTAATGGCTGCCATTTTGCCCTCCCAGGATTCCTTAGGGTGAAAGCAGGAAGGATTTCCCTCACTCTGATTGGCTTCGCAGTGATGCTCTGTGACAAAGTCTTACTGTGAAACCAAACTGCAGGAAAAGCTATCTGCTCTCAGTCAGGGGAATTCTGGGAAATGGGAAAGTGGGAAACTGCCACCTGCCAAGACCCTGAAACAGGCAGCAGAAGTTATAATGAAAGTAAGCCAGATTCAGGAAACTATTTGCCCCACCTAAATACCCCAAGTTTTGAGTAAAAGTTCTTTCAACAGAATCTTTGCCTGGGAATAGATGAGAAATCCGTTCACAATCCAATGTGAAGTTGCCCAATTACTGATTTCCAAACCAATACATGCCCCAAAACACAGCTAGCTTTTGAAATCTGCACTTCTCCAAACAGTATAATGTCATTCTCCAACCCCCCAAAAAATACATACAAAGAAAGTTTATATTCGAATCAGTGTTCGAAATTCCTCATTTTGCTACTGGCATGGATCCAATTGTGACCATACAGAGATTTCTGGGCTCCAGGTTGGCAACTGATATCTCCATTGAACCAGCTGAAAGGTGTTCATATTATGGTCCTCCACTACCACATGAATCATGGACCCCTTGCTGGGCATCTTAGTCCTCCATCATCACTTCAAAGAAAATAAGTGCAGGGATGAGTACAGATCTATTTGACTGTGCTGCACCCTTTCCACAGGTCACCCAAATAGAACTCAGTTGAAAAACCTCTGCCTTAGTCCATTGTTAATACCATTTCCATTTCCACTGTGTGTTTCCTTCTCGCATGCTGGGACAAGTGAATTGTTGTAAGAGCAAGCTACAGTCAAGCAATGTAGTTGAGATCATAGGACTGTAGTGTTGGAAGGGACCCGAAGGCTCACCTAATCCAACCCCCATTCTGTTGTTGCAAGTGCAACCTAGGTTTAAGGTACTATTTGGTGCTTAGCTTATATATCTGTTCAGAAGTAAACCATACTGAGCTTAATAGGGCATACTTCCAGGTAAGTGTGCATTGCAATCTTCCATTCCTGAGTTGCCCATCACCCCTGCAACACATCATCCCTGATAATTGGCCATGCTGGCTGAAGTTGACATTCATAACATCTGTATGTATAGGATTGCACCAAGGGGACGCGGGTGGCGTTGTGGTCTAAACTGAGGTCCGCGGTTCGAATCCCTGTGACAGGGTGAGCTCCCATTGCTCTGTCCCAGCTCCTGCCAACCTAGCAGTTAGAAAGGACGTCAAAGTACAAGTAGATGAATAGGTACTGCTGCGGTGGGAAGGTAAATGGTGTTTCCATGCGGTCTGGTTTCCATCATGGTGTTCTGTTGCGCCAGAAGCGGTTTAGTCAGGCTGGCCACATGACCCAGACTCAGCCTGAAAGCAAGATGAGCATCACAACCACATAGTCGCCTTTGACTGGACTTAACCATCCAGGGGTCCTTTACCTTTTTACCTTTATAGGATTGCCCCAGTCTGAGTGCAGTGAACATTTTGAAAACATCATTTCCCCCTTTTTTAGTATTTCTCCATATAGATGTAGTTTTGTAATTGACGCTGTAGGGCAAACTCTGCTCCGGAGGGTCCTATGGCTATAATTTCTGGGTTGAATGAGGAGTGTTTATCCCTAAATTGTAGCAGTATTTCAGCAGCAGTTAATTTTGCACTGGGATGCTATTGCATATTTTTCATAGGTTTGATTAAATAAATCTGATACATTAATGAGGGTTTTGAATACTTGAGTGAGTGTTTGAGGGCAGATAGACAGCAGCAACTCAAAGCTTCTGTGTTCTGAACAGTTCACACCCACCTTCAATTGGATACATAGCAATTATCCTTTTTTTGTTGTTCGGTTAGTTTTACTCCTCTTAATTACCTACAAAAGGCTATGGTGTAAAGGAGCATCTCCAAGGTGATTTTGATTATTTGAAGAGGATCCTAATAACACTGTGCTGGAAAATTTCTTATTGCTGTAGAGCGTTCTTAAATTAATGAGAAAAGAAATTGCATTTGAAAATTATCAAAAGCAAGGGGGGATTTTAGAAAAATTGGCATGGGTGAAGTGTACGGCACTTACCTTACTTTCTAAGCGGTTGAAGGATTTTGTGAGTGTTTGTTATTTCATTCCACAAATAATTTATCTTATTTTTTGTATTCTGCAGCCTTTCTGGGTGCCCACACTTCCTGAAACCTTATTATATCCTCAGCCGAGCTTTCCATTTAGCCCAGTAAGGCAATGTCATGGCCTGGATAGACTCAGAGGGGAACCGGCTGGGGAACCCCCAAGAAAAGAAGGTTCAGGGTTCAGGGATTGGTGGTGGGAAAACGATGAGAGGTCAGAAGGAGAAGAGGGAGAAGACTGGAAGGAGGAGGTGCTGGGAGCTGAAGAGATAACAGGGTTTAGTGAGCCAGGAGCGTCTGTGGCAGAGAGAAATCTAGAGGCAGAAGCTGAAGCAGAAGAGGAGGGAGGCCAAGAAGCAGAGATGAGTCCAACTGGTGAAGAGGCACAGGCATCTCCCACTCCTGCTGTAACAAACTCCCCTCCCTGCTTTTCTTCCAGAACCAGGAGAGGCATGAAAAGGGCAGAGGAGAGGTTAGCGTCATAAAGGCACAGTCTCAGGTTGCTTGGAGGGAAACCCTGAAGTGGAAGGGACTTAGGCAACTGTGATGTGGCAGGGGCCTTCAGTCTCAGCAAGTGCTTCATGTGGGCAAGACCTGCCAGAGATGAATTGCTGAGCTTATTAGGACTGGCACTCCTATGCAGATCCTGTTTTTGCTTACAAAGAGTGAACTCCACTTGATCAGTGTGATTTACTGCTGGCTTGCTCCTCTTATTATGAAGTATTTTTACTTTTAAACAAATCATTGTGGAACTATTTTTAATAGGTAAAAAGAAGGGCCTTTCTTAAAAACAAAATCATTGCACATATCAATTTCATAACCTCCACAGCTCCCTGCGTGACAGGTAAAGGCCAAAGAAAGACCTCATTGACTTTCTTAGATCAGGAAACACAGGCAGTCAGAGATGCTGCAAAGCACAGAAGAAATATTTAATAGAAAGAAAAAGGCACCCGCCGCACTCAACCACTTTGCAATGAACTCACTGGGCACTTGGTGAAATTATATGTTCAGAAGTGCCCTGTGAATGAGGCTAAAAAATGGACCCCCTTATGTGGGGGAATAAAGCTTTATAGAAATTAGAGGACAGGTTTTGTCATAGCACTATTTGCTAGAAAGGCTTAGAATTTTACTAGAAGTAGGATTAAATACTGTAAAGACATGGGCATTTACTGCACTTAATAATGCAGTTGCGAAAATACTTTATTGAGTAATGGATGCAATGAAAGGGAACAAACGTTTTAAGGGTTTTGTGTGTGACTGTTCTCAGCTATCTTATGAGTGGATGGAGGAGGAATCTCTCCTTTTTGGATTTCACAGAGGAGTCACCTAATTCGATCTGGACTGATTGCGCATTACCTAGATTGGATCAATGGTCTACTTCAGAATCCACAGCGGACAGATTCCATTACGAAGTGATCAGGGGGTTTTGTGCTGCTTCCATTCAGGTGGTGGGTGGATATACTGTTTCTGAAGTTTTGAAAGGGAAAAATTGAGAGGGGGAACTAAGGCAGTGTGCCATCCTCACACCACCTCTTAACTTGTAATTACTTTTAAGTATGTGAGTATCTGGGCAGATTTTAAAAGATTTTTTTTCCCCCATCTGCCTGGAAACTAAATGGGGAGGACTGAGTCATGTCACCTCTGAGAACTCAGGCGGACCAGATTTTAATGGGCCAGCCCCTCCCTAGTTGTGGCCACCATAAATGCTTCATCTTCATCTCACTAAGCTATAAATCAGATAAAGGAACTTGAGTAGGGTTATTAAAGATATTTGTACACAAACATAGGAGTAAAGGAAGTTGCAGGATGATTTGGATGCTGTTTTTTGCCATTTGACAAAAATGCGTGGTGTTATTGTGTGTGTGTTTTATAGTTTGGGGTTTTTAAACTGTGAATGGTTCCCCTCCCCACTTTCATCATTTTACAATCTCATGGAGCTGCCTTGAATGACTTTTGGATGAGGAAAGCTGGATATAAGGGGCAGCAGTCACCAGGGGAGTCTTTAGCATACGCGCCGCTGGGGTGCAAAGATCCACCCAGCACCCCCAAATCATTGAGTCTGACAAGCGCCGCCATTGTGAATGACAAGCACTGTCGCTGGCGCAGCACCTCTTTCATAAATGAGTGTACAAAGTCAAAAGTCCTTTAGTGAAACAGTAGGTATACACTTGGGTAATACCTAGGTATATATGTATTTTGTTTTTCTAGCTTGATCAAAATTATTTATTATTTCATAACAGATAGATAGTTAAGAGCTTAGGCAGCTTCAGCAGCGGGTGCCGGGCGCCCCCCAGAATTCGGCGCCCAGGAGCCTTGCACCCCGGGTAAAGACAGCCTTGGCAGTCACCAAATGATTGGAAGTCATCAAATGACTCCATCATTGGAAGTCCTGTATATTCTATTTATCGTTACATTTATATCCCAGCATATCTCCAAAGAGCTTGGATGTTTACATGATCCTCCCCCTCAGCTGCTTCATCCAAAAGAGGTAGGTTAGGCTGAGAGCCAATAACTGGCCCCAGACCACCCACTGAGCTTTGTGGCTGAGCAGCGATTTGAAACCTGGCCTCCTGGGTCCCTGTCCAAAACTCTAACCACTATACCACCCTGAGGGAAATGAATACATTACCTTTCTGTATCCCATCTCTCTCTTGTGCGTAAAGTGGCACAGGATGGAATACTTTACAGTACGTAGTGGAGATGGAAGCATCTGAATACAGGATTTATTGAATCTTGATTAATCTAAATAACATGAAAGTGAAGGCATTCAAAATGAGCTAAGGGGAACAGGTTGTGTGTGTGTGTTGAGGTATTTATATAATTGGCCCCCAAAACGGCCCTGGAAATATCAGAAGCAGAGCTGAATCCATCTCCTTGATGAGCTAAACTGTTTATCTGGTGCTTCTAATCTGTGCCTTTTGATTTCACCGGAGCATCATCCGTCTGTATCTGCTCATTACAGGGCACTCCAGTTCCCGTCAGTGATTCATTACTGACGCTTCCTGTCCTAGCACTAGCCGTGATAAAAAGCCTAGAATAAACTAGTGGCAAGAGACATCCACATCCCCAAAAATAGCTTGAGGTGCTCAGCCATCTCCTCCTCCCTGTTGACCTATTATGTGCTTTAAAAAGAATAGGAATGGCCCAGATGTGTGTGTGTGTGTGTGTGTGTGTGAGAGAGAGAGAGAGAGAGAGAGAGAGAGAGAGAGAGAGAGTTGTTAAGCAGTATAATTAGTAGAAGAGAATTGACAGTTGATTACCCAAGTTAGAAAAAGAATACCAATGTGTGTATCAGATTCCAGTGTAGGTCTTGAGTCTTCCCTTTTCCCTGATGTAGTTATTTACATACTCCTCCTTCCCTAGCAGGGAGGGAAACACTATTTTGTGGTTCGCCTCAGGTGCAAAAATGTCTTGGGTTAGCCCTGGCGTGTGTATATAGCAGAATAGAACAGAAACTGGGCATCTACCTTGGCTGGCCTGACTTATCTCTCTGACTGCAGGAGAAGTAGTAGTAGTACTCTGTCCATCTGACTGGGTGGCCTCAGCCCCTCTGAGTGGCTTTCAGCATATCCAATAACATAATAAGACATTAAACTTTAAAAACCTCCCAATATAGGGCTGCCTTCAGATGTCTTCTAAAGGTAGTATACTGTAGTTCAGGCAACCCCCAAACTCGGCCCTCCAGCTGTTTTGGGATTACAACTCCCATCATCCCTAGCTAACAGGACCAGTGGTCAGGCATGATGGGAACTGTAGCCCTAAAACAGCTGGAGGGCTGAGTTTGGGGATGCCTGCTGTAGTTACCTATCTCCTTGACATATAATGAGAGAGTGTTCCACAAGGAGGGTGCCACTGTAATCTCACTTTTCACAGTGAGGGAACCACCAGAAGGTCCTCGGAGCTGGTCCTCAGTGCCCGGGCTGAATGATGAGGGTGGTGGCAATCTTTCAGGTATACAGAGCTGAGGCCATTTAGGGCTTTAAATGTCAGCACCAACACCTTAAATGGTGCTCAAAAACATACTGAGAGCCAATAAGACCTCAGCAGAGTGACTTTTAGTGATGGGCTGTAGGCTTGGTCTACAGTTGCTAATCTCCCTAGAGAAGTGAAGCAGCAACTGCTAATTGAATGAAAATTTACTGCAGTCGTTTAAAAGTGCCATTGGCCAATGCCTGAACAATCTTAATGCTCTGGTAGCAATAACTAACGATATGCCTATATATTGAATGAAGGTGATTTAAAAGCTCATCAGAGAGCAACAAGGCTGCATCTGTGCAAATACAGGCCAGGCTACATTACCTTTAAATACAAACTCCTGATACATTGAAATAGATACCTTCTAATACATCTATAAACTGTCCAGGTCTGTGTTACAACATTTGTAACACAGTATGAAATCTGGTGGGTAGCTAAATTGCAATCTGCAATTTATACAAGAGATGTGGATCAGGTTGTTTATGCAGGAATTTGCAAACAATGGGTTTTTACTTATTATTATTTATTAAATTTGAACACTGCCCTTCATCTGTAGATCTAAGGGTGGTTTAAATTTTCCAAGCATCTTTGGTTTCCTTTGCAGTCTCTGTAGAAATGAGTGATGTTTGCACCTAAGCAGCCTTTTTTCCAATTGTAGTTTGAAATTTAGCTGGAAAGAAACCTGGGGTGACAGTATATGAGTTTATATGATATGTCTTTGTAAGATATCCCATTATATGAGTGGTTCCCAAACTCCACCCCACACCCCCCGGCAGCATAGACTACTTGCTGAGCTTCTTAATGGTTTTTCTGCCTATTGTAGCAGTTAACATGCTGTGCTAAATGTTGTCTGATTTTTAGTTGCATTTTTTACGGCTTCTTTTATATATTGTATTTTCCTGTCTTAGAATTCCATAGAATTCATTGTACACCTCAGGGCTTGCTTGGCCTCAGTGTACAGAAAATGTAATGGTCTGATACATAGTCTTAAATAATTCCCACTCTTTTTGTAAACCAGTTAAAGGTAAATGGTAAAGGGACCCCTGACCATTAGGTCCAGTTGTGGCCGACTCTGGGGTTGCGGCGCTCATCTTGCTTTATTGGCCGAGGGAGCCAGCGTACAGCTTCCAGGTCATGTGGCCAGCATGACTAAGCCGCTTCTGGCGAACCAGAGCAGTGCACGGAAACGCCGTTTACCTTCCCGCCGGAGCGGTACCTATTTATCTACTTGCACTTCGACGTGCTTTTGAACTGCTAGGTTGGCAGGAGCAGGGACCGAGCAACAGGAGCTCACCCCATCACGGGGATTCAACCAGTAAACCAGTTAGAGATGGGTTTAAAAAAACCCAGTACTGTATATAAGTTTTTTGAAACTGTTACACAGTTTTAGAAATAATTTTAGAGGACAAAAATATATATGAATACCTTGCCTTAAGCATTTTGTTCACTGTTCCAAAAGAAAATAGTTCATAATTCAATGTTTTTCAGATTTTCCAGAAAGAAACAAAACAAGGCTTCACAAGGTAGAAAATGGGGGGGACCCAATTTTTTCCTGAATTTTTTGTAGTTTCCCCCACTGAAACTTCATTTCTCTAACTTGGGACCAGCACTGCTATTTAGTTTATTTAAATATTTCTAAGCCACCCTTTCATGTAAAATATCTCAAGGTGGTAAACAGACAAAAAACAGAGGATTACAATAGAAACACATCAAATTTTGTAAGATGGCTGAAAATGAGCAAGGATGGCTGAACCTCTACTGGCCAGGGAAGGCCTGCCACACTAAGATGTCATCCCCAAGGGGATGTGGGACCACCGAAAATTGCTGCATCAAAAGGCCTTGCTGATTGAGGCAGAGCATGTAAAGAATCAGGAGGTCCTTAAAGTACGGTGGGGGCCAAGTTGTTTAGAGTTTTGTGAATTAACACAATCATTTTGAACCTGGCCCAGTCACATGTTGGTAACCAGAGCAGCTCTGGCAGAAGATACTGAGCGATCTTTTATTTATTAAGCTGATTGCTTGCTAACCGTCAGATAGAATTAGTTGGTATTGCCTCATTGGGTAGTCTGGGCAGAACTAAAGGAATGTTCCTTGATGGCTGGGTATTCTCTGTCATGCCTCTGGAAAGGAACACCTTTAGCTAGAGCTCATGGAAAGGGCAGATAATTCTTTGGGATCCATTTTGCAATTTGAGCCGGGAACACAGAGAGCAGTGAGTTGGCTGCAAAGCTCCTTGAAGTTCAAGAGCCCCCTTTGCAAATTTGATTCAGGAACAATGGGTTTTACCTACCTGTTGACAAGAACCGCTTGCTTCCATTATGCTCGCCTTATATCTTTGAAAATAAAACTAATATTGTTGGTCTCCACTGCTCCTCTCCAAAAGACACTACCCACAAAATTATCAGCATTAGAACTGGGGAGTGCACAGCTGTATTAATTAATTTTTGGCTAAGGTTTAGCAGCTTCAGAAATGAACGCCCAGTACTGTATCTTTGAACATCTGGATTTGATAATCAACCTGTCATAAACCAGAATGATAGCATAAGCTGGTGCATTGAGATCTTCTTGAAAAAATACCTTTTTAAGGGAAAAAATACATTGTTGGTGGGGGAAATGAATTCTTAGAAAAGTTCAGGATAGAAATAGTTGAGTAGAAATCTATTTTACCATTTTTTAAAAGTTGTTTGTGTTGGAAGAGGGACCAAACTACTGCCATCATACCCTCCCCCCCCCCCATCTTCACTTTTAAAATAAAAAGATGAGCCAAAACTATGGCTTTTTTTTTTCAGGACTATAATAGCAAAATTCATTGACACCTGTGTCTCGGTCTGCATCCAGATCAGCTAGCCATTGTTTTCTCTAGAGAGTCAGGCCCATACAGTCGGTTGCTGATGCCCGGGAGATTATCACTGATAGAGCAGCTCATCACTTTATTGCTCTGCCAGGAGCTACTAACAGCCAGTTTAGCTTCTCAGCAATGGTTCTGTTAGATACTCTGTAAACAACAGCAGCTGGTGGGTGGACCTGGCTGGAGACCAGTTCACAAGACACAACTCAACATCTCTTTGTCAACTGTGGAGGAAGGACAAACAAGAACCCTTCAGCATGACTTCATTCTTGTGCTGATTTGATCTTGTTTGAAAGGCTTCTCTAAGCAGGTAGATTCCTTCCGTCTATCTGCACAAGCTAGTTCTGCTCTTTCAGCATGGTCTGTTTTAGAAACTCTTGTTAGTGCCTTTTCAGATAATGGCTTGCCTTTAATACAATGATGACCTACCGTGAGCAGATAGCATCTTGCCCTTACTTAGGGATGGGAAGAAAACCAGTTGAGTTTCATTTTAATGCAAACCTTCAAAGTTGGCACTTTCCAGAACAATACGCAAACAGAAACAAAGCTATCCTTCAACACTTGTGTTTCCAAATTTTGTGATACAGGTCTCCCATTTTAAAAATGCATATATTAGGGGCATATGTGCTTCAAAGTGTGTGTGTGTGTGTGTGTGTGTGTGTGTGTGTGTGTGTGTGTGTTAAAATAACATAAATGCAATAAATTAGGGGGAATTGCTTGCAAAACGTGTACAGTGGTACCTCGGGTTAAGAACTTAATTCGTTCTGGAGGTCCGTTCATAACCTGAAACTGTTCTTAACCTGAAGCACCACTTTAGCTAATGGAGCCACCGCTGCACGATTTCTGTTCTCATCCTGAAGCAAAGTTCTTAACCCGAGGTAATATTTCTGGGTTAGCAGAGTCTGTAACCTAAAGCGTATGTAACCTGAAGCGTATGTAACCCAAGGTACCACTGTATATTGGGAGAAATACACACTATTATGCTGGCAAACAGTTGAAGAAATGTGGTGAACTGAATTTAGGACTGGAAGAATTAGAAGCCAAAATTGCCAATTTATTCATCCGTCTCCTCATTGAAGGACATGTGTTGCAGAAGAACAAAGTCATATTCACACATGACACATCTGTCCTGTTCATGTATAAAGAGAAGCTAACTTTGACAATGAAACTCTACATGAGTGAGGAGAGCTAGACATTGAACTTCTCCCAATTTTGCTTGGTCCTGCTCTCTCACATCAGGTTTCTTTCTCAGGTGCCATCCTGGGGGGGGGGACACCGAGGGCCCCTCCAAAATTTTCAAGGAGGGGACTAGGCCTCCTCAGAATCCCTCAGTGACGTGCACAAGCCATGTGGCATGTGTGTGACATGTCAGCCCGTGATGCGGCTCACTTTGGATACCTGGTCCCATCCAGGCTGTGAGAAAAATATCTGCAGCAATGGCATATGGTGGGTGAGAAAGGGGAAAGTTTGTGTATCCTGACAGATGCACCTTTTGTTATTAAGAAACAAAATAGTGCAGAAGCCAAAACTATTCCCGCTATGTAGCCAAACCCCAGCTTCCCTACCTCTCTTTGTCTATAATAATAATTTATTATTTATACTCCGCCCATCTGGCTGGGTTTCCCCAGCCACTCTGGGCGGCTCCCAACAGAATATTAATACAGTGGAACCTTGGTTCTCGAACAGCTTAATTGACAAACAAATTGGCTCCCAAACGCCAAAAACACAGAAGTAAGTATTCCAGTTTTCGAACGTTTTTCGGAAGCTGACCTTCCGATGTGGTTGCCGACTATTGTTTCCAAGGCGCCTGCACCTGCGCCAATCATAGCCGTGACTTGATTTTCAAGAGCTGAATGGACTTCCAGAATGCATTAAGTTTGAGAACGAAGGTTCCACTGTAATAATAAAAAAGCGATAAAGCATCAAACATTAAAAACTTCCCTAAACAGGGCTGCCTTCAGATGTCTTCTAAAAATCATATAGTTGTTTATTTCCTTGACATCTGATGAGAGGGCGTTCCACAGGGAGGGTGCCACTACCGAGAAGGCCCTCTGCCTGGTTCCCTGTAGCTTCACTTCTCGCAATGAGGGAAACACCAGAAGGCCCTCAGAGCTGGTCCTCAGTGACCGGGCTGAATGATGGGGGTGGAGACGCTCTTTCAGGTATACTGCATCTACATTCCCACTCACCCCCAATCATTTGTGGAGGTCAGAAGAACCCTCAGAACATCACACGACAAGGACCAAAGGAACTATTTAAAAAGTAGTACAACATTGAATTCCACCCCAATGTAGAATTTCAATCCTTGTCCGATTTATTGCCACTTACAGCAGCAAATCAAAATTACTGCTAGTTAATAATCCAGTTGACCTGGGACGCGGGTGGTGCTGTGGGTTAAACCACAAAGCCTAGGACTTGCCAAGCAGAAGGTCGGCAGTTTGAATCCCCGTGACAGGGTGAGCTCCTGTTGCTCGGTCCCTGCTCCTGCCAACCTAGCAGTTTGAAAGCATGTCAAAGTGCAAGTAGATAAATAGGTACCACTCCGGCAGGAAGTTAAAAGGCATTTCCGTGCGCTGCTCTGGTTCGCCAGAAGCGGCTTAGTCATGCTGGCCACATGACCCAGAAGCTATATGCCGGCTCACTCAGCCAATAAAGCGAGATGAGCGCCACAACCCCAGAGTCAGTCACGGCTGGACCTAATGGTGTGGGTCCATTTACCCTTTAACAATTCAGTTACCTATTTACTACATAGAGTACATGTGACACCCAGGTTGAGATATGAACCAGACCTTGAGGATGGATCCAGAATGTTCTGTGTGTGTAGTACTGAAAGTGCTAATCTGTGTCTTCAAGAGAGCTATCAAATATTTAAGAGGAGAAGTCTCTTAATATCTCACCGTGTGTGCTTTCCCCCCCATCATCTTCCACCCTAGTCAAAAGCACTCCGTGAAAAATGGTTGCTGCAAGGAATTCCTGCCGGTTCACCAGCAGAAGAAGAAGCCAGGAAGAGGCAGTCAGAAGAGGATGAGCTGAAGGTGAAAAACCTTGAAGGAAACATCCATAGGTAGGGTCTTTTTTTTTACATCTTTAGGGCTAAATCCTAAATGCTTTCAAGTCATCAGGGTTTGTCTGCATGTAATGAAATACAGGGGCACAAAATTTATATCGCTGCTGATTCAATTACTTGAGCAATCAATCAAGGATTTAGCTGATTGTTCAGAAGAGGGCAGTTTGAGGTGATGAATTTAATCAGCAATCTTGCAGGTTAAAGGCACTACTGGATATCTGACGCTACCTAGCTCTGGTGTGTTTGTTAACTGTAACAGGGGGCCCAAAAGCAAAAGGTTGCATTTAATTGGGTTTTACTCAGTTGAAATTAATGAATGCAAGTTACAGTTACAGATAGGTAGCCGTGTTGGTCTGCCATAGTCAAAACAAAACAAATTCCTTCCAGTAGCACCTTAAAGACCAACTAAGTCAGTTCTTGGAATGCAAGTTAGTCTAGGTCAGGGCTGTAGCTAGGGGGTGCTGAGGTGGGCTATTGGTTGGACAGGTTTCTGTATGCCTTGTCTAATTTGGTGATTGGTAATACTGCTATGTTGTTGTTGTTGTTGTTGTTCATCTTCCCTGGTGCTTTAAAGTTCTGGTGGTTTGTGTTTGGGGAAGTTTTTATTTCACTTCATGTACATTTGTTGTTGCTGCTTTTCAAAATTTTGTTGCTGCTCGTTTTTTAAAAAAGAAATGTTGATGTATAATAATCTAAATCAATTCATATGTGGTAGGAGGGAGAGGATGGCAGAAAAGTCAGCCCATGTAACTAGAAGTGTACTTTCAAGCTGATTCAAGAGGTCAGCAATATTCAGATTAAAGGTAAAGGGACCCCTGACCATTAGGTCCAGTCGTGACCGACTCTGGGGTTGCGGCGCTCATCTCGCTTTATTGGCCAAGGGAGCCGGCATACAGCTTCCAGGTCATGTGGCCAGCATGACTAAGCCACTTCTGGCGAACCGGAGCAGTGCACGGAAATGCCGTTTACCTTCCCGCCGGAGCAGTACCTATTTATCTACTTGCACTTTGACGTGCTTTCGAACTGCTAGGTTGGCAGGAGCCAGGGACCAAGCAATGGGAGCTCACCCCGTCGCAGGGATTCGAACCGCCGACCTTCTGATCAGCAAGTCCTAGGCTCTGTGGTTTAACCCACAGCGCCACCTGCGTCCCAATATTCTGATTAAACCAACCTAAACAGGCCTCCCATCATTTGCGATCTGGAATCATGAAGCTTTAAATCAAGGCCAACAATATCTGATCTACACATGGTAGAGGTTAGGAATGAGTGCCAATGTAAGTCAGAGCAAGCTCAAAAAGGGCTTTGCTGGCGTTGAGTAGGATCTGCCATATTTGACGGGTAGGAGATTGTCTTTTAAGCACCCTCCTTTTGAACTCTTACCCCATCTCACCATTTAATAGTGGGAAGTTTCACAAATGGTGTTAAGAATGCTCTTTGCATGTCAGGAAAGTAGGTGAGAAAGCAGAAGAGACCCATTTTCATATGTTCATTATTTCATTTTTAATCCATATATTTATATGATTTTATACAATGCCCAACTTCATATTATATAGGATCTTGATAAAAAAATACATAAAACTTATATCACTTTGCAATTGCGCTATTGTAGAAAACATTTTGATCTAATCTAAAGCAGCATGTCAAATGAGTGTTATGATCATGTGATGAATGTTTCTACTGTCCCAATAATGGATGAATAAACTCCAAGGTTGTGTAAATCTATCAAGTTTCTCCCTTCTTTCTTTTACTGTTTCTCTTTACTCTTGTAAGCTTGGTCATTTCTGTGGAGTGCTCATATATGTTTGCTTCTCGTTCTATTAATACTGGGAACTGAATCTTTTCACAGTACCTTGGGTAGCATATTATTGTGGCTACAGTTTATATGAAATATTGATTCTCTTTGCTGTATATATTGTTGTGTTAGTCAATGAAAAACAAAGCAAGTTCTAAATCTAGTTGCACTTTTATTATTTTCTCTACTATGCTCTCAATCTGATACTTTTTATTTGCTTTGTCGCACAATTAATGTCCCCTGTTTTGTCTACCACCTCAAAAAGAAGCACAGGGTGTGGTGATTAAAGAATAGCGCCTGTCTTTGGAATGCTGTCCTTAGGGAGGCATGCCTGGTGCCAACTTGACTGTCATTTTGGCGCCAGGTAAAGTTTTTCTGCTCCCCTGGGCATGCGGGCAGCTTTAATGACATTGTTGTTACACTAAAACCTGGATTGAGTAACTGTGTGGGGGTTTGTTTGTTTTGTTTTACAGTTGCTGCTATTGCGTACTGGATTAATGTGTTTTTACCATGTTTTGCTGTATTTAGGGTTGCCATATTTCAAAAAGTGATCATCTGGATACAAAAGTTGTTGAGATTTCATTGGGGGGGGCATAGTTGTTGAGCTTTCTTCTTCTTCTTCTTCTTCTTCTTCTTCTTCTTCTTCTTCTTCTTCTTCGTTTTGCAAAATCTCAATGAAAATTTTTTAGGTTGCCATACACCTGGCTTTTCCAAGAAATTCCACCCAGACAAATTCCAATGGAAATCCAAGACATGTGGTAGCCCTATATTTTGAAAATTGTTTTGCAGCTTTTATCATAATATATGCAATTAGATCAAATAAATCACAGATATGGAAGTAGCTTCTGACGTTTGACAATCATTTTCATATTTGTTATGCATTCGGATTGCAGACATGTGGGATGAGAAAAGCCACTGCTAATACAAGCAGCACTTGTGAAATAGCCAATGTGCTGTGCTTAAGAATTTATCAGTCTTCGTTCTCTCATTTTCCCATTCCACATTATTCTGCCCTATTTGTTCCCAGCCTCATCTCTTTCACCGAGAAAATAAATACTTCACAGTTTTCAACCATTTCAAACCAAGACTGAAAACACCAGGGCTCCCTCTTCTTCTTCTTCTTCTTCTTCTTCTTCTTCTTCTTCTTCTTCTTCTTCTTCTTCTTCTTCTTCTTCCCATTTCATGTTTCAATTGACATTTTCAAGGACAGCCTTCCCCTATACCAAGGATTGTCATTGTGACGATCACTCGTAGCCGACTAAGATTGTCTTCCATAAACACGGTTTTAACAATGAGTCCGTAAGTGACTGTGGAGGCCAATTCTGGATCCACATGTCCTTCCACAGTGGGGACATCGGTTTCTGAGCAGGAGTTGATCACGGTGTGGATTTGCCAAGCGTACCTTCCTCTTAGCATCTTTCTCCCTTGCATCCTGAGTTTGAGTGTCTTCAAAGCCCATGACATCTTTGGTAAAGGCTGTTCTCCAACTGGAGTGCTTGCAGGCCAGTGTTTCCCAGTTGTCAGCGTTTATACTACATTTTTTTTAGATTTGCCTTGAGACAGTCCTTAAACCTCTTTTGTTGACCACCAGCATTATGTTTCCCATTTTTAAGTTTGGAATAGACTGGTTGCTTTGGAAGACGATCATCAGGCATCCACACAACATGACCAGTCCAACGAAGTTGATGTTGAAGAATCATTGTTTCAACACTGGTGATCTTTGCTTCTTCCAGTACACTGATATTAGTTTGCCTGTCTTCCCAAGTGATGTGTAAAATTTTCAGTGACACCATTGATGGAATCTTTTGAGGAGTTGGAGATGGCGTTTATAAGTGATCCATGTTTCACAAGCATGTAGTAAGGTTGGTAGTATAATACAGTGGTACCTCGGGTTAAGTACTTAATTCGTTCTGGAGGTCCGTTCTTAACCTGAAACTGTTCTTAACCTGAAGACCACTTTAGCTAATGGGGCCTCATGCTGCTGCTGCGCCGCCGGAGCACGATTTCTGTTCTCATCCTGAAGCAAAGTTCTTAACCCGAGGTAATATTTCTGGGTTAGTGGAGTCTGTAACCTGAAGCATATGTAACCCGAGGTACCACTGTAGCTTTGTAAACAAGCATTTTGGTTTCCCTGTGAATGTCCCAGTCCTCAAACACTCTGCACTTCAATTGGGAGACAGCCGAACTCGCAGAGCTCAGGCGATGCTGGATTTCGGCATCAGTGTTGGCCCTTTTGGAAAGATAAGTGCCTAGCTAGGAGAAGTGATTGACATTTTCCAACATTACAGCATTGAGTTAGATTTGTGGTGCTGCAGAGAGGTTATTTTGTACATGTTGGTGCAGCACTTTGGTTTTTGGGATGTTGAATGGGGTCTTTGCTGGTGCCTACAAGGCTCCTCCTCTCTCCCCAAATTAGGCATGAAAGGAACAGTTCTATTGTAGCCAGTAAAATTCAGTGTGTGATGAGTTGCAGTGTGTAAGATGCCCGTGACAGTTCCTCTGGTATGCAGATGTGCCCATTGATCCAAAAAGATTGGCAACCCCTGCCCTATGGAAGTACGAAAGCAGGCCTTCTCTGTGGTGGCGTCTGTTCTCTGGAATGCCCCATCCCACATATTATTCAGGAGGCAAAGATAATAAATACAAATGTATTTATTTGCTTGGGCTTCCCCCAGCCACTAGCACCATACCCTTCTGCAATTTGTAGAAAGGTTCTCTGTTGCTCTGTCTGCAGTCATAAACACACACACACCTCCCAAAAAAATTACTTTCAGGTAAATATAGAGGATAATTTATTCTAAATTACTTCATTGTCCTGTTAATTATTCCAATAGCATGTTTTAGTGTATACAGATGACCGGTGTGTTTGTTTGTCCTGCTTCCTGATAGATAGTTTAGGCTGAGAGTGAGTGACCTGCCTAGGTCAACCAGGTGAACTTTGGATTCTTAAAATTTGGAGTACAGAAGTCTAAGAAATACATGCCTGGATCATGGGGTTATTGCTGAACTCGGGATCCTAACAAGGCATCAGGCTGGCCGTAGCATCCCACCGTGGGGGTGAATGAGCCCTTATTTGGTACTTTTCACAAACTAACCTGACCCCATGCTATGAAAAGCAGGGGCAGGGGCTCATTTTCCCTGAGTGTGCATAGTGCAAAAAAATAAAAAAGGAAACCAAAAAAACCCATCCGGGGTGGGCAGGCAGAGAGGACCTACAGAATACAATCAGCCTCATTCATAGCCAAGCAAGGGAAATCCACACTCTCTCTGTGATCTCATTGTTTCCATTATGCAATTGCTGCCACTTCTTATGGTGGTGAATTTGTTTCACTGCTGCTGTGCTCAACAGAGTAGTAGGCCAAATGCAACTGGCTTTGTCACTGGAAATATTTGTTAAGTGAAGTACTTGGACATGTGTCCATTTGAACGCATTTCTTACCCAAAGTATTCAAATCCCAGTGGGTTGACATTGCAGCCTGGGACCATGTCTAGTTAAGCAGCTGGAAGTTAAAATTGTGGGGAAACAGAGACCTGCTGTGGTGGGAACTTTGGGGATAAAATCACTCATCCCCATATGCTGAGTTGAATGTGATGATGATGATGAAGGAGGAGGGGGGAGGAGGGTCTGGAAACCAAGCCTTATGAGGAACGGTTCAAGGAGCTGTTTAGCCTTGAAAAGACAAGACAGAGAGGAGATATGATAACCATCTTCAAATATCTCAAGCATTGTCACATGGAAGAGGGAGCGAGCTTGTTTTCCCCTGCTCCGGAGCGTAGGACTCAAACCAATGTTACAAGAAAGGAGATTAAACATTAAGAAAAACTTTCTGACAGTAATAATCCCTTTTCATATCTTCCAGTCCTGCTGAGAAATCCTAGTGTGCATTGGATTGTCAGGTAAAGTTCCAAATATACATCTACACAGGAGTCACTTCCATTGTACTCCATGGAATTAATATCTGAGTAAATATGGTTGAAACTGTACTGTTAAGGAAAAGGAAAATGTGGAAAGAAGCAATGAGGCTTAGAGAGACTTCTCTATGATTTTGGTCTTGGTCTTGTTTTTAGACAAAGAGAAACTTATGTGCCACCTAGTGGCTCAACGATGCCATAAATTTCACAGTCTGTATGTGTTTATTTAAACAAAGTAACATTGGTATATAGGGACGCGTGTGGCGCTATGGGTTAAACCACAGAGCCTAGGACTTGCCGATCAGAAGGTTGGCGGTTTGAATCCCCGCGACGGGGTGAGCTCCCGTTGCTGGGTCCCTGCTCCTGCCAACCTAGCAGTTCAAAAGCACATCAAAGTGCAAGTAGATAAATAGGTACCGCTCCAGCGGGAAAGTAAACAGTGTTTACGTGTGCTGCTCTTGTTTGCCAGAAGTGGCTTAGTCATGCTGGCCACATGACCCAGAAGCTGTACGCCGGCTCCCTCGGCCAATAAAGCAAGTTGAGCACCA
This sequence comes from Podarcis erhardii, assembly GCF_964252035.2. Classification (NCBI taxonomy): domain Eukaryota; kingdom Metazoa; phylum Chordata; class Lepidosauria; order Squamata; family Lacertidae; genus Podarcis; species Podarcis erhardii. The sequence continues at coordinate 22,320,496 of NC_138515.1, read as the reverse complement.
CAAACCCAGAGTCGGCCACGACTGGACCTAATGGTCAGGGGTCCCTTTACCTTTACCTAACATTGGTATATATAGTTACAAACAGTGGAGCAAAGAGAGGTGTAGCCTGAATGAAGCATCCAGAATGGGATGAGAGAAAGCCACTTGCTGCCACAGAAAACCACAGGATGGCAGGGTTGGAAAAGGAGTAACAGCCCCTTGCATTGCCCGTTCACATGTGACAGCACATGAAGGGCACTTCTGTGTTCTAGTGAGGCTTACTCCTTTGCAATCTTAACATACTGTCCATGAAGCAAATACAACTGAATTATGTGGGACTAAGTCTAGTTCAGCCCATGCTTACGGGGGAAGGAAGCACAAAATTGAAGGTTAAGCCACCTTCTTACGTAGCTTATGGCCTTCACCCCAATTTCAGCCTTTAAACACAACCACACAACCACAACTACCACTGTTTTTCCTCCAGTACTCCCCCAAGGATTTCCTTTCAGTATGAAGAATGGAAAGGAAATGGAGAAGAATTTGCAAAAGCTTAAATGTAGAGAAGCAGCTTATTGCCAAAAAGGTGGCTTTTCTTGCAGCCTTTGCTAACTCAATGTTCTCCAGAGGTTGTGGACTACAGCTCCAATCAACCCCACCTATTAGGGCCCATGGACAGAGATAATGGAAGATGGAATCCATATTATCTAGAGGACATCAAGTTAGTGAATGCTGCCTTTTATGGAGTAGTTTGGTGTTCCCTCAAACTCTTTGGTTTCATTCTCACCAAAAAGGATAGCTAAAGCAGAGGAATTTTCCTCACAATGCAGTTTGGAAACACAAGAGTTTTTGTTTTTTGTTTACCCTGCTGTCCAAACTAGGTGCAAACTGATATTTGGGGCATCTCAAAAGTCTGAAATGTGGGCATCTGATTTCGCCATCGGCACTGAAATAACCCAGGCTCTTTCCACTCCTGATTAAATCCATTTCTGACATTCGACTAATCCACCCAGATGACTGAAATGATTCTTACCAGACACAGAAAGTGCAATTGAAAATCTGTATATTTCTGGAGTTTGTTGAGATCTCTCTTATCATCTTCCATTAATTATGCTTGAAACAGTGCTTTCAAAACAACCTCATTCTCTCATATTCAGCCATTATTTCCCCCTGTCAGGCTACATCAGGAGTTTCATACCTCCTTGGTACAGTTAAATTATTGATTTGCTTTGATCGAGATGTACCGTATAGATGAAATGCCAACAATGTTACCTTGTAAAAATAAAAAATAAACTTTTACATATGCTAATTGAGGATTCAAACGCCGAAATTCATCTCCACCTTCAAATGATTCTGGAGATTGAAACAAGCAGTGCTTTTCTTAGTGGTAAATGAGATGCCAGCTGGTTAACATTGGTTACCAGAAACTTTCTTTGGAGTTGGGGAGCATTAATGGGGTCTTGTTATTGTTCTTCTTGTTAAAATGCAATGTTATGCATACTGTGGAATTCAATGTGAGCAGCATATGTTTGTATATAGGAAAATGAGGTGCTCAAGACTCATGTCTTGAAAAAGTGCCAGGAGTGCCAGCACAAAATGGCTTCCATGGGTGGAAGAGGGAAAGGTGTGTCAGTTTGCATTTCTTAGTACAGAAAGTATTGATCTGATGTGTAGAGATCTTTCCTATTCTAATTAGTTTGAGAGGGTTCTGGAAGGTTTCTTCTCTTTGTGAAAGAAGGCTTTCTTTCTATGTGAAAGAAACAGGCAGAAGGTTCTTGTTTGGGTTATTTATTCTGGGAAGCTGAGTGCAGCTGGTTTAAACTGGCTCTGTTCCCTTTCACAAAGTAATACTGACTATAATACAGTGGTACCACGGGTTACATACACTTCAGGTTACATACGCTTCAGGTTACAGACGCCGCTAACCCAGAAAGAGTACCGCAGGTTAAGAACTTTGCTTCAGGATGAGAACAGAAATTGTGCTCCGGCAGCACGGCAGCAGCAGGAGACCCCATTAGCTAAAGTGGTCTTCAGGTTAAGAACAGTTTCAGGTTAAGAACAGACCTCCAGAACGAATTAAGTACTTAACCCGAGGTACCACAGGAGGAGCCTGGGTCTCCCTAACTCACTTTCTCTTTCTCTCTCTTTGTTCTAGTGTTCTGTTCTGTATGCTTATGGTTAAGGTTTAGACTTATGATAAGTTTGTAAGTTTTATTGTAAGTGCTGCAACTGGATTTTTTTATGGACTGTGCCAATCCTGATTATATTGGATTTGTGACCATTATGCTCATTTGCCTTCAGTACCAGTAAAGCTCGGCTGGATTATATACAATTGCCTTTCGTCTAATTTTTGGAAACTCTGCTATCGTGTTTAAGTTTTTTCCTCCTCCGGCGCTGGTGCGACAAGGTGAAGGTACCCTCAGACCCTCCAAGTGTCCCTATTTTCCAGGGACAGACCTGGATTTACAGAAGCTGCACCAGTTTCTGATTTTTCCCCGGGATGTCCTGCTTTCACTTAGGATGTTATTATTTTCACTGGAGACATGTTGGAGGGTATTGAATAGGACGTCCCTATTTTCATCGGAGACACGTATGTACTCTCTACCGGTGAGTACCATCACAAAAAAGCCCTGGAATTCATCGCCCTCACTGCTTACCAGGGACAACAGTGAGAATATTGTGAGAATCTGTATTTGTGGTGCCGTGGATGTGAAAACTTGTCACACACATGCTCTTGTGTTCTCTTCCAAAATTAGAAGGCTATTTTACTGGTTTTGTGCTGAGGCCTCTTGGCTCAAAGTATATTGGAAGCGGAGCTGGAATCTGAGTGTAACAGATACGAGCTGACACTCTCTGAAGCTGTGAATGGTATCTGATATGCTACTAAAAGCTTGCCAGTGTCTCTAGCAGTACGTGAGGTGGGGATTGGAGTATGTTGTGAATAGCTGGTTTAACTGCCCTCTTACCGTAAGATCAATGATGGGCAGGCTGCCACAGAGTGGTTTTGGAATGGCATGTAAATGGGTAAACTGAGTTCTCTGGCTTCTCGCCCCGGAGCCCGTCAGCTCAGCAAAGCTTTAGGAGGCTCAGTGGGACAACTCTGGTATTGGCTTGTTGCAGCTGCTTTGCAAAATATTCTTCTAAAATTAGAGTGGATATTGCATTCCAGGTGTGGCAGCTTGTAAAGATGTGCCTGTGGATTATCACGCAGATCAACATACCAACCACTCCAGCCACCCAAATAGCATTGTTAGACCTAGGAATTAAATATGTGACAATTGCATGTTTTCATAACCTCCTTTTATGCTTTGACGGCTGTGTAGCAGGCTGTGTGTACGCTGTAACTTTATGCAGAATTCTGGGAACTGTAGTATATTATGGATGCTGAGAATTGTGGTTCTGTAAGGGTAAACTACAGTTTCCAGGATTCTTGGGAGACGAGAGGTGTTTTAAATGTGTTACAAATGTTAATCATTCATAACTATTGTTGTATTGTATAAAGGTAAAGGTAAAGGGACCCCTGACCATTAGGTCCAGTCGTGGCTGACTCTGGGGTTGCGGCACTCATCTCGCTTTATTGGCCGAGGAAGCTGGCGTACAGCTTCCGGGTCATGTGGCCAGCATGACTAAGCCGCTTCTAGCAAAACCAAAGCAGCACATGGAAACGCCGTTTACCTTCCCGCCAGAGCAGTACCTATTTATCTACTTGCACTTTGATGTGCTTTTGAACTGCTAAGTTGGCAGGAGCAGGGACCGAGCAACGGGAGCTCACCCCGTCGCGGGGATTCAAGCTGCTGACCTTCTGATCGGCAAGCCCTAGGATTTGTGGTTTAACCCACAGCGCCACCCGCGTCCCTCGTTTTATATAGGAAAGCATATATCAATAAACAAGGATGTGATTAATACTGAATTTTCACTTTATCTGCTTGGGAATGTTACAGGATTTAGTTCTGTAATTAAGCAGGTCTTTCTTTAAACACATTTTTAGTTCTTCCAAGTATGGCTTAACCAGCATTACATATGGTTTGCTATATATCAAAGCAAGAGAAATTAGGAGTAGAGATAACAGTGCTCCCCTCGTAGTTTGTTGCTTGCCTTAATGCTGTTGTAAGCACTCAAAAGCAAAGCCTACTGGCTTTCGTTGCTTAGCTTGTGTTAGCAAAATGATACCTTCGCCATTAGGTAGCATGAACCTCACCATCCTTAAACAGGGTAAAGGGTTGCATTACTGAGGCAGTGCAAAAATCCAAAGCCAGGAAATATACACAGACAGAAGGCATGTCCATCTCTGGTGTAAAATTAAAAGACTGCTGTATATCTGTTTCTCCCCTATGGAAAGAGCACATCCTCCGTAATGGATCAGTTTCTATGGCTACACAGTGGAGATCATTCCTGCCCAGCTGTGATACGCCGGACTTTGCTCGCTCCCCCCCCCCCCTCGTCCTGTTTCTGTATTTTGCAGTTTCTGTAAAATTATTCAGGCGACACCTGTTAATCTGTGAGATTTCATATTAAAGATGGGCCATAGTCCTGCCCTAAGTGGAATTCAAGCTCTCCCTGCCATGTGTATGCTCCTAGCCCATATTTAGAGACCTCCAAGTAGCCAAGAAGAACACTCTTTGCAGAGACATCAGTGCATAGGAGAAGACTTTGCCAGGGTTGTTCTAGGCTATACTCCCAGAAGGCTAAACAGGTGGTGTTTGTTCCTACCCATGCTTCAGCGTGCTAAATGCCCCTGGGCATGTGCAGGTGTCTGCAGGTCCCTGGAATCCATACTGAATGATGCAATCCACTCCAGACTTTCTGGAGCAGAGTGCATTGTTTCTGCTCATCTCTACAAGAACAGGATGGTAGGCTACAGTAGACGAGCCACTGCACTGCAAACTCTTCTTACCTATGTCTGGCACCTTCATTACGCACCCTTAGGTGCCAGGCAAAAACATTCCTCTTCAACTAGGCCTTTGGCTTATTAACATCTGATACCTTTTTAAATGTGTTAGGGGGTGTTATTAGTTTTTTTGTTTTTATTGTGTATTATGTGTTTTCTATCTTCTATTTATGTGTTGTGAACCTCCCTGGGATCTACAGTGGTACCTCAGGTTACAGACGCTTCAGGTTACAGACTCCGCTAACACAGAAATAGTACCTCAGGTTAAGAACTTTGCTTCAGGATGAGAACAGAAATCGCGTGGCAGCAGCAGGAGGCCCCATTAGCTAAAGTGGTACCTCAGGTTAAGAACAGTTTCAGGTTAATAACGGACCTCCAGAACGAATTAAGTTCTTAACCCGAAGTACCACTGTATACAAATTTTAATAATAATAATAATAATAATAATAATAATAATAATATTCTAAAATTCAAGCTTCAGTTCCCAGGATTCTGTTAAGGTGGTATAAGAGTACTTTAAATGTATGGTGCGGCTGTGACTAGGGCTGTACGATATATTGATATATCATCCAAAACTGGTTTGAAGTCCATATTGTGATATCAGTTTCATAATTTTTGACCTGTCAATATATTGTGAATCATGTGTGTTAGGACTGGGCAATATATTTGTCCAAAACTGGTGTGAAGTCCATATCATGGTATCAGTTTCATAATTTTTGATCTGGCAATATACTGAAAATCATGGTGGATGGGTGGGTGTTATGCAAAAATCATAATGCGGGGGGAACCATGATGCCAGCCAATGTCTCTACATAGCTACCATTAAGGGGCCAGGCACCCACAAATTTCGGTGCTGGGGCCATGCATGCTGCATGGCGGGGCCAAGTTGGTGTTCCTCTATATTGCAACGTTTAGCTGGTGATATATCATGATATTGAAAACCAGATCTCGCCCATAACTAGATGTGAGCAAAGATCTAAGTGGAAGAAGCATTCAGGATGGTCTGCAAACAGTACTGCCTGAGGTGGCAAGGGGGTAGACAGGTTATCTGACAAAGGCACACCTGACCAAGGCACACCTGAACAAAGCATCATCTACAGTTTTGGGGCAGAGAAGGAGGCACAGGGGTATCCAACAAGATTGTGGTCAGGGGAGGCTCACTGGCTGCTGGTTGCATAGTAACACAGCATCGCCCGCCACTTGTTCCATCCCCTTGTTTTTCTGTTCCTTTTCTCCTGAGTATGAAACTCTTTCCCAGCACACCCTGAAGGTCATTCAGAAGGCACTAATTAACTCTGTCTGCCAGGCTGCATGTTCGCTGTTGAACATAAAACATTGGCAGTTGTTTCTTGCATGCAGCCTCCTCTGCTGCTGAAGCACAGGAATCAGCTTGGCAGGCGCACAGCCATCAGTACACAGTCTATATCTTACACCCGGAAGACCAACCTGATCCCATCATAGCTGCACCTCATCATAGCTTGATCCCATCATAGCTGTTGCGAATATTCACTTGTATTTATATTTATGTTTTGAATCCATTGCAAACTGACATACAAGAGATGCAGTGTGTTGTATATTAGCTGTGTGTATATATGTGTACTAGCTAGCTGCATGTATCTCACAAACTGGGTTCTGGTCTACAAAAGCTCACCTTTGGGAACTCGGCTAGTCTTTACAGCGCCCCAAGATTCCTTGTAGAATGTCTATAAAGAGTAACAAATTATTATGGCATAAACTTTGGTTGATTAGAGTCTCAGTTACAGAACTGGGCAATATATTGATATATCATCCAAAACTGGTTTGAAGTCCATATCTTGATACCAGTTTCATAATTTTTGTCCTGGCAATATGTCACGAATCATGGTGGGTGGGTGGGTGGGTGCACACGTGCAAAATGCAAAAATCACAATGCTTCTACATAACCCCATCCTTATTTCAAACATCGTGATATAGCGATACATAGCAATGTTTAGCTGGTGATATATCACAATGTTGAAAACCAAATATCGTCCAGCCCTGCTTAGAGATAACCTCCTTATGAATGGCAAGTCCTTGTATCTTGCAGTGCAATCATGTGCATATCTACTCAGAAGCAAGTCCCGTTGAGTTCAGTGGGCTTTACTCCAATGTAAGCCCTAATAATTCCAGCCAGCTCTGTCTCCTACCATGGTTGGATTACCAGATCCTCCAGTGTCCGAATGTGCTCTCAGTGCCTGCAGTCCTCCAGTTTGATGCCCACTGCAGAAATGAGAATGCCTCACTGTATTGAAGGAGCTGTTGACATTCAGTTTTTAGGATGAAGTAATCTGTAAAATATGCCCAGATGAGCAATTGGATCAGATTTGGCTGGCAAGCTGTAAATTAAATGCCAACAGTTTGTCACAGAATCTCAGAGTGATTTAACAGTCAACCTCTCTTCTCAGAGAACTCTGGAGACCGTAGCTCTATGGGGAAACAGGAGCAGTGGCGTAGCGTGTGGGGTGCAGAGGGGGCCGGCCGCACCGGGCGCAACTTCTGGGGGGGGCGCGCTCGCTGCCTCCGGAGTCGCCGAGGAGCTGCTGCCTGCCATGCCGCCCTGGCTGCTTCAGCCGCGTCCGACAGCCGGCTCGAGGCTCCTTCCAGCCGGGTCTCCCGACGGGGCGCTGCGGGCGGAGGCTCCGGCACCAAGCGCCACGCCGCCCAGGCTCAGGTCACTGTCTGGACGCGTGCAGCCCGCCAAACGCGCCACCGGCGGCGAATGAAGCGCCCAGCCAGAGCCACCTGCGCTCTAGTGCCTGTGCGCCAAGACCGCCCACCCGCCCCGACGGGGCCTGCCCACCCGCGCTGGAGGCCGGCCAACGCACTGGCCCCAGAGACGCCCCCTCCCCGCGCCAGAAAGAAGCCCCCTCCCCACGCCAGAAAGAAGCCGCGTCGGGGCTAGCCGGGCCGGGGAGGGAGACCGAGAAGGCTGCGCCGCGACGCCCAAAGACGCGCGTCTTGGTGCAAAGGGGCCCGCGGCACCCAGACGCGGAAGGGACCCTCTCCCCCTGACCCGCCACTGAACTGCAATTCCTAGCTCCCTTGGCAAATCCCAGTCCCCAATCCCCAAGATGCTTTATTTGAGGCAGGGGTCCTTTAATTGCAAAAACAACACCACGGAGGGCAGTAGTCACCACGAAGTTTGCCTCAGAGTAGAGCCGTCAGTATTAATGACCATGGTTAGGGGTTAGGGGGCGCAAATTACTTGCCTTGCCCCGGCTTAGGGGGCGCAAATTACTTGCCTTGCCCCAGGTGCTGACAACCCACGCTACGCCGCTGAACAGGAGTCTGCTAACAGTTCTCAGCACCCTTTGTTGTTGTTGTTTAGTCGTTTAGTCATGTCCGACTCTTCATGACCCCATGGACCAGGGCACGCCAGGCACTCCTGTCTTCCACTGCCTCCCGCAGTTTGGTCAATCTCATGCTGGTAGCCTCGAGAACACTGTCCAACCATCTCGTCCTCTGCCGTCCCCTTCTCCTTGTGCCCTCCATCTTTCCCAACCTCAGGGTCTTTTCCAGGGAGTCTTCTCTTCTCATGAGGTAGCCAAAGTATTGGAGCCTCAGCTTCACGATCTGTCCTTCCAGTGAACACTCAGGGCTGATTTCCTTATGAATGCATAGGTTTGATCTTCTTGCAGTCCATGGGACTCTCAAGAGTCTCCTCCAGCACCATAGTTCAAAAGCATCAATTCTTTGCCGATCAGCCTTCTTTATGGTCCAGCTCTCACTTGCATACATCACTACTGGGAAAATATAAGCTAGATGCCAAATGGCTCCTTAAACCAGGGTTACATTTGCCAAAACGGAATGTCTAGTTTTGGGGCCAGACAGCTCGAAAGTCGTATTTTTCAATGTGACTTTTTGGTTCCTGAAATTCAATCTGATGGTGCAGATAAAATAACATGGATAGAATTCTTAAGGATGTGTTGTTAGTGTGTGAAAACAGGCAAGATCCAAGGATCCCCAGGCATGCACCTGCAGATGGTGGAGATGTCAGGCACAGTCCTGGTGTCTACATCTTCACTTAGTTGCAAGTGGCCAATGTTGTTGTTGTTTAGTCATTTAGTTGTGTCTGACTCTTCGTGACCCAATGGACCAGAGCACATCAGGCACTCCTGTCTTCCACTGCCTCCCGCAGTTTGGTCAAACTCATGTTCGTAGCTTCGAGAACACTGTCCAGCCATCTTGTCCTCTGTCGTCCCCTTCTCCTTGTGCCCTCCATCTTTCCCAACATCAGGCACTTTTCCAGGGAGTCTTCTCTTCTCATGAGGTGGCCAAAGTATTGCAGCCTCAGCTTCACGATCTGTCCTCCCAGTGAGCACTCAGGGCTGATTTCCTTAAGAATGGAGAGGGTGTAAAATGCAGCTGGTGGATTTTGAACGCTGCACTGAAATTTTGAACTGTCATCCACTGGCAGCCAGCTTTCTCCAAATGCTAAACTACCATATCCCACAACTAGCCACCTTAAGCACCTTTCTCCTTTCAGTTTGATTGTGTTTGTTTCTTCCAAACACTGGAGACCAAACACCATGGAGGCTAAATCTGATGTGAAAGTCAGCCTGGCAAAACTGAGAATATGTATCTCTCTCCATGCCCCCTCCCCCCCCCCCCAATTCTTCGGTTTCTCCACCCCCTTAGATCCCTGATTCAGCACACATTCCAGTTTTCCTTTGCAACAGCCAATTTGGCCACTGTCACCAGATCAAATATTGAAGTAGCTGAAATGCTAGTCTTGCATTTCCTGTGATGTTTAGCCATACGTATGCAGTGGTTTTAAACATGGCTCAGTTCCAAGTAATGAATATTATAAAAGCATTCTGGAATTTCTTTTTAATTTCTGAGTGTGCGTGTGTATGTGCGCGCATGTGCCTATTCTCACAGATGTGCTGTTTAAAAAACAAAATACCGGCATTACATTTCTTTGGATCAACTTATTTTGGACCATTAATTTAAAATGCCTTTGATCTATATTCAAATTGTTTGTACAGTGGTGTTTCTTTCTGAGACATGTATTTGGCTTAAAGAAAGTCACTTTAGTAACTATTTTACTGTCCTGGCTTCATTGTAAATTACGCTGGCGTTTAAACAGCTGTATAAATATATCTATAAATGGGAGAAGTACGTATGACTTTTAAGGTCTCTCGTGGAAACTGTAAAACTCTCCAAATGAAAACCAACTGTGGGCAGATTTAAAGGCATTTCTGTTGTACTCCCTACCCTCACAACTGCATGCACACAATTTGGTATTGTAAGGAGTGATATATTGAGACCTTGGGGAGGGGCAGGGCATGATATAGGTTCATAAAATGATCAACAGTGAAGTGGAAGTGGAGAGTAGGGACGGAAGCAGTGGTGTAGCATGGGGGGACCAGGGGGGCCATGGCCCCAGGCACAAAATTCTGAGGGAGTGCAACACAGGTGCTAGCTTTCACAGGGATCCCTGCCCCGTCCGGGTAAAGGCAGCAGAGCAGCTCAGACCCATGGTGAGTGGGTGCACACAGAGGAAGGCAGGCAAGGGGTGACCCCAGTGTGGCCCGGCCAAAGGCTGTGTTTGCTGGCTGGGCTTTTCCCTGCATGGGCAGGCAGGTGAAGCAGCATGGCCCTGCCTGTCTGTGGCTTGCCTGCCCCGGGCACTGGCACCCCATGCGACACCACTGGATGGAAGGATCTGCCAATTTCAGTTCTCTGGTTCACATTTTCCCAATATCAAATTCAGCTTTCCACATTTCTGCAGCTATTTGTGGTTTTTGTTTAGTTAAAAAATCATCCCATAAATTCTTCACGATGAGTTTTCTTTAAAAAAGAAAAGAAAAGAGCACAAACTGATGCAGAAATATGGAGAACTATCCTTGAGACTGGACAAATGAGAATCTGAGAGAAACCAAAATGGAGAGATTCATTGATTCCTAGATGGAACAAAGCTGAGCAGAATCAGCCCCCGTTTCACCCCCAGTGCAATTGCAGGAGCTTAAATTTGCCATCCCATCCAGTTTCCCACCTTAATATATATATATATATATATATATATATATATATATATATATATATATATATATATATATTAGTAATTGCAGTACTGTATTACTATTGTTTGATTTCTTGTTTAAGGGATTTCTCACTTGCCCTTAACCACAAGGTCCCAGGGTGCGTTACAACAATATAATCATACAGTATTAAAATCCACAAAGCCAGTTTAAAATAAACCATGGAATGTACACCAATCTCGCCAAAATCACTAATTATTAGCCTTTTCTTCTTAATATTATTTGCTGCTTTTCACTTCCGTTCCTCTGTTATTGTATCATAGTCCAACATTTTCCTTATATTCTTCTTTCCAATGTTTTAATTTTAATGAAACGATCTAAATTCATATTCTGTAATCATTTCTAGGGTGTGAGCCATATGACGCACACAAACAAAGACCTTAGGAAGAGCACAGACAAAATGTACGGTGTTTTAGATGCGAAGGAAATTAATTTGCCAGACACATTGTCTGTCGCGCAATAGTAGGTCAAAATTCATGCTTTGTTGGCTACTGTGCATGCAGTTGACTGCTTCGTATTGATAGTTAAACTATGGGCTCTGCAGCCACAAGTTTTAGGGATGGCCACCAGCTTTGATAGCTTTAAAATAGGTAGATCTGTGGTCCATCAGGTTGTCAGTGGTTGTGAGCCACAATAGCTATGTTCTGCTTTAACTGCCAGGTGCAAGGTACCTCTGAATGGCAATTGTTGGGAATCACAGATAGGGAGAGCACGGTTGCACTCGTTTCTTTGTTTGTGTGCCTGCCACAGGCATCTGGTTACAGGGAACCAGGGAGAGGGCCTTCTCGGTAGTGGCACCCACCCTGTGGAATGCCCTCCCACCAGATGTCAAAGAGAAGAACAACTACCAGACTTTTAGAAGACATCTGAAGGCAGCCCTGTTTAGGGAAGCTTTTAATGTTTAACAGACCACTGTATTTTAATACTTTGTTGGAAGCCGCCCAGAGTGGCTGGGGAAAACCAGCCAGATGGGCAGGGTATAAAATTGTTGTTGTTGTTGCTGTGAGAAAAGGATGCTGGATTAGACAGACATTTGACCTGATCCCGTACAGCTCTTCTTATATTCTCAGACCCTCCAAGTGTCCTTATTTTCCAGGGACAGTCCCAGATTTACAGAAGCTGTCCCAGTTTCAGTTTTGATCCCAGAATGTCCCGCTTTTCCTTAGAATGTTCCTATTTTCATCGGAGAAATGTTGGAGGGCATGGAGTCATGCAACCCCTGAGCCAATGAGATAAGTAACTATACAACCTTTGGAAGACATCTGAAGGCAGCCCTGTATAGGGAAGCTTTTTTTAATGTTTAATGTTTTATTATGGTTTCATATATGTTGGAAGCCACCCAGAGTGGCTGGGGCAACCCAGTCAAGTGGACGGGGTATAAATAATAAAATTGTTGTTGTTAGAAAAATGTTGGAGGGTATGTTGAAAGGTATGTTTCTTCAATATCACCAGAATGCAAGGAGAACTGGGAGGTGTAGCTGTTCTTGGAAGCCCCCAAACAAAGCATAAAGGCAACTGCTCTCCCTTGTTGCTTTTCTGCCCCCCACTGGTATTTAAAGTTACATCTGCCTTCAAACATTTTACATGTCTTGGCTAACAGATCTAACCCTCCCTATCTAGTCCAGCAAATATCGTTGCAGCCTATGGCAGTGAACACCAAAACCAAATAAACACCATATGAGCATGTATGTTCTTGTGTTTGTTCTGAAGCTTGTGCCAATAAATTTCATGGGTAAGCCCCAAGATCTACTATTACAAGACCAAAATAAAAATCCACTTTAACTGCACAACTTGAATTTTTCAGCATGACATTGAATTCTGCCCCCCAAAATAGCAATACCTGGAAGCACCCATGTTCTGCCAACAAGCTGCAGCCTTTCAGAGCAGCCTAGACATTATTGAATATAAAAACCAGCCTGAATCCAGCTAAAATTAATTGAGACCCTAAAATTAATTAAGTCCCTTTGAAACCACAACCAACTTAACTCACCATTAACTTAAGTCCCATCGCTTTCCATAGGACATAGTTGTGACAAACTGGACTTGGGTGATTTGCTTGAGTTACAGAACTATGTCCCCACCCCCTCAGAAATATAAAACTGTGCTTTCCATCCATTAGATAAAGTCTCTTAATTTGGGAGAGGGCAAAGGACCGCCTTCATTTTTATAGTACTTGCTATAATATCGGTGTCCACTAGATGCCCCCCTGCATTGTAGTAAAAATAAGCTTTTGCTTCAGAAATTAAAACTGAACTTATTTTCTGATCTTTTATGGCCTAATGCCATTTTCAACCAGTGTGCCATGGCACCCAGGGGTGCCTTGAATGATGGTCAGGGGTGCTGCGGGCAACAACAACCCTTTCCTTCCCTCCTTCCTCCGTGGGGCATACCAGAGGAGGCAGTCCCGTAGGTACGTGGGTCCGAGGCAGCATAGGGCTTCCTTGTTCCCTAAGAACAAGGAAGGTGTTCGTGGTGAGTTCTGGCACCTCTTTCTCTAGAAAAACAGCACTGGTCAGACCTGACCTGATACAGGCCTGACCTGGATTGTGTAAACATCAAAAGGGAGGGAATTGGTTTGCTTCTTGCCTTTTCTACAAAGGCTCAGGAAAATCAAAATACTTTTGTGAGTTCAGTGCTGGGTTAGAAGCAGTGACGATGGTTGCTTGGAAATCTTTGGTGCTCCTTAAATTTACAGATCAGTCTTTCTGATATCTGGAAATGACCAGTCAGGAGTTCTACACATGATCCAGCCATAAACTATTTCATGCGAAATCCCTTTTAGGTCTCTGCCAAATGTCTGGGTTGCAGGTGCTGCTCTCGCCTTGATTTTTACCCCTCAGATTGAAACAGTCCAGATGGCTGGGATTTTCTTCTTTTTCTTCTCCTTCTCTTGGAACTTCCACACTGTTCTGAAGGCCCCTCAGGGTGAAGCAGTTCACCCGACTTGACTGAGACCCAACCCATCCAGGCAGGAAGTCATCAGCTGACTCTTACTGGAAATTCTGGGAAAGAAACCAGTGTGAAATCTCTTTGCTTCCCACAGCTCAGTCCTCTTGATTCCAGCATCCCATGAGGCAACAGGGGATTTTCTGCCGTTATCTGTGTGGTTGCTGTTTTGTTTTCCTAAATTGACGCTGTGATGCTGTTAAGCATGCTGTCCTTACTTCTGGCTTGAAAGCCATCTGGAAACGAGACAGTTATGACTCAGCTTGAGTTAGCTTCATTTGATGTGAGCAAAGGATCAGAAATGCTCCTCCAAAACCCTTATTTCCTGTCTTTGCAATCATTAATATGTACAGCTTCTGACTGGGATGGCTTTGGAAGTTTACACTTTTCCTGGGCTGATACCCATTGGTCTAAGTCTGGCCCCAGTGGCGTAGTGTGGTAGGGCAAAGAGGCGGTTGCCCTGGGTGCAAAATTGTTAGGTGCTGGCTCAATACAGTTGAACACTTCGGTTGCTGGGCTCTGTTAAAAACAGCTTCTCCATGCGAACCAGGAAGTGACCTCTCCAGACAATGGAAGGACTCTTCTTTTCTTATCTCTGTGGCTGCAATCTCCTGGGTGATGCGGACTCTTGTTAGGCAGTTTGAAGTATACTCAGAGTCCTGTAGTGATTTCATGCTCTTTATTGCAGTTTGTAACACAGTGATTGAATTGCCCCCCAAACCTCAGGATTTTATATACATTATTTACACAATGAGTCCCGTCTGATTGGCTGATTCTGCTTCCCTCCTGGAGCCTGATTGGTCTTTTCCTGCAGGCCAACCAGTTGTTGCATTCTACGATGCTACTAGCCTAATAGGCTGATTAACTTCCTCCTGGAGCCTGATTGGTCTTTTTCTGCAAGCCAATCAGTTGTTGCATTCTAGGATCCTACTTGCCCATTGTTCTAGGATCCAAGCTTAGTACATAACACCATTGAATGTGCATGCATACTCTGTCCGTTTCCCTTCCTCCCACCCAACCCCTCCATGCTGCCTCGGGCACTGGCAACCCACGCTACGCCATTGCCTGACCCAGTGCAGACACGGCTTAATGTTGCCTGATTGTCCAGCTGTCATTAGCAGACCAGGCAACCTTTATGTATTTATGGTTACATCACCCTACAGCACCAAAATAAAAAAGCAACACATAATAAAACCATTAAAAAAAATTCCCATAAAATACCTATGTCATTAATACAGTGGCAGTGTCGTATTTAGAAATGACTTCACCCATCACACCTCGCCACCTCTAAAAGCCTGACGAAAAAGTGTGTCTTCACTTATCACAGAAATGAATACACTGTAGAAGCAAGGCATACAGCACAATGCCTTTTTTTTTAAAAAAAGTATTTTATTATTGAAATCACCATCATGGAGAGTAAGGTCTAAAAGCAGGTTTTTGGCAAGGATTCATTTCCAGGAAGCCCCGAGCATTATAATTAGCAAAATGTTTCATGTTTTACTGTTTTGTTGGAAGCTGCCCAGAGTGACTAGGGTAACCCAGACAGATGGGTGGCATACTATTGGTGGTGGTGGTTGTGGTGGTGTTATGTCAAGCATTGGTTAGCCTACACTTTCCAGTGTCTTTCCTCATACCTGAAGGAGTGTCTCCACCCCCATCGTTCTGCCCTGACACTGAGGTCCAGCTCTGGGGGCCTTCTGGCAGTTCCCTCACTGCGAGAAGTGAGGTTACAGGGAACCAGGCAGAGGGCCTTCTCGGTAGTGGCACCCACCCTGTGGAACGCCCTCCTACCAGATGTCAAAAAGAAAAACAACTACCTGGCATTTAGAATACATCTGAAGGCAGCCCTGTTTAGGGAGGCTTTTAATGTATATTAATGTTTTGTTGGAAGCCACCCAGAGTGGCTGCAGAAACCCAGCCAGATGGGTGGGGTATAAATAAATTATTATTATTATTATTATTATTATTATTATTATTATTATTACTATTACTATTACTATTATTACTATTATCACTATTATCACTTTTTTAATTGCAAAAAAGTCTGATTGGTGGGGTGCAACCTGATCCCCCCCCCCCCCCCCGCGTATGATTGAATCCCATCCAAATTAAAGTAAACAGTCTGGAAGCACTCAGAAAGATAGAGCAGCTCATATTAAAATTCTGAACTTGGAGCTGCCTGCTGCTGCCCTTCAGCACTTTCTACTGATAAGGAGGCAAATTCCATTCATCTCTTGACAGCCAGCTTTCATTCTCATCTGTCTGTGCATAGGCAGGAGAAGGAACAAGTGTTGGCTGGCTGGCTTCTTCCATTCATTAATCACTGCCAGCCTCTCTTCCCAGAATCTGCCTCTTGTCCTGGGAAATGGCAGCCTAAAGCCACATTGAAAGAGAAGCCAAGAGCTTTTCAGTTTCACTTCCTCTGAAATAGCCCCTCAAATTCCCCTAACCGAAGGTAAGGGCGGCAACTCAAGAGGACTGACACATCACACTCATTTCAGAGGCATTTGTAAGAACAATGGCAGGAAACACTGAAGGGTGGAAACAGTAAATGGAGCACAGAGTCTGTGAATCGTGGAGCTTCCTGATTGGCTTGATTTACAAGGGAAAAGAGCACTTGGAATAACCTTGGAATTGTTGTCCCACTGGAATGAAACAGCTTTTAATGAAAGCAGAAATTTTTACCACGTGAGAAATTGCGTTAGGAAAAGGTCGATGTCCAGAAACTCTAAGGAAAAATCAAGTTAGTGGAAGGGAAGCAGGATGCTGTTGTTGATTCTCTGGGCTGTTCTTTGGAAGGGATGGCTCCACATAGATGCAAGAGGGAGAAAGACCCACCCTTGTCTTGAGTTCAACTTGGGTAGCTTCGAAAGAGGATTAGACAAATTTCGTGTGTGGATAAGCCTTTCAGTAGCTGCTAGCTAAGTGTTGTACCTCCACTGTTGGGTGCCAGTTTTTGGGAATCGCAGGTAAAAAGGGTGCTGATGTGCTCATATCCTGCTCTCAGGCTTCACATAGGCATCTGATTGCTCAATATGAGAACAGGATGCTAGTCTAGATGGGGCATTGGCCTGATCAGCAGATTCTTCTTGTGTTCTTAATTTTTTTTAAGTCCAGCTGTGTGTTTTTGCTTCGTATTGCAAGGTAAAGGTACCCCTGACCGTTAAGTCCAGTCGTGAACAACTCTGGGGTTGCAGTGCTTATCTCGCTTTATTGGCTGAGGGAGCCGGCGTACAGCTTCTGGGTCATGTGGTCAGCATGACTAAGCTGCTTCTGGCGAACCAGAGCATTGCACAGAAACGCCGTTTACCTTCCCGCTGGAGTGGTACCTATTTATCTACTTGCACCTGACGTGATTTTGAACTGCTAGGTTGGCAGGAGCAGGGACCGAGCAATGGGAGCTCACCCCGTCGCAGGGATTCGAACCGCCGACCTTCCGATCGGCAAGCCCTAGGCTCTGTGGTTTAGACCACAGCACCACCCATGTCCCTTCATGTTACTAGCTGGCCATTATTTTACTGGTCTGAGCGGTATAACTGCAGGGTATTGATCCTACCTTGGTTGTTCTCATGGGCCACCAGACTTCCAGCCCCTCCAAGCTTCCCTATTTTCCAGGGAGAATTCCAGATTTACAGAAGCCATTCGGGTTTCTGATTTGATCCTGGAATGTCCCACTTTTCCTTAGGTTGGAGGGTGTGGGCTTAATTCTTTTCAATGAGGCATCTTGAGCAATGGCCCCTGAAGTACAAATCAACAGGCAATGCTATGCTCGCAGGTACATCGCACCATTGTCTGTATTCAGCTATTCCAAACAATGGATGTATTTTAGGAAGAATAATATTTACATCCCAACTATTTACTTCCTTAAAATAGGAAATGAACCTGCTCTTGGGGATAGGGTTGTCTTGGAGGACAGAAAAACCACTCATTACACTGAGAGGCAGGTTAAAAAAACCCCACAAATGAGTACTTTGGAAATGCCATTGGGTAGAAAAGAGGCTTCAGGATTTTGTTAGGTGAATTGTTCCATCTGCATTTTTAAATGAACAGGCCTGAATCTCACTCCCTAGAAAAGAGTGGGAAAAGAATCCAGCTACCCTCTCTTAATTTTGTGATACACTGCAGTTGTTAGCTAGAAAAAAGTACCAGAAATGTGCAAAATGTGTTTTGTGATAAAATGCTTACAAAAAACCAAATGTTTGCGTGCTTTTAAAATAAAAATGCAGAACAATGCAGAAATGGAAGTGAACCGACTTACAAATGAGCACATCTAAATGGGCATTGACCGAAAACAGACTCAATCCTTCATCCTCAGAAGTTAGATTATTCGGGATATGTACACGGCAAACCCGGAAGTATTTTTCCGGGTTTCGCCGCACATGCAGAAGCACTAAACCACGCCGCGCGCATGCGCAGAAGCAGCACCTCCCGTTGCGAATTCCTCAGGATGCAGCCGAACCTCCGGAACGGATCCCATTCACAACCAGAGGCACCACTGTAGATAAGAGGGAACCTCAACAATGCAATTGTATGCAAATTGGGTTATAAACATTGATGTTGGGGGAGCAAGAAGTCACTAGTTTTGTTGATTTGGAGTATAATTGTTGAGTAACAAATATAACTTTCAGTATGGAAAAAGAATAAAATATTACTTTTTTAAAAATAGAAGGCATCAAAGCAAAGCACCATTTTGGTTTTGGTCTTGAAAAAAGAAACATTTATATTTATACCCCACCATTGTTCCATCAAGGGAGTCTCCCATGCAGGCACTGGTCAGCTCCTGACTTGCTTAGCTGCATCATGTCCTTTCAGACCAGTTTATACAGTTTATCCACAGGGACATTTGGCCCTACTGAACTTTCTCCTTCACATAATGCAATATGGTCCCCTACCGATATTTTACCCTTGGGATTTGAGAGTGCATTTTTAAGTGGTGGCTGATGCATTACTTCCTGGTGACTGTGCTTGTGTGACTATAACTATGCAACAAAAGTCAGCTAGCTTTCTATCACAGATGAATTGAACTTAAAAGTCATTCACCATGGGAAAGTGCTGAGAAAACCCTTCAACACTTTGAGGGTGTTGTTAACAAGATACATTTAAAACTCGAGAATGCAATGTTTTCGTGGGAGATACAGAGATGTCGATAAGTTTGGTCACATGTGTTGATGTTCTTCTCAAGAGACTGAACAGTTATCAAAGGAATGACTATCAAGGCATGAGTTCGCATGGACTAAAGCCATCTTAAACAAGGAGCAGGGCCTGTTTGCACCATTCTTTCTCTCAAGATAAGATTGCTGAATTAATGGGTCTTCGTTCTGGAGACTTTCCAGGCTGCCTTGCTGATTGTCAACATTTACTAATAAATGATGCAATCGGAATTGTGACTAAATCAAAGCAGAATGCTGTTCCCAATGGCCTAGGAAAATAACGCCATTCTGAGCAACATAATATTGGGTGATGCACATCCCCAATATTGTCACCATGGATTGAGAATTTCCAGCACATGTGGAAGCCATCAATTATATTGTTGAAGTAAGCAGTGGTCCCCCCCCCATTCCTGCCAGACCCTCGACCTTATGCTATTATTTCCTTCATCCACCAGTTTAAACTAGCAATATAGTTTTGTTTGGGATTAACTGGGCCTAAATTTCTCTGGATAGAATTATTTCTGATAATGGAGGATATTTGGTGAAAATGTTGTATCCCAATTTTTTTGCTCACAATAGGGTGGAGCATTCAGCTCTAAGAGAGAGAAAAGGAGACAGAAAGGATATTGAAAGCATCTTGGAGTGTGAAGGATCAGAGGCAGAGGTATCAGCAGAGGAGTGCCTGCTTGCTCATTCTACACTCTGCTTCTTTATTGCTGACCTAAAAATTAGTTAGTAGCGCTGACTCAAATTTTGCAGGGTAGACAGAGGAAGGAGGACTGAAATGCCCCAGAACAATTTTCATTGTAGGGGTGTGAAATTCACAGGAGCTGAAACTCACCACCACTCCTAGAACATATAATAAGGTCCCCACCATATTATACCTACAAGCCTTAGTCAAAGTGATGCTGTATCACTGTGGAGCTTCACTCCCAGTGCTTTGGGAAAGTTTAGCACTCTTGGTTAGAGTCTTCTGCCAGTTCATCAAAAAAGGGACCACTGATGGGCATCTTTCTAAAGCATCTTCTGGCAAAAGGAAGCTGCCCAGAGGTGAGAAGAGATGGAAGCAAAGACCAGCTCTTTTCTTTTTATTGTGCATGTGCATTGTACAGCATGCAACCACCCACAAGGGCCCTGCTTCTGCTCTTGCAGAAAGGAATACCCCTTCCCCCATGCTTTTGGAATCAAATCAGTGCAACGTGAAAGCAGCAGCGACACAGCTGGGTGCATCTAAAGGATCGGCAGTGAGAGGCAATCTGTCAAGAGGGGGCTTTTCATACATTTTCCCTTGGAAAGAAAGAAAGAAAGAAAGAAAGAAAGAAAGAAAGAAAGAAAGAAAGAAAGATGACCTCTTTTTCTTAGGATCACCTAATCAGGTTTTTGCATCTGGTGCAATGCTCACTTAAAGTAACATCTGGAGTTTTCTTTCAGCGTGAACTGCAATGAAGAGCTGGTACATTTTTAATATTCTTCCGAGCACTGCAATTTTTTCACAACATTTTTTTCCTATCCAGTGCTATTTTGCTTTGTTATCTTGGAGTTCATTGGTTGGCTTCTGCCATTTAATATGAAGCGCATGATTTGGGATTGCCACCCCATCAAAAGAGAGAGGGGGGGGGAGAGAGAGAGAGAGAATAAATTGAAAGACAGTAACTGAAATCGATAGAACTTGACTTTCAGGTAAAAATGGATCCCTTCCAGTCGGGATTCATGCCTCATCATTGGACTGAAACTGCCTTGGTCGCACTGGTTGATGATCTCCGGCGGGCTAGGGACAAAGGTGAGAGTTGTTTCCTAGTTCTGCTGGATTTCTCAGCGGTGTTTGATACCATCGACCATAACATCCTTCTGGACCGTCTTGAGGGGCTGGGAGCTGGGGGCACTGTCATACAGTGGTTCCGCTCCTTCCTCCTGGGCCGTGTTCAGAAAGTGGTGTGGGGGATGAGTGTTCAGACCCCTGGGCTCTCACTTGTGGGGTGCTTCAGGGTTCTGTCCTCTCCCCCATGCTTTTCAACATTTACATGCAGCCACTGGGAGAGATCATCAGGAGGTTTGGGCTGGGTGTTCATCAGTATGCAGATGATACCCAGCTCTGCCTCTCTTTTAAATCAGAACCAGTGAAGGCGGTGAAGGTCCTGTGTGAGTGTCTGGAAGCGGTTGGAGGATGGATGGTGGCTAACAGATTGAGGTTGAATCCTGACAAGACAGAAGTACTGTTTTTGGGGGACAGGAGGCGGGCAGGTGTGGAGGATTCCCTGGTCCTGAATGGGGTAACTGTGCCCCTGAAGGACCAGGTGCGCAGCCTGGGAGTCATTTTGGACTCACAGCTGTCCATGGAGGCACAGGTCAAATCTGTATCCAGGGCAGCTGTTTACCAGCTCCATCTGGTACGTAGGCTGACACCCTATCTGCCTGCAGACTGTCTCGCCAGAGTGGTGCATGCTCTGGTTATCTCCCCCTTGGACTACTGCAATGCGCTCTACGTGGGGCTACCTTTGAAGGTGACCCGGAAACTACAACTAATCCAGAATGCGGCAGCTAGACTGGTGACTGGGAGCTGCCGCCGAAACCATATAACACCGGTCTTGAAAGACCTACATTGGCTCCCAGTACGTTTCCGAGCACAATTCAAAGTGTTGGTGCTGACCTTTAAAGCCCTAAACGACCTCTTCCAGTATATCTGAAGGAGCGTCTCCTCCCCCATCATTCTGCCCGGACACTGAGGTCCAGCTCCGAGGGCCTTCTGGCGGTTCCCTCACTGCGAGAGGCCAAGTTACAGGGAACCAGGCAGAGGGCCTTCTCGGTAGTGGCACCCGCCCTGTGGAACGCCCTCCCATCAGATGTCAAAGCGATAAACAACTACCTGACATTCAGAAGACATCTGAAGGCAGCCCTGTTCAGGGAAGTTTTTAATATGTGACATTTTAGTGTATTTTTCATCTTTTTTGGAAGCCGCCCAGAGTGGCTGGGAAACCCAGCCAGATGGGCGGGGTACAAATAATAAATTATTATTATTATTATTATTATTATTATTATTATTATTATTATTATAAAAAACAGAGAATCGCAATGAAGTTGTTAGAATCAAAGGCAAACGAAATAGTGAAAACTGGGTGTGTGTTTTTTAAAAAAATCACATTCGATTTCAAAACCTACATTTACCAAATACATTTGGATCTGTCTGGTTTAAATATTTGTTAAGGGAAAATGAAAATGCAATAATGGGCATGTATATATTGCAGATGTGTATCTGATTTAATATTCATTTCCTCTCACAGGGAAATCCTGGGAAATGCAGTTCCTGGACAGGAGCTAATGGGAAATTCTCAGCAACTTCACCCAACGATGATCCCCAAGATTCTCTGGGGGAATCCATTGCAGTAAAAGTTTAATACAGTGGATATAACTGTTGTACAAGTAAACTAGTCAGTAGATTAATTTATAACACCAGAGAACAAAGAATTCAGTTTTTTTCTGAGCTCACTGGCTTATTCACAGTGCTTCAAGTAATCCTTTGATGGTCAGTGTGATGAGTTCCTTTGTTATTTTTTATTTTCCAAACTTTTTTTTTTAATGCTTACAGGTCTCTGCTCCTTTCGTACCACAGGTCATCTTGGTTCACTGAAGGCAGTCATCCTGCTCTAATGAGCTATTGCTTATGTCCGGAAGCAACGCTAAAGGCTTTGCATCTTGTGTTCTCTCCATGTCAAAGGGCACCCAGCTTTTGCTAGTGTTTCTTTGTGAAGTATGGAAGGCGCTGACTCCTTTTACTTATTTCTTCCCTGCTGTACTTCCAAGATAACAGCAATAGAGACTGAGGGAGTGAAAAGGAAAAAAATATAACCTTACAGATGCCTTCAAAGTTGTAGCCATTCAGTTTCCATATGAATTTGACTTCAAACTTTCTCCAGGAGTTCTTCTTCAACGTGATTTCAGTGTAGGATCCCAACAATATTGGAACTATTCCCCCGCCCCACTCCTTATAGTTCATGTATTGCATCTGAAGTATGTACCTGAGGGGCACACTAAATGTGAAGTTATGAGATCCATTATTAAACTCCTGGGCTTGTACCAACTAAGTCATTGTGCAAGCTGAATGACTTCTGCTTATGGCGCAGAACTTCCATTTTCTCACACCCCCTCTCCCCCCCCCCAATCTGCTCTGGAAGTTTCCCCTGTGAAAGATTTTGCAATCAAATCTAACAGTGCATATTCTTGCTAGTTAGCATGAGAAGGGGTTAAGACCATAGAGCTGTATTGCTGATAGACAGACTCAGATCACAGAAATGTAATTGACAGAGAAGGCTCTGTGTGATGTCATTTCCCCTCGTCTTCTGGGAGGGAAGCAGCAAAGAAATAGCTGCTGTTTCTTTCTCTCTCTCTCTTCAGGTACATGCCTGAGACCATTTCTGCTGTAAATACAAGGATTTTACCTGCATATATTTTTATCACTGTTGCCGCTAAGGATGAATGCTTGACTGTTTTAAACTTACTTTTCAGCCTGTAGCCTGTTTCTTTGATAAACGGGGTATCAAAAAAAGAGAATTCAACCAGTGACTAATTCCTATGCTTTCAATTAAACTGCTTAAGATGGGATTTAAACTCTGCTCAGCCACAAGCTCTTAAATGTAAGCTGATCCATTTGTCTCAACCCACACATGTGGGTCTGCAGATGGATAAAATATAGTTAAGTAAGCGTAATAAAAACCCATCACCCTCAACCTTCTAGAATAGATTTGAGGCACATGAGGAGGGGAGCAGGAGGGCAAATTTCATTGGGCAAGCAGAAGTCATCCTGCTCATACATGAACTTTGTTGGCTTCACACACCCTCTTCTTTTATAAAAAAGGAAAGGCAGGCTTGAAGGCTATACATTTGATGGCAGCTATGGCACAGGAGAGGGACGCGGGTGGTGCTGTGGTCTAAACCACAGAGCCTAGGGCTTGCCAATCAGAAGGTTGGCGGTTTGAATCCCCGCAATGGGATGAGCTCCTGTTGCTCGGTCCCTGCTCCTGCCAACCTAGCAGTTCGAAAGCATGTCAAAGTGCAAGTAGATAAATAGGTACCACTCCGGCAGGAAGGTAAACAACGTTTCCGTGCGCTGCTCTGGTTCGCCAGAAGCGGCTTAGTCATGCTGGCCACATGACCCAGAAGCTGTATGCCGGCTCCCTCGGCCAATAAAGCAAGATGAGCGCCGCAACCCCAGAGTTGGCCACGACTGGACCTAATGGTCAGGGGTCCCTTTACCTTTATGGCACAGGAGGTGGAGGAGGTACCCTTTTCCCCATGGTCTCTCTGTGATCAAAACTGAACCTGTTCTCAAAAACTGAGAGGAAATGGTTAAGCACCCTCTACGTCCAGTGTTATTATTCAAAAATGTGGTCCTTGCATGCCTGCATTGTCCATTAAAAAACAAACAAACTCCAGGAGAATGGTCATAGATTTCCCAGCATAACTTGTAATTTAGTGCTAAGATGTTCTCAGGGCCATATCTATCAGTGTGTGTGCATAGATATTGTGCATAGATATTGTGCTTCCCATAAGCATCTGGTTGGCCACAGTGTGAACATGATGCTGGATGAGATGGGCCACTGGTCTGATCCAGGAGACTCTTCTTACGTTCCTGCCCTGTGCCCCTCGTTGTGGAACTGGAGTTGGCTGCCAGTGTGAGAGCCAGTGTGGTGTAGTGGTTCAGAGCGGTGGACTTGTAATCTGGTGAACCGGGTTCGCTTCCCCGCTCCTCCACATGCAGCTGCTGGGTGACCTTGGGCTAGTCACACTTCTCTGAAGTCTCTCAGCCCCACTCACCTCACAGAGTGTTTGTTGTGGGGGAGGAAGGGAAAGGAGATTGTTAGCCACTTTGAGACTCCTTAGGGCAGTGATAAAAAGCGGGATATCAAATCCAAACTCTTCTTTCTGTTAATGGCAAACCTGGTTTTGCTGCTACAGATAACGGTGCAAGTCTAAATTCATGTCCAGCAAAGCGTTGCTAGTCCGGGAAGCAGAACATGATGCATTGCGCCAGCCACTCAATACGTTTCCTTAGCACAACATGCTATTAGCCACTGTGGCTATGCTCCCTTTCCACTATATTGTGCAGTATTCTGGATGCCAGTTGCTGAAAATTGCAGGCGGGGAGAGTGATGTTGTGCTCAGCTTGTGAGCTTGACATAGGCATTTGGTTGGCCACTGTCAGAACAGAACATTAGACCAGGTGAGCCTTTCGCCTGACCCAGCAGGGCTCTTCCTAAGTTCTGTGCCTTCCATCCTAATTTCAAATGCTTTAACTCAATAGACACCTACCTAATCCTGCTGACGAGGGTTACCCCTGTTGTTGTGCATTAGAAACAAGCTCCATAATTCTGACTTATGTTTTCTTGCAAATGCAGAATTCCTATTTTTGAAAAGGCTGCCTTCTATTACGCATTCCTGGCATATACTGAAGGTGGATGATGCAAATTCTTTAAAATTATTTCCATGTCCTGCTGCTACTTGCTCTATTTATAGTGCACAAAACGCCAGGTCCACGTCGTATTAAAAGAAAAATCAGGGTCCCCCACCTCCTACACTGTAGAACTACAGCAGATGCAAGTTAGTACCGGAAATGGGTAGATATGTCGTTTTTAATTTAGTTAGTTATAACCAGTGCTTTTTTCTGGAGGTACACAAAGGTACACAGTACCAGCACCTCACACACACACCCCAATGTTAAAAGTGTGGCACTTACTGTAACAACTTAATGGTGAGTACTGCTAACTTTTTTTTCTTTAAAAAAATCACTGGTTATAACTGTCCATAGATATATGCATTCATATTTAGGTACTTTCAAAAATATTAATGATTTTAACACAGGGCGAATATAAGCCAACAATTGTTCGTGATGGTCTCCAGCTCTCAGAACTACTAATATCACCACCAAGAACAGATAGCAGTTCAAGTGCAATGTGGCTGCAAACCTTGGTTTAGCAATTACAATTCTGTTTTAATGAGGGTAGCAAAAAACAATCTGTGTTAATAAGATTAATGAAATTTGAAAGCCAGCAATAGCCCTAAGGCTCATCAGTTCCCAGAGTGGTCCTCCACACTGAACAGGCCTCCCACTTCTTTATCAAAACTAATTTCCCTAAATGGTATTAAAAAGGAGGGTGGTCTGGAGCCCATTTTTTTAAAGGTTGCATCCGTTTGCTAAGAGAAAAGGGGAGAACTCCCAGGCTTTGGGATCATAGAATGCAGTTTTGCTATGGAATAGCGTAGGGGCTAAGAGACCAAGTTTCTGAGGGGAAATCCTGAACCTTATCTTTGCCAGTGGCAACAAACTCCTGACATACCTAGACTACTAAAAGCCAATTCACCCTATTGATATACAGTGGTACCTGGGTTCTCAAACATAATCCGTTCCGGGAGTCCATTTGACTTCCAAAACTGTTCGAAAACCAAGGCGTGGCTTCCAGTTGGCCGCAGGAGCTTCCTGTACTCAAGCAGAAGCCACGTCGGATGTTTGGCTTCCAAAAAATGTTCACAGACCGAAAAACTTGCTTCCAGGTTTGCAGCGTTCAGGAGCCAATTTGTTCGGCAGCTAAGCCGTTCGATTACCAAGGTACAACTGTGTGTGCTTTCCTGTTTTGTAAATGGACCAAAAGAAGGGTTCATCAGTAACACAGGGTAACAAACTGCTCTTGCATGTTAACTGGGAGACCCTTTGGAGTTTTGGATTTCATTATTCCATTCTGGTTAAGTCCAGTCCGTGTGTTACCAATTTATACAATGTGTGTACAGAAATACAACATTTGAATCAGCTCACAACCCTGTATATTTAGGACTGGGAGGAACCGACCAACATAGATTTTAAAGCTTTTTTACAGAATGAAAAATGACCAGTGGTTCTGGTCCTGTGGAAATGGAAAAGACAGGGAAAGTTCCGAGTTATATTTTCTCTCAGACAACTACAAAAGTAGATAACAAAGCAATCCTGGCTTTGAAGACAAAAGCAGGAGCCTTAAGCCAGAGAGGCTAAGCCGGATGACATGGGAAAGCAAAGCATGGACGCCACAGTTGCTTAAAGGGTCTTGGGGAGATAGAATCCATCTAAGAGGATTTATGTCAATTCCAAACCAAGGAATATTCTAAGAAGGGTTACTCCATGGACAAATGCTGTCCAGTATATATAAAGTCCTTACATTCTTCATCTGCCAAAGGGATAAAGCTAGAGTCCTGGTTCTTCGACTGAGTGCTAATTCAACAGTATTACGAGCCATCAAAAACACTTTTGTGTGATGGTACTCTTCACAGGAGCCATCACTTTTGAAAGAACTGCGATGTGAAGAAAAAGGGTGCAGACTCAGAGGAGGAGGAGGTATCAGAAGCTGAAGAGGTAACCGGGTTTGGTGAGCAGGAAGGGGCTGTGGCAGAGAGCAGTCCAGAATCAGAGGCAGAAGAAGAGGCTGGGCCAGAGGCAGAGATGAGGCAGGCTGCTGAAGAAGCCAGGGGGTCTCCCCCTCCTGCTGTGACCTGCTCCTCTCCCCACTGGTCTCCTAGAACCTGGAGAGGTATGAAGAGGATGGAGCAAAGACAGACAAGGCATCAGAGTCTCAGATTGCTTGGGAAGGACCGGGGGGAGGAGACTTAGGGAGTTGTGGGGAGCCAAAGACCTACATTCCTTGCAACAGCCTCCTTGGGCCAAGATCTACTGGGAAGAGTCGTTGTGCTCGCCAGGCCTGGCCTCCTGTACTGTTTGTTTCTTTGAATAACACTGTGTGAGTTTTTGCTGGTCCACTCCTGACACCTGTCCTGACATACGGATGGCATTCGTACCTTTGGTATGGGAAAGTGAAGGTCCACAAGAGCTTTCTAAATCATATTTTTAGAGGACCTTTATACCAATCATGGGAAAGGAATAAAAATCTCCTTGAAAGAAAGACCCCATGGTGGATCTCACCAATTGAGGCTTTAACGGTGAAGAAAACAAACATGGAGGAAAAAAACGCCACCTATGAAGAAATGTTAAGAAAAACAGACCAAGGGCCAAGACTTAGACCTTATGAAGAGATAAAAAATCTATTCACTGGGTGGTTGCAATACCACCAGGTGAATGGTTTGCTAAAAGAGGACAAGAAGAAGTTGGGTTTTGATGACAAAAAATCAAAATTCAATGTAGAAGTAATAGAAGGTAAAAACAAAACCCTATCTAGAATCTATGACATACTTTTAGAGTGGTATACAAAGGACGAGGAGGTGAAGGAGGCAATGATTAAATGGGCAATTGACTTTGGTTATAACATCGATTTTGAAAGGTGGCTGGAAGTGTGGAATTGTAACATAAAGTTTACAGCATGTATGTCTCTGAGAGAAAATGTTTGGAAGATGCTATATAGGTGGTACCACACCCCTGTGAAGTTGGCCAAAATGTATAGACTAAAAGATAAGAAATGCTGGAAATGTGGGGAGGTGGAGGGTGACCTATATCATCTATGGTGGACATGCAAAAAGGTGAAAGGCTTTTGGGAATCGGTTTACAATGAGCTTAAAAGAATATTTAAATACACTTTTCCCAAAAGACCCGAAGCCTTTTTGCTGGGAATGACGGGTAAAGATATTAAGAAAGAAGATAGAACGATATTCCTCTATGCCACCACAGCAGCGAGAATTTTATTGGCACAATATTGGAAAGTGGAAACTATCCCCAATATAAATGATTGGCAAATTAAAATGATAAAATATGCTGAGCTTGATAAATTAACAGGTAAATTAAGAGACCACGATGAACAGAAATCTCTGAAAAATTGGAGTAAATACTGGAACTATATTGGAATAAATGCTTAATGTGATTGGCGGGGTCAGAACAAATACTACCAGCGTGTGAATTTAGGCCTATAGATTAAAAATCAAATACGTAATGGAAGCAGATATTCGATACTTACCAAAAGGATGGAAGGAAGTCCAGGAGGCGGTTTCTGTGGGTGTGTGGTTTTTTTTTTTTTTTTTTTTAATCTTTTACTGTTTTGTGAAATAGCCAGATTAATCTATCTTTGTATAGTTAGAGAGAGGAAAAAGTTGGCTTGTATATCTTGACTTTTTTTTGTTACAATTTTTTCTTTTGTATTTGGTTGTATGTTTGTTATGTGCATAACCTTAATAAAAATGTATTTGGAAAAAAAAAAGGGGGAGGGGGAGGAATCCAAGGAAGTATAGCTCTACCCCAAAGCAACCCAATGAAGATAGCACATAGCCACTGGCCTCAGAAAGCAGTGTGTCTGTTGTGGAGGGGAAATGGAATATTCCTAAAGAGGGCATGGGTGGCTGGATGCATTCAGTGCCAGATTTACGTATAAGCTAAACAAGCTATAGCTTAGAGTCCCACTTTCTTGGCCCCCGCAAAAAAAAAAAACCTAAAGAAAAAACAACTGGATGTACATTTCCAAACTATAAGATAAAAAACAAATAAAATAAAACCTACATACAGCAACAGTGGCAAATGGCTTTAGATACCTATTAGGTCCATAAATTACCATATAGCATATATTCAACACAAGAAACAGCGACAATTTGTTGTTGACAAAGGATTAAAAAAAGGTAAAGGTAAAGGACCCCTGACAGTTAAGTCCAGTCACAGACGACTCTGCGTTTGCAGCGCTCATCTCGCTTTACAGGCCGAGGGAGCTGGCCTTTGTCCGCAGACAGTTTCCTCTGGCACAACGGAGCACCGAAACCAGAGCAGGGAACAGAAATGCCATATACCTTCCTGCCGAAGCGGTACCTATTTATCTACTCCCTGTGTATCTATTTATCTACTCCCTGTGTATCTGCAGGTCAATTACAGCCAAGCAGAGACTAAGGACGCATTCAAAGATACAGGAAGAGGTACCTATCTTTTGTGAATGGGTGCTTTGGCTCATAGGAGGCTCTAAATGTTTCATTTACTGATTTCTCATTGTGGCTCCCTCATGGTATACTAATGTACTTGGCACACGCTATCGCTGTGCTTGTGATGGTTCGAAGCACAACGGACCAGTAATTATATACATATGAAACCAAGACAAGGCACATCAGCAGGATACAGCTGAAAGCTTTTAAGAGAACTTGAAATGCAATGGCCTTCCAAATTTTATTGGACTTCAACTCCCATCAGCCCCAGCCACCATGGCCAATAGTCGAGGGTGATAGAAACTGTACTGCAACATCTGGAAGGCGACAGATCTCTCACCCTGGTGTTCACACTCTCTCCCTCACTCTTGTCTGTTACAGGTTCTTGAAACATGACAAAACCCAGTACAGTGGTACCTCGGGTTACAAACACCTTGGGTTACAAACACTTTGGGTTACAGACTCAGCTAACCCAGAAATAGTACCTCGGGTTAAGAACTTTGCCCCAGATGAGATCAGAAATTGTGCACTGGCAGTACGGCGGCAGTGGGAGCCCCATTAGCTAACGTGGTACCTCAGGTTAAGAATGGTTTCAGGTTAAGAATGGACCTCCGGAGCGAATTAAGTTTGTAACCAGAGGTACCACTGTGTATACAAGGGGTGGCTAACCTTTGGCCCTTCAGATGTTGTTGGACTGTGCTGCCCATCATCTCAGGCTTTTGGCCATGCTGCCTGGCCAAAATTGATATCCAATAAGACCTGGTTAGCTATCTCTGCTGTGCATTCTGTTCATCAGAGACCATAAGGGGATCATTCATAGCCAATTATCCCTCCCCCATATCATGTTCCAACACACTGGAAACTACTATTATCCACCTGCAGCTGTGGTGGATAATCAGAAAAGCTGGTGGGAAAAGAGAAAATCTGGTTGGTAAAGAGGAGTAAATAAGATGTCAAAGTAGGGTCTAGACCACTACTGTATATAAACACTAACCTAGTAGCCAAAGACAACAAAGAATTGCATGCAGGAGTGTGAGAGAGTTGACAGAGGAAAAACAGAAGGGCCCAACACTTCTGTTTCCTGTGGAGTTCTCCATCCATCCTCTGCCAGCCCCCAGCAAGCTAGGCTTTTCCTTCCTTCCTTCCTTCCTTCCTTCCTTCCTTCCTTCCTTCCTTCCTGCTAGTAACTTTTGTGGGCTTATTCACAAAGCTGTTCATCTAGCCAAAGTCAAGCAGTTTAAATTCCCAGTAATTTCAAGGAGACACTGAAACACTTGCTTAAATCTGTCCGACTGAAATCAGTGGGGCTTTAAAATGCTTATCCATGGCCGGGTCATTAACTTGGCTGCCTCGTGCTTTTCCTGCTCCCCATACTATGGATGCTAGGAGTTACCTAACTGATAAATTAAGCTGCAGTTGTCAGAATTTTCTCAGGCACTGCCCCACGCTGTGTTAGAGAGTGAGAGCACATTTCAAGATTTGCAGTGCGGTTGTTACAGTATAGAATTTCCAGCCCTGCTGCGTCCTAATTGCATCTCTACAGCTGAGATCGTATTCCCAGTTCTTACTGGTTGCAAATGGTTTCTGATGTCAAAGGAACTTTTTGCAAGGACCTTTAAACCATGAAACTGTGGATGACTTCTGATAAGCAGAGCTGCAGCTGCTTCTTGCGTGGGAACAGTCCCTTGAGATCTTGCCTATTAAATATCTGTTGCCATATTCTTATGAATAATGTAAAGTGATATGTTATTAACTGATGAAAAACAGCCAAGAAAGAGAGAGCGCGTATGCTATGACATCTGAATTTCCTTCTCTATTATCCAGAAATAGCTTTATACTTTCTTTGTTTGCCCTGAACAGCTTGGGCCTCTTAGATCTTAGAAAGTGCTTTCTCTAGAATGTTCCACATATCCCCACAGATCCAGAGCTGAGAACCCGCTCTGTATCTCTTTATTTACCGAGGTAGAATCTCAACCTTTTGGGTTGCAAAGATACTTCAAGGCTGGATGGGCAAATGCCTATAATCTATTGCATAATAGTTTGAAGATCCTGCTGTCTTTTCGAAGTTTGAACATATATCCCAGAAGTCACCAACCTCTGGGGGTGAATGAGGACATCTAAAATTTTGAAAAAAAGTGGTGTGGGAGAGAGTCATAAAATGGCTGCTGCACGGACATGGCCATTCACAAAAGGACCACCGTGGGAATTGAAAATGGCTGCCTTGGGGTGTGGCACAATGCAAAGTGGCTGTTGTTAAGGCATGGCATAAGGATTCCCACAACAAAAAGACACAGGAAAACAAAATGGTGCAGGGGGACCTTTTTAGTCCCATCAGGGCAGGGGAAAGGTTTCTATGTCAGACAACACTGCACTCATTCACAGATAGAAGCTTTTTGCACACCTACACTATTAATATGGATGGCAGTATGGGCATGCAATCCTGACATGCAAAAAAATATTTAAGGGGACATGTATAGTATAGGAGAGTCTGAGCTATTGGAAACAGGAATAGAGCATCGTAGATTTCTGAGGGAATATTTATTGAGACTTTTTGTGTGCACCATAGGAGGTACTGTTGGGCACCCATGGCACCGCGTTGGTGACCCCTGGTATATCTTATAACCTTCAATCTCATTTGGATACCAATTTGGACTTATGGACTGTTTATATTAATATCTATGTTTATTGTTAGTGCGAGCTGACAATGCTTCTTCTTGGTTTTTGTTATATTTGCAAAATGAGAGAGAGAGAGAGAGAGAGAGAAGTAGAGTTGGTTGGACCACAAAGAATATCTTTTTCTATAGTATCTCACCTCCTCAGAATTCTTTGCCTTTGCCTTTGTGCTTAGTCTCCATCCACATTACTAAGGATGGGGAGACAGGTGAAATCTTTTAAAATTTAAAAAGCAGTTATTGGTTTGAAAAAAGGACGTATAATTGAATTCAGTGGGATTTACTTCCGTGTAGATACACACAGGAGTTGATGGTGAACTGATTACTGTAGTGTAAGCACTTCCATGCATTTCTGCTATGCTAGATGGCGATGTGGTCTAAACCACAGAGCCTAGGGCTTGCCGCTCAGAAGGTCGGCAATTCAAATCCCCATTATGGAGTGAGCTCCCGTTGTTCAGTCCCAGCTCCTGTCAACCTAGCAGTTTGAACGCATGTCAAGTGCAAGTAGATAAATAGGTACCGCTCTGGCGGGAAGGTGAACGGCATTTCCATGTGCTGCTCTGGTTTTGCCAGAAGTGGCTTAGTCATGCTGGCCACATGACCCGGAAGCTGTCTGCGGACAAACGCCGGCTCCCTCGGCCTATAGAGTGAGATGAGCGCCACAACCCCAGAGTCATTTGCGACTGGACCTAATGGTCAGGGGTACCTTTACCTTTACAATTCGATTTTTTAAAAATTCAATTATTCAATTAATTTACACTTCTTTAAACTGTGAGTTTTGTAAACAGAAAATAACACAATACATTTCATCACCATTATTAGTGTTTGTTCCAGGGCTTTTTTCCCAACCAGAACACAACAGAACTCAGTTCCAGCCCCTCTGAGGTGGGCACCATTGTGATTCTAAGAGAATGAGGGACGTGTTCATGGTGAGTTCCAGCCCCTCTTTTTCTAAAAAAAAACAGCACTTGTTTCCTCAGTAAGGCATTGCTGCTTATTAGATGTCACTTTCTAGCATCCAAGAAAGTATTCGCCACTGGCATTTCTGGAATAAGAATAAGGGGAGTTAAGGAAGGGGGTGGGATGAGAAAATACTCCCGAAAAAACCAGTTCAGGTTCAGGTTTATAAAGCGCACATTTGAGATCCAGAATTACAGTACCAAAACCTTCGTGCTCAAAAATGTCCAGCAATTTTATTTTTTTTGTCTTGGCTTCTTTCCAGTTTCTAGCTCAGGCTCTTAACCACATTGCTATGTGAGTCCTCAGATGTAGTGACCAGAAAGACTTCAGAAGTCGTAACTGGACTCAGCAGGACTTAAGGGTCGGAGCTTCCTGTGAAGATAACATTTTCTCTTGGAAGTCTGCCATTCCATGCCCCAGACACAGTCAATTTATCCAGACACCATACTCTTCTTTACTTCCATTATCCAACAGTTTTCAACAAGAGTGGAATACCCTCTTCACAGAGGTTTGCTGTTCATCTTGCAGAATCAGCAGGAGACTGGCTTTTTCATGTTGAACAGGGCTGGAGTACTTTTGGACTTTCAGCTGTTCCGAGGTTTCTTTGAGGGGGATGTGTTTAAATGAATGATTGCATTTCATTGCATTGTAGATATTCTTTTCTTTTTTTCCTTTTAGTGCTAATTGATTTATATATTGTTGTAATTTGCCTGAGGTCTTAGGGCTAAGGATGGGAAATAGGTTTTTTTTAAAAAAACAAACATCTTTTAAAAAATCTAAATAATTTAAAAACCTTGGATCTTTATAAAGCAATTTCAACCAGAGTTAGATTTTACTGCTGTTTAGATTGTAGTATTTTTTTTAGCTCTGGCTCTCTCCATTTGTTGTTATACTGTTTTTAGCCTAGGAGCATTATTTTCTTTTATTTATTGCATTCATTCATTCATATATATATATATATATATATATATATATATATATATATATGAGATATGATTGGATTCTCACTTTTTTTGTTTTGTTTCATTTTAGATGCTTTCCATTCAGAGAGAGGAAAATGTGGGTGCTACATTTCATTCTAAACAAACAAACAAATAAATAAATGGAGAAATAAATAAACCCAGTCATGTGAACCCCCGTGAGCAAGTACTACACTGATTGGGACAATTTACTGCAGCTGCACAATCAATGCAGTCTCAGAGCAGACTCCTGGCTAACTGCAGAAATGCTAATGGGAATATCTGCCCATCTGTAGGCTCTGCAGTTGTGGTTCTCTCCTTAGCAGACATTCTCTCAAAAAATATGAGACTCAAATGAAACTTTAATACACGGCATGATAAAAGCCTGTCATTTTATCAGGACGGGGTTTTTTTGTTTGTTTACTGCTTTAACAATTGTTTTCTCAAAATTTATCTTCTGTACCATGAAAATAAATAAAAACAGTATTAAAAATATATATATGAGACTGGATGTATTTCTTTTTTTTAAAAAAAATATTTATTAAGTTTTTTTTTAACAAACAGAAGAAAAAGAATAAGCAGTTAACAAAAATCACATAAAGCAAATCTAAATACAATACAAAAAACAAGATTTAAACATAAAAAGAAAAAAGAAATAAAGAAATAAAAATCCCTCTTTCTAATGTCTTCCAATCATTTACTTATTTTCCTGACTTCCTCACACCTCCCTTTTTTGTATTCCATTTAAAAATTTATTCAGCAAATTCATACCCTCTTAATTTAACCTTAATTATTTATCTTCACATATTCTAATTTCAAATTTTCATCTTATATCAATCCCTTCATACATATTCTTATTTTTCCTTATTGCTAGAACCACTTCATTTCATTCCAACATCATTAGCATTCAATAATTTTACAATGTTTCTTTAGATAAATTTTAAATTTCTTCCAATCTTCTTCCACCGACTCTTCTCCCTGGTCTCGGATTCTGCCGGTCATTTCCACCAATTCCAGGTAGTCCATTACTTGCATCTGCCATTCTTCCAAGGTGGGTAGAGACTGGATGTATTTCTGCAAGCCATTGCATGGGCTTCATAGTGGTGGCTCCTGAGGGATGATTCTATTAAAGTATTTGGGTACTGGGTATTCCTTTCTTTATTTTTATTTTTTAGCAGTGATTGTGATAGCTTGGCCACTGCCCCATGCCATCTTCAAAGATCTGAAGGGCTACCACATGCAAGATGAAACAAGCTTGTTTTCTCCTGCTCTGGCGGGTAGGACTTGAACCAATTGATTCAAATTACAAGAAAGGCGATTCCAAATAAACATTAGGAAAAACATTCTGATGCTAAGAGCTGTTTGACAGTGGAATGGATTGCTTCAGAAGGCGGACTCTCTTCCATTGGAGGTTTTTAAAGAGAGATTGGATAATCTGTCAGGGAGAGATTGTCAGGGAGAGATCGGATAATCTGTCCTTCTGCATTGTAGGGGAGGTGGACTAGAAGACTTGGGGATACCTTACAATGCTACAGTTCTATGTCTTCTGTTTTCACAACCACAATAACTAACGTAAGAGCTATGGGAGCTAACTGCACTGGTTTGGGACAAATTGCAGAGCTGAAGGAAATGTGTTTAAAATATCTTTCCTCTTGCTTCCCATCTCCAGAACTCTCTCCCCCTCTCTCTCCTTGTTCTCCTCTGTGGCTGTGGAAGGCGGGTAGTGACAGGCTGATGGTGACATAGTACACAGCTCCTTTTCTCTAGCACTTTTGGATAATGGAAACTGAAGGTAACCTCAATAAATTAATAGGAGCGACTGGCCCCAGATTACCCTGTAACAGGATGCAAGTTGGCATATTATTTCATATGCTACGAAGACCCCTGGTGTTTTCAGCATGGCTGGGTGGGGAGAGAACTGAGGGTGCCCTGTCCCTTCTCTGCATGCTCAGGGAAGGAATTAGTGGGAAATAAAGGACCCTGTACATATTTTCCTGCACACTGATCAAAATTCAAGACATCTCTCTCTGCCACTAATCATTGCAAGTTAGAGAAGATCCCCTGGCGTTACCAGCGATGACTGAGTGGGGGAAAGGCGAATGCACCAAATGCTGTGTGTGTATGTGAGAGAGAGAGAGAGAGAGAGAGAGAGAGATGGAGAAAGGGAGAATAGATGACTAGGCTGTATGAGAAGATAACATTGTACCAAGGGAATTGTGTGCACCGCTGCTTGTTCAAGCAAAGTTTAAATATAGAAGCAGATCGTAATACAACAACGACAATGCGGAAGCATCAACAACAGCAAAGAAATAGTAGTGGCATGGGTGGGGCTCTCTTGGCTTCCTGACACAGTCAATCACTGGTGATTGCCGAGAGGGAGAGGAGAGAGGACCCTGCCCTTGTGTGGCAAGCACAAAGCAGCATGCTATCGTTGAGCAATGAAGTGGGAACATGCAGGTGATTTTGACTGAGAGGTCAGCTTGGTGTGGTGTGGCACATGGTGGAAGGAGTGTTGGATTGGCTCTATTATCGCATGTCACACCACCTCAAGTTCCCTGTGCCTTGCCTCTCCACTTTCAGTTAGCATCAGTGACCCATTGTGCTGGGAAGCCAAGGAAACAATGGAGGCCTACCTGTGCTCCAACAACCACTACTGAAAAAAAGCACAACAACAACCATCACCATAGCTTGCAAACTTGATAAGTGGACAAATGCTGGGCGAACTTTTAAAAAAGTGCCTTTTGGATAAAGTTGCAGGCATTTTGACAAGTGCAGCACATTTGATTCTGTTTTTGGAGATATCCATTGCGGTTGGAAAACAAGGCTTCTAGGCATGCCAACCACACGAGGCTCATTGCAAGCAGCAGCAGATATGTCAGTTCACAAAGGTAAAAGGTAAAGGGCTCCCTGACCATTAGGTCCAGTCATGACCGACTCTGGGGTTGCGGCGCTCATCTCACTTTATTGGCTGAGGGAGCCGGCGTACATGTCATGTGGCCAGCACGACTAAGCCACTTCTGGCGAACCATAGCAGCGCACGGAAACGTCGTTTACCTTCCCACCGGAGCAGTACCTATTTATCTACTTGCACTTTGATGACGTGCTTTTGAACTGCTAGGTTGGCAGGAGCTGGGACCGAGCAATGGGAGCTCACCCCGTCGCGGGGATTCGAACTGCCAACCTTCTGATCAACAAGTCCTAGGCTCTGTGGTTTAACCCATAGTGCCACCCACGTCCCACGTCAGTTCACAAAGCAGAACACAAATGATATCACCTGCTCTGGATTTTCTAGGTACAGGAACTTAAGGTGCTCATGAATGTAACTACAGTGGTACCTCTGGTTAAGAACTTAATTCATTCTGGAGGTCCTGAAACTGTTCTTAACCTGAGGTACCACTTTAGCTAATGGGGCCTCCTGCTGCTGGTGCGCAATTTCTGTTCTCATTGTCACAGTCTGGTTTACGGGCAGTTGAAGTCCTGGCGGAGAACATCGGGACTGGGGACAAGACAGTGGGGTGGGAGCAGGAACAAGAGTCCAGAAGCTAGGAGTCCGGAAGCCAAGGGTCAGAGAGCCAGGAGTCAAGAAGCCAAGGGTCCGGGGATCAGGAAGCAAGGAGTCAAGAAGCCAAATGCAGCAAGGCAGGAAGCGTGTTGCTGTGGCAAAGAGCCAAAGGGAAATGCTGTCCTTATATCCCTTCCTGGCTCTTGCCACCAGGTGCTGTGAGTTACCAATCGGCCTCACCTGTGCGGCCGCGCCTTGCCTCTTCAGAACAAACTTAGGAAAGCCCCAGTTCTGCGAAGCCCTACCAGTCACAGGGCCTGGCTCCTGCACACACTCCTGACACTCATCCTGAGGTAAAGTTCTTAATCCGAGGTACTACTTCTGGGTTAGTGGAGTCTGTAACCTGAAGCATTTGTAACCTGAAGCGTCTGTAACCCGAGGTGCCACTGTAATACCATTAGTATTGAATATGCTCTTGTTTGCTCTCAGTAGTGCCTGTGCCCTTGGGTTTTTTATTTTAAAGAACACACACACACACACACACACACACACACCCCAAGAGGTCTTTTGTGGTAGAAAGATTTGGGTGCTATGCAGTGCTTTCCCCAAGGGGTACTCAAGGGTACGCAGTACTGGCACCTCTTTTTGTTGTTGTTAAAAAGTGGCGCTTACTGTAACAACTTCATGGTGAGTACCTGGCACCTATTTTTCTAGGGGAAGAAAGCACTGGTACTACGTCATCTTTGTAATTAATCACTGGGGGAGTTAGTGACTGGCTTCTCTTTTTACATCATAATGGCTCCATCAGGTACAATTAGTGCTCAAGTGAAACACTAGCTTGCATGAAAAATAAACAGTGGCTAGTCCTGAATGGGGGCTCCCTCTCTAATTAACCCTTTGAGGGCAGAACTATTGGACTTTCCAAATCAAGCATGTTCTACTATCTGCATCATTGTTATTTTTTTAACCCTCATAGCCATGACAGCCGTAAATGCCAACGTGCAATTTAATGTAGGCGTCCTTGACCAGGCAGAGTCCATCCAACCAACAAAGCAATCAGCAAACAAATTCTTAGGCCCCTGGGGCATACCGCACAACTTTGGTGCTGCACCATTCCTGTAGGTATCATGGGAGCATGATGTAATGCCGCCAAGCATTCATGGTGACACAGTATTCCAGAAAGTATTGCTATAGGGGAAGTTCCATTTCCAGGAACTATCACAGCTGCTTCACCACCATAATGGTTTCGGGGCAGGTGAGACCAATGGGTGAGGTAATGTTCAGAAAATAGCAGTGAAAACAAGGAACACATCCGCATTTGAAAGAATGAGTATGCTTGATGTGACATTTCTTGCCTGTGTAAGCATCAAACACAGGAGCCTTAAGCTCAAGTCAATGGCAAGCATTAAAAACAAGAATGACACTGCTGCTTTGGGAATCGATTAGGAGGGAATCGATTTTCATGGCCAAAGCAGGAAAGAGAACCACTCCTTCGGATTATGATTAAAACAATTCGAGATTGTCAGTGTCAATATTGGTCCTATGGTGGTTCTGGAAAATGCTCAGGATTAGCCTCTACTAAACCTCAATGGTAAGGAAGTGTCAGTACTGCAAATCTCCAAGAACAGTTCTGTACAAGCTTTCTCTGACTTATGGATGGAATCATCTCTATACCGATGGACTCACCACAAGGATAATTGGCCTTTAAATTTGTCGCTTCCTCTTCAGATGCCAAATATCTAAAGATATACACACACAGCTTTCGAAAAGTGAAATGATAAAATAGCAGGTAGCATGGATTCCAAATTCCCACACCACAGAAATACATCCATTAATTTCAACAGGAATTGCTTCCAAGCAATTTTAGGATTACAACCTGAAATAGCCAACCGGCTAGTCTTTCTCAAGAAATGGAAGAAGCCAGAGCTGATTCAGATATATTGGGTTGTAGCCAATGAAATTGTCGCATTAGCACAAGGACTAATGGGGATGGAAAATGGAGAGGAAGTCCTCTTACAAGGATGGAAATCCCTGTGCTAATGGGACAACTTCTTTGGCTATAATCTATACTTGTCACGTAAGGCAGTTTCATTTACACAAAATGGCAAACCTACGCCATAGCTTATTCCAAGGCTCTACATATCTCTCATTTTGTGGAATCTAGGCCCTAGTCTTCTGC
The DNA here is from genome assembly GCF_964252035.2 of Podarcis erhardii. Taxonomy (NCBI): domain Eukaryota; kingdom Metazoa; phylum Chordata; class Lepidosauria; order Squamata; family Lacertidae; genus Podarcis; species Podarcis erhardii. Next base: position 22,280,342 of record NC_138515.1, on the reverse strand, counting down.
ATATTCCATAACATTGTACTAGTATTCAAAACTGAATATGGTATGTGGGTTAAATGTGTTTCTGGTACTTCGTGGCTAACTATTTCAGGCCAATTTCAGCACTGGAGCTGTCCATAAAATTCCCCTGGTGATGATAGAAAAAGTATAAGAAGCCATTCTATGTCTGTTGCCATATGGTTTACTAGTAACTTTCCCCCCACCCAATTGTGGGAAATAGGGCTACACCTTCCCTCTCATGTTAAAACAGAGCAACACCCCCATTTGTTTGAGTTATAGATTTAGAGAGTGTCCCTTGAGAGCAGCAGGATGTAGGTCCCCTACTGCTATATCATAAAATTCAAAATCATCACTTCATATGGTGCGGCTACAACCCAAGCCATTTGTTTGCACATTACATGTGGCAAAAACAGAATAGGCAAATGAGTATGTTTTCCCTCGCATGTTGTAAAGCGTGGTAGAAGGCTTGTGTTCATATTTCGTGAGGACCTTCTCATAATCCCAAAGTGTCTGCTAACGTAGAAGGATACTCTCCAGCAACCACATAAGAGAAAGTAAAATGTGAAATGAGTTTCTGCACATTGTGGCACCTTCCAGATGAGGACAGGTTGTGTGATTAGAGGCCTCTGATCTCCAGATCCTGTTAAGGCTGTTACACTATGCCCTGCCTTGTGAGTTTCCTATAATATCAGCCTGCCAATAGCCAGGAAAGAATACCTGATTAGAAGGACCTTCAGTCTGGCTCAGCGAGATAATTCTCATGTACTTAAGCCAAACACTTTTTTTAAAAGGTGTGTTTGTGCTTTGATTATCTACTCAAACATGGTTTTCAGTACTGTATTGTCTCTCTGACTTAGGCCTGAGAATATTTTTCTTTCTTGGCAAGTATCTGGGGAACACACCATGGCAATAAATATAGTCCACCATGATGTCATAGAATAAGGCCTACATGGAATTGCTATCTCTGTAGGCCTCCCACGAAACAGTCATCAATCTCTCACAGGGTTTTAAGTTGAAAACCTGATCAGGATAGTACTCAGGCTCTCTCATACACATAACCATGGCCCTATTTGGACAATCATAGCTCAGTTTAATCAGGTGAGCTATGAACAAGTGGTTGTAGATCAGTAGAAGCTATATAATAATAATAATAATAATAATAATAATAATAATAATAATAATTTATTATTTATACCCCACCCATCTGGCTGGGTTTCCCCAGCCACTCTGAACGGCTTCCAACAAAATATTAAAATACAATAGTCTATTAAATGTTAAAAGCTTCCCTAAACAGGGCTGCCTTCAGATGTCTTCTAAAAGTCTGGTAGTTGTTGTTCTCTTTGACATCTGATGGGAGGGCATTCCACAGGGCGGGCGCCACTACCGAGAAGGCCCTCTGCCTGGTTCCCTGCAACTTGGCCTCTCGCAGTGAGGGAACCGCCAGAAGGCCCTCGGAGCTGGACCTCAGTGTCTGGGCAGAATGATGGGGGTGGAGATGCTCCTTCAAGTATACTGGACCGAGGCTACATTTTGCATGCAGAATGTTCAGGTTTTATCCTCAGCATTTCCCTGCCTGAAATCCTTGAGAGTCACTGCCAGTAAGCATTGACATTACTGAGGTAGATGGACCAAGGATCTGACTCTGTATTTATTTATTTCAAAAGATATATATCCAACTTGATTGTAACAAAAATCGACAGCCTCAAAGTGGTTTACAATAATAATATAAGGCAGCTTCCTAACAAGAATGTTGCCAATGCGTGGACCCCCACTGCTCATTTTTCCATGTGAATCTCAGTTAAACCAGGAAGTCTCTAATTAACCTGAGTTTCAATGTTTCATTCAAACCAGGCAACTATGGTTTACTGGCTTCAGTTGGTTTAATTCCTAGACCTGTTCCAAAGCTGGTAACCACAGTTTCCCTGTTTTGATGAAACAGGAAACTATGTTTAATTAAAGGGACCTCCCGGTTTAACTGTGCTTCCTGCAAAGAGAGACAAGCAAGGACTGTGTGTGCCAGCAAGACATTTGCTCATATCTCACCATGGGCTCCTTGGGGAGGAAGGGCAGGATATGAATTTGATTAATAAATTAAATATATTAAAAAATTAAGCCGAGAGACAGCAGTCCAAATGCAACTGTTATCAACATTTCAAAGAGTTGTAAGTCTCTCTCCCTTTCCCTGTTTCTTATCTGACAGCTTAACAAAATGTGGATTAAATGCTCTTCTCCCTTCTTAAAAGCCAGTTTGGGGTAGACCCCCTTGTTTCCCCAGTGCCTCACAGCACTCATTTTTGTATGCCCATCTAGCCCCACTGTCACAGAACCACCCAGAAGCTCCTTCAGTTCCCTCAAGTTGTATCTCTTTGGTGTCATTCAGTCATCATGCTGTTGATTCAGTGTGAGCAATAATGTATTATTCATTTTTTCCTGGGTTCATCAGTGTCTCAGCTTGTTATTCTTACGATTCCCCAGAATAATAGAGCTTAGTGAGGCAATTTATCCTCAACTATGGCAGTGTGTGTAGGTAATAGAGTCTATTCAAGAATGTTAGGAAGAGGGGAAAAAAACAACTATGTTTAATCACCACCATTCCTCTAGAGATTTGGGACACAATGAAACTCTCGGAAGCTCTCCTAACTTACAAGTTTTAAAATACAACCTTCCAGTGAAAAATCGCTAGGACCCAATGGCTTCTGAATCAGAAAATAATGGAATCAAATCCCAACTCAGCCATTACTAGTTTGGGCAAGTTGCTGTCCCTCAGTTTCCTACCTACAGAAGATTGTGATGCATGAAATATTGTTAGCCAAGATGCATCAGGTAAGATGCCTGAATAAGGTCAACATCCTACATGGTGGCTCTACAGCTTTTCCTAGCCCCTGACTCACTTGTTCCTGATTTTTTCACAAATCCATTGTCTCTCTTTCCCTAGGTAAAAATTACGGTCTGCCTGTGCTTCGCACCAATGAAAAACAAGAATACAATAGCCCAAACTATATCAAGTTACATGTTGTTATATGATACAGGATTGAGCAGTCTTGCCATATCAGATTTCAGAAGCAAAGAAATTTCAGTTGGGGAATGTAGGTGAGGGGTGGTTGGGAGAAGATTCCTAACAAAGTTTAAGACCCAGATTTGGATTGATTTAAAAATTAAATTGCAAAAGAAAGAAAAATAGAATTTGTTGCAGTTCCTTCTTTTTGAACACTTGGTAATAACTACAACAATAGCTACCAACATGGACAGTTGCTGGTTATCACATAGGTGTCCCTGACTGTCTGACCAGGACACTGAGCACACATGAATACTATTAAAAGGAAATTTCATCTCATGCAGACAGTGCAGTAAAGTCAGAATGAGGATAGTGCAGCATTGTAAATAAGCTCACATACATTTCTAGCCTCTATTTTTCCAGTAGCTTGTACACAAATATATCAGCCAACTGTGGTTTGAAAGAAACAAAAGAACCAAACTTCCTAATTTGGTCACCTGGAAGCAATTCCATCTGCCCACAATGTGACCAGTGAGTAGCTAGTATGTACAAGCCTGAGATAATAAAACATTGTCAAGAAGCTGGTCTCAGTGAAGGTTCTCACAGCACAGCTGATTTTGAACTTCTGCCCCTATTATAACAGAGTAGATAGAAACTTTTCCCTCACAATATTTTACCAAAAAAATAAGCACACAGAATGCAGTTGTAGCATAGAATTCTAGGACTCTGCCAGAGTTCTTTTGTCTGCCTGGCGTGCTGTTCCAACAATAGTAAAAAAAAGAGCTGTAGATCCCATATGTGATTTGGAAAGCATTAAGCCTTACAGTAATTGTGGAGTGGAGAATGATGGGTGAATAACACCATGAAAAAGAGGACAGTACTTAACATAACACTGTACAACCACCCCTTCTCTATAATGCTGTGTCTAAACAGGGATGGTGGAGAAATTTGGTATACTTTGCACTCGAAGCTGAATTTACCATATTTGCATTTTCCAGAACACTATGAGAAGTAAAAATCCAGCTATCCTTTGAAATTTGTACTTATTCAAATTTCGCGATGCAGTTTTCCAAACTACACAATGATACCAAAAATGCACAGATTAGGGAACCAGATGCATAAAAATGAGTTTTTTAAATAACCCCCACAAAAATGTGTTGTATTAGGTGAAATTGCTTACAAAAATATGTAACAAAACTGTATATAATATTTATCAGGAAAAAATTGCACTAAGATCAGTGCTCCCCCCCCCCCCGCTAAAAAATGTTTAGGGCTACTCTCATTTTTCTACTCATATTGAAATACTGCTCCTCAGTGAGGCCAAACTTAGATTCACGAAATGTTTAGGGGTATGCGTATCCCTGCATACCCCCAGAAAAAAGCACTGGCTAAGATAGTGAAGAATATTCATGAGGATTTTTTAAAAGTTGCAAACTGAGGCAAAAATGTAGAGAACAGAAATTAAGACTGAAAGATAAAGAGAACTGAAATTGACAGATCTTTCCACCCCTACTTCTAAATAGTTCATCTGAAAGAGGAAATGCCTCACAAATGAGAATGGACAAATAAAAGAGCACAGTCGATGGAGAAAAATATCCCAAATAAATATTGGCAGCTGGGAAATGGAACAGTAAATCTGATAAAAGGGGTGAGCCAAGAGAAAGTTGATGTGTGGTATTGCAGCTAAGCAAGCTACCTGCCCCCCCCATATATCTGGGGTTATGCAGGGCAGAATGAACTTGGTTACTTTGATTCCCTCAGGCCGTGACATGGCACATACAACACAGATGCAGACTGGATGGATGACACTAAAACAGCTCATATTTCAAGATTTACCTTCTGCTTCTGCTTGAGGTAACACAAAATCCAATTAAGAAGCAGCAATTGCTGATGATCCCTCATTTGCCAGCCTTTCCCAACCAGCCAACTGACCACTCGCATTGACGGGAATCAAAGCAAACGTGAAGCTTCCTCTTAAAATAGTTGTTGAAACTACTGTCGAGAGGACCGTGTCCAAACGGCAGTTTGTTGGAAGCCTCCGTACGACATCCTTATTATGCAGAGAGGAGGAGGATATGCTTATCTGTACATAATAGTGCCTCACAATCAGATGAAATGCACTTTATACCTATGAGATCATCTCTCTCGAGACACAATGCTAAATGCTCCAGACACAAAGACCTTGAAGAGTTATTTGTGCAAGTACCAAAAAATATCTTATTTATTCTGCCAAGGAGTTATCAAATCATGTAGGCTCATTGATTTATATAGGTGCATTAATACACCGAAAATGATTTATCTGAAGCACCTGCTATGCTGCATTATGGCAGCGAAGCCACTTTGATCTCGATACCTGCAAAAGAGCTTATTCCAGCATCGAAAAGGAATGATGCTAGTCTTAATATTACATTTCCTATATACCCGAGATGCACTTAATGTTGTTACATTTCAAGGAGCCAAAATGAATACATTTGGCCTCTATTTCAATGCCCTTAAGTTTATGCACGGGATTTACATCCACATCCCAAATACAGGAGTCCACACACCGGATTCTGAGTGCAGACCATCCAAGTGCCCCTAATTTCCAGGGACAACCCTGGATCTACAGAAGCTGTCCCAGTTTCTGATTTGATCATGGAATGTCGCGCTTTTCCTTAGGATGTCCCTATTTTCATTGGAGAAATGTTGGATGGTATGGAGTTATGTGACCCCTGAGCCAAGGAAATAAGAAACTATACAACCTTTAGAAGACATCTGAAGGAATCCTTGTATTGTTTTTTAAAAAAATGCTTAATGTTTTATTATGTTTTTATCTATGTTGGAAGCTACCCAGAACAGTTGGGGCAACAAAGTCAGATGGGCGGAATATAAGCATTACTACTACCACTACATGGGACGTGGGTGGCGCTGTGGGTTAAACCACAGAGTCTAGGACTTGCCGATCAGAAGTTCGGCGGTTCAAATCCCCGTGACGGGGTGAGCTCCCGTTGCTCAGTCCCAGCTCCTGCCCACCTAGCAGTTCGAAAGCACAAAGTGCAAGTAGATAAATAGGCGGGAAGGTAAATGGCATTTCCATGCGCTGCTCTGGTTCGCCAGAAGCAGCTTAGTTATGCTGGCCACATGACCCGGAAGCTGTACGCCGGCTCCCTTGGCCAAAAAAGCGAGATGAGCGCCGCAACCCCAGAGTCGGTCTCGGTCGGGGGTCCCTTTACCTTTACTTACTACTACTACTGAATAGGACATCCCTATTTTCATCAGAGAAATATTGAAGGGTACATGAATGTGTTCAGTTTTTGGGGGGGCATTTTGGACATGACAGTCAAAATTGGGTTGATTCCCTAAGAGGCCTTCCTGCCACTTATTATGCTGAGCAACAACACTGGTACATGAAGAAGCATAAAGGTTTATTCTTAATGAATTAAATAACAAACAAATCCAAATCTTGGATTAATTAAGAATCAAATTAGAGTAGGGAGATATTCGCCCATCATTCCATATGGAAGAGCTTGACGTAGGTGACTCCCCACCCCCTTTTGTGTTCTTCCAACAATTCCCTCCTTTGCACAGAGGACAGTATAATGTGGGATGGGAAAGAATTCAAGTCATTTTCAACACCTTGATTATTTCTGGAAAGTTGAAGAAATGGACAGCAGATGAATGCCTGCCAAGCTAGGATACACTGATGGTTCCTATACTGTTCTTTTCCATTACACTCTCTTATTTTTCGAGGTTTATAGCTCAGCAGTAAAAATCACTCCACTCTGAAACTTGGAACACAAACGTCGAGTCCTTCCTTAGAATGGATTTACACCTTAGACAGTGACAGTTCAAAAATAAAGTATTTGGGCCTGGAAGGTCATTTCTCAGTTGTGACCAGCTGGAATCTTGAAGGCCCCCTCCCCAAATTTTCAATCTCGACCAGCTATAAAGGGTGTTAATAGCTCCTCTCAAACCACTAGGGGCAAGAGCATAAATAATCCCATCTGAAAGTCACCAAACACACATTTAACCCAATGGGCCATTTAATGGGTTTTGTAGAAAAATATAGGGCAAGAAATACAAGGACTTTTCCTCTTCCAAGCTGTAATAACGCCAACGTTTAAAGGGAACAAGATTTCCAATCCACAGAAAAGAAGCAAGTACTTTCAGTCTCTGCTTCAACTGTTGTGGTGGCCTTAGTACATAAGGTATACTGAAAATTTGCACATATTACTTAACACATGCTCTGTTACATTTAATACTTCAGGTTCTTTCTACTGCTGTCTTAGTATCTGGGCTGAGTTTTCAGGTATTGTAAGACTAGACATTATTTTTATTTATTTATTAAGATCTTTTTAAACGACCCTAAGCAATGCACAGACAATAATAAAATTCACCACTAACAATAAAAAAAAACCATAAAGATGGGAATGAAAGAGAAAGATTAGCCTTGTGATACATGCTGGGGACATGAGGAAGTGGTTGTGCTTGAAAAAGGTGTGGCTATTTTGTATGGCTATCTGAATGTCTTGTTATACAGCTTAATGTTCCTCTGTGCCTTCTGATGAGGATGGATTTGGCCTGTTCTTTAAAGCATTGATGGGGGGGGGGGACTGAAGCTGGCTCATGTAGACTAGCCAATGTGGAGGAGGTAGGAATGATGCCCTCTTCAACAACCACCCTCCAAAGTTTGGCAGTGTGGGGTTGTCCAGTTGTCCAAAGGGACTGAGAAGGGCATGTATTGCGTGTAGTCTACCCTCACTGAAGGAGCATCTCCACCCCCATCGTTCTACCCAGACACTGAGGTCCAGTGCCGAGGGCCTTCTGGCTGTTCCCTCACTGCAAGAAGCCAAGTTACAGGGAACCAGGCAGAGGGCCTTCTTGGTAGTGACACCCGCCCTGTGGAACGCCCTCCCACCAGATGTCAAAGAGAAGAACAACTACCAGACTTTTAGAAGACATCTGAAGGCAGCCCTGTTTAGGGAAGCTTTTAATGTTTGACGCATTACTGTATTTTAATATTTTGTTGGAAGCCGCCCAGAGTGGCGGGGGAGGCCCAGCCAGATGGGCGGGAAATAAATAATAAATTATTATTATTATTATTACCCTTGGCTTCACCTTTTTCATCTACCTTATACTAATGGCAGGATGAAGGTTTTAATTTGGGTCAGATCTGCTCATTTATTGCTCATGTCTAGGCCAATCAGGTGTGCATTGGAATGGATATTCTGGTGAGCATACCATCTGATTATGGTCCCACGGGGGAGGGGACCCCCACTGGGCAAGGCTGCAGCACCTGCTGCAGCACCATGGACAGCTCTTCACGAGCCTTTTGCTCTAACTAAGATTGGAAGCCAACAGAGTGCTTTGAGCCTCGGCCTCTGTCTCTCCTAGGATCCACCCCCTTAAGGAGAACATGTGCCTCTTGAAGGGCTAACCCTCTGGCCCAAAGGGAAATCTTTCCTACTCTTCATGGTGTCCTGCCTGGGGACTTCTCTGTCCTGTTGGGCTAGTGAGGAAGTGTAGGAAGACTCATTTATCAGGGCTGGCCTACATTTCTATGGAATCTAGTTTGCTGGGCTCCTGTCTGCCAGACGTAGGTCCAATGACCTCCAGAGTTGTCGGGGAATGGTCTGAAGATGAGGACAGGGGAATGCATTCTATGGCAGACCAGCTTTTCTCCAGTGGAGAGCTGGAGAGGGAAGAGTCACCCCCCCCATCCACAGCATGTTCAGAAGCAGAGAGACAGAAGCTGAAAAGCTTAGGGAAGAGTTACCCAGTTATGAGATAATGACAAGGGAGCCAGAAGGGAGGGGGCAGCTAGTCAAGACATCACTTAAGAGTGTGTGTGACCCCCCCCCATCACCACAGACTCAGAGGTCTGAACATATCAGAGAGCAAAGGAGTCAGAGGGAGGGAGGAACTTCCAATTGGTGCCTTAAATGCTGGAGGGTTTAGAGTAGCCAACTGCCCTCCTTGCGGAGAGCTGTATATTTGTGCTTGAAACATGATGCTATAATAAAAGGACTATAAATTTATCAAATGTTTGTTAATTCTTATCTGTGAAGTTACTGAAGAGAGAAGAGGACTCTCTAAACCTGGCCAGGCTCCTCATCCATTGATATTGTAGCCTCCAATTTGGCAATCTGGTCACACTTGAGACACCTTAAGGGTAAAGGTGCCTATCCACTAACTTTTAGCTCTGGGGAAATGGGAGAGACTCCTTTCATCTAAGACTGGCCTGCGAGGGATGGGGGATGCAGTCTGAGGTCACCTTGGTATTCTTCAAGGGTGGCTAGAGATGAGAAGCATGGGTCAGTTAATGGACTAATCTGCTGCTTAGAGTAAGTGTCAAGTTGCCAGTTTAAGGTTGACAGTGGGATTCTAATTTTGATGCAAAAAATAAAGAAAGAATACAAAAGAAAAATCAAACTTGGAAATATTTTTCAGATGTAAATTAAATTGCCACGTAATTTTTGATTGCAAAATCCTACCACTTTAGAGGTTACAGCTGAACATGAACAATAACCGAAATCCATTAGAAACTTGAAAAGATCACACTGAGTATTTATATCTGAACTAGTCTCTTGACAGTGCATAAGCTACAAAATCAGCAGATAACCTATTATCTTTTTTGTTGTTTTTCTTCTTCAAAAAGAGAGAAAAGAAACCATTTGCTCTTTCCTTTGTTTTTATACGTGCCAAAATAAAGATGTTTTAATGCTGCATCTTGTGTGTGTGTTTAAAATAATGCAATGTATTTTTGCATAAGTAAATAAGTACCTTGTTGTTAAAAAGTCACAGACAGGTTGAGATAGTAAACACAATGATTTTCTCTTTTAGTGCATTATAACTGTTGGGATAATTGTCATTGCTAGCAACGTACATTTGTTTTAAGATGAATAATAACACAGCCCAGAAAGGTTGCATTAAATCTCTTTTTTATTCAAGTCACAGAATTGGTTTGAAAAGAGCTGAATGTAATTGGAAGAAATTCTGTACAAAGAGCTAGCGATGAGAGTTAGTCTTAGCCAACTTGAATATTCTATATGTAATAGGATAGTGTACTTGTTGAATATGAACTCCTTTTTTCCAATCAAATAATGTATTCCTTGTGGGTCATTTTCAGGCTTTGGCCTCTTGATATTGTATCCTATATTACACTTATACAGTTGTGGCAGTGGTCTGATGAACACCAGGGGGCACAGGGGCTAGAGCAGAGAACCTTTGGGTCTGCCTTACTTTGCAGTGAGCCACTCAAAGCTGGAGGTCAAAGGTGTCTCTGGTCTATGATGCCCTCCTCAACTGAATCCACACCCAGGCACCCCATTAACTCTGTCTATGAGCTTTGCCTGAGCAAGCATAAAAACTTCCTATGATGTACACCATGTTTGTCTGGTGACAGATGTGATGGCAGCAGATCCATACATTTATTTATTCCATTTATAACACACTTTTCTTCCATCAAGTATATCTGAAGGAGCATCTCCACCCCCATCATCCATCCCAGACACTGAGGTCCAGCTCTGGTGGTTACCCACTTTGAGAAGTGAGGATACAGGGAACCAGGCAGAGGGCCTTCTCAGTAGTGGTGCCCGCCCTGTAGAACGCCCTCGCAGCAGATGTCAAGGAAATAAACATCAATCTGACTTTTAGAAGACATCTGAAGGCAGCCCTGTTTAGGGAAGTTTTTAATTTTTGATGTTTTGTAATGTTTTTAATATTCTGTCGGGAGCTGCCCAGAGTGGCTGGGGAAACCCAGCCAGATGGGCTGGGTATAAATAATAAATTGTTGTTGTTGTTGTTGTTGTTGTTGTTAGTTACCCATATGCCTAGCCTCACTGGTTTTTTAAAAATATATCTCTAAGAGATTTGACTAGTTATTTTCATTTTTGCCTGGAGAAAGGATGACCAAACATGAAACTTTGGGGTAGCCACAGCAAGGAAGTTTTAACTTTATTCGGATTGGCTCTGCCCTGCTTTGTATAACCACACTCTGGTCATGCTGATGTTTTTCTCATTATTTGAGCAATAGTTTAATTATACCATCTAACTGCACACCCAGACTTTGGTGCTTTGTGAGCCTGGTGGCAGCAGAGCAGCACCATTCCAGCATGACCATTGCCAATATAGTCATTTAACAGCTGCTAGTCTATCTTAAAGATAGGAACCCATCCCCAAAACTCTGTTCTCTGTTCATTCCACAACAATGGCATCTCTAAGGTCCCCTTTCATGCCTTCTTCTCTTTATCATGTAGGGAGAAAAATGCACCAGGTAAAATGTGAGCTAGAAGAGTGATCTTGAGTTAGTATTCAGTTAGACAAAGAAGTCTATATCAGTAGAAGTACACTGTCCAGATCAAGGGAAGGAATAGTACCACTCTATTCTGCCTTTGTCAGACCACACCTGGAATACTGTGTCCAGTTCTGTGGACCACAATTTAGGAAGGATGTGGACAAGCTGGAATGTGTGCAGAGGAGGGCAACTAAGATGATCAAGGGTCTAGAAGTAAAACATCACCACCACCATCACCATCACCACCACCACCATCATCTCCTGCCAATCTGGCTGGGTTTATGAGGAACAATTTAAAGAGCTGGGTATGTTTAGCCTGGGAAATAGTGTCCTGGGACTGTCCTGGGACCTTAATTTAAAAGTTCTCCGATCACACAAAAAGATGGTGTATCCCAGGCACGTCCAACTCCCAAGAGACTGTGATCTACTCCCAGTATAAAAAAGCTGGCAGTGATCTACCCATTGCCAAGAACTGCTGAACTTTTTTGGGGGGAGGATTGAGGAAAGAGTGCCCAGAGATGTTGAGCTGTTTTTGAGAAGGATGAACCAGAGTTCACTTAACTTAATACCATGATCGACCTGTTGTACATGCCTGGTGTATCCCACTGTATAAGTGCAAGGGACATACCTGTTAGGGGACATGAAGATTTCCCTCTTCCCCATTCCTGAGTCACTTCCAGTGTCAGAGCCCCAGCTAGCACAATAGTGCACAGAGATAGGTGCTGCAGTCAGGCTAGGTGCGAGTTCTGTGCCCTTCACCCATGCCCCACTCTTGCTTTCAAATTGTCCACCTGCCTATCTTTCTACATGATGAGATGCAGGGGAGAAGTGGCAAATTGAAACATGGCCCTGAGTGAAAGTCAAGCCACAGCACTGGAACAGATCTTAGTTCCACGACACTGACGATGACAAGTCTATCAAATGAGATGCTTCCTTCTAAGTCAGCCTGCAACTCAGAGTCAGCCTTTACAATGCATTCATCATCTCCCACTGAATAAAAGATTCTGACATTTACATGGCTTAAATAGAGCTGTTCAAGGCCTAGAAAGCTGACTGCTGCAGGTTTTCATAGAGAACGCCACCAGCATGCCAGTCTACTTTCCTATCAGGCTTGCCTCCAGCCTTCCCTACAGCAATATGAACCTAAGCCACCTCCTAAGCAACAAAGATTGGTTGGTCCTCTCTTCACATGAGGTAAATAAAGGACTGATGGGCAGGGGTGAATCTCACTCCCTTCCCTCCCTGCCCTAACATCACCTTAGGAAGGATTGACAGTCTGCATTTAAAGATTCAGCCCAATGACTGATTCCTTCCCAAGCTACACTTTAAATCAGGGACAGGACAGGATGACGGAGAGCACAGAGGATAGCGAATCATTGATAAATGGGATTAAGAACTAAGAGCAAGTTATCTGTTACAAAGCACATTACAATCTATAGTTTCTACCGGCCCTAGCTGTTAAAAGACTGGCATCAATTTAATTTCAAAGCAATTGTGTTTAATTAGCCAGCAGCCGTTTTATCTTCTTTTGACCTCCAGGAAACCCTTTGATAATGTGAATCCAAAGGGTGGTCAATGCATCCTTGCGGGAAGGAGTGGTCCCAGCCAACTTGAAAGAGGTGGTGATTTGACTGCTCCTGGAAACAGTCCACCCTGGACCCTCTGGTTTGTGATAACTACTGCCTGGTCACAAATACCCCTTTCTGGGGAAGATGATTGAGAAGATTGTGGGGCAACTTTTGAATGAAACAGATTATCTCAACCCATTCTATGTGGGGCTGGGTCCACAGAAAAACAACAACATTGTTCAGAGCTAAAGAAAACTATGAATGCAAATGTATAGCTACAGACAGGTACTTAACAAGACCTTTTAAAAATTTCATTCATAAATTTTATACACACACACACAGTGCTTTTTTCTAGGGGTACGCAGGGGTACGCATACCCCTAAACATTTTTTGAACCTTTGTACTTTTGTCCATTTACTATATTTATCCCCCCCCCCCCGATTTGAACTATAAAATGGTGATTTTCTTGAGTCAAAATGAGAGTATTCCTAATTTAGAAAAAAGCACTGTACACACACACACATGTCCATTTGAAGATGATTTCTGTGTCCACCAGGTAAGTTCCCTTGGTTTATCTAAAGGACACATTTCCAAATGAGCAAGAAACAAAACATTGGGATAGAGATCGATGTGCTGAGAGAGCAAATATTTTGCTATACATTGCTAGCAATACTGTTCCAGCCTTCAGAGAGGCTGCCTGTCAAAGTTGATCCACAATATTTTCAAAGTCTCTCACGATATAGAGGTCAGCAGGGTTGCTCATCGTTGCTAGTTTCATTTCCACTAGCCGCTAGTAAAAACATCATGAGGTAGTTTGCAAACTAACAGGGCGTGAGTGTGTACATGTATCTATAACCCTACAATTTTATTTCTCTCTGATTTCCTCTTGATATCCTTTCCTTACGTCTGCGGATCAGGCTGCTGCAGCACCTCAGAATCCTTCTAGCTTATTCACAGCTGCATGTGTAGAGCAGGCTGCTGAGCCTGACAATTTGATCTGAGAAGCTACAAACGGGTGTTATGTTTTTCCATGGTTTGTTGTGAGCAACAATGTGCCATTTCTGGCTTGGTGAGAGGTGGTTTTTCTTCAGTCAAAAAAGACCCGAAAAGAGACATCTTCCAAGATGTTAAGAATTATGTTTCTAGCCTGTTGTAATGCACTGAGTGCCTTTACTGCAATGGAACATGGTGCTATGCTCCCTTGGCCTCAGGAAAAAAAAGATAAGGAGATTTAGCATCCCACAGGAGGGGCTGCTTTGTACAGACTTTGCAGAGTGACTATGCAGACAGTCAATCACTTGTCATCTCCACCAGCATGGTCCTTCAAAGCAAATATTTATGCATTTGTTTATACCCCACCTTTTTCTCTGAGGAACTCAAGGTGCAACCCTGCAAATTAGGTTGGGCTAAGAAGCAATGACTAGCCCAAGGTTGCCCATTGAGCTTCATAGCCAAGCGGAGATTTGAACCCTGGTCTCATAGGTCTCACGATGACGGATTTCCGGCATCCTAAGCCTACAGCATTATTTGCTTAGGGTATCCCATCACAGGGAGAGTCTATGTACATACAGTGGGCTTCCTCCCCTTGTGGATGGTGGAGGAGGGGAGCTGGAGGGCTGTTATAGCAGAGCAGGCCCCACTCTCTCCTTCCACCCTAACTACAATTGCATGGAGGGTAATGCCTATACAGAGCTACACTGTAGATACGTGTAGATATACAGATATGCACAGCATGTACTGTATGGCCATATGTAATGGTGACAACCTAATCACAGTAATAAAACAAGGAACCATACGTGTTTTACATCCCATGACCCGTAACCTTTCTTTATGTATACAGAAGAATATGAGATGTTTTATGACTCTTTGTTTGCTGTATTTGAACTACTATATAATCTTCGTTCTGATTTGCAGTCTTTCAAACTAGCAGTTCTGCTTAGGGCTGTCCTATTGTGATGGTTTTAATAAACTGGGTCCCTACATGATGTTGTTATTCTCTGATGTCAAGGAATGGCCAGGTAAAGAGTGGGGGAAGCCACGTGCCCAAGACTGCCCCTCCCCCCCGGGAAAGTACAGAGGGAGAGGATTTAGATCCTAGTTCCTGGTGGTGGGAAACTGACCATACCCCAGAGGAGGGGATGAGCTGGGAAGTGCTGGAGGCTGGGAGCTTGAGAGACAGTGAAGAGGTGGAATCAGACAGGTGCCTCAACACAGGGCAAGGACAGGAGGAGCCAAACAAGGCAGTTCTCCCTTTGACAGCTTTTCTGCTGACAGCTTGCGGCATATTGCTGAGCAGAGAGCTAGGCAGACACAGAGAGCGTCTCTTGGAGCTTGCCGTAGATAGAGGGAGGGGCCTGACACAGAGGGTTAGGGAGTGGAGGGGGAGCTACAAGTCAGTCTGGACAACAGCTTCACTAAGACAGAAGCAACCTTAAGAAATCTCCATGTGTTCTTTGTTCTACTTTACTTAATAAAGAAATTGCAGTCAAACCTCGGCTCCTGAATGGCTCCATTTTCAAACATTTCAGTTCCCGAACGCCGAAAACCCAGAAGCAAATGCTCTGGTCTTTGAACATTTTTCAGAAGCTGAATGTCTGATGTGGCTTCCATTTGAGTGCAGAAAGCTCTTGCAACCAATCAGTAGCCACGCCTCGGTTGCCGAATGTTTTGGAAGCCATAATGGATTGCGTTTGACAACCGAGGTTTGACTGAAACTGCAAGTTGGCCAAATGTTTCAGTCCTTTTCTCTGATTTGAAAATGACCTGCTCTCCTTGTCAGCTCTCTGACATCTTGGTTCCATGTTTTATTTAAAGGTGTTCCCTCACCTGGGTAAGAACAAGTGGTGG
Organism: Podarcis erhardii; assembly: GCF_964252035.2. Classification (NCBI taxonomy): domain Eukaryota; kingdom Metazoa; phylum Chordata; class Lepidosauria; order Squamata; family Lacertidae; genus Podarcis; species Podarcis erhardii. Next base: position 22,264,660 of record NC_138515.1, on the reverse strand, counting down.
AGAAATTAATTCCCGCCACAACTGGATGATGTGACAGGAAGGACCTGTCCCTTGAACTGGAGCATTTGGTTGCATGGCCCTTTGGAGAGCTTGAGTTCAGGCATGCGACACAAGGTGGCAAAGAATCTGCTGCCTCTGGGTTCACAGAAACTGCCTTAGTAAAGAGAGTCCTGCTGGCTTCACCAAGAAAAAAGGTAGTGACTGAGGCAGCTGCTAGCTTTCATTATCAGCTGGAGGAAAAATGCTGGGCAAGGGGCCAAGTACTAGAGAGAGGCAGCCCAGAGAATAAAACAGTGGAAGGAACGAAAAAGCCATATCACTCTCTCCCCCTGCTACCCCAGTCACCTTTCTGAGCCTACAGCACATGCCCATTCTCATTCGATATCCCTCAGCCACAGGATCCTGTAGAGCGTAAATCAGTTGTACTGTACTTACCGGCAGCACCATAGGAGAAAAGGAAAATGCTTAACAGAAGATTGCATGTTGTGTCAGAAAATATGGCGCTGCATATTATTCACACTTCAGTTGTTGCAGATGAGTGTATAGAAAAGCAGTATGAAAGGCAGGTCAACAGAAGCCAAAATCCCATTTTCTTTATAGATATTAGCTGGTTGACTTGCCAGCTTCCTACAGATCAAAATGTCACTACAGTACTCGGTATTGGAAAGATTTGTGATTTCCCGTCCAACTTTAGGTCGGATACTAAAAACAAATGCATGCATTTTTTTTCCTTTTAAGCTGACAACAAAAGAAAGAATAATTTAAGATGCTACAAAATCAGAATGGAGAGACTATGACTCGCTGTTTATAGAGCACCGTCAAGGCATGCAGTGCATTGCAGAGTTCTGTAAGCAAGAAGGAAGTCAGGCCCCGGTTCCAAGAAGCTCAGAATGTCAATGTTGATAGTAAGGGGAGGAATAGGAGGAATTGTATAAGATGGAGCCATCACAAGGAGCAGAGCTCTTCTACCTAAATCTAATCCCAAGAATTGGTTCTGTGCTTTATTTTTCAGTATTCAGTATTCAGTAGGCATACTGTATTTTGGTAAATAAAGAATAGCACATCCATAGGATCATCCATGAGCTTGCTCAGAAACACTCAGAGGAGGAGGAATCTTTGGTCCTCTACATGTCATTGGGCTTCAACTCCCATCATACCCAGCCAGTATGGCCAATGCCAAAGGATAATGGGAGTTGTAGCCCAACAACACCTGGAGGGCCATTTGCTGTACACCATTGCTGAATGGAACACTGTCTCTTTCTCACCCTTTTTGCTTATGTTGCTCTGCAGGACAGCATTTCCACCATGAATGCTATAATATCAGTGGCACCTTTCTCCAATTCCTCAACATTTCTTCCTCTGTGAAACAGGCTTCCACTCTTCTGTCTCAGTGCAGGTTTTAGAGTTTACTCTAGTGTTTGCGAGGTGGCCAAGGGAGATGGAAATTATTTCCATTTGCAGTAAAAAGGAAAAGAAAAAGTCCTTCAGTACTCTGCAGCCTCCCTGGCTGCCTCATGCTTCCTGATCTAAAAAAAGCTCCAAAGGAGGAATTACTCCCCCTCCCCTCTAAAAGAAAAAAAAACCAACTGATTGAAATGCAGGCAGTTTGCAACCTGGGAAGGCTGCAAATTGCAGACCACTGGAGAGATGATTTGAGGAATGAAAGAAAAAATACTCAAACTTCCCTTGGCTACTTTAGAAGTAAGGTAAGTGCATCAAAAGGCCATATATCACACCCACAAGAATGTCAGACATTTTCTCTCCCCTTTGATAAATACAATTTATTTTCATATTAATTGATGGAGAATAGCAAAAGGAAATGCAGGATTTTTTTGGGTACAGCCCTAAAGTAAACATCACCTCCAAATACAGATAGGTAGCCGTGTTGGTCTGCCATAGTCAAAACAAAAAAATTCCTTCCAAAACAAAAAATTCCTTCCAAAACAAAAAATTCCTTCCAGTAGCACCTTAAAGACCAACTAAGTTAGTTCTAGGTATGAGCTTTCGTGTGCATGCACACTTCTTCAGATACCCTCCAAATGAAATTCTTCAGATATCACCTTCTTCAGATACCATCCAAATGATATTCTTCAGATATCACCTCCAAATGAAATTTAGGTCTCAAACCTGGAGCTAGTTGATATGGATCTCTCCCCCCCCCAAGAGAATCTAAGCATGATTCAAGTGACCCTGACAATGGTCTCTGCATATGGCTTGACCAGTACTAGACTGCTGAGCTGCACAAAAAAAGTTTGTAGTGCTTTAAAGTTCTCAGTTGTAAAAATCTAGATCAGTGGTTCCCAATTGGTCTTCTACGTAACCCACCCAGTAGGGTCTGTGGCACCATTCACATGAGAAAAAGTACTATAGAGATATCTAAATTTCCAAAAATAGAAGTTCAATGGCTTCGCTTTTGAAAAACAAGGGTCTGCAGCACTTGGCTAACTGGCAACCACTGATGTGCCGCTGCTGGCAAATTGCATACTGAGCACTTTGCAGGGTCTCCGTAAAATCACCAGAAGGGGGAGCTTTCCTTGTATCCTGAAAATAGGACGCTCAACGTCCTATTTTTGGGGTGCGCTCAGCTCTAATTATATGGCAGGGTGGATGTGCTGCCTACAGCGCTCTTGTAAATATTTAATTTAACCCTCCTCCGGGCTAATGTCTCTCCAGCATTTTGCATCACATTGACAGTTCCAGAGAAGACAGGGTGAAGTGGCTGGGTTTCTCCCCCTCCCCTTTTGATCTTTTTCATAATCATAACGCAATTGTTCTTTGCTTTCATCCTCTGTCATACTAAAGCATGATGAATAGCTAGCCTGAGAAATGTTCTACAAGGAAACCTGATTGCTGAGAGCAGGGGGTTTCTTTGCGGGGTGGGGGGGGGTGGGAATGTGTTTTTTTAATGGTGGGTTGGAAGATGTGCCATAGCAGGCAGGTTTTTCTGCTTCACCGGGGCTCTGAAAAACCAACCTCTTCTTTAACGTGCGCAGAACGCCTGCCTTTCTCGCTCCTCGTTAAAAGAGCTAAGTGGAGTGACAACTTCAGAAAGCCTCCCTAATTTAAAAAGAGCGAGACTTTGACATCCTTGATTAACAATGCAGCAACTGGAAGGAGACTTGACAGAAAAGACAACTGAGGCTATCCTCTCAGAGAAACAAACAGCTCATTTACAAATTGCACTTCATTAGGCTGCCGCAGATTAATCCAATTGTAGATGGCAAAATGTAACTAATGCTGCATAATTTTGGATGGAAGTACCAGTAAAACTTAATTTTCCTTAAAATTACATCCTTTGAAAATGAGCGTTCTTGCATCTTTCTGCTGCTCCCCGCTTAACCAGAAACTACGGGAAAGTATTGAAGCTGTCTCTGGAGATGAGAGACAAATGCTGTTTGGCTGTGAGGCAAAGGATTATAAACCATTCCAGCAAAAAGCTTCTTTAAATTTCAGTATTTATTTCACCAAAAGACTCCAAATGTGTTGTGTTTGAGCTCCTGGACATAAATGGCTCTTAAATCCAAATTAGTTTGCCAACATCACGTTGAATCTATTTTTATTATTTGTTTTAATTTCTTTACTGCATTTATATTCCACCTTTTTCTTTTTCACCCCCTTTAATCCCCACAACAACCCTGTGAGGTAGGGTAAAATGAAATTATGGAATAAAATTTAAAAATATGTATTAAAATGATAGTCTTGAATGATTTTTTTGCCAAACAGGTAAACTGTGATGCAGTAAAAGGCCCAAGGTCACCTAGTGAGGTTCATGACCTGATGGTGATTTGAAATCTGGTCTCCCAGGTCCAAGTCTGACACCACACTGACTCACTAAACAGATCTGGTCTAACCCGAAGAGCTTCATGTTTAGCCTTTAATTGCTGAGGCAGTTAGGATTTCCTAAGCAAACAGAACTCAGACAAAACTGAGCTGATCCCATGCTGTCGCTTTGAGATCACACCCAAATAAAAAATTACTGAGCAAAATTACTGATTGGGCTGGATCTGGCCCCTGGGCCTTAGTTTGCCTACCCATGTTATAGAGCATCGAGCTAGGATCAGGGAGACCGGGGCTCAAATCCTGAGTCCACTCAGAATGAGGGTAGAGTATTTGAGGAGACCATGTTCACTTAGCCTGTGAAAATACAGTGGTACCTCAGTTTTCAAATGTAATCCGGAAGTCTGTTCGAGTTCTGAAACGTTTGAAAACCAAAAACTGAAAGTCTCAATATGGAAGCCTCAATATAGAAAACTCAAAATGGAAGCCACGTTTCCTGTTCGACTTCCAAGGCGTGTTTGAAAAGCGAGGCATTTACTTCCGGGTTTTCAACGTTCAGGTTCTGAAATGTTTGACTACGGAGGCATTAGAAAACTGAGGTACCACTGTAGCTTTCTAATTTCCCAACCTAATTTGACCCCTGTTAGCTCTTCAGTAACACAATCAGCAATGTGATAAGCTCAAAATCCCTATTTAAGCCTCTGTGAGCTTCTGTGAGGCTCCTGTGGCAGTGGAGGTGTGAGGCCTGCATCCTTTCCCTGGATGCAGTGGCTGAGGGGACAGAATTTCCCAGCATCTAAAGAGCATGATCCCAGCAGCATTGCAGGCACCTGCAAGGGATGAAGTGAGGAAGGAAGACATTTCCCTCTACCTCCCCCCCCCCCCCAGTCGGATAATGGTAGAGGAGAGAGTGGGTAAACAGTTGGAGATGTAAGAGTGTTTGATAATGTCAAGAGCGATGGGAGGGAAAAGTTATTACTGGATCAGATTGCCATCAAGGCTAACAAACCCATCTGGGAATCCATACAGTTTTTGGGATGCAGCCAAGCGTTGCTAGTTGCCAAGCTTCATATTATGAACGAGGAAATTGGAATTATGAATTTCAGCATCACCGCTAGTCATAAGGTGCATTATCCAGGTGGGGAAAGACCTCTCTGACCGACCAACAAAGCATTCATAATGCACAAGGGAGCTCAGATCTTGGCTAGACAGAAGGGTTGAGGCAGTCTCTTTTCAGACATACTGAGGATGAGCTATAAAGAGGTATATGTGTTAAACCAACGCCTTGAATTGTGACATGTCAAGGTTCTCAAAGGCTTTTCAATGGTGCATGCATATTTTCCTTTTTGGGGAAGCCATGTAGGCGAAGCCATGTAGCACATTTTGGGTAAAGAGTTAAAACAGACCCTCCAAGTGTCCTTATTTTCCAGGGACAGTCCCAGATTTCCACAAGCGGTCCCAGTTTCTGAATTGATCCTGAAATGTCCCACTTTTCTTTAAAGGTAAGGGTAAAGGGACCCCTGACCATTAGGTCCAGTCGTGGCCAACTCTGGGGTTGCAGTGCTCATCTCGCTTTATTGGCCAAAGGAGCCAGCGTACAGCTTCCGGGTCATATGGCCAGAATGACTAAGCCACTTCTGGCGAACCAGAGCAGCACACGGAAACGCCATTTACCTTCCCGCCGGAGCAGTACCTATTTATCTACAGTGGTACCTCGCAAGACGAATGCCTCGTAAGACGAAAAACTCGCAAAACGAAAGAGTTTTTCGTTTTTTGAGTTGCTTCGCAAGACGGATTTCCCTATGGGCTTGCTTCGCAAGACAAAAATGTCTTGCAAGTTTGTTTCCTTTGTCTTGCAAGTTTGTTTCCTTTTTCTTAAAACCGTGCATTCTCTTCGAGGAGCAACTCATAGCACGCGGTGTGGTAGCCTTTTTTGAGGTTTTTGAAGACTTTGGTGATTTTTGAAGCTTTTCCAAAGTCTGTGCTTTGCAAGACGAAAAAATCGCAAGACGAAAAAACTCGCGGAACGAATTAATTTCGTCTTGCGAGGCACCACTGTACTTGCACTTTGGCATGCTTTTGAACTGCTAGGTTGGCAGGAGCAGGGACCGAACAACGGGAGCTCACCCCGTTGCGGGGATTCGAACCGCCAACCTTCTGATCGGCAAGTCCTAGGCTGTGTGGTTTAACCCACAGCACCCCCCGAATCCCACCACTTTTCTTTAGGACGTCGCTATATGGAATTGGACATCCCTATTTTCACTGGAGAAATGATGCTTATGCTACCTGAGTTATGAAGTACAGGTTGTGCTGTACCAGTGAGCTATAAGCCCCCCTCAATCTGAGCAACGGCCCTCATGCCTAATCTTCAGCAACCAGAGCACTCTGGCCCTCAAAATCCCAGACATAACACTGCTCAGTCATTGCACCGGCTTTTTTTGACAGAGGTTTTATTAGAAATAGGAAGACATGCACTTGCGAGATTTTTATCCAAATAATCTCCCAGACTATTACAGAGAAAGGCAGATAATGACTCTAATAGCAAGGAAGATCCAGAGGTAGGAAGAGAAATTACTGGTTTCAGCTCATTCAATGAATCTGATATGACACAAGGTTATTACTACAATTTGCACCAGGAGCTGATATGGATATCACCCCTTTCTCCATTACTTCTTTGCCTTCATGGGTGTATACACAGGTATAATTTGCATGTTATAACAGTGAGACGCTACATTCTGTACCTTCCTAGCAGTTATTTCTCTTCATAGTTGCATTAAATTACCCAGTTTCCTATCTAACACCATATCTGAGGATTACAATAACCCTCCCAAATTACTCTACATTCTGTACTCTTTGACTTTAAAGAAATGGTGGGCCTGAATCTCATGCTACCCCCCCCACCCCATCGCCAACTTTCCTTCTGTCTCTGCTGCACAGCAGTAACCCAAGTGATCTCTGTCCTTTTCATTGTCCTTTAGGGGTCCTTGAAAATATTGCAATGGCTTTGAGGCACTCCATGATACGAGCTTTAGATGTCCCTAATCTTCAGATGTCCCTAATTCGTGTGTTTTTTTTCTTCCCCTGCAAAAAAAATGCCCATGGGTAATTCAAAAGTAGTACTTTGCAAATAATGCTAAAAGAAAATCTTATTTTACATTTCTATAGCATCTGTCAGCCTAAGGGATTTCAAACTACTTGATAGGCTAGGGCACAGAAATTCACAGACATGAGCTCTGAGCCTATGTAATATGCCATGTCCGAAGCAATTCCTTGTGCCACAAAGGATATTGTCCCAAGCTGTGGCTTGTTTGGATCTGGTAGACATATGACAGGGCCTGATACATCCCATTTCCCTTACCAAAAAAAAACAAGAAAAGAAAAGAAAAACATACCCTCCAACATTTCTCCGATGAAAATAGAGATGTCCTATTCCATCATCATCATCATCATCATCATCATCATCATCATCATTGGGTCCAGCATATCTTAAGGACTGCCTGGACCCGAGTTGTTAAGGGCCTTTTAAATTAATGCAAGAAACTTGAATTTGGCATATATGGGCAGCCAGTGCAAGCTGCCTTAAAGATGCAAAACAGACCCCATATTAGTTTTGTAATGCAAAGGAACATCTCTGCAGTTCTGAACAGCTTACATTCTTCACCTCTGTGGAATTTTCTAGCCCTTTGCTTGATCCATCTGGAATAGGTTGTCATTTTCTTTCCTTCCCTCCCCGCCCTGTATCTTCCCCTTCTGAAACTCTCACATGAAACCTACTGACCTGTGCTAAACAGCATTGAGAAGGGCAACTACTTTCTATTTCAACTCATATTTGTGGGCACCTCAAGCTTGCTATTCATTTTGGCAAGCCAAAAGCTATAATTCACATTGAATTAGACTTCACATTTCATGAACAGCAGCTTTGGGAGCTCAGGCAGGAATCTGAATTCGAATCACATAAACGCTACAAAGTCTTGCTGGTCGTGAAGTTTGAGGAGGAACTCTTAGAGGTACCTACAGCAGCTTGCACCCAGTTTTCCCCAAGAACCACAAAAATCAAGGCAGTAAAGACCTTGAGTTCTCACGTTGCAGCTCCCAAGACTCAGAGCTGCCTCAAATGTCTGATATGCATTTGACTGACAATTATGGATGGAAAGAAATCCTTAGAGGGTTGCTGCTGGCTTCAGCAGAACCGGAACTGCAATTTTCACCTCTTTGTTGAACTTTAGCTATTTTTATTTACTTATTTTTGTTTATTCTGGTTCTTGGGTAACTTACATTACAAAATACAAACTGTCTGTCTGTCTGTCTGTCTGTCTGTCTGTCTGTCTGTCCGTCTGTCTCTCTCTCTCTCTACAGTATATATATATTGCACAGCCCAAAACGTGCCAAGAATGGAAAACAGAGATAAGAGCAACCAACGGATTTGTTAATACAGTTCTAAAAGCAACTCCATTTCCCCTCCCCTCTAAATATGCACCTCATAACTGGCACAAAGCAAACCAGTCTATGTGCCTACCAGAACATAAGAAGGATAACAGGTCACGTGCCAGAGAGGAGAGAATTTCTTTTTATTCAACAGAAGGCATCTCATGCCTGTGTATGTTGTGAGCCAAATCCAACATATAATGCTAGCCTGGTGTTATGGTCTGTGCAGTTTCTCTAGCCCCAGGAAGGAAACAGGAGGCTTATCATGCTGTTGGTGGTCTGCCATCCTCATGCATATGACTACAAAGCAATAACAGAACAGCATTGCTGATTCTACACCCACCCACCCCGATTGTGTACTTTCGAATAATGCGCCAGTCAAGTTCTCTCCATGTTCTAAAGAGGAGCAAGATTCTTATCCATTTGCATGGATCAATTTCAATTAGTGTTGCCTCCTAACGAGGACAGTAAGCTAGGAGGGATGACCATGAATGACCATTTGCAAACAGAAGTCCATCTTGGCTGCTGAAATCCAGCCAGGAAAAGTTGAAATCAATATTAGCTGGATTTATCAATGCCTCGCAGGGCCGCTGGTTGGCCTTAAATCTGCAAGAGTTTGGCCTGAGCTCACAACAAACAACTCATGACCTAAATAATTCACTACTATCTCGTCTCCAACCTCCTCTTTTTTGGGAGCTGTTGTCGAACTGATTACTACCATGAAGTTTCACGCACACCTGGAGGCTTATACATTCCTGGGCCTGTCAATCTTCATTTTAAGCAGAGTATATCACTAAGGCTGCACTTGTGGCCCTAGACAACAGCCCCTGCCTGGAGACTGAAAAAGGGAAATGTACTGCTTCTGGTTCCTTTAGACATTTCAGTACCCTTTGATACTGCTGACTGCAAGGTGTTGGCGAAGCATCTGTGAGCTGTCAAAGATTTCAATAGAGCTTTTGACAGATTCAGTTTGTGGTTTTTTTCCCCTGTTTCATTAACAGAGGTGGGTGTTGTTTTTTTTAGTGTGTGTGTGTGCATGTGTGTGTGCGCGCGTGCCTGTGTGTGTAAGGCTAATATTCTTCCAGAATTACAGGTCCTCTTTCCTCTTTCTTCACGGCCTAGGACCCTCGTACCTACGGGACCGCCTCACTTGGTATGCCCCACGGAGAGCCTCAAGGTACATAAATAGCAACAACCTAGTGGTCCCAGGCCCTAAGGAAGTCAGATTAGCCTCAACCAGAGCCAGGGTCTTTTCAACTCTGGCTCCAGCCTGGTGGAACGCTCTGTCTCATGAGACCAGGGCCCTGCAGGATCTGATTTCTTTCCGCAGGGCCTGTAAGACAGAGTTGTTCTGCCTGGCCTTTGGGTTGGAGCCAATTTGATTCCCTCCCCCTCTTTCTTTTTTCTTTTTCCTTTCTCCTCCTGTGATGAGGCTGTATTTTAATATTTTAATGTTTCAATATTTTAATTGTTGTACTTTAATCTTGTTTTAAAGTTGTATTCATTCAACTTGTTTTTATTATTGCTTGTTAGCCGCCCTGAGCCCGGCCTTGGCTGGGGAGGGCGGGGTATAAATACAAATTATTATTATTATTATTATTAATAATAATAATAATAATAATAATAATAATAATATCCATGGTACATACATGATGCTCATCCCAGAAGTAGTTTAGAGCAAAATATATGTCGTCGTTATTTTGTTTTTTGCGCAGTGTTTTAGTTCAGCAGCAGGCAACATTTTGGCAAGTCAAATCCAAGGTGTGCAATACTCTAGTGGAGAGGTGGACAGCAGGTCGAGACATACTGGTAGATCCCTGGACGATTCAAAGTAGATTGGCAGGGATTTCTGGCTGCTGCTTGTTCAACAATAGCAGCAACGAAATGACTCTTTCCCCCTAAATTGTATTGCTGAAATGAAGAAACCTGGGAAGTTTGTGCAGCCAGGACTGATTTTGTGTGTGCAAGGATGACATGTTCACTTCACATGAATAACTTAATTTATGAATCAATTAAAAAAAATCTGTTCTTCAAAATAAAACCCTGGGCTCAGAAGTCTTTAATTCTCTGTATTCCTTTTGTACCAAACTCTGACTGATGGATTTTAGAGTTTTAGTAAAAAACAAACTAGGTCCCGCAAGTCAAAATCTGCCTACTTCTCCACAGTACACAGGAATCTTGCACTACCAAACCACGTGCCTAAGATAAGTTTTTGCTGTCCATCCAGCAACTTTTACAGCCTCAGAGACCCCGGAGGTATTGAAGCAGTTGATTAATTCTTATGCAACAGAAAACCTGGCCATCAACATATATAAATCTTTGTTATTAGCAAACCAATTTGATATACAGGTATTGAGGGAAGAATGGAATAAAGAAATAGAGATATCAATATCGACCACACAGCGGTAAACTGTTTAAATTGAGGCTCCTTCAACAATATTCAGAATACACTGGACCTCATTACGTTTGTTTAAAAAGGGGCTATCTAAGGTAACTAACTGTTGGAGATGCAATAGGGATTATGCTTCTCTAAAACATACATTTTTTCATTGTCCTATATTGGAAGGTTTTTTAGCAGAAGGTAACTGAAATTGTCAACAGAACTGTATGGAACAACCTTACATTTACAGAACAAAATATTGTTTTGAATTATATGCCCACCACATGGAACCTTACTAAAGGACAATGAGTTGATTCTCCATGCCCTTACCACAGCAAAAAGACCGATACAGATGAATCCTTCTTGCCCTTAACTTAGCTTGCAAAGGCAACACTTGTCCCTCTGGGGTGACACCACAGCTATGAAATCTCACTGCTTATGTTAAGTTGTGGGTGAACATATCAGATGACACAGCGATTCTTCAAACAGCTCTTGTTTATTCACAGGCCAGGACAGAACTGAACTGAAGGGTTCAGTCAGCCTGCTTATATAGAGCTCCAGTACAACGTAACTGTAACAATTTTCTAAAACTATCCAATCACTGAATGTCACTTTCGATCCCTTATTTGCATAACTATCTAAAGTATCCCCCTGCTGGCCCAGGGTGAGAACTTCAGTACATAACAGCTTAAGAAAAAGAGGCGGGGGTTTTTTTTGCCTCCCCAGCACAATATTGGGCTGGGAAGGGAGGCTGGTCTCCTTTTAGCTCAGTATGATGGGAAAGAACCCTCTTCAGCTCCTCTCCAGAGTGAAAGAAGTGGTGGTTCCTTTTAGCTCAGTATGATGGGAAAGAACCCTCTTCAGCTCCTCTCCAAAGTGAAAGAAGTGGTGGTTGTGGGCTGTTTGTGGGCTGGTGTTATTGTCTAGCTGACTATACATGTGTGTGTGTGCCCCTGCCTGAATGTGTGTGTGTGTTCATGTCTGAATGTGTTTGCCTGTTTCTGCCCATCCCATTGTGTGTGCATCTCTCTGCCCAATCTCTCTGTGTGAGAGAGAGCTGAGTTTCAGTTGCACAAGTCACTTATGCACCTTGAATATTATCAACTTTAATTGTGGCAACCTCAGCAGTTTTACTGCTTTAATTCGAAGCATTAACATCCCTTTGACAGATATCAGATGCAAGTGGGTTGTGAGCGTTTTTTCTTTTGCTTCATTATGGACATTCTGCTCACCCCTCTTTGCCCAACATAGTTTCTTTGGCTAAGTGGCGTCTCCATCATCACGATGCAATGCCCTCCTTTGCACAGTTTCTGGATACAAGCGCCAGTATGCTTGTCCTCTTGTGTCTATGTGCTTGTCCTCAAATGTGTGCTTTGAAACTGAAATGGTGTACTAAATTTTTTAAGCACCCCGTGGGACAGACTCCTTCAAAAGAGCATCCATAATGATAGAGCTAATGAGCATGCCCTGAAGTGACTTACGCATTTGTAAACAGATGGAGCAAAGTGCCGCCCGAATCTTACTTGAACTTGGTTCATCTGGCTTCCTGGTGAACTGAAGCCTAATGCTTACTGCAGCCTAGTACTAAATTACCTGGAAAGGCCCTACTCCAGGCATCTCCAACCTTTGGCCCTCCAGATGTTTTGGCCTACAACTCCCATGATCCCAAGCTAACAGGACCAGTGGTCAGGGATGATGGGAATTGTAGTCCAAAACATCTGGAGGGCCAAAGGTTGGGGATGCCTGCCCTACTTACCTAGGCCCAGTTCCTGAAGCTTGTTCAGAAGCGAACAGGTTTACCACTTCTTACTGAGGATGTAAACCTGTTGCTTCAAGGAAGTCGAAAGGACAACAATGAAGGCCATGGACCATTAGCTAAGAGTAGGCACAGGCCATGCTGTTCACTCAGGAGATAAATACTGACGTGGAAGAGCTTCTTTCCTTCCTCATAGCAATGACAGGTACCATGCAGAAACAGAGTGAAACCTAATGCTGGATAGGGTTGTTAAGTATAATTGGTTTAATTCACACTGAAATGAAAGTGTATGCATATTAATGAAGGTTTAAAATGGAAAATGTCTAAATGTGTATTACTGAAGGGTTGCTAACATGGGTCCCCCCCAATGTTGTTTTCTAAAGGACTCTGAGCTCCTTAATGAGTTCATGAATAACTGCTGATTGTTTTCTGCTCTGTGCTGACAGTGAACCTTTGATCATGTGATGAAGGTACTGAGTTACAAATCTCCATTTTGAAAGGGGATGATGATGTAAACGAAGCTTTCCTGAAGGGACAGTACACAGCCTAAGGCCAATGGAGGCTGGGAAGTGGGTTGTGGGGAGAGACAAACTTCTGTTTCTAGGTCTGTTGGAATTGTTTCATATATTGTAGGATGCTGAGCCTGTGTAGGATAGCACAATACATTGTATTGATGTTGTGGTTGTATCTTTGATGTTCATGTTTTGTTTTGAAGAGTTCTGCCATTAAAACTTTGAATACAATTTTTGTGGGTCTGGACAATGATTTCTTCCAAAAGGAGTTAGTTCTTATGCTTCCAGTTGCTTCAAACTGCATAGTATTAATATCTGCAACAAGGGTAGCCATGTTTCCTATTTTACAGAGGAAAGTCCTCTACTTGAATGGCTGTCAGTCTCTAATATTGCCCAGTCATGGGAGAGCAAAGGGCCTTAAAACTGACATGAACATCTGACTATGCAGGCACACAAGTCATCTGGTTACAGTCATTCCCACTATGGTGAAATACATTGTATGTGTCTATTTAAATTATACTGATTACTCTAAATTTGGATTTAGGCATATAAATTAGCACATGCAAATCAATGCCCTCCTTTGTCTTCTTTTTTGGCAATATAAGTGGGCACATGCAATGCAGACAGGAGTAACTTGTTTTCTCTGTTGGGTCCCCTGTTATACCAGTTGCAGACCCTCCAAGCATCCCGTTTTTCCAGGTACAGTCCTGGATTTACAGAAGCTGTCCCAGTTTCTGATCTGATCCCAGAATGTCCCACTTTTCCTTAGGACGTCCCTATTTTCATTGGAGAAATGTTGGAGGGTTATGCAAGTTGGCACTCAGCTCAGCTGTGGGCTGACCCAGCCGGAGGTGTCCATTTTAATTTTTCACAATGCTATGTCAGGGGCATTGTGATAAACTTAAATGTCTGTTTTCTATTGCTATTGCCAGGTAAGCTCACATCTGGATGCCCAAATCCGGCATCAACCCGGGTGGGCTCTGTCAAGACTCTGAGGCCCAAGAGCATTAGCAAAGTGCCTGCTTGCCTCCTTTGAGCTCCACCTGTGTATTTGCAAACAAACTGCCTGGCGTTACAAAGACATCGCAGATCTCCAGAACATTCTTCTCAGAAATAAGCTGACTGTGAAGCAGCCCGAGAGCAACGTCAGCTACATTCCTGTGAGTTTCAGATCACATGCAATTAGTCCTTACAATCACTGTACTCTGGCCACCCATGGGCTCTGTGTATATGGAGTTGCTACTGCTACAGAAGCAATTAAATGGGCCTATATATTAAGTGTGCACATAGGCGCCGACTTCATGGGGCCTGAGGGGGCCCGAGCCCCCTCAAAAATTCGTTTGGGGGGGGCTCAGCCCCCCCAATAATTTAAGAAAATTATTAGTTATATTATGCTTTGTAAAATCACAAAATTATGTTGGTATTTTTTATTTTCCTTGTTTGACGATAGTTACCTTTTAAAATACATTCAGTAATGAGTTAAAACAAAGCCACTCCCGATCTCGACCCATCAACAATCTCGCGGGGCTGGCGTCAGCCCCGCTAGAAGCGGGGATTCCCCCTAGCTCATTAATATTCACCGCCCACGGCGGCAGCCAATCGGCTGCCGCAAAGGGCGGGCCCTCACAGGTTCACTTAAGGTCGGGGCAGCCCGGGGCTCGCCCCTTTCGTTCCCCCAGCAGCAGCGGTTTGGAGGTCTTGGCCCCCCCAATATTTTTTATAAGTCGGTATGGGCCCCCGCCCCCCCAATATTTTTTATAAGTCGGCGCCCCTGAGTGTGCACATTAAAGATACAAATTCTTTTTGCTTAAAAAGAGAGGACTGTTCTGTGTTACTAACACTGCTGCAATTATGAAAAGTAGCCGCAACAAATTCTCCTAAAACATACTGCTTTTTTGGTGCATGATTTACATTTGTCATCTTTGAGTGACTGTCAGATGCCACAGGGCTCAAACTGAGAGGCTGTTCACTTGCATAAGAACCCAGAATTCTCCTGGTCCAGGGAATCTGAATGCCAGACGTACAGAAGCTGTAGTCCCCATTGTCTCCAATCAGGTAGCTGGTGATGCAAAGATCCAAGAGAGGTGCTGGTTGTCTCAAAAGTGAACTTTGTGCTAAAGGGACAAATAGAAGGCAGTTTTGTATGTTCATATGACAGAAGATGGCCAATCCTGGGCCAGTTTCTGATATAATTTAATAAATAATTATAATATATTTTAACCAGACCTTTGACTGATTTGACATCCAATGCTCCTTTAAAATGTGTTGGGGAGGGGGGATTATTAGGTTGTTCTTGTTATTATTTTTATTATGCATTTTGTGTCTTTATACAGTCATACCTTGGTTGTCAAATAGCCCAGTTCTCGAACGTTTTGGCTCCCGAACGATTGAAACCTGGAAGTGACTATTCCGCTTTTCGAACATTCTTTTGGAAGCTGAACATCCGCTGGGACTTCTGCGGCTCCCAATTGGCTGCAGGAGTTTCCTGCAGCCAATCAGAAGCCGTGCTTTGGAAGTTGAATGCTTTGGAAGTTGAATGGACTTCTGGAATGGATTCCGTTTGACTTCCGAGGTACGACTGCATTGTTATTTTCTGTTGAGAACTGCCCTGAGACCTGTGGGTATAGGGCGGTATACAAAATAATCAATCAATCAATCAATCAATCAATCAATCAATCAATCAATCTTGCATTTATCCATGTGTGCCTTAAGCCTTACTGTGAAACTTGTTTTACCCCCTCCCCTGAAAGGGCATTCTCCGTAATCATTTGGGTTATGGAGTCCATTGCTTTCAGCAGTATTTTCTTAGAAGCAGGGTGAGTTTCGAGTCCAAATACTGCCCAATAGTGGAAACGAATTGACCAACAGGCTTTGGGAAGCACTTGAAACCCCAAAGCAAGTAATGCAGTTCACCTGACAGTCTCCAAAACCAAACTCTCTAAAGCCAAAAGCAGAGAAATCCCCAAAGGACTGGTTCATCTCAAACTTCGAATGACAGGCCAAAATGAAGACTAAAAATATACAACTCGGTGTGAATTTGGGTAGAATAGTCAGCGTCTGTTCAATATACACACATGCTTCATTAAAGACAAATCATCTGAAACAAGGTCAGATTGGAAAGTGCATATATATTCATGAGGCTTCTGTCAAACACATTGTTTTTGGCAAGCAGGGTTGGAAAAACCTGCTCTAAAACACCTGAATAAGCTGGCAACCATTTTTCATTAAACCAACTTACTTTTCATTTAAAAGGAAGTAGGGTTCCCCCCTTTGCTTTCCACTTTTTTCGATGCTGATAAATCTAGAGGGGGGGGGGGAGGGAACCTGCAAAACCCACCCCACCCTGTTTGGAAATGCAAAGTGACTTGACTATATGGAGGAAAACAGACCCACTTCATTGCACATTGCTAAATCAAATTAAAGCCTGTGGTCTTTTCCATTTTAAACATTACTTAACAATAAATTCAAAATGAAAGAGACATTACATACATAAATGCACTGATAAGTGAGTGATGGAGAACAGCTGCACTTTGCTCAAAGTGACAGATTCAAAATTTATTCCCCAATGCTCCCAGCTTGATTCCACACTGTCCAACAAATGTGGTACAACAAATGCTCCTTCGCCCTGCCACATTTCCCCTTCTCTCGCTAAAACCTTTGGATACTTCAGCAATTCCTGGGTCCTAACATATGCGCCATAGTGTATCGTGAACAAGTTACTTAAGTGATGAAAAACTGCTGTGAGCTCATTAGAGCAACAAACCTCAACTTGGATGTACAGTCATACCTCATGTTACGTCCGCTTCATGTTACGTTCTTTCAGGTTACATCCCGTGGTGACCCGAAAGTACCGGAAAGGGCTACTTCTGGATTTCGCCACTCGCACATGCGCAGATGTGCAAAATGTGCAGAAGCGGCGAATTGCAACCCGTGCATGCGCTGATGTGCTGCTGTGGGTTGCATTCATTTCATGTTGCGTACAGGCCTCCACAATGGATCCCGTTCGCAACCAGAGGTACCACTGTACACAAACCAATACAGTTTAAACTAGCAGGAGCTAACCAGGAAAGAGTTCTTGGAGCTGTGTAGATTGCACATTGGAAACACCAACGCAGCATGCAGCAGTGGTGGAGAAAGAGAGACAAACTTAAGGCTAGAGATCATTGGGATTGAAAATAAGGAGGGCAGAATTATAATGCCTTTCATGTTGTGGTGTAATTGCAAGAGGAATATTGCATGCACTTCCAGTTGCCTTGGCTTGGAAAGGACATTGTAGAGCTTGAAATGGTGCAGAAGACTGGATAGAATTATGAACTTTGTTTGGACTCATTTGGACATTAACGCAGTAGCAAGAAGATGATCAGAATCCCCCTTCGGATCTTGAGATATGGGTCCCCTCAACAAAATTTAAAATTCGGCTTTGTAATTCGGAATTTATGTGATGTGATTTGATTTGATTTGATTGGTCAGTTAATAAAAATTATTTAAAAAAATAAAAAATGAAATGGTGCAGAAGAGGGCCAAGGCAGCCAAGAGATTAGACTACAGTCATACCTCGGGTTGTGAACGCGATCCGTGCAGGAAGCACGTTTGCAACCCGCAATGCCACGTCTGCGAATGCATGTGATGTGATTCGGCGCTTCTGCGCATGTACAATGACTGCTCCCCACATTAAATGGGGGTGCCCTTTGTGTGGTCAGGCGCAGCCCCCTGGACCCTATGTGGCAACATTAGCACAGGCTTGGCTTCGCATTCCCCAGGTGGGATACCTGGAGGTCTCCGCCTACCTCAGTCAGTTGCCCAATCCTGCCTGGGGAGGCGTTGCCAAGGTGATCGAGCCAGGTAGGGGGAGGGACTACCTGCCCACACAATAGGGGGAGGATCTTACCTGGGAATCGTCAGTTGGCTCCAGAGCGCCAAAACCCAGAAGTAACCCGTTCCAGTACTTCTGGGTTCGGCGCGGTCCGTAACCCATAAACATGCAACCCACAGCGCTCACAACTCGAGATATGACTGTACTTTCCTCATGATGCAAGGATGGGGAACCTGTGCTCATCCATACAACATTGGGCTCCAAATCCCCATCAAGCTCCAGCCAACATGGCCAATGATCATGTGAACTGTTACCCAACAACATTTGGATGGCGCCAGGTTCGCCAACCCTGGTGCTAAAACACTTGAGGCCTTTTAATTTAGAACCCTTTTTTCACATTTTTCTTCTCTTCTTAGTTTATGCTTCTACCGCCTCCTTATTTTTATTCAATGCCCCCCACCCTAATTGCAACCGAGACTACTACTGCCCCCTGGATTGTTCCAGCGACCCCCCTGGGGGGCAGTATCATCCACTTTGGGAATCACTGGCTTAATGGGACCCACATTTTAGAGGCCTTTAAAAAGCCAGTGTTCCCCCCACAAAATCAGCTCATTTCACCCTCCATATACATTTGTACTTGCCCTTCCTTACCCATTCTTGATATTCCTGCAATGACAGGGGCACGAAAGCAGAAGAAACATATCAATAAATGCTCCTTTCTATTGTTGTTCTTTCGTTTCTTAAGCTTAAAGGCACGTCTCTTTTCTACTAGAAGCAGAGATATTTGGCATGGCAAAGATCAATAGGGAGAAATCTGAAGTCCGATCTCACTAGGCCTTGGCAGGTGGTATAACCTTCACCACTTTCAGAACTCTGCAGACATCATTTCTGAACATGTTGAAGTTGTCTGTACATGCGCACACAGCAAGGATGAAAATATTTATGATGGTGACCTGCTCTTCATCGCTCTCAAACCCTCCTCACTTTGTGAATGGCTTCTCTTGCCTTAAACATCTTCAGGATATAAAATGATTGATTTTCCAGGCAAACCCAACCAATTATCATGCCCTGACCTATGTTCAAGAAGGAGTGACTTTTTAAAGAAAACCAGCCATGGTAAAACTCTCTATTTTACTGTCAGCATTCTCAAAGAGAGAGGGGGGGGGGAGAGGGAGGCTGTCCAACAAAGGCAGGAGAAGTTGTTAGGTAAGATGCAACTAGGGAAGTTAGAGGAATGAATTATTTGCGAATTTCAGTACTAATTGACCTGATGTGCATCAATTGGAATCAAAACTTAAGTTATACACAGGCTTTCACACTTCCTGACTGTTCCTGAATTGCAGTTCCTGGCAATTCAAACTTTTTTTTTTGTTTTTAAAGGCTTTAAAAATGTGTATTTTATTGGGGGGGGATACATTTTAAAAAATAATTTCAGTCATGTTATGTTATTGCAATTTGTTACCAAAAACATTATTTTAAAATACATTTACATGTGTATTTAAATCCAAATTTATCTGTGCAAATTAAATATAGTTCCACATTTCATGCAAAAACTGGATGGGATGGACTCATAGGCAAACATTTCCAAAAAATTCAGGAACCAGTAATATTCATCCATCCCTATGTGCAAATCTGACTCTTGCCAATTTTACTGCCACAATAACTAGTCCAAGGTGCCATTTCTAGTTTTGCACAGAAGGGCAGGGAGAGAGCTGCAGGAGAATTTAGGGTGGGATGTGAGATACCAGCAAGGTTTAACCTCCAGCTCTTGAAAATATTCAAGATTAAATTGTAAAAGCAAAAAAGCATACAGTAGTACCTTGGGTTACATGCGCTTTAGGTTACAGACTCTGCTAACCCAGAAATAGTGCCTCGGGTTAAGAACTTTGCTTTAGGATGAGAACAGAAATCGTGCAGCAGCAGCACGGCGGCAGCAGGAGGCCCCCATTAGCTAAAGTGGTGCTTCAGGTTAAGAACAGTTTCAGGTTAAGAAAGGACCTCCGGAACGAATTAAGTATTTAACCTGAGTTACCACTGTATTTTAATCACATTTTTGCGATTACTTTTTCAACAGCTCATAACAAAATGAGACATGGCTGTTTCCATTATGAGGAATAATCACATGTGGTCTAAAACACAAGGTGTCTTTCTGCCCTTCCTTTCGTGCTCTCAAATCAGGACACTACACAGGATTCCTCTTCTACAAGTTTTCTAGGATGTGTAACATAAGCAGTGCTGGGTCTCTCCTTCTTAATGTGTGAAATGCAGGAGTGAGAATCCACCAAATGCTCTCTAATTACTTGCGGAAGCTTCTCTTCCTCAGTTTCCTCTCTGGGGTACTTTGAACCCTGAAACGCTCCTCCTGTTTTCCCATTTGCCTGCTTGGCCCAGTATGCTCTGTGGGACGCAGTTGGGGCTGTGGTCTAAACCACTGAGCCTCTTGGGCTTGCCAATTGGAAGGTCAGCGATTCAAATCCCTGCAATGGAGTGAGCTCCCGTTGCTCTGTCCCAGCTCCTGCCAACCTAGCAGTTCCAAAGCACACCAGTGCAAGAAGATAAATATGTACCACTGCAGTGGGAAGGTAAACAGCGTTTCCGTGCGCTCTGGCTTCCGTCACAGTGTTCCATTGCACCAGTAGCAGTTTAGTCATGCTGGCCACATGACCCAGAAAGCTGTCTGTGGACAAACGCCGGCTCCCTCGGCCTGAAAGCGAGATGTGCGGCGCAACCCCATAGCCACAACATTGCTCTGTGGGTGACACTCTCTTTAGGGATGTTCAAACTTTAAACACATGGGAAGGAAAGTAGGGCCAAAGACACAGGGGCATAAATGCCTCCCACCCTGCAGAAGTCACACATTTCATTTTGGTGAGAAAGGGGTCCACATGTGTACAGTTGTATGAGCCAAAATCTAATTGACCCAGGTTTTCCCATTGTGAGAAAATGTAGGTAAGGTCGAAATGCAGTAATGTCAAAAGCCCCAACTGCTGGGGGCTAGTGGGTGTACATGAGCTGTGGTCAACAGGCACGATCTTAGAATCATAGAATCATAGAATCATAGAGTTGGAAGAGACCACAAGGGCCATCGAGTCCAACCCCCTGCCAAGCAGGAAACACCATCAGAGTACTCCTGACATGGTTGTCAAGCCTCTGCTTAAAGACCTCCAAAGAAGGAGACTCCACCACACTCCTTGGCAGCAAATTCCACTGTCGAACAGCTCTTACTGTCAGGAAGTTCTTCCTAATGTTTAGGTGGAATCTTCTTTCTTGTAGTTTGGATCCATTGCTCCATGTCCGCTTCTCTGGAGCAGCAGAAAACAACCTTTCTCCATCCTCTATGTGACATCCTTTTATATATTTGAACATGGCTATCATATCACCCCTTAACCTCCTCTTCTCCAGACTAAACATGCCGAGCTCCCTTAGCCATTCCTCATAAGGCATCGTTTCCAGGCCTTTGACCATTTTGGTTGCCCTCCTCTGGACACGGTCCAGTTTGTCAGTGTCCTACTTGAACTGTGGTGCCCAGAACTGGACACAGTACTCCAGGTGAGGTCTGACCAGAGCAGAATACAGTGGCACTATTACTTCCCTTGATCTAGATGCTATGCTCCTATTGATGCAGCCCAGAATTGCATTGGCTTTTTTAGCTGCTGCGTCACACTGTTGGCTCATGTCAAGTTTGTGGTCAACCAAGACTCCTAGATCTTTTTCACATGTACTGCTCTCAAGCCAGGTGTCACCCATCTTGTATTTGTGCCTCTCAGTTTTTTTGTCCAAGTGCAAAACTTTACATTTCTTCCTGTTAAAATTCATCTTGTTTGTTTTGGCCCAGTTCTCTAATCTGTCAAGGTCGTTCTGAAGTGTGATCCTGTCCTCTGGGGTGTTAGCCACCCCTCCCAGTTTGGTGTCATCTGCAAATTTGATCAGGATGCCCTTGAGTCCATCATCCAAGTCGTTGATAAAGATGTTGAATAAGACCGGGCCCAAGACAGAACCCTGTGGCACCCCACTAGTCACTCTTCTCCAGGATGAAGAGGAACCATTGATGAGCACCCTTTGGGTTCGGTCAGTCAGCCAGTTACAAATCCACTGAGTGGTAGCATAGTCAAGACCGCATTTTACCAGCTTCTTTACAAGAATATCATGGGGCACCTTGTCAAATGCCTTGTTGAAATCAAGGTAGGCTACATCCACTGCGTTCCCTTCATCTACCAGGCTTGTAATTCTGTCAAAAATCAAGATCAGGTTAGTCTGACATGACTTATTTTTCAGAAATCCATGCTGACTATTGGTGATCACAGCATTCCTTTCTAGGTGCTCACAGACTGTTTGCTTAATGATCTGCTCCAGAATCTTCCCTGGTATTGATGTCAGACTGACTGGGCGGTAATTATTTGGGTCCTCTCTTTTCCCTTTTTTGAAAATAGGGAAAACATTTGCCCTCCTCCAGTCTGCCGGGACTTCGCCTGTTCTCCAGGAATTCTCAAAGATGACTGCCAGTGGTTCTGAGATCACATCTGCCAGTTCTTTTAATACTCTTGGATGCAGTTCATCTGGCCCTGGAGACTTGAATACATCTAAACTAGCCAAGTATTCTTGTACTATCTCCTTAGTTATTCTGGGCTGTGTTTCCTCTGCTGAATCATTTGCTCCAAATTCTTCAGGTTGGGCATTGTTTTCTTTATCGGAGAAGACTGAGGCAAAGAAGGCATTGAGGAGTTCAGCCCTTTCTGTGTCCCCTGTTTGCATTTCACCATCTTCTCCTCTGAGTGACCCCACTGTTTCTTTGTTCTTCCTTTTGCTATGAACATACCCATAAAAGCCTTTTTTGTTGCTTTTATCCTCTCTAGCAAGCCTGAGTTCATTCTGTGGTTTAGCTTTTCTGACTTTGTGTCTACACGTGCTGGCTATTTGTTTGAATTCCTCTTTGGTGGTTTCCCCCCTTTTCCATTTTTTGTACACATCCTTTTTTTAATCTTAACTCAGTTAAAAGTTCTTTAGATAGCCACCCTGGCTTCTTTAGGCACCTTCCATGTTTCCGTCTCATTGGTATTGCCTGAAGTTGTGCTTTTACTATCTCCCTCTTAACAAACTCCCAGCCATCATGAACTCCCTTTCCTTTTAGTATTACTGTCCATGGGATCTCACCCAGCACTTCCCTAAGTTTTATGAAGTTGGCTTTCTTAAAGTCAAGAAATTGAGTCCTAGTATGCTTGGCTGCTCCTTTCCACTGTATAGTAAACTTCAGAAGAGCATGATCACTCACGCCTAATGATCCTTCCACTTCTACCCCACTAATCAGGTCATCAACATTGGTTAGGATCAGATCTAAAATGGCTGTACCTCTTGTTGCTTCTCCCACTTTCTGGACAATGAAGTTGTCTGCAAGGCCAGTGAGGAATCTGTTTGACCTTATGCTCTTAGCTGAGTTTGACATCCAACAAATATCCGGGTAATTGAAGTCCCCCATTACTACTATTTCCCTTCCTTTTGCATGCTTGGCCATCTGTTCCAGGAAGGCATCATCTATCCTCTGTTTGGCTTGGGGATCTATAGTAAACTCCCACAATGAGGTCACTGTTATTCTTCTCTCCCTTAATTTTGACCCAAATGCTCTCACTTTGGCTTTGAGGTTCTAAATCTTGGATCTCTTCACAGGTATACACATCCCTAACATATAATGCCACTCCTCTTCCTTTCTTGTCTGGTCTGTTTCTCTGAAATAGACTGTATCCCTCCATTATTACATTCCAATCGTGGGACTTATCCCACCAGGTTTCAGTGATGCCTATTATGTCATATTTAGTTTGCTGTACCAAGAGCTCAAGCTCATCTTGTTTATTTCCCATGCTTTGCGCATTAGTGTACAGACATTGAAGTCCATTAATCATTCCCCCGTGTCTCTTATTTAAGGATTTTTTCCTCCCACCACTAGGTCTGCGTGCTGTTTGCTCCATTTGGTCTATGACATTTGGATGATCATCTTCATCAATTGATAGACTCCTACCTTCAGGAGCACTGTCTCCCTCCCCCACATTAGTCAGTTTAAAGCCCTCCTGATGAGGTTTCTGAGATTTTTGGCAAAAACATTCCTCCCAACCGTTGTGAGGTGCAGCCCATCGCTTGCCAGAAGTCCATCTTCAAGAAACTGCAGTCCGTGATCTAAGAATCCAAACCGTTCCTGTTTACACCATTTGCGAAGCCAGCTGTTCACTTCCACTATTTTTCCCTCTCTCCCTGGGCCACGTCGTTCAACTGGGAGGACAGATGAGATGACAATTTGTGCATTTAATTGCTTCAATTTCCTGCCTAGAGCCTCGTAGTCTCTTTTGATCTTCTGGAGGCTATTGCTTGCAGTGTCATTGGTTCCCACATAAACCAAGAGGAAGGGGTATTTGTCAGTGGGTTTTATGATTCCTTGCATTTGTTCAGTTACATCTTGGATCTTAGCACCGGGGAGACAGCACACTTCCCGAGACATCTTGTCAGGCCCACAGATCACTGCTTCTGTTCCCCTCAGTAGGGAATCCCCTATCACCACTACACGCCTCCTCTTAGGTTTGGTCGGGGTTCTTCCGTGATCTGTCCGTTCCAAGGTCGCCTGCACATTCCCTGAGGACTGACTTTGCTGCTCGTCTTCATATACCTGATTGACTGTAATGAGGGAGAGATCCTCAAATGGAGTCTGCTCTTCGTCTTCCATGCTAGGGGAGAGGACCTCAAAGCGATTGTGTATTTCTAAACAATCAGAGCGAACTCTGGGCCTCCTACTTCTTTGAGTCACGTTTCTCCATATATCTGGCTCCTGTGTTGGTGAACTAGCTTCCTTCTCAGGGGAGTCCCCTGTCTCCTCCTTGGTGGAGACGGTATGCTCTGTTGCTTCCAAGAAGAGCTCCAGCTCTCTAATTCTTTGGAGCGTAGCTACACGTTCCTCCAGCTGCTGGACTTTGTCTTCTAAGAGGACAATCAACATGCAATTGCTGCAGGTAAAGCTGCCTGCAACCTTTGGCAAGATGGCAAACATTGTGCAGGAACCGCCGGCGACTGCAGCTGTTCCCTCACCCTCCATCTTGAGAACGTGTCATTGGGGGTGACTACAGCGGTCCTCCATCATAACAAGCGTGAAGACAGGACAAATAACTCCCCCCCCCAAAAAACCTAGGTCTCCTCCAACAAACGTTTGAGACTAGCTCCCCTAAATCTAAAAGATGGATCAAACTGCGCGTGCTGCTAGGCGCGCACCGCTGCCCTGCAAGCTCTGATAAGCTCCTCCCACAGCTAATCACCTACCTCAACAGAAACCCTGCCCCCTCTGACCTTTGCACAGGGAGAGCAGCTAATTAGCCACAAGAAACACACACACAAGAAAACCCTTTTTGCTCCTTCTTCAGCTGCTGCCCTGCAAGCTCTGATAAGCTCCTCCCACAGCTAATCACCTGCCTCAACAGAAACCCTGCCCCCTCTGACCTTTGCACAGGGAGAGCAGCTAACCAGCCACAAGAAACACACACACAAGAAAACCCTTTTTGCTCCTTCTTCAGCTGCTGCCCTGCAAAATAAGGGCAGGATCTTGATCCTTCTCTCACATTTGGCATATGTGCGATGGAGGCGATGTCTTTTAGGCTTCTGCTTAGAGAAGAAGATGGTATTCTAAGATTTGCAAATCCAAAGCCATTAGGACTTCATTATTCATAACAAGAACCCTTGGCAAATTTAGGCCTGGAAACAGCAGCGAAGCATCACCGGGCAAGTTAAGAATTAATGGAGACATTTAAGGATACAACTGCTCAGTTTGGAACTTTTCATTGCTTGGAGAGCATGCTCTTCTTCTGTTAATGGAAAAGCACAGGTGTGGTTGCTGATCTCACATTGATTCGTTGACCGAATGCAATTTTCTGTCCTGGGCTGCAGGTGCAGGGACCAAGAGAAAGTACAGTGGCAGAGCTTGGGCTCTCAAATTTCAGCAACGCAAAAAATCTGGCTCCCCTCCACCTCTCATGCTCCATTGTAAATCTGTGGTGTCCCCAGCATTGCTCACGAGTCTCTGAGCCCAGTGAGACCGAGCTGGTCAGAGTGAGCTACTCCCAGGCTTTGGAATGCCCATCCTGGAGAGACCCCAGCCTAGTTTCCTCCTTGTTCCAGGGGCAGACCTTGGTGATGTGGTGTCCTGTGCAAGGCCAAAATCTGACGCTCCTCACCTTGCGCCATCTTCCCAAAGCCAGATAAGGGAGGTGCCAGGCTTTGGGAATGAGGCTCGAGGCTCTGGCAGGGTCCTAGAGCCCTCACACCTCCTTCCCAAAATTGGGCAAGTGCTAACTTGGGAAGGAGGTTGGAGGACCCTATCAGAGTCCTCCCTCCTCCTTCCCAAAGCCCAGGGCTTACCAGGGTTTGAGAAGGAAGCAGGAAAATGTCCCTTTTGGCCTCAGCATCCTGTGCGGGGGAGCCAGTTGTGCTGCCCTAAATCTGCCTCTGCTTGTCCTTCTGCCAGCAGCTGAAGACTGTTTTATTCTGGCAGGCTTAGGGGAACTGAATGTTTTTAAGGAAAGTGTTATTGATAGCATGTTGTACTGCCCCCCCATCTGCATTTTGACAGGTATGTTTTTACATTGCCTTAATTTCATAGTTTATTTTTTTTAAAACCATAACATTTCAAATGTTTTTAGCTATTTGTATAATTTCCCATATATGGTCAGAGTTCAGATCCATAACAGTGATTTCCCACCTCCCCCTTAAAAAATGAAAGATTCACCCCCTTCCTTTCCAAAACCAGGTGTTTCATTTTATCAGAGTAGCACCTCAATAAAAAATGTATTTCCCCATTTTGTGAAGCCTACTTTTTCTGCAGGCTGTAGGATGAAACCTTGGGGGAACCTGAGATGAAGAAAGGATAGGTTTTGAAATGGACTCTTAATCTAAACCAAACTGAACATGGACTATAGTGTGTGTGATTGTGCTTTAGCCTGAACTGTAATCAGTGTCGACTGCATTTTCCTACAGAAAGCAAGGGCTCTCAAGACTTTTTTACATCAAAGGTTTCCTCTCCTCTCTTGTGTGCGTGTGCACGCACGCATGTGTGCAGTGGGTTATGGTGAACAAGACAGAAGAGGTCTCCAGCTATTGCATGCACACACG
This sequence comes from Podarcis erhardii, assembly GCF_964252035.2. Classification (NCBI taxonomy): domain Eukaryota; kingdom Metazoa; phylum Chordata; class Lepidosauria; order Squamata; family Lacertidae; genus Podarcis; species Podarcis erhardii. The sequence continues at coordinate 22,237,862 of NC_138515.1, read as the reverse complement.
TGGCAGGAAAGAATAAAGTCTTTCCCTTTCAGCAAACCTCAAGGCAAATATTCAAGTATTAATTTGCCAACATCTGAAGAGCTTTGAGCTGCCAGTAATAAAAACCTAGCAGCGGGTGCAAACCAAAAGTTACATGTGGAGGATTATTCTTTTAAATAAGTTTTGCTACTTGGAAGTTTGCATTTTTTAATCACCTGCTTGCTGCCCCCTGCTGATGGCTAGTAAGAACATAGACAGTTTGGATTTTCGCCTGGGGTAGAGATTTTGCTCTACGGAAAATTCTCATTGGCTATTTTAAGATGCCTGCATAATACTGCATAATATCTTAAAAGTCTGAAAGTGGATAAATATTTCAAGAGAGAGAGAGAGAGAGAGAGAGAGAGAAGAGAAGAGAAGAGAAGAGAAGAGAAGAGAGGTGGGGGAGAGAATATAGACAGACAGGCATTCTATGCCAAAATATTATTCTGATGAGGTGAAGACATACACACATTTTTGTGTCAAATGATACAGAAAGGGATGCTACAATTATCACAATAGCATATTTTGACCTCAATACATTAAAATACCCCCTTTTCACAAGTGGCTGCTACTACTGCTCAGTTTCTAAAATAGCCAGTGCTAAGCCTTTGCATAATCTTTGCAACTAAACCCAGTCCTACAGAGGGTGGTTTATATTAAACCAGCAGAAAGTGTGTGGGGTTGCTCAGGAATTCTGGAAAACAAAAAAACAAAAAATCAGTGAAGTACAGAAATAGCTGTTCAAATCAGCGATACTGAAAGGATCAGCCTGCCATCTTGATTCAAAACAGTGTCCAGTTGTATCCAAAGACAGACAAAAACCTGACCCTTCATTTCAGGAACTGCCATGCAAAATTTGCATACTGTCCTACTTCAGATGAAACCGAATCCAGCAGTCCACTCGCAGGAGTAGTCCAAAAGAGAGCTGCTTTATACTAGGGTTCCTACATTGCAGGGGGTTGGACCTTGGGTCCCTCTAAGGTTCTATGATTCTATGTCTATGTAGGCAAATATTGTCTATTGCAATTGTCCCAGGAGGAGGTCTTTCTCAGAACTCTCTACCTGATCTCTTTTTAACTGGAGAAGCCAGTTTGTTTCTTCCCGGTACTGGCAAGAAGGAACGAAGCAGGATAAATTGGCCTGTGCACGATACGGTAAGCCATGGTTTATAGCTTACCATGATGAGATGAACAGTTGTCTGCCCTGCTCTTTCCATTAACCAGACAACCAAGTTCGGATGACCACAGAGAATCAATTGCTAATGAAATTTCAGTGAAAGCTGTGGGGAAACAAATCTTATTAAAAGCACGCTTGTCAAAGTGTTTACTTTAGAACTTCATCCTAATCGGGCTTTCACAGTAGACTCTGCACACAATTGCAGTTACATTTGGAATTTTATTTTCTCCCCTGACAAATTGTCAATTTCAGTCCAGAATGCAAAGCAATTCTCTGGAAGCTATTGCACTACGGGGAGCTATTAGGACAATAAAATAGCTAGCTGAGAATCAGTGCTCGTGGCCTGAAAAAGATTTTTTAAACTTGCCAACCCCCCCCAAAGCCCCCACAAAGCCCTCAAAAAATATGTGAATCCAATAGTCAAGTATCCTAACATTCACATATGCTAATCTGAATATTCAGGTGGAGAATGTCATTGCTCACATAGCCAAAACAGTGCAATCCACACACAAGAGGAAGGTAGTGGTAGGCTTGGGGGATCCCCAAGGTTTGCAGAATGACAGAAAGATACTTAGTCAAAAATCCCAAATAGAGGAGCGCCATAAATGACCCAATGAGGATAGAGTGCACTCAGCGCCCACTAAACTGGTGGAGTCTAGTGGGGAGAGCTCTGGACACAGAATGGTGACTGACTGCTGTGGCAGTGGGTGGAGGAGAGACAGAAAACTGGATGGGTAGGTAAATGGACTGGATGGAATCCTGAAATTAAGGATTCCACACTGCAACATTTTGTTGCGGGTCTCACTTGCATCCTTATTGTCTAATACGGGCATGGGATGTCTTTTGGGCCCAGTCGGCCAGATCTTTATTTCCCCCAGAGGCCAACTTTGACAGGTGGATTTGGGATGAAGGGGTTGTTAAACCTCCACTTGCTGGCTGTGAGCAGAAAGTACAAGCCTGATAGCTGCAGGGGTCTGTTTCACCAGCGAGATCCCGACACAGAACCTAATGGACTATATTTCAGGGGAAAGAGTTCTTCTGATGAAGTGATCTGTGAGCCATGCACATTCAGACAAGGGAGTACAACATCTTTCTCAGGACAAATGAAGGAAGCCCATCTTATTTCTCAAAGGCTGCCTCAAATATCAAAACACCTGGACTGATCTCTCCAGAGGTGGAGGGCTTCAAGCAGCATACACAGTTTTGGAGCTCAGCCTCCCTTTTGACCACAGCTGTATCACATCTCAACACAAGCTAAGTCTTAAGGTAACTTTGGAAGTTCATGCTTGGAAGAAAACATCTGAAGATCAAGGGAAGCCAAAAAACATTTTTTGATCCCTAGAAAAACACACGCCCCTATACCACTGAATTTCCACATAAGCTAAAACACGAGGTTACATCCAGAGATTCCTGCCTGAGTGGTGAAAAAACTGCTGAGACGTTTTGAGGGAGCTAAAAGAGTATTGATCAAGATATGGAACATTTCGTAATGAATTTGCTCTGGACGTTTTGGTCAGGAATTGAAGAGGGAACCACATATTTACAGCACCACTACACTGGGCCTTAAGTTTTTAAATACAATGCTTTTAAGCATATATTTTTATTCTTGCGCGCACACACACACACACACACACATATAAAAGTATAACTTTTTGCACGGCAACTGTTATTTTAGTTATTTCAAACACATAAAGAAACAACCTACACCAGAGCTCAACAACCTACACCAGAGCTGAGGCATGGAGCCCATGTTTTAAAGTTTAATTTCCCAAGATTAATCCCTATGGGCACCTCCAGACTTCCAGTATTTTGTGGGACGGATTCAAGTGCATACCAGGAAATGTATGTTTACACAATTAAAGCGGGAATGAAGTGCTCAGTTGCCATAGCACAACAGAGCCACTTAAAAACAAAACAAAACACCAGTGACTTTTTGCAGGTAGAAGGGGCAATGCATTGAAAAGCATGGGATGAACTGACGATTAATGGGTAGATGTATAACTACAGTGCAAACAATTCAAGATGAATCCTTGTGGTCATATAACCACCCTGTAAACAAATCAGAAAGAAGGTGGAATACAGACTGGGTATAATCTAACCTCTATGTTTGTTTTGTGCAAAGAAATAATGATGGAGGCTCAATGAGCTGGAGGAGCTCTTTGTGCTCTGGTGCATTTTCCTAAATAGTCACTGCTAAGAGCTAAATAGCACTTCCATGTACAGAAACAGTATACCTCTATTAAATACTGGAAAGGAACAACAGGGGAAGGAAGGACACCAATTTCACCGTCTGTTTTGGAGGCATGTGCCTGGCCACTTTGTGGGAACACAATGCCAGAGAAATGGAGACCTCCAGTGGTCCAAAATTCTGGTTCACTATGAGGCAGATCCTTGTATTTCTCTACTAATATGGGATGCCTTAAAGATTGGCAAAAGGATATTCCATAATTTATCTGGCAGGGTAAGAAGCCAAGAATAAAATACAAATTATTAACAGACACTAAAGATAGAGGAGGCTTCTCACCGCCCAATTTGAAATTATATTATGAAGCCTCTTGCATTTGTTGGATTTGGGAATGGATAAAATTTAAAAAATACAGATTTATTAGATTTGGAAGGCCATGACAATAGATTTGGATGGCATGTGTACCCATGGTACGAAAAGGCAAGAGTACATCAAAGTTTCCGAAACCACATTATAAGGAAAGCGATCTTTAAAGTCTGGGAGAAGTATAATGGATTATGAGAACAAAAAACACAATGGTTTTTTTCCCTCCCCACTAGAAGCAATTTCAGGGAAGAAACTAAATATGGACACTCTACTGTCTTCTCAGATGCATGGCTGTTAAGTAGCTCTTATACGATACACAAATGCTAACAATGGAACTGGTCATGCTACTTCTTGGGCTGGGAAGAAGAGGATATCTCAACAAATGTCATTGTGGAAAGGTAATCTGTGGTTTCAGTTAAATCCCAAGGTCTACTTACTTCCCTGCAAAATGGAGCTGAAAGGTGTCAATATGGCTGTGCTGAATAGAGACCAAAACCTATCAAATGATAAACGGCATCCTATAGACACTGCAGCATGATCTAATGCTTCATTCCTGCAAAGTGTATGTAACATTTGAGAACATTTTCAGCAATACTATCCCTTATCAGTACTCTGCCTAACACTCGGAGTTTGGGAATAACAGGTTTTTCAGTTTTCAAAAGTTCATTACTTTGGCTTGCGCTTCCAGCGGTAAGAGCAATATCTACATAATCTGTAGCAATTAACAAATAAAGCAATTACACTGAATGCTTTCAGCACAAGAGATAATTGGCAGGAGAGAAAAGGGCTCTGTAGCGACAATTATTTTGATTATTTGGGGGTTCTTTTTCCTATCTTTTCCAGGGAAGCATTACAAAACACCATGGAGACTGATCCTGCTTGTACTTAGTCATGAGTGAGCCCCACTGTGTTCACTCAGAGTTCAGTAGGGGTTGCCTCTATGCACATGTGCAGAAGATTAAACTTGCTTCATTCTAAACCAAACTTGCCCATCTATTTTTATCAGCTCTATGGCAAAGGTAGATTTATGGTTCTAAGCACTGTTTAGAAGACATCTGAAGGCAGCCCTGTGAAGGGAAGTATCTAATGTTTAATGTTTTATTATGTTTTTGTATATACTGGAAGATGCCCTGAGTGGCATACATTTTTAACCAGATCCTGTTATATGTGTCCATTCGCACCAAGGCCATAGTCCTACTTGGGTTTTGTGGGGGACTAAGCATCACTTGTTTCAAATAATGATTCAAATGGCAAGCTGTACATATAGCCAGAGAAATAATTACTTGAATAGTATCTACTCCCATTTTTTTTATAAAAAAAAAACCACATATGTGCTAATAATGTCTGACTGTTGTCAGATGCAGTGAGCTTTGATAAAGCAAGTATATTTCAGGACGGCCTTGGCTGCTCTTTAGATCAGGCATAGGCAAACTCAGCCTTCCAGATGTTTTGGGACTACAACTTCCATCATCCCTAGCTAACAGGACCAGTGGTCAGGGATGATGGGAGCTATAGTCCTAAAACATCTGGAGGGCCGAGTTTGCCTATGCCTGCTTTAGATAGTCTCCTCCTTGTCTTGGAGTTGTTCATCTAGGAGCCACTCCCCCTGAGGGTGGAAGAAAATTTACATGATCCAACCACATGGACAAGGCCTTTCTCACAGGGTCCCTCATACTGGTGAGACAACATCGCAAGGTGTCTGTTTGGCGAGCCTTCCTTGCTGCAGAAAACTGTATGGGGGGGGGGATGCACCTGATCTGTGCCTGGTGGAAATTCATCTTCTGATTCTTCCATCTGGTTCCATTAAAAAATAAAACAGAGAAGATTATGATGATGGTAATGACAAATTTGTGTGATGCGGTAGACACAGAGTCTAGAAGTGCGTCGGGTTCTCAAAAGACATTAAGGCATCTGTAATACAGTCATTTTATATAATTAGTGTACCAGGGAGCACTTCTCCCAAACGGTGGCAGCATTATCAATCAACATTTCACTCAAGAAAATTCTAAGAGGTGCAGAAAGGATGGGCAAGAGGAACATAGGGTTGTAGATATCAACTTACTATTGATGCTGCAGTTGTGACAAATGCACAGATGAGAAAATCCCTCAAAACACACACACACACACACACACACACACACAGTATATAAAGTTTTTGATGTTGCATGTTGCTTTTGAGCATGGTTTACCATGGAAAAGCAGCATACAAAAAAATGGTAGTGATGCACTGGCTACAAGAAGGACTTTGATTCTGTGCCCTGCTCCTGTTTTCTTCAAGTGTTTAGGACAGGGATGGGCAGCCTATGGCAACCTGTGGGCTCCAAATCCCATCCCCCCCAACCAACGCAGACAATAGTCAAGGCTGATGAGAGGCGCAGTCAAGCAATATTGCTGGTGGACTTCAGATTCCCCACTCCTGGGTTAAGAAGTACAAAGTGAAGCTTATTACAGGCCCTGTAGCAAAACTGAGTGAAATGGATAGAAAAAATAAACGTTTATAATATTCAGATTAGGAGGGACATTTACCAGGGTGACAAACTGGTTTTGTCTGGCTCTTGTCCTCTCTCGGCTGCATTAAACGGATCTGGTGCTGAGTTCTGACTCCAGAAAGTCACTTAAAAAGTACCAGAATAGAATTATGCCCCTTTTATATATTGCTGATTTAGATATTATTCGGTGGATGTCAAGACTCAACAACTTAATGACAACCACAAATGTTTTCAGCAATGAAATCAAAGTTGTTTGGCCTGGAAAAAAAATGTGCACAGCTCTCCATAAATAGAGGTAAAAGAGAAGACCTTCCACAGCAAGAACACTTGGAAAAGACTTATGACTTATAATCTTAATCATGAGGACTCAGAAATAAGCCCTACTGAATTCAGTAGGGCTTACTCCCAGAGAAATAGGGTTAGGATTGCGGTCTAAAATGTTATCTACACCTCATTGCAATTCTACCTGCAAGTTATTGCAGGTCACTCAGAAAGACCAGGCAACCCAATCAAGTTTGAAACTCTCTCATGAACATTTCTATAGTCTCTATTGATGTCTCTCTGTCAACTTCTCAAACCTTAACAGTTCTTCACATTTTTACCTCAGTTTGCAATTTTTTGAAAAAAAAGTTCTCATCAGCATCAAATAATAATAAACAAGCAGCATTTTAACATGAGTTTCTTCTAATATAAGCAATTTGTATGGAATTTTGCCTATTATACACATTTGCAAATCAATTTTATTTAATATCATCCATTTTCGTATGTTATTATGTATTTTTACCCACACTACCCTAGTACATGCATTTCTGTACAAATCACTTGGCTGGAGAACTCCACTGCAAAATTCCAAGAAGTGAGCATTTCAAAGGATGATTGTGTTTCAGTTCATGCATTGTTTTGGAATGCAAACTAAATCAAGTTTCCCCCATCACTAAATGTGGCTTCTTAAATAACTGAAAACAGGACTTAACAGCTAGGAATAAAATAAACACAACTTCCAACTCATGCTGCAGGTATAATTAAGTGGGATGACACTGATTTTAATGAGCTTTAAAAATTAAGCTGTGCAAAGTTCAGAATGCATCATCCAAATGCTTCATTGGATAGATTTTATAGGAAACCTAGATATCCATATTATTACATTATTAATGCATAGTAGTTCTTGGTTAGGTCAGTAAATCGATGCTTTGGTTGCTTGAAAATATTTTGCCTGATTAAATAGCTTGGTATGAATTTTAAAGGTCGTAAGTGACACAGAGCAAGGGTGATGTTTGTCAAGTACCATTGGCATGTTTGGCCAACGTTTGTGGTCTGTTCTGGTATGTCTTGAGTCTAAATTTAAGAACAGAAAGGAAAGTCAGTCTATTTCTTAAATTCCAGGTGAAATCAGCTAGGTCAAAACAAGTAACATGGTGGACAATTACTGGCTAAGGTATTAGGAAGGCAGAGGATTAGTATCCTGCACACACTTGCAGAGTTCAAAAACCAGGTATCACAATTCTGAAACAACTTCAGGATATCCCATCTGGCTGCTTGACACATCATCCCTCTAAAACACAGCGGTAAATCATTCCAGCCAACCCAGTGTGTCGACATGGAGGTGGTGGTGGGGGGGTCAGAGAAAGTGGGATGAGGTTATTGTAAATGAGGACAGGCTCAGTTTAGCCTATGGCCAATTTGGCACGTGAGACAGAAAGGTTTAGTACAGTCTGCTCCACGACACTTTAGTTTTCTACCTGTAACAAACTTTTATGTAAGGAAGCATTCAAAAATATGGCACCTCTTCCTGTTCAAAGTGGTGTGGTTCTGAACTCTATTGCACCAGTCTGCATATTGTACACTAGGCCCAGGCAATATAGCAATATATCGTCCAGGACCGGTATGAGGAGCAGACTGTGATGTTGGCTTCACTCAGCGGTATATCTCTAGTGAAACTGCCACCGCTCCTGAGTCCCTCTGCTAGCAGAGTCTTCTAGAGTTCCTTCCTTCAGCGGCGCTGCTAGCAGAGGGACACGGGAACGGTGGCAGTTTCACCAGCTATATATTGCAGAGTGAAACCGCCATCACACTCAGCCCTCATACGATGCAGAGAGAGAAACAAGCTGTATCAGCGAGGTGCTGATACTGTCAGTTTGAAATACAGAAAGTATTGATCTGATGTGTAGAGGATCTTTCCTATTCTACTTAATTCAAGAGGCTTCTGGAAGCTTCTCTGTGTGAAAGAAACAAGCAGAAGGTTCATGATGTTGTGATTATGCCTTCAGAGAAGCTGAGTACAGCTGGTTTAAACTGGTTCTGTTATCTCTCTCAGTCAAGGTCATGCTGACTATAAGTGAGGCCAGAAGGAGCCTGGGTTTCACTCTCTCTTTCTGTCTCTCTTTCCTTCTGGTGTGGTGTTCCGTATATAGTGTTAAGATTTATTGTAAGTTATTGTAAGTTATTGTAAGTTAAGTCTGCTGCAGCTGGATTTCTTACAGACAGGGCCAATCCTGAATGTATTGGATTTGTGACCATGATGCTCATTTGCCTTCCGTAGCAGTAAAGCTCTGCTGGATGAAATACAATTGCCTCTGGTCTATTTTTTGGGAATCTTGCAACGTGTTTAAGTTTCTACTCTGCTAAAATATACATTGGAATCTACTCTGGATAAATATTGAGTAGAATTTCAATGGCACCTTTAAACTGCTCAACTGAGGACAGTGCAGCTCTTACCTCAGTTGAGCAGTTAAAGGAGCCTCCAGCCTAGTGCTGGCTCCTGTGAGCTGGCAGTGGGGTGGGTCCTCCGTGAAACTGCTCAGCTTAGGGGAGCGCAGTTGGGGCTCCCCACAGTGAGTAGTTAAAGGAGCCTTGATGTCCTGCCCACTCACCCGTGAGTGGGGGGAGTGCCGGGGCTGTCTCAGCTGGGGAGGGGAAAGCTTCCCAATCTCCAAACAAGCAGTGTTGTCCTAGCCCATCAACACCTAGGTCAGGGGTCAGCAACCTTTTTCAGCTGTGGGCTGGTCCACTGTCCCTCAGATATGTGGTGGGCTGGACTATATTTTGAAAAAATAATAATTAATGATGCATTTTAAATAAAAGCACACGTTCTACTCATTTAAAAAACACCAGGCAGGCCCCCACAAATAACCCAGAGATGCATTTCAAATAAAAGGACACATTCTACTCATGTAAAAACAAAACAAAACAAAACAAAAAAAGCTGATTCCTGGACCATCCGCGGGCCAGATTGAGAAGGCGACTGAGCCGCATCTGGCTCTGGGCCTTAGGTTGCCTACGCCTGGCCTAGGTGAAACTGCTTCAGTTCCCAATTTGAGAGCTGGGGCAGTTTCACCAGGTGCCTCGTGGGCAGAGGCCAATGCAGCTTGTTTTTTCAACATCGTGGTATATCGCCAAACCGCGATGTTTGGCTGGCGATACACCATGATGTTGAAAACCTGACCCCTGCCAGCCCCATGTAGAGAATGGCTCTCAGTGAAATCTTTAATTCCTCTATTTAACTGGCTCGACTGCAACAGGTGTGTCACTTCCACGATTGTTGAAGTACTCTAAACTCCATATGCCAGCCTCAGGGCTAGTGAAATCTATTAATCATGCCTACAAAATGTTTTAAAACCGAAGAGTGACTTTTAAGAGGATTCCAGTGTCAGTAAGCTGTTAACAGAGAGAGCTGTTCTCTTAGGCTGGAGTGAAAGCAATTGCATATCCTTGTAAGTTTGTGTTTTTGAACCAAGCATTTCAAATGGGAGTCTCAAACTAAAGCTCTTGTTTCGGAGTGCGTGGGCAGATCTTCCAAGGCTAGATAGCTAGTTCTGACAAGATAGCTTTTGTTGGCCTTGAGTGCAGTCATTCAAAAGGTTTCTCTCTCCTTCTGGGGCAAACTAAATAAAACAGGAGACTTTAAAAAAGAAGAAGAAAAGCAACCCCGTAAAGATAAAGCCACAACATCACATTAAGCATGATTTCTAGTTCTTCTGCCCCTTGTTCAGAATCATTTTGTTCAAACCCCCTTTCCATTAAAGATGTTTGGCTTTGGGGATTTGCAGTTTTGACAGATAGAGGGAACACATTACAGAGAAATGCTAGCTTGACAAAAGGAGGGGAAATTCAGTGGACACATTCAGCGAGGGCTTGGGGAGCAAACGCATCACGCATACATAACAAAATGCAGATAAGAAAGCTGACATGCAGGACACAAAGTCAACTGTGCTTGGACCAAATTTGTTTGCTACACATGCAAGGAAATTGTGGGGTGGGCGAGAGGAGAGGAAGAGAACAATGAAGAGTACTTCAGGGTAACGGTTCTGGGCACTGCCAGATGGGATTTAGATTCTATGCTCGCAATACCCATGTGGAAGGGATCATTTTGGCCATTTCTCCCACAGTGTAAGTGCTATGAGGGGGGAAATGGCACGTGCCAAAATTATTCTATCTACATAGATATAAAAAGCATAAGTGCTCCATCAAATATATCCTGGTTTTGACAACTCTCCTGAGAGACGAAAGGTGCTTGCGTAAGAACACTATTGCACTGCCATGGTGTTTTTGCTTTGTTTTAGGGTGTGTTCTAAGAGTAATTTGGTTATATATCTAGCAGTGCTTGTCTATGAGCAGAACAGATTTCTGCTCACACAACTATGTTTCCATCTTCCTCTCCTCCTGCCTGCAGCTCTCACTTGTGGTTCGAGGACCCGACCCCCGCGAAGTGAAATGAAGACACAGGGACACGTGATATAAGGTTAATGGGCTAGAAAAGGCCACAACTTTATTGATTACAGCAATGAAAAGGTATTGGCTTAGGCATTGGATCACGAAACAAGTGGGTTTATTCACCAGGGGTTCATCACCTGTTGATGCTAATCCAACTATAGGCTCACCCCTGATGTCACCGAGGGTCGTGCCGTGGCCTCCCGCCAAGCAGGCTTCGGACGGAATACACGACCGCCAGATTCCTTTAACGGAATACCCCTAGAAATTGAAGGCATAGGCGATGGCCACACCTAGCACTTCGACACACCACAACACATTATTCCAATGCCTAACCGCCACCCGAGCTAAAGGCTCGCCGCCAATACCTTCAAAGCTGCAACCAATCCCAGACGCTTCTGCTGACACTAGCTAACCAAATGTCGTTCCCCAGATCCGATAGGTGAACACCGTCATTCCGGTACAAAGCTTGGTCGCCGATTCGGGCTCCCGCCCACAACCACTCCCCTCTCTTTCAGGGAGGAGAGTCTTTCTAGATAGACTCTGTGTCTAGAGAACAGGGATGGGGACATGGCAGCTGAAGCAAGGCTGAAAGTAAGGGGAATTTCCTGGATCAATATGAACATTGTGATGATGGGTTGTGGATCTTTTTCTTCTTCTTTTTTTAGAAAGCAGAGCTAGCTTATTAGCTATTGTAGCATTGTGGCTGAGCATGTTCCATTTGCTGTAATAACAAATGTGTGACATGTAGAGATCTTAGGACCTTTCCTGGTGTCAATGCCCAGCTCACCAGTCGGTAGTTACCTAAGTCTTCTCCCCTCCACACTTTCAAAGATGGGGACAACACCTGCCTGCCTCCGGTCTGCAGGGACATCACCTTTTCTCCCAGAACTTCCAAAGGTTATAGACAGAGGCTTTGAGATTACACCTGCAAGCTCCTTTAGTATCCCTTAAGGCCCTAGAGATTGAAATTCGTTTAAAGTAGCTAGGTGTTCCCTTACCTCTTCACGTGCAAACTTAAAAGAGGGAACAGAGCACAAGGCAAGTGCTGAATTTACTTAACTGATATGAGAGATATGAAGCTAACTTCATGAAAAGAGGAAAAGAATTCTGTAACTAAAAAGGGTCAGAAAAATATATTACTTGATAAGTAGGGGTACCCAATGATAAGAGTTGTGGACTGTCTCTTGGAGGAATAATGGACCTACCAGAACTTCTCTATGGATGTGTGAAGGTTTTGGGGCTCTGGGGGCAAAAATCTGACATTGAAGGGAAAGTAATGAACCATTTAGTAGTAGTAGTAGTAGTAATCTTATAAAAAGTCAAGGTGAGGATTCAACATATCACCAATTTTCAACAACCAGACAAGTAAATAACTTTTTGTGTGTGAAGGACTTCTTTCTTTTTCCTCCTCTTCTTATATTCAAAGTGAGCAAAAGCAAAAGTGAACCGGAGAAATAAAACAGCACTGATGGACTGTGACATTTCTTCTGTCTGGGTGTCTACCTCACTGACAATCAGCAGTTATTAAAGCCATTGTGATGTTTGAAGGAGCTGTTTTCCGTCGCTCGTGCTCCCCCCCCCAAAAAAAAGGCATTCATTGGAAAAATACCAAGTGAAACTGCATAGATAAATACCACAGTTTTGGCTGTTTCTCTCAGAAATGTGCTACAACTTTGGCGGAGGGAAGATGGAAGCTGTTGTGGTTTTTCCATCTTATTTAAAATGTTGATTACTCTAAGTAGTCTCCAGGATTGGGGAGATCCTTGGGTAAGATTCCCTCAGTGGGTCCATGACCACCTCACTGCTGTTACTCTCTCCATTTTGCTACATCCACCCAGAGAAGAAAAGGGCACAAGGAATGGAGGTGGTTGTTGTCTCCCCCTCAGCTCGGCACCCTGTGTGGGGGAACCATCCGCACAGTCCTAAATCTGCTTGAGGTTCCCCACTCCAAGGGAAATACTCATCATATCATAAGGAATATCAGAATTCAAGAATCATGAAGATGAACTACAAAGGGCTATAGAGGAGGCTGAGGATCAGGGTTTCCATTATTGTTCCATAACACATTCACTGCCTGCTTATGAAGATTGGGATAGCTAGTTCTGCATATGCAGTGGTGAATCCCCAAGTATAGCAGCATTTTATTGAGCAGACTGTGAAAATGCAACGTTAGCTGAACATGTAAATGTCAACAATATTTTAGAGTGATTTATCACATCCACTGCAGTTAAAAATAATAACGAGCAGTCTGCAGCATGCAACTCACATATAAGTTTCCTTTTTTAAAAAAATAAAATAAAAAATTAGCAACATTTGTACAGTGGTACCTCGGTTTTCGAATGTAATCTGTTCCGGAAGACCATTCAAGTTCCAAAACGTTCGAAAACTGAGGCGCAAAGGGAGGTCTGCAAATTTAATAGAGAAAATTGAGAAAAGGACAGTGGTACCTCAGCAGAAGCCGTTCGTCTTCAGAGGCACGTTCGAAAACAGAAGCCTTTACTTCCAGGCGTTCGAGTTTCTCCCAGGCAGACATTTGTTTGCTAACACAAGGAACATTATTGATATTTTGGAACTTTTGCAAACAAATATCAATACAAAAGCTGTGTTAATTTTTATAGATGCGGAGAAGGCCTTTGATAATATTTCCTGGGAATTTATGAAGAAAAATTTGGAAGGGATGGGAGTGGGACGGGGATTTGAAAATGGGATAGACGCAATATACTCAGAACAAAAGGCTAAACTGATAGTTAACAATGTGGTGACAGAAGAGTTTAAAATTGAAAAAGGAACACGACAAGGTTGCCCTCTTTCCCCACTGTTATTTATTTCGGTCCTGGAGGTGCTCTTGAATATGATTAGAGAGGACCGGTTGGTTGAAGGAATCCAGGTCGGAGCGAAACAGTATAAACTTAAAGCTTTTGCAGATGAGACTTCCGGGTTGGCGCCATCGCCGAATGGCGAACTCCCTCCGAGCTCCAGAGGGAGCCTGCTCGGCAGGGGCTGGGTTCTACTGCGCCGGCGACGCGGGGACCCTCAAAAACCATGGGCGCTGAAACCCATGGGCATGGTGACTCGGCGGGCACCGTTTGCGCCCCCGACCCGCGAAGGAGCCTTTTTAAAGGCTACGGAGCGGGTGACAGGGGGGGTGGTGGTGCTATGAGTCCTCCGCTTCCCCTGCCGAGCGAAGCCGCATGCCATTCGACGGAGAGCGCTGACTTCTTCCATTGAAAATTCAGACTTAAAAGAATAACCCGTGAGTAATTGGAACTTGGATTAAAAAGGGGAAAAAATTTTTTTAAAAAAATTCGGAGCGAGCGGGGGAGGTGCAAAAAGGAAGTCAGCCTCCCCCCTGTTGTAGAGGAGTTAAAGCAAAGGATTTGACAACTAAGATCGAGTGCAACCTTATTTTGATAAAGTTATTAATTTCGCGATGGAAAATTACAAGACTGGGCTGGAGGAGAAAAGTGGAATGTGAATTAAAATGCAACTCCCCCCCCGGAAACCCCGGGAGCGATCCGTGAGAGCGCCGGGAGAGGAGAAATAGAGGTTTTGACAGCTGTCAAAGGAGCTGTCAAAGTGGAAGAACAAAAAGAGAACTTTGTTACGAGGACTTTGCTGGTTACATTTGTTACAAATTGGATACAAATTGTTTAAAACAAGGAATAACAAGTTACTTTGATTGTTGGGTGTGATCTGGAAGGAAACTGAGTTACTATAATCCCTCTAGAGGAGCTGTGGGACACTACAAGTATTGCTGGCATGGAATTTGAATAGGACTTTTTATCTCCTGGGAAACTGCAGAAATGGAACACTATTTTGTCTACAGAGGTCTATACACTAAAGGAGACAATAGATTTATCTATTGAAGAATGGAAGGGACTTGACGTAATGTTTTGTTCCTGAATAACAAAGCCTCTGCAGAGGAATTAGAAGCTTTTGGAATTAGAACATTTGTGCAGGAGAGCAGGGGAAAAAAAAAGGAGGAGAGAGATCAACAAGAACAACAAGAATAACAAGAACTGGACAAAGTTGGAAGTAGGAACATTTGGGACATCCAGATTTGAAAGGTCTAAAGAAATAAAATCGGAGTTTTTACTCTTAAATTCAAAGATCTGGATGGAAAAAATGGACCTTCTTGAGACAGACTCCTTCCAAGATTGGACATTCAAAACTAAAGATGACCAAAAGACGGCAAAGACTATTAAAAAGACGGCAAAGCGGACTGGTGAAGGACTATGGCTTAGATGTGGGAGCTCCAGGATGACAGTAGACATTGATGGACATTGAGAACGCAACCGGGAAAGGGGGGAGGGAAGTTTCGAATCCAAAGGGTGTTAAATTACATTTTATTATTATTTTTTATCTTTTATTCTAATCTGTATTGCATATTAAAGAGGGGAACTCGTGGAAGGGAACAGGTCGATTTTAGGGGATGGGAAAATATTTTTAAATTGGGTCAACGATAATAATTTTAAAACTTGGGGTAAGAATTTGTTGAATTTATTTGAAAGAATTGGAATACAAGAGGGGGAGGGGAGGGGAAGTCCTGGAAAGATGCCAATGAAAATAAGGTTTTAAATTTGGATGTTTTTTCTTTTTCTGTTATATTTGAAAATCTTTAATAAATATTATTTAATAAATAAATAAATAAATAAATAAAGCTTTCGCAGATGACCTGGTTTTGACACTACAGGAGCCAGAATCTAGTACGAAAAGGGTATTACAATTGATTTATGAGTTTGGTCGGGTGGCGGGATTCAAATTAAACAAGCAAAAAACTAAGGTACTGGAAAAAAATTTGACAGTTACTGAGTCAGAAAAGTTTCAGAAAGAGACAGAGTTAAACGTGGTTAAAAAAGTAAAATACCTAGGGGTAAATATAACAGCAAAAAATCTGAGTTTATTTAAGGACAATTATGAGAAATGTTGGTCAGAAATTAAGAGAGATCTAGAAAGCTGGTCAAGATTGAAACTTTCCTTGTTAGGCCGAATTGCTGCTATAAAGATGAATGTATTGCCAAAAATGCTGTTCTTGTTTCAAACTTTGCAGATTGTGGACAAAACAGAGTGCTTTGGGAAGTGGCAAAGAGATATTTCCAAATTTGTCTGGCAGGGCAAAAAGCCCAGAATTAAGTTTAAGATATTAACTGATGCTAAAGAAAGAGGGGGCTTTGCCCTGCCAGACTTAAAGCTTTATTATGAATCAGCAGCTTTTTGCTGGTTAAAAGATTGGCTGCTTCTCGAAAACACTGATGTATTGGATTTGGAAGGTTTTAATAATGCTTTTGGTTGGCATGCATATTTATGGTATGACAAGGTTAAAATCCATAAGGCTTTCAAGAACCATATTGTCAGAAAAGCAGTGTTTAATGTCTGGACAAAATACAAAGACTTATTGGAAAATAAAACTCCAAGGTGGCTTTCACCATTGGAAGCTAAGGCCCGGAAAAGACTCAATATGGAGGCCGAATGGCCGAAGTATTGGGAAATATTAGAAAAAGATGGAGAAAATTGGAAATTGCAGAGTTTGGAGAAAATGAAAGATAAAGTGCGAGACTGGCTACATTATGCTCAGATCAAAGAAGTTTTTAAACTTGACAAAAAGTTATGATTCCAGGTGGAAAAATCGAAGTTGGAAACAGAATTGTTGGAGCCAAAGACTAAGGTACTTTCAAGAATGTATAACTTGCTGTTAAAATGGAACACGCAAGATGAAACGGTCAAATCGGCTATGATAAAATGGGCACAGGACATTGGGTACAATATCATGTTTGAGGACTGGGAAAGGTTGTGGACCATTGGGTTGAATTTCACTGCATGTAATGCTTTGAAAGAAAATGTTATGAAAATGATATATAGATGGTACATGACCCCAGTCAAACTTGCAAAAATATACCATTTGTCTGATAACAAATGTTGGAAATGTAAAGAAAATGAAGGAACGTTCTTTCACCTCTGGTGGACCTGCCCTAGAGTGAAGGCTTTCTGGGAAATGATATATAATGAGCTGAAAAGGGTATTTAAGTATACCTTTCCTAAGAAACCAGAGGCCTTCCTTCTGGGCATTGTCAGCCAGAGGGTGTTAAAGGAGGACCAAACATTTTTTATGTATGCAACAACAGCAGCAAGGATACTCGTTGCCAAGCACTGGAAATCCCAAGATTTACCCACACTGGAAGAATGGCAGATGCAACTGATAGACTATATGGAACTGGCCGAGATGACTGGCAGAATCCGAGACCTGGGAGAGGAGATGGTAGAAGAAGACTGGAAGAAATTCAAGATCTATCTACAAAAATATTGTAAATTGTATGAATCTTAAGAAGGATGCTAGATTTTAAATAACTTGGCACCATTAAGCTAGATGAAGTAAAGTATGAAGATAAGTTAAATTTAAGAAAAGACAAATTTTGGATAATCATTAGGCTAAATTTAAATTCTTAAGGTTTGAACAAACGATATCTAAAATTAGAGACACAACATTGGAAGATTAGATAACAAGCATGGAATTAAGGAGATAAATTGCTGGTTAAATTTTTATAAATTAGGAACGCAGGAGCGGGAGATGTGAGGAAGTCCAAAGAAGTTAAGAAAATATGTTTATGATATGTGTTACTTTGTTTCTTTATTTGTATTGTAATTAAAAAACAACAACTTTTAATAAATATTTATTTTTAAAAAAGGAAAAAACATAAAAATGAAATGTTCGTCCTTCAACCGAGGTACCACTGTATACTGCTTATTGCCTACAAAATCTCCAAGCAGTTTATTAATTAAAATATATTAATTTTTAAAATCCAATAAAAGCAAATAGTGAAAACAAGTTGCTGTTATATATATGATAAATAAAATCAGTGAGGTGTGTATGTATAAATATAGGAATATTAATTATTTGTTTGCTTATTCTAATTGGCTTCTGACCTGAAAGAACTGAGATGTATTTTGTGTGTGAATGCAACACTTTAGCAATGTGTTCTGGTGGCGATGAGCTGTGTTTATATGTGGTGGTGGGGAACACCAGGGCATTTCTTCAGTCAGTTTAGAAGCAACTCCAATCTGATCCGAATGAGCTTCATTTCCCTCTTCCTTAAGAGCTATTCTGCACATTTATGATGAGGGAAGCATGGTTTTCTCATTGAGTACACTCTCAAATGAGAGCTGCATCCAGTCATAATTCCTTGATGACTGTACCTGTGTTGCATACAAAATTGCTAAATGCAGATTTCACTTTTTAAGACACACACTTAAAACACCGTAGGTAAGCACTTAAAAAGAAAGGTACAAACTGACCCTAAGTATGATATAATCACTGCTATTGCTAAAGCAGAATTGAATTGATGAGCTTAATTAAAATGGCTTCACATGCCTCGGAACCGAATAGACACCTGTTTTCTCAGAGAGCAATTGTGGCATGATAGAGATAGCTTTGGCTGCAGGATGTATTCTCATATTTTTTTCATATCCTACTGGCTGAACAGGTTATGCAAGTTTTTTTAAAAGAAGTACAATAAACATACAAAACCTGCATGACCAGAGAAAAATATGCATATATATATATTGTGAGTAGTAAAGTCACTTATCAGACTAGGGGTCAAATCTCCACTTGGTTGTGAAGCTCACTAAGGGACTTTGAGCCAATCACATACTCTCAGCCTAACTTACCATGTGGGTTGTTGTGAAGATAAACTAGGGATGAGGGGAGCTATGTATGACACCTTGGGCTCTTTGGAGGAAAGGTGGCGTACAAATGGGATCCTCATAACAGAGGGTCCTGGTTGCGCTCAGGACCCAAGAGCTCACCTGACAGGGTTAAAATGGGGGGGGGGGGGAGAAAGGAGCAGGAAGTCCTGGCCATTCCCCTGGGATCATGCCAGGCTGTTTTAGCCAATAGCCAGTAGGTGGCGTGATCCCAGGGGCTTTAAAAGCAGCAGTGTGATGCAAGTGGGGCACTTGCATTTGCACGGCTGAACACCCGCCCACCCTCCCTAGTTTAGGTAGAGTCGCTTGGCCTTGCTTTGGTTCGGGTTGCCTGTTTTGGAACAGGGGCTGGGTAGGAATTTTTTTCCACTTGGCAGATTGGCTTTTAGCCATTTGGTTTTCGCCTACCCCTTAGCAAATCACCACAACTTATAAGGTGGTGGCTAGGCATTGGCTCAGTTGGATTGTGGGGAGGGGAGGTGCGGCCATCACCTGCCCCTCCAGGAATTGGGTATTCCGTTAAAGGAATCTGGGGGTCCTGGATCTCGTCTGAAGTCCACTTGAGGGGCTAGGGCCATGCCAGGACCACAGGAACCCTGGGGTGAGCTTAGGTTGGTCCTCATCGACCTTGCTCCCTCGTTTGGTTTACCCCATTCGACGATCAGCCTGAGAGGTGGAGTCAGTTATAGTGGGGAGTCAATGCCTAAGCCAATACCACTCACGTGATTGTATTTCAATAAAGTTGTAGCCAAAATTTGCCCCAAAACTTAAACTAATATGTCTGTGCATATTTATTTTGGGGGTGGGTCTTGGGGCCTTGAGACTCAAACATAATAAAGAAATAAAGGGAGGAGAAGTAATTGAAAGACTTCTGTCTGTTTCTAGGTTTGGGAGGAACAGAAGCCCTATTCAGGTGTTATTCATATATAGGACATGAGAGTGGACTCCAGTTTTAGCCCTAACCTTGAGATCATATCTCTTTTCTTCCCAGAATTGTGTGTTGTGCATTGTTGTGTGTTGTGTATCGTTGTGTTGCCCAAAGGTCAAGTTCTTGCTTTTGAATTGGGACACCCACAGAACCAGGCATCCTGATTGCATGGACCTCTACTTGTGAAGAACAGTTTCCCCATTGGGTTCCCTTCTCACATAACCACACAAAACACTGCCTCTGTAAGCTTTTACTTTGGTTAATGGTTCCCCTAATTTTGACCCTACGGCTGGCAAACTGTACAGACTACTTACTATTAGAATGGATGCCTACCTAGACAGACTGTTTCTAGGCTAACTTGCCTTGACAGATTTTTGAGCTCAAGAAATATCTCCCACCCCAGTCCAGCCGGGGCACTGATGCTATTTTCAGGGAGGATTCATCCACATACCAGCAAGTCCAGGTATCAGATTAAAGGTGATTTGGTGCCCTTGTGGGATGACAATTCCTTAATACAACTTCATATCACCTTCCCACAAAGAAATCAGAGTGACTGCTAAATAAATAGTCAGTGTAAGCTCCCCGCAAGCTTTGTGCAAACAAATGAGGATGTCATTTGGAAGTGAGTGGATTTACTTTGGTTTTAGGCACAGTACACAGCAACCAAGAGTTCAAAACTGGGGAGAAACAACAAGGTATTTATTGGCAGAGGTGGAATTTCTACTTTCAAATAAAGTAGGTGTGATGGCCTGGGACTCGGGCTCAGACTCGGAACCAGAGGAATCTCAGTCTGCACCGCATCCTTTGCCTCAGGCATCATCTGAACCAAGTCTGAGGCCTGATCCTGAAGAGTCCCAGTCTGCACATTTTCCCCTGCAACAAACACCAGCTGGGCCGAGTCAGGGGCCTGAACCTGCCCTGGCTCCAGATGCGGGGATTACCTCATTGCCGTCTGCTGGGCCATCACTTATAGCTGCTCCACTAGACCCCTGGGCCTAGTAACCCACCGACGTCTCCGAGCTGCAGACTAAGGTCTAAGAGAAGGAGAGACCTGAGTACTCGCAGGAGGAGTGCTCGCCTTTGGGCAAAACAGGGAGGTGAGTCGCTGGGGGATCAGGACTGGCCGTTACCCCGGCAAAGATAAAAGGCTGTCGGACCTCGCCCCAGGTTGCGGGAGATCCTGTCATGCCAGAGATCCTGTGCCTGTCCTTGTCTGGTTTCCTGTCTTATGTCCTGCCTTGGCCCTGTTGGACTGACTCCTAGCGGAACCTTTGGATTCTGGACCAGACCTGGACTGTGGTTCTTGGGTTACCCCCGGGCCCAGCATAGTAGGAGGTCCCTCTCACATAAAGTAGGATGAAGAGGAGGAGGTACAGACCTATGTTGTTGGAAAAACAGAAGCTGGCATGATAGGACAGAGCAGCATTCCATATGATTCCTCAGCATGGTTTGCTGTAGATGCGCCAACTCTATAGGGTTGAGGCTTTCTTCGATCCCCTCAATATCTGTTGGCAGAGGGCTGGACCATCTCAATGTTGAGGGGGCAGAGGAGGGGAAGCGTGGACCCAAGCATGAGAGAGAAGGAGCCACCAGCCACCAAAGTTGCACCATGCTGGGTTCCGCGCTTGGTCTCCCAACGATGCAACATTGCACGCATGACATGTGCGCCGGGCGCATGTTGTCACATGCACATGATGCACACCATGCCCCCTCAATCTTGGGCACAAGAGGGCACCTCTGGTTTGCTGTGTTCTTGGAGGGAGAAAAGTAAGGCAGGATATCTGGAAAAAAGGCTATTCTATGATGAGGTGAGCAAATAGTCAGATATGCTTGCACTGTTCCTCTGTAATGTTTGTGGGGTGTGCCAGGAGCAACTGCAAAGCAATGCATAGACAATGCCCAAATTAATGTCTTTATCTGGGTAATTAGCAAAAAATTTGCATAATATATAAATGGGGACAGCTCGGATTAGGAAACTGGGAGATGGCAACCCTGTATATGGGGATCATTAAGGTGCAGAAGGCAGGAAGTCTGAGTGGATATAGGATTTATCAAGGGAATAGTTCCTGTAATTGTGCAGAGTTGATTTGAAGATGTAGATGTAATGCTAAACATATGAAACACTGGCAGTTATTAACATTAAAGCACCACAAAATGTGCTTCTGGCACCGTTATCTTGTTTTGAGATAATTGGCTCAAACAGCAATTTCCATTACTTTTTTATATCAAGGTCAAAAACAAGGATAGCTTTTTAGAAAGCAACACTTTGTGTGGATTTACAAGGAGGAACTCATCAGAAATTCTTTTGTACACACTTAGGGAGTGGCACGTAGATTGCAACAACATGCCTTTTTATCATTTGTGACTCATTTTTTTTTAAACACATGCATCCTTTGATGAATACCAAAAGCTGAATAATGTGATTTCATTTAATTCACTTCAGCAACTTCACCAATTAGAAGAAGAAGAAAAAACTTAGATTCCACTGCCAAAGGGATACATGAGATGCAGTCAACTGGCCAGGAACGGCAATGTTAAGTGCTGTGAATCTCAAAGTATGAATCCACAAGTAACAGCTATACTACCAAACAGTGAAATTAGAAATAATGTATTTACGCTATTTCATTTATTACATAATTACTTGATTTATGTTGTAGAGGACAATCCAGCTGGTTTATCATTCTGTTAACTACTGTGCACAGTTGTGAAATCCTGGGAATCCTTATGAATATTTAGACCAGTGACACAATCCAGTTTTAGCTGTACAGTGTTAGAAGCGACTAAATGTACCATGTGGGGCGAGACGTGCATTCCAGTGAACGCAATGCAGTGGGGAGGGGTGGTGTCTGCAAAAACATCCAGTTTACACTGGATCCAGGGATATCTGCCCCTTTTCAAGCATTCTAGATTCCTTGTGCAGTGAGGGAGAACAACTGTATTAGCTACCAGGTTTGACAGAATTACAAGCCTGGTAGATGAAGGGAACGCAGTGGATGTAGCCTACCTTGATTTCAGCAAGGCATTTGACAAGGTGCCCCATGATATTCTTGTAAAGAAGCTGGTAAAATGCGGTCTTGACTATGCTACCACTCAGTGGATTTGTAACTGGCTGACTGACTGAACCCAAAGGGTGCTCATCAATGGTTCCTCTTCATCCTGGAGAAGAGTGACTAGTGGGGTGCCACAGGGTTCTGTCTTGGGCCCGGTCTTATTCAACATCTTTATCAACGACTTGGATGATGGACTCAAGGGCATCCTGATCAAATTTGCAGATGACACCAAACTGGGAGGGGTGGCTAACACCCCAGAGGACAGGATCACACTTCAAAACGACCTTGACAGATTAGAGAACTGGGCCAAAACAAACAAGATGAATTTTAACAGGGAGAAATGTAAAGTATTGCACTTGGGCAAAAAAAATGAGAGGCACAAATACAAGATGGGTGACACATGGCTTGAGAGCAGTACATGTGAAAAGGATCTAGGAGTCTTGGTTGACCACAAACTTGACATGAGCCAACAGTGTGACGTGGCACTAAAAAAGCCAATGCAATTCTGGGCTGCATCAATAGGAGTATAGCATCTAGATCAAGGGAAGTAATAGTGCCACTGTATTCTGCTCTGGTCAGACCTCACCTGGAGTACTGTGTCCAGTTCTGGGCACCACAGTTCAAGAAGGACACTGAGAAACTGGAAGGTGTCCAGAGGAGGGCAACCAAAATGGTCAAAGGCCTGGAAACGATGCCTTATGAGGAACGGCTAAGGGAGCTGGGCATGTTTAGCCTGGAGAAGAGGAGGTTAAGGGGTGATATGATATCCATGTTCAAATATATAAAAGGATGTCACATAGAGGAGGGAGAAAGGTTGTTTTCTGCTGCTCCAGAGAAGCGGACACGGAGCAATGGTTCCAAACTACAAGAAAAAAGATTCCACCTAAACATTAGGAAGAACTTCCTGACAGTAAGAGCTGTTCGACAGTGGAATTTGCTGCCAAGGAGTGTGGTGGAGTCTCCTTCTTTGGAGGTCTTTAAGCAGAGGCTTGACAACCATATGTCAGGAGTGCTCTGATGGTGTTTCCTGCTTGGCAGGGGGTTGGACTCGATGGCACTTGTGGTCTCTTCCAACTCTATGATTCTATGATTCCACACTCCAGTGTGCTCCTGAAGTTTTGTGTTCTTTTGCCTGAACACACAACATTTTAACTCATAGACAGTGATAAAGGTAAGGCAGGATATCTGAAAAAAGGCTATTCTATGATGATGTGAGCAAATAGCCAGATATCCTTGCACTGTTCCTCTGTAATGTTTGTAGGGTGTGCCAGGAGCAACTGCAAAGCAGTGCATAGACAATGCCCAAATTAATGTCTTTATCTGGGTAATTGCAATTGTAGCTCCTGCCTCAATATTTTTATATTCATCAGCCCTGCCCACTCAGTCCCTCATCACTTCCTGTGTTGAGTGGGAAATGTATGAAGGTTTTGTTTTGTTTTTTACTTGAACATGAGTAGAAATCTCCATGATATTGGGTCCCTGCTATTTCAGGGTCCCAAACTATATAGAGGGTTCTGTTTTCATTCATAGAATAATTGAACTAGAAAGAAATCTATGGGTCATCTAGCTCAGCAGCTAATACAGCTAAAGAATCCCTGACAGGTGGCCATTCAACTTCTATTTAAAAACCTTCAATGAAGGAGAGTCCACTATTTCCTGAAGAAATTTGTTCCACTGTTGAACAGCTCTTACCATCATAATGTTTAGCTGGAATCTCCTTTCCTGTTAATTTGAATCTGTTGGTTAAGGTCTTACCTTCTGCAGCATCAGAAAAGAAACTAACTCCATCTTCCACGTGACAGCCCTTCAGATATTTGAAGGTGGCTATCACAGCACTTCTCTGTTTTCTGTTTTCCAGCCTAAACATACCCAGCTCCCTCAATCATTCTTCATAAGGCTTGCTTCGAGCGAGCATGAGTAAAAGTCCTTCCCTGCTCAACATAGGAAGGCTGGGGACTAAGTGAGGAGAGCTGACATGCACTGGGGACATGGGAAGTGGGGTTTGCCTGCACACTCCTGCTCCCAACTAGGAACTTCACATTTCTGTGGTCAAGTAGCGAGCGGCGGAGCAAGCCGATCGGGTGCCTGGGGCGGCGTGCATGCCCTGCGCACAGGGCGAGCCGGGGCAGGATGCTCCGCGGGGCCTCTGAGGAGTCTGCCTGCCTCCTCCCACTCAGCCACCCTACAGCTGAGGGGGGAGGCGGCGGGTGGACAATTTGGGGGAAGCGAGGAGCCTATGGGAGCCCAAGCCACCGCGTCACTCCCAGGGGAGATGTGTGCCTCAGGCATGCTGCAGGCCCTGCGGTGAGTGCTGCCTGGCATTTTGTCACCTCCCTCAGTGGTGACACCTGGGGCAGACCACCCCTACTGCACCCCCTTCCTCCGCCCCTGCAAGTAGCTGCCCGAAGATGCCTTAGATTATGCAGGGAAGAGTTCATGCAGAAAGCATGCTTCTCATTTCAGATGTTATCCTTTCAACCTTTCTCATGACCTGGGTATAGGTCTTGTAAGTTGTGATTGCTCTGGGCACTTATCTAATTTTATTAGTT
This sequence comes from Podarcis erhardii, assembly GCF_964252035.2. Lineage (NCBI taxonomy): Eukaryota > Metazoa > Chordata > Lepidosauria > Squamata > Lacertidae > Podarcis > Podarcis erhardii. The sequence continues at coordinate 22,212,693 of NC_138515.1, read as the reverse complement.
GTCAAAAGTGTCAGATAAATACCTTTTGGAGCTAATTGGTTCATCTATGAATTATGGGATTGTAAATGTAAATGGAAGGACAGATCGTGAAGCTGAGGCTCCAATACTTTGGCCACCTCATGAGAAGAGAAGACTCCCTGGAAAAGACTCTGATGTTGGGAAAGATGGAGGGCACAAGGAGAAGGGGATGACAGAGGACAAGATGGTTGAATGGTGTTCTCGAAGCTACCAGCATGAGTTTGACCAAACTGCGGGAGGCAGTAGAGGACAGAAGTGCCTGGCGTGCTCTGGTCCATGGGGTCATGAAGAGTCGGACACGGCTAAATGACTAAACAACAACAAATGTAAATGGGGTGGCGTGTGGGTTAAGCCACAGAGCCTAGGGCTTGCCGATCAGAAGGTCGGCGGTTCGAATCCCCGCAATGGGGTGAGCTCCTGTTGCTCGGTCCCTGCTCCTGCCAACCTAGCAGTTCGAAAGCATGTCAAAGTGCAAGTAGATAAATAGGTACCGCTCCGGCGGGAAGGTAAACGGCATTTCTGTGCACTGCTTGGGTTCGTCAGAAGTGGCTTAGTCATGCTGGCCACATGACCCGGAAGCTATACACCGGCTCCCTCGGCCAATAAAGCGAGATGAGCGCCGCAACCCCAGAGTCATCCCCGACTGGACCTAATGGTCAGGGGTCCCTTTACCTTTTAAATGCACCTTTTACGATGGTTCTCTGGGCCAAGAGTATATGGTGCTACTATTTTGCTAAAATTAGAAAGAGGGACAGTGAGCATTTTTGCATATCATAAAGGTGACCTCTATCTTTACCCACCCCCCCAATTCATGCATTGACTTGCCCCCACTGCTCCTACAGTGCATTATGTAATGCAGTCGGCATGTAGGCATGTTTACTAGGGTCCTATCACATTCCACTCCCAGCCCCACAAAGGGGGAAGATCACAGTTGTGTGCCTAGCCCATGTCATAACGGGGTTGCAATTTTTTCCTTTTCCCATAGGACATGCCTAGTTAAATTGGCCGGTAGTTCTGTTTATGTTCCATGTAGCTGGCACTTGCCCACCACTCTTAATATAAACACGGTCTTCAGCAGAGATCTGATGGGTGGAGAAAGAATTCTTGGAGGAAATAAAATGGGACTTCCTGCGACTTCAGAAGAGTTCTTGCATGTACAATTAAGAGGACAGAGTGGTGCTCAAGGGAGAAATCAGTAAAATCAATTCTTGCTTTGATGTTAGTTAAGCAGGGAGAATTGATTTCTTCCACAGACTCAGTGGAGAGTCTATCTTGTTTAACATTCATTTTTAAACAAAGCACCGAAAGTGTTCATGTGAACCAAAGCAGAGAATTACACGGCAGCATATTCATTTTTTAATGAGACCAACAGGGCCATTGCTTCCATGAGGGTGAAACAGCAGTTTGCATCTCTCCTCGACACCCCAGTTTCCCTGCTGAAAATGTAAGTGGGTATGCACTAAGGATTTGGAAGCTGAAAAAAGGGTTGTGCTGTGTTGCTCATTGTGTTGAGTTACAGGGCTGTCATTTTCTGAATAGAGGGGTCACCAAATATGTCTTGTCTATGGGGGTCACAGAGTCTGCTATGGGTTAGGGATGGAGGAGAAATTCAAGTCAGTTTGCAATTAAAGGCAAACCTACCTAATACACAGTTTCTGAAACAATGTAAGACCTCACATACAGCCATCCTTCAAAACGTGCAGTTCCCCAAATTTTGCAAAGCACTGTCCCCAATAAGTCATGTATATATAACATTGCACACAAAGTGTTCATAAAAGTGCACATATTCAAGAAAATAGCATTTAAAAATGCATTGTTTGGCGGAAATTGTTTACAAAAAAATATGTACAACGGGCCACACCACCTTTTTTCTGCGGGAGTCTGTCCTGTCCTGTGCTGGGTAGCTTCTGAAGCAAGGAGTACTAGCAACTGTACTCCTTTTAACGCTTAAAATCAGGTCGTGCTTACTGCAGAATAACTGCACTAAAATCACATTTAGAAACATTTACAAATTGGATAGGTGGTTATGGGGTGGTGGAAAATTCCCAAGTATCTTCCCAAGAGGGTAGTGGGAAAGGGACAGGGGTTTACTAAGGCCAAAGAGCAGATAATGAAAAATGTCTCTGGCAAATAGGAACAACTGGAAATGATGTAATGTAGCAGTTTAAGGGGTTGAATTGTGAATCAGCCAGTTCTTAGTTCAAATGTTACTTCCTCAATGAACCCAAATAAGAGTCCTTAGGTAACCACTCCCCTCCCTCTGCATCATCTTTCCCCAGTTCCCACCCACTGGTCTACTTTTCAGGGTTGTTGTAATGATTACAAAGATAATGAACATAAAATTCTCTGTGCACTTCCTTGAATGTGCTCTGGAAATTCAATGTGTCACAACCACCAGCAAGCCATTGATGACCCTATATTGTTTTGTCCAGTTCTTTAAAACAAATGTTGAAGGATCAAAGACCAGAAAGCAGACTTTGGCTATGATAGATAAGCCAAAGCTTTAATATTCAGAGCAAAAATTGCCTCCACAAAATTGCACTCTTATTGCTTTTCCTGGAGATAAATTTAATGGTGCAGTTCATGCGTGAGGAGCGCGAACATTACTCTGAGTGGGAAGTGACATTAGAAGCCGCTGTCAAAAGAGCAACAGCTTATCAGAACAAATAACAGAGCCCTTAGAGACACACAGCAGCATGCCAGAGTAAACAGCACAGCTGAAAACTGGATTTCTAATAACAAATGCCACTCCTAATAATTGTGTGGAGAAACCTGTGTAATCAAGGGCGGGAGGAAGACGTAGAGATGTAGGTTGCAAAGGCATGATAGCAAAATGAGGCCCATTTCTAATTCTTTGCAAGCCCATTTGGTGGAGGTAGGGTTGCCATATTTCAAAAAGTAAAAACCATTGTTGAGTTTTTTAATTTATTTTATTTTGATTTTTTACAAAAACTCCAAAAGAACGTAATTTTTCGATTGATCCAGGACAAAGCTCCTCCTTTGTGAAATTTCCCCCCGGACATAAACATCACCTTTGACATCCCAGCAATGTCCGGGAAAATCTGGATACAGTGGTGCCTCGCAAGACGAAATTAATCCGTTCCGTGAGGCTCTTCGTATAGCGGTTTTTTCGTCTTGCGAAGCAAGCCCATTGACAGCTTAGCGGATTAGCGCTATTAGCGGTTTAGCTGCTTTTAGCGGATCAGCTGATAAGCGGCTTATCAGCGGATCAGCTGATAAGCGGCTTAGCGGCTTAGGGAAAGGGGAAAAAAAGGGGGGGAAACCCGCAGGAACTTGCAAGACATTTCGTCTTGCGAAGCAAGCCCATAGGGAAATTCGTTTTGCGAAGCGCCTCCAAAACGGAAAACCTTTTCGTCTAGCGGGTTTTCCGTCTTGCGAGGCGTTCGTCTTGCGGGGTACCACTGTATATGGCAACCCTAGGTGGAGGACATGTTTTTTTAAATAATAATAATAATAATAATTGCCCTGTGGGTTAAATCACAGAGCCTAGGACTTGCCGATCAGAAGGTCGGCGTTTCGAATCCACATGACCTGGAAGCTGTACGCCGGCTCCCTCGGCCAATAAAGCGAGATGAGCACCGCAACCCCAGAGTCGGTCACGACTGGACCTAATGGTCAGGGGTCCCTTTACCTTTACCCTTACTGTAATCACCTCATTATTACGAACAACAACAGCAACAACTACTACAACAAAACAAAATATATTGAGTTGGATCAGAGACTCCCTTAGCTTCCACACCACACACAACTGTTTCCCCACTGAACGGAAACCAAGTTGACTGGTGAGAGGTTGACTGGGAGTGGAGGTATCTTTCATTTTGATGGACAGGTCTGTCTTTTAACCAGAGTGAATCCTTTCCCTAGGGCACTCCAAGCACAATGATATGGGAGAGGGACGAAATGTTGTGTTTCTTTTTCATGTGGATCTCTGCTTTTCCATACGCAACTCAATGGACCCATAGATGGATCCATGGGTGGGGAAAGAGAAATGCACCCATCACCATTGATCCTTGGGGGTACAGTGGTACCTCAGTTTATGAACTTAATCCGTTCTGGAAGTCCGTTCTTAAACCAAAACCATTCTTAAACGGAGGCACGCTTTCCCTAATGAGGCTTCCCGCCACCAGTGCCCTTCCACCGTTCGGATTCCATTCTTAGACTGAGGTAAAGTTCTCACACCAGGACACGATTTCTGGTTTTGAGGAGTTTGTAAACCGAATCGTTCTTAAACAGGACTGTTCTTAAACTGAGATACCACTGTAATGGGGCCCTTGCTAGAGAGTAGATTTCCTCCCCTGCTATGAGCATAGTGCTTTTGTGGCAAGCTACACCTGCTGTCAAAACAAGTCTGCATATGGACCCAGCCAATATAAAACCAGCCATATGCTGTTTGGAGCCCATGTGAATGGGGTGTGTCTAATACTTAAAGCCTCTTTGAGGCTGAGGTTAAGTTTCCTCCAAGCAAATAACTATGGGTATGCATCACATACGGGGAAATTTCAAGCTGAAATGGAGCACCCTGGAGGGTTCTTGGGCTTGTCAGAAGAAGGAGAGGAGGAGTTTGGATTTGATATCCCACTTTATCACTACCCAAAGGAGGCTCAAAGCAGCTAACATTCTCCTTTCCCTCCCCCCCCCACAACAAATACTCTGTGAGGTGAGTGGGGCTGAGAGACTTCAGAGAAGTGTGACTAGCCCAAGGTCACCCAGCAGCTGCATGTGGAGGAGCGGAGACGCGAACCCGGTTCCCCAGATTACAAGCCTACTGCTCTTAGGCAACGAGGGATCAGCATGAGGTGACAATCACAGGAGGGACCCTGTCAGTGTTTCACGGTGCCTCAGCAATCCTGATGTTAAAAACAAACAAGATGCTGGAAACAGGCAACTGCTAAAAACAAAACTAAGCACTTCCAAGCTTATCATATGGAGTGATGTGTGTTAGGGTAAGCAAACAGCAGGGTGAGAAGGTGGAAGGAGAGTTCTGCTGTGACTGGTAGGTAAAGCTTGTAACCAGGGGGAATAGTTTTACCTGAAAAGTACATTCCTTTTCAGTCCACTCTCAATCAGTTTAAATGGTGCCCAGCACAACTCCCCTTGGGACCATTGATGTGCAATTCAGCAGGTTTCTGGCCCAGGGAAATTTCACTTAAGTCTTCAATTTCCAAACCAATTGCCCACAAAACTGTAAGGGAGATCGAACGGTTCCCTTTTTATCCACCCTTAAGTGTACATACTACCCTTGTGGGGAAAGCACTTCTGCAATTTGGCAGGAGTCAACCTTGCCTGGAAATTTCATCCAATTCTGTCCCACAGTTTTTGTTTTTTTTTAAAAAATACAGGTGTTTTTCTTGCTCCCGCCTGGAGTTTATGTGTGCTTTAATGCTCTGTGTGAGCCATGGCTGCCTTATACACTTCAGTATTCCAAGATGCAGATCTATTGCTCATGCTGGACTTTTCCATACACTTAAATGAATGGAGAAAGCCTGTCTGGCATGAGACTATTATGTTCACATTGGGGCTCCCACAAAGCGCCGGGCTATTTGCAGTCTATATGAGCAATGCACCAAATTAAGCTTTGAGATAGCAGAATTTTGCAGGTGCTGAGATCTCAATGGCCCAATGTTGAACCTCTGTAAAGCACTTAATATTTCTCCAGTATTCAATTAAATGCCATAATGAGCAAAGAGGCCAGTTTTCAGGATAACCCCTGTTGGCATTCAAACAAATGCAAACCAATTAAAAAAAACAACAACAATTGCCAGAGTTTCCATTTCCAGCAGGCATCATTCCAGGTAAAAAAACAACAACGGCAACACAAATATCCTTTCCACCAAATAACATTTCTCATTTAATAGGAACAGGTGAATAGAAGTGCATTCAGTTTTGCTGATCTCTGCTGCACATTCAGAATAGGATTTCTACTGAGTGTCAAATACATCCAGTTCATCTTCCCTGCTATTGATTAGTTTCTTCTGCTATCAACTGCAGCAGGAGTTATGCTTCATCGCTAGCTTGCTGGAGTTCAGGCAGATTTTGTGTGTGGCAAGGAGAGGGGTAGAAATCGTTCACCTAGGAGAAAATGCTACTTTCCCCAGAAGTGGGTGAAAAGTAGCGAACAGTTCTGCAATTAAAAGAAAGACTGTACAACCTGGAAAAAAGGAGACAAGGCATGTGTACTTTTGTAAACCAAGAAAATCTTTAATAAAAATAAATTTTACAAAAATAGTATTCCAAGTCCAAGACACTCTTCAGAATTTCTAAAACCAGAGCTGGTCTTAACACTAAGCACTGGGAGGGAGCCCATCTCAAGGAACAAAATATGTATATAGGTATATTAGGCAAAATCGTACACAAAATGAGACATTTTGATATGAAGATGTAGTGCTGTGAAGGGCCTAAAGGGAAAGGGACCCTTGACCGTTAAGTCTAGTCGCAGACGACTCTGGGGTTGCGGTGCTCATCTTGCTTTACTGGCCGAGGGAGCTGGCGTTTGTCCGCAGAAAGCTTCTGGCCAGCATGACTAAGTCGCTTCTGGAAAACCAGGGCAGCACACAGAAACATTGTTTACCTTTCCCCCGGAGTGGTACCTATTTATCTACTTGCACTTTGATGTGCTTTCAAACTGCTAGGTGGGCAGAAGCAGGGACCAAGCAACGGGAGCTCACCCCTTAACGGGGATTCGAACTGCCGACCTTCTGATCGGCAAGCCCTAGGCTCTGTGGTTTAGACCACAGCGCCACCTGCGTCCCTGTGAAGGGCATAAGTATCCATAATTGAGAGGATAAAGGTATCAGTGGATACCAGCCTGGCCTCTTTATAGCTGTCGTTGGGAATCATGGATGGGGGAGACTGATGTTGCACTCTGGTGATGCTTGCAGCCATCCCGGAAGCATCTCACTGGCTACTGTAAGAACAGGTTGCTGTACTACAAGATTCTCAACTAGACTAGATGGGATCCAACAAGCTCTTCTTGTGTTAATTTTGAGGAGAGGGCATAACACTGTGGCACTGCACATACTATATATGCAGAAAGTTGCAGCACCAATCCCTGGTATCTAGCAGTTGATGTGGTGGTGGTGGGAGGACCTCAGCCTAAGACATCAGAGAGCTTCTATCAGAGTTTTCTTCTTCTTTGGTGATCACTCATGGCCGAGTAAGATTGTCTTCCATAAACACAGTTTTAACAGTGAGTCCGTAAGTGATTGTGGAGGCCAATTCTGGATCCACACGTCCTTCCACAGTGGGGACATAGGTTTCCGAGCGGGAGTTGATCATGGTGAGGGTTTGTCAAACATGCCTTCCTCTTAGCTCGGTTCTCCTTTTCATTCTGAGTTTGAGTGTCTTCAAAGCCCATGACACCTTTGGTAAAGGCTGTTCTCCAATTGGAATGCTTGCAGGCCAGTGTTTCCCAGTTGTCAGTGTTTATACTACATTTCTTTAGATTTGCCTTATCAGAGTAGACAGTACTGGAATGGTACATAGGTAGACTCATGTCCTGACAGGGTACAGTAGCTTCATATGCTCCTTTTGGCATCCTCACAAAACCACATTTCCCAATGTTCCTTGGGAAAACCATGACAATTAAATTGAATTTTAATACAGATTCCAATGTGTAGCATACATGCAGCCTTAAAAATGTAATCTGTTCATTTCCTCTAAAGCAGCCCCAGGCAGCATGGCTAATGTCCAAGGATAATGAGAGCCATGTTGCTGAAGTAACACCTGGAAGATCAAGGTTATCTGCACCTTCTCTGTAATGACATGTTTTATCCAAGAAACTATCCTCAAAGCTCATTTCAAAGGGGTTTGCACTGAAGCTCCCTCCTAAATATTCTTTGCAATCCAGAGGAAATAAAAAGACCCACTAAAATGGTATTTTCACATTAATTCCGATTACATTTCACCGTGCATTGAAGTGGTGGCAGACTGATTTTTACCAGGCTAGAAGAAATCTAATAGTGAAACCAACACTGTGTTATGGCTGCGTTTCTAGCTTATTATATAGACAATTTAAGACGAAAAGGGATTTGATCCCCACAATTGAACTAAAACTGCAATTATTTTAAAATAATGGTAAAACTGTCAGAATTTTGGATTGTAGTTTGGATTGGTTGTATTCTTAAGAAAAATATGAATTTCATAGCCCTCTGAATTTGTAAGAAGAGGTAAAGATATGAACAATAGCAAGGCATTTTGAATTCCAGGACTTTACTGGAAAGTATCTAAAGACCTCCAATTTCAGATTTTTAGTCAATGGAAGTTGCATGGTGGTTTGGTCTGTTATGCTTTCTTTTGATGTGAGCAAAAGGAAGACAAGTCAAATTATTTCTGCCCTACCTACAGTGATGGAATATTTGCTGAAAGCACTCAAAATTTCACAAATGGCCAAACAGACACTGTCCATCAAGGAAATGGAAAAAAACAACCCAGAATAATTTTCTCCCACAAATGACTACTGGCCAATGGACAATGCAGCGCATGCAAGGGTAATTACAGAGTTAGGTAGGAAAAAATTAAATGGCAAAAATAACTTGCTCCTTCTCTTACTCAAGTGAGCAAATTGTGTCCTTCCAGGTTTTAACTTAACAATCATCCACACCATAATATATAAACTTCCTGCAGACCTCCCTCACCCAACATGGAGATGGCCAGGGATTAAGTGCTAGAGGCTAATTTAAATGCCAACCCCCCATATACAGTTTCAGTATGTACATGTTCAGGTGAATACCTGAACATGCCTTGTAGATCTACCATCCTGCAACCAATATCTGAAATTTAACATGTCCACACATGAACTGCTCATCATCAGACATAAGTGAAAGGGAGATTGCATACCCTCCAAGTTTCCATATTATTCCAGGGACAGTCCTGCATTTACAGAAGCCATCCCAGTTTCTGATTTGATCGCAGAATGTCCTGCTTTTCTTTCAGTAGTCCCTGTTTTCATTGGAGAAATGTTGGAGGGTATGGAATAGGATATACCCAGAGATTTTTTTTCCAGCCGGCACCTCTCAGGTGGGCACCACTGCCATTCTAAGAGAACAAGGGAGGTGTGTTCCAGCTCCCTATTTTCATTGGAGAAATGTTGGAAGATATGAGATTATTGTAAACTGTGAATCAGCATTTAATGCCACACAGACAACAAGAAGAAAGGCCAGCATGCTTGACTGGTTGAAATACCACAGCAAATGTATTAAACTCAACAAGGTACAGACTTCAATGACGGACAGGGAGATAAAATCCTCAGGATGCCAACATCTGAGGAGAAGGTCCATCACACTCTCATTTCTTCTTAACTCCCTATCTTGGAAAGTAATTGTGCCTCCTGGGCTGCTTACGCACCAAGGCCATTCTCTGCTGCTCTTCGACTCGGCAGGCAACCTCAGGCATTAAATGCTCATATCACCTACTGGAACTGCAAAGCTGAGATAAAAAGATTTTGAAACTTAAAGTCATGTTGCCACTTTAATGTGTGTGTGCAAGTGGTGGAGGTGGGAGAGTTTTGTGCTTGCTTCAGCTGGGTGACCATAGAGTTGCCTCCGAAACACAGTGTTCCAGGGGACAGAATTAGCTACTAGAGAAGACAAGTGAACTTGTGTGGAAAGATGATTCCAGACAGCAAGCTTTATAGATGTCAGACACTGCGTCCGAGGGTTGAAATGAAAACTCTCTGACACGGCAGATTGGTTGAACTATGAACCACTTCATTAAAATAAACATAGCATAGCCTGCAGTGAGAAAGCTATCGGTGTGGGAGCTACATACCAATTTTCGGGCAAGCGCCTGCAGCTGTAGGGCAACCAGCCCCTGCCTGGATAAGGGGAGGCATTGTACCAACCCCACCCTAAAGGTGAGTGTAAAGGCCTTTCTGTATCACCTCCCCTTGGCCCTAAAATTCTGAGTAGATCAGTCAGATTGATCCCAAATACACCCCATATTCTGCTCCTGGTGAACCAAAGGGATTATTTTGATTATCAGAGTATCTTGTGTACAGTAATTTGGGTCAACACCAATACACCAAGGGGGTTGGTTCATGTGTTAATATGATATATTCCATTGCAAAGGAACATTTCAAAACTCTCTCAACTCTAATTGAAGCAACATGAATATGGGTGGTGAGTTACAAACCCAAGCAACCTTTACAGCTGCCACTTATCCTGTGGTAAGCCTGGGTGAAAGGCAGATCACACAACAGAAACAGAATGGGTCACATTGGTTTGAAGAAACCCTAGAGGTTCTGGAATCTAGTAGGTGTCAAAATTCCCCACACTCCAGAGCTAGGCTGGAGGACCCTGAGGAGGAGGCACATTGGGGAAATTCCTCAGGTAATTTCCTTAAAATAGTCTGCCCTAGAACCCACTTTGGATTAAGTGCTCAGGAGTGAGCCTTCCCAACTTCTCCATAGCCTGAGGAGGCTGATCTGCCCTCTTCCTCAGATTCTAAGGACTTCAACTTCTGAGTTAGTGAAAGAGACAGTCCTTTTAGTGCCGCAATCATCATCATCATCTGTGCAGAAGAATGCAAACTGTGCTCTAGTTGCATGTACTATGCACATGTAGACTGAGCTATTCAGGACTTCTAGAGATTGGCGCTCATATCTCCTCAGGGAGGGCCACTTGACATTTTGGGAACCATGAGATTGTGTCACTGAACTACAAATATATAAGAAAACTAGTGCGGCAAGGTGGTGTAGATTCTTTTTTTCTAAAGTCACTCTTTTTTACATTTGTCTACTGACCTTTGCAACAAGCTGAAACAGACACCACATCCCTGAGCAAGAAGACAAAGTCTCAACCTCTCGGCAGAGGCAGGTGTTTATTGTTATTTTCAAGCTACTCACTCTTATTGATCTCCTGTCTAAAAAAATCTGTAACTGGTAAAATACTCCTGGCTTGCATATGACTCCTCTTCTACTGTTCCAGAGAAAGAATGATTTGTAGATTAACAGCCCACTCTCAGAACACATGCGTTTTATATAATCAGAAATGACAGGAGATTTCTGTGTTCTGCTCACACACTTTCACAAATCACTTTCCCAGCTTCTCTTTGTCGATAACACACTGTTTCTCCAATCAGGCTCTTTTTTTGTCAAGCTAAAGGGCACTGTATGAGCATGGAAATATCCCACAGTCTTGCCATTCAAAAACAAAATACAAACCCTGTGTGTTTACAAGTAAAACATAGCAGCAGGGTTCAAGCAAACATCTTATTGATCTGCATTGAAAAAATCAAGATCATGGTTAACTAAGTGACTGAGGAGGAAAAGAAAAATAACTTCCATGTTCAGTCTCTCTGTTACTTTGTGACATGAGAATATTTTTACTCATTCCCAATCAAAACGTGCTACAGGGACTTTTTCTTTTATTTTTGTTCGTGTCAGGCAACTATTAGTTTCCTATTAGTTAAACCACAGTGAGCCCTGGGCTCATCACCCCCTCCATCTCCTCCCCTTGTTTTCACAACCCACAAGATGATTGTTTCCACTTCACTTTTAAACTAACCGCAGTTTCTCCAGGTTGTGTGTGCTCAGAATACCAGTTCGCTTCAACCAGGGCTCAGGAGCTTGTTGCCCTCCAAAAGTTGTTGGACTACAATTCTCTGAGTCTGAACATCACGTGGAACTGTTGCGAGTCCAAAATGAAAAGCAGAAACCTCTGAACTTTTCTTTTGGTGCATGAAAGAAAGGAAGAGAGGAACATAGGAGCCTGGGTTTCACACAGATAACTCAAACAGTGGCTTCCCCTTATGTCTGAACCCAGACTAAAGGTGGCTAGGGCCTGAGGGCCACTGTGCTATACTGTTCACAATCTCAAATTGCAAAAAATAATAAAACAGAGAAAATGAAAAACCCTAGAACAAAGGGCAAGTTATGCATATATGAATTTAGAATTCTGGAATAAACTTGTTGCATGTAACACAAGGATGGAAGAGGTTCAGGAAGTTGTTAATGGGAAGTATAACTTTTCTGTTTGGGCTATTGACATGTTTTTCAATTCTAGTTAGTCTTGACTGAAGGAGGGTGAGACACCAATGATTCTTCACCAGCCTGACTCATCTATGCCTCTTGGCCTCTTCCCATTCGCCTGCTTCAGCTTCTGCCTCTGATTCTAGACTTCTCTTTGCCACAGACTCTCCCAGCTCTTCAACTTCTGACACATCCCCTTCCCAGTCTCCTCCCTCTGCCAACCACCACTCCTCAGGCTCCGAGCCTTCTTCCTTTGGTGGTTCCCCAGCTGGATATTTTGCATCCAACCAGTCCATGACATCTACACTGTTTGGTAGCAGCTTTCCAGGTGTTTCAGACCAACAGTCTTTTCCAGGCCTATCTGGAGATGCTAAAAATTGAAAATGGGACCTGCTGCTTGCTGAGCACATGCGCCCTGCAGTTCTATGTGAAAAGTACAGCTAAATCCATCCTATGAAAGAGGCAATAGCAGTATTTGCTAAATGAAGAATGATTCACTAGCTGTGGATCTAGGCCAGAAAGCATGGCAAATCATAATATAATTTCCATCTCTCAGTAATTTAAAATAAGGTGATGAGTGGGTGGCAGAGAATGAATGATATTCAATTTGTTACAGCAACAAAAGGTATTTCTATTGCTAATTTTCTCGGAAGAAAATGTAGGCACCACCAGCATTTATGTTGAGGCAGTATTATTATTACTTGCTTTTTAGCGGCATCCCCCCCCATATAGTGGAAAACCGTTGTTTCAAATAGTTACTGATGTAGCCACAAATAATAGAAATCAAGGCCCCAAATTAGCGAGTTGGAAATATAAGCAGATTCAAAGAAAATACTAAACCAAGAGCTAATGACGGCCTAAGGCCTATAATATTTAGGTCTTCCAATCCACCTCTTATTAACAGGGGAGATATAATTAAAACCTGAGATGGACTTAAAATATTCAATTTAATGTCTGAGTCATCAGGATGTTCCAAGGAGATTTGCAGTGCAATACCATACATGTCTACTCAGAAGCCATGTCCCACTGTTAAATCCCACCCCTGCTACAGTGCTAAGTGCCATCTCCAAAGGGTCTCCTAATCTTGAAAAACAGGAAGGAACTTCTGGAAAGTAAAAGAGGCTTTAGGGAGAAGGTTGAATCAGAAACAGCCTCCTCCTCCACATATACCCGTGTGGAGCATCCCCCTGAGTGGAACCGTGCTCAGGAGTGCTTCCAGACCACAGGAGTGAAGTTTGGGTCCAAGATGGCCAAGGCTGCAATTTTATTTGCAGTCATGTCAGCGACACAACTTTCCCCCGTGTGTGTGTTTTATGAAAGTAGCTTATCAGATAGTGCTTGCCACCTACAAACTGCTGAAAGAAGAATGCAAAACAAGACCGGAAGGCAAGAAAGCAGAGGGGGTAAATGTAATAATCAACACTTAAAGCAACAAATGGTACAAACTGAGTGAGAAGTATCACTACATTAATGGAATCTAAAGAGATACACAAGAGTAAAGGCGCTTGATTAAACAATCAAATTCCCAAAGCCTAATGGAAATAATAAACCATCTGAAGCTCAACAGTGGGAGAAAAATATATATCCATTTTAGAGTTTTTATTGGAGGGATTTTTACATCAAATATTTAATGAGATGGCAAACATGTATGAATAATTATTTTTACTTACTGTTCCCATTAAGGTAGAGAGGAGCATAATTCTTTCACTCGAAAGTAAAAAAAAGAAAGATAAGTTCTTCCCTGATCTTTAACGCAAAATTAGTTTTTTTATTCTGCATTAAAAAGAGGGGGCAGTGGAATGTTTTTTACCGAGCTTCAAACAGAAATAATGAGTGCCTTTATTTAACAAGAATTATAGTCAGCCCTTCTTTTTATGACCATTTAGAATGGCTATAGCAGGTGCCAAATGTTATCGGTAAAACCACCATGTAAGCTGTTACTAGTCTTTCCCTTTTTGTTATAATGGTGCCCTGTGGCCACTAGGCCACAGTGGTAATATAAGAACCCAAATACTGGCTGGTGCCTGTTGGGACTGGTAGGGCAGAAGGCTGGGAGAACAGCAGGTAGCAGCAGAGTGAGTGATGGAGACACCCAACTCATTCTAGTTTTGTCCCCATTCTCGCTCCCTCCCTGTCTGATTAGATCCTGTGAGGCTCACTTTTGGAAATGCCAGCTGATTCTAAGGTCACTCCTTGGGAAAAGATGACTTTTATGGGGCATTTGCAGGTAAATGTTTGGAACCTGCATAGGCACCAATGCGAATAAACAGAAGCTCCAAGTGACATTTTCTCTGGAATTGAAATAGACTAGACTGGCTAAACTAAGTGAAATATGCTCCCCTATATAATTCTAATGAGTTATTTGTTGAAACTTCACAGATGAACTACCAAGAGGCTAAGTGCTGCCCAAGACAAATGTTACTGTACTCTTACAACTTGGTGACTTTGGGTTTAATGAACAGGATTTGACCCATCTTTTCTTCACATGCATCTATATTCCACTTCTGTCTTGTTTGATAAATGCAGCCAAAGCCAGTCAGCATGAAAGAATGGAGTGATGTGTGTTTATTCCACATCAGGCAAAGGAAATGTCACGGATATTGACAATGAAAAGAGAAGGGTATCTTATATTTTGCCGCACTTGATAGCTTTCAGACATACTTCAAAATCCCATGGGAAGGTATGTCTCTGTGCTATCGCCTCTATCTTTTAACTTACAGAGAAAAAGCTTAGCAAATCTGGCCTCCAAAGGTAGAAGATAAGCAACTTTATTTTGGCTTAGAAGATAAGTTTCTCAAAAGTCTTGTCACCGGTGCACAGTCATTACGAGATCAACAAATAGAAATGGTCAATCTTAATATCACCATGAGATTCTTCTGTTTTAAAAAAACTTGTACCATACTACTGGTGAAATGTTTAACATCATTACCTTTACATTGTTTATGTAGCCAACATGGCGTCACCGACAAAAAAGAAGGAGATATCAGCAGCCTGGGGGGAACCACAAAATTTGCAAAAGGGAAAAAAATAACCTTTGTAAAGCAGAACCTAAAGAGTTGACACTTAAAGCAGTTCACATTCCTAGTAACCACCAGTACGGAGGAATAAACTTGTCATGTGATTAAGATGATCAGTGTCTCTCCGTCTGAGAACCTAGATATTTCCATCACATTGCCACAAGGTATATATATAACAGGTTGCTCTACTGTTAAAGCTACCTAAACAGTAAAGACAGGATTAAAGACTATTATGGATTTCATTACAATTATTTATACATATCATGTTAATATGTGGAGATACAGTACTGCTTTACATAACTCTCCTTTAAGGAAGGTTCTAGTTAGTGGCCTCTGGTCACTCAGGGCCATTTCCAACATAATATGCTGTTCCAGTACTTTGAGATTGTTTGGACAAAACAATTATTGCAGATCCTCCAAGTGTCCCTATTTTCCAGGGACAGTTCCCGATTTACAGAAGCCATCCCAGTTTCTGAATTGATCCTGGAATGTCACGCTTTTCCTTAGGACGTCCCTATTTTCAGTGGAGAAATGTTGGAGGGTAAGTTATTTGGTTAGTGGCAGCTGTCCTTTCCTGTCCCCTTCTCTTCTTCCAGTAAGGGGGCGGGGGAAGACAGTGATAAAATTAATTGGGAAAATATCAAAACAGTACAGTGGTACCTCAGGTTAAGTACTTAATTCATTCCAGAGGTCCATACTTAACCTGAAACTGTAGTTAACCTGAAGCACCACTTTAGCTAATGGGGCCTCCTGCTGCTGCCACGCTGCCAGAGCACGATTTCTGTTCTCATCCTGAAGCAAAGTACTTAACCTGAAGCACTATTTCTGGGTTAGCAGAGTCTGTAACCTGAGGAACCACTGTAATAGCTTGATCTGTTGCAAAAGGCAAACCAAGCTGTGGATAGCTGCTAAGGTTGTCGGCCATGTTGGATCAATGACTACACAGAATTTTATGTTTCGCATCGCTCGGCTTTGCTGCTGAATAATAGTTATGTAACTATTTCCATATGCTGTATTTGTTCAGTAGTTTACATTACAACAAAGGGGCAATAATTCTCCTCAGTACCACCATGCTAGCTTTTCCTCCTCACAGTGTGTAAGATTGTCTTAAGGACCCTCTTGCCTTCCTTTATATAAGAAACACTGACAGAAGCTGCATCTTACAAGCCCTTTAAAACACCTTATAGGGTTTTTCTTCCCACGGGGTGAACAATCTATGGAGATTAGCATTCCTCTCACCAGAGAATCTTGTTAGCAAGGTACAGAAAGGAATCAGATCTTACGATGAAAGCTGTGAACTACAACATGGAACATCTTTCTTCAAGCCCCTTCTTCCTTCATCTTTATTTTCACTGACTCACCAACCATACCAAAGCTTACGCCATGAATATAAATCATATCCGGGAGGAATTTCTCTTCCCGAAAGGCTGGGAGTAGAGACATGCATGTTGTTTTATCCTTCAAACAATGTGCTGAATATTTTATGAGTAATGAAGCTTAACAAGCCTTTCATGAAAGGAAGAAAAAAAATGAAGGAGAATTGGGCTTATTTCATTTCCTTCTCGTTCTCCATCTTTAACCTCTTCACTTCCCTGCATTTTGGGCATATTAGTTTTCCACTCAAAGTAGCTTATCCATGCAAAAAATTCAGAACAAAGATGGATATAACAAGGGGACCAGCCTTAAATTAATTCTTCAAAGAAATGTTGTCAAAATTGAACATATTTAATATGATTGCCACATCTATGCGGATCATAACTACATGCTGTGAAAGGAGCAATTGGTAGATGAAAGCACCTACCCAAGTACAAAAATGAACCTAAACACGTGAAACTATATCCAGCCTGCTCTCTCTTTGCCTCCCATTTCTTTTATTGTCTCCACTGAAATTTAGACGGCAAGTTCTTTGGCGCAGGGAGCTGTCTCTTTTCGCTTATACTGCTCAGTGTAAAACACAAGGCACACTGATGGTGCTACGGCATTATTAATTATTATTAATATTAGTAATAAATTGTTAACATCACAATTTTGGCTATGCCTACTCAAGAAGAAATCTCACTGAGTTCAACTGGCCTTAATCCCAGTTAAGTGGGTTGCCGGCAGCCTGAGAAATACATGGAATATTTTAATATTTTCTAAAGTAACATATTTAACATGCATGCCTTTAGCATATTCCCTCTATACTAGAGGTAGCCATGAAAGGCACAGAATGGTAAAATAGATTGAACAACCCTTTTGGACCAGGTCAAAGGCCCACGCCATCAAACATTCTTTCCGCAAGTGGCTCAACAGATTGTAGGAAGACATTCATATTTCTGTTCCCCAGCAATTGGAATTCAGAGTCATACTGTCTCTTTGGTACATTATGACTAGTATCCATTGATTACCTTATCCAGGATGAATCTCTCTAATCTCCCTTTAAAGCTGTCCCTTTAATAATAATAATTAACAATAATTTATTATTTATACCCTGCCCATCTGGCTGGGTTTCCCCAGCCACTCTGGGTGGCTTCCAACAGAATATTAAAATACAATAATCTATTAAACATTAAAAGCTTCCCTAAGCAGGGCTGCCTTCAGATGTCTTCTAAAAGTCTGGTAGTTGTTTTTCTCTTTTACATCTGGTGGGATGGCGTTCCACAGGGCGGGTGCCACTACCGAAAAGGCCCTCTGCCTGGTTCCCTGTAATTTGGCTTCTCGCAGTGAGGGAACGGCCAGAAGGCCCTTGGAGAGGGACCTCAGTGTCCAGGCAGAACGGTGGGGGTGGAGACGCTATTTCAGGTATACTGGATGGAGGCGGCCAAACCACAGCTTGTGGGTATGATATGCCTTGGGCCCAGCCCCGGTCTCCTGCAGCTTCTTTTAAGCAAAATGTCAGAAGATGAAATCATGGATGTGGTAACCTCCAGGTGCTATATGTTACAACTCTCATCAGACCCAACCAACCTTACTAATGGCCAGGGTTGGTGAGAGTTGTCAGTCACGTTGGCGACTTCTGTCCTACATCATGTTTAGTTTCTCTCTTAACACTTTCTTAGAAAGAATCCTCGTTCAAAATACCCTAAAAACACCAAGGTTATTCCTACTATGGAGCACCATATGGTTTCTTTGTTGCTTATGTCCTGACTATTTAATAGTAATAAATAGTTACTATTTAGCAACTTTTAAAGCAAACAAGAAAAATTGGACAGCGCTCTGTCCTAGGAATCACCTTGCTGTTATTTTTAGGAGTTTTTGAACAAGGAACCTTTCTAAGAAAGCATTTCAAAGCCCCACCATCTTAATGTAATAGAAGATCGCAGAGAATCTAGCACACAAATATTTGCCGGCAGCGTGAGGAACTGCCTATGTAAATTTTTATTACATCCTCCTAATAGAAATTCAGCACTCTCTTCTGTGGATCTGAGCAAGCTCACTCCCAAAGGCGAACACCGCATTCATTTCCAGAGGCTGGCTGATCAAAAGAAGTTGCCTGGCTAAGTAAATGTCAAGTCTCAAACCTTACCGGGGAGACATACTCCTTGAGGGAAGCTTTAGGGGTGCGAGAGGCAGAAAGGGAATACCAGCATCTCTTATTTTCATCGCTGCATGTGCAGTGCAGAATGTGTTAGAAACATGTTGTCTGAATTTTGAGCCCCAAAGGAGTTTACTTTGTCCCTCAGAGAAACTGAAATCAATTCTGGGATTGAAGATTTGTGCTGTTGTTCAGCTGCTCAGGAGCACCAGATGAACTTTAAAAATACATCCTTTTTGAAAGCATTGGCTAACCAGAATTGTCTACTCAAAATTATCTGTTTGAAAATAACTACCAAATCCATCCATCTCATGAACAGTGAATTCGGGTGGTTGAGTGTGCCAATAGATTTGAGCAAAAACATGCCCACTGAGAAACAAGAGTGAGATAGCAACATGCACAACTGAACCCTGAGGTATGCAAACATACACAATATTAAAAAGACAACAACAAGCAAAACAAAAGGTGACAACCTGCCCAGGCTGCCCTCCAGGAGCCTCATAACATCGAGCATCTCTTGAAAAATAAAAACAGGAAACAGGAAGGAGAGCACAAAATGAACTAGCCTGTTTGAGTCCCTCCAAGCTTATATATTATAGAGGAGGTCATAGCTCTTTGGCATCCCGAACAGAAGAAAAGGGCTTTAGTTTTCCACTTACCTATGAAAAGCTGCATCAACTGCATTGCACTGCGGTATATGAACTGAGCTGCAAGAATACACAGCTTAAAGGACTTAAGTTATTAGATGAAAAGCTCATACCTGTTTAAATTCTGATAAGAACTGGTTAGAAAAAGGAAAAAAAGGCAAAAATATTTGAAATGCAAGACAAGTAATGTAGGCACACCATTTTCAACTGAATGAGAAAAAACGGAAATAAATTTGCTCTAATAAAATCACATTATGAAAAACTGATGTATTTTGGAAGCTAAACATGAAATATTATCACAATTCAATTAAAAAAAAAGTCCCATTAATTCAAAAGAAGTAATGTCTAAGACTCTCTAGGAAAGTCTAACTACAGAAGGACAAGTCCTATTCTGGCTTTATTAATCTGTAACTGTTGGTGGCATGGAACAAGGCATCTTGGTCTCATCCACTGCATACCTGACTTTCCCATGTCAAGTGGGATGTTCTGAAAGAGCTTGGAAGTCTTGCTTGAGCATGTTTATTACCCTCCCTGCAATTGGGAACCCTGTGTGGCTAGGGCTGCTAATTGCAGGGAGGCTCATAAACATGTTCACATGAATACACTCGCAAAGCCCTTCAGAGCTTGCTGCTACCTCCAGCGTAGTTGTGGGAAGAGGAGGGCAGGCTGGCTCACATGACCCTATGCCCGCAACCAGGGCTAGATTTAGGTTTGATGAGGCCCTAAGCTACAGAAGGGGCCCTTTATATGTCCACCTGCCCTTTGTCAACAGCAAATTGTCACTGTATTTTGTGTTGAATATATGATATATGGTAAATTATGGACCTAATAGGTATCTAAAGCCATTTGCACATAACAAAATATGTATTTTATCAAAGTAATTGTTGAATTGAAATGCAATTAAGAAGAAGTATATTAATAGTGAAATACAATTAAGAATAAGTATATTTTTGGGGGGCCCCAAGAGAGTGGGGCCCTAAGCTATAGCTTGTTTAGTTTATCCGTAAATCTGGAACTGCCCGCAACACAGTTAAATAGTCCTACCGCCTGAATGTGTGATTGTAATCAGTTTGTGGACTGCCCTTATGAAGAAGGGCAGTAAATAAATAAATAAACAAACAAACAAATAAATAAATAAATAAATGCCAACGCTTCCGATTTTCTCCTCGATATCAGGAGGAAAAGGGAAGCAAGCAAACCAACCTGATGTTTCTATGGGCTTAGTCAGGTAGCAGCAAATCATGGTTTCAACCTCAGCCTCTTATATTGAATATAGGATATGAAGGATTGTGGCGGCAATGTGAAGTGTTCAGAACATTTAAAAAGTGTTATATAAATTACAATCAGTTAAACAATCATTTGATTTAGCCTGCACCCAATGTGGAACGGGCTCAAGGTTTCAAGACCTATAGGGAATCACTGGCAAATCATTTAGGCTAAAATCTTACAATACTTACCTGGGAGTATTCTCATTTTCTTTTGGTACTATGTGAGACTTGGTTTTTAATGTTCTTTATGCCTCTTCTGATTTTTTTTTTGGGGGGGGGCTATCTCTTCTTTCCTATAATGCTGCTGCTTTACATACACCTATTTCATTAAAAAAAATTAAAAAGGAAATGCCACTGCTAAGTGATCTGATGACAGAACCTGCTCTAGGCATTAATGATGACGATACAGATGTGTTTGGATTCTACTACTTCATATGTTTTAATGCACAGTCATGTGCTCAGGCAGGAATTTCTATTCCAAAGGTGTTGCTTAAAATTCTAAGTGCATAGAGTCTAAGTGCATAGAGTGGGGTAGGGAAACAGTATTCACACTTGAAGGCCCCCTGCCCATCAGTCTGCAGTTGTACATCCTTAAATGACTGCAACACATGATTATTCTCTTCCCATCCATCTTGATTTTATTGAGATGCAGCAATGACCGCTCTTTTCATTCTCCACTCTTCGCAGCATCTATATTCTCAATTCTGCAACCAGCCATTCCCAGCACTTCTGTCAATCACCAAGCCCCTTTCCTTGCTTGCGGTGTCTAACATTTGGTACCTCTTCACATTCTGTTACCTGAAGAGAGATTGCACAGTTCAAACTCAGTCTCAAATCGCTTCCTTCAAGCATTTTCTCAGCTAGCGAGGCATTGTCCACAGGATTGAAAGCTAAAGTTCCCTACAGCTTGAATTGTACGCCCCCTCATCAACAGCTGTGGCATTATCAGACGCACCAGTTTAAACATCACAAAAACTCAATTCCCCCAAAATTTCTATTTCCACTGGGATCCTGCTTAATTTCTCTCTCTCTCTTGAGTCCATTATAGGGTCAGAAAGTGCAGCGACATAAAAACAACTCACCCTATAAGTTGCACTGCTGGTGAACCAGAGGGTGAATTCAAACCAAGGCATGCAATTCACTGGCGTTCTCTGTGCCCTTGGGATCCCCATGTTACAATCAGGGCCAGTCCTACCAATAGGCACTGTGTCCCTGCTTCCTCAGGCAGCAGGTGCTTGTTAGCAGGAAAGAGCAGTATAATACTGAAACAGAGAGCTGTGTGTGTCCATGTGGCTAGCCTGTAGCCCTCATGTGTGGTAAAGGATGCTGTCTCCTCACCAATGTTGAAGTGTCATGAGGGCTGATAGGGAAGTGCCAGACCCGCACAGGTCAAGAAGAGGCCAGAGACTTGGAGAGCAATTGGCTTTTTGTTCACAGAAAGTAGCACAGCGAGGTCTCCCTGGCTCGACTCCTTCAGCTTGAGAAGTTGAAAGAAACTGAGCTCCGAACCCACCTTTCCCCTCTAGCCTCTCACTCTGGAGCCCTTCCCAGCAGATGGAGACTGCGACATAGGAGTGAACTCCTCCTGGTCTGTCTGGCTTGTTATTTGACAACATGCAGGACTCTCCTGGAGTGGGGTGTGAGAAGAACAGAGCCAGAAGGACTGAGACCATCAGATGTACCCTCTGATTCCTCCCTGTCTGTGTCTGCACTCATCCTGAGACGTTCAACATCCAGGCTTATCCTGGAAGGCCCTTCTTCCTCTGACCACCCCTGATTGCTCCACCCTCCTGCTTCCCACCCTGACCCAATTGCCCACCTCCACCAGGACTAAGTCCTTCTCTGGCCATAACTATACATTATGCCAGCCATTACAGGTTTCCAACCCTTGTTTGCCTAACAGGACCAATGAGGGAGTTTGTGTGAACAAAGGAAGATGTCTATTACTGAATCAGACTATTGGTCCATCGAGCTCAGGACTGTCTACACTGTCTGGCAGAATCATTCTCCAAGATTTCAGATAGGAAATTTTTCTCATCCCTACCTGGAGGTATCAGAGATATTTGAATCTGGGACCTTCTGTATGCACAGCTCATGCTATTTCTTTTCAATCTCCTCCCACAAGCGTATACTTGCAGAAGGCAAGAAATGAATGCTTTGCCCTTATGCCTATTTGCAATGTTTCTTCCACAGCCAGGGTACCAGGACCAATTTTGTCACACCTAGACTTCTTTCCATTCTCAAAATCCAGTTTAGGGAAAATGTGGGTGAGGCTGAGGGGAAGATAATGGGGAAAACTAAGTGCCACCTACCACTTTTCCCCAACAAAGGCCTTGCCCCACTTTCTATTCTACATTATGGCAGAAAGGAGGAACTTGTGTCTCGAGATATTTTTGGACTCCAACTCCTGTCAACATGGCCTATGATCAGGTATGCTGACAGTTGTAGTCAAACAACATCGTGAGGACCACAGGCGTCCCACACTTGTGTTATGGAATTGAGAAATCATGCATGCTGATTTAACTAACTTGTTGCTCTGGTGGCCTCAACCATCCCCTCTCTGACTCTATTTTATCAGGCCATTTCCCTACCCATTTCATGGCTCTTATTTTAGACACACAGTCAGTTTTCTAGTCCTGAGTCTGTTTCCACAGCTCTTCCTTCCAAAGGGCTTGTGTAAGATTTAACTCAAGACAAAATGCCAACTCTTTTTTTCTCAAAAAACAAAAGCAAAAACCAAAACCTGGGCTGTGAACATTTTGTGGTTGAGAGCTTTTGTCCTCTGGAAAACAGAATGTGCTATTGCATCACAACAACTGAACCAGTCAGTATCAAAGGCTTCAGTACCACAAACACCCTATAATATATATTGCACCACTGTTGCCTCCCCCTGTTGTGTCCCCTCTCTAGTTTTCAATAGTTTGAGGGTGGGTGGGACCTACAACTGTATGAAGTGAGCTTTATCCTTCTGGCTGAGCATTTTGGAGCAGCAATACAAAATTTCCAGACTGCTTTAAAAAACCTTCAAAATTTGCATTCTCATTACTTGGTTAGTATTTTTTATTAGTGTCTATTAGCAAAATGCATCTCTGCTCTTTACAATTGCACAGATTATTACTGATTAAAACAATTTAGAGGAACTTTAGTTGTGCTGCACATTAGCAAGACTATTGCTTGGATAATTTTCTTGCCTACAATTGTTTTGAACCAAACTGACCCTTTTAAAATCCAACTTTATGCTTATAAAGTTAAATGGGCTGCTTTTTATTTTACTAGATGGGAAAATTCAGGGCAGCAGCTGCACCACACACCGAAATGTAGGATGACACATTTGACGGTATGGATTTTGCCCAAAGCCAGCTAACAACTATGGACATTTCTCCTCCTTCCATAAGATTTCAAAGGTTGTTGGAAGAAATATGGTAATATCAAACCAAATTTTGTTCTGATTAATGCAGATAGCAGAAATAAATAGAAAGATTCTGTGAGTATGAGGAATGCCACAGGGTTTGCTTGCTACAAGATTTTTTAGAATGACAAGCTATGCTATGATGATGCTATCTTATTTAGCATTTACCAGCCTCTGATTTCTACCCCCCCACTCATATGCCCCCCCTTAAGCAACATACATTACTCATGTAATTTCTCATTAACATATCTAGCTCAAATGTAAGACTTTCTTTTCCCTCCAGAATAGAATGCATTTGATCTTCAACAAAAATATATCTGGTTCATCAGCTTAAAATTAATTAAAACCCAGAAAGCTTTGAAGATGTTTTATTTACTTGCTTCTACTATATTGTGATACACTTTTAAGCAAGATGCAGGGCAAAGCCTGACATCATTTCTAACACAGAAAGTAAAGACAGAGTGCTGTTGACAAGAGGAAAACAAGCATGAAACCTTTTAATACCCTACTATATACTATAAATCTAGAATATGAAAAAGTTTGTATGCATGCTGTAATGGTTGTAAGGGGGTTACTTGTGCGTAAATTGCCTTCAGTTTAGTCAGTTTGTTTGCTCAACCATGTTTAGGGTTAGAGCTCGCCCTCCGTGACCTGTTAGTCACTTGCAGAATCCGTCAGTGGGCGTTTCTTGAACCTCTTCCAGCATAAAAGCTGTTTGACCCCAAGTCTCCTCCTATGTTCCCTGTGCGGAACGCGTCTGCGCAAGTGAGGGGAAGGCAGGGGCGTGCCAGCGCTCTCTCCACTAGATTCGGGTGAAGGGTCTTGGAGCCCTGTCACCAATTCCTCCCTCTCCCTCTCATCTCTATTGGTGTTACGCTGAATTCCTTCCCCCCTGCTGGTCCCCTCTCCGGCATCGCTCTGGAGCCCTGCCTCCGCCTCTCACTCTGCTCGCTCTGATGTCAGTTCCCTGACACATGCCAAGTGCTCTTTTAATGTACAAACCCAGGAGGTTTTATGTATAAACTCAGGAAGTTACTACTTCCACTCTCCTCACAGGCAAAACATTATCTGAAGGGCTGTAGCTCACTGGAAGAGTCCATGTTTAGCATTGAAAAAGTATCAAATTTGATCCACAGTATCTCTAGGTAGGGCTTGGAAGACTCCTGTCTGAAATCCTGGGGAGTTGCTGCAAGTTCCCCATGATGATGCTGAGGCAGATGAACCAACTCACCACCTGCCTATACATTTTATATTTGGAATGGTTAAAAACATAAAATGAACATAAACATGACTTGGCTATTAACTAATTAGCTAAGAACGTAAGAGCCCTGCTGGACCAGACTAAAGGCCCATCTACTCCAGAACTCTGTCATCAGAGTACCTAAGTTGATGGTCACAGGAAGCTTGAAAGCAGGACCTGAGTTCCAATTCATTCTCCCCACCTGCAATTTTCAGCAACTGGTATTCAGAGACATCCTGTCTTTTATAGTGGAGGCAGAACATAGTTATTGTGGCTAGTAGCCATTGAATTCCCTCTCCTCCACGAAGTTGTCCAATCCTCTTTTAAAGCTACCCAAGTTTTTCACCATCACTATTTCATGTGGGAATGAACTCCATGATTTAACTATATGCTGTGCGAAGACTGTTATGTACTTAGTTGAATACGACCCAAAATGCAGCAGTCTGATTGGTTCTAGAAAAATAGGATCCAAAATGCAGTAGTCCGATTGGTCCTAGAACAATGCAGCAGTATGATTGGTCCTCATGAGCCACCCAATCCTGCTCCAGGTGGAAGTGAATCCGCAACCTGATTGGCCTACAGGAGAATCCCGGAATTAGCCAATCACGTGGGGCCCATTGTGTAAATAATGTATATGAGCTGAATAAAGAGCATGAAATCCACTCTCGACTCCGAGTATATTTCAAAGACACACTTTCCTTTGTCCGTCCTGAATCTTCCAATGCTCCCCTTCGTTGGATGCCTCCAAGTTCTAGTACTATGAGAGAGGGAGAAAAGTTCTTCTCTTTCCACTTACTCCACAATTCCATCCACCTCTTTTGTGTTCCCTCTTACTCTTAACTAAGGTAAAGGTAAAGGGACCCCTGACCATTAGGTCCAGTCATGACCGACTCTGGGGTTGCGGCGCTCATCTCGCTTTATTGGCCGAGGGAGCTGGCGTACAGCTTCCAGGTCATGTGGCCAGCATGACTAAGCCGCTTCTGGTGAATCAGAGCAGTGCACGGAAACACTGTTTACCTTCCCGCCGGAGCGGTACCTATTTATCTACTTGCACTTTTGATGTGCTTTCGAACTGCTAGGTTGGCAGGAGTAGGGACCGAGCAATGGGAGCTCACCCTGTTGTGGGGATTCGAACCGCCGACCTTCTGATCGGCAAGTCCTAGGCTCTGTGGTTTAACCCACAGTGCCACCCGCGTCCCTTACTCATAACTAAAAAGCTCCAAATGCTGTGACCTTTCCTGATAGGAGAGTTATTCCATCCCCTTGACCATGTCCTGAACCTTTCCTGAACCTTTTCCAGCTGGAATGCTAGTTGGGCTGAAAGTGGGGAGATGTTGCACTGCCAACCTAAATACTGTTTTCTATGTATATTGGATAATTCCTGGACCTATGTACATATCAATGGACAAACTGGCTGGACTCTCGTAAAAAGGCTTGCCCTATGAGTTTCGTGTCAATTCCTATCTAAAAAGAACCAGCAGGGAGAGCAAGAGAAACTCCCTTCAATGCTCTAAAATCTTCAATGCTACAAAAATCTCTTAATCTGTTTATCTCAATACTTGCAGGCTTCATTCCATCAGAAGGGGCTGCCATTCCTGTAAACATAAAACAGTTATTTATGTTTAAAATATAAATGTTATGTGTACATTGCCATCCTCTGCTCCTTTAGTTGTGTTACCAACAGAACAGAAATCAGATCTCTCTCTCTCTCTCGTTTTGTAAAAAAGCTGAACCAAAAAGCGTTAACAGAGCATGTGGCGCATATGGCTCTCACAGTAGGATTAGCTCTTTCCAACTAAATGCAAGAGTTAATTCAGTAGTTTGTTGATTAATTAGAGAACATACCTCCATACAATAACATTATTTCCCAAAATGTAGTTTCCGCACAGGGATTTGAAATGACTTACAGGATTTATCTCACGAGTGTGAAAGCTCCATAATTCAATAGTGAATGAGTGAGTTATGTGTAGACCTTTGAGCAAATGAGATAAAACTTTAATATAGTACTTGCCTTGGGCTTTATTTTATTGTTGGGAACCGTTTATTTGATTAAATACCTCTTTTGATTAAAGGCAACCATTTAGCACAATCTGGCTTTTTATCAACTACATATGAGCATTTGATGTACTGTGGTAATAAGCCATCTTACTGTTGTGGTGTTTGAGGGTTTTGGGGTTTTTTTTACATTTGTTTACAATTGCTTTTGGCTTTACTGTCCAAAAATTACATGCAGGATGTTAACAGCCAATGCTAGTCATGCTCAGAGTAAACCCACTGAAATTAATAGACATGTCTAACTTAGGTCCATTAACTTCAGTTGGTCTACTCTGAGTAGACTTGAGTTGGACACCCCCCCCCCCCAATTTCAAACCTTCTTTGCTGTTTTGCCTTCAAAGAATGTGGAGCAGAATTAAAGATGGTGAGTTGCTGAAAATCTAAGGCTCCCAGTTGTGCATTGGCAGATACATCTCTACCTGCCCCGCACTTAGCTTGGGGAAAAACAGCCTTGTAGGCCAAATTGGGACCCATGCCAGTCCTAATTAGGCCCTCAGGCAAAGGTTCGTCACCCTTGTACTAGAAAGTTCAAGATATCCTCTGTAGCCTCTGAGTAACTTTCCTCAATGAACAGGAATAAGTGCTTTTTTGACTGAAGCAGAGTTAGTCAGTTTCTGTTACATGTGGAGAACTGTTACTGACCTCTAAGCTGAATTAAGTCTGACCTCGCTAGATACTGAAGTTGTTAAAATCACAGTTCCAAGACATTGCTGCTGCAGAACTGTGCATCAAAGAAATTTCTTATATTTCAAAGATGAGATTTCGTGAAAACAAACATATAGGTACACATTGTTACTATTATACAGTGTAGATATGACTTGCTTTCATTGGTTTTGCTTTCAGTCCTAACCATTAAAAAATTATCTAGGAGTCAAAGAAATTTTATGATGCATTTCAAATCCTTTGAAGATTCCAAGGGTTTGTTTTTTTAAAAAAAGCATTTCATCATGCAACTATATATTAAGGCATATATTTAAAATAAAGAATTTACTCAATAGACCATGACAGCTCATTTGAAACTGCTACAACCCATCATTTCAAATGTGTACTCTGGGACTTCTTAAAATGTATATTATTTACTTGACAGACCATGAACTATTGCATAAATCCGGATTAGGAACTTCATAAGAAACTGATTTTTAGCTCTATCATATGTGACGGCCAAACATATTTGCTTTCCTTGTTTATAATGGCAACAAGGACATTTTCTTTGTTAGGGCAGTGCCATCAGTTTGCATCATCCTAATCATACCCCATCAGCCTGCCCTCTTGAAGGGAGGAGGCTTTTCCTGTGTACTGGAGTGAAGATGAAGTCTCTGTCTCTCATTATAACAGTATCATTCTTCACTCAACAGGGGTAGGGATCCTCCACTCTCTAAATCCTAAATGAAAGGAGGGGGGAATTGTCCTTGATCTAAAGTCAAGCCTTGTATAAGACCCATCATCTGGACGATAAGCCAAATTGCTGATGTGTGAAACTAGGGGATCACACAGAATATCGAGTGGTTTTGGTGTGGATCTAAATGCAGAGTTTCTGGCAATTCTGATTCACTTCTGAACATGAATAGGAAAATCACTGTCTTAAAAAAAAATAGTAATGCTTGGATGAAAAATTAAAAAATATGGTATTGTGTTCCATAGATACTCCAATGTTGATTTGGAAATCTTCTCAGAACCCACTGATGTGTACTAGATTCTATTTCTTCTATTTAACACCTATGGGAACAGGCAGATTTTCTAATTTTTTAAAAAATGAACAATTTTGGAGGGTCTCTGAGGGGCCAGAAAAATATTTTGGCATCACAATGGGGAATCTCTATTTTTAAACAAATCAACCAACCCATACCACTTTTTTTTTATAAGCACACATTTTAGGGTCATGGAAAAATCTCATGCACTGCCAACTCTAGTCCATAAGCTATGTGTTAGCCACCTCTGTATGAGAACCACCTGTGTAACAAGCTCTACTCATTCCATATGGAGCTTCTAAGTTCTGGGCCAAAGTATCTTTGCTATAGGTAGAGACATTCTTGAATACCATCAGCAGCCAATATTGGTAGTGCTGTTGACCTGAAGTTTAAGGTATCACTCAGGTTAAGGGCTGCCTAAGACCCAAGTTATTCATTAGCTGGTGTTGAAGCCAAGGTTATCATCCCAAAGGGAATGGGGAGCAGGGAGGCAGCAGATAGTTCAGGGAACACGAAGGAGAATGTGCAGGCTGGATGCAGATTAAAAGATCACAATCCAGTCTTCCCAGTGGTCTCCCTGAGCTCTCTACTCTGTAGCATGCAAAACCCCTGGAGACAACGGGGGAGAACTAAACACAGTAGGATCTTCTGGCTTCTGTGAATCTGTTGCAGCTTCAGCCCTCACCTTCTCCTTAGATGTCTGCAATGTTTTCTGTCCCTCTCTCTCACTCAAGCCTGCTGCTTGTTCAGAATCCACCCCCCCCCCAATTTCTCCTCTGTATTCATTGTCCCACCACCACTCCCCTGGTTTGGAGCTTTCCTCTTCTGAGGCTTCCCAATGGGATTCTCCAGCTGGAATCTCCCACCATTCCTCATCATCCAGCTAGTCCCTAACACCAAGCAAGACCGAAAGCAGGCTGTTGCTTGGCGAAAAGATAAATACTGGACTTAGGCAGGTCAGTTCAAGTACCAATTGGCTATCTAGGGCTGGAACCATGCTGGAGCTTGAAGAGGCCAGCAATGCCGTTTTTGACTCTGCTGTTCTTCAACCTGGCTCACCACAGTCAACCAATATACTAAACAGGAACTGCATCAGCCCTTCCAAACCTGGTGCCCTTCAGATATTTTGCATTGTAACTCTCATTATCCATGACCGCTGGTTATGCTGGCAGGGGTAGGCTGGATTATATGACAGGGTGGGATTTTATTGCTGCTCTTGCAACTGGCCTCATTT
Source organism: Podarcis erhardii (assembly GCF_964252035.2). NCBI lineage: Eukaryota > Metazoa > Chordata > Lepidosauria > Squamata > Lacertidae > Podarcis > Podarcis erhardii. The sequence goes on along the minus strand of NC_138515.1, from coordinate 22,182,617 downwards.
TAAATTATCTAATGCTCAGCAAATGGTGGCTGTTCCCTTATCAGAGAATGCAGGTGTAGGAGAAATCTGGAGGTGGTGAAACTGAGAAAACCACAAGAACAGATTTTAGGTGTTGTGTGGAGTAGAATAAATAGTCTGGCGTTAGCATTCAGCACCCTGGACAGCTGCCTGGTACGCAGCACTCTGGCAGGAATAGGGATGGTAGAGAATTTCCCAATAATCAACTGTGAATACGAGCTCTGCAGCTGTTTGCTTGCTTGCCAGCTTGGGGAACCAGTTGCTTTCCATGCGAGTGCTAGTGATCTTTTAACAAGAACATTAAAACAAAACAAAAAAAAAGACACTGCTTTTGAGCCAAGAACTTGTTTAACAATGATTTCTCATATGAACATTACTCTGTTTGTTGTCATTGTTTTGGAATTAGCCTACTAAAATGTGTATTCTCTGAGCGTCGCAGAGCCACAGTCTAATATACTGCTGTACAAAGCTGAAGTCATTCTGAAGTCCTGTAATGTGTCCCAATACTAAAAATATGGGGGCTTACTAAAAATGTGGATCTTGCTAAAATATTTATTGTTAATGTTGCTTGTTTATATAAATGAATAAGTTTAATCTAGATACAAGGGTTGTTTTTTTAAAAAAAGAAAATGATTTTTTAAACAAATGATCTGAAAAAATATCTGAATGTAACTTATTCTGTTATAAAAATGTTTTTTTAAATAAATGATTTACTGTTTTCATTTTTCTCTTTTTTATGTTTCCAAGTGTCTTTTTAATCGATGCAGTAATGCCCAAAGTGATTTCCCCACTGCCAAGAAAAAAATAAATAAAGCAAGCTTTACAAACCCTTTTAGTCATTATTTCCCTTGCCAACTTTTCTTCTGCATGTGGCCATTCACAGCTTTGCAAGAAGAATGGGAAGAGAAGAGGAGGGAAAGGACAGCACTTGCTCTGGTGTTCAAAGCACTTGCTCTGATGTTCAAAGGGGGGGCGGTACTCAAGGGTATACAGTACTGGCACCTTTTTCCAGAAGAAAAGCACTGACACAGAGAACAATCTTAAATACAGTGGTACCTCAGGTTACAGATGCTTCAGGTTACAGACACTTCAGGTTACAGACTCTGCTAACCCTGAAGTAGTACCTTGGGTAAAGAACTTTGCTTCAGAATAAGAACAGAAATCGTGCGGTGGCAGCAGGAGGCCCCATTAGCTAAAGTGGTACCTCAGGTTAATAACAGTTTCAGGTTAAGAATGGACCTCCGGAACAAATTAAGTTCTTAACCTGAGGTACCACTGTTCTGTTTCCCGTCCCAAGTAAATATTTCACAGTTTTTTGTAAGTCGAAGTTTTGTTACAATGAAGCTCTATTTAATTTTTGCTAAATTAAATAAATAAAGGAGGCTTAAAGTAAAACTACCTGGGGTCAATGGTTACTTGATGACGGGCAGTGAGCAGCTGTAGCAGTAGTAGTACAGTAGTAAACAGCTCAAAATAAAGCAACATCTGTTTGCAAGAGACAATCACGCCATCGTCAGATGAACTAGAAACACACACACACACACACACACACACACACACACACACAGACAGACATTATTTTCACAAAACGTTATACCAGGCCAAGATCATTCAAATTTAACGGAATGCAAACTGCTATGGACCAAGTTTGAGCAACAGCGATGTGTTAAAAAAAGATGAACAGGTACAGAACAATGAACCCCACCCCTGGACTGGACCAAACCGTCCTGAGCAGCTGGCTTTTCAAGAAGCCATTTTAAAATTCCCACAATGTCCCTGACAAATGCTGGCTCAAAAAGTCAGCTGTTACCACCAGGAAAGCCTGTGGGCAGGGACTCGTTGATGGCAGGGGCATCAGAGGGCAGCTTGCAGCTGGCTCTGAATAGGACAAAATTGGGTGGGGGGTGGAGATGCATATGATTTTGGTGTAAGAACATAGGAAGCTGGACTAAGGAATTTACTCCTGCAAGAAGCAGTGGTGGCCACCAAAAAGATTAGACAACTTTGTGAAAGATATCAATGGCTATTAACCTTAACGGCTATGTTCTTCTTCCACTGCTGGGGGGCAGTATACATTTGAATAACAGTTACTGGAAACTGCAGGAGAGCAGAGTGCTGTTTACCATAGGCATCTGTGTGGCCACTGGGAGAATACGATGCTGGACTAGATGGGCAAATTCAGTAATGGCAATTCATGAAAATAATGTTACTCTTTTTGATTCTCCCGACGGTGGCATGATCACCTCCTTCTCCCATAATGGATTCCTGCATTTTTCACTATTAACAGCACAGCTATTGATTGCCCATCACCAAATAGTCACTGCCCCCAGCAGGCCAGCCCTCTGTTCTTATGACGCTGCCTTATACCAACTCTGACCTTTAGCCCATCTAACTCAGTGGCTCTCCAGGGTCTCAGGAAGGAGTCTATCCTAGCCCTACCTGAACACAACAGGGATTGGACCTGGGACCTTTGGCAGATGATCTACCGATGAGCTACACACCTTCTCTGGTGCTTTTGTAATCATGTAAATCTTGTCATGTTGTAAGCTGCCATGAGCGTGGTTTTAACTATTGGGAAAGTGGCAGACAAATTAAACAATGGTGATGATTTTAGAAAAAAAACCTATCCATGTTGCATCTTAAAAAAACTTCCTCACTTTATTTATTTATTTATTTATTTAATTTTATTTTATTTAGTCAAAGTTATTGGTCAACATAATACTGCTGCTTTAAAGGTTCACTGTTGTGGAAGGAACTTTCTGTGTTGCTTACCAAGCTTTCCAAAGAGCTGGAATTTAATGATTGATGAAGATGATAAAATGATGGATAGAATGCTAAAGCCTTTTTTTTTTAAAAGACCCTTAAGACAAATAAAACTTGTGAAGATGCTGACTGCTTTTTAATTGAAACACATTTCAGGAACAAGCTTACAGAATTTCATTTCATCCAAATATTACTGAGGGAGTTCTCAAAGGCATTTTGGGAGTAGATTATTGACCTGGACTGAGTCAATATGGCCCACTGGGCCATATAAGTTTCTTTTAGAGGCACAGATAGCTCACCTTTGTAATCTAAAATACAAACCTGGAAGCAGGAGGGAAAGGAAAAATTACAGGCTGATCCTAAACTGGTTTACCCCGGATTTCAGTGGGATTTATACGTACACAAGCAGGCTCAGGACTACATTACTAATTGTCCTGTTATGGCTGCCTTTTCTGGCTGAAGTTGTGTTGGACTCTCTGGAAGCAGAAAGCCTTAAGACTTCTGTGACTGAAGCAGAAGTTCCACTATCTCAGCAAAGCACATACCTCTTTTATGAAAGTGTTCCGTGCTAAGGGCAATGATGAGAATTTCTATAACATTTTGAGGTTTTGAATAGTTTGTTTTCCTTCCAGCCTCAAGTGTGTAAAGCGACAGAAATCTGATTAAATGTAGCCTACTGTACAGAAATAAGAGCCTCATCCATTGTTCCAACCACTTCTGCCTCTGGGGCCATTCACTACAGGCACACAACCCCCTAGGAGGAGGTCCATGAGAAAATGCAGCCCTTTGGTTGAAACAAATGTTTCCCATCCCTGTCCTAGAGGGTCAAAACCGCTGTCTTTATGTCTGGACAAAATACAAAGACTTATTGGAAAATAAAACTCCAAGGTGGCTTTCACCACTGGAAGCTAAGGCCCGGAAAAGACTCAATATGGAGGCCGAATGGCTGAAGTATTGGGAAATATTAGAAAAAGATGGAGATAATTGGAAATTGCAGAGTCTGGAGAAAATGAAAGACAAAGTGCGAGATTGGTTACATTACGCTCAGATTAAAGAAACTTTTAAACTTGACAAAAAGTTAGGATTCCAGGTGGAAAAATCGAAGTTGGAAACAGAATTGTTGGAGCCAAAGACTAAGGTACTTTCAAGAATGTATAACTTGCTGTTAAAATGGAACACACAAGATGAAACGGTCAAATCGGCTATGATAAAGTGGGCACAGGACATTGGGTATAATATCATGTTTGAGGACTGGGAAAGGTTGTGGACAATTGGGCTGAATTTCACTGCATGTAATGCTTTGAAAGCAAATGTTATGAAAATGATATATAGATGGTACATGACCCCAGTCAAACTTGCAAAAATATACCATTTGTCTGATAACAAATGTTGGAAATGTAAAGAAAATGAAGGAACGTTCTTTCACCTCTGGTGGACTTGCCCTAGAGTGAAGGCTTTCTGGGAAATGATATATAATGAGCTGAAAAAGGTATTTAAGTATACCTTTCCTAAGAAACCAGAGGCCTTCCTTCTGGGTATTGTCGGCCAGAGGGTGTTAAAGAAGGACCGAACATTTTTTATGTATGCAACAACAGCAGCAAGGATACTCGTCGCCAAGCACTGGAAAACCCAAGATTTACCCACACTGGAAGAATGGCAGATGCAACTGATAGACTATATGGAACTGGCCGAGATGACCGGCAGAATCCGAGACCTGGGAGAGGAGACGGTAGAAGAAGACTGGAAGAAATTCAAGACCTACCTACAGAAACATTGTAAATTGTATGAATGTTAAGAAGGATGCTAGATTATAAACAACCTGGCACCATTAAGCTAGATGAAGTGAAATATGAAGATAAGTTAAATCTAAGAAAAGACAAATTTTGGATAATTATTAGGCTAAACTTAAATTTTTAAAGTTTGAATAAATGATATCTAAAATCAGAGATACAACATTGGAAAATTAGATAACAAGAATGGAAATAAGGTGATAATTTGCTGGTTAGATATTTATAAACTAGGAACGCAGGAGCGGGAGATGCGAGGGAGTCCAAAGAAGTTAAGAAAATATGTTATGATATGTGTTATTTTGTTTCTTTATTTGTATTGTAATTTTTAAAAAAACTTTCAATAAATATTTATAAAAAAAACACACACGCTGTCTTTATTTCACTGAAATGCCATGTGCCAGACTTTTTGACTCTGGTGCATTGTAGGCAAAAAAAGAGGCCACTATCACACAAACATGGCAGCTGCTATGAGTCGTCCCTCAGGCTGCGGTTCCCACCAACAGCATGAGTCCTAGTATTTGCCACAACTTATATCACATGAAGGCCTCATGCCTCAATGACCTGACCAGCTGTTTCCTTTTGGTTTCCTTCTCTTCTCAGGGCCTCCAGCAATATGACAGTGTCAAGCGTTAAGCTGGTCTTGAGCTGACAAAGTGAGGGATGTCAGACAGAGACATGTCTCTGCAACAACATCAGGCTCTGACTAAAGAGAGAAAGAGCAGGGACAGAGCGAAACCAGGAAGGAAGCTTCCCGTGGGATAGGGAAGGCCAGATACTACCACCTAGAAAGGCTTTCTGTCAGGCTCACTCACTATTCTGATCAACCAAGAGACTTTGGTCCATCTTTGGCTTCCTGTCTTCTCTGTCTTACTCTGCCCTCAGCCTAACAGCAACTGTTTCTAACAGATGGTGGTAGTAAGAGAAGAAGGGGGAAGCAACCAAGCTCAGGGCCTCCTGCTCCATCACTGCTGCTCCATCACCTAACTCAAGCTGCAGATCACTTTGCTGGAACCGAACTCTTAAAATCTGGAGTGCTTTAACCTGATGGCAATTGTAGCGAGGGCTCCAATTGAAGAACAGTCTTTACAAAAGGTGCCATAGACTTTGAAGAAGCACAAACTCAGGACAAAAGGGAGAAATGAGCTAAGAGGAAGGTACATTTGGCAAACCCTCACCATGATCAACTCCCGCCCAGAAACCTATGTCCCCACTGTGGAAGGACATGTGAATCCAGAATTGGCCTCCATAGTCAATTACGGACACACTGTTAAAACCATATTCATGGAAGACAATCTTACTCGGCCATGAGTGATTGCCAGAGAAGAAGAAGGTGTGTATATGCCTGAACCACAATAAAGCAAATTGATGGAATTATGAATATGATGCATTCTATTAAAGCATCTTCTCTCTTGTTTCCTGCTATCAAAATGCCTGCTCTGTATATAACAGTTAAGTAATATTTCACTTAGACTTGCATTGCCCTGGATCTTGAAAGACCATAAAATGAAATGGGAAAAAAGAATGATTTCAATCAAGTTATTTTTTATTTAAAAAAACATTATTTCTGTATTTTTCCAGAAGAGATAGTTATTTTTCAAATATCCTGAGCTGACTCTAACTCTAATGACTGATTTTTTATTTTTATTTTTTTTAATACAGGATTGCCAAATCCTGCCACAACCTTAACCTTAAAGAAAAATTGCAGATGCCACTGTCGGTCATAAGAGGAGAAACAGAATGAATGTCAGTTATTATCCAGCAGATAGCAGAGATCACTTTAAAAGCAATAAACTTGGAGGAGCAGATGTGTATCTCAGTGTCTCACATAAATCCCAGAACACAAAGATAAGAACAAGAAAAGAAAACATGCGAGCTTTGAATTTAGGGTCTTGATTTGACCACATACACCTTTGTTGTGTGATACAAGGGACCTTGCACGCAATGAGAAACCATGGAAAGAAGTGTGCTATATTATGTAAAATCAGGCTTCTTATTTGTATGCCACCACACAAAAGGGATTTTGGAATTAAATAGTGACATTCCTCAATTGCTAATAGAATGTAGCTGTAGTGTGTGTGACATTTCAGAATCTGTCTAAAAGTTATTCACTTATAGACACTTATAGAGGTGGAGCTGGCTGCTCCAGCACCTGGTGTGGCGCACATGCTGTGCACCTGGGGGTGGGACTAGCTGCCTGCGGGGGCGTGGCTAGCATCCCGGGGGCACCGCCTGCAGTGAGTGTCCCAGGGTGCAGTGCAGCGATGTCACCCCCCCACTAGGGATGACACCCCTGGCGGGCCGCACCCCCCCCATTCCTCTGCCACTGCTTATAGCAGGCATGTCCAAAGTCTTTTTTTGGGGTCTTCAACAACTTCAGTTGGCCCTTTGGTCAGCCCTCACGGCCCTTCACTTCATAAAATCTGGCCCTCCTTGAAAAAAGTTTGGACGCCACTGGCTTATAGAGAACTACCCGCTAAGTATTTTATTTACTTTTACATTCAGTTCACCAAAGGCCCTCAAGGCAGACTGTTTTCCCTCACCAATATTCCAAAGTAACAGGAATAAGATCTAGCGTTTATCCAGGTTTTTTATAAAAAGATATATTAACATAAATACTGTAAATGAGAATGAGCGCAATAGCCAGCCATACATTTCTGAGCATAAAACACATTCAACACCTGCTGGCACATATTCCAAAGATTTGCATCAGGAACACCACACAACCAGGTTTTGGAACCTATTTATAGTCGATCATAACAGAATTCACCATTTGCAGCAGGCTTCACACTTCTGACAGGACAGCACAGAACTACTCGAACACATTGCCATGAAGCCTTGCCAAGGCCTGCAACTGAAAGCCACTTCATCTGTGAGGCAGAGGCAGATCTCATTTGCCACTGCATGTGTATTGACCAGGGAACTGCTGCCAAAAACGCCTCCCCGAGGAATGTACTAGTAGGTCATAATTGTTTGTAAACACACCTTGCACAACAATACATTACATTTTGAATTGCACACCTAGGGAGCATGCCTTAAAGAGTGTGTGTGGTAATGCTATGTCACCATCATCTCACAGTTAATAAAGATGTCTGAAATTCCACACTGGAACCAATGGCTCCTATGAATTTTCCAGTGGAGATTAGCGATTCAGACCACAAATGCAGCCCTAGTGCCTTGCCCAGGTTGGTAGAATGGCCACTTTCTCGACAGCTCTCCCCAAACAAGTGCAGGATGGAGATAGGCCAGTAAGTACTAGGATAACTTCTTTAAAAGAAGCAGATGCAGAATGATGTGCAAATTTGAGGATATCTGCCAAACTGATTTATCTAAGAGAAGCTCCAGTCACTCCAGACAGCAGCAGGTCCAACTTCTCCAAGAGCTTTCGCCCGCCAAACTGGACATGGTTCTTCTTCACAAATATTCCCTTCTGAACTGATAACTACCAGCAAGTGGGGCATGTGCAGAGTACCAATTCAAAAAGCGGGCAGAGTGTGCCAATGGAACAGAAAAAGAGCAGACAGTTCTAGGTAGGTTCAGCCCCCTTGCTGACAGTATAACGCAGTTCCACAGCTTGTAGGTTACATACTGTTCTAATATACAGTCTTTCCAGCTGCACACAGTCTATTTTTCAGGGTTCCAACACAGACTAGGTTCTGACCAAGGGCATGGGCCAACAGCAAACTTGCTTCAAACACAAGTGCATTTATACTTTAGATTGTGCTGAGTCATTCTCAGATACTTGCTGACTCACTCTCACATGCTTAGCTAGTTGCAAGTGCAGGACAAACACACCCAAAATTAACCAGCACACCTAACAGAACCCTTTCTTGCCCTTTTCTCTGCATGCATAGACCCCTTATTCATCAACATGATATCCAATCAAGAACCAAAACCTCAGTGCCTCAAGCTTACGCACTGGACAGAGTGAAACCATTTTTATCAGCAAAGCAGATGGCAAATACATCACAGTGGAGAGATGAAACCTTTGGAGTGGAGACAACAGAGCTTTCCTGCTGGCTTTTTCTGTAATGTCTGCATCCTCCTTTAAGGATGCATGCAAAACTATTAATGGTGAGGTGGGAGGGAATTCACAGGGCACAATTCACCAAAGTTCAGCACTTTTAAGTCTCATTCATGTCTATGGGTGTAGCACTACCGTTAGGGATTTTGTGGCTGGATCATGCCCATAGTAATTCCACTGTCTTTCAGAATTGTTTGTATTTAATTAAGACTTCTGGATCACAGGTAAAATCACATTCCCAGGGCTCTTTAAAGAATTAATATATGGTATATTAGAAGACTGACAAAGATATGTGGCAACTGCAGCAATCTGTTGGTTTAATCATTGACAGTGCAATAGTCAGGAAAAACCCCCACAGAAATTGGCAGCACAACACAAGGCATTTGTTAAGAAGCAGAAAGTATTTATAAATAGAACTCTAATATAAAAAGCAGTTGGTATTTCTCAGCATAAGTACAAAGGAAGCATAAGAAGCCTTTTTTTTTTTAACGAGCAGAACATGAAAGGTCCAAGTCGTGGGTTATGAAAAGAAAAAAATTGAATACGATTTAAATGCTGATTTGCCAAAGGGTTCATTTCATACCCGCCCCCTAGTTTGATTTCATTATAACGTCATGTGCTGCTATGCTAAAAAGGATAATTCCAGCATACTGCAGACACCAGGTTGTTAATAATAATAATAATAATAATAATAATAATAATAATAATAATATCACACAAATGAAAGGAGTCCCAAAGCAATTTATGTAAAGTATGATACTAAGAAAATAGCCCTAAAAACAATTCAAAGATGATAAAAAGTGTCCTCTCATATAACAAGCTCTTAAAACAGCTATCAAAGAAGGTCTAAAGGAAATGTTCAATTATGTTAAAGACAAGTAAACTTCAGCCTAGCTAATACCTTAGTGGGAAACCAACTTACATGAGGCTCCCAGGCATTCTGAGACCTAGTTCAGTCTCCTACCTGGGCCAAAGACCTTGTTTCCTTGGCGGTGAAACAGGTAGAAACACATACCCTTTCTAAGTTTATAATGTAATCTGTGACAGTGGTGGCCCAATATGCAGGAGTTTGAATTAGCTGTACAATTCTGTTACAGTCGTACCTTGGAAGTCAAATGGAATCTGTTCCGGAAGCCCGTTCAACTTCCAAAACATTTGGAAACCAAACCTCCTGCAGCCAATCGGAAGCCACGGAAGCCTCATCGGACATTCGGGTTCCAAAGAACGTTCGCAAACCGGAACGCTCAATTCTGGGTTTGCGGCATTCGGGAACCAAAACATCTGAGAACCAAGGCGTTCGAGATCCAAGGTACGACTGTACTTCATAAATATCACTTTCCAGAGTCCACATTACGAGCATGGTATCATTTGACCAATATGTAAGCATCTAAACTGAACATTCTTTTGGAATTTTTGTGAAGAAACACATTTGGCATCCTAATTTAGGGTGGGATTAAACTAAATGGTTGTGTTCAAGGAGTGAGGTCCATTCACAAAGCAGGACTCCCCTTGCTCTCTTTCCTCCCCCTATGTGCCTCCTATGTCCTCTAAATCTGCACTGGAGGGTTGCAGAAACCCCAGAACAGGTCTAGGGTGTGCCTGGGTTGGGGAAGGGGGGAGTTCCATTATGTGAGCAGACCTTGTTTTCTGCGCACGCACGCATGGGACGTAGGAAGCTATTAACCATTAATCAGGTTTGTAAACCCCAGGGCAGGAATCAGTGGCCTCCAGTCATGTACCAAAAGAGCTCTTGCAGGCCAAACCACATTGCTTTCACCTCCCAAGGAAAAATAACATGAAAGTCAAGCCGTTTCCATTCAGCACACATTTAAAATAAACATGCAGCTTTCTACTGCAAACCTCTGCGTATATTTTCCTCCCATCCCCGAACATCCCTGAAATGCCCTCCCTCACAATTCACTATCTGAGACCGGGGTGGCAAATTCCGAGAAGGCTTTTCTCAGCAGCCTTCTCCCCGCCCAGCCCCCCTCTCAGTAATGGCAACAGAATCGATGTGTTTTCCTCTGAAATTATGTGTTGCCTTATTCCAGACATCAGCTTGATGATTTTTCCTCCATCAGAAGCACCCTCCATAATAACAAAGTGCCACATATGCAGCACTGCCTTGGTGAAAATATCAAAGACAAATACACTCAACTGAATAATTTTATCTTGAAGTCAGAGGACACGCATGATAGACTTGTAATGAGGTTTATAAAGCTGCCTCTTGGTGTAATTATTGTTTTATGTCCCCTGAAGCAGTGATGTACAGCAAATGGACAATATTTCCCCATTTGTTGCTACTAAATTATCTCTTTCTGATCATGCATTGTAAGACAGATCAATGGTAACACTGAAATAAGGTTAGCGGGATTGGTCTATTGCAGGCCCAACATTGGCGCTGCAACCAGCGGCGTAGCGTGGGTTGTCAGCACCTGGGGCAAGGCAAGTAATTTGCGCCCCCTAACCCCTAACCATGGTCATTAATACTGACGGCTCTACTCTGAGGCAAACTTCGTGGTGACTACTGCCCTCCGTGGTGTTGTTTTTGCAATTAAAGGACCCCTGCCTCAAATAAAGCATCTTGGGGATTGGGGACTGGGATTTGCCAAGGGAGCTGGGAATTGCAGTTCAGTGGCGGGTCAGGGGGAGAGGGTCCCTTCCGCGTCTGGGTGCCGCGGGCCCCTTTGTGCCAAGACGCGCGTCTTTGGGCGTCGCGGCGCAGCCTTCTCGGTCTCCCTCCCCGGCCTGGCTAGCCCCGATGCGGCTTCTTTCTGGCGCGGGGAGGGGGCGTCTCTGGGGCCAGTGCGTCCGCCGGCCTCCGGCGCGGGTGGGCGGGCCCCGTCTGGGCGGGTGGGCGGTCTTGGCGCACAGGCACTAGAGCGCAGGTGGCTCCGGCTGGGCGCTTCATTTGCCGCCGGTGGTGCGTTTGGCGGGCTGCGCGCGTCCAGACAGCGACCCGAGCCTGGGCGGCATGGCGCTTGGTGCCGGAGCCTCCGCCCGCAGCGCCCCGTCGGGAGACCCGGCCGGAAGGAGCCTCGAGCCGGCTGTCGGACGCGGCTGAAGCAGCCAGGGCGGCATGGCAGGCAGCGGCTCCTCGGCGACTCCGGAGGCAGCGAGCGCGCCCCCCCAGAAGTTGTGCCCGGTGCGGCCGGCCCCCCCTGCACCCCCCACGCTACGCCACTGGCTGCAACTGAGGCCGACATCGCAGAAGGATATTGAAGGGGCTCAGCTCCCTCCTTAAAAACTGGGGGCAGGGTAAAATGCCACTGCCCCCAGGATCCAGCGCCCCTTGGACCCAGGTGGAGGAAGCATGGGGCCCAGGTACAGGGCTTCTCAAGGTAGAAATGAGACTCAGGACCTCAGTATTGTGGTGAAATAGATCACAATTTTTTAAATTTCAGATGTAATTGGGTTTTGGCAAAGGCATTGGGAATGTATCAAATAACAAGCAATCCTTCTGCTGGTTGACAAGAGGGTTGATGAACCCTGAATAGTGGGTCTGACATATATCAAATTAGGGTGATCCCTTCAGGGCCACCACTTGGAAGGATACTTTGGCCCCCTGACCCCCAGATAGAGACATGCCTTCCAGACCCCTTAATAGGGTACCCAATGACCACTCCCCGCTTAAAACGGGGGGTGCCCTTTGCGTGGATGGGCGCAGCCCTAGATCTGGAGCAGCCCCATCAGCATAGGCTTGGCTTTGCCTTCCCTCAGGTGGGATACCTGGAGGTCCCCGCCTACCTCAGTCAGTTGTCCAATCCTATCTGGGGGAAGCGTTGCCAAGGAGACCAGGCCAGGTGGGGGAGGGATTACCTGCCCACACAATAGAGGGAGGATCTTACCTGGGAATCCTCACTTGGCTCCAGAGCTTCTCCCACCCTACCCACCCTCAGTTAATGCCTTATTTTGCAGGTTAACTTTTCTTCACAGGTTTTGCAGGTTAACTTTTCTTACAGGTATGTGGGCACTGCTACGTTAAGGTCGCTGTCAAAGGGCCGGAAAGGAATTTCCCTGCATTGGCAGGTTTCGCCTTTCCCATAGCAAAACGTGACAACTTTGGCGGTATCAGGCCTTGGGCGGAATCCTTTAGTCCATCTTCCTCTTTGCGGCGGCAATACCAGGGTTCCCCGTTAAAGGGGTTTCTGAAGGGAGGCTTTGACCGTACGCCGAAAGGTCGTCATTGCTCTCCCCTGCGGCGGCGTAACGGGGGCAGCTATCTCTGCTTGAACATATGTTCTACAGAGCCGGTCCATCCCCCCACCACACTGGATAACCCTGATGCTCCCTCGGTCCCCGGCTGGGGACTGGGGAGGGAGAACACCCAATGCCTGAGCCAAGTTCTACCCACATTTGAAATTTAATAAAGTTGTGGCCAATTTAATCCCATAGCACGTTGTCTAGAGTCGTTATTCCACATGACGGGGGGGACCGCTCGGGATCTGGGGACTCCGCCTGTCCATGCATTAGGCTAAAGTTGCAACCCACTACCTTATCCACTCAAAGTTGTGATGATTGCTAACAGGTAGGCAAAAACCTGCAGACCAGCCACTTTGTCTGCAGGAAAAAATCCTCCCATGGTGGCCTCAATATTCCATAGCAAAGTCTGCATGTTGCCTTGCCTGCTTGCCTTTGGGCAGGACCATTTAGAAAAAGGGCAGGAGGGTGGAGGATCTAAGGACAATCTGAGCAGGCCGAGCCCTGCTGCGGCTTGCCTCTCTTGGACCTAAAGGAAGACAGATCCACTGCTGTAGCCATGCCCCTTCTCAACTCCAATAGACCCATTCAAATGGGCTTTCAAGCCTTACCGGGTGACATCTGGGGGAGGCTCCCAATTTCTCCAATGGTTGCACCATGACCCTAGGGCCTCAGAACTGAGCCACAGCTGTGCCAGGTCACAAACTACGCTTCGCTGGAGTTCCAGGTGAGCGGCCATTTTGCAAGAAGAATCTGGATACAGTCGTACCTTGGTTGTTGAATGCCCTGGAACTCAGACGTTTTGGCTCCTGAACGTCGTAAACCTGGAAATGATTATTCCAGTTTGCGAATGTTCTTTTGGAACCCAAACGTCCAACGGGGCTTCTGCAGCTTCTGATTGGCTGCAGGAGCTTCCTGCAGCCAATCAAAAGCCGTGATTTGGTTTTTGAATGTTTTGGAAGTCGAATGGACTTCCTGAATGGATCCCTTTCGACTTCCAAGGTATGACTGTACTAAGAACTATCTTGTCTATGTTCAGGTCTTCTTGCAGCCTATATTTTATCACATGTCATCTGTGCTTTGTCCAGTTTATCCAAGTAGTATATGTCCCTGTAGAGCTGAGAACAACAGGACCAGCCAAAAGTATTCCTGTTGATGCACCAAACAAATGACAGATCGGCTCTGTGTATCTTATAGCATGATGACCAATGTAACAAGAGTTGATCAAGAGTTGAATGGGACACTATTTTCTTAATTTCATTATTAATGTTTGTTATTCCCTCACCTTCAAAAGAGTTTCTGTTTCCCAGATGGCAATGGAGATGGGAAACTCTTGATCTTGCCATCTAGAAAGGACTCTCTAAAATGACTCTGCCCACCTCTTCCAAATTCCACAAAATGCGTTGCATCCGATGTTACAACATATTTGGAGTAAACTAATAGAAATTAATGGGCATGATTAACTTAGACCCATTAATTTCGAAGTATCTGTTCTGGGGGGGAAACTTTGTTTGATACAATCCAAAGGATCTCTTTCTGAGATCATTTACACAGATGAAATTTTAAACCTGCCCATAGCTGCCCATATCCTTTCCCAAGCTCTTTATTTTGCATTAGATTCTCTCCTCCTATTGCTGTTCCATTTCTTTCCCAATTCCCTGCAGTAATGTCTTTTTGTTGTTGTTGTTTAGTTGTCTTAGTTGTGTTTGACTCTCCGTGACCCCATGAACCAGAGCATGCCTTGGAAACTCTCACTTTCTTCTCAAAGCCTCTCCTTTTTTATGTCCATGGAGTTTTCTTGGCAAAATACTGGAGTGGTTTACCAGTTCCTTCTCCGATGTCTTTTTAGATTTGGCTAAATAATGCCCTGTCCACTCTAAATACTGCCTATGTACTTACGTATATGCGCTTTAATATTTCCATAATAAACTCAGGTTTCCCAGCTCATTTGTAATCCTCTCTCCTTTACACCAGAACTGTAGGTTAAAGATCCAAATGTGGCATTCATATATATCTGTGTAATACATTATACAGGACACATGGTAATCCTTTGATTCTTGGAATCTTAGAAATTTTCTGAAATATCCTCATCATGAAATCACGAAAGCCTTCCGGTTTTCAAAGCACTTTCCCCTGCCCCACGGGATAAAAACTGATAAATGTTTAACATTGTGGTGCTATAATAACCATGCTTATTTGAAAGTGACCTCAGGATTTCTCTTGTGGAATGTTTTAATATTTGAGGGCAAGGAGATGGCAGAGAATGGAGCGAGAGGCACTGACAAGGGAGAACATAAGAGAAATTGGTACCTTTCAATTTTACGAGAGAGGAAAGAACGCTATTCGGTAATAGTGAATCTGAAATTGAAATGCGCTTTTCACATCTGTGTTTGTACAAAGGCGGTTTGACGAGGATATAAAAAGAACACAAATGTGATTGCTTCTGCAAGTATTCTAACCTGGCAAATCTAATACTTTTTTTAAAATGGCTAAACGAGTATTTACCTTGTCATCGCCTGAGCGAGACAGTAAATATAATGCGTGTCTGCTCCATTCTGCCATTCTGGGTTATGTGATTAATTTTATTATACCTTTTTATGTGTGTTTTCTTTTTAACCTTTGTGCAGCTCAAGAAGAGAAGGATCCATTAAACTACACATGCTTGTCTGAGATCTCACAGTAAAAGAACAACAACTTTTATGTCAAGCCATCTGCTGCACCGATACAGCAAAGAAACTGAAAAACAATATGCAATGGAATCACTAGCCGAAGTTCCTTTCTTTAAAGCCTTATGAAGATACCACAAAGGCAACAAGTACCATGGGCCTTACCTGTTATACTGTCTTTAAAAGTCCGGTCCTTGACCATACAAAGCTCTTGGCCACTGGTTAAAATCAAAGTGGAGTATTCGATCATGATAATCCCAATGCGTCATGGATGACAGACTGTCTCATGGCACCACGTTCCAGCTGCTTGAAACAAACCCTGCAAAACAACAACAATGGCAACAAAACATGACATACGTATTTCATTTTAATTGAAACATAGCGAACCATATCCAAAGACTAGGAGGCACCCCACTTAATCAATAAGAGCATCATAAAGAAGGCAAAAAGATATATTGACACATCAAAGCTTTGTGGAACACATAAAGGCATTTTATTCTGTGTGGATGCTACTTTTTACAGTTCTATTAAAAATGCAAGGATTAATTAAAAATTATCATTAAAAGCGAATGCTCCACCAGGATTCTCTTGCAAGAACAGAGCTCCTCTAGAGATCTCCTGCTGAAGTAAAGTAAAGCAAAGTTTGTTTTAAAGAGCTGAGATCTAAGAAGCAGGTCTCAGAGAGAGGGGTACAGCTTTTCAAAATGTTCCATTACACACTGCCACCTAATAAAAAAAATATTTTGTGAGCATGAGCATACAATAAAATGATTCAAGATTCTAGCAGTGAGTATAGCTTTAAAATCAAGGACATTAAAATCAAGGACAAACACTTCCAAAGTGTTTGAGCATTGATATGAGAGAGCAGCACCACCCACTGCAGTTTGGGAAATGTAGCTGTGCAAGTATGTGCATACCTGTCAGTTTCCAAACTGCTCATATCTATCCACTTCACTTACTTGCACTGCTCTGTGCGAACTGCAGTCATGCAGCACACAGAAAACAAAACAAATTTGGACTTTGCAGAGGACTCAGACGATGACTACAATGGTGCCATGCATTAAAATTAAATTTAATGAAAGATTAAATGTTAGGCATTGGGAAATGATAACACGATATCATTTGTAAATAAATAACATATGCATATCGAAATAAAAAGCATATGCACATTGAACAGTTGCTGAACTCACAAAACTACTAGGGGTTTCTTAACAATAACACAAAGTTGCATACATTGTGTACAATTACATAAAATGTGGATACACTGAAATCTGTCTAACTGTAGCAGCATGGGTAGGCAAACTAAGGCCTTCTAAATCTGGCCTGGGGACGGTTCAGAAATCAGCATGTTTTTACATGAGTTGAATGTGTCCTTTTATTTAAAATGCATCTCTGGGTTATTTGTGGGGCCTGCCTGGTGTTTTTACATGAGTAGAATGTGTGCTTTTATTTAAAATGCATCTCTGGGTTATTTGTGGGGCATAGGAATTCGTTCATTCCCCCCCCCAAAAAAAAGTCTGGCTGCCCACAAGGTCTGAGGGACAGTAGACGGGCCCCCTGCTGAAAAAGTTTGCTGACCCCTATATCAAAATAAATTTATTCATGTTATGACTTAGAGGAAAGGTAAAAGAGATCCCTACACTTCAAATACATATCTAGTTAAAGTAAAGTAATGTATTATATTGAATATAAATGAGGGGAAAAACTTTTCTTGATATATGGCTTGATAATGGATGAGGACATTATTACAATTTGTTATTTGTAAGAAAATTTATTAGGTTTCCAAAGCAGTTCTAAAAATTTAAATTGGACACATTGTTCACACATATAGCTTAAATTAGTAAACAGAGGGGTGAGGAAAGCTTCAGCCCTTTCAATGACACCGTAAGAAGCTCAAGCAAACAGTCAGAACAGGCTGTCACATGAAATTACAATCCAGAGACATACAGCTTTCAAGAAATCATAATTCAGTTTTGCCAGTGTATCAGATACTGAAATGTTCAGCTCTCAGTCCATGGACTTAACATGATGTCTGGTGTGATGTAGGTGGGCGTGGCTTGGAGGAAATGACCTCGTTGGCCAAATTAGGACTACTGCTGGCCAATTAGGACCTCTGCAAGGCAAAGGTCACACACTGCTGATAAAGAGGTCAAACATTACACAATTTCTTTAGGTTGATCGGAGGCATATGAACACTGGATCTCTGATGTTTCCTTTCTGCAAACGTGGCAAAACACGGCAACTATTACTGAGTGACTTCACGGGGGAAACAGTTCATTATCTGTACTTATTTTCCACTTACTGTTTCTTAAATTTTTTCGTGGAAGACATAACAAGAGAGAACTATAAATCAAAGCAAAAGCAATCATGGACGTTTTTGCACAGCGTGAGTTACATAGATTGCAAAATCGTAAACAGAGTAATATCTGCTAGGAAACTACCGAAAGTCAGTTTGTAAACAAGAAAATGCTTCTTTCTTTCATTGGACAAACTATTACTCTTAGATGCAAGAGTGGAAAGAAAATATGCATCATAGTTCAAGGGAGCCAAAATTTCTCAGAAGACAACCCTGAACATAAACATATGTAGAGTCTTCCTAAAACACTATCATTGGGGACTGTGGTAGACTATATGGAGTAAAACATTCCAGGGAGCCACCACATAAAAAGTCCCTGTCCCTTGTATTCAGCAGCCTGGGCTCCCTTCCTATTAACTGTGCACAGCTCTACGCAGTCATTCCTTCACATGAGTAGCCACCCCCTTCCTGAGCATTTTCCAGACCTCACCCTCAAAAGATGACATCTCTTAAGAGCTGGATCAGATGTAAAAGGAACTAGGTTTTCTAAGCTAATGGATACATGCACCCATTGATCATGGGTGTTATCCTAAATTCTCATGACTAGATTGTATCAAATGGAATGTTGCAGTGTTCCATTTTAAAACCCAGGTATCCACACATGACATCAAACCCATGTAGAAAGAAAAATGGAGTATGGAAATATGGAGGGGTGAGAATGCACGTGTTCCCATAGCTCACCTCCAATCCCTACTTCTAGTTGCAGTTTGACATCTGAACAAGTTTCTGATCAATGCCCTCCACCCCACTCCCTTACACTAACAGCTAAAACCATATCAGATTTTTGGGTAATCCTTTGAAGAGCATTCCCATATTTCACCAATAATGGCTTAAGCATATGATGGGTGCTCCTCTCCCATCAAAAATGCTACACTTGAAAACATTTCATTCTGCATAAGAATTTTGTCATATTGAATGTCTGTCTTCACTGAACTGTGGTTACGCACTGCATAACATTTCCTGCAGATCTAGCGGCCTTTTTTGAAGTCATCAAAGCCTATCGGACCAATCAAATAATAGACATGGAGTAAGCACAGCTTGTGGATGTTAGCCAGAAATGAAATGAACTATCCTATCCAGCCACCCCCCTTCCAGGTGATGGATATTTCATCACTTGTATCAACAAAAGTTAACAGCACATCAATTATAACACTAAAATATTATGTAAGAACTTGCAGCTAGTTCCATGCATGGGATGATGAAAGATGGTGTCTCAAATTCTCTTTGAGGTCTGAAGCATTTTCTTACCTTAAAACCTATGAGAAAAGTATTCTAAACAAACACAAATGCACACATACTCAAGTTCATCTTTGCCTATTAGCTTACTGCCAGGCTTGAGCTCAGCAGAAGCAAACTGATGAGTTTTCCTTTCTCAAAATAATCCTTGTGATACATACGGTTCGGATTCAAGGCCTGCTATTTCCAGCTGACCATGAGACGTTGTAGAATACAGAGGCTTCTTCGGTCCATGCAAAAAGCCAATATCTTGCAGCTCGCAGTGTAATATTTCAAAGCAACTGTTCCACACAGCAAACAGCAACATGCTGTTTTACTTCCTTTCCTGCACCAGAAGTTGCTGCAGTAGTTAAACAAGGAAGCTATTGTTTCCAAATAAATGGTGAGTCATTTTTCTGTCATCCATTAAATCACCAAGTCATACTCATTGTATGGGGCTTAAACTCCTCATACATGGGGACATGGGGGAATATAAAGTCTGCACTTCTGTTGATTACTCAGTGCCTGAATCATTCTTAAGTAGACCGGACAAAGCACATGAGAGTTTGCTATCTGGAACAGCCTTGCGTTCATGCGCTCATATGCTAAAGACAACTTGAAGAGAGAGACTGTGTTTATACGCTAATGCTAGAAGTCTCCAAGCCAAGATGGATGAATGCTTGGTCTTAGAGGATGGTTTTGATATAGTGAGCATAACAGAAACCTGGTGGAAAGAAGGGAACCAGTAGGACTTGATTATCTAAGGATATAGACTCTATAGGAAGAACAGAGAAGGGCAGCTGATAAGGAGAAGGGAGGTGGTGTTAACTATGTATGTCAAAGAAGGCATTGAGTCCAGTAAGATAGAAATCCAAAAAGAGGCAGGTTCCTCCACAGAATTGTTGTGGGTGGCCATACTGGGCCCCAAGAGTACTTTAGTGCTAAGAACATGCTATTGTCCCCCTGATTAAAATGCTTGGGGAGATCTTGAGATGAAGACTTAAATCAAGGAAACATCCAAACGAGAAAATTTAGAAATGGGGGGCTTGTAAATTTTCAATTGACCAGAAAATCTAACATGGTCACATTTGATTTCAAAAGAGGAAACTTCCCAGAATGAGAGGCTTGGTAAATAGGAAGTTAAAAAGTCAAGTCAAGAGAGTCCACACTTCTTGCCAGGCCAGCTCTGTATCCTGCTTGATCTTCTGCCTGGCTGAATTGTACCTGAACCGTGATAAATCATCTTGCTTTCCTGAATGGAGGGAGGTGTACGGGTAGAAACCTATGATGCTAGTCTGCGTAAGAGTCACATCCACTGTACTGCCTACTTTTGCCTCTAGCTCCCATCCACCAAGGGACACTGGTGGAGCTGTGGTCTAAACCACTGAGCCTCTTGTGCTTGCCAATTGGAAGGTCGGCGGTTTGAATCCCTGCGGCAGGGTGAGCTCCCATTGCTCAGTCCCAGCTCCTGCCAACCTAGCAGTTCGAAAGCACGTCAGTGCAAGTAGATAAATAGGTACCGCTCCGGTGGGAAGGTAAACGGCGTTTCCATGCACTGCTCTGGGTTTGGTGTTCCATTGCACCAGAAGCGGCTTAGTCATGCTGGCCACATGACCCGGAAAAACTCTCTGCAGACAAACACTGGCTCCCTCGGCCTGTAAAGCGAGATGAGCGCTGCAATCCCAGAGTCATCTGCGACTGGACTTACCTGTCAGGGGTCCTTTACCTTTTACCCATCCCCCAATGATATGAGAAACCTGTAAGTTTTCCAAAGGAATGTGGCCTTCAGATTTACAAAGGTCCCCCAGCCCTAGTATACACTACCAAAACTTCCAGGTGTGAAGTGAATCCCATGGCTTGCTATCCTGGTAATTGACACATAACCACATGTTTCTTTAGAAATGTTAAGAACTTTACCTACTAGAAATGTTTAGAAAACTTGTTATCGCCACACAAATATTTATCATCATCATCATTATCTACATGGAGGTACGAAGTCATCAAATACCCTGGACAACCTATACATGAAAATAACTCAACATTCTGTTGCTATGCTGTTACTGAGCCTGTTTATTTTATTATATTGTAAACTACACAAACTTGCTATTGGTACATATTAAGTGTGTCGAGCTTTTCCACTACACTAATTGTACAACTTACTATGTTCATCCACGTTATTTGTTTATGTGTTTCTCATTTTAAAAAATCTTAGTAGGAAGCCCCGATGCCTGGATTTCTTTTTATTAAAAAACCCTCCTGCAGCAAATCAGAAGCCGTGCCTTGGTTTTTGAACGGTTTCGGGAGTTGAACGGACTCCCAGAATGGATTAAGTTTGAGAACCAAGGTGACACTGTATTGTTACTCAGTTACGGAAATGAGATTGCCCTCCTGCACTCAGTTATTCATTCTTAATCGCATTGAATTAATGGAACTTGAGGGTAAATTATTTATTGTCCATTGGATTGGTGCTCAAGGCTTCTGTTTCTTGCTATTCTCATCCATCAGGGGCTTGACATAGTCATGCTTTGGTCTTGGACCTACAGCTGTTTTGAAGAAAGTTACAGTAGTCAGCAAGCAAGCTCCAGATATACTTCTTCACACAAATCAAGGTCAAGCAGCAGGTGAGAAGGGAGTGTATTTTGCAATTGCTTAGCAACATAGGCGTCAGACGGAAGTGATGGGGCTCCTTTATACTCAGTTTCTCCAAATCTCTGTGTTCTAATCCCAAACCATGCAATTTGGTACTGTCAACCCAAACATGTAGCAGCCTCTCAGAGACCCAGACAGAGGGGTAGCATAAACTGGTCTTGAATACTCTAATTGGAGGCACCAGGGATTGAACCAGACACATCTCCCAGCTTCTACACTCTGAATTTGAAGGCTACAATTGCAGCTTCAACTAGGAAGGCCAGAGGAATCCAGTCTTTGCTAAATCTAGCTAACCTCCTGGCCTCATGTGCTGAGTGGAACTTAGTTATCCTCCCAATTTTGTACTTCCCAAATGTTCCGACGCAAGTTTCAGATGAAAACGGTCTCGAAACATGTTATCCAACCCATATTTTGAGAGAAAATTTAGATACATTTTGAGAGTACTTGTTTAGAAAAGCATATTTCATTATTACTATATTTAAACATAGGGTTTCATGCATATTTTTTTCTTTGACATTTCTTAGCAGATTAGTGTGGAATCTGAATGGAATGGATTTATGGATTATTAGATGCAAGGCTGGCATAGATAAGATAAAAGACTGATTCATCCATCCTTAAGCTATAAGATGTCATGGTCCAGGATTCAGATATAGGTTTAATAAACACCTATTCAGATGAGGAGAAGCGAGTGAAGGCACTTAAATGATTGTTCATCCTGGCGCTCATATGAAGGAGTCACATGAGAACACATCTATTAGAATCTTGCACAGAAACACTCCACCCCACCAATCGCTCTTTCCTGTTACATTTTCCATTCTGATGATGACAATGAATTAGATTTTTGTTTCTCCCCTCTTCCTAAGGGTGCCCAGGGCAGGAAGTTATATACTGCTTGATTCTAAACAAACGTCTAAGTGGTTTACAAGAAATACTATAATTATCATTTTTTAAAAAAATAAATAAAATAAAAAAATAAGTATTTATTATCTGAGACTCTGTCAACCTGTTGTCTGTCTGTCTCTGCTTTGCCCTCTTCATACCTATTCTGGTCCTGGGAGACCAGAGGGGAGGGGAGCTGTTCACAGCAGGAGGGGGAGACCTACTGGCTTCTTCAGCAGTCTGCCTGATCGCTATCTCTTCGCCCTCTTTCTCTCCAGCTTCCACTTTTCTGATTCTGGGCTGCTCTCTGCCACAGCCTCTCCCTGCTCACCAAACCCTGTTGCCTCTTCAGCTTCTGACACCTCCTCCCCCAGTCTGCTCCCTCTTCTTCCTCTGACCACTCATGGTCATCCCACTGCCAATCTGAGCCTTCTTCCCTTGCGGGTTTCCTTAGCTCAGGCATAGGCAAACTCGGCCCTCCAGATGTTTTAGGACGGCAACTCCCATCATCCCTAGCTAACAGGACCAGTGGTCGGGGCAGATGGGAGTTGTAGTCCCAAAACATCTGGAAGGCTGAGTTTGCCTATGCCTGTCTTAGCTAGTGTCTCTCTCTCCCCCCCACTCCTCTGCATCCAGCCAGTCTGTGACAATCAACCTCTCTGAGAAAGTGAGATATCTGAGAAAGTGAGATCTAATGAATCCTACAGCCCCTAGGATGCACTCATAGGGAACACAGCATTGCAACATTGAAAAAAGCATCTAAAGACACATTTTCATGCAGATTTAAAATCATGGACTAATGCAGAAACAGAATGGTCTGATGAATGAGAATGTGTGAAAATTAAATGGACCAGAAATAGAAGGAGTTGGCCATCCCTAGGGCCAAGTCATGCACTATAGATAATACAAAAAGAACTAGTAAATTATGCATTGTATAAAGGGGGGGGGATGTATTTGCTGTCATTAATTCCCTAAATGGATAATTTCAGGGTGATATGAGGGGAAATTAATAATTTTAATTGATTCTTACATAGTAAATGTGTGCTGTTGTGAACCGTGAAAGAACAAGCCACATTCCAGGCATTTTCAAATAATCCAGAGGCAGCATTTGCTTCACTGAGCACAATGGGAAGATCACCATATCTCAAAGAGTTAGTTGCACTATCTATAAAAACTGAAATTCCCCGAACTCCTCAACTGAAAACAATTAGCGGTGTAATAATGAAGGCATGCTTTTCACAATTACTATGGGATAATCACCAGGCTTGTTTTGTGACTGATGAAGAAAGATGCTGAATGGAAATTTAATCACTGGTTTCCTATCCTAGAGTGAGATGCCTAACGAGATCACATAATTACAGCCAAATGGATTTATATCTTTGGCTGATGCACAGTCATGATTACCTAAGGAAGGAAGCAGAATTTCATAAATCCAAAAATCAATAAGGGATGCTTTCAACATGTACAAACAGACTTGTACATGATGCCTTGGGAAAGCATAAACATACTGCTCAGAGAATCAGCTCTGCTATGCTGGGAGGAGAAGACAAATTGTCATGCATGCATGCATTTATATGTCTATAAATGGTGGTGCAGGGAGCAATATGCATTAAAAAAATGAGGTTGACATATGCTATGTAAACTAGGGGTGCACACTGGCCCCCAATATTTGTCTTGTACTTATGCTTTAAAAAAACCCCAGTTGCTCTGTGCTCTGTCCGCTTCGATCTGTGATTGGTTTCTGAGACACCCTGTGTAAAACAAAACTATGTGTTGCTCTTCCTCTCTTATGGTATGGGGAATCTGAAAAAACAGCTACAGCCTTTTACCCTTTCAACAGCAGTTGGTGAAATTGACAGGACCAGTGCTCCTGCCAGAGTGGATTACACCTGCCAGATTGAAGGTCCAGGATTTTTGTGTGTGCAGGAAGGAAAAGGGATTCATTTTCTCTGCAATCCATATTAGGGCTGGCAAATTGGCACCAGCCACTTGGTTTTTGCCTACCTCATAGCAATCGTCACAACTTTTTAAGGTTTGGTAGTTAGGCACTGGAATAGCGATGTGGGGGGGGGGGGGAGTTGCGGCCATCACCTGCCCTTCCATGCATAAGGGTATTCCGTTAAAGGAATCCAGGGTGTGTGGATCTTGTTTGAAGCCCGGGGGGGGGGGGGCTAGGGCCATGCCACGACCCCAGCGGGAACCCAGGGGGGCTCAAGTCAATCCGCATCGATGGGGCTCCCCCTACAGGTGGTTTACCCTTCCAGATTTTCTGCAAGGTGGGCAGGAGTCAGATATAGTCTGTTTATGCCAGTGCCTAAGCCAATACCGCTCACATTCTGTAACCAATAAAGTTGTGGCCTAAATTTTGCCCATTAACATCAACCTAAATTCTGTGTCCTTATGTCTTTATTCTCCTGGGGGTGGCTTGGGGGGGTCTTGAAGTGCGAAAGGGATTCATTTTTCTCTGCAATCCATATTAGGGCAATACCTTTATTAGGCCAACAAGAACTCAAAACAACAACAACAACAAAACCATATTAATTTAACATTTTTAGGGAGGAGTAAGGGTGTGTCTTTTTCGCTTTCTTAAAATAAGTAAGAAGCGGTCATGTTGCGTGTATTCCTGCTTGCACATTTTTTATATATTTAAAGAAAAAAGCCTTAGCAGCTGAGCTTTCAGAGGATGCTTATGTCAGGAAAGGACACCCTCCAAAAGTCATATCAAAGTGAATCTGTCCTTAATGCTGTCTGCAGAGTCCCATATCTGGCCTATGCCTGGTTCTCTTCCCAGTTTAATCAACCTTTGTTGGCTACTGATTGTTGGGATGAAACCATGAAAGGCAAGCAGGACAAGATGGTGAGATACAGTATATGGATCATGGCCACTGGTGGAGGAAGAGGAGTGCGGGAGGAGCGCACCGCCCTCGGCAGCGCGATCCTGGCAGGGTGCCATTGCAGCTGCCCCCTGACCACGCTGGGCGCCCCGCCCCTGAAGGCAGCGCACCCCATCCCCAGGATGTGCGCCAGCCCCGCCCCGCCTGCTCTCCGCCCCCCAGTGCTGGAGCATGAAGCTCCACCACTGATCATGGCCTCCAGTTTTACAGGTTAGAATTCATTGTACTGATTTATGTTGCTCCCATGTCCTGCTTGCAGACTCCCCATAGGCCAGAACAGGACGTTAGACGGGCCTTTGGCCTAAACCACCAGGACTCTTCTTATGTATAATATAGGTAATTTGGTGTGCATTTATGCTTGTCTGTTGAGCACTTTGCACCAGCATAGCGGATTATTTCGTTTCTGCAGACTCAGATCTGATATCTAAGGCTTCCAAGTTTATTCCCTTTAATGTCTCTTGGAAAGCAAGAGCTGGAAACACACATACTAATAGCATCTGTCTTCAAGGATCTCCAGATGGGGGGTATTAAAAAAAGAAGCAGCACAATGCAGGTGCATAAGAATAGTGCAAATATAAAGTGTGCTCACCTTGGGTGATGCCATGAATGAATAAACTGACATCTTGTAAGTAAACAGATTTACATAGAGCCATCTCTAAAATCAATGATTTACTCCAATTCCATTCCCAAGAGATGGGGATATATATATATATATATATATATATATATATATATATATATCCCCATCTCTTGGGAATGGAATTGGAGTAAATCATTGATTTTAGAGATGGCTCTATGTAAATCTGTTTACTTACACACTATATATATATATAGTGTGTGTGTGTGTGTATATATGATATTAAAATAATGACAATTAATCTAAAGTCTAAAGATGCAGACTACAATCTCACGGGATGTGTGCATAATACTATATTGTTGCAAGTCACCTTAAACACACACACATTGGGCAGACTAATCTATTCTTTAAGCTTCCTTCCATTATCACAGCCAAGATTTTTGTTGCTGATATGAACGGACTTGGACCATCATTTGCAACAGAAATTCTGTTTTAGAGACAGCTGCTCCCATCTTAATTTCTGGCTTGCGAACTGGAGAGCCATGCCATGTCTGCCTCCCAATGGCACAGGAGACCATGATGTGTGAAACTAAGCACTTTGCTTTCTGTAGTTCCCTGCCCCTGCCATGGGCTACGTTGGGTTGGAGAGTATCTTCTGCTTAGGAATTATACAAATCCGGGAACACAACACTTGCTTGCTTGCTGCCCTCCACCCTATTGCTCTTTGGGTCAGTTGGAAAATCAGGGTTCTGCATCACATCGGGTGCCAACGTAAGTAGAAATGGGCATCCCAATTTAGACAGCTACCCTCCAACTCTTGAAGAGTTATATGGATGGTGAGGGGGAAGGGAAATCATACCTAAATAGACTTCTGAGAGAAAGGAAAGGGGAAAATTTTTGTTGGAAAATCATTTAAATGCAATTGATCGTGTAGCCTAGTGTCAGAGGACAAATTCACAAGGGTATTAACAGTGACTACAACATCATCACTCAGTGACTGATGTCATGTAGTTACTCATGCAATACTAGTAACAGAGATCCATATTACCTGAGATCACCTCAAATACCACTCCCTTTAGAGCAGCCTTTCTCAACCTGTGGATCCCCAGATGTTGTTGGACTACAACTCCCATCATCCCTGAGCTCTGGCCTTGCTAGCTAGGGGTGATGGGAGTTGTAGTCCAACAACATCTGGGGATCCACAGGTTGAGAAAGGCTGCTTTAGAGGCATCACATACATCCACGGCTATTTGTTGAGCCACATCACAGCCACCATGGGCATCATGTCTGAAAAGACCATCAAAATTCTGAACCTCTTAGAGGTTCAGAAGCAGATCCTAACAGTGCTATCCACCAATCTCAGTGAGTGAGACAAACATGTGCTCGGAAAACAGAAGAGGCACTTTTCGGGAGAGGGAGAGGGAGAGGGAGAGGAGGACCACAGGTGGTGCATAAGGAGGGTCTAAGGTTCAGGCTGTAGCATCTCTGGTTGAAATGATCAGCAGGTAGCAGATGATCTGAAAGCCTCCAGAGAGCTGCTGCTGGACAAAGGAGACAACCCTGGGCTAAATGGACAAATAGGCAGGCACATTCCTATGTTTTACATGCCCTTCCCAAATCTTTGCCAGTATCCTAAAAGTTGTAGAAATTTTACAAATAGTTAATAATCTGAAAGCAATATTATTAAAATCTAGTGACAGTAAATTTGTGGGAAAATGAAGGCGTATGTATTTATGGATCTGCCAGGTGTTTAAATAAAAATATGTTTAGGGGTACTCTCGTTTTGACTCAAGAAAATCACCATTTTATAGTTCAAATCAGGGGGAAAAATACAGTAAATGGTCAAAAGTACAAAGATTCACAAAATGTTTAGGAGTATGCATCCCCCCAGAAAAAAGCACTTGATCTGCCTATGCACTGATGAAGCAGGGATGGGGCAGTATAAGCTGATAGCAGACTTAAATTTGACCATTAAACAAGATTATTTTGTTTACCGCTCACTCAAATAGTATATCTAAAACATCTGTGGGAACGTCTGACATATGGGTTGAATTTGGCCAAAGCCACTCCTACCTGCCCTATATGAAGAGATGTGAATCTGCTATTTAGGTCCAAATGTATTTAATTTATTATTATTATTATTATTATTATTATTATTATTATTATTATTATTATTATTTACCATCCTGTACCTAAAGATCTCAGGGTGGTTCATTTATGTATATTATTATTATTATTATTATTATTATTATTATTATTATTATTAAAACATTATCATGAAGTTAAAATAACAATCCGAAAGGAAATAGGAAATAAAGAAGAAGAAAACTGTACTAACAAAACCACAGGTCGCAGACGTTACCTCACAAAATAAATTACATTCTCGAGAATTGCTATGAATACCAAACAAAGCCAATGTGCCTTTGGAACTTCCTCTCCTGAGAACTGAGCCTTCCTCTCCCCAGATGCCTTATAGAAGCATTTCCACCACTCCCAGAGCTGCTGCTCTGCTGCCAAAGGCACCAAGGGTACACAAAGCGAGACTTGCCCAGAAGGCACCATTTTGTGAACCCCTGGAAGTGGGGAGGAAGGAGCCAAGCAGAGACAAAGCCCCAACTGTGAGTGTATGGTTGAAATCACCTTTGTTAACTGTGCGTAAGGCACCGGTTTACTGTATTCTATTTCAGAACTTTTATAATTTGCCTTTCACCTGAAGGTCCCAGAACAAAGAATGCATCCGTAGTAAACCAAAACGACAACAATACACTAAATAAGATATAACACTGGCAATATAGCTGTTCAGAAAATTGCAAACAGTAAAACCACGAAAGTAGCAGCAGTGAAAATATTCCCGTAACACTTAGTTCGCTCTTTGGAGAATGAGGTTTGCCCTTCTCTTCCAGGAACTTCAGCCTAATTTTCTAAAAAAATAAATAAATCTCAAACCACACTGACAAATACGTAACGTAACAAAATAAAACCCTAAAATTGGCTCCAACCTTAAAACATCAGCAAGGAAAAAATCCTACAGAGTCCTGTTATACAGACCAAATGTCCCTTAGCCTTATTGATGATAAATTTCAGAAAGACCTGAGTGAAGAGGTACATCTACAATATCTGATGAAATAGGAGTAGATATGATGGATGGACATCCAGGACAGTTCCGCAGGGAGGGCGTCACCACGGAGGGGGCATCACCCAGCAGCAGCACTCAGTGGTTGGACTGGCATATAGGGAGAAGTGCTCTATTAAGTATTTGGAACCTGAACTTGGAAATTGATAGGCAGGCATGATTAGCCAGAAACCCACCAAGTGGCTTTACACAAGCAACTGTTCCCATAATCCATTTGTAAAAAGGGCACACAGAGGTACTACAAAGGTGAATGTGATTAAGACTGCAAGGCTCTGTGCACTGAAAAATTGTGACAGCAAAATTGCCTATCAGCCTATTTCTAGAAGGGTTTTGCCTGTTGGTGGAATATATTAAGTTCAGGTCAGAACTTGTTTGACGTCTGCAGAATTTTGATTTTTTTGTGGGGGGTTATGATATTTTAAGTTTAATTACTTTAATTTGGTTTAATTACCTTATGTTTAATTAACATCCTTATTATGTTTGTATAGCTTCTTTCATTAGTCTACACATCTTTTAAATAAATGATGGAAGATTGCAATAAATACACCATTTCCTGCTGGTAGTCCACTATATTATGATTACAATTATGATTCCCAACACAGATATGATTATTTGAATGCCCTGGTGTATAATATACAGGGTAATATTATAGTCTAAGGTCCTGATCAGTATGAATGCTATTTATGTAAGGTCATCCTACATTCAAAAACAGAGCTATGAACTCCCCAAGGTCTGGATGACTGTGACTTTAGCATATTCAACAGAAACACAACACAACTTTCATCACATGTTTGGAATTCCATAGAGGACCTATGATTTTACCTAGGGCATAACTGTGCTGAAACAGACTTGGAAAGTACCAAAGCCAGTGGGCTTCAACAAAAGAAACTTTCAGCATTGGTACCTTACTCTTTGTGCTACAACAACTGCTTGCAGGTGGATATATGTCTAGCTCAAGCCTTCCTCCTCCACACCACCACCTGATAGTGGCAGGAACAAAGACTGCAGCTCATCAGCACAGCAGGATCTAGTGACCTGGGAGCTGTCCCAAGCCTGGAACCACAACATGAGCAGTATGTCACCAGAATAGTCACAAAAATTCCCACGACTTGCCTCTGACACCACTGTGTATCTTCATAGCATAGCCTCATATCTTTGTCGTCTTAGTCATGTTCAACTCTCTGTGACCCCATGAACCAGAGCATGCCTTGGAAACTCTCACTTTCTTCTCAAAGTTTCTCCTTTTTTATGTCCATGGAGTTTTCTTGGCAAAATACTGGAGTGGATTGCCAGTTCCTTCTCCAGCTCATATCTTTAGGTGCCAGGCAAAAACCTCCTCCTCCTCCCGCCTTTAGCGAATTAAACAATCTATGGCCTTTCAAATCTATGGGGAAGTTATTGTTACTATGCTATGCATTTTTGTGGTTTTATATTGTAAACCACCCTGTGATCCTCCGATGAAGGGTAGTATAAAATTTATTATTATTATTATTATTATTATTATTATTATTATTATTATTGTCACCACCACCACCACCACCACCACCATCACCATCAGTGCTTTTTTCGGGGGGGGGGGGATGCAGGGGTACACATACCCCTAAACATTTCGTGAATCTAAGTTTGCCCTCATTGAGGGGCAGTATTTCAATATGAGTAGGAAAATGAGAGTACCTCTAAATATTTTTTTAAAAGAAAAAAAAGCACTTCTTCTTGTTGTTGTTGTTAATAGATGTTACTGGATCATGTGGCTCTTAATGCTTTTTTGTACTACTTTATCTTGCTTGAAATTATCCTCCTGGTTGAAATGTATCTAGGATGAAATTAAAGTACAGGAAGAACATACCCTGTGGCACTTGGCCACAAGTACAACTGTTTCAGCAATCTGCATGTGCAGGCAGAGAGAAGACTAGTTGTGCCAATCCCACCCTAATACACAGATAGAGCAATATTGGCAAAACCCAAATCTCCCCTTAAGTCTTCCCAGTAATTCTTAAGCAACATGACGAACCCAGTATTAATGATTTTCAAATTACCTCTCCTAATCCCCCAAAGCAAAGATTCAGAAGCAGGTTACAGAAAAGTATATATATTCTGGATATATGTGAATGTAATTTATTTCTCTCTTTTTAATAACTTATTATTTTATTTCTTTTCCACAACCAATAATATAGAAAGGACAAGAGCTAACCCTTTTGCCCTCCCTCCAAATTTCCATAATAATTACAATTATC
Source organism: Podarcis erhardii (assembly GCF_964252035.2). Lineage (NCBI taxonomy): Eukaryota > Metazoa > Chordata > Lepidosauria > Squamata > Lacertidae > Podarcis > Podarcis erhardii. The sequence goes on along the minus strand of NC_138515.1, from coordinate 22,151,222 downwards.
CCTGCTCCTCTCCAGTTGCTCACTTTTATTTCAGTTCACATAGCATAGAAAACAAACAGAAATCACATACAGGTGGTCCCCCCGGCCCCCATCTTATGTGGCTTATCGTAGTTCACAGGTTCACTTTCAGAACACTTAATAACTGATTACCAGAAGTGATCAGGTTTCTGTCTCCCTTTTTGAGTCCTATATTATTTGGGATATATCAGACTCAAAAAACCAACATGCTTAGCTCTTGTTCATGCATGAAGGGGTTAAGACCACAGAGTAAGATGTTCTGCCAGGCATGAAGGGGTCAAGACCACAGAGTAAGATGTTCTGCCAGGTTTAGCTAGGTTACAGCCCCTCAGCTTGGGAGGAAGGGTTACCAAAGCCTTTGTTCGTTTTCTTCCACCATGTGACACCGAACAGGCAACACACCTGGGCTTGAACACTTCAAGCCCAGACCGTGTGCTCAGAAGCATTTGTCTTGTGTTTTGCAAGCCAATTACTTTCTACCTGTGTTCTTGCTGCTGCACATAGAATACACATGAATCTGACCTTTGGAGTTTGTAAGTAAAATATTTAAACTTACTAATGCTGTGGTCCGTTCATTGCAAGAGGAGTAGAAACAGAGGAGTACTGCAATGGGATATTATTCCCACATGATACTGTTGCATGCTTTTGTGACTTTAATACGCTAATGCAGCAGCTCTCTTACTAGATCTAGGGATCCAGCCAAGTCTTTTCTTAATTACCCCACATGAGTGAACTCTATATCTATATAATTATTATTTTTTCTTCCCCACAAATTGCTGTGCTAATTTATGAATACTTATTCTTACCAGATTTTAAACTTAATCCTCTACTCTAGGCATTTTGGGAGGTTTCCATTGTTTATGCTATCATTAAGCAAGAGGTTGTTAACAATTCATAAATTAATTTATTAGAGATGTATTCTATGCCTTCAGGAATGCAACCCAAGAACATTGTTAAAGGGTCAAAATGTAACTCAGATTTCATAATCTTCATACTATGCACAAATTACCACAACTTCTGCATTTTAGTGTGTGTGTGTGTGTGTGTGTGTGTGTGTGTGTGGTGTGTACATTGGTTCTATGTGTGTTTTGAATAACGAGACAAATTCAGAGTAATTCAGGTTTGTTCCTTCCCCAAACGAAACTACGATAGCAATAACCCTTCCTCTTGAGTTGGATCAAGACCCTCACAAAGCCTTGTGTTATATTGATCGCATTGCGGGGGGTTGGACTAGATGACCTTTGGGTCCCTTCCAATACTTAAGATTCTATGATTCTGTACAGTAGTACTCACTGTTGTGCAATTTATATCTATGTTTTGCTCAGTCCATGGGCTTTGTTAGATCTGAAGCTGTCTAAAATATTGTGTGTAGAGCACTGAAGAGCTGTGGCTTGTTTTTTTGTTTAATCACACCGGTGAAATATTTTTAAGGGGGGGGGGAAGCTTCATTTTTGTTTTATAAAAACCCTTCATTGCTCTGCTTTATCCTTCCCCCTCCCCTAAAAACCCCCCACACTCACACATAGAGCTCTTTAGAATTCCACATGCCATTTCCTAAACAGGCTCACACTTTGCAGCTTTACATATTTGTACTAAGTTTCTAAATACACAAACAAGAATAACACTTGACCACCTCAAGGAAGGAAGAGTTCAACACACACACACACACAGAATGAAAGTAACCTGCATTTTGAAGGAAAGTTAATCCCTTTATTTCCTCCACAAAAAGTCCCTGAACCTATTAGTTTGCACTTGGGCAGGTTTAATCAACTCTGGAGGGATTCTTGGGCTGCAACTACTTTGGCCAAAAGGAATTTGTAGTTGTTTTTAGATTCCGATACCATAGGGGTTAAGACTTTTAAAAAGCTCTGGTCCACACTTGAGTAAAATCTTTATTTTGCAACCAAAGTTGCAAAAGTATGGTAGACTTTGAGCCCTCCTGAACTCTTCATCAGGCAAGATGTTACACAAAGTAGGGTGGCAAAAAACTAAAATGCTTCAGCCATGAAGTAGACTCATTTACAAGCGGGAGATCTTCCAAGTGCTACATTTACAAAGTTACACACCTAGGATTCTGGAAAAAAGAATTAATGGCTACTTAACAGCATGAAATAACAATAAAATTACATTTTAGTACAAAATGCAACACAAATCTTAGCACATCAACATATCTGGATCATCCAACAGGGAAAGCTTGGGTGAATGGATGATTTTTAACTTGGTGCCCAACTACCAATAGTGTAGGTGCCTGCCTAACGCCCACTGGGAGCACATTTTCAATGACAGGTGCCACCACACTGAAGGCCCTGGTCTTAGTGGACATATAAATATTTGTAAATAATTTTTTATTTGATTTTCAAAAATAAATAAAAAGCATTCAATAAAAACCAATTCAGAATCCAAATAGCGAGATTGCTCTGAATCTCCTGACCTTCCCTCATCCCTTCCATGGGTCCTATTGATAATATTTTCCACTGCATATCAACACTTCTCCCATTTTTTTGTCTTTCTAAATTATCTGTAAATTACATGACATTACAAGTCTGGTTAATACCCTGACAATGTTTTAACCTGCTTACAATGATTTTGTTTATAAATTATAATCTTTCCCCGTTCTTTTTAAAAGTTCTTATCTAGTTATTACGGTATGTATAACAAAATAACCACAACAAATGTGGTTAAAAATTCTTTCTTCCTCTCTCTCTCTCTCTATATATATATATATCTGGGGGGAGGGCATGTAATTTCACCCTGAATATATATCCAAAAGCAGTAGACATTAGGATCTGGAGTCGTCTCTCCTCACATACCAGTACATTTCTTTGAACAGCCTGCTTGAGCAAAACCAAAAGTGATAGGACTGCTTCTTCTACTGGATCCCACCCCTCTGCCAAGTTCCATCACAAATACTCTTATCTGCCCTGCAGCTGACCAGACCATGCTCACTGCTGCAATTGGTTCACTAACATTCCCCTTCAGTGGAGGTTAACAAGGCAAGATAGATTTATAGCTGTTTGTGCTATGGCTCAGAACTCCCAAAATGTGCTTCCATAATCACTGCTACTGCTTGTACAGAGTCCTGAATATGGATGTGCTATTTATGCATGAGGTATTATTTCCGGGAAGATCACGGCTCTCTTTTTTTAATACACCAACTAAATTGTATGTTGTTTTTCCAATTAATAAAACACATATATTGCTGCAGAAATGTGCTGTACTTGACAGCGACATCAGTACTCTATAAACACAATGGCTTAAAAATAATAATTTAAAATCACCTTGTTTGACTGACAGTACAAGAACAAGAACAGAAGCCCTCGTAAAGCTGTCAGGATGTGACACAAGATTCCTGACAGAGCAATTAATCACGGTGCTTTCTGAGAAAAGCTCTTTGGAGACAGGCACTAATACACATAAACACACATACACATCCTTGCACTGCCCACACAGGAAGGCTGACACAATTGCTGGCTTGCCAAAGCAAGTGAGCATAATGTGAAGTACATCTATTTCCTCAACTGGAATGTAAAGCAAAAGTAGGTGGAAGAAACAGTAGGTGGTTTTTTATACATGCTACTAGTAAGTACACTGTAGTATGGCAAAGTACAATTTGTACCTTGTGCTTATCAGGAAATTGATAGGTCATATTATTATTATTACAGTTGTAACTTGGAAGTCAAACGGAATCCGTTCCAGAAGTCCGTTCGACTTCCAGAACGTTCAGAAACCAAGGCGCGGCTTCCGATTGGCTGCAGGAGCTTCCGGACGTCTGACGGGGCTTCTGCGGCTTCCTATTGGCTGCAGGAGCTTCCTGCAGCCAATAGGAAGCCGCAGAAGCCCCATCAGACGTCCGGGTTCCAAAGAACAGTCATTTCCGGGTTTGTGGCATTCGGAATCTAAAATGTTTGACTTGTAAAGCGTTCGGGATCTAAGGCATTATTATTATTATATGCTGCCCATCTGACTGGGTTGTCCTAGGCACTCTGGACAGTAAAACATCAACCATTAAAAACTTTCCTGAACAGGGTTGTCTTCAGGTGTCTATTAAAAGTTAAATAGGCCTACTGGGGAAAGGTATACCACAAAAAAAGGAATTTTTCTTTATGCCACAGCAGCCGCCAGGATAGCATTTGCCAACAAATGGAAGAGTGAGTCAATATCCACCAGAGATGGCTGGATATATAAAGTAGGTGAATTTATTGAAATGGCAAAGCTAACTGCATATATAAGAATGCAGTCAAATCAAAAACTTAGACAAGAATCGCAATGTTTGGAAGAATATATGGACAAATATTGTTCAAAGAAGAACAAACTGATATGCCAAAACTAAAGGAACGGGGAGGGGGAGAAATAATAATAAGATAGACTATACCGTACAAAGCTTAAAATAAAAAACCCCCCTAAAAAAATGCAATATTGGGTACTGAATTCAAAACATATGGAAGTCAAGCTGTAGTGGAGGGAAGTAGCGAGGTGTGGTGATGGGATATCACAGGGGTATGTGTAAATGGTAGTTTGTCTTTGTGTACTTATGTATTTTCTCTGTGTGTTTTTGTATTCTTTTTATGCACTATAATAAATAAAATAAAAGTCAAATAGTTGTTTATCTGTTTGACATCGGATGGAAGGGCATTCCATAGGGCAGGTGCCACTACCAAGAAGGCCCTCTGCCTGGCTCCATCTAGCTTCATGTCTTGCAAAGAAGGAACTACCAGAAGGCCCTCGATGCTGGAACTCAGTGTCTGGGCTGAATGATGGGAGTGGAGACACTCCTTGAGGGCCAAGGCTGTTTAGGGCTTTAAAGGTCAGCACCAACACTTTAAAATGTGCTCAGAAATGCAGATCTTTTGGGACCGGTGTTATATGGTCCCGGCGGCCACTCCCAGTCACCAGTCTAGCTGTCGCATTCTGGATTAATTGTAGTTTTTGAGTTCCCTTCAAAGGCAGCCCCACATTGCAGTAGTCCAAGTGGGAGATGACCAGAGTATGAACAGGGCACAGGCAGGTACACATCAACCCAGGCCTAAAACACAGTTTCTTGGAAACAACCTCCCCTGATTTTAGCAGAACTCAATTCTAAGTAAATATGCAGGGTTTCACAGCTTAAAGGTCTAATTAAACTCTTAATAGTTTTCAGCAAGCATTTTTTAAAAAAGCTATATTCCACAGTCATTTTCTATTCTGCTTGTATTCATAATGATGTTATTTTAAAATGTTCAAAGTTGAAACAGCCCTATTAATCAATGGCTGTATTATCCCACATCTTTGCAAAAGTGTAAGGGGGGGGGGGGAGAGAAGAAATTCAGACTGATTTGCAATACTAATAAGGTTCCATTGCTGCTTAATTCAGCACATACTCAATTTTTTATTTATTTGGTTTTGAAGTATGAGAATAAGTCTAAAAAAGCATTTCAAAAAAACTCTTCAGAACAAATCTTTGGAAGCAATGGCCTAAATCCAGCATTTGGAAGACAATAGAAGTCCCATTGGTAGATAAATGCCTGCATGTCTTCATGCATTATGCCAATGGTGTGCACACAGAAATGGCTCCACCACTTCCTCAGCTGCCAAGTTAGTGTGAAAAGACATGGCCATGGGTAGCCACATCTATGGTAGCCACAGATGCAGCCACAGCACTGCCATATCCAATACTACTCAATGAAGCAAAATTGCAAGAACATCAAAAGCCCACGATGGCTGCAACTGAGAAATTCTGTGGTATCTTATCAGCTCCTTGTATTTCCTTGTTCTACATCTTAAAACCAAGAAGTGTAAGAGCAGGACAGGAAATCCAGTTATATGATATGCCAGCCCTACTGAAGAAGGTAACACTGGTTCAAGTGTATAAAAGTAGGGATAGTCAACATGATGCCCTTAATTGTTTTTGACTACAGCTCTCACCAACATGGCCACTGACAGGTGATGATGAGAGTTCTAGCCCATAACGTCAGAAACTACCACTGGTGTAAATAAATCACCACAGCGCATACACTGAATTTGCTACCAGAATAGGTAGTGATGGCTGCTAACTTGTAACAGCTTTAAAAGGGGATTAGGCAGCTAGGTGGAGAATAAAGCTATCACTGGCTGCTCCAGTATCAGAGACCATGTGCTTCTGTTGCTGGGGAGAAGAAGGAAAGAGTTTTGCTGTGATGGTTCAGTTGGTAGAGTGTCTCAGGGCTGTGGCTTCGAGTTCCACATTGGACAAAAGATTCCTGAATTGCGGGGGTTGGATGAGATGACCCTCGTGGTCCTTTCCAACTCTACAATTATATGATTCTGTGTTTTCTCATGGCCTTCCTATTGGCATCTGGTTGGCCACTGTGAGAGCAGACCTTCTTATCAGTATCTGGCTGATAAGTTGGACTAGAGGGGCTCTCATGTTCTCAGGTTATGCTGGTTTAGATTTTTAAGTCCCCACTGCTTTCCTTTACAGGGAATAAGCTTACTCCTTACTGACTGCTCCTTGGCTCCTGCTCTCAACACCCATTAATTTCCCAAATAGTATTTTCAGGTCAACAAGAGGTTGAAGCATAATCTGAAAACTCAGTGGGTAGATCGTATTGGGTGAAGTAAAGTGCATTGGCCATTATTGCAATGTCCTCTTTTCCTCAAATATTTGTGACTAACCCACCAGCCGACAGCGTGATTCAGACAGAACTTTGACTGAGATGTTGGATGTCTGGATGTAGCACACGGCATGCTCAAATTGCAATGAGGGAATATGAGTGCTGCGGTTACACATCTTTCCTAACACTGGCTAAACGATTCGAGTGTGTAAAGCATTTACAACAGCCTAATTAAAAAAGATGTGAAAAACCTGTTTTATCACTGCCAAAAAAGCAGAGGGACAGAAGCCCATTTCCTAACCCTCTTTCCCTTATGACATTTTAATTGGGTCATAACAAATTAGAACATCTTTTTATTGTTGCAAAACTGCACTTAGTTTATAAGCAGCTGCACACAAGAACACTCGTTTCTTCAGGCGCGTAGAGTGAAAATATGGGGAAGGAGAGAAGTGGAAGGGAGAGGAGAAGTCAAAGTCGGCTGACGATAAGTCATGAAGAAACAAGAAATTCAATTCCTCTGATTTTTGCTTGCTCAAGAGTAGAGCACGTGCTTTGCACACAAAAGTTCCAGTTCAACCCATGGCATTTCCAGATTGATTTGGGAAAGGCTCTTGCTTGACACTCTGGAGAATAGTCCTGGGCAATATATCATCCAAAACCATTCTGAAGTCCATATTGTGATATCAGTTTCATAATTTTTGACCTGACAATGTATCACAAACCTTTCCGTACATCCCCTCTGGGAGCTGTCCTGTACAACATCTGCGACACATGTCCAATGGTGCTTTGTGCACGCATTAGCAGAGTTCAGCAGGAAACCAGACTGTGCAGGAATGTATCACCACGAATTTCTTTATTATTCACAGCAAATTAAAACAAAGTAACATGGCTAGTGTGAACAGCATCTCACACATGCGTCCTCTCTGTTAGAGAGAAGAGAACAAAGAGCGGAAGTTCTCCAGTCTGAGTTCCGTTCCCACACATACAAAAGTAAGGAATATAAACAGAGGATCACATGATCCAGCAATGGAGAATGAAAATACTAACAAATGATGTGCGTTAAGACTGGGTGATATATCGTCCAAAACTAGTTTGAAGTCCATATCGTGATATCGGTTTCATAATTTTTGACCTGGCAATTTATTGCAAATCATGATGTGTGTGTGTATGTGTGCTATGCAAAAATCATGGGGGAGGGGGGAACCGTGAAGCCAGCCAATGCTTCTCTTGATTCCTGCAGCCCATTAACTGCTGGCTCAGCTCTCCCCTGCCTCCTGCAGCAGGCAGCAAATCACAAGAGGAGGCGCCGGCAAAAATTGTGATGCAGGAAAAACCGTGAAGCCAGCCAATGCCTCTATGTAGCTCCATCCTTATTTCACACATCGTGATATATCAGTATATCGCCATGTTTAGCTGGTGATATATCACAATGTTGAAAACCAGATATTACCCAGTCCTACTGGGAAACTTGGGAGAAAAGCAATGACAAACCTAGACAGCATCTTAAAAAGTAGAGACATCACCTTGCCAACAAAGGTCCGTATAGTAAAAGCTATGGTTTTCCCAGTAGTGATGTATGGAAGTGAGAGCTGGACCATAAAGAAGGCTGATCACTGAAGAATTGATGCTTTTGAATTATGGTGCTGGAGGAGACTCTTGAGAGTCCCATGGACTGCAAGAAGATCAAATCTATCCATTCTGAAGGAAATCAGCCCTGAGTGCTCACTGGAAGGACAGATCCTGAAGCTGTGGCTCCAAGACTTTGGCCACCTCATGAGAAGAGAAGACTCCCTGGAAAAGACCCTGATGTTGGGAAAGATGGAGGGCATGAGGAGAAGGGGACAGAGGACGAGATGGTTGGATAGTGTCTTCGAAGCTACCAGCATGAGTTTGACCAAGCTGCGGGAGGCAGTGGAAGACAGGAGTGCCTGGCATGCTCTGGTCCATGGGGTCACAAAGAGTCGGACACGACTAAACGACTAAACAACAACAACTGGGAAACTACTGCCAGCCAGTAGCCAACAAGTAGCCACTTTTATGTCCTCTAGAGATGCTGTTCAGCAACAACAATTATCAGCCACAACCAGCCAACATGGCCAATAATCAAGAATGATGGCAGCTTAAGTCCAGCAGTATCTGGAGGGTACCATATTGGCTACTGCACCTGGCGTAGGCAATACTGAGGTAGGCAGACCAATGTCTTGCCCATTACAAGGAAGTTCCAAGCATTCAACGTTCTCCATTTTTGACAATGTTGGCATGAGGCAGCTGATCATGTGGGAGATGAAGGGCAAATCTGGGCAGGACTGGAACTGAGTTTGGAGAAGCACTAGAACGGACCCACAGTATATGCTATGCCAAATTGGAAAACTGTTATTTCCTGGTGACTGTGCCTCTGGAGGGGTATGGCAACTTGTGGAAGAATGAGTTGAAATCAGAGACTGAGTTTGCTGTCCCGTTAGAGGAAAAAGGCTTCAAAACTGGTAGCTGTCAGTCTGCAATGATCAGAAGTTATGAAGTTAAGCTGCGTGGAAAAATAAATAAATGAATAAATAAATAAATAAATAAATAAATAAATAAATAAATAAATGGGGGTATTCTTATTTTACAATTCCGAGCAGAGACAGGAACTCATGCTCAGGAAAGCAAAAGAAGAAGAAGAGGAAAAAGAATAATATTTTCTGATTAGCGCTTCTGATTATTTCCAAACTGCTGTAGGAAGTCACGGATCACCATTAAACATGCAACTCTTCATTCATTATTGACACAGTGCTCTTTTAAACTAGATTTGGGCTATGTGAAGAGATAGGAAGCTGCCAGTATTGACCTTCACTCAGACTGCTTGTCAGTTTCTCGTCCAGATGAAAGTAAGGATCCCTTCCCAAAAAAAATTGAAAAAGGAAGAACACAAATAACCAGGCTAGCAGTGGGCAGAATCCAAGGTTCCGTCTGAACAAGCACTGAACAATTGTACTCTTGCTTGAAGATCACCAGACCCTATCAAAATGTGTTGAATCTGTGAAGCTGGGAATTAAATGTCATTCAAAACTTGAGTAATCAGGTTCTGAGAGATAAAGCATAAGAAATCTTTCCAGCTCTCAAGAAAACAAGAGCCATCAGTAGAAAAGAACTGGAAGGATGAGGAAGGTGTGCTGATGCTGAATTCAACGGGAGAACAATTTGCAGGCAGCACCCAACTCCAAAATAGGCCCCCAAATCTTAGTGGTTGTCTTCTCCAAAGAATGGACCCAGAGGTATCCCAGTTGTACTCATTTTGGTGCACATTTTGGCCCCCTCTCCTTAATGAGGACAGTTGAGGAAGAATATTATTGAGACTTGCCCATAGAAGAAACTTGACAGTAAAATCCCTGTATGTTGATTCCATCTTTCCCATAATCTTAAGAAGGTTCTTCAGCAACTGCTGTGAATTTGCCAAAGGTGTTCATACCAATATGTCAAACATTTTCATTTAAAACAAAATTGTGAATGTGGTAGCTGAAATCCTGTAGAGTGCTCCAGCTGTGACCTTTCAAAATTCATTGTAATTGTCATTCAAGGTATAATTTCATCCACTTGTAGTTGCATTCTGTCAAGGAGATGAGGGCAGAGGGGAAGCTTGCAGGTGAAGTCATAAAGCAGAGCATCTTTTAAGGGGAATCACTGTGGGATATGGGTACTTGGGATTGCTTTGGATAACAGAGGGAGATGCTAAAAGCAAAACTGAAGGAGATGAAGACAAAACAAATGATGCAGGAAAGAGGAGGGAGATGAAATGGGAAACCAGCAAGGAAGCCGAAAGACACCAGAAACATATGCAAGGATAGATACAAAGTCCAATGGTTGTGCTTGAGAATTTGATTATCTAATCTGAAGCTCATCATCTTATTGCCACCAGAAGGGAGAGAACAGAATGAGGGAGAAAGCTATATCAATTATTAGAATATAAGCCTCTTCTTGCTTGTTGCAGTCCCAAGTGCAGCAGGCTGCTGACCTGGGTGGGTGATTTGTAATAGCAGAAATGATGACAAGACAACAATCTGGGATTAGAATTTGTCACAAGTTTATTGATCACAGATGTAGTAGGTTTCGGCATATGTATCCTAAATGAACCAGCCCAACTTCTGATTGATAACTCCTTCAGGGTCGATTCTGGATTCAGGGATCTCCCCAGGATGGAGATCAAATAAGACGATCCCACCAGGATGCCATAATGGTGTTCTATGGCCTGGTGGCCCCAGTCTGGACCATCAGACAGAAAACCCCCTTTGGGTCCCTTTACTTGGGTTTCCTGAATTCTTATCCTGATTAAGCGGGTGTTAGGGGCTTCCACTCCACCCCAGAACTTAGACTATTGGTCACCTCAGTGCTGCTAACACAGCAAAAACAATGTGAGAGGCAGCAGTTATGAGTTGCCGGTCTCTGCAGTCATAGCAGGTGCTGTGATTCTCCAGCAGTTTGACTTCGCCCTTAGAAGTGCATTCCGTTGTCTTTCAACACAGATGAATGCCAACAACAGTGATTAGGATCCAGGAAATTGTAGCCACATTTTTAGCACTTCGTTAGACATTTAAGCACTTTCAATATTTTGCAAAGAGGTATTGATCCTGTAGTAGACTAATGGGATTACCTATGAGAGCGTAGGGATCAATCCAAAATCCATCAACTACACTCATCTTCATGTTTCTTACTAAGTTAAAAACACATCTCTCTTTAATGGACTTAGGGTTGTTTTTTTTTTTAATAAATAGGAATAAAATTGTGTCCTAAGTCCTTCATTTGGTTTATAGGTAGATTGGAACAAGGATACATATATGAGCAAACAGCAATGAGATCTGGGTCAAAAATAGTAATTAAAAAAAAAAAGAATTGGAACTGGGACAGTTTCCCATTTAACATAGTTTTAGCCAGCCTGAAGGAGAATTACTCTGAGACACTTTATCATGTACAACACATTGTTTGTTTGTTATGATTCAACATTAGTGCAACTTTGGTGCTAAGTGCATTGCCAGACTCCAGTCTGTACTAGGTATTCCTTGGGTGTGAGTAGGGAAGGGTTAATCTGCCAATTTTGGTTTTCCTCAGTTATTCATTTGTCTAGTCTGAAGTTCTATTCTCAACATTTCCACATTATTTGCACCATTTTAGTGTAAATTTCTCATAATGCACTGATAGTTGTATACATTTTTTGCATAACATACACATTTTGGCAAAGCAATTCGCCCTGGTGCAATGCACACTTTCACCCAGTATATGCATTTTTGTACACATGCTGTCAGGGATGAAGAAGAATGGTGGGAGCCGCCCGCCGAAGAGCCCGCCCCCCCAGGGGAGGACACAGAAGAAGATGATCCTGGATCCTGGTGGTGAGACACTGAACAGCCATCGGGGGAAGGGATGAGTTGGGGGTGCTAGAAGCTGGGGGGTTGAGCGAACAAGGGAGTCAGGAGAATGAGAGACTTCCGGGACAGGGTTAGAGACTGAGAGTCACAGAATGAACACAGACTCAGACAGAGAGGTGTCAAGGTTTGCCCTTGCTACTCAGCAGTAGGACAGTCCCAGTCCTGCTGGCTCTCCTCCCCTTCTGATTCCCTGATTGAGGAGAGTCATGTACAACATTGAGTCAGACAAACCCAGAGGAGGAGCCAATCCACTCCATACAGCCTCTGTCTGCTTGGGAAGGATCCAGAGTGAGAGGCTAGAGGGGGAAAGGGTGGGCCAGTGGTCAATTTCAGTAACGTCTCAGCTGGATTAAGATGAACCAGAGGACTTTGCTGTGTTGTTATTTTCTGTTAATAAAAAGTTAATTGCATTCCATGCCTCCTGCCCTGTGGATGACCCAGGCCTACTCGACAGTTTCTTGATGCATTGGTGTCAGGTTTAGCACTTCTCCCACACAAGACACGGAATGCTGGCAGTTTAAGTAGCTGAGGTTTATTTCTCAATAAGATGCTTACAGCAGTCCAAGCTTCCGCAAGTCATCCTTCGCCGTCAGAGTCAGTTGACTCGACTGGCTTCTGACCCCTCCCAAAGCCAGATATACGCCAAGTCCTCCCCCGCCTCCTGCTGGCCCACCTTTGCTCTAATCGCTTGCTCCGCCTCCTACTTCTTGGTGACTCAGGTGCAGCCAATTCCTCTGCCTCTGGAGATTCCTCTCTGCTGGGCGTGTCCCAGGCGATTGGTTGGCAGGAGAACAACATTACAAAACTCAGAGAAGTAAGAATGTTGAAGGATGGTGTGTTTTGGTTCATTTATTGTTTCAGAAAGTGAAAATTAGGTGGGCTCACCTTACATGCGAACTGAATCACACTCCCCTATGGGAATAAACAAAGTTCACTGAATCCGATGATACTTTGGATTTAACTGGTGTGACACACTTGACCCAAAGAGGCTGGCCAGAACATCCTCAGCTTGAGACTCTTTTTCCTCTCCTCTCCTCTCCTCTCCTCTCCTCTCCTCTCCTCTCCTCTCCTCTCCTCTCCTCTCGTGTGCTAACTAAACTTATGTCTATATAATATGACCACACATACTGTGAGGCATGAGAAGACAAGAAAACAAAACCCTTGGGAATCAAATATGAAATTAAGAAAAACAGGAAAGCACTGTGATTGTTTATCAGATAAGGCTAAAAGCAGTAGACCTGGATGAAGAAAAATGCAAGTGCTTTGTTAGGATCTGTTTTCTGTACAAGCAGTTGAAGCAGTTGCCATGGGGACAAAGCAAGAGCACAAAGAGTGTCATAGCTGGGAAGTCTGGAAGATTGGTTTTCTGCAACAAAATCTTTCTGATAAGGTAAACAGGGATGGGGTACAAGGTGGTTTAAGAGTTTACCGCATGATCCAAGATGCTTACAAAGCTAGCAATCCATGGCATAAGAGGCAGAGAGAGATACATAGACCAGGAGTTAACATTTCTGCTAGAAAATGACAGGCAGAATTACCCTGCAGTTGAATCCCAGCTGTGTGGCATGTCACTCCACCCTTTAAAGGGGTGAAATGGGGCATGCTTTTGTGGTATCCTGGTGTCACAACAGCAGTTCCCAACAGCAAACATGCAAAGAAGTGGGGAGGGTTTACTTTTGGGAGTGGCCCAATAAGACAGGTGAGAGATAGTGTTAAAAGACACAGGAATTTCATGCATGCTTTGCACATTTTCTTCTGGGAACCTACTGTCATCAGTTGCGTCATTCACATGCAACTGCCCCCAAGAAGATTAACCTTCCACAGTTATGAAAATGTTCATGACTAGCAAGTGAAATTTTCTGGTCACACATGAATTTTGTATACATTTACATCCAAGTTGAATACCATAGTGGTACCTCGGGTTACGAACTTAATTCGTTCCAGAGGTCTGTTCTTAACCCAAAACTGTTCTTAACCTGAGCTGTGCTTTCACTAATGGGGCCTCCTGCTGCTGCCACACCGCTGGCGTTTGATTTTCGTTCTCATCCTGGGGCAAATTTCTCAACCCGAGGTACTACTTCAGGGTTAGTGGAGTTTGTAACCCGAAGTGTTTGTAACCTGAAACATTTGTAACCTGAGGTACCACTGTACTTTGAACTCCCGAATGTCAGGCAGGAGGGCTGGAAAATATATTTGTCTGAATCTACTGTTAGTAAGGGTCTACAATACTAGATATGAGTACTAGGAAGACAGAGGTGCTGTCAGGTTGAAACTGCCTCCCCACAGCCTGGGAAATGTTGCCTTCCAGACCCAGACCCAATCCCACTCCTCCCCACTCCTGAATGGCATGATGCTTTTGTTAGAATTTCTGCTCCATGATTGCAGTCATGGGATTGTTGTCTATCACATGATGGTATATGTTTTGACTCCACAGAGTGGGAAGTGACGGAGACAGGATGTTTGTATTATTGTGTTCCATGAAGTGGGACTATTGTCCTTTGTCTTTTTCTCTTTATTGTCTGATGCTAGAGAGAGAGTGAGCCATGTTGCAGTGCTCTGTGTGTGTTTATATGTAAATAAAGTAGATTAGCCAAAATGCTGAGTTGCTGAGGTCTGTTACGCAAAGCTGCGAAGACTCTGCAGATTCTTAATTGGGCAGATCTTTAATTGATGTCTGTTGACATCGGTCACTGTGATGTTTGGGCTGAAGAAAGCTTTTGAAGCTCCCAACGAACAACCAGGAGGGAGAGAACATGCCAGTCGGGCATGTGTCTCTGCCAGGGCCCTACTCAAGTGTAGGCTGAACTCGTGACAGCTTTCCTCTACCTCCCTGCAAGCTTTTTATGGTCTTCCTGTTGGCACTCTTTGGCCTCCCTTCTCTCCTTAGCTGGCTAGGTGGGTGGTTGGGAGCTGGTTGTCAGGATGGCAGTTGAAGGCAAGGCTGCCTGGTAGCATCTGCTGCAATGTGAAATGATGTCCTAGCTATCACTTCCAATCCTCCAGCTGGGGATGTAATCAGGCACTGATTTCCGTTGCAACCTGTGTCTACCTCTTGCGGCTCTGTTTCCATTCTGCTGCAGTTTGGCCTCTGGAAAAACCTGTTCTTCCCAACTCCTTTCACTGTGGTAGCATCACCTGGTTGTTGCCAATTTGGCAGGCGTCAGATATGAAATCTGATAACCTTGCAGCATTCAAATCCTAATATCATAACAACTATCAAATTGGTTAGCCCTTGGGTACAAAATCTCATTAAATTCTAATATTCAAATTCTAATACCACCACAATAACTAGCAAAAAGTGAACTATTTAGTACAGTAAAATACTATGGATTGCCAACTATTAAATAAAGTGCACAGTTGCATGCCATCTATCAAACAGTATCAAATGCAAAACAACATTATCATTTATCAAATACTGTTAAGTATCAGCTACCGAAGCAAATATCTTTAGATATCACATATTTCATGCATTTTTTAAGGTGCTGAGATTATCCAGAAAATATCCACAAGGACAATTTTGCGGGGAGCGACTGTTGCAGTCCTACCATAAACTCCCAATATTGCAATGCTTTCTGTTCAAATGCTACACCCTATTCTTCAGGCAAGTATCTTTCAGACAAGCATATATTCTGTTATACACACAGCTGAATGGAGAATACAATTATGGTATATGAATGACTAATCCTCACTTGTGATCTTTAGGGATTCCTAGAAAAAATGAAGGGCAGATGCAGAATCAGACCAAACTCACATTGCATGATGGTTTCTGGCTTTGTGCACTGGCCCGGCAGAAAGTATTTAAGAGTTCATCTCATGTGCCACAGCTATGACAAATGAACACAATTACTGCATTTTAACTTCGTTCTTGGAGAAAGGACTTAGAATCCCTGAAGTTATAATTCAGCATGTCTACAATAAGCAAGTCCCCAGCAAGGGGACAGGTTTAACCTGTAATTTACAGACAATTTAAACAGTGGCAAGGGGCTGCTGTTCTCTGATTGCACTGCTGATGTAAAATCCCTGCTGTATGGTGAACATGCTGAGCCTACAACTAATACAGCAACTTCTTCAGCTGGCTAATTAGGCTGCTCCCAGACGTGTTGGTATTCTCGGTATATTTCACAGGCAACGCTCGCCTCGTGTTTGTCTCCCGGTTCCTTTTATTCACAGCACATCACATCAGACCCATGTTCTGTCTCCTCTCTTAACCTACACAAGGAGGAACTGTAATCTCCAAAGAACCTCGAGCAGCAGCTTAGCTGCTGCGGCTAAAATATATTTATATAGCCTGTTTAATTATCCATTTGCTCCGCAAAAGGAGGCCTTTGGTTTAATTCCGTGGCTCACCACGCCATATGTCTGGTAGTTTCCTCCCTCGCGTTGCAATTATATCCTCCGAATGTTGAAATATCAGAATGAAAGTTGGCGTGCACATTCAGGAGGGCGAGTCTAAGTGTCAGGTTTCAATACCAGCTGAGCCCCCACGCTAACACCCATTTTCAGAAAGGGGGGGGGCGGGATGCAAATGATGCCTTGAACAAAAACAAAAGCAAAAATAGAATTAATCCTCCGAGCAACACTCAGCATTTCAAGTACATAGGATCTAGCTGGGGTCTCATATCCTTTCCCAAGCAAGTTAGAAAAGATATATAGTAAAATACAGTGTTGCAATGACCAGAAGCACACTCCCTAGTGGGCTGATATATGAGGAATCAAGTTATGATTCAGGCATTACAAAGAAGGTTAGAGAAGAGGAAGCAAGTTACTCATGCTTTCTTCTTTCCCCACCCTCCTTTGTATGCCCCCAGTGCTCCAGATCATACAAGATTATACTCCTTGCAATTATTTCACCATTTCATAGGCATATTTTTTGTCCCAAACACGGCAGTCAAGTCAATCATAATTTTGTCCTATGCCTCAGGCTGCAAAATGTTTTGGGTTGGCTTGCTGAAGGAGGAAAGGAAATTGACTTGATGCTAGGAATTATTCTCAATCCTGCTTTGCCTTGGAATTTGAGGAAAGCTAAGACAACTGGAGGGACACGGGTGGCGCTGTGGGTTTAAACCACACAGCCTAGGACTTGCCGATCAGAAGGTCGGCGGTTTGAATCCCCGTGACGGGGTGAGCTCCCGTTGCTCGGTCCCTGCTCCTGCCAACCTAGCAGTTCGAAAGCACATAAAAGTGCAAGTAAATAAATAGGTACCGCCCCGGCGGGAAGGTAAACGGCGCTACTCTGGTTCACCAGAAGCGGCTTAGTCATACTGACCACATGACCCGGAAGCTATACGCCGGCTCCCTCGTCCAATAAAGCGAGATGAAGGCCGCAACCCCAGAGTCAGTCACGACTGGACCTAATGGTCAGGGGTCCCTTTACCTTTACCTTTAAGACAAGTGGAGCTCCATGCTGGCTCTGGGACAGTCTGCTTTGTAGCACCCATAAATCAGCTGCTGAAAGAGCTGTCAATGGGTCATATTTAGAGTTCTTGGCTGTGCCTTTCCTTATGTTGGTGCCTTTAATCAAAACAGTTTGTTCCTTCATTTGCATTTGCATTGTATAGCACTTCTACTTTCCATGAGTCTCTGTTTCTCCTGAATCCAGTCTGTTTTATTTGGTTACTCCATACCTGTTTCTGCATAAGCTTTCCTGACTTTGCCCCAGCTTTCCTTCTTCGGAAAAAGTAGAGCTTTCCTTGGCCAGACAGCAATCATTTTCAATTAGTAAAGAACTGTCTCCTTTGACATTGTGATTTGGAACAATACATATTCACAGAGTCCATAGAAAGGGGCAAGCTGGCCCATTGGCAATGGGGTCATGGGGGGTGGGCTTTGCAAGGCCTTTGTACATCTCTGCCATTAGAGTACAAAGCAGTGAGAAGGAGAGGGTATAATCAATTTAGTATTCTCTACCAAGTGCTTATTCCATTTCTAAGCAACCAGAATCAATGCACAACCTGTCTCTCTGGAAAAGCACCATAGCGGAAAACGAAGGAAGCTCCATATCCTTGATTCATCACACAAGTACATGAGGCTCAGCATTCAGCACACAGACATTGATGATGATGACAATAATTTATACCCCGCCCATCTGGCTGGGTTTCCCCAGCCACTCTAGGTGGCTCCCAACAGAATATTAAAAACACGATAAAACATCAAACATTAAAAAACTTCCCTAAACAGGGCTGCCTTCAGATGTCTCCTACAAGTCAGATAGTTGTTTATTTCCTTGACATCTGATGGGAGGGCATTCCACAGGGAGGGCGCCACTACCAAGAAGGCCCTCTGCCTGGTTCCCTGTAACCTCACTTCTCGCAGTAAGGGAACCACCAGAAGGCCCTCGGAGCTGGACCTCAGTGTCTGGGCTGAGCGATGGGGGTGAAGATGCTCCTTGCAATCCTGTGGCCAGGATTAAAAAACAGCAGTGCTTTCCTAAGGCTGATATTTATTGAGCCATCATAGATTGGTTGGTTGAAAAACAAAAATCTAGGCCGATGTTGATTTACATTTGGAAACAGGCACTTAAGCTCACATACATGCATCTTGCACAGGCTCAAATCCTCAAGACATGTTTGAATCATACTGGGAATGTAAGGGCGGGAGACAAGAAGGTCTGCAATGCCACTTGAGAGACAGTATCCTCTTGGCAATAGAGAGGGGTTTTCTATTCAATCTAACAGCACAATTCAAAACAGATTTCACCGATGAGCATCATTAATAAAATACTGCTTCACTGGTCCTTCTGGGAATCCGGGCCTGATAGTAGCAGATAATTGCCTTTGAGAGCGACACAAAAGAACCTCAGAGAGGCAGAGCCTGCTGCTGTGCCTTTTCTTCTCAGAGAAGGTGTTAAGGCCATAACCGTCACTAGAACACAGTAAGGCCATTGTTTACCCATGTCTGACTCTAACCACCCAAGGATCTTCGCTCAGTAAGAATAATATCTTCTGTGTTGTAGGTCTATCTAATCCAACCCCCATTAAGGCACAAGGAATACTACCAGCTGATAGAGATCGTGGGTTTTTAAAAATCTTATTCTGCCGAATGCCCTGTGCTCCTGCAAACACACATTAATGTGTTTCTGGCCACAGAGAGATAAAGTCAAATAAATCATCTGTTGGCTTCTCAACCAACAAAAGGGAAAGAAAATATGTGACATATTGTCTGGTAAGCAATGACCAAAATTATCTTTAATCCCCCCATTGCACTAGGGACATCTCTCCATCCCTATGATGATGTGATTCTAGGAATAGGTGAGGGGGTAACCTGGAATGGAGATATTTGCAAACAGATTTTACCAAAATTAAATTACTGCTACTGGGGACAAATGGAGTATATAAGGGGCATCAAGATTAAAGCAGCTCTGGTGGCTTTGTCACTGACATAATTGCACCTTGTGGTTTATGTAAGCCTATTATAAAGTCACGCTTGCAGACGTTTGGCTGGCTGTAAATGAATGTGAGCTCAGGGTGACTTCCATTTTTACTTGGATTCCACCAGATTAAGCAGTTTGAAGGTTTATTATGTGTTATGTACAGGGCTTTTTTCAGCTGGAACTCACTGGAACTCAGTTCTGGCACCTCTCAGGTGGGCACCATTGCCATTCTAAGAGAAAAAAAGGGGGGGGGTTCATGGTGAGCTCCAGCACCTCTTTTTCTAGAAAAATAGCACTAATATCTTACTATATAAAATATCCCCAGGGTGGTATACGAGGCATAATAAAACAAATAAAATGCAAATGCAACCCCATTCCCAATGATAAAGAAGGAGGCAACCGAACCATATCAGGAGCCGAAAACAGTCAACAAGATCAGAACCGTACATTAAAATCCTGGGGAAAATTAAAAAGAGATATACACTTGGCACTGAAAGGCAATAAAATAAGTGCCAGGCAAACTTTTCCAGGAAGGCTGTTCAGTTCTATTGTTTTGCAATTACCATGGTGATATGGGCACACAAAGCTTCACTTGGTGAACTTCATTTGGTGGCTGGAGGGAGAGAAGTGCAGTAGAGCTCAGAGAAGGTTCTTTCATATTCTACAGAAACCATTTAACTATGTCCTTCAGACCACAATCAAAAGTCTCCCACACCTTCAGATCATGAAGAATGGCAAGCATAATTGCTCACCTGTTACCTACTTTCCTCCTACATCAAGAATGACACTGGGAAGAGAAGAGAGGGTACAAACAAGTTGCTATAGAGGTGACCTCGAGGTCACCATGTCTTGCTCAGGGCCTCCTCTGATGCTAGTGATTAGGCAATTATCCTATCTGCCAAATGGGCAGACCCCCATCAGTTAAACCCCTATGACTTCTGACAGGTACCCTACTCTCCAGTTTAATGCTCTTTCTAAGAGACTCACTTGCTAGTTTGGTTAGAGTGCTTGACATGTATTAGAGAAATGTGGGATCTCCGGTCAACCACAGAGTTCACTTGCTGCATTCGAGCCTATGTGAGATGCTCAGCCTGGCCTACCAAACATACAAGCATAAGAACTTAATAACAATCCCGTTAGGTCAGACCAGTATTGGTGTCTTGACGTTGCACACATGAGCGTTGTGCTTCCATCCCTAAGCCGGGCAGAAGCTTCCCAGGCTTTGGGATAGAAGTGACAGGGGAATGTTTAGAGGACTAGCTTAGTCTTCAGGGACGCAGGTGGCGCTGTGGTCTAAGCCACCAAGCCTCTTGGGCTTGCCAATCATAAGGTCGGCAGTTTGAATCCCCGCGACGGGGCAAGCTCCTGTTGCTCTGTCCCAGCTTCTGCCAACCTAGCAGTTTGAAAGCATACCAGCGGGAGTAGATAAATAGGTACCACTATGGTGTGAAAGGAAAACAGAGTTTCTGTGTGCTCTGGCTTCCATCACAGTATTCTCTTGCACCATAAGTGGTTTAGTCATGCTGGCCACATGACCCGGAAAGCTGTCTGTGGACAAACACCGGCTCCCTCGGCCTGAAAGCTGAGATGAGCTCTGCATCCCATAGACGATTTTGACTGAACTTAACTTAACAGAACTCCTTATATTTGCTTTGTTTCTGGTGCATGGGCAGAAAGGTGAAATTGTGATCCTTGGCCCCAATGCATGCTCTGCATGCTCATCACGATGCCCGAAAGGGGAGCTCATGTGCAGGTGTATAAGCTCTTCTGGCATTCTGGAAACGGGCAGAATCAGGTTTCCGGATTGCATGAAGAGCATAAGAATGACAGCAGTATGAGACCCTCCTTTGCAGATTTTATGTAAAATAAGAACATGGTTTTCCTCCTCTACATGTTGGGTGTATGCATGAAGATATCCCGTCTGAAACTCCCAGTAGTTCTGAGCGTTCTTCCACAAAGCTTTCCAATCAAGTTTTGTGATTCATATAATCAGAGAACTGTAGAGTTGAAGGGACCCAAGGATCATCTAGTCCAACCTGCTGCAATGCAGGAATCTCATCTAAATGACCATCCAGCCTCTGCTTAAAACCCTCCAATGAAGGAGCCAACATCTCTTGCACTCTGGCAGAATGGGCAGCATTTCAGGTTGTGAGGGCCTGGGGCTTGGACTCGGAACCAGAGGAGTCTCAGTCCACACCAGATCCTTTGCCTCAGGTGGCATCTGAACCAGGTCTGGAGCCTGATTCTGAAGAGCTTTAGTCTGCACAGGTTCCCCTGCAACAAGCACCAGCTGGGCCGAGTCAGGGGCCTGAGCCTGCCTTGGCTCCAGATGCGGGGATTACCTCATTGCCTTCAGCTGGGCAGTCACTTACAGCTGCTCCACTACCAGTTGGGTCAGGAGAGACTAAGGCGGCCTCTGGGTCTAGTAACCCACTGACATCTCCCGAGCTGCAGAGACTCAGGTCTGAGAGAAGGAGAGACCTGAGTACTCGCAGGAGGAGTGCTCGCCTTCGGGCAAGACAGGGAGGTGAGTCATCGGGCAATCAGGACCGGCCATTACCCTGACAAAGATAAAAGGCTGTCGGACCCTGCCCCAGGTTGTGGGAGCAACATTGCTGTTTGCTAGAACCTGCCTGAGACCCTGTGCCTGACCTAGCCTGGTTTCCTGCCTTTGTGACCTGCCTAGGCCCTGTCAGACTGACTCCTCACGGAATCCTTGGATTTGGGACCGGACCTGGACTGCATTGCTCGGGTTAACCCCCAGGCCCAGCACACAGGTCCTTGTTCGTAGAAATGAGTGTAAAACTCAGATTTATTTATTATTCATTTATTACATTTGTATACCACTTTTATCTGCCAAGGGATCTCAGGGTGATGCACATAGTTCTCCTTCTCCCCATTTCATTCTCACAACGACCCTATGAAGGAGGTTAGGCTAATAGATGGTGACTGGCCCAAGGTCACCCAGCGAGCTTCATAACTGAGTGGGGATTCGAACCCTGCCCTCCAACACTAACGATTACACCACATTGGCTAATGTACATAAGACAACTCCAAACCCAGAAATGACTGGAAGATGCTTGAAATCATTTTTGCAAGACAAGCAGTTTTTTTTAGTTTTTTTTCTGAATGCAACGCCTAAAACACTAAAGGTGTTAGTCATAAGGCCGACTCCAAGAACCTCAAAACAAATTATCCAAATTGCAATACAGATCACAAACACACCTTGCTAGGTTTTAAAGAATGGGGAGGGGAACTTGTTTTGACTGATATAAAGTTGCTCCAGCCTTCAGATACCTCATGTGCATCTTCATTTAATATTTTTATTGTAACCACATGTAATATTTATGCTTTTGCTTCAGTTTATTCTCTCCCTACATTTTCCTAGAGGACTCTGTTGAGACAGTAAGCAACAGCCCCAAGGAAATAAATCATGTTTGGTTTTATTATTGAAAGCTGCATAAATGTAAAAGAAAAAAAGGAGAAAAAAGGAAAAACAACCAAGTTTCCACCTCGCTCACTTGCTAAATACATCAAGCCGCATCTGTTTGGCCGAAGACTCAATTCACAGGCAGGAGGAATGTTTCATTACAGAATCCGCGGCACTCGATGTGCTAAACTACCATTGTTCTCTCTGCTCTCCTGTTTGACATGAGTCAAATGCCAGAGCACTCATTATGTGTGCAAAGCACAAGCAAACAGCGCAAGAACTTGGCATTTTGCAGGTAATAAGCTTAACCTTTACCCACGCCCATAACCCGTCCTCTCGCAAAGAGGATTGCATTATCATTTTTAATGGGACAATGAAACTGATCTGCTAATAAACTTCCTTACAGCTCCTTGAGCAAGCTACACAAAATCAGACAGAAGCAGTTAAGGTGGTAGAAAGGCCAGAGATCCTGTTTCACCTGTTTGGTGCCAACAAAGGGGGGGGGGGGGAAGACTTAGCTTTTGGGGATTTTATGATGTTCTGACTAGATGTTTGGGGTACATAAGGAGCTCTATCCTGATATTCTTTCTGGCTTGTACATGAATCTCTCACACAGGAAGAGTGTGAGCATCTTTTGGGATATACTGGCAGTCTGGCACATGATGCAAGAACCATGGACCATGAGGATATGTTGCCGGGTAAGAATGGAGGACAAATTCCTCCTGGTTCACATTTTAATAAAAACCTACCTAATCCAAACTTCCTGAAACAATATGTGAAACAAAACATAGCTATCCTTCAAAATCCGCCCATTTCTGGATTTTGTGATGGTGATATCCAGCCCCAAATTGTGTTTATTGGGGGGGAAAGTGTGCAGAAAATGCATATATGTAAGTATATAAGAGAAATGTACATTTGGTGCCAGGGAAACTCACATAGGTTGGTGTATACCTCCAATGTGATGTAGTACGTGGTTGGTGCACTTGAGTGGAGATTCAAATCTCCACTCAACCAAAAAGGTCAATGGGTGACCTGGATGCACAGAAGTATTGCAGGCTGAAGGTGTTTGGAGATGTGCACACTGTCCCAAACGCCCTCAAAACTGGAGAAGATGAATGATGCCATTTGGGAGTTTAGAGTGTTCATGAGACTAGAATGGTCACAAATGCTCTTTGATAGCCACACAGCAAAGTTGACTGAGATATGGGGTAATCTACAGGTGATCTGTTAGAAAAGGTTAGACATCTTCCTTGAGTTTCCTGAGTTGGGCTAAAGCAGAATTCTCTCTTCCCCACCCTTCACAGCTTGAACTACAGATTTAGTGATCTTAATGGCAGTGTTGATTTCTGCTCCTTTGCATATCCTCAGCCTTGCTGAATTTGGGTAGTCTTCAATGCTACAATGAAGCTCAGAATCTCTCTCTCTCCATATATATATTTATCCTTCTGAATTATAAAGCTTAAAATTACAGGTTTGTTTAGTAGTGTTGTTTTTTTAAAAGCAAACAGCTATTTTGCATATTCATGGTTTCCAATATCCGAAGCTTGATTTTCTTCATTCCTTTGATGGAACTGTATTTATAGTCCCTTCATCAGTCACACATTCACATAATTAATCAGACTTCTTCTGATTTGGAAAGGAGAGCCTAGTATTTACAGTTTACCATGGTAAGATCAATCCGTCTCTCCTCTTCAGTTTCTTGGTAAATATGTACAGATAGCACAACATCAAAGCTGCAACATCAAGATTATCCATGTGACACTGTTGACTTTGTTCATATCACATGGCTAATTCAGATGTTAGGCGGCAGATGCAGCAACAGGAAATATCAACTGATGCTTTTAAAAAGAAAAGTCAGTCAAGTAGATTGCTCCAATTGCAGATCAGACTGTTGTAATGGATACTTCAGCCCTCTATGTGAGTCCTGACCCTGCTCCACTGGTACCAAACTGTTTGAAAAACAGCCCTACTAGAAAAGCTAACCAACAAATTGAAACCACCATAGGGACAAACAAAAGAGGATACCTTCACCCCAGTGTGGCTCCCCTTTATTACATACACAGCCCAACAAGGCAACAACAATAACCCACCAACAGCATATGAATCAATATGGCTAACTTGACCTAACAACACGTCTCCTTCAAATATGGAAACAAAACTCACTACAGTCAACTGAAGGCAACTAACCAGGCCCTGGGCCCCTCAATCTCCCTCACTGCCAATGAAACTAATAAATGAATAGAAAGGGAACCTACCCATGTGATGCTGACACAAAACCTTGCACACACACCATGTGAAAGAATGAAAGTTTACTACCCACCTTCTCTCTCCCCCAGTCTATCTCCCCACCTCCCTTCTCTCCCAACTTTATATTGCCTAAAATGTTAGTGTCTCACATCAAATATAACAGATCTGTAGAAAAAAGGACTCTATGAACTGAAAGCAGAGACGCTCTATGTACCTATGTAACCCAAGAAAGTATTTAATAAAACAAATAGATAGAAAGAAATGTATAGTGTGGAAGTACCATTGGTGGGTTGTAATGCAAAATCACTTTAGATGAAGTGAAAACTCAGGTAGGAACAAAGGGTAAAATCCAACATTAGTTGTACTCAGAGATGACCCTCTGAAGTCAATGCACTTGTTCCTATGGCCCGGAATGACTTGGAGTAGGACTTAATTGGATACCACACACATACACAATTTGTTTCAACTTTGTGTTCCTCAGTTTTATTAATCTTGACTAAAAAAGTAAATCAATGTTCTGTGTATCCCCCAATGGAGATATGAAGCTTAATTTCAGAAGGGATGGGAAAGTATAGAGTAGAGGAAGCAGCTGTTAATTCTTCTAGACCCCAGCCCTTATTGTGTCTGAAACGGTTCTGAGGCACCAGAACAGAAATCCAAAAAGATTAAATATTGCATTTAGAAAAGATGTAACCCTCTAGAAAGCAGGGCTCATTGGAAGGAAAATATGTCATTTATATACTTCACATTATGCATATTTTTCTGACAGATCCAACCCACCACATTCAGATATTATTTAACTATATCTTGAACAAAGATGTTTCAATCGCCTTTAGAGACAAGAAAAAGCTATTAAGATGGGTAAAGCAGCATAACTCCTTTCACTTTGGTGGAAGTAGCTCTTGTGTAGTTACTTATCTGCTCTGCCATATGGGCACCTTTAACACAGACATTCTTCTGAGCCTTTGCTATGTTTTGTCTTGTCTCCAGTACCTTTTCATGAATTCCTCAGGAGATCTCCTATCTGCCTGCTGTATTGATACAAGTTCCTTCCTTCCTTCTTTCATTATTTTCTCTTTCTCTTCCTTTCTTCCCTCTCTATCTCTCTACCATTCTCTCATTCTTTTTCTTTTTGATTTCTTTTTATTTAGATTAATACTTTAGTTTTGATTAAAAAAGATAAAAGATAGTAATGTTTGTATCTCTTTTTCCAAATTTATTTTAGAGATAAATTTTAAGGATTTAACTATGGCCTGTGACTTAAAATATGTTTTGCAGGAACAGGTATTTCCTAAACAAACACTTAGGATTTGCGGATCTTACTATTCTCTCTCTTTTTCATATTAATGCACCTCAATCTCTATTTTAGTGTTTCTTACTACATGTGGAGTCTTTGGGGCCACCTCCACTAACCCTGGGTCAAAATTAACAAAATGAATCTCAGTAGAAACAAATGTAAAGTTCAAGACTTAGTCAGAAAGAACCAGCTGCACAAATATAAGATGGAGACACCTGGCTTGACAGTAGTACATGTAAAATAATCTAGGGGTCTTAGCAGACCACAAGCTTCAGAAGAGTCAACAGTGTGATGCAGCAGCAAAAATAGGCTAATGCTATAAACAGAAGTATAGTGTCGTGATCAAAGGAAATCTCTCTCTATTCTGCCTTGGTCAGACTACACCTGGAGTCCTGTATCCAAATCTGGGCACCACAGTTTAAGAAGGATATTGACAAACTGGAATGTGGGCAGAGGAGGGCAACCAAGATGATAAGGATCTGGAAACCAAGACTTATGAGGAACAGTTGAGGAAGTTGGTATGTTTAGCATGGAAAAGAGGAGATTAAGGGGAGATATAATAGCCACCAGGGATGCGGGTGGTGCTGTGGGTAAAACCTCAGCGCCTAGGACTTGCCGATCGTACGGTTGGCGGTTCAAATCCCCGCGGCGGGGTGCGCTCCCGTCGTTCGGTCCCAGCGCCTGCCAACCTAGCAGTTCGAAAGCACCCCCAGGTGCAAGTAGATAAATAGGGACCGCTTACCAGCGGGAAGGTAAACGGCGTTCCGTGTGCTGCGCTGGCTCGCCAGATGCAGCTTGTCACGCTGGCCACGTGACCCGGAAGTGTCTGCGGACAGCGCTGGCTCCCGGCCTATAGAGTGAGATGAGCGCACAACCCTAGAGTCTGGCAAGACTGGCCCGTACGGGCAGGGGTACCTTTACCTTTACCTTTTATAATAGCCACCAAATATCTAAAGGGTTCCATGTCACATGGAAATGGAGCAAACATGTTTTCTCATGCTGCAGAAGGTTGGACCTGAACCAATGAAGTCAATGGAAGGAGATTCTGTTGAAACTTCAGAAAAACGTTCTGACAGTAAGATCTATTTGACTGTGGAACAGAGTCTCTTGGAAGGCAGTAGACTCTCCTTCCTTGGAGGTTTTTAGGCAGAGGTTGAATGGCCATCTGCCATGGGTGCTTTAGCTGAGATTCCAGCATTGCAAGTGGTTGGACTTGGGATCTGCTCCAACTCTACAATTCTATGGTTCTATGATTCTGTGTCCCCCACCACATCCACCAAAATACCATCCATGTGTCAGGGAAGGGGTCCAAACGAGGAAGCCTGCTGAATGCATGTAAACTATCCCAACATGCAGCTTATCCTGTTGTGTTGGAGCTCTGCAGGAGAAGTGGTGGTGATTACCAAAGTTGCACTGGGGTCTAATTAGGACCTTTTAACTGGTCCCAATAAGCCCTACTAATTGAGGTATGGAAGATGTTGTCTCAACCAAGGACAAGAGTCTTCAGAAGGGTTAAGAGCCAGTGTGGTGTAGTGGTTAAGAGCGGCAGACTTGTAATCTGGTGAACCTGGTTCACATCTCCGCTCCTCCACATGCAGCTGCTGGGTGACCTTGGGCTATTCACACTTCTTTGAAGTCTCTCAGCCTCACTCACCTCACAGAGTATTTGTTGTGGGGGAGGAAGGGAAAGGAGAATGTCAGCCGCTTTGAGACTCCTTCGGGTAGTGATAAAGCGGGATATCAAATCCAAAAACTCTTCTTAAGAAGGATGGCAGATCCTGCTGTCACATTTTTCTGTGTGGCTGTGCATGAGAAGAATCTGCAGAGAAGCCATCCTCAGAGTCTAAGGATGATTGGAGATCCACTTCCTCCAGCTAGAGAGGTATAGAAAGGAGGGTCAAGGGCTAATGTTGCTGCACTGCTCCCCTTGCAGTAACTGGTGAGTTGTCTGAATATGATTTCTCAAGCCAATACTGAGACCCTGAGGCAAGAAGTATGATAAAACTCTGCATCCCATCTTCAGATTTCTCTAATGGATGCTGCCTTGTTTCAACAAACCAGAGTTAAGTTCAACTACAATTTAGCACAGGAATATCCAATGTGTTGCCCCAGATGTTGTGGGCTTCAAGTCCCATCATCCCTGACCATTGGCCATCCTAGCTGGGGCTGGTAGGAGTTGTAACCCAACAACATCTGGAGAGCACCATGTTTCTTATTTCAAGGTTTGGATGTGATGCTAAACTGGTCAATCATCTGGAAAGGCTCAAAAATGTCTTTCGCTGATATGTGGCATGCGCAGGACATGGTGTGAAACCCATTCCATGTGGCTCCCATGGCATAAGGTGCTATTTGGTTTGGTTCACCCTAAGATTTCTACTTTTTGCCCATCCCTTCTGCTCTGCATATCTTTCTGTGCTACACTCTTTTATGTCAAAAATGCAAACTTGGAAGAAAATTCAGCTCAGCTGTAGATGGAAACCCAGCGCTATGTAAGCTATTATTTCACGCTACTTTCCTTATCTATGCTACGTTAATAACTATCACATTCCGTGGGCAATCAGCGAAGTTGGAATTGCATTAGCCAGAATCCCATTAATTTCCTTTGGCTTCCCATAGTGAGGCACCTCACTGATGGAAAAACCTGGTACAGAAAGTAAGGCAGCATTCCCCAAAATGTATTTATATTTATCTGTCACAATTACGTCATGACCCATCCTTTAGAAGGCTGGGATCAGCTAATGCCCCGCTTCCAGTGGCCTTCCCTTCTAGGTCGTGCTGAATCCCATATACACTCGGCCTCCACAAGGCACCCTTGCTTCAGAGATCTGCTGAAAACTTTTAAATTATATTTAAGAAAACCTATCTGGACATCAATTCATTTTAAACATAAATTTGTTTTGAGTTTTATAATTTTATATATATTATTTATGTATTTTTAAAATAATAGTTTTGTGGATTTTAGCTGTATTTTATCAACCATTTTATTATACACACCACTTTGAAGAAATGGTTTGCAATTTTTTCTAAATAAGCGAACAGCGCTATGGCACTAGGTTCTTCCTAGCCATGCACATCTTTCTACTAGTAAAGCACCATGCTGTCATGTTTCTTCCAGCTAGCCTTGACATCTCTTAGAGTCCTCCATTCCATTCCCTCTCCCCCTATATTCTTCCAGCCTCCCCATTTGACATTCAGCATTCTGTGGCCACTGAGCAGCATGGTAAGTCCTCACTGGGTTGTTCTATGGGGGAGGAGAGTTCCCTTCTTAGTCGTCCCCCCCCCAAAGTGTGCTGATCATTCACTTTTGTTTTTCATGAGCCCCATTTTGGCCTCATAGTCACTGCAATTCAACATTGGAGTTATCTATTAGTATATACCAGGCATAGGCAAAGTACGGCCCTCAGATGTTTGGGACTACAATTCCCATCATCCCTGACCACTGGTCCTGTTAGCTAGGGATGATGGGGATTGTAGTTCCAAACATCTGGAGGGTCGGAGTTTGCCTATGCCTGGTCTTGGACTAAGGGGCAGAGTTCACAAGTCCAAGATCAGAAATAAGAATTCCAAGACTGCACAGGAAATGTGAAGCAAGTTACCCTGTCAACCTGCCAAGATCAAACCCACAACTCTGAGATGAAGAGTCTCAGAGCTATCCCAGGACTAAATAATGTTCACCATTTATAGCTTAAAAAGAGGAAGGGGGGGGGGAAACAATGCCTACAACTTTTGTAAAGGTTCCCTGCCTGAGTTGTAAAGTTTTTATCATTTCATGCTATATTTAAATTTTCATACTATATTCTCATAGAATCATAGAACTGGAAGGGTGCCTGAGGGTCATCTAGTCCAACCCCCTGAAATATGATACAGTACGATAATCTTTATTGTCATTGTCCCATACAGAACAACGAAATTGAAAAATCTACATAAGACATTCAAAACCCAACAAGCCTGTTATCCCAGCTATCCCAACCTGGTTAGCCCCCTAAAAACTCTGATACCCCATTTTTAAATACAATATACTCCCATACAGACTCCTTACAATGCATTTAAAACCAAAATCGCCTTTGGGTAGAAACTATTTCTCAAGCAGAAATGCAGGAATATGCAGTTGCCCCATACAGGGATCGAACCTGCAACCTTGCCATTATCAGCACCATGCTCTAACCAAGTGAGCTATAACATTCTTAATGTTTTGCTTTTCTTTTCTGAGAATTCCTGTTATGGGGGAAGTATATAAATGAACTTATTAAAATAAATATGTTAAAATAAATATATTAACAGCACAATTCTATCACATCTCAAAAGTGGCCATGATCAAGAGTGATACTGAGTCCTACTGGCTTCAGTGGGGCTTAATCCTAGGCAAACTGGGTTAGCACTGCAGTCTATTTAAAATAATCACCTGTAGAGTAATTTCACTTGCCTGAGGAGACCAGAAGACCTGATCACCACAAGCAGGAAACTGACTTTCAGAACAACATTACATGAAAGATGGAGTGTTTTTTCATTGTTGAAGGGAAGCATTGTCAAAGCCTGCTGGTCACAGATACCAAATAAATGGCAGTGTGATGATCCAAAAGATGAAGGGAATGATGGATTTCACGAGCTGCTTTTCAGATTATTTTGCACTGGAAATGATATGCGGTCAATCGTTTCAGCATACTGAAAACATGGATCAATGCAAGATGTATTGCACAGACATCAACTATTCCAGACAATGAAAGTTAATCATAGATGTTGCGCTTGTTCTTTCAGTATCAGTTGAAAGATGTGCATTTAATGTAGTTTATGAAAACAACCTCATTCTTTAATCCTGCCATCAGACTTGATCAAACCATTTTGATTAGAGTGACAGCCAAGCCTCAATCTGCCAAACCTCCCAACTCCCCAATAAAACCAGCCCTACAATTAGACCCATTTCACGCGGCGAAACTTGAGCAGCCATTAAGGAGGGGCAAATTATCAGTTTTATTATTTTCCATCGCAGGGAGTACCGTTTCTATTTTGTTGTTGCTGCTTTCAGCATCAATATTTCTTATGCCACCTCTAACCTGCCACACCCTCAAAAGCAAGCATTCCCCATGCACAATTAATGTGCATGGGTGTCTAGACCCATACATGTGATCCAAAGTTATGCGGCATATCATGGAATCTTGCAAAAGGGCTGCATTTACCTGTCAACAAAATATTGCAGCTTGATTTTGGGGGAAATGTGACATACATGCAAACAAGTATCAGCTTGGGAGAGAACTGTGCTTTCTGCTCAGCAAAATGAGTTGCAAAAACAAGCCTGGTGCTTTTTGCTTGCCACGGAAAGGAAGTGAGTAGAGAGTCATAGAATTAGCGGGGAATGTTAAGCAAAGCATGTTCTCCCTGAAAAGAGAGCACTTGTTGCCGTGGGGTCTGCCAGGCCAATCCTCTGTTGCCAGGCAGATAAAATGGTGATTGCCTGGAGCAACGATTGGGTGGCCGAGTTGCTGGGGCAAATTGTATGTTGCAATTTGGGGTGGGGGTGGGACCAAAGGCTTTAAATATGGGGGCTCTCAGCTTTTACTTTCTCTTTCGCTGAGTGCATCGGATCACCCGCCCGCCCGCCTGCCCACCCTGAGTTCCAGTTGATCTTGCTATGCCTGTCATGGGGTCGTCTGCCATTGGGACAGGGGCCTAGTAGGAATTTTGTCCAATTGGCTGATTGGCTGGTGCCATTTGGTTTTTGCCTACTACTTAGCAATTTGTCACAACTTGTAAGGTTGCGGTTAGGGATTGGTTATAAAAATTGGTGGAGGAGGGGTCAGGATAGGCTGGGCCTGCCCCTCCAATGGTGGTGTGGAAGGGAATTCCGTTAAAGGAATCCTGGGGCTTGCCATGATTTCGTCCAATCCCTGAAATGGGACCAGGGCCGGCAAGCCTTGGGGAGCAGGTTGGGTGAGCGGTGAGGGACTGTCACTCAGCTCAACTGATCCCCAATATTGTTTTCCCTTCACTGGCTTCTGAGGGAGTTCGGAAAGTCAGTTCTGTCCCAGGCGGGGGGACAGATAGTCATAACCAATGCCTAAGCAACCACTCACAGATTATTTATTTTAATAAAGTTGTGGCCAAAATTATGCCAAAAAACTTAAACAAAAATTATGTGTGAATTGTGAATTATTTTGAGGGGTGGCTTGGGGACCTTCACACACAAGCAGGTAAGAAACAGGAATAAGGGCTGAATTTTGGAAGAAGTAGGGCAGAGCAAGGTAATGCTGTGAAAAAAACTCAGACAGGTGTGAGGCATAACAATTTAGATTAACACTGGATCTGTAGACTAGCCTGTCGGCAGTTTCTTCCTACTTTATTTTAAACCAAAACCTGTCTTCCATTTTCTTGAAAGCTTTCTTCCTCCAAAAAATTCTCAGGGCACTTCAGAATTTCAGTGGCCACAAGGTTGAGCTGATTTTATTGATGTGAGGTGTTATGTTTCCATCAAACATTCATCTACCTTTGAAGGTGACCCGGAAACTACAACTAATCCAGAATGCGGCAGCTAGACTGGTGACTGGGAGCGGCCGCCGAGACCATATAACACCGGTCTTGAAAGACCTACATTGGCTCCCAGTACGTTTCCGAGCACAATTCAAAGTGTTGGTGCTGACCTTTAAACAGTGGCGTAGCGTGGGTTGTCAGCACCCGGGGCAAGGCAAGTAATTTGCGCCCCCTAACCCGTGGATTTGCGCCCCCTAACCCGTGGATTTGCGCCCCCTAACCTGTGGATTTGCCCTAACCCCAGATGTTGCGCCCGGTGTGGCCGGCCCCCCCTGCACCCCCACGCTACGCCACTGCCTTTAAAGCCCTAAATGGCCTCGGTCCAGTATATCTGAAGGAGCGTCTCCTCCCCCATCGTTCTGCCCGGACACTGAGGTCCAGCTCCGAGGGCCTTCTGGCGGTTCCCTCACTGCGAGAGGCCAAGTTGCAGGGAACCAGGCAGAGGGCCTTCTCGGTGGTGGCGCCCGCCCTGTGGAATGCCCTCCCATCGGATGTCAAGGTGATGGACAACTACCTGACATTCAGAAGACATCTGAAGGCAGCCCTGTTCAGGGAAGTTTTTAATATGTGACATTTTAGTGTATTTTTTATCTCTGTTGGAAGCCGCCCAGAGTGGCTGGGGAAACCCAGCCAGATGGGCGGGGTACAAATAATAAATTATTATTATTATTATTATTATCTTGTGCTCTGTTAGGGTTGTCATATTTCAGAAAGTGAAAATCCGGACAGAAGAGTTGTTGAACTTTTTAAAGTTTTGCCCAAAGTGGTTGCGGGTTTTGGAGCTATTCCTGAGAAAAACCAGCAAAACTGACACTGCCAACATGGGCTGCCATATGTCTGGATTTTCCCAGACATTTCCATAATTTCCACCTGGACACTGCTGGGCTGCAATATTCCGAATATGTCTGGGAAATTCTGGATGTATGACAACCCTAGGTAGCCACACAAGAAGTGCCACTTTATTATCTTTTTTTCCAGGTATTTAAATGGAAGTGTGGGAAGCTGGAGAAGCTGGCTGCCAGGTTAGCATTGTTGTTTTTAAGGGATGTCCTTCCTTTTGGGAATATTTCACCAATTTCTTTAAAAGTGAACATTTCCCTTAAAACTAACCATGAGCAGGTATCCAGAGCAGAACAGACAGCTTCTCTAGTCCCACTCTTACAGCCCAGCCCAGTGGAGAAGCTATTTGTGGGATGGAAAAAATACAGGACACTCAAAAAGGCACAAAAATTAGCACAGTACTATTTCTTTTACAAAGGCCAGGAGAATGCAGCCCCTCACCCACTCAATTCAGAAAAGAACATAACAGTACACATTTCAGTGTAGGGCAGGATTGTGGAGCTGTTCCTGCTTCCTTCAGTATCCTTCCTTTCCCCACTTCTGTAGTTGTCAAAATTCACAACTAATTCTAGAGAGTCTGTTCTTTTGCTGGTTGTAAACAAATCAGAGATGAGAAGGAAGACACAAGAGCAATAAGCAATCGTTATTTCACAATATCTCCCCTATTTTGCCAGAAATAATTCTGATGCTATCCAACTTTACGTACAGATGTTGACCATTTATGAAAGCTTCTAGGGCTTTGTGGGGTGTTGGTGGACTGTAAAGAACTCCCCAGTTTTGAAAACCCAGACACACAACCTCACAAGGAATCATATAGCAAGCTTTGCAATCAGCTTCTTTCTGCCCATCACTCTATTCCTTTGAAACCAAGTCTTCTGAGTCATACCAAATGTATCTAAGAGAGCAAATGTATTCAGCAAAAATATGCCGGAACATCCTTGTATCTGGCCTTAGTTGGATGCATTCATTTTTTTCTCTCCAGCTCCTGTGCTTTAGCTTAGCTCATCCTCGAGCATTCCTTAATCCCGCCAGGGAGATGTCAGTAGAAGTTGGCATATCAAGATTTTATGAAAAGGGAAAGTGTATTTGAATTAAAGTTTCATTATGCAACAGGGCTGGAACCAAATCGATGATAAAAATTCATAAGAAACAAGCGACAGGTGGATATGCAAAGAGCTGCAAGAAACCATTGCTGGGCTTGCTTGAAAGAAAGGTAATCCCATTTCTCAGCTACACAAATAAAGGTTATTTAAAACAGGGCATTTGAAATAGCAGTTTGTGGAGCATGAGCATACAAAGGGAAGAAGTTTGCTAAGAGTCCAATATTGTGCTTGCTTATGTGTGTCTTACTGCATATGGTGAGACTAACTCCCCAGCAAATGCACACGACACTGTAGTTTTTTAAGGAGTGAGCAAGCCAAACACAGTGAGACTTTCTTCTGAGTAAGCAAGCATTGAATACATACAATACTATGGACACTTGTTTGGAAGCAAGTCCAACTGTAATCAATAGGATTCTCCTCTCCCCAGCAACCACAGTTAGGTTTAAATAGCCTGGCTATAATCCTAAACTCATAATCTTGACTGCGAGTCCTGGAAGACCTGCCCTGTGCTTTGCTGGCCTTTTTCGACCAGGCCTGGATGGGTGGGGCCCTGACTGACTCCAGCTACAAAAGCTGAGGCTGCTGAACAAACTATTGGGCTGAGTATTAATTAGGGAGTTTTTTATATTATATATTATATTATATATTATATATTATATATTATATATTATATATTATATATTATATATTATATATTATATATTATATATTATATATTATATATTATATATTATATATTATATATTATATATTATATATTATATATTATATATTATATATTATATATTATATATTATAGCTGAAGGGTTGTTGCTGTTGTTGTTATCACTATTAAATTTTGCATCTTTACTTTAGATCTTATTATGATTGATGTGGAAAATAATTTGATTGTGTACTTTTGATGTTTTGTTTCTTGTTTATGACTCTTTTGTTATTTTTGTTATTATGCAATTCTTTTCCTTGTTGCAAGCTACCTTGACATGGTGTGAACTATGAACAGGCAGCATAAAATTACAATTATGCATGTATGTATGTACAGTGGTACCTCGTGTTACGGACGGGATCTGATCCGGAGGCCCGTCCATAACGTGAAAAGCCCGCAACTCGAAGCACCACATCTGCGCATGTGCGAAGCGCGATTTAGCACTTCTGCGCATGCGTGAGTGGCGAAATCCAGAAGTAACCCGTTCCGGTACTTCCGGGTTGCCGCGGGACGCAAGATGAAAACACGCAACCTGAAGCGGACGTAACATGAGGTATGACTGTATTAGGAAGGAAAGCTTATTAAACACATGCTCCTTTACAGCACTAGTGGCAAACCCAGGGGTTTGATTTGGCACACCAATCAAATACCCATGCCTTACCAATTTTGGTGATGACATTTTTAAAAAACAATTAGACACAGCATTGGCAGAGGTGGAGGCCAACACTCTGATGGGGATGCATACCACTCCATCAGTCATTAGAGGAATTATTTAACCAGCAGAGAAGGGGTGGTAATCCCCATACCCCTATGTGTGCACATGGCAAGTGTGGGGTGGCTACATTAGCTACCCCTGCTTTTCATAATGATTTCTGCAGCACGTTGCTCCTACAATGGTCTGGTCATGGGCAAAGACCAGCGGTAGAGCTTCCTTTTGTGTCTACAATCTAGCGAAGTGGTGCCAGCACCTTACAAGGCCCATAGCTTGTGTAGCAAACAGTGTCAAGGAAGCGAGCCTAAGGTGTTGATCAGACACTTGTATCAGTGCTGTACTGAGTCAAATCATTGGTCCATCTAGTCCATTCCAGGGTTGCCATATTTCAGAAAGTAAAAACCATGACACCCCAAAAGTTTTTGAGCTTTCTTTACGGAAACCACTGAAATTGTTGAGATTTTTAAAGAAAAACCTGGAAGTTGTTGTGCTCTCTCTTTTTTTAGACAAACCCCAAAGATATAGGGTCCAATTTTTCGATTGACTTGTTTAAGATCAAAGACAAAGTGCTGCCTTTCGGAAATTCCCCCAGACATCAATTCCACCTTTCAGGTCTTGGTAATATCTGGGAAAATCCAGATGCACGGCAGCCCTAATTTAATCTGATTGGCAAGCGGCTCATAGGTCATCCCAAAATGGACCAATAGTTTGACTCAATAGTATAGTACAGTTTTATACTCTATACCAGGGATGTCCAGCACCCAAGAGACTGCGATCTACTCACAGAACTAAAAATTGGCAGTGATCTACTCTCCCCCCTTTTGGGGGGGGGAGGGTTCTGATAAAAGTTGTTTAGCTTTTTTTAGGGAGGAAAGTCCCTTTTTGGGGGGGTTCAGGTCAGAGTTCTTGAGCATTTGGGGGGGGGGATGCAAAAATGTTGAACTTTATTAAAGGGGAAAGGGGAAAACTCGCTCACAGAGAGATCACTAAGGATACAGTCAGCCTTGCAACAAAAGCTCTGTCTTCCATTCTAGGAATCATGTGTGAATGAATGCTCATTTGCTACCGCAAAGAAAAAGGAGCCAGCGATCGACCACGATCTACTAAAACCTCCCGGGGATCGACCGGTCGATCACGATCAACCGGTCAGACATATCTGTTCTATACAAGCAGTGTGCTGATGCTAGCAAAGGTTGATTGGGTCATGATTGCCAAATTCCATGTATGCATATATTTAAAATGAATTTATCCTCCATCTCTATGTTTGTATGTGTGATCTCTTGTTCTTCAGTAAGCAAAAAAGTCTGAGGCCAACACTATAAGCATCTTATACAATGCCCCACCTCCTCACCATTTTTTGCTGCGGTGGTTGCACTACTGCCTGTTTGGTTGAAATTCAGGCATTCCTCCCAACAGCATAGTCACTGCCAACACCTATAAATATAACTATTAGCATATGGCAGGTGATAGTGAAACCATCAAAGTGTAAAATGTAGCTGCTGTTTATGTGGGAAGCAAGGGAAGGGAGAACATTCCTATTTTAGGAAGACAAGTAAATTTCAGAGTAAACAACCGATACCTATTTCAATAAAATTACTCTGTACACTAAAAGTGCAATACAGGCATTAGAATTTGGAATAATATAAATATTTCTGCATTTCTGTGGAGGTAGTCTAGCCATGGGTATGTTTAATGATCCTCATGCTGAGGGAGATAGGTAGAAATGTGATATTTTTAAAATCGTCACATAATCACAGTGTCTTGGATTCCATAAGACCAGCTTTGTGGGCAGCCTGAGAATACCTCAGCCATTTTGACATCCACTTTGATTTGTCTATCAAAGAAAAATGGATGTTGTATTTTCTGATTTTGGGGGGTATATGCATGGCCTCTTGGACATTACATGTACTAGCTTTCAGGTCCCTAGGTCCTGTGAAAGTACACAAAATGCTGCAAAGGGTGAGTCAATGAGGACCAAGCATACACAGAACAGCATTTACACAGAAGTGCTGAGATAAGTTGCAATTGAAGGCCATTTGCATCTGTGTCCAACATCTCCTGCCTAGCAATGCATATTTGAATGCAAATATACAGTTTCAGAGTACACAGGTATTCAACATTATTATTAATAATAATAAATGGTAATACATGTTTTAATATACTGTCCTTCTTCCAAAAGGAACCCAGGGCAGTGCACAATGTAATAAAAATTACCACTGCTTTTTTCCAGACAGAACTCGCTGGCGCTCTGTTCCAGCACCTCTCAGTTGGGCACCATTGCCATTCTGAAATAAGAAGGGAGGTGTTTGTGTGAGTTCTGCACCTTTTTTTCTAGAAGAATAGCACTGAAAATCACATACAGTGGTACCTCAGGTTAAGAACTTAATTCGTTCTGGAGGTCCGTTCTTAACCTGAAACTGTTCTTAAGCTGAGGTACCACTTTAGCTAATGGGGCCTCCACACGATTTCTGTTCTCATCCTGAAGCAAAGTTCTTAACCCGAGCTACTATTTCTTTGTTAGCGGAGTCTGTAACCTGAAGCGTCTGTAACCCAAGGTACCACTGTACATGCATTCATGTTTAGTACATTTAGTAGCAAACATATCTAATTCTCTAGGTAGGAATACTTTAAGCTGCTTATTCTGCCCAAAACTGCCTCTGATTTAAGGAGAAAACTTGTATAGATCTTTCCAGGTTTTTGCAAATATCTGACCCGAGCCTACTAAATTACACTTTAAGGCTCTTTGATCTAATATCGGTCTCTTAAGCCCTTTGGAACTCATGACAATAGGTCTATGACGGAGAAATATGCCCTTGTCCACAGAGGCTACAAATCTTTCCAAGAAGAAATCAGATCAACACATAGCCTTTCAGTCTAGAAATGCTACTGTTCAAATTGCATTCAGATAGAGCAGGGGGGATTGTCATAAGCTCCTAAAGACATGCAGCAACAGCTGAATATAGCGGCGGATAAGCAGGTGAGTATTCTGAAACAAACAAAGAAGTTAACTGCGAAAGTTGATGTTTTTCCTAATGCAAAATAATAAAAGAGGAGTGGGGGAGAAGAGTAGTCCTTTGGCTATCTAGGAGGAATAAATCTATTCACTTCCATGTTGTCATCAAACTGATGATTTGTTTTTGTGTAATTCAAGTTAACTTGACAACTGGCAAATTTTACAAGGTTTAAGATTTACGAGCAGTCATAATAATGAAAAGCTTCAGCTGAAAAATGGGAAGAATAAAGTACCCTAAGAAGTAAGCATGAAACATAGGCTTCAAATATCATGACGGGGATAATATAAGCTGGGGAGGGGGGTGTCACTGGAAACAAAGCCTGAATCACACAATGTTTTAATCTATTTCTTTTATGCTAAAAACCTGGGGCTATACGTGTATAATTGTGTGAAATACTATAACTCAGTGCCAAGGCACACACAAAACACAGGCCAAGTGGTGGATTGCTTAAACCAGTAGTTCCCAATTAGCTATCTACTGTGGGCCCTCGTTTTTCAACAGCCAAGCCACGGACCCCCGGCTTTTGAAAATTTTGACATCTCCATGGTAGATTTTGTTACGTGAATGGTGCTATGGACCATTTTCATTTTCTCCAACAGAAACACCAAATTGAACTATGTAAGCCCAAACAATCTTTCGCTGAGCGACAACAGCAAGCAGAGATGTGTTCAACAAATGTGTGTCTGTTTGTGCGAGCGTTTAGAGGAAAAACTGAGCTGACGTTTATACCTGCAATTGACTTTCCAGTCAGCTTCATTATATTGATGCTCAAACACCTGAGGACTAGGCAAAGGAGTAAAAAGGAGGTCAGAACCTTTTCTTTTTCAAAACACCGACAAGTGTAGCAGAAGAACATTATAGGGGCATTCTGGGAAAAGAAGATGGCAGCCATCCTGAGAAGAGAAGCCTTCTCATAAGTAACTCTCCTCAATCACAAACAAGTGATGAATATGTACAACTGGGTAATGAAAATGGACCACATTCTGACCTATTGGTTGCTGATAGCATTATATTTCATAACAAATACAAAAGGAGCAGAATAAATTCCATCCATCTCAATTTTTTACTTCCTATGAAACAAATACACTCCCCGCACTGATTTGTTTGTTTATTTTGGAACACATTTATTCTGTCCTTTCCCCCTTCCAATTGAGTTGTCAAATCAATATCCCAGTGGAAGATTTTTCATGGACCCAGGAAACACAGAGAAGTCTTAAAGAGAATGTGTCCAATTTGCCCAGGGGGTGCTACCTTTATATACCTCAGCTGAGACATGGATCATTAGAATCAAGGCTGTACAAGAAGGTAAAAGCAGAATTTGAAACATCCAGCAATAACATATTTTTGCAAAGCTTTCACAAAAAAAATGAGGAAATCTGCAAAGGCTAAATGATTTGACGTGTAACAGTAGCTTTGGGATGCAGCTTCATCTGTTTTGGAACCACTGTGTCTTTCCTAATTTAACTAATTGTTTGGGACCAAATTAGATCTGTTAAAAATGATGTTCTGGTCCCGGTCCCTCCCCCCATTTGCCACAACAAAGAATCTAAAAACTGCTATATATACTTTTTTGTTTTCCTTTTCACAGAAGTTCTGAAATTTGCAGTCATACATCTAGGGGTTTTCCTACAGGGTATCATTAAAATCTGATTTTATTTTTTATTTTTTTTTAAGACTCTCCTATTTTCTCTCAGACTTCAATGCAGGTTTTTTATGATGTAGCCACTCCTTCTGAAAGGAGAAAGCCTGAAAATTTCAGAATGACAACTCCAATGGACATATTTTGGGGTGGGTATAACAGGAATCATAAGCGGCAGAGTATTGGAGGAATAAAAAAGCATGGGAACCCAAGAATGATGAGGATGGGGAAAATGTCACCCTCCAGTAAGAAGCCTGCCCCTTCGACGGTCATTGGTCCCTCACCACCAATGATGGAGGTGCAACTTTTTCTCCCTGGGAGAGAGATATATCTTCTTCTTGAGGAAGAGGTGGGCATGGGGAAAAAAGAGCATGGATCACCAGAAAAGACCGGTGTGTGTGTGTGTGTGTGTGTGTGTGTGTGTCACACAGCTTAAAAATTAGCTGCTGTTTCTTTAATACAAAAGGAACTGAGTCAGCATGAGTCAGTGGCCTACAATGAATTGGCAAAACCTGAATGACTCATGCAGCCTTTCACCTACATATGCCTGTATATATAGAGTGGTCATTGATTGTGTGAGTGTTGGGCTGGTCGGATGGTAGAAAGCGGGTTGTGTTTGATGTACAGTGGTATCTTGGGTTACAAATGCTTCAGGTTACAGACGCTTCAGGTTACAGACTCCACTAACCCAGAAATAGTACCTTGGGTTAAGAACTTTGCTTCAGGATGAGAACAGAAATTGCGCAGCGGCGGCGCGGCGGCAGCAGGAGGCCCCATTAGCTAAAGTAGTGCTTCAGGTTAAGAACACTTTCAGGTTAAGAACGGATCTCCAGAATGAATTAAATTCTTAACCCGAGGTACCACTGTATATAAAAGCTGTTGGTCATAATTGGAGAAGATGATTATTTTTTAGAATAAAAGCAGCATTCTGCAAAGTACTCTTTCTCAAGGACTCTTTGTGCTGACCAGGGTCCGAGGACCAGGCAAAGGAAGCAAAGGAGGTTAGAACCTTTTTCCTCCTCCCCCCAAACAACTGACAGGGGGATGTCACTTCCCACCAATATCATTGCAACTCCAAGTGTTGTTGGTTTGGGGTTGAGAACCCCATTTTATTTGAGGATACAGGTCCTTTTCAGACCTTTCCATCAACTTGCATAGGGGAAAGAGCTGATGGTGGGGAAAAATAGACCCAGCTGATTTTCTTTTTTAAAAAACTTCCTCAAATCATTGTGATTGGAGTGCTCTCGGAAAATCATTCATTGTGATTCAGTCATAGAACTGTCAGCCAGACAAAAAAAGATCTCTCCAGGCCCACCCCATTGGTGTTTGCCTTGTCAGCTTGACTTCATAATAAATAGATAAACAACAACACAACATTGGGGGGGGTGTGGTGCACCTAGGTTACAGAGAAACATGGGATTTTAGAGAGCCAGATCTGACTTAACACACCTTGCTAATTGTTGTCCGGAGGAGTAAAAAACTTAAACACATTGCAGGGTTCCCAAAAATAGACCAGAGACAATTGTACTTCATCCAACAGAGCAGCCTTACTGCTACTGAAGGCAAATGAGCATAATGGTCACCAATCCAATACATTCAGGATTCGCACAGTCTGTAAAAAATCCAGTTTCAGCACTTAGAATAAAACTTACAATACTTCTATTAAGACTAAACTTAACACTAAGCATACAGAACACCACACCAGAACAAAGAGGCAGAAAAAGAAAGTGATTGAAAGCCCAGGCTCCTTCTGGCCCTACTATGATAGTCAGCACGACCTTCTCAGAAAGATAACAGAACCATTTTAAACCAGCTGTACTCAGCTTCCCAGAAGGAATAACCCAAACAACAGAAACCTTCTGCCTGTTTCTTTCACATAGAAAGAAACCTTCCAGAACCCTCTTGAATTAATCAGAACAGATCAATACTTTCTGTACTAAGAAATGCAAACTGACTTCATAATAAATAAACAACAACACAACATTGCCGGGGGGGGGGCACCTAGGTTACAGAGAAACATGGGATTTTAGAGAGGGCCAGATCTGACTTAACACACTTTGCTAATGACTCAAACCCACTTAAGGATGTGAAAGCCTGCCCTGGATCACTTCTATGCATCTTGTAACTTGGGAGGTACACAGAGCCAACGCTCACTCCTAATAATAATGCACTTCTGATGTGTGATATAGTTACTTACAGTGAAATCCTATAAATATATCTACTGAGAAGTAAGCCCCCTTTACTTGAATGTGGCTCATCTCCAGGTTTGTGGATGTAGGACTGCAGCCTTCATGTTCAAACAGGTTGAACTAAAAGTAATGCCTTCCCACAAATAGCACAGCTAAACCCAGATGAACCATATAATCCTGTTCTCTGCTACTTCATCTTCATAAACCAATCAAGACTGCTGCCTCCGGTGTAATCTAAAATACCAAAAGCAATCTGGAAAGAAAGAATAAAACAAGCGTGAACTATACATACATGCTTACTTCTCTCTCTTCAGAATTCAGTTTTCATCTATTTTCATTACTGCCTTTAATGGCTGACATTTCTAATGGTAACTCTAAACCTTTAAAAAAAAAAAAATAGTGAAAAGATTGGTTCCAGAGTCTTTAACATCAAATGCTACTCCCAAACAAATATCTGTTTAGGAGCAGTTTGACTATAGCACAGTCGTACCTTGGAAGTCGAACGGAAGTCTGTTCAACTTCCAAAATGTTTGGAAACCAAAGCACAGCTTCTGATTGGCTGCAGGAATCTCCTGCAGTCAATTGGAAGCCACAGAAGCCCCATCGGATGTTCAGCTTCCAAAAATAGTTCACAAACCGGAACAGTCACTTCTGAGTTTGCGGTGTTCGGGAGCCAAAATGTTGGAGAACTAAGCTGTTCAAAAACCAAGGTATAAGAAAACAAGAGGGCTGGGAAGAGAGCTGAATGCAACCTCACAAAATGGCTTTCAATCAATAGATAATCCCCAGTACAAACGGAAAAAAACCAGGTGCGCGGTTTTCAGAATGCTACAACAGCACCTCAAACACCAGTTTGAGGACAGCGTCACGATTGTTTATCAGGGAGAAGGTTTGGATGGAGAGAGTAGTGGAGGGCCGGGCGACTTTGAAATGACCCGCAGGTCAATTGAGAACGCTTTCCACCACTCCAATCCCTTGTGGTGTAGTGGTTAAGAGCGGTGGACTAGTAATCTGGTGAACTGGGTTCAATTCCCTGCTCCTCAACTTGCAGCTGCTGGGTGACCTTGGGCTAGTCACACTTCTCTGAGGTCTCTCAGCCTCACTCACCTCACAGAGTGTTTGTTGTGGCGGAGGAAGGGAAAGGAGATTGTTAGCCGCTTTGAGACTCCTTAGGGCAGTGATAAAGCGGGATATCAAATCCAAACTCTTTTTCTTGTAAGAGGACAACACCTGGAGAGTGGCAAAAGAATATGTGCTTTCTGCCTGTAGCAGGCCAGGGAGCCTCTGGCGCTTTAGAAGCGAAAAGTGATGTAATGAGAACTGCTACCATTGGCAGCTTCCACCCATCTCCCATTTTCACAGGAGGATTGTGGCGTTTCCCTAACTGAAGAGGCCAGGAAATCTGGGCAGAGCTCAGTGGAGGG
Source organism: Podarcis erhardii (assembly GCF_964252035.2). Lineage (NCBI taxonomy): Eukaryota > Metazoa > Chordata > Lepidosauria > Squamata > Lacertidae > Podarcis > Podarcis erhardii. Next base: position 22,106,747 of record NC_138515.1, on the reverse strand, counting down.
ACACATCCACTTGACTCAACCCCCTACCCCCCAGCACAGTGGCAAAGGGGTCTTAATTGCTCTGTTACTTGAGACACAGTCTGAGCGTATTCGCCCCCATTACTCGTCTCCCTTCAAACCTGACAAGCAAATGGCAAATATCCCGTAACAACCCCTACCCTGAAAACTCATAGGTTATCATTGAAAACTTCCAAGGAAAGTGATCCCCCCCCCCCCAGGCATGCTGCTGAATTGCTCTTACAGCCAACTTGAATATGATGCAAAAGGAGGTGAGTGGGCGTTTTTCTCTTCTCTCCTTGCTAGTTCTGCAACATGCACAGCAGATAAAGGGGTGTCTCCTTGTCCCCTCTTCATATTGAGAAATGCAACTTATACTTGGTTCTGTTCCTTCACATTTTGCTATATTCACTGGCTCATTGTTTGTTTTTTTTTGCAATTTTCTAAAATCTAAATATGCACTTAATGTGATTTAGCAAGTAAGTTTCTTGTCAAAATTTAAGAGATGTGCCTTTGGCCCCAAACTAATACCAATAAGTTAACACAATTTTAATTCTACATAACCTTATTTTTCACCTATAAAAACAAGAAAAATGGGGCAGGTGTGTGTGCTTACAGTTTACGGGGAGAAATTAAATCCAAGTTTTTTATTGCCAAAGAATGGTTAACTGTAATTTTTCTCCAGCGCAGAGTCAAACTCTGATTGATTTGATAACCAGTTTAAATGTACAAACAATAAAAGCATTCACGTATGTTAATGTGATTCCACTAAAGGGCAGCTTGAATGCTTTCAGAACTTTCATCTGTCTCATTTTTAACACATTTATAGTCACATTAATTATAGGTGCATAATAGAAAAAATGCTGTTATGAAATACATTTAAAATACATTAATAGAATTTTTCAGTTGCAAGACTTCTGGTGCTTATATTTAATTCAGATTAATTTGGTTTCATAAAGGAACCCAGCTAACTTCAGCTTCCCAAGTGCAGCCCGGCATTTATTATATAAACGAAACACGCTGCTGATTAATCAGTTGCACTAATGCAAAACCATATTTGTGGATCACATTCATAGCAAGAAAATTTAATGCAGCTAAAATGACAAAGCTTGGGCAGCTTGATTTTCATCTCAGGGCTGTGAAGAAGGGGAGTTGGTAGGACTGTTATGTGAGCAATGCTTAAGAACTCATTTTCTTCTGCAAAGCTAGTGCCATCCAGAGAATTCCATGCCAGGAGAGGACAAGGTACAGTATTCACTTTTCCACACACTTCTTAACTTACAGGTCGGGGTGGGGGAGATATTGAATTGATTTACACCTTATTCACATCTCCCAAAACCAACAACTGAACCAAAACACACCTGTCCTTTGAAATTTGCACTACTCTGAATTTTCTGGTGCACTTTTCTGACCAGAAAGTGTGCACCAAACCCACGTATTAGTGAAAATAGCAGAAAAGCTACATTATATTAGAGAAAACTTTGCATTATTATTTTTTTGCATATACCAGGCTTTTCATACAAAAAAATGTGTATTTGGGATAATGTTGACAAAAACGAATACTTTTTTATGCAAACTTTTTTTTTTTAAAAAAAGAAACAAATTACCAACTAATGTGGAAATGGGGTGAGCTTTGGGAAAATGAGAAACTGAAACTGATATATTTGTCCACTCCTAGTTCCTCCTATATGTATAACTCTTTGTGTATGTGCACTGGGGATGTCTGATCATAGCACTTGTACATTAAAAAAACACAATGCGAATGCTGTATACATCTCAACAGATTAGTTCCAGGAGCAAACCAATGCTTCCTGCGACATAATAGGATAGTAAATTATTCCCTCTGAATATTCTAATTTATTTTAATACTATTTGTTTTGGGCTCTGTAAAGCTGATTATATAAATTTATTACTGGGCAGTTTTTGCTGCCTTTTGGCACAACAGATATGCATTTTATTTTCTCTGCACCACAGTGTTTCTGACAAAACACCTGAAAAAACATTCAGAGTAAAGGAAATGTGAAAAAGCACGCAATGGCAAATCCATTTATTTGCTCTGCGTTCTGCTTCTTGGAGATAGCTGTGTTTCAAGAGGAAACGGTTTCACAGGTATCTGAAGCATTTTTCATGTACCCAACACCAGTTAATCCAGCATCTTCGTGGTATCTTGCAAGAATCACAATGCTGTTTTATAGCATCCTTCCGCTGAAAATAAGTGTGAGAAATTCATCATCATAGCAGAGTGAACCAGGAATAACCAGCAAATGTGTTTGGAGCAAGAACAGGCATTCCACAATCCATAAGCCACTTATGCTGAGAAATGACCCTGGAAGTGAGCCAAAATTGGGACTGGTGACACACACGGGTTGAGTTTCATACACCTGAACCCAATTTATTTCAACACACACACACATTCTTTTGATGTCATAGCTGAACATCTTTTGGCTTCCTTTGCAGCAGCACAGTAAAATGGCTACTTTCATTTTGGAAAACAACAAACCCATAATTTAGATATGAAATGAAACCATTTTATTGCATCTTTGATGGAATCTTTTGCAATTTCAGGTCCATTTCATTATATAAGCCATAAGGAACTTTTTATTCATGTTTGTGTCGGCACATAGTTTTCTTTAGCACTTCAAGATCACAAGCCATCATGGCACTACATCACTCCAGACATTACATCATAAGAACAGCTCCAAAGCAGATATTGTTTGCATTGCGTACAGGTAGTCAATGTGATGCTCTCCAGGTGTTTTTGAACTATAATTCCTATCATCTCTGACCATAGGCCATGCTGGCTCGGGCTGTTGGGGAGTTGTTCAGCATCATCTGAAAGGCAGCATGGTGGCCATCCATAAAGAACACACAAGGAAAGCTGCTCTTGCAACATGGTAAGCTTCTACCCTAAAACTTGAAATAATTTTGCTTCCTCCTGAAAATAATGGGATGCCATCTTACAGGAAGTGGAGGATTCCACTAGTTGAGCCACTGTGGTGCAAGACCTAGGAGACAAGGGTTCAAATCCCTACTCAGACATGAAGCTCATTGGGTGATCATGGACCAATCACAATCTCTCAGCCTAACCTACTTTAGGGGACGACAGAGGACGAGATGGCTGGACAGTGTTCTCGAAGCTACGAACATGAGTCTGACCAAACTGTGGGAGGCAATGGAAGACAGGAGTGCCTGGCGTGCTCTGGTCCATGAGGTCATGAAGAGTAGGACAGGACTCTTTTGTCTAGACCAGGGTTTCCCAAACTCGGGTCTCCAGCTGTTTTTGGACTACAACTCCCAGCATCCCTAGCTAGCAGGACCAGTGGTCAGGGATGATGGGAATGGCAGTCCAAAAACAGCTGGAGACCCAGGTTTGGAAAACCCTGGTCTAGACGTTGGCCTTTTGAGCTACTCCAGCCTGCTGCTTGTGGCCCAGTCCTGGCGCAACTTGGAGAGGCTAGAAGGCTCTGGGGTTAAGTCGTGGTTGCCTGCCAGGGTGCGACCAATAAGCATAGACCCCTGACACCAGCCCTGGCCTTGACGATCAAAATTACAGGAAACACTGATGAACATCAGTGCCAAATATGCAATTCTGTGAAACCACATTTGACAACTCCATTGCTAATTCACAAATCAATGAACAAGAGGCCCAATTTAGTCAATAGTAAGCTCTTGTACACACATCAATGAATTTGCTGTACAGGCTAATGAACCCTTGATAAATTATATAGTTCATTTAAATATCTGGCATTGACAGCAACAGCTTTCAATATTGTCTTCTTGCCACTGGGAAAAAGCTAATTTACGCTTCAGATTTTTGGATGATTTTTTCCCCAGGTTTCGTCACACAAAATACAAAGGAAAAGCACTGTGTACACACTTCACACTGAAGGCTCCCCATCCTCTTTTGCACCAGTTCTAATATTTTTCCTCCCTTTCTGGCAGGAAGAGGTTGCTAGAGGCATAAAGTTTGATTACTAACATAACACAGCTAAGCATTCCCTTTGAAAAGAATTAGCAAAAGTGCATTTCAATGAAAATACTTTACAAGACAAATTACAAAGGAAGCTATAATTACCAATTTCGCCCTCCCCTAAATTTCTTTTCATGTTCCCTTGTAGGTAGAAGTGTTCTATAGAGAAACTTTATGAGCTGACAGATAAATGAAGTGCTGTGAACACCTTCAGTCATGGTTCACGGCATACTCCAAACCATATACGTCAAATGTTTCTAGAGTGTAAAAACATGGGCAGCTCAATTCCAGAGTCCAGTTCAGTAGATTTTGGAACTTGAGCTGATTTATGCCGTGACCCTAAAAAAATTACATGGGGGTAAGTTTCCCTGAAATCAGTGGGTCCTGTTTTCAATGAGTAGCCCTAGTGCACGAGCTCTGGGGTGTACTTTGAGCTCCGTGCATGCAGGGACTTATCAAAAGCACCGTTAAAGATAAAATTGCAACACATATAGAATAACACCTCCTGCTGAAGCTGAAGCTGAATTAGATTGCCTTCTTTAAGCTAAGTTTGCTAACTTCTTAGAGTTCTTTGAAAGTGTCAGCAAACACTCCGAACAACACTGTGCGCTTCGACTTTCAAAAAGCTTTTGACAAAGTGTCTCACCTAAGACATCAGAGGAAGTCATGAATCAGAGGAGAGGTTGTTCTTGTGGATTGTTAGCTGCTTAAAGAAACAGGAAACAGAGAGGAGGAATAAATGGTTCTCCCAACAGACCAATGTAAATGACGGAGCATCCATAACAGTGACCAGAGGAGGAATGGCCGCTGGGGGGAACACAGAGAAGAAGAAACGCCATGCTGCATCTGCGGCAGCACAACTGGATGCCATCACCTGCCTCAGCTGCAACAAAACATGTCTCTCCCATATCAGTCTTTTCATCAGGCACCCCCAAACTCGGCCCTCCAGATGTTTTGGGACTACAATTCCCATCATCCCTGACCACTGGCCCTGTTAGCTAGGGATGATGGGAGTTGTAGTCCCAAAACATCTGGAGGGCCGAGTTTGGGGATGCCTGAACTACAGTCACAAGTTTCCAACAGTCTGACTTCAACTCCCAAAAGTACACTCCTCCATTCTCTCCCCAGACAGATGGATGCCAATCAACCAAGCAATAAATAATGAGGGAAAGAACTGAAGACACGGCATTATAGACTAAGTCCGCTCACCTTTTCTTGGTGGGCGGCATTGCGGCTGGGCAGCCAGGTCACAACAGTATACCGGCCTAGGGGGTGGAGAGTCACCGCCTCTCCTGTGTCATGCCGGCCGCATCATTATTGCTGGGGTTCTGCCCCTGTGGGATGGCCTCAGCCAATCAGCTCTCAATATGGGTGTGGCTATAGGCGATTTAACTGTGGCACAGCTGGCCGGCCCCCTCTTTCTCGCCCCATTGCCAGATCACCCAACCCACCCTCTTTTCATGCTTTGCTCAGATATGACCTTGCTATGTACCATTGTCAGTTGCCATATTGTTGGGACCAAGTAGGTATTTTTTCAGTTGGCAAATTGGCACCGGCCATTTGGTTTTTGCCTACCTAGAAGCAATTGTCACAACTTTTGTGAGGTTAGGCATTGCGTAAGCCTTTGTTTGGATGGAAGAGAGGTTGTAGCCCCTCCTCAATAAGGGATCCAGGGTGTGAATCCTGTCCAAAGCCTGGATGTGGGCTAGGGCCATGTCACAGCCCCTGTGGGGACCCATCAGGGTGCCCGTATTTGATGTAAGTCAGTGGTTTACCCTTAAGTGGACTCCCTGCAGATGGGCAGGAGTCAAGATATAGTCTGGCTTCAGCCCAATGCCGAAGCCAAACTGCTCACATCTGTAACCAATAAAGTTGTGGCCTATTTGAACCCACAGACCAAAATACTTTGTGTCTGTGTGTTTTATGGTTCTTCTGGGAACTTTGTGGCTCGGGTGCCTTGGCACGCAAGACATCTCTGTTTCCCAAGCTGGCGTGGATGGTGGATGTTGAGCACCTGAGTCTGAAGCATAGGAAATAAAATTCCACCAGATGAGGACGGGTATTGGAATCTGTGCTTCTCAACTTACTCATAAATGATCTAGAGTTAGGGGGTGAGCCAACTCACACAGCTGCTTCTGATGTTACTGTGTTTGGAGCACACTGTGAAAATAATTCAGTGTGATTAAATGTTAGACCTGGTTGTCAAAATGAAAGATCCCCCCTCCCTTCTCCTCTCCACCTCTTTCCCTCTTGAGCTTTGGGCGTTTCCCTAGTCAGCTTGGCTTCATTTCACAGAAAGGAAAGAGTCCAGCTATGCTTTTAACATTATGGAAAGCCCAGGGCAACAGAGCTTCTTGAAAGGTTAGGTTTTCCCTGATCCACTTCAACACATATTGTTAAAGGTGCAAGCCAGCTCAGTAACATAAAAAAACTAACCCACGTCCCCCTTGTTATTTAGGATACTTAGAGGGTCAACATACACCCCTAATATTTGTCACGACAGTCCCTAACGCAGCAGCAGCAACAACAAAAGGTGAAACCATACCCAAGGCAGACACAGTTGGTTTTGACATTGCCTAAATAGTTTTCAGATTTCACGGTTGTTTCTTCCTTTGGTCAAAACCTATCAGCTTCCGTCACCATACTGAGAAGAACATAAGGAAACAGTCCCACAATGAATAGATGACTCTCGCTTCAGTGCTACATTCCAAAAATAAAAAATGCAAATAAAAATATTGAAGAGATGTGCAACATTTTAGATAGCAAAACCGCCTCTTTAGAAGTGCTGAATTTAGACATGATAGGCACAAAGGTTTCTCAACTTGAAAAGAATTTACTATGAAGTGAATGCCAAAATAAGTTCTCATTGATCTTAAAAGGAAAATGGAACAGAAAACATAGGTGGAACTAAGAAAAAGGCAGCACAGAAGGTAACGGGGGATCAAAAGCATAAATTGAATTGGATAGCTGAGAAAATCATTAGATTATGACATATGCCTTTCTCCCTCCTACTGGAGTCAATGGGATTTACAGCAGAATTCCCATGCTGGTGAACTTAGAAGTAAGCCTACATGAACTTAATTTTAGGACTTAACTTTCAGGTAGGTTTGTACAGATTGCAGCCTTGAAAGTGCTTAACACTGGCTGGAATAGTGCAGTATGCTCTGCTGACTGCCACTAAGTTCTGTGTGGTAACTGAAACTATTTAAAGAAGGAGGTTTGCTCAATGGTTTATGTGAAATTCATTCTTCAACCTTAATTTACTGTCAAATACCCATCACAAAACATATCTGAGTTTTGAAAGCATTCAGGAAAATTAAGTGAAGGACCTAACAGAAAGGCCAACTGTCTCTCCCACCTACCCAAACCATGTATTTTTACCATATTATTCAACCCACCAGGATCTTCAGAATCACTCTATTTCCAAACTGGCATTCTTAAAAAGGAGGTTTTAAGTCCATGATGTATAGGGGGAACCTGTGGCTCTCATCAGCCCCAGCCAGCAATGGTCAGAGATGATGGGAGAACATTCTCCATCCCAGTGCATGCTTGAACTGCAAGACCCTTAATCCTCACAGAATTTAGGACCATTTAGTTATGCAAGTGTGTCTAAACATTTTGCCCACCCAAAGTGAATATGGGCATACATAGCACTGAAATCTTCCCTGAGCCATTGCCCAGAAGAATAGCTACGCAGAGATTTACTAAATCTTGCTTTGTCCTTCCATATTCTTATCTTGCTTCATCTCTCTGTCTCCCACTGTCCACTAATCAATCAATCAATCAATCAATCAATCAATCAATCAATCAATCAGGACATTAATGCCCTCAAGTAGATTCATCTCCTTTATACCCATCCACAAATATTTTGAATCTCCTGCACTATCTATTTGTACTGTTCACCTTCATTCAGAAAGTGACACTTGCAGTTGCTCAGCTGGTTCTTTTATTAGGGTACTAAAATGACAGATCTGAGACCAGCCTGCTGTCTGCACAGCGCTGCTGATTTGCACCACTTCCTCCCTTGACAGGACGATTCATCAAAGCGAGGTGGAACAACCCTGGCTCAAGTCAATATTAGTGGAGGTATCTTGCCACACTGACGCGTGGAGCAAAAACACTGGCTTAGAGTGAAATGTTACACAGAGAACCCAGCGTTTAAAGGACAATCCCATGTCTTGTTTCACCAGTTTGGGATAGAGGTTGCCATTATAAAAGGCCTGATAGAATGGGGAGAAGGGTTTAGGAAATTGCTATGCTTCAGATGTTTCTGTGCTACAATTCCCATCAGCCTTGCTGGCAGGATCTGATGGGCGTTGGAGCTCAGCAGTGCTGAAGTGTTCCAAGATCTGTTATCCACTATGGAGAAGTCAATGACCTGTGAACCCACCAGACCAGGCATAGGCAAACTCGGCCCTCCAGATGTTTTGGGACTACAACTCCCATCATCCCTGACCACTGGTCCTGTTAGCTAGGGATGATGGGAGTTGTAGTCCCAAAACATCTGGAAGGCCGAGTTTGCCTATCTATGCCTGCACCAGACTAACCTCAGACGAAAGTGGGACATGGAGCGAAGTTATCTTTAGCTAGAAGTTTAGGATTTCAACAACATGAAAGAGGTATCTCCACCCTAACCCTAACCGTAACCCTAACCTTAACCTTAACCCTAACCCTAACCCTAACCCTAACCCTAACCCTAACCCTAACCCTGACATGAGCCAACAGTGTGACGCGGCAGCTAAAAAAGCCAATGCAATTCTGGGCTGCATCAATAGGAGTATAGCATCTAGATCAAGGGAAGTAATAGTGCCACTGTATTCTGCTCTGGTCAGACCTCACCTGGAGTACTGTGTCCAGTTCTGGGCACCACAGTTCAAGAAGGACACGGACAAACTGGAAGGTGTCCAGAGGAGGGCAACCAGAATGGTCAAAGGCCTGGAAACGATGCCTTATGAGGAACGGCTAAGGGAGCTGGGCATGTTTAGCCTGGAGAAGAGGAGGTTAAGGGGTGATATGATAGCCATGTTCAAATATATAAAAGGATGTCACATAGAGGAGGGAGAAAGGTTGTTTTCTGCTGCTCCAGAGAAGCGGACACGGAGCAATGGTTCCAAACTACAAGAAAAAAGATTCCACTTAAACATTAGGAAGAACTTCCTGACAGTAAGAGCTGTTCGGCAGTGGAATTTGCTGCCAAGGAGTCTGGTGGAGTCTCCTTCTTTGGAGGTCTTTAAGCAGAGGCTTGACAACCATATGCCAGGAGTGCTCTGATGGTGTTTCCTGCTTGGCAGGGGGTTGGACTCGATGGCCCTTGTGGTCTCTTCCAACTCTATGATTCTATGATTCTATGAAATGGCCAATGTTGGGCCAGTGTCACAAGTTCTGGCACGGCACCAGCAAATTGAGTTGGACAATAATGTCACAGTGGCAATGCATTTGATGCAGTAGGCTAGTCACAGAATTGTGGTGTAGTGGTTAAGAGCGGTAGAATTGTAATCTGGGGAACCGGGTTCGCTTCCCCACTCCTCCACATGCAGCTGCTGGGTGACCTTGGGCTAGTCACACTTCTTTGGAGTCTCTCTGCCCCACTCACCTCACAGAGTGATTCTTGTGGGGGAGGAAGGGAGAGGAGAATGTTAGCTGCTTCGGGTAGTGATAAAGCGGAATATCAACTCCAAACTCTTATTGATTTGTAGAGTTGGAAGGGATCTAGGGAGTCATCTACTCCAACCCCCTACAATGCAGGGATCTCAGCTAAAGCATCCATGACAGATGGCCATCCAACCTCTGTTTAAAAACCTCCAAGGAAGGAGAGCCCACAGCCTTCCAAGGGAGTTGTGTGACTGGAGTGGTACGTGAGCTGCTTTCTAGGGACTGGATCACTCCAATAATGTCCGCAAAAGCAAACCACCTCAGTTCAGTGAATTATGTTGTTTCTATGTTAATGCTATTTTCTGATGCAAGGGGGGGGGAATGACATGGATTTGACATAGATTGGATGGGAAAGTCAAAACTGGGAGAACTGAATGAGAAACATTACATTTATTCATTTTCTTCTTTTTAAAAAAGTAATGCTTCACTAATACTAAACTATTTGCTTCTATTCCTTTGTTTTGTACTTTCACTAGAAGCTAAATGAGTTCAGCACAGTTAATTACTGTATTTGCTGATTACAGCTTCCTCGTTTCACCCTGTGTCTTTTTATTCAAATCAGTGCTTAAAAACACTGACAGCAAAAAGGAAATGGGCCATAAATCATTGTTACTGTCTCAAATAAAATTCTTTATTGCATGATGGTTGTTTCGTGAATACCAACAGGCATCCAAGGTTATCGTAAAGCATAATTATTCCACATATCTAAGGAAAGATAAGAGCTCAAGAGTGCACTGAAGTATGCACCAAAGCAGTATTTTAAGTGGTCATTTGAAGACATGTTAAATGAACTGTGTTCCGACACCAGTTATAAAGCAGTATTTTATTTATTTTTTAGTGCTTGGCCTATTAGTTAAGTAACACAATTAGTGTTTCCATGCGCCATATGAGAGACCCATCCTAGAAAATTCTCTAGCAACACATTTATACTCAGTGGCAGTCTTGCCCCTTCTGACATTAACCTTTGTCTTGTTAGCAGTTTATGAGTTCACCTTCTAAGTTTGATGGTGGTGAATGGGGAGCTAAATGTGGAATCTTCAATTTCTCTTTAGAAGAGATATTTGAAAACAATAAAAAAAATAAGGGTGAAATTAATGACACAGCTCTGAATAGCAAATCATGCACTCTCTCTTTTTGCACTCCCCAAGCTTTCCTCGGACTGTACCACTGGAAATCATAGGTCGTGGACCTCTGATATGGAATACATTTGAAAGTTTAGGACCTTTGGATATGCTCTCTATCTACTTGTCAATTTTTTTGCTTTCAAAGTGAGTCTATTCAAATAGGAGCCTGCCCCACACTTCAGTCTGAAGTGCTACAACCCCAAGAGTACACCATCTGATGTTTTCTCTGCATGTTCACATAAATTCTCAGTCTTTAGTAGATGCTACTTTGTCTTTTGCTAGAACCCCAAGATCTAAAAACTAGAGGAAGGTACAAAAGACGTACAGTTAAAATTAGAGACCAGGGTACCTATGAATACAGAATTAATAGTAGCAGAACTGATCTCACTCTCAGTCTGCTTCTGCTTACCTCAGCACATTATTTTAGAAGCCTAATTTAGGTCAAAAAAGCCATTTTGTTGTTAGCATCACTGAACAACTGGGAGTTGGAAACTTTTCCCAGTCTCTTGCAAGAGATCTACCAGTATATCCCAACTTACCTTCTACCTACCAGTGTTCTGGAGAAAAACAATGAGAGGAAGCACAATTCTTCTTACTAGCTCCTGATGTAAAACTGAGGGAAGGTCTGTCTTGGGCACAACAGTGGTTGTGAAGGCTGCTCTTTCTAACTGCTCGCAGTCAGTTTGCTTCCCATCACGGAGAATGGAGATCCCATTTCACATAATCTGGCTCTAAAGATCCATATATTATTTTGTATATCTCTTAGTTCTCACTTGCAACTGAAACAAAGGATGCTTCCGGACCATAGCTGTCAACTTTTCCCTTTTCATGCGAGGAATCCTATTCGGAATAAGGGAATTTCCCTTTAAAAAAGGGAAACGTTGACAGCTATACTCCAGACAACCTGCTTAATTGAACAATGCATCCAGATTTGCTTGAGGGAGGATCATACAACATTTAATGTCCCTTCATCCTTATTTGCTTGTGGGGAGGTTGGACAACATTGCATTAAGGCAAGAGCCAGTATGGTGTAATGGTTAGAGTGTTGGACTGGGACCTGGGAAACCAGGGTTCGAATCCCCACTCAGCCATGGAACTCACTAGGTGACCCTGGGCCAGTCACTATATCTTAGCCTGATCTCACAGGGTTGTACAACCCGAGTTTGCCAATATGGGACTGAATCCCACCACAAAAGAGTGACTGTCTGGAAGTGCCCAGAGCCTAATTATGACACATGCTGTTACTCACATCCATTCCTTGTTACCCTTGTCTCCCCCTCTTCCTGTCGTTTGTTGTCTCCTCAACTTTTAAAATTTAGATTGCAAGCTTTTGGTAAGCAGGGACCTACTTCTATTTTATTTTGCTTATATTAAATCTGTAACGGCTCATCTCCTACACCAGTGGTGCATATAAATAATATTTTCCTAATTATTAATATTATTTTAACCTCCTATAGTCTTTTAATCCAAATTTCATGACTTAAAACAGAATCCCTTGTTCCGCTGTTAAATCTGCCCTGAGCATGGTGTCTACAGTGGAGGGGTGAATTATAAAATCATCTGAAATAAATGCATCCAACTGTCTCTTTATTTAAGTTTGGCTGCAGTGCAGTACCTCTCATTCCCCCCCCCCTTTCTTTTTGTTAGGGGAGAGAATAAAACTTATAGGCTAAATATTATGGGCAGAAAATGAATTGCAAATTTGTACTAGCTGAAACCATCCCCCATAATGAAAATTATAGTTTTCACCAGGGTTCCCAAGTTAGAAAAATAAACATATTGAACAGAAAAAGGTGTATTGGCTTTAAGAACTCTGCTGAGACTATTCTGGTTGGTTTAGTTTTAATGTGTTGTTTCCACCTACTCTCTCAAGGGCAGGATCAACATTTTTTGTCCTGAGGAGGAGGAGAGGGTCTTCAAATCAATTAGCTACTCACCAGGCCACCCTCTCCACAGACTGTTCAAGCTGTGCAAAATGCTTTCCTTCACCACAAACATCAATAGGATCACAAACGATAGATATTCCAAATTGGCTCAGCTGCTTACATGCAGAAGTGCATGCCAAAGAATGTTTCTCACACCATATCAATGCCACCAATGGTGTCTTATAGCTTCTTGTAAAAGAAATGGACAATGTCAACCCTGCCCTTGCCCAATAAAAATGATATTTCATCAAATGTAACACACACACAATTTAACTCACAGTCAATTGTGCCATATGATGCAACTGTATGAAAGGCAGGGAAAATTTGTGTACATGCCTTGGAATCCAACATCTTCTCCTGCCTTCTGCTGGCGCTGTAACGGCATCGAATCACAATATCCCTGGTATTGACTAAGCTCTGCTGATAAACTGCAGCACCATAAATGAGGTCGACCCTCATCAATGTAGCATATCAGATTAGTTCTGGATGCTTGAAGACAAGTGAAACAGGAATGACCCCAAACAGAAAGAATGCCACCGCAATGCTAAGGGAAACACTGGAGACTCGCTGTCATTGTAGATGACAATGAGCAAGATGGATAAATTGTCTGAAATGAAACAACACAGCTTTCTAGGCAGACTTCTAGGAGGAACATAGGAGTCTACCTTACACTGCGTCTAGAACATCAAGCTCAGTGTTTTCTATGATCTGGCAGTGACTGTCCAAGTTTTCAGGCAGGGGACATTCTAGCCCTGTTTCACTTTTCCTCAAGCGTCCAGAACGAATCTGATATGCTAGATTGATTACAGTAGACTTGATACATGGATACAGCAGAGCTTAGCCAACTTCAGGAATACTGAACAGTGGTATCTTGGGTTACAGACGCTTCAGGTTACAAACTCCACTAACCCAGAAATAGTACCTTGGGTTAAGAACTTTGCTTCAGGATGAGAACAGAAATCGCGTGGTGGCGGCACTGTGGCAGTGGGAGGCCCCATTAGCTAAAGTGGTACCTCAGGTTAAGATCAGTTTCAGATTAAGAACGGACCTCCAGAATGAATTAAGTTCTTAACCCGAGGTACCACTGTATTGCAATTGCTTGCTCTGTCCCACATCCATCACATACCTGTCACCCAGTTCCTTCACCCTCCATGTTTTGGAGGGGTGACTGCTGCAGTGGGGAACCTTCTGTCTGCTCATGGAAGATTGAAATGGCAGAACAGTGATTCATACAGATAAGTAACGGGCAGTTTCCTCTGTGGGTGGGCACTTTGAATTCAAGGACCCTCGTTACTTAATGGAATTTTTTGCTTGTGCCCTGAGACACACTAGTTGGGAATGAGCTGATCATTTTAAAGATAAAATGAAAAGATGCATGAAGGAGGGGAGAGTGAGGACTCACATGCACCCCCATTAATCTGAAACCAGGAATGATGCATCCCTGACTCATAGAATAGGATACGGAAGCAGAAATAAACACAAACATGTTGTATGAGCTATTAAATGAGTATGAGTCTGATTTCTGACCTATTTTTTGAAGGTAGCAGTCACTTAAGAGGCAAAAACAACAGAAGGGGAAACATTGCAGCTGCTTCGTGCACCTGCAAGTCTGCTGCTGGCATCGTGCAATGCAAAATTCTTTTTTAGACCAGAAATTCAGGTTACCTGCTAAATAATGTGCCCCCCCCCGCTCATTAATTAGCACAGTGGTTTACAGGAACATGTTTTCTAATTTGAAGTTTCTGGATGTAGGAAAAACCTCTTGATCCTCACAAAAGATTACATACCTTGCTTAACTTCATCACTAATGCAGCCTACTTTGAGAACTGCAAGGGAAGAATTCTATTCTAGTGGTTGGGAGAAGTAGAAGAGAGTTTTCATAACACTGTAAAGGTTGATAAACACAAGTCACTAGAGCTAGTGAAACATAATGGGTAAGAGAAAAAGCTGTCAACCAGGAAGATGATGGCTCACGTCTCTGTGACGTTAACATATGAGAGTGCTGGAGGTGAAATAGTTAAACAGGTTACCCAATCAGAACCGGGGGGGGGGGTGGACTCAGAGGGACTATAAAACCAGCTCTGGGAGGGGTGAAGGGAGAGCTGGATGGTTGGTTGGAGTGGGAGTGAATTGGGATAGAGTCTGTGGGTAGGTTGAGTTAGTGTAGTGAAATAAGCTGAGTCAGGAACAGTTAGGAACTAGGAAGACAAGTAAATATCTGAGAGGTGGTTTAGTGAGTGAGAGCAGGTAGTAGAAGTTATAGGTCTGGATAGGCACCCCTTGACTGTAATGGACCGATACCATTTATAAAACCACACACTTGTTAAACTGCAATAAATAAACAGAAGTTTATGTTCCAATTTAACCCTGACTGGACTTGGTATTGTCCCAGGTAGGGTCTGGGTGGTGGCAGTGATAAATAAAGTGGTGGCACAGGGATCAATAGATGGTGAAACGTCTGGGGACCCTGTGTGATCGCCACAGTCTCATTTAACTAATTCACAAGATGGGCACAGGAAGCCACCATCTCTTGGCTTCAGCCACCTCTCATCTGCAATGGGAAGAGAGTCTGAACACCGAACTGATCTCAACTTTTTAAAAATGCTGGGTCAAAATGTGGAGTATTGTAATCGACTTAACAGCTAGAACAGGAAACAATTTCCATGCCATAAAAATGCTAGGCACAATCAAGTAATATTATGTACATGATTTGCCTTTTCTGTCTAAAAGGATTGGTCTCTTTTGAACGGCGCAGTCTGTTCTTTCACTCGGTGGCTGATGCTCTGGGAATGAAGTGATTGAAGATCAACAGATACAATAAATATAGCATTTAAATGAACAACAGTTGAGAAATCTAACAAGGATATAGCAACTCAAAAATAGTAATGCCGAAGAGTCTCCTCACCCACCTTCTTTGCAAGATTCTTACTTAGATGCCTGACTGCAATCCCAGAGACACACAAATTTCAAATGAAGAACTGTCTGGAGTTTGGATGCAATAAGGAATAGAGATGGCGCAAAAGCAGTGAATGCTAAGAGGGAGATAGTTCTGAAATTTCCCAAAGCTCCAATTCAAGAGATGCTTACTGGACATCTGAGAACATGTTGGAATGCCCACACTTTGCGCATTAACAGAAGTACCACTAACTTGCTCCCAACAGCGAAAGAAAGAAAGAAAGAAAGAAAGAAAGAAAGAAAGAAAGAAAGAAAGAAAGAAATGCTCAGGACTGCAGGCACTGACATTCAAGTATAGCTCTGGTACTAAAGAAAGGCTAATTTAACTACAGTAACTACACCACGTATGACCTGACTCAATTAGAGGGAATAAACCAATCATTTAGATTCACAATTGCCACCAAAGTTTTGATCAAATTTGGTGGTTCCTGCTTTGGGTCTAAGGAATTTCGCGGGGAAATGCCAGCATATTCTCCCTAAAATTTAAATGTGAATGTGGAGGCTTTTGTTTTAGGAGAAACATCTGAGGAAGTCTGAAAGAGATATAAAAATGTTTTAATAAGGCTGGAGAAATTTCTGAAAAGGGTTCTTTTCTGCATGTCAGGATGGTGAGAAGCCGGACCAATATATTGTCACTTCTCTTGCTCACTGAGAAGTAAAAATAAAAAACCAAGATAACACCATCATATTTGGGAATCAAGGGTGCCAACTTGAATATAATATTGGGGGGGGGAGGGGGAAAGGTTAGCCCTGCCCTGCATAATCAATCACAAAAAAGTGCACACACCGTTTGAATGGCAATGCCCCTCAACTTGGGGGGACGGACCCCTCAAACTGTTTATTGGGGGAGGGGCGAAGGAACCTCAGCCCTTTGCAGTTGGCTCCTATGTGTGGAATAATATGACGATGCAAGAAAAGGAAGTTGGATAAAGTTTTACTGTTCCCTCCAAAAAAAGTTGATGGTGGGGTATGGCAGCTCAGCCACCTATCTGCGAGCCTTTGCCAGCTGCAGCTGAGGACTGGGTTTTGCCTGAGGGTGATGAAAGCTACTACTGGAGGTTCAACATCCACCCCCATCCCTCTTGGCCCTACTTAGAATTGCTCTATAAAAATGCCAAACTTCCACCGACTTTTGACATCGTGTGAAGGAGCATCACTAGTTATCGTATTTTTTGCTCTATAAGACTCCTTTTTTCCCTCCTAAAAAGTAAGGGGAAATGTGTGTGCGTCTTATGGAGTGAATGCAGGCTGCACAGCTATCCCAGAAGCCAGAACAGCAAGAGGGATTGCTGCTTTCACTGCGCAACGATCCCTCTTGCTGTTCTGGCTTCTGAGATTCAGAATCCCCCCCCCCCTTGTTTTCCTCCTCCAAAAACTAGGTGCGTCTTGTGGTCTGGTGCGTCTTATAGAGCGGAAAATACGGTACATTTTATGCTGTGCTTGTAAGCTATTTAACTTGGTGTGTACTTCCTTGGTCCTTTATTCTCACCCATGAATAGTCCAACATTTCACGTACAAGCCACTTTTCTTGAATATGTTGCAGATCTTAACCTTTTTGTACTACCAGTCCCTTCATGGAAACCAGATCAAGTAGGTTTGATACATCCCAGACGCTATATTAGATGTCTGGGCCCCCTTGACAGTCCCATGAATCCCTTTTTGCCCTAAAGGAATACCACCTGAGCCTCTGATATTATTCGGAGGCTCTGACAGCAGCTGCTTCGTAACTCTAGGTCATAAAGAAACATTCAGACTTCATTAAATGTGATAGCCTGCCTTAGCTTTGCCTTTGGAGTTCAGGCTCCTTATGGAGGGCAGGGGTTGGGGAGAAATTTCCAACAGTTTTCTTTGTAAACAAGCAAGTCGCATCCTTGCTTGTTGATGCTTCCTGAAGGAAGTTCAACAGAGCGACTCATAACACATCTCTGCTACAGGAGATGAAATCCTGAGTCCAAAGAAAGCCCACTGGATACATCCAGGCACAAAAGGTGCATTGCTTGCCATAACACTTTACATATTTCGAAAGAGACTACACACTCTGAAGCTTTAAAAAACAAACTGCTAATCTCTTCAGCAATAGATGAACCGTAGCTCTTTGTTATGTATTCTTTGTTATATTTGATATTGATCTGTTACCTTCGTTCCCTGTTCACCTTTGCAGAAACCTTTACAACAGTTTAAAATGGTCATAAATGTATTTAAATAGAGTGCACAATATACCAAAAGACAAAATAATAAAAATCAGCACATCAAGCACAAAGCTTCCTTTTTATAAACAAATTCGCTATAGAATTAATTGCAGCTTTATTTCAAAGCAATTTTCTGAAGATAAAAGGTTTTGCAGTGCTAGGGCAAGTAATCCCTACAAGAAAAATCCCCATAACACAACAAG
This sequence comes from Podarcis erhardii, assembly GCF_964252035.2. NCBI lineage: Eukaryota > Metazoa > Chordata > Lepidosauria > Squamata > Lacertidae > Podarcis > Podarcis erhardii. The sequence goes on along the minus strand of NC_138515.1, from coordinate 22,088,732 downwards.
GCCATGAAGCCCTTAATATATGCACTGTAGAAGTTCTTACAGGCCAAAATAAGTCAACTCCATTAGCACCCAGAAATGAACCAGCAAGCAATGCATGTGCTAAAGCATAGTTTTATACATAGCTTTCATATTGTTTCATTTTTCAAATATGCTTCTGTCACCTCTCGTTAGAAGATGGCCACTATGTTCTGAGGTAGAGGAAAATTACAAATGTTATTCTTGGGAAGAATATGTAAAATGTACCATAATTGCAGTTGTTTTTTTTTTTTTTAAAAATAATTTTTATTGGGTTTTTACATTTTATAACAACAAACACACACACAAAGACAAAGACAAACAGACACACATATACAATTACATACCCTAAGTTTCTTTACCCACTTTCATTGACTTCCCCCCACCCCCTCCTCTTACATCCCAATTCCAATATTAATTCAGCAAGTTCTTACCTAACCTCTTAAAGATATTCACATTACTTTTGAAAATTAAATTCTTTTGTTTATCTATATTCAACTATCCAATTCTCTTATAATCAATAATTTCTTTTTTTTTTTAAGGTCGGTCTAACTTCCCCTTCACAAATTTTCCCTTTATTATATTAATTATAGGTCACATTGACCAAGTAAAACAAAACATAACATTTTATAATTCTATTCTCTCCCCCCCCTGCCCCGGTTTCTGTCCCTTCCTAGACAAATGTCCAGAAAACAAACAAAAAATAGTTCTAGCCCGGATTCCTCACGTCCGAGGCGTCTGATTCTCTGTCAGTCCCTCTCTGCCAACTATATTGGTAGTCCTCTTTGATGGTCCTAAGACCCCGAAGGAGTTCAGTCAGAGTCAGATCATATTTTCTTTCATTCAGAATGTTAAAGAGTGTTTGCTGCGAAAGACCATCTATTTTTCCATACTCAAGAGAAAAGTCCCAATCATGTTGCTTTGTTCTTTCTAGTTTTAATGTTCCAAGTACTCCAGGGGCTTCTCTCTTCTTCTTTCTCATCTTTCGCAGGTCTGTAATCCAGAGGTCTTCTTGCTCATACTCTAACGCTGCAGATTCTTGGTTGATATTTTCCACTTGTGGTGTCTGAACTCCTTCTTTTTTCTCTGTCAATTCCAAAGGCATCTCTTCCTGCTCAGCTGCAGAATTTTTATCATGCATCTCCTTTGTGCATTCAGCAGAGTTGTTTGTTTCAAGATTCAAGGTCATAAAAACTTTACTCAGAGCCATACTCTGCTCCTGCAGGATTCCCACGAGAAAGAACATTTTTTCTATCTCCGCCAGTAATTTTCCCTCTGCAGCCATTGTAATGTCACTAATTCCCCCTAGGGGGCTTTCAGTTATTTAGTAGTCCTTTTCCAATAATCTGTTACTTTGTTATTATCAATACTTTGTTTCCAGTCGCCTCAGTCCAAATGTATCAGTTTTAATTCCAAGAGTTATTAAATAGCAAAATTCTTTACTTTGTCCGCGCGTTTGACAGCTTCTTTGACAGCTGTCAAACTCCTTTCACTTCTTCCTCCGGGACCCAAATAGGACACTCCCGGGTTTTTTGGGGGGGATACACACAAAGTTCCAAATTCCCTTTCTCTCCAGCACAAAAATCTTGTTCTATCAAATTTGTGAGAAACTTTTAAATCATCAAAACAGTATTCATTCCGCCTTAATTCTCCGTTCCTTGCTTTGAAACGTCAATAAGTAGAGGGGGTGCGGACTTCCCTTTAACACATCCCCCGATCGTGCCGAATTCACAGGATAAAATTTTAAAGTCCAAATTCCACTACTCACGGGTCCTTTGTTATCCAGTCCAAATTTTGGGAAGAAAGTCAGCGCTCTCCGGCCATGGCTTGCGGCTTCGCTCTACCGAGGTAGCGATCTACTCTCAGCACCACGCCACTCTCCGTACCCTCTCCGCAGCCTTTAAAAAGGCTCTTCGTGGGTCGGGGAGGGCGCTTAAGGTGCCCACCGAGTCACCAAGTCCGCAGGCTTCCGCGCCTGCGGTTTCTGAGGGTCCCCGTGTCGCCGGCACGGCAAGACCCGTCCTCAGTAGAGCCGATTCCCTCCGGAGCTCGGAGGGAATCCGCCATTAGCCGTTCGCGCTAACCCGGAAGTCATATAATTGCAGTTGTTGACCCATACCTTGCTCCAGCATGAAAGGAAACTAGAAATCATTCCTCAGAGTGCCGCCACGCTCTTTCATAGAAGCAAGGAATTGTTGAGTTGGAAGAGACCATTTAGTAATCTCGTCCAATCCCCTGCAGTGCAGGAATACACAGATGTCCCATATGGGGATCAAACCTGCAACCTTGGTGTTATCAGCACCTGACACTCTAGTTCAGCATTAGCCAACTTGCTGCCCTCCAGATGCTGTTGGGCTACAACTCCCATGATCCTTGACCATTGTCTGTGGTGGCTGGTGCTAATAAAATCCAACAATATTTGTAAGGCACTATGCCACAGAGCCTAGGACTTGCCAATCAGAAGGTCGGCGGTTTGAATCCCCGCCACGGGGTGAGCTCCCGTTGCTTGGTCCCTGCTCCTGCCAACCTAGCAGTTCGAAAGCACATCAAAGTGCAAGTAGATAAATAGGTACCGTTCCGGTGGGAAGGTAAACGGCATTTCCGTGCGCTGCTCTGGTTCGCCAGAAGTGGCTTAGTCATGCTGGCCACATGACCCGGAAACTGTACACCGGCTCCCTCGGCCAATAAAGTGAGATGAGCACCGCAACCCCAGAGTCGGCCACAACTGGACCTAATGGTCAGCGGTCCCTTTTCCTTTACCTATGCTGGGCAGTCAGCTGACTGAATCAAACCGCAGCATGCTGGATGCAGCTGTAACTTCAAATAATCACCATCAATTAAGAGAGTGGGGATTCCGCAGGGGAGAGAAAAAACTGATTACAAGTTCTAAAAGTGTCACTCATATTGCATAAGTTCTCTGTTTCAGTGTACGTCTCCTTTGGAGTCTCTCCTGTGGGTTTTTTTTTTTTTTAAGATATCCAAGTGATTAGATAAAATAACTCGGGCAACTGGATCAGAAATATCCAATGCTTTTACAATGACAGCTCATGTTCTCATTTGCAAGTTTTAAACATGTACAGACAGAAACATGGCTGCCTTCAGAAGTGCCCTCTAGCCATCACTAAACAACCCCATTATAAGCTGATATACAGATCTCTTTAAAGTGACACACATTCTGTTATATTAATAATAGAAGAAGCTATACAAGACTTTTAGACACTGAGTAGAAGAAGCTGTTATTCATGTCCTCAATGGCGCAACCAGACTGGATGCAGTCTTGTGGCTTATAACAATTTTATTACAAACACCTCATGATTTTAAGATCAGGTACATGGAACGTTCTTTACAGTAAGCTGTAGCTTCCTATGACATTACCAAGCAAAGTAACTTTACTTTCATCTGTCCATTCAATATACAGTATACAGCTCTATTTCATGGGAAATAGAAACCCATGAAGTGCAAAGGTGTCTCCCAGCATGTTTCCGAGCACAATTCCAAGTGTTGGTGCTGGCCTTTAAACCCCTAAATGGCTTTGGCCCTCAGAGCTAGATCTCAGGGTCCGGGCTGAATGGCGGGGGTGGAGATGCTCCTTCAGATATACAGGGCCAAAGCCGTTTAGGGCTTTAAAGATCAGCACCAACACTGAATGCTTGAAGAAGGAGCAGAATTGTCATGCACCTCAGCATTTGCCTGCAAAACTTACTCACCCTTCTTATAGCTACACAATCAGCATTAGTGAGAAAGAGCCTGCAATGTTTCATGGATCCCTTTCAATCTCCTGGCCTCTGGTGGTCACTCTGTCAGTGACTCGGTTGGCCCACTGAGTCCAGGCTTTCCTTAGTATTCCCTAAAATTAATGTTACTTATTTATGATCCACTTACAAAGCTCTCTGAGTGGTGTGCATAACCTGCTACCACAATCTACTGAGCCACAAAATGCAGGAAGACCTTCCTCTTCTACACTTAATTATGTATATATATCAAAGCTAGCACATGGTATGAGACATACTGTTTCTAAAATCTACCCGGTGCAGAACACATTCATTAATTTAAGCATCTGTAAATCTATTTATCTATGGCCAACAAAATCCGAACAAGCCGTCCTTTAGTTAAGAGTAACAAACATTGGTTCTATCTATAACCTAACATCACATCACATCACATCACATCACATCACACACCACCTTCTTTAACAGCTATTCAAACCACCTGCCTTTCATTTATTCCTTTTCCGTCTTCATCTCTCACTTACTCATCTCTCTCACTTATTCATCTCGCTCACTCGTTCTCTACTCATCTCCCTGCCATTTGAGCTCGCTTATGGTCCTCTGTCAGTCACTCTGACTCATAGGAGCCAACTCCTGGGGGCCGAGGTCCCTTGTCCCACCCCCAAAAAATATTTGACAGGCATTGACATTAAATGGTGTGCATGTGTCATGTCTTGTGATCGATTATGCAGAGCGGGGCTTACCAATATTTTATTCAAGTTGGCACCTCTGCTCTGACTTCACTTTCCATTCCAGCATGCTCTCCTTCTGTCAATCATTCTACCGCACATTATTCTGTAACAAGGGTCCTAGTTTACATGTAACTAGGGATCCTCCACTCAGTCACAAATATAGGGATCCCATTCAAGCAGAAGATCTGTACACATGTAACCATGTGAGACCTCTATCTCACTAATGCTATTTTGGCAAGTGCAGAGGAGGGAGTAGCTAGGTATACTTGCCTTGGGTCTCAGATGGCTAAGCCGGCTGAAGGGGACCCATTAGGGACTGGCTGCTTTTTTCCCCTTTCCCTTTTTAGTTTATAACTTTATTTATAACGAGATTCCTGCCCTGGGCCTCAGACAACCTCTGCACAAGCCTGGGTGTAGGTATGGCTACTGATGTATGGCCAACAGTCTTGCTCCTATTTCCCCCACAGACCAATTGACTGCATGGATGAAGCCCCTGTAGTCTTTATGGAACACTTGTGGGTCATTGCAGCTCAGAAGAATCCCCAGTAACTTTCTGAGGAATATCAGGATTTCCCAGAACACATTTTGAAAATCACGGAGATAGTGGCTGTACAGTCATCCAAGTTTCTATATTATTGTTTGTTTCCAGGAAATACCTATCTGAGGATCTCAGCATTTGTGGCTTGCCATGCTAAATGCAGCCAACCAGCCACTTAGGAAAGCTCAATATGGCAGCTTGGCATCTGCCTTGGTCTACAAGGGATGAGTAGGTGTGAATGGATTTTCAAGTGCCTTTCAGATTGCATGACTGCTGTGCTGTGTTTGGCCCAGGGGGATCATACATTTTGGAAGCATGGTCTTACAAAGGCCTTGAAGACTGACTATAAACAGAAGTATCCGGGGCAAAGGTGTGGTAATGTTTAACACATCAAGATGAAGACCCCAGATTGTGGGGACATGCAATTTAAACTTTACCCCTAAGGCATGATCTTGGTAAGAAGAAGAAGAAGAGTTTGGATTTGATATCCCGCCTTTCACTCCCTTTAAGGAGTCTCAAAGCGGCTAACATTCTCCTTTCCCTTCCTCCCCCACAACAAACACTCTGTGAGGTGAGTGGGGCTGAGAGACTTCAAAGAAGTGTGACTGGCCCAAGGTCACCCAGCAGCTGCATGTGGAGGAGCGGGGACACGAACCCGGTTCCCCAGATTACAGGACTACCGCTCTTAACCACTACACCACACTGGCGTAGTGTGGAAGTTTCCCTCGCCAAAGCTGCTTATGGCAATTTACCTCCTGGGATGAAGAGCGGATTTGAGGGTGGGTTTTTTTAAAATTAAAAAAATTGAGATGACATCACAGGTGGGGCAGGTTTAAAGCTAAGGATGACCGAGCAATTCAGTCTCTGCTCATTTTCCAACGTTGCAATGCAATTCCTGTCTGTACAAACATATTAAAATATGCATCTAGATATTCCATATTTAAATATACATGGAATATGGAAAACACACATTAAAATACTTTAAAACAAAATACTTGTTTTTTAAAACAAACGAACAATTAATGCGGAAATGCAATGGGCTGATTAGTAAAAAGTGTCATGGATCAGAAATAGAATCACCCACATCCAAATGAACAATCCCTCCCCACAGTGTGTTCCAGTCCTAATTAGACCTGCACCTGTTATTTAATTAAAAAAGAGGTATGGAATGGAATGAGACCACAAGTTTCTCATCTCATCTCATCTGGTCCTCAGTCTCTCCTGTTCTCTCTCCAGGACTGGCTCCAGGTCTGAGGGAGCCCTGGGGTAAAATGCCCTCTAGGATTACTCCTATATTGGTTGGCCATGCTTGGCTTACTGGTAGCAGTGCTCCAAATAGTGCCACCCTAAATCTAAAATGCCCTAGAGAAGGGGTGGATGCCCCATAACCAGCAGGCCAGATCCAGCCTAGGAAACCATCAGTCCCCCAATCTTGACATCAGTGCTGTGGTTCTCTGTCTGCTCTTCGGAACTGTGGTTGAGGGCCTAATTAAAACTACCAATTTGACACCCAAGACCATTTTGGCCAAGCCATGTCATAGGGCTGACAAAGACGAGCCACCCTTGCCCCACAGTAACGTCATATTGAGAACAGGGTGGGAAATCAAAATGGCAGCTAGACGCAGCCATACTATGTTAGTTTTTTTAAAAAATATCATATTGTAAAAAACACAAATGTGGGTCCAGGGCTAGTGTCAAGAGTGGGAGCTGCCAGGATGCTGGGGCCCTAGTAGTTACCCACAGATGCACTGACACTGAGTGGATAGCTCAGTAGGTTAGAGCATGGTGCTGATAACACCAAGGTTGCAGGTTTGATCCCCAGATGGGTCAGCTGTATATTTCTGCATTGCAAGGGGTTGGACTAGAAGACCCTCAGGGTCCCTTCCAACTCCACAATTCTTTTATTCTATGATCTATGACCAGCCAGACACTGACAACAGGCCTGCCAACACACAGACACACAAGCTGCTGACACTTCAGAGCTGGATGTTTCTATTTGTTTTCTTCCCCTAAACCTCTCTTTGCAGATCAAATACAAAATCGGTTGTGAAAAGGGCAGGAAAGGAGAAGGCCTTTTTCCATGACTCCCCGTTGGAAGCATTTTGGGTATATGTCCACTTTCAGGCAGAACATCTATTTTTATTATAGTAATGAGTTTTTTGAAGAAATTTTGTTTCAAAGACATTCAAATTCAGCAGATGCAAAGGAAATGGATTCCGCCCCCTGTCAACCTTTTCCCCATCTATCCTCTTGATTCTTATTATAATGCTCGATATTTATTAGGGCAATGAAAGTCTGGTGTTTTTATATAAGCATCTATTTTTAACACACTCTGCTTGGTTGTGATTTATCAAATCTAACAAAGTGATTTCAAACAATATACAGTACAATTTGTTTCTCTTGCTCAATTCTTGTTTGTACTCTCTCAGCCTCTTTTACCACAAAGCCATTATGCATGCTCCTATGGCAGCCATTTTGTGGTATGCCACACCTCCACAGCAGCCCTTTTGTGATGCGCCAGGCCCCCACGACAGCCATTTCCCGCCCCCACTGGTGCCCATGACACTTTCCCAGAATTCCACTGGCCCAATGGTTGGTAACCCCTGATAATATCACACAATTCACAAAAAGCTCAGTTTAACAAAATATTTCAGAGCTAAGTGACATGATAACTAGGCTGAATAAAAACCCTGGTGCTTCAATTGTAAAGGCTCAGACCTACCAGAAAGCTGCCCTCTCTGCCCCCTCCTGAATAACCCAGCATGCATGTGGTTGATGAAGAAAATACACACTGTAGCCGCTGTGCAATCTCAAGCATATTTGCTTGCTGCTGAGAGGAAGGAAATGTGTATTTTCAAAGTCTTACATTGGCTTCTGAAACAAATTTCTGGGGCCATTTAGCCCTCTCATTTAAGCACTGAAGCTTATTCTTTTACTTTTCTATCTGTAAAGCCAAACATAAACCTAGCTGAAGATATATCAATATTATATTGTATTATATATTATTTATATAGCACGATCAATATGCATGGTGCTATGTTATGCTTCCCTGGTTGAGTGAAGTCTAGCCAACACATTAGGTAAAATCTAGTTTATATTCTGCGGAACTCACAAGGATAGTAATATTGGCATCCACAAACCACAAGCCTTGTTCTCCCTTGTACTGATGTCACAAATACACTGACATTGTTTTGTATGTTCCATAGTCGACTTCTCACACAAAAATCAGATTATAGATCCCAGTGCTTTCTCTAATTAAGCCTTGTTTTTACATGCATCTTACACAAGAGTCATGAGCTCTTTATGCTTCCCTGAACCCAACAAAACCACAGTATGACTGCGACTGAAGAACACACAACACAGAAACTTTATATGAAGCAAACAGACCATTTATTAATAGCAACACATTGAGGGTTGTGAATTAACATCCGACATATAAAGAGTTCAGTATTCTACGGATGATCCTTAAAATGTCTCTCATCAGAGACCACACAGGTCCATAAAGGTTAAAATCAACCATTTGAATCGGGCTCAATCTGACAAAATTGTAAGGGATTCAGAGCAGCCTACTCTGTTTTTCTTCCTTCATTTCTTCCTACAGTATAGTAGCCTGCAGACATAGGTGTTGAGAGATGCCAGCAGAAACTGAATGATATCTTCAATCGTATAATTCAATTCATTGGCACCTCAAACAGGAACAGTACACACTACATTTTTGTTACAGGTCTCATCCCACTGACTTGTTTTTAAGGCCATATCCAGGTTGTTTGTTTATTGTCTGGAGGCAGCCTAAGTTTATTATTGGAAAACACTGAAACTTAATGACGAGTGAGATATCACACAGGATAACAGTTAATAGATTCGTAGGTAAGCAATAATTGCATCTTACCTACTTACTGTATTTGCATGTTCAGACCTTTAAACCTCCCCCTTAAATAAATTCAGACAAGATTCAAATTTTGGTTTGGTTTTTGGCAGAATTTAGGCCACAACTTTATTGATTACAGCAAGTGAGTGGTTTCATAGGCTCTGGTTCCTACTCCCTACACCGTTGCAGGTAGCACTGACCCAGGGCACCAGCATAGGTCAGCCTAGGGTGAACACCTGGATAGGCGGAAAGCCGGGAACAGGCTATGTCCACCACCCAGATGTCCCCCTGGACTCAGGCACGGGCACAGCCCCCTCACAGGGTTGACCAAACCATTGAGACCCTGGATTCCTTTAATGGAATACCCTTCACATAGGGATGGCGAGAGCGTTCTCCCAACCCTATCACCTGAACCAGAGCCTATCTGCAACCTTACAAGTTGTGACGATTTGCTACGCAGCAGGCGAAACCCAAATGGCACCAGCCAAGTGGGGAAAATAGCCCCTGTCCCAACGACAGACAACACACGACGGCACAGCAAGGTCAAGCGCACAGCCCTAAATATAGAGAGAGGTGGGCGGGTGTTCCGATGCATGCACCGAAAGAGGATGCTTTGGGTCACGTGCATAGGTCTATATAGGTTCCATAATCCGTTTAGCCTGCGTCCCATTATTCTGATTAAACCCAGAATCAAGGGACCTAACAACTGGGTGTTGTGGCTATTCAATCAAATCCACTCCACCCACAACACAGAGTTTGGTTGCCAGGTCTCACTGCAACACATGCCCTCTTTAAGGGAGGACCCGATTTACACAACGCTTTTGAGGTGGACCTCACAAAGCAGTTTATATAAGATTACAACAATTTTGTTTTAAAAGGCTAATACTGATAGGTTAAGATGGTCCTCGATGCCCCTGTGGTGACAGTTGTGGGGCGGGGGGGAGGTGCCACTATCTTATAATAATTTGAATTTCTCGTTGCCAGTAGATTTTTGAACACTGGCACTAGATATACAAACTGCTGCTGAAGAAGAAACAAAACCTCAATCTCCAGTAGCTGGCTGGGTTTGTTCCACATTATTTTGTGAGCCTAAAGAGCAAGCACCCCTAAACTCGGCCCTCTATATGTTTTGGGACTACAACTCCCATGATCCCTAGCTTACAGGGCCAGTGGTCAGGGATGATGGGAATTGTAGTCCCAAAAAATCTGGAGGGTCAAGTACCCAGGACCAGCCCAAGACATTTTGGCACCTGAGGCGGCCCCTCAAATTTCAGGTAAGAAGGATGAGGAAAGATCTATATCAGGAATAAAGGGGTGGGGGAGAAAGCGTGACATTGGGATCTGCTGTCCTTGTGAATCTTTCCATCTGAGGTGGTCACCTCACCTTGCCTCATGGGTGGGACGGCCCTACAAGCATCTAGTATTGCTTAATTTTTTTAAAAAAAGTATATTTCTAGTTTACACTTCTTGGTTTTTTATGGTACCGAAGCCCAAGCAATTTCCAACCGTCTTATGAGATTCTTTTATTTAGATATCCTCTCTTTCTTCTGTGGGACTTGATTCCTCCCTTTCCAGACTAATGTCTAGCACTTCAGTATAAATATTCTTCATTAACCACGTATCAATAAATTCCTCAAATGGTGACCTTTCCCTGATACTTCCGAAATGTCTACTTAAAGAGCTTTAAATATATATATTTGCAAGTACTCAAAAAAGAAGAAGAGATGATCTTGCTCCATACTGACATTTGCATAATTATATATTGCTATGAAAGATATACAGAAAGAAGGGATTTATTACATAAAAGATCCCCCCATTTAGTTAAATTATGTCATTCCAAAACTTCTAGGTTTCCTGATAACCCTGAATCAAATGCCTCTCACATATTAATGGCGAGAAATTCAAACTCAGCTTAGATTTATAAAATTTTCCAAGACTTCCATTATACCTCAGAGAAGACATACCTGCTTTCCTTAGAATGGCATGCATTCTGGCACACATACGCGTGCGCGCGCACACACACATACCTATTTTTAAATTTCTTTGAACATTTTAATATAATATAATTATGATATACAGCTAATTAAAGGACACACAAACACCTTGTTATTCCATTGGATTCCAGTAAGCAATTGCTGAGTACCCCCCATGCCTGCAGAATTAATTATTCCACTTAATTATTCCACTAAATTACTACAAGAAATTCTTGCAAATATATTTTTTGGTTTTTCAAGTGCAAAAAGCACACCATCAGTACACAGGCTTATTTTATGCATAATCTTGGAAGTGAACAACTTTAATGCTAATATCTTGCCCAACTGCTGTAGCAAATTTTAGAGACGATGCTTCCATTTCCTTCTGCTCTGTAAACAGCTGCTACCATCCTAAAACACTCACCTCCAGACTTATTTTTAATAGGTGACTCATTTGCCCTTGTCAGTTTGTTTATTGAATCCTTAGCACACTTTGCAGTGTTTGCCCAATATCTGATATATATGAAAATAATAATATACATCAAAGTACCATACTTAAAAGAGCTTGAGCGTGTTCATTTTTATTTATGATCTTACTCGGTGCTGACCTACTATTGTCCTCAAAGTCATTCAAAGTTCTGGGCTGAAAAAAGTTTGTATTTAAAAAACAAAACAAAAAAAAAAACAATGTTAAGGTTTCTACAAATCACAACACAGAGAACGGTGCAACCATTTAACCCTCATCCCAACATATATATCCATGCACATTTATATATAATATTTATATATTTTGAGAAACTGGATGAGGGTCCCTCCCAAAATTTGCTCTTCTCCGAAAGACAATATATCAGCCGGGTATTCAAACTACAAATCCTTTTATAGAAACATAATCTCTAGCACACCAAGGGAAAGTGGCACATGAACCCAGGCTCCCAGATGTGCAATGAATGAATAGAGAGATGTGCCCTGAAACATGATGCTCATGTGCAGTGGGGATCCCTGTGTGTGCTCCCTAAAAATCATGCACCTAAGGCTTTACCCCCTGCCCCCATGCTAAGCCCTTGTCTAGGCAGCTGTTCCCCATCCATCCTACAGAGCAGTTGCAGCAACAGGGAGCCACAGCCTCTCCAATGGATTATGTACTCTTCCTCCAACGGGCTACATGCATGCAGCCTGAGACTGCGCCTGCATGGCAGCCACCATTGCTCTTCCCTCCTCACTCCTCTTCTGGTTCTAGGAGACAGCAGGTCAGGAGATGGTGGGAATTCGCTCAGCCCTCTACTTGCCTGATCAGCCTCTCCCTCCTCATCTGACATGACCAGTGTTCCACCCACCGCCCTTGGTAGCTCTGAATGTTTCCCAGGCCCTGGTTCCTGCCTCCCGGGGGTCACTGAGCTCCATAAATTGCTGGCCTCTTCTCCCAAGTCAGTTTCCAGTCCCCTTGTATCTGACACACATAGGTCCAAGCCCTGCCAGTCCCAAACATCCTGCTTTCCTTAATTGCATTACATAGACTTAAAACTGGGATGTGGGTGGTGCTGTGGGTTAAACCACAGAGCCTAGGACTTACTGATCAGAAGGTCGGCAGTTTGAATCCCTGCAACGGGGTGAGCTCCCGTAGCTCGGTCCCTGCTTTTGCCAACCTAGCAGTTCAAAGTGCAAGTAAATAAACAGGTACCGTTCCGGCAGGAAAGTAAACGGCGTTTCCGTGCGCTGCTCTGGTTTCGCCAGAAGTGGTTTAGTCATGTTGGCCATATGACCCAGAAACTATATGCCGGCTCCCTCAGCCAATAAAGCGAGATGAGTGCCGCAACCCCAGAGTCGGCCACGACTGGACCTAATGGTCAGCAGTCCCTTTACCTTTACCTTTAGGCTTAAAACTAAGTATTTCTGCTTAATTTGTATAGGATTTGACTGTTGAGCCATGCCCTTCAACATTCCTCTGATGAAAGTAGGGACATTTCTCACTCCCCCCCCAAAAAAACCCCTGATGCTCCTTGGTGCCCCATTACCCCCCCAAAGCATTTCCTATCAGAAGAAGGGACACAACATGCATGCCCTCCACTATCCTGAGAAACCCCCTTTATCCTGATGTTATCTTATTCCTTGGTGGTTTTAGAAAAAGAAAAACACAGAACAATAAATAATTTTTAGAAAGGGGCAAGATTAGATGCGGACACACAAAGCATGAAAAAGCAGCAGCAGCAGCAAGACTCCTTGTGCTCTGTGACGCTTCTTCCCATCCAGGGTGGCTCTGCCCTCTGCCTGCCCCTCAGAGCCGGCACATCACATGGGGTTGGGCCTGGTAGTGGCAGTCTCTCCTCCTCCTCACCCACTCTCCAGCAGCTGCTATGAGCTGCCCAAGGCAGGAGGCCAGCAACAGCAGCCATGGAGAGGCCACAGGATGCTCCCTCAAAGCTGTCACTGCCACTGTCCCTAATCAAGACAAGTGCCAGTTCATCCTCCTCCCTGAGCTCAGCAGTGGCGGCACTGGCAGGGGAAATAGGGACATTCCGGGATCAAATCAGAAGCCAGGATGGCTTTTGAAATCCCGAGACTGTCCCTGGAAAATAGGGACACTTGGAGGGTCTGAGAGAACGATCTTTGGAGCTCGATCGTTGAGCCGTGGCCTCTGATAGCTTTACGATCCCAATCAGTCGTTTACAGCGTCCAGCACACTTCCTTCCGTGCTGCGCAACAAATTCTGCTGTCTCTTTAGCCACGGCTTAGCAGAGTAGCATACAGCGGTGTAAAGCAGTCTTTTTCTCCTTTTCTCCATGCAAGCATACACAGACAGGTTCGTCTATTTACAGCTCTTTATTGGAACATTTCAGCCCAACTGTCCATCACTGCTTGCAGCCATGGTAAAACATGTCTCTCTCTCTCAAACACACAGAGAGAACATGTCCGTCTCTCTCAAACACACAGAGAGAACAGAACGAACAGACTCCTCCCAGACTCCTCCCAGCTTCCAAAGCTGACGTCAGAAAGTGACGCACACCTCAGAACACTTAACCAGTTAAGTTCTGAACTCTCACAGAGGGTATGTTAATCTGCATTCTGTAAAGCACACCTCTAATGTACCTTTTGTTTGTTCGTTCATTGAAAAAAGTGGCTGGCTTCTGCAGTCACCAGGATAAACAGGTACCAGCGGGAGTTTAACAATGGAAGTAATGGAAGCACTCCCCCCGGCTCAGGCATATGTTGTTTTTCCTCTGGGAACTACCCAGTTTACTGAGAGCAGAACATAAATATGTCTACATGGTTTGGGCAGGTATGTACGATAACTGACTTCTAACAGAGATGGAACACCAACTGGATTAAATACAAATACTGATTTCTGAACAAGGAAGGCATGTCTGAATATAATTTGATGGCAAAAAATGATTCTTCTGTTCTCTCCTGCAGGCTCTTTGCAGAATGAGGCTTGTGGCACCACCAGAGCAAAGTTAATGTCCATTCCTTTGAGGTTCTAACATATTAGGAGCAGCAATATGATTTTCCTTCAAAACCTGAGTGACCAAATTCACACCCCTCTTTTACCTGCAGAACTCCACATTCAAGAAGTCAGTTGCCTATCAGGTTTGTTTACAGTGTTGCTACATTTCACTTGCTAAAAAAAGTGCACTGCTGGGAGTAAGCAGTTCAGAGAAGCAGCTGCCTTCAGACAGAGGGATTTCAATGCTTTCAGAAGAAAACACAAAGCAGAAATTGTAACAGCAACACAGCACATAAAGTGACTAGCTACAAAATTGCAAGCCCTGACTTCAGTACAATCTAAGCAACCATGCTAACAAGGGAAGGGGAGCAAACAGCAACCCTTTGCAAGGAAGCTGGAGCATGCCAGAGTGAAGAGGTGAATTTTTACCAAGCGTCTAAACACGGGAACAGAAGGAGGCAGAAGGATGCCATGAGACAAAAAAGTCCCAGTAGGAAGATGTTGTATCAAGGGCGAGAGGATCTGTCAAGGGGAAGAGAGTGAAAGATGCAAGTGGGGATTGAGAGACAACACCAGAAATGGAGCATGGAGTAACAAGAAGAATAAACATAAATAGCACAGAAAACATCACATGCCAATTGATCTCCAAATGAGGCATATCCTTTGTATTACACAAAGGCCAAACAAGATGTGACGTTAAATGTGTTATCACAGTTAACATGTCTTGAGCATGTGTATGTAAAATAGTTGCTGTAGCAGGGGTCAGAGCAGAATCAGGACCATAGGCAGAGGGAGTTAACTCTTCCCTGCTTCTGGCTATAATTCTAACAACCGTCCCCACACAATGTTGCTATTTGCATTGCAAGGAAAACTTCCATTAGCACCAATGCAAATAGCAACATGGCAGTAGGATTTCTGATGGAATTGTGGCTAGAAGGAAAAAGGGGCTAATTACCTCTCCCCATCTGCTGTGGTCCTGATCCTGCTTCCTCTCCTCCTCCCAATACCCTTTTAAATTAAATGCACCCAGTGTCATGTCTTGTTTGGCCCCAAGTAAACCGTTGCCAACTCAACAGACTGCATTCACCCCATCACAAACTCTCCTCCCCTCACTCTAAAATTGACACCTGCAAAGCGATGGACTGATGTTTGATAAAACAGTGTGTGTGTGTGTGTGTGTGTGTGTGTGTGTGTGTGTGTTTGCTTGCATGTGTATGGAAAAAAAATGCTTTTGGATCAAACCAAGCAAGTTCCTATACAAACAACAACACTGAGAAATGGCAGCAAGTGTTTGGGAAGATAGTTATGTGACAGCTAGACTGATTTGCTGCTGTGCTTACACAACTAATGTTGTGTATCAAGATAACATAAGTTCCATCATGGAGCTTATACATTCAGTGAAATCTATTAGGCGTTAAAGACTTAGCTTAGCCTTCAGATATTAGGGAACAAAAATGAATGGGGGGGGGGGAGAGAATATGCAATCATTGTTTTCATTCACTGCCCAAACTCCAGCAATAAATATGCACCTTCTGTTCTAATCAATAACACAATATACATAATGATTTGTATCTTATGCATTCTGTACATGAGCAGATTATTTCACTATTCAGCAAACTTTCCCTCCAAAACGCAACCTTTTCCTCCTGTTTGCACTGTAATTCTAATAGGATATCTCTGCATCCCATTTTCTGGAAATCCTGCATTATTTATATCCAGGGAGACAGCTTTTTGCTACTTTGCTTAAGAATTTGGTAAGAGAGAACTGCAAAGGCAGCAAAAGTTTATTGGTATGCTTTTGACATGAAGAAGTTTGTGAGGCTCAGCGGAGGCACAAGCCCTCCACCTTCACTAAGTTTGCCTCAAGGGAGCCCCTAGACAGATGTACAATGTTCTCCTCTCAAGCTCTGCACGTTCAGGATTCATATTCACAAATGGTTCAGTGCTGTAAAGAAAGAAAAGCTCAGCCGAATCCCTCACAGTTCCCTAAAAATATTGCTCCCTGTGAAAACAGGGGAACAATTTTCTGCTGCTTACTGGATGGGGTGGGGGAAATACAATTTCCTGCAATGTTCAGGAGGGGGTTGCCACTTACTTTACTGGGTCTCATCAGCTGGCAGGAAGCTCGGGAAAGAGCCTTGTGCTGCTTCTCAACAGCCCCACTTTCTGGACACGGAACCACTCTTAAGTCATTCCAGGGTGTGGGAAACTGTGGAAAAAGTCTCGTGCCAATGGGAGCAACATATGGACTTTTAGTAATAACACACATGCTTAAAACACACACACACACCAGAATGTCATATCATGAAATTAACCTCCTCCTGAAAATGATGGATTTCTCGCCCCTAACGTGATCTTTTCAGGAGTGTTTTGTTTCACCTCTACGCATAAATAATGGCCAACAATTATTTTTTTTGGCAGGGGGTACAGGTTTTTTTTTTTTTTGTGTGTGCAGTTCAAAAAGTAACTACCTTTTTTGGTGGTGTTTTTCACATTCCTTCACTTTTTTTGCTTATGTAGCTGTCTGTGCACTGCTCTGGTTCGCCAGAAGTG
Organism: Podarcis erhardii; assembly: GCF_964252035.2. Taxonomy (NCBI): domain Eukaryota; kingdom Metazoa; phylum Chordata; class Lepidosauria; order Squamata; family Lacertidae; genus Podarcis; species Podarcis erhardii. The sequence goes on along the minus strand of NC_138515.1, from coordinate 22,071,887 downwards.
GCTTAGTCATACTGGCCACATGACCCGGAAGCTGTATGCCAGCTCCCTTGGCCAATAAAGCGAGATGAGCGCCGCAACCCCAGAGTCGGTCACGACTGGACCTAATGGTCAGGGGTCCCTTTACCTTTAGCTGTCCACACGGTCTTCAATAAATAACAACACAGTCCTATCTACGTCTACTTAGAATTAAGTCCTATTGAATTCAGTGGGGCTTACCTTTCCCAGCTGGGATTCAATATTCTTTCATGGTGTGGTAGATATGCCAGCAAAGCTACAACAGTGGAAACCATTTTTGAATCACCCTCTTGCTTTAGGGCTGATGTAAGCAGTGCTATTTTTCTAGAAAAAGAGAAGCCAGAACTCACCATGAACAGATCCCTTGTTCTCTTATAATGCCAATGGCACCCACCTGAGAGGTGCCAGAACTGAGTTCTAGCAAGTTCCAGCTTGGGGGGGGGGAGGAGCCCTGGATGTAGGGTTGATTCATTCATTACCTGAATGAAAAGGGAGCTACATCAACTTGGCTGCTGCCCATGGTACTCCAGGAAGAAGCAAAAATCACCAGTGTCAAAGCAATGATTCTTCAACATCAACTTTGTTGGTCTGGTCATGTTGTTTAGATGCCGGATTACCATCTTCCAAGGTAACTACTCTATTCCAAACTCAAGAAAGAAAAGTGAAATACCAGTGGACAACAAAAGAGGTTTAAAGACACTCTCAAGGCGAAGCTTAAAAAATGTAGTATAAACACCAGCAAATGGGAAATACTGGCATGCGAGCACTCCATTTGGAGAACAGTCTTTACCAAGGGTGTCATGGACTTTGAAGATGCTCAAACTCAGGACAAAATGGAGAAACATGCTAAGAGAAAGGCACATATGGCAAACCCTCACCATGATCAACTCCCACCTGGAAACCCATGTTGCCACTGTGGAAGGCCATGTGGATCCAGAATTGGCCTCCACAGTCACTTATGGACTCACTGTTAAGTCCGGGTTCATGGAAGACAATCTTACTCAGCTACGAATGATCGCCAAAGAAGAAAGAAGACGACGACTCCAGAAAGAACAATCAGCAGGAAACAATCTTGAGGTTCAGGATAAAGATTCAGTAACTTCCAGACTAAGGTCACCCAGCCTCCCCCATGGCTCATGTTTGAAGGAGCACATATTGTAAAACCTCCACTCATTGGTTTTTTATGCTACTAGACTCCTTCAAATGAGAATTTACCACCTCAGCAAAAAGAAAAGAAAAGAATAAAAATCACTTGTTTTCCTGCTGTGGTAATGTCAATAATTTTCTCCTGAAGGTGATTGCAAACAAACACTCTTCTAGTATAATGGAGGTGGCCAGGTTACTTCCTGAGGAATCTACCACTTGAAAAATGACTTGCGAGAATTGGACCTTCAGCTTCATATACAGGATTTTGGAGTATGTTGCTCAAGCTGATGCTGGCCTTGTACAATAAATAAATAAATCATAATTTATTTATATGTCACCCATCTGACTGGGTTACCACAGCCACTCAGGGTGGCTTCCAACAGATTAAAGCACATCAAACTTAGTGTACCTGTTGTTCTAAACTTCACTAAGTAGTGTCTTACACATTGGTTAAGCTCCTTCTACATGACCTGAGGTAAAGTTATAGCCAGGCATGGAGTTGAGACCTCTACAGCCCTGCATGGGGCTTAACACTGCCCCCCAATCTTGAGGGGGCAGAGGAAGCCTGGTGGGATGTTGTCCTGACATACTGCGGCCTGGTGGGAAGTTGCCCCGGGCTGACCAGTGTGGCCTGGTGTGCAAATGTCACATCGGGAGCAGGCCTAGTTGGAGGTATGGAGTTCTTTCTCCATTTGAAATGATGGAATTCCCTCATAGATTTAAATTGCTGTTATGAAAACTTTCATTTGTTTCCTTCTTACTTTTGGTGGTACTTAAGAGAAAAATCAGCCTGCTCCTCTCCTCTCCCTATGAAGATGCCATTTGCCAGCTGTCTCAAATTCTTCACTCAGATTTTGACACCTTTCGGTCTGCACATCCTCCCCTCCTCATTAGCTTCAAGCTTCTTACTCTTGCCTAAGACAGACCTTTCACAACCCTCCCCTCCTCTGCTTTTCTCACTCTTGTCTCCTTCAGTGTTAATTCCGCCAAGGCTGCCAGCCTTGACGTGCCATTTGCCCCCTTTCTCCCACAAATGTCTCCACAGCCTGAACTGGTAACCCTACAATGTCTTTGGCTATAATGGGGAGGTTGTAGGAAAATCTGAGCGCTTCTGCGAGGACGGCAGGTGCACATTCAGCTCGGCAGAAGCAAACTGTGCAGTTCTTAAGTACGTTGAAAATAGGAGTTTTGAAAACTTTAATCTTCACCAGACTTCTGAATTCTATGCTTTGTTTGAGCAATGTGTTCCTGGAAGAAGGAAACATGCCAGGAATTCTCACCAGCAGCAACAAAAAATAAAAGCCACTTAAAGCAAAGGACTGAAAAAGAGAAATAAGGCGTTATATATGAGCATCTCCTTATGCCACAAAAGGACAGTAACTGAGCACAGGTGAGTCAGTGCTGACGTGGGTGGTACTGCGGTCTAAACCACTGAGCCTCTTGAGCTTGCTGATTAGAAGGTTGGCAGATTGAATCCCCATGATGGAGTGAGCTCCCGTTGCTTTGTCCCAGCTTCTGCCAACCTAGCAGTTTGAAAGCACACCAGTGCAAGTAGATAAATAGGTACTGCTGTGGCGGGAAGGTAAACAGTGTTTCTGTGTGCTCTGTTTTCTGTCAAGGTGTTTTGTTGTGCCAGAAGCAGTTTAGTCCTGCTGGCCACATGACCTGGAAAGCTGTCTGTGGACCAACGCTGGCTCCCTTGGCCTGAAAGCAAGACAAGCACCGCAACCCCATAGTCACCTTTGACTGGACTTAACCATCCAGGAGTCCTTTACACAAAGACACTGCAGTTGTCATCTAGTTCAAAAGAGTGGGGCCCTGGGACTTTTCCTCTTCTGGACCTTTTGCAAAAGGCAGCAGTTTATAAGTAGACCAGCCTGTTGCAAATGCATGCTCAAATATCAGCACCAACTAAAAGTTTGCTGCTGAGCCCAGTTTATGGTTCTGTTGCTGACCTATACAGCTCCAAAAAACTGGGCATCTGGTTACCTAGAGGAATGCCTTTGCCCATATTTATTAATTAATTCTGTATACTGCCCTTCATCTGAAGATCACAGGGTGATTCACAACATAAATAAATAAATAAATAAATAAATAAATAAGAAGACAAAATACAGACTGTACAAGTCCATCTGGCAGCAACCAAAGATTCCTTTATGGAATCATCTCCTACTTGAGATAAAGCAGGCACCAACTTCATTGAGTTTTTTTGGCACCCCACCCAGGCCTTTGCTGGTCATTGATACCAAGCCACTAAGAACTGTCTAAGTTGCTACTGCAATTATTGCTGGATTTATTGACATCTATTAGACTTTAATTAACTATTTATAGTATTGGTATTGATGTGTTGTAAAGCTCTTTTGTGTTTTAAATGAAGAGTGGTTTAATGTTTCTAAAATAAGTAAATAATATTTAGCCTGAGCCTCAAAGTTAGCACAGAACTCCCAGTGATATCCAGGATTGCCAGGTTTCCTTACCAGATCCAGTTGGTCAAGCACACAGTCAACAGAACACAGGATTCAGGTTTGTTTGAATCTTGGCATTTGTCCTCTTATACATGCTTGAAGGGGACTGTGGAACTTCAAGGTATGAAATCAAAACACCTTGGTAGGTGATTAGATTATTCCAGACATGAAGTACTGTTTTAAATAAGAGAATTTTGCTGGGCACCTTGGCAGCCTAGAAGAATGAAGCTACCAGGAAAACAAAAAACAAAAACCCAATAGTGTGTTAGAAAAACTGGCCTCAGCTTCATGATCATATTAATTCTCTAATTCAGTATTCTTGTGCATGACAAATGATATTTCCCGGAGTCTCCTGCTTCAGTGATTCACATTTGTTTTTCTTTCGTCCCAAGGTGCTGGAGGACTTGCTTAAGTAGGAAAGCTAGTGGACTAATTGGCTTGAACCTCAGGGACCATGATTTGAGCTCAGAGCTTGGCAGCTTAACACCAGTGTGCTTTGAAAGGCTTGTTGCTGAAGCAAATCCCCGTGAACTAAAATGAAGCTCAAGGATACTGCTGGAACATCTCGGTTTTGATTGATGAATCAGATCTCCCAAAAATTGGGAGGAGAACAAGAGAGAGAGAGATGGAAAGAGCAGTAGTTCAGAAAGAGATTGTCTAATGCCTGTGGGAGGCCAAAAGATAGTGTATTCAGTCTGAAAAGTTGTACTTGTCAGAGGGTAATTGTACTGCAAAAAGGGTAGTGTTATTTTTTATCGTTTAAATCAAGCATCCCTGAACTCGGCCCTCCAGATGTTTTGGGACTACAACTCCCATCATCCCTAGCTAACAGAACCAATGGTCAGGGATGGTGGGAATTGTAGTCCTGAAACATCTGGAGGGCCGGGTTTGGAGCTGCCTGATCTAAATAAAATAGATGAGGACTTTCAGTGCCCTCCTTTGGTAATTGCCAAACATAACCAAAGCCCCTAACTACAATAGATCAGCACAGGAAGAGACTTCACGCATTACCAACCCTAGGTATAGTAATTTTATTCACTGAAATTGTAAATGCTTCTATGCATTGCTATGTGTTTAGATTTGATGGGTTGCTAACTGAATTCTTGAGAGTTCTCTCGTTGTTCTCATGTGACTGGCCAACACTGGTCACATGGGAGGTATCCAGTGAAGAAGAGACTCCATTTTATATGAAGCAACGTGATTATATTTTAGAAGCCACTGTGAATACTGCTAAGTTGAATGGAATGTTGGAGTGCTTCTTCTCTGCTTGAAAGAAAGAGCAAAGCTGTAATGCATGGCCTAATTGAGAAAAAGAAGGCTGAATGCTGAGCTTTTGAAAGGGAGGAAAATACAGATGTTTGGAAGTTAGGAGAAAAGACTGTAATCCCGTGCTTGGAAAAGCATGTGACTATAAATATTATGTTTTAATCCATCTATAAGTTTCTGCAAGTAAAGCTTTTGAATGTTAAAGTTGGGACATTGTTTTAATTTCCAAAGATGGCTGTCAGTCATATATATGATTTAAGCTTTTTAGCTGTGTTTTTGCTACCCTTATATTCACCAACCAAAACTCAACTTTATGCCACAGAGGCAGCCAGAAGCTTGTCCAGGATTCATCCCAAATCTGCCAAAGAAGGTATACTGGCAACTTGATATGGCAGCTTTTCAATGTCATCATCTTTATGTGCACCTCATGTTCAGGAAATGAGCTTGGTGGTGGTCCTGCTTGTCCCTGTGGCTTTCCACGGGGAGAAGCTATTTATTATCTCAGCGCTGTGAATGGAATTGGAAACCATACCTTTATTGTCAGTGATCTACAACTGGATATCTTCACATGTATGGCACTGATAATACTGTCTCTTGCAAATGATATTTCCTGCTTATTTTAGGTATAGAGTTGGAGTTTTGTTTGCAGATTTTGTTTGTTTCAATTGAAATTTTTAGCTTGTTTTAGTTTTTTTAATATTAGGTCTTTTTGTTTGTCTTTAAAAAAAATACGAAGTTTTTGTTGAAAAAAAGTATTTGTTGATCTTCTTCTCATTCAAGGGAATACCATGGCTTCAGAAAACTACTACGGATAGGATGGAAAGCAATCAATCTCTGTTGATATCACAAATAAGGAAAAAGTGGGGGGAGAGTGGAAATGAGTAATTCCCAGATGTGAGACTACCATCCAGCTGAAAGACTGGGCTCCTGCCATAGGAGTTTGCAAAGAGGAACAGCTACCTATGTTTCCAAAGAAAGTCAGATACATTTTATCTCCACCACCTGGACTGACACTTTGGGTATTGGATAAGTACAGACCCTTAAGAATATCATGGATGAGTCTCTCCCCCCCCCAAATAAAAGGAGTTATCTGATTTGCCTTAGAAGTGGACAAAATAAAGCCATTAAAGAAGAAAATAATTAAGCAAACCAATCCACCATTCAGCTCTACACAACTTCACTGTACTATAAACATGCAACAAGGCAATAAACACAGGAGGAAAAAAGCAAACAAACATTGGCTGGCTGGCTGGCTGGCTGGTTGGAAGGCCCTTGATACACAAGTCTAGTTTTTAGCACCATAAAAATGCACTTCCTAGAGACTAGCACATTATGGTTTAAGTGAAGCTCTTCATTAGATAGTGTGAGAAAATGACGCATGAAAGAAAGATATAAAAGCCTTCTTAATAGTTCCTGTGCAGATAATGTAAGCCAAAGACAATCAATAGCCACGCCTCATTTACTTTATGTCTTTGAGCACTTAGAGGTAAAATGTGAGTGTTTTCTGTACTATTGGGTACCCCAGCCTTCCAGAAGTAATGAAAAAATGGATTTGCATATGATGGTGTAATTTGAAACAAAACTTCTGGTCAAGCTATTATCAATAACAAAAAAAGGAAGAAACACCTACTCTATTGCTTTGCACCCCTTGTTTGTTTGTTTAAGCATTAGAAAGCTTTCTCATTCCACAAGTCACCCAAAAAGTCCCCTACAATCAGCAGAAAACTAGATTTAAAAATAATCAAATAGCATTGAGTGGAACCCATGAGCAGAAAAATCTGATTACTGGTAAAGTAGAAAGCACAGGGTTACAAAGGCATTCTGTTGTTTAGTCGTTTAGTTGTGTCTGACTCTTTGTGACCCTATGGACCAGAGCATGACAGGCACTTCTGTCTTCCACTGCCTCCTGCAGTTTGGTCAAACTCATGTTGGTAGCTTTGAGAACACTGTCCAACCATCTCATCCTCTGTCGTCCCCTTCTCCTTGTGCCCTCCATCTTTCCCAACATCAGGGTCTTTTCCAGGGAGTCTTCTATTCTCATGAGGTGGCCAAAGTATTGGAGCCTCAGCTTCACAATCTGTCCTTCCAGTGAGCACTCAGGGCTGATTTCTTTCAGAATGGATACGTTTGATCTTCTTGCAGTCCATGGGACTCTCAAGAGTCTCCTCCAGCACCATAATTCAAAAGCATCAATTCTTCAGTGATCATCCTTCTTTATGGTCCAGCTCTCACTTTCATACATCACTACTGGGAAAACTATAGCTTAAAGGCATTCTACAAATGCTTAATTGACAATACAAGACACCTTGCCACAATTATATAACTGTCATGCCTTGATACCAGCTTCAGTTCAAATGGCACAGAATGCCTGCTTGCCAGTATGTATTATGAACTTCTAATTTGGTTGCCCTTATTACTTGTGACATTGATGGCACACTGCTATGCATTTCTGTGCTGTCATTCTGTTGTCATATGTGAAACTCCCAACTTTACTGTTTGCCGCTGTCATGCCCAGTGCTAAAGACTAATTATTATGCTGCCCATTCGCTGCAATTATGTTGTGGTGGTGGTTTCGTCATCCTAGGTCCAGGGGTGGGTCACAACATTAGAAACAGGACTTTTTTGTTTTGTTTTTAAGAAACCTACAATCACAAAGGAGGGAAGGATTTGATATGGCCAGCGCCCTGCGGGTTGGTGACTTCTGTCCAACACTTTCTAATACAGTATACTTAACTTATGCTGATGTGGTGCTATATTTACACCTATTGCTTCAAGAAGCTTCACTGGAAACATTTCATAAATAAAAGTAATATTGTTAAATAACTATAATGACAATGTTTTATATTTGATATGCGGTCAAAACTCATGTCATGGAAGACACATACACTGTTCTTCAAAAATGTACCTGGAACCAGAGTTTTTTTTCAGCCTTCTGGCTCCTCTCAGGTGGGTGCCATTGCTATTATAAGAGAACAAGGGAGGTGTTTGTTGTGAGTTCCAGCACCTCTTTTTCTAGAAAAATAGCACTGCCTGGAACTGGTGCTTCATGTAACAAGGCAATATAAATTAGGTGACATCCAAGTATATAAACATCAGTGTATTAAAACGAACACAGGTCCCAGTCTTCAACACTTGAGCTCACCCTCTCACGTACCCAAAGAACACAGTGAGAAACTTTGCTGTATTTCTCTCTCAAAGTGGTTTTCTTGCAGCTTCATTAAGATTCAACTCTTTAATAGAAAAGTATCCATCTCTGTGATAGTCAAATGCTGGCTTGCATGTAGGTGATAGAAAATCTTTTGTTTTCATTGCTCAGTCTTTCAAATAATCTCCACTGAAAAGGCAGTTATCCAACAACACTGGCAACATTTTAAACTAAAGGGTCATATACAGATTTTGCTTGGCATATGGGATGACTTGGATTAATGGACAGAACCGTCTATTCTGAAGGAAATGTGCTTCATGCAAATTGAAAAATTACACATATTTTGCAAAAAATACAGTGGGTTGTCATCTCGGGCATCTGTTTGAAGCGAGCTGGGAAGCAGGAGATTTGGGAGAGGCCAGGGCTATAGGATCAGTCAGAGACACAAAGACAAAACAGGAGGCAGGACTGAAGGATGCATAAACACACCAGAAATTAGGGAGCTCTTGTTTGCCAACAAAGCCTCATCTGGGATGTCTTCATCCTGCATAGAAGGAGCCAATGGCCAGCCTGGGTAGCAGGAGTCAGTCTGTAAGATTCTTTACTCTGAAGGCTGCAGTTCAGCGATTCACCACACAGGGCATCTGCATACAGATCCAGCAGTTCTGACAGCCGGGGGACCATTTCCATGGGGCTGAGGCCTCTACAGCCCTCTGCCCCTGACTGCAGATATGGGGCTCGGACCCTCCAATCTTGAGCGGGCCAAGGAGGCCTGGCAGTAAGTTGGAGATGCCATGCAGCCCAGGGAGTTTCTGAATGCAGTGCAGCCTGGTGAGAAGTTGGGATGTTGCCTTGGGCCGTGCAGTGGTGGGACAGGCCATGCAGACCAGTGCGGCCTGGCAGGCAAATACTGCTTTGGGAGGAGGCCTGGTCAGCCTCTCCCGATGAGACAGTTGTCACACATGCAGCACATGTGACATGATGCACACACATACTGCAAGCGTGACATCAGCCCGCCCCCAATGTCGGGCACAACTCATTGACTGTACTGACAGTTATGGCGTACCACTGCATGTTCCATTGATGGAGGGGCTGTGTGATTCCTGCAGATATTATGCTCTGCTGTGCACATTTCTAATGGGCAAATCTGAAGTCCATGTAAATAGATGCAGATGTTAGTCAGGGCTATAAGATGGTAATGGTGAACAGAAAGACAGGCAGATGGTCACATCAAAGCTCTGACACTTGTAAACAGCATGCCTGTTGAGCCAATTTTCCCAAATGTACTTTGATGGCCGGCGTTCTCTCTAAGTTACTGTTGCCACTGGAGATGATGAACAGCAGCAGAGGGACAATGTTGTGTTAATGGTGGTGCATTAACTGATGGCAATGCCGTCAGTCATGGGTGTCAGGCTCCTTCCTCACACCTCTCCGTGTGCTGACATTTCTAATTCTACTTATATATTTATTTACGTTTGAATTCCTCGGCCCCAAAACAGCCATCAATTCAGCTTGGACGTTTTGTGGATTTCTAGAGCAAACAGGAAGCTACCGCATCATTCATAAAATTAGACAGCCGGGGACTTGAGCAGCAGCAATTGCTGTATTGGTATTGCAAGTAAGTGTAAACAATAGTCTAGCTCATATACCAGATAATGTCCACATGATCACGTTTAAGGTGAAGTGACTCACCAGAAGACACACAACCAGGATGGCATGGAGGTGCCATTTTAGAGGTAAAGGTAAAGGACCCCTGGATGGTTAAGTCTAGTCAAAGGCGACTATGGGGTTGCAGCGCTCATCTCGCTTCAGGCTGAGGGAACTGGCGTTTGTCCACAGACAGCTTTCCGGATCATGTGGCCAGCATGACTAAACAGCTTCTGGTGCAACGGAACACCGGGATGGAAACCAGAGCGCACAGAACCTTCCCGCAGCAGCAGTACCTATTTATCTACTTGCACTGGAATGCTTTTAAACTGCTAGGTTGGCAGGAGCTGGGACAGAGCAATGGGAGCTCACCCTGTCATGGGGATTCAAACTGCCAACCTTCTAATCGGCAAGCCCTAGAGGCTTAGTGATTTAGACCACAGTGCCACTTGCTTAGAGGTGATATATCCGGAATTCATTATTTGGCCCTTTTTCGAACGAACACAATTGTGTAGTATTCAGCCATGTGTATTACCCCGCAGCAGATTCACAAATATACACATCAGCACCATCCAGCGAACCTGGGCAGAACGTGAACCCACCAGCAGCCCTCCACATTCCCTAATGTGATCACATCACTCATTGCCTGTATAAACTGGTTCAGCAGAGAAAGCAAGAAAAAGCGTCCCGGTACACAGAATCATAGAATCATAGAATCACAGAATCATAGAGTTGGAAGAGACCACAAGGCCCATCGAGTCCAACCCCCTGCCAAGCAGGAAACACCATCAGAGCACTCCTGACATATGGTTGTCAAGCCTCTGCTTAAAGACCTCCAAAGAAGGAGACTCCACCACACTCCTTGGCAGCAAATTCCACTGCCGAACAGCTCTTACTGTCAGGAAGTTCTTCCTAATGTTTAGGTGGAATCTTTTTTCTTGTAGTTTGGAACCATTGCTCCGTGTCCGCTTCTCTGGAGCAGCAGAAAACAACCTTTCTCCCTCCTCTATGTGACATCCTTTTATATATTTGAACATGGCTATCATATCACCCCTTAACCTCCTCTTTTCCAGGCTAAACATGCCCAGCTCCCTTAGCCGTTCTTCATAAGGCATCGTTTCCAGGCCTTTGACCATTTTGGTTGCCCTCCTCTGGACACCTTCCAGTTTCTCAGTGTCCTTCTTGAACTGTGGTGCCCAGAACTGGACACAGTACTCCAGGTGAGGTCTGACCAGAGCAGAATACAGTGGCACTATTACTTCCCTTGATCTAGATGCAATACTCCTATTGATGCTGCCCAGAATTGCATTGGCTTTTTTAGCTGCCGCGTCACACTGTTGGCTCATGTCAAGTTTGTGGTCAACCAAGGCTCCTAGATCCTTTTCACATGTACTGCTCTCAAGCCAGGTGTCACCCATCTTGTATTTGTGCCTCTCATTTTTTTTGCCCAAGTGCAATACTTTACATTTCTCCCTATTAAAATTCATCTTGTTTGTTTTGGCCCAGTTCTGTAATCTGCCAAGGTCGTTTTGAAGTGTGATCCTGTCCTCTGGGGTGTTAGCCACCCCTCCCAGTTTGGTGTCATCTGCAAATTTGATCAGGATGCCCTTGAGTCCATCATCCAAGTCGTTGATAAAGATGTTGAATAAGACCGGGCCCAAGACAGAACCCTGTGGCACCCCACTAGTCACTCTTCTCCAGGATGAAGAGGAACCATTGATGACCACCCTTTGGGTTCGGTCAGTCAGCCAGTTACAAATCCACTGAGTGGTAGCATAGTCAAGACCGCATTTTACCAGCTTCTTTACAAGAATATCATGGGGCACCTTGACAAATGCCTTGCTGAAATCAAGGTAGGCTACATCCACTGCGTTCCCTTCATCTACCAGGCTTGTAATTCTGTTAAGTTCATTGAAGTGAAGGGCTCCTGCAAATCCTCGCCACCGTTCCTTTAATCTCAGACTCTCTTGATATAATATAATATCAATTGGAGCTGGATGAAACAAGAATTATTACGTGCTGCATGTGAGATTGGAACATAATATCTGCAAGAAGAGAAGTAGAGCACATTTGTATTAAGTGGCATCATTGTGGGAATGATCTCAGTTTTGTTTGTTTTTTTAAAATTGAAGATTTCTTTCCCTTCCTCTTAAGGGGGAAAAAAACCCCATGATAGTAAACACCAACATTTGGCCCTTATGTGCATTTTATGTTTTGGTAATAGCCTTTGGGGAACTTGATGTAGCGAAATGTCTCCATCTGTTCTTGGAAACAATATTACTTTCTTTCGTGCCAAAATACAGAAAATCAGAAACCTGGCCAAAATCCACTTGACATCTTAGAAGCAGCATCAGTTACAAAACACAGATTTTGTTACATTTAATCCCATTTATCTGGGATCTTTCACAGATAGCTGTGATGAGCCTGTTGACGACTCTTAACGACTGCACCCCTTGCTTTTTCCTGTAAGACCTATTGCAGTCGTTAAGAGTCGTCAACAGGCTCATCACAGCTGTCTGCCAATCACCCATTCCCACCACCCTTCTGAGTAATACCCCTCCCCACCTTCTCACTATATAGAAGGGTCTGGTGACTTCTGTTTCAGTGTATCTGAAGAAGTGTGCATGCACACGAAAGCTCATACCTAGAACTAACTTAGTTGGTCTTTAAGGTGCTACTGGAAGGAATTTTTTTATTTTGTTTTCACTCCACTTATTCTGCAGCACACCTGGGCATAGCGTGCAAATGGAACCGTGCCAATATGCATTAGGCCCAATCAACATAATCTTCATCCTACCACGTTTTGATGGAAACAGATTGCACAGTTTGGACATAGATGGGTAGACCTTATTCCAACATCTTGTCCAGTGTAGAAGGGGCAATACCTCCACTGTGCATTGTACTCAGCACAAATGTTTGTGTTAATACTACCAGAGCTGAGTTAGAAAAGGGCTGTAAAGTTCTCTGTCCACTCGAAGCGCTATATGATTTGCCGACTCCCTTATTTATTTTATTTACTGAATTTATATGACCAACTCATAATGTAAGTTCTGTGGGAAGCTCCTAAAACAAATACAACAATTAAAATACAATGTAAAACAAAAAGCAGCATTAAAAACTAGGAGTGCAGCTATGAATGAGCACTAAAAACAAAAACACAGAATGATCTAGCACGTGCCATATACCCTCATAGAGTAGATGCTAATTAATATTCCTGAATTGCTGCAGAATTTATTTTTCAGCTGCAGGCACCAGGCAAACAGGACCTTATCACTTCATAATAAAATTGCAAATACACAAGCTTAGAAAGTATATTTCCCTATAGCCTGGGCTAGATTTAACCTTGGACCATTCAACAGTGACTTCCTCTAATGTCTCTAGTATGAAGTCGGGGGTTGTTGTTTTTAATTATCACATCAAATTTTAAAACACACAATTAAAAATATAGGTATTTTCTTATCAACTGTAATTATAAGGAGGGTTACTGAATATTCCTAACTTGTGAGGCCACAAGATGGCAGCATACAAGCTCATCCGCAGACTAACTCTTTTCACAAAGCATTCTGCAACAGGGGTGCTCCAAGGAGGAAACTTAGTTGCATTAGAGTTGGGGAGAGGATCAGATTAAGAGTACAATTAAAATAATTTACCACCGAAATAATTTACTGTGGAGAAGGAAAGAGAAACTTTCAATAGTTAATGACTTTTATTGTGTTAAATTTAAGGATTATTTCACACCCCACTGATTTAAACGTGAAGGATTAAATGATCCGCTTAATGTTTGTGGGATCATTATATAAATCTATCCCAGCCTTCCTTTCAAGGGCAGCAAACACCAAAAGCTGAAAAAAAAAATATTTAGAGTATCCGGGGGGGGGGGGGGAGTTTCCAATGCAGGTGCAAACAGAGACAAATCTCAATATAAAACACTTGTTTTACCAGCTCAGTTGGTCAAAGCGTGCTGCTGATAATGCCAGCGTTGCAGGTTCGATTACCATAAGGGATGACGGCATATTCCTGTATTGAAGGGGTTGGACTTGATGGTCATCAGCATGGGTAGGCAAACTAAGGCCTGGGGGCCGGATCCAGCCCAATCGCCTTCCAAATCCCGCCCACAGACAGTCCAGGAATCAGTGTGTTTTTACACGAGTAGAATGTGTCCTGTTATTTAAAATGCATCTCTGGGTTATTTGTGGGGCATAGGAATTCATTTTTTCTTCTTCAAAATATAGTCCGGCCCCCCACAAGGTCTGAGGGACAGTGGACTGGCCCCCTGCTGAAAAAGTTTGCTGACCCCTGGTCATCAGGGTCTCTTCTAACCCTGTAATTCTTTGATTCTATGATTCAGTAGGTGTCAAGAAGGCAACAGAGGAATTATCTGTCTACTATCCAAATGGATATAATTCCAAAGGTGCCAGAACAGTGAAGCCCAGATTCATACACTGTGTGGAGCAGACCTCCTGATTAAGATGCTATCTCGAGGAGGACATCATACTAATCAACTGGGTACCGCATTGTCAAGACTATCCTGGTCCAGAAACAGCTGTGGTTGACCTTCCAGTTGAAGCTGGTAGAAGGTGGCACTCCTAGCCACTGCGGTCATTTGGAGGCCCAAGGGCAACCCTATACCAAGAACCTGCTCATCCATGGGCAGTACAACGCCATCCACAGCTGGCAATGTATAAGATCATGTGTGGTTGGAGCTCATATGACACATTCTTGCAGTGCCACTTGGGAATTCCAGTGTGGGGGCAGACAGGCAGGGGCCAGCCAACCAGAAGAGAATCTGAGGTGTACTTGCCTGGAGAGACAGCATCCAAAGTCAGGTCCAGTCCTAGGGTTGGGTGAACAGTAATTCACCCGGTGAGATGCTCCAGGGGTCAGGGAACCCAATGATCATGGGGTCAAGGGTCACGATGAGCGGGAAGCAGCAAGGTAGGACCAGGAGGTGCAGACATTTTTTCCCAGCATCTGATGACAACTGCTGGAAGCTCTGTTTAAGAAGGCTGAAACCAGTTAGTTTTCATCAGTCCATTCTTCTTTAAGGCTGATCAGCTGCACTCACCCTGCCTTCTCCCCCTTCAGGCTGCTGTTCAGCTGGCGAAGCTGACTCATCCCATGACACTCATAGCTGAAGTCATGAGTTGGGGCCAGCTGCAGGACTCAGGCTGGAAAGTCAAATACGTAGCCTGCCATGGGCATACTAAGGCAAGAGGAAAACACAGCTAACAGGAAGGGAAGGCAATTTCTCTTGGAGCGAGGGGTTAAAGTAATCAAGCTCTGAGCATCTGCCAACAGTGGCTCTCAGCTTTGCCCAAATGCCAATTGAGCAGACACAAAAGTAGGACATCAGCTCAAAATACATGTCATTAATTACAGACTTTCAGGTAATGGCTCTTGATTCAGAATTTTTTTAAAAAAAAAGTATGGCAAGGAGAGAAGATATTAGCTTGTTACTTGTGAGTTTTGCCAGCATTGCTGATCATGCAACTAATCTCAAGAGTGTTGTCCCAACTACCACCATTCATAAACTTATTAGGAATTTGGACTTACTCTATCCCAGAGTGTACATGGTTTCAGGGGAGCTTCTGTAGTGGGAGATTGGAGAAAATCTCCCCCTGGGGTGAGTTCCTAAGCATCTCAGTGCTTTGCTTGCTGCCCTGGGTTACAGTGGTACCTCGGGTTACATACACTTCAGGTTACAGACTCTGCTAACCCAGAAATAGTGCTTAAGAACTTTGCTTCAGGATGAGAACAGAAATCGTGCTCCGGCGGCGCGGTGGCAGCGGGAGGCCCCATTAGCTAAAGTGGTGCTTCAGGTTAAGAACAGTTTCAGATTAAGAACGGACCTCCGTAATGAATTAAGTACTTAACCCGAGGTACCACTGTACTGTCTCTTGAGACAGCAGAGGTTCCGGTTAAGTCCTGTAAGGACTGAGACTCTCCTGCTGGACACAGTCCCTGGACAGTATGTTTTCAAGCTCAGGGGCCCATCTGGCTGTTGACTGGGCAAGAGCAGAAGTCAAGAAAAAGCTTCACATTCATATCAGGCCAGGCTAATCCAGAGGTGGCATTCCGCAAACTCCCTTATTCTCTGTGTGCCTTAGAACTGGGCTCTGCTGTGACACTTTACATATCCTTCCCAGGCCTGGTACCAACCAGCTAATATTCCCTGTTCAAATGCTGCAGCCACTTGAGATATAATGTATTGCATTTATAACCCACCTTCATTATCTCCCTCCTCATTTTATCCCCACAACAACCCTGCGAGGTGGGTTAAGTTGAAAGTTGGTGAGTGGCTGCATGGGGATTTGAACCCTGGTTTGCCAGGTCCTAGTCTGAGGCTGGATCTAGACACATTTGTAAAAAAACATTACAGGAAAATGCGTTGCAAAGTTCACAATGGAAAATCCCATTGGGGAAGGATCAAACTCTACACCGCCCTCGTGTGTCGCATGTTTATAACACAGTTATAATGATATAAGGGACGCGGGTGGCACTGTGGATTAAACCACAGAGCCTAGGACTTGCCAATCAGAAGGTCAGCGGTTTGAATCCCCATGACGGGGTGAGCTCCCGTTGCTCAGTCCCTGCTCCTGCCAACCTAGCACTTCCAAAGCACATCAAAGTGCAAGTAGATAAATAGGTACCGCTCCGGCGGGAAGGTAAACGGCGTTTCCGTGCGCTGCTCTGGTTCGCCAGAAGCGGCTTAGTCATGCTGGCCACATGACCTGGAAGCTGTAAGCCGGCTCCCTCGGCCAATAAAGCAAGATGAGCGCTGCAACCCCAGAGTCGGTCATGACTGGACCTAATGGTCAGGGGTCCCTTTACCTTTATAATGATATAATTGACTTGGTGTGGCTGAGTCCCAACATGCTACACCACATTACACCTGCCTATTCAATCTACCTGTGCACTTCCTATATATTTCATATTGAAATTCCAAGCAGTACGAAAAAGAAAAATACTGAATTGCCAAAGTGAAGGGACCTGGTAGTATATCCAGAAGGCTGCACACATCTGGAACATTCAAAACTGACATTTTAACACACCGCGACTTTACTTTTTAGAGTTTCTCCGGATTAAACAATTCATGCAAAGGGGAAAGGCTTGATAAACCTGATCTTAATGACTACCCTTGTAGCCTGGGGCAAAATTTTACAGCTCAGCAGAGAAGGAAGTAATGTAATGTAAGGGCTAACAGCTTTTCACACAGAGTATAGTTCAGTGAAGGTCAAAGCTGGAAGGTGAAAATAAAGGGTAAAATATGATCAAAAATAGACATAGAGCTCAGGGTGGAATGAAAGATGAAGGAAACAGGACTACTGAAATTAGTCTTCATTTCTTTCATTCCAGCTTTTAAAATGTTCTTTTTAAAAAATGTAACTGTCTTCAGCAGCCAGAAGGGATGGGTTGTTTGACAAATGAAATCTTGAGCTTTGCAACGAGGTCAGCGATACACATGTCTCATCCTTATAACGTGTTGTTGTTTTTTAATCAAGATATAGTGGCCAACTGTACCATGGAACCCTTCCCAAATAATGTAGTGTGAGTTAAGTAAGGAACAACGTTGTGCATACCACAGATTTATTCTGTACCAAAGTGAGTAAATTTAAATTAACCTCACCCACAAACTTTATTTTTTCTCATATGGGTAAATGGTATACATTCAACTCCTAAGCAGGAGAATAAAATGCTGCATTTTGAAAACAGTCATGATAATATTTTAGATGTCTCCATCTAAAATGAATGTAAGCAAGATCACACAGATCCCCATTGATGGCAAGGCTCTTTTATATACCAGTTCTGCTTAATTTGCGAGAAGAGAGAAGAATTCAATTGCCATAAATATTTGGCCCATTGATTAAAAATACATCCATTTGGCAGTCATGCTGTAACCACGCTGAGTTGCAAGCAAATGCATACTTTCAATCCATTTTACGTGTCTATACTGGGCTGGGCTTTTATTGCCCCAAAAGTAATTATTATCTGCTTCAGGTTAAAAGAAAAGAAAAGAAGGTATGTGGTAACTATAGTGGAATAATAAAAACCGGTGTTTAGTTATTGACAACTCAGTAGAAACACTATAAAGAATCAAGCAATAGAAATGTAAGCTGCATACGAGAAGGTCATTCTGTTGCCAAGAGCAAGACAAAGAACTAATTTTAAAATACATCCTTTCTGCTCTTGTCTTCTGGCTGCATTTCAAGTGAGCTCATTTTTAGGGCTGTAACTTACAGATCAGCTTTATGACTGTGTGCTCCAAGTGTGAAAGGCTAAACTAAACTGAGAGCGCACACTTGCAGATGACAAAATGCATGTACATATACACCTCTTTGGGAAAGTTCAGATATAATGCTAAATTATGGTTGGTGGTAATGCTAAGCCATGGTTGGTGTTCTCTATATGATCCACAGTGAGTCTCATGCCTTCTCATCTCTCTTCCTTTGGTGCATGCCAGGAGGCAGTGATCAGACCCATCTGGTTTTAAACTCTCCAGGGTTTCCAGCTGCATCCAAACTTGGGAAACTGGAGTTTGTTTAAGTTATGGTTTTATGTAAAATTGAACCAAATACCCCCACCTTTTCATAGACCATTAGTCCTTTTTGAAGCAAGAAAGGAGTGTTGTTCCTTTAGCAGCAACACTGTGGGAAAGAGTTGGGAAATAGAGCAGAGCCAGGAGGTTCTGACACAATTTACACCTACGCCAGAAAGCTCCACAAGGCTTGGTTTTAAAAGTTAAAACTGGGCTGTCTTGCTGTCTTCTTCTTTGGTGATCACTCGTAGCTGAGTAAGATTATCTTCCATGAGCACAGTCCGTAGGTGACTGTGGAGGCCAATTTTGGATCTGCACATCCTTCCACAGTGGGGACGTGGTTTCTGGGCAGGAGTTGCTCATGGTGAAGGTTTGCCAAGCGTGCCTTCCTCTTAGCTCATTTCTCCCTTTCATCCTAAGTTCGAGTGTCTTCAAAGTCCAAGACACCTTTGGTAAAGCTGTTCTCCAATTGGAGCACCCGCAGCCCAGTGTTTCCCAATTGTGGATGTTTATACTACATTTTTTTTAAGATTTGCCTTGAGAGAGTCTTTAAATCTCTTTTGTTGATCACCAGCTTTACATTTTCCATTCTTGAGTTGGGAATAGAGTAGTTGCTTTGCATGACGATAATCAGGCATCCGAACAACATGACCAGTCCAAAGAAGTTGATGTTGAAGAACCATTGTTTCAACACTGGCGATCTTCCAGTACACTGACATTAGTTCGCCTGTCTTCCCAAGTGATATGTACAATTTTTTGGAGACACCATTGATGGAATCTTTTGGGAATTGGAGATGGTGTTTATAAGTGGTCCATGTTTTACAAGCGTACAGTAAGGTTGGTAGTACAATAGCTTTGTAAACAAGCATTTTGGTTTCCCTGTAAATGTCTCGGTCCTCAAACACTCTGCACTTCAATCAGGAGAAAGCTGCACTTGCAGAGCTCAGGCGATGCTGGATTTTGGCATCAGTGTTGGCCCTTGTGGAAAGTTAACTGCCCAGGTAGGATTTTGGATTCACATTTTCCAATGTTACACCATTAAGTTGGATTTGTGGTGCTGCAGAGGGCTTGTTTTGTGTTTGTTCGTGCAGCACTTTGGTTTTTTTGGATGTTGAGCAATAGGCCAAGCTTTATATAAGCTTCTGCGAAGATATTTAGGATGGTTTGGAGGTCATCCTCTGAGTGTACACACACGGTGTTGTCATCAGCATATTGAAGCTCTATAATGGAAGTTATGGTAACCTTACTCTTTGCTTTCAGCCTACTCAAGTTAAAGAGCTTTCCATCTGTTTGATATATGATTTCATTGCCATGATCCTACACATGGTTGAAGGGAGTTTCCCTTCAACCATGTGTAGGATCATGACAATGAAAATAATAAATAGAGTTGGGGTGATAGCACAACCC
The DNA here is from genome assembly GCF_964252035.2 of Podarcis erhardii. Taxonomy (NCBI): domain Eukaryota; kingdom Metazoa; phylum Chordata; class Lepidosauria; order Squamata; family Lacertidae; genus Podarcis; species Podarcis erhardii. The sequence continues at coordinate 22,052,260 of NC_138515.1, read as the reverse complement.
TGTTTAACACCTGATCCCACTGTAAATGGTTCACTTTGAGAGCCATTGTTATCTGCAATAGTTGCTGTCATAGTATCGTGGAGGAGCTGAAGGATGTTTACAAATTTGCTGTATACCCTGTTTAAGATGAGACGCACCAACTCTAGGGGATGGAGGTGTATTCAGCCCCCCATATTTGGCATCACACACACTGCCCCCCCAAATCTTGGGCAACCTGGTGCCTCTATTTAAGACAGATAAGCCAAATGCTTCCTCACACTACCAAGTTTCATGAAACTCACCCACCCACCCATATCCAATTTTGGAGGGTCTTTTTGCCCTTTTTTTGCTCCCTCCCTGCCCACAAATGGCAAACAAACAAGGAGGAGTAGGCAAATAGTTCTGCAGAAATAATTGGGAAGGTTTCACACGACATGACCAAACCCAGGGTTGAAAGAGAGTCAACATAATAGCTAACAGGAAGCATAGAAAAGTGTGCACAAAAAGCAGGTTTTGAAAGAGCCCATTGCAATTTATAATAATAAAGTCTCAAGGCTATCCTCCCAACTTGGCTGACGTTAATAGAGATACAGGCTGTACAGAGCTGGCGGGGGGGGGGAGGTTGTCTTGTTTAGCTAAGTCCTTAATGCGGGAAGGACAAGGTGATCTTCAAATTCTGTTTGCAATATGATTATGTTGCTGTCTCCTTCATATTCTACAGCAGCATCTGGTGAGCATGCACTCTGAATTACAAATTCATCTTGGTTGTAAAACTAGCACAAGTTCAGGAGATATGGCAAGAGCAACAGGGAAACAGTAATAGAACTAAGTAGATTTATCAGTGCATTTATACCTCAGTGAGATTCTACACACACACACACACACACACACACACACACACAATCTAAACTCAAAAACATCTTCCTCTGTGACTTGTAATTTCATGCTGTCAACATCTGAGTTATTCCAATGAAGAAACTGTGGTGACTAGTGCTTCTAGCATCCTGCTGTCTCTTAGAAGGTCTCCCTCCCACATCTACCAGTTACCTCTGTTGGTCCTAAGCATCCTTATACATTAGGAAAGGCAGTTATGGCCTCTACCCATGTGTCCATCTCCCACAGCTATCTTTATGAAGATGCTTACTCAGTGCAGCAGCAGACTCTCAAGGTGGAAGCCAGGTGTCCAAGGTGGCCACAAGGCCAAATGGTTTGGCAGCATCTCCAAAATGGCACCCTTCTCTGCAGTGAGGGAAAGGTCTTCCGTGAATTATCTGCCTGTGTGTCTGTCACTTTGAACTCCTTGCAGTAGTTCATTGAACAGGTAGATTCTAAAGCTGGCCTTGGACATTCTAACAAGGCAGAGAGAGAAGGAATTGCACACTACGAAGAAATTTGTGGTGCTCTCATTACAGCATTCAAAAAGAGGAGTGGGGTGGAGCGATGTTTCTGCATCAGGCAGTGGCGTAGCGTGGGGGGTGCAGGGGGGGCCGGCCGCACCGGGCGCAACTTCTGGGGTTAGGGCAAATCCACGGGTTAGGGGGCGCAAATCCACGGGTTAGGGGGCGCAAATCACTTGCCTTGCCCCGGGTGCTGACAACCCACGCTACGCCACTGGCATCAGGAGCTTGACATGAGTCTCTCATGAAGATTCCTTTTCCAACATGGATGCACAATATGAGGGAGATATAACAACCCTTTGGTTGTTCTGCTGCAATCCAAAACCATGATGAGAATCGCGACAATAATTCATGCATGAGTGTATGCATACAGACAATGTTTGTTTGTTTGCTTCAATTTCTATACTGCTTTAAATTTTTAATAAAAAACCTCAAATGTGGTTCAATGCCTCTTCCTACAGGGCAGCGGGGTACCTAGGACATTCACAAGAGCAAATCAGCTACCCAAGAAGCAATGCGTTTCTAGTCTGGTTTTGTTTGTTTGTTTGTTTGTTTGTTTGCAGCCCTCTGAACAGGGAAGGGGACTGCAGATGGAAGCTTCTCCATCAGAAGTAAAATCTAGTCCAAACACAAAGAGAAATCATGTTTTACTTAGGGTAATCCAACGTAACAGTATACAGTGGTACCTCGGGTTACATACGCTTCAGGTTACATATGCTTCAGGTTACAGACTCCACTAACCCAGAAATAGTGCTTCAGGTTAAGAACTTTGCTTCAGGATGAGAGCAGAAATCGTGCTCCGGTGGTGCAGCGGCAGCAGGAGGCCACATTAGCTAAAGTGGTGCTTCAGGTTACGAACAGTTTCAGGTTAAGTACGGACCTCCGGAATGAATTAAGTACTTAACCCGAGGTACCACTGTACCTAGTTTCATTTCTCCTGGTTATTGACATTTGAGGTGTATATTTTCAGTACCCACTTTATTTTTGTGATTTTAAGTTGTTTTAAACTGTTTTTGATATTGTTGGGTTTTAATGTTGTAACCCATTGTGGGACATTAGGTTGATGATAATGATGCTTGAACCTTAAAAGGCACCTCCCCTTTTCAGCACTTCTTGCAAACACACTTGTGTTGTTTGAGTGCTATTGCTCTTGGAGCAATTTCTTCTTCTTCTTTACCCTCATAGTCCTTGGCCTCATTTGTCCACCTTGCTGTTTAACCTCATTGGCTGTGGCCCATGTGATTATGTCAATGACATCACAATGGAACATGTACCCGTCTATTTAATACTTAGATTTATACCTTGCCCCTTCCTTTCTTCCAGGATCCCAAAACAGGTAACAACAGTTCAAGAAAGCAATAACAAAAGTTAACACTGGACAATTTGCAGTAAAACATAATACAGTGGTGCCTCGCAAGACGAAATTAATCCGTTCCGCAATTCTCTTCGTCTAGCGGTTTTTTCGTCTTGCAAAGCAAGCCCATTGCCGGCTTAGCGGATTAGCGCTATTAGCGCTATTAGCGGCTTTTAGCGGCTTTTAGCGGCTTTTAGCGGCTTTTAGTGGCTTATCGGATAAGCAGATAAGCGGCTTAGAAAAAGGAGGGGGGGAGGAAAAAAAACCCGCAGGAACTCGTCTTGCGAAGCAAGCCCATAGGAAATTCGTTTTGCGAAGCACCTCCAAAACGGAAAACCCTTTCGTCTAGCGGGTTTTCCATCTTGCGAGGCATTCGTCTTGCGGGGCACCACTGTATAACGCAGCAGGAAACAGCAGTTCTTTAGACCTTCCCCATCAGAACTATAGCAGCAATTACCCAAACCTTCTTCAACAACATTGCAGCATCAGGTACATCGAGCGGACTACATCCCATCAGTCCCCACTAAAAGCCTGGGTGTTTTTAATTGGCATCCAAAGTTGGTCAAAGATGACGCCTTTTGGGAGGAAGGGAGTTCCTTGAGATTGCGATGATATCATAAATGGTAGTAAACAAAATAATGTGAATTGTCACAGCCAAATCAGATTAAACGGTGGAGTAGGCATGGGAGAATGAAGACGCCAAAGGCCAGGGGTGGGGAGGAGGAGTAGAGCTCAGGAGCAGCAGGAGGCAGGAAAACAAGAGAGTGGCAAACAACAAAAACATCACAAATGCTCAGCAAGATGAATATTTTTGGCCAGTTTGTTCAACCGCATCCGACGGACTACTTTCAAAGTAAATGCCGAAATTCCAAAATATTCGGCGCCACTGTGTTTTTCAAGAGCTTCTATAATTGTAAGTTATCTGCGTTACCACTGAATGTGACAGTTGCCACCAATGAAGACTATGAAACAGAGTTTCCTAAGGAGCATAGCTCATCTCGTGTCTACCACAAACTCAGGCCTGAAGTGCATGCACTTCTTGCTCCACATCATTAGTTCCCACTGGCAGGGGGCAGAGACACCAATAACACTGTGGCATCAGCTCTGTTGTACTAGACGTGACAGAGGGGAAGGAGGGATGTCAACATGTGCCTGACATCTGGCGACAGCTACATGCAGATTGCAGTGTCTAGTTCTGGCCTCATTAGGTGGCTCTAAGCTACTTTCTCTCAGCATTCATTCATCTTCAGTAAGGAGGGAAAAGTATTGATCCATCCCATACCCTCCAGCATTTCTCCGATGAAAATAGGGACATCCTATTTAATAATAATAATAATAATAATAATTTTATTATTTTTGCATCGCACATCTGGCTGGGTTGCCCCAGCCAATCTGGCCGGCTTCCAACATATATAAAAACATAATAAAACATTAAACATTTAAAAACTTCCCTATATAGGGCAGCCTTCAGATGTCTTCTACAGATTGGAAAGTTATTTATTGTCAGGCTTCAGGGAATCAACTTCCTTCCACTCACACCCTGGCAGCAGGTAAGTAGAACAAAGGAAAAGGAGTCCTCTTACCAGTTAGAAACTTTAATGATCACAGCGAGAGAACAAAGAATCCATTTCCTAGGAATGGGGCACTCCCAATTAAGAGTTCCACACACTTCCTCCGTAGTCACCCACGTCACTACTGTGTCTTATAACCTGAGCTCGTAACCTATGCACTTTCTGTTCTGCCACCTTTCCAGAGACAGTGAATCTGTTAGCTCTCTCCCTCCCAGTGTTTCTTCTCCTAGCTGTTCCCTATCCAATATTTCCCAGCTTCTGCCTTCTGAACTATGTCTCTCTGCAAACCACTCTTCCAAATCTATACTGTCCTCTTGCTCCTGGGAAGATTCAGGATCCTGATCAGGGGCAGGGGGGGGGGAAGGATCCCACCACTCCTCCTCAGTGCATCCCTCCTCAGCACAGTCCCTGACACTTGTCTCCTTAGCTCGGAGGTCACATAACTCCATGCCCTCCAACATTTCTCCAATGAAAATAAGGACGTCCCAAGGAAAAGTGAGGCATTCAAGGATCAAATGAGAAACTGGGATGGCTCCTGTAAATCCAAGATTGTCCCTGGGAAATAGGGACACTTGGAGGGTCTGCCATTCTACAACATGGATTGTGCAGATGACAGCTATGGAGCTGGATCCATTGATAGACAAAGAGAACACCACTCATTGCAATGGGACTTTCCTGGCCCCTCCTTGACCTCCTAGCCCCCTGCAATCTCCAAAAGCCAGCTCTGAAGGACCTCTGAATGGAAATGTGGCATGGGGATGGGAGAGGGGTGCTGTATTGAGGATTGGGGAGAATTCAGTGGATCTGTCGCACACAAGGGGAATAGTCTCCCTGCTCATACAACACCTCCTCCCCCCGGATCCAAACCACAATGTATGTAAACACTAGATGAATGCTGTTGATTGGGCAAGGCCCATAGCTCAGTGGTGAGGCATCCCAGGTTCAGACCCCAGCATCTCCAATACAGCTGAGGGAGGCTCCAGCCTGAAATCCTGGAGAGCAGCTGCCAGCCAGTGTAGACAATACTGAATTAGATGGACGAAAGGTCCAACCTGGTATAACACAGCCTCCTACATTGCTATTGTTTACTGTTGTTTTTCAAAACCCACATGAAGCTGGCTTTAAAGGGAATAATGGAAAATCTAAGAATACCAAGCGTACTAGAGGAATGATGCTCTCTCTTTGCAATGCCTGCTTATGGCAGAGAGCAAAAAGTCTTTGCCAATCATTTTACTGTTATCAAAAATTTTGCTGAGATCTTCCGACATACCCAAAGATGTCTGAAGGTTGCTTGATGTCTCGAACACTTGACTGATGTATTTTCAGAGCAGAGGATCTTGGCTGACGTGCCAAATTGAGGATGAAGTTGTGGTTTCAGTCTCTTTGTAGCATTGATTTGGAATGCAAACAGTTCCCAAAATAAAAGAGGGATTTGATGTTCCAAGGCTGAGCAGCAAAATATTTGGGAGAATTCCTACATTCAGCCCTGGAAAAGGTGTGCTACACAACTCTGTGATCCAAAGAGCAGCTCAGAGAAGAAGCATTTAGCCCTTTGCCCTATGGGATCTGCATTCCCTACAGGTTTGTGACCGACAATACATAGTTGTAGCACTAGAACAAAAAACAAATGGAAAAATGGAATGGCAACCCAAACAGTGTGTGATGCAAGTTACTCAGAAGCCAACATTGCATTCCTTCCTTCCTATGAACAAAGAGTAAGAACACAGACCGAACTTGTTCTGGGGACAAAAATGTTTGCTGGGCAGGAAGAGAGATTTCACACATTGCTGTTTCTGCTGCCCATGCTCCTATGCAGCTTTAAATGAATAAATAAACCAGGTTTTGATTTGACCCAGGTGGAATCAAATTGTTCTGCTCAGCCATAAGACACCATGTGATTTCTTCCATTCATTCTTACAGCTTCCCAGAGGTGCTTGCTTCAAATATTTAATGTATAAACTCAAAGTCTGCATGAAAACTTTCAACACTATCATTGGGTCACATAACCAAGGAAATCGTCTCCTTGCAGAACTTCACATTGTTAGGCCTCTGTGCGTGCATGGAGAACTCAGGGCCAACCCAGTACATTTTGGCCCCAGAGGCAAACCACAAAAATGGTGCCCGCCTCCCTTCCAGGGAAGAAAGAATGGAGATCTACATCAGGAACCAGGGGAGAGGAAAGATCTACATCAGAATCTGCTGCCTCTGTGGATCCTGACACCTGAGGCGATCGCCTCACCTTCCCTGATGGGTGGGCAGATGACACAAGGTGAGGTTTGCAACTGTTAAAGATCACAGCAAAAAAGTTTGAAATGGGTAATCACTGAAAATAAAATAAGAGCTTCCCCCAAATGCACCAATAGACTCTTCCTAACCCAAAATGTATGTAGGTGGTGCTCATTGATTTGCTTCTCCAATCAGTTTTAACAAAATTTTCTTCCTGTCAGAGGACTCGGCAGTGCACAAAATTCCGCATACTCAGTCTAAACCAGGGGTAGGCAGCCTAAGGCCTGGGGGCCAGATACGGCCAAATTGCCTTCTCAATCTGGCCCACGGATGGTTTGGGAATCAGCGTGTTTTTACATGAGTAGAATGTTTCCTTTTATTTAAAATGCATCTCTGGGTTATTTGTGGGGCATAGGAATTCATCCCCCCCCCAAGTATAGTCCGGCCCCCCACATGGTCTGAGGGACAGTGGACCACGGCTGAAAAAGGTTGCTGACCCCTGGTCTAAACCTTAGGATGGAACCAAAACAGATCTTCTTAGCCCTAATTACAGGCTACCCTCTGCAATATATATGACATTGCACCAAATGAAAATCTGGCTGGATGTTTGATATTCTGATGCAACCACATTCACAATGTGATCCATGGTTGGTTGGGATCATACTGTGGCCAAGACAAAGTCTGATGGATTTTATTTTTAAAAATGGCACTGATGCAACTGCCAAGAAGAACACACACACACACACACACACACACACACACACACACACCTGAGAACCTTCAGTGCAGTCCTACTCAATATGCACAAGGATTCTCAGTCTGTCATCAGAAGTACAGAGGTACATTTTGAAGTGCAGGAGCTCCTTGTGATAACCTTCATAGTCACACCTGCAAAGATCCCAAAGCTATGACCCCCAAGGACAGTCAAAACACACAACCCTCCTTCTTTCCAGCAATGTAGATTCCCCCCCATTTCTGAGCCTGTGAACAGATTTCCTGTTGAAAAGACGAACCACCTCTCCTCAGTTACAGCAGGGAAACAAAAGAAGCTAAGCTATTAAAAACTGCAGGGAGAAGCCAATTTTTACTTCCCCAACTCAAAATCGCCCCCCTATCAGGCCCATTTAATATTTTGCCAATTTGCTGTGTCGACAGCTCTGGAAATCCTGAAAGAAAATCACCGTCTGTTTGAATGACTTGAAATTACAGCTTAAAGGTTGCCACAAAAGATTCGTGAAAACTGCTGATGTGTCTGTTTCTCTCCCTCTCTCACATATACCTTTTCAGACAATGAAATACTATCTATGCAATCTCTCCCCCTCCTTCAATGTTCTGTACATCTCTTTCTTTCTTGGGTACACCATAAAAACCTTTTAAAGGATCTCCTCCTTTAAAGCGGAAGATGAGTACATGGTGGCCTCTCACCTCAGATGACTTAAATTATTAACCAATAAGTTGTCCCATGCGCAAAGTCTTCCAGTGTTCAAGCACAGCATGTAAGAATGTTTCCTATTCTCTCTGATAGGAACAAACAATTTCGTGTCTTGTAGACATGGAAGGGAGAAAGGTTCCCCCATTGCAATCACAGAATTATAGAAACTGGAGATATATATAAAAAGTGGCCTGTTGCCAACCGTCAGATAATCCACTATAACACCAGTGGGAAACATTTGGCTTTCTAGAGGTGGCTGAGCCACAACTCACATCAGCCCCAGCAAGCTTGGCCAAGGACCAGGGATGATGGGACTTGGAGTTCGGCATCATCTGGAGGGTCAAGGCATGAAGAATGAAGCAAATAAAGAAACAGAGTAGAATAAGGACAGGATATAAAGCAGCAGGTAATTGTGGGAAAAAGCATCATGAATGTAAGGATGGGAAGTCGAATTGTTAACAGAAGTATATAAACTGGATTTTGTGTTAATTTTATAAAACTAATAAAAAATTGAATAATAAAAAGGTACTCCACATCAGCACTATAAGTTTCTTTGATTCAGAGATTTCTGCTGAATCATTACTGGCTACCGAAGACATTTTTTTATCCCACCAGATTTTTGTAACAGTATAATGTTATTTAAATGGGTCTCTGTTTGAGCATGAATGTAATGTATTGTGGTAATTTTGTTTTCTTTGTCACTTTGAATGAATAGATGGATGGATGGATGGACGGATGCAATGGTGCTGTGTAATCCTTTCTCCAGTTTTCTCTGCCCTCACCCATGATATACAACAGAGGTAGCCAGTGTGCTGCCCTCTGGAAGCTGTTAGAGTAGACATCCCATCAACCCCCAAGCCATGCTAGGGAAAATTCTTATTTTCTTTTTGTTTTAAGGTAGATTACAGAATCTCAAAGAGACACTAACTAAAATAGTAATTTCAGAAAACAAACTAGTTAATCTTCATTTTAATGGAGCCCAGCTTCTTCCTTGGTTTTATGTTTCCACTAGAATATTTTTCTTTTTTTAAAAAAACTTATAAGTATGTTGTTGTTGATTTTAAAAAGAACACAATTGTTCTGGGAATTAGCAACATTATTTATAGGTGTTAACTGCTAGAGAATTCAACTGCTAATGACAAAATGTTAGAATACGCTAGGGATGTACTAACAGTATAATATTTAGAAGTATCTTTTTCTTCCAGATTCCTTTGCTGTCATAGTATATTTGCTACCAATGCCAACATAATTTCATTTAGCAGCTTTGAACAAACACTTACAAAGGAATAATGCTACCCAGATCTGATTGGCTGAAGGATATGATGGGTGGAACATTAATAATAAATATTATTATTACTGTTATTATTATACCCTGCCCATCTGACTGGGTTGCCCCAGCCACAGTAAGAGACCTATTATCATTGTGGTAGTGTTGTTCATAGCATTTAAGAGACTGCAAGCCCTGCATTTGGAGAGATGTAATCTGAGACCTAGTCCTTGCTAACAGGTTTAGTGCTAAAATTGTTTCTGGGCTGTATCACTTCAAACTGAAGGTAAGGGAAGGCATGCATGACTAAATGTTTCTACATGTAAAACACAAAAAACTCTGCACATAAGAAAAACCTGGCACATAAGAGGATAGACAAGATAAACCTCTACCCCATGACATGCTGGTTTTCTATATGAAGGAATCTAGTCTTTTCATGTAGAGTGTGCTTGATCTTTCTAGTATCAAAGGCCACTGCAAGTCATTGCAACTCCTACCTCGTACAGTATAGTGCAAAAATATGTTTTAAAAGTCTCATGAAATAGGAATCACTGGCCTGCCTGCTCTCTTGCATTCTTGTTGCCTAGCCCCATTGTCTTCCATGCACCGGAGATGGTCTGACACCTGGTACAAAGGCTCTGTGCATTAAGAGTCTTGCACTACCCAAGTTCTGTAGATAAACACCATTAGAGCTTAGCCTCCTGTATGCCAGTCACCTGGTGTGATAACCGTTTGCCTCTCCAAATATCATGACCTTTCTTCATCAACACCCCTTGCCTATTAAAATATATCATTTGAACCTTCTGTGTATCCCTTTGTTTTGTTTTTACAGTCACCTGTGGCCTTTATTAGGTGATTAGAGGCTGAAAGCATGATGACACCTGAGGTACTTGTGAATGTTTTTTTTTTTATTGCACAATATAGCTATCATGCAATAATCGGCACCATCTTCCAAGGTGAGAAAATTATCTTTCAACAATGAATGTGTGAATATTTAATGTGGAATGAAAGGTCATTCTCTCAATAACCTACAAAGCCAAGAAAATCAAAATGTACTGCCAACCATAATGCAGGAAAAATACTGTTCTCTTTGGCTGTATGTTGGGCAAGACTTGTCTTTCCTCTCCACAAGTTTGTAGGAAGCCCTGGCTTATTCTTCCTTTATATCAAGGATAGGAAATTGGTGGTCCTCAATAATTTGTTTGACTCCAACCTCCATTAGTCCCAGACAGCACAGCCAACGTTCAGATGTGATGGGATGATTAAATGATTAAATATGAAACATTTGGTGTGGCTCAGACAGGCAGAGAGGATTATGACTACAGTCAAGGGCAGAGACTGTTTAAGCCAACAACTTAGTTCCATATGCATATATATTCTGGGAATTTTAGATAATGGTCTTAGGTTACATTCCTGAGGTCTGGAAATTAAATCCAGGGCAGGGATAGAATAGACCAATGGCCATTTCCCAGTGGCAGGGGCCATTGCAGCCCAGCAAAACCACAGGAAAGCCTAGGGTGCGGGCAGTGCTTTTTTCTATAAAAAAAATGTTTAGGCGTACTCACATTTTGACTCAAGAAAATCACCATTTTATATTTCAAATTGGGAAAAATAAATACAGTAAATGGACAAAAGTACAAAGAACATGCATTACTTCAGACGTCCTTTCAAAAACCATGAATTTACAAACACCACACATCCACATTCCACACTGCTTCACACATTAAATGCTCGTTTCCGTCTGAGACTCAGGAAACACGGTGACAGGAAATGAGGCCGCCATTGGGGGTAGGAATGGAACTGATGATTCACCGTGTTAGAGAAGAAACTAAAAATTACAAAAAAGTTAGTTTCGTCTCCCGTTAGATTCACAAAATGTATAGGGGTATGTGTACCCCTGCGTCCCCGCAGTAAAAAAGGACTGGATGGGGGGATACACATAACACTTCCTGCATGTTGGCTGACACCAACATTGGCCACAGCCAATGGGGAATGCTGGGACTCATTCCTGTATTTCAAATTTGATCTGGCCAATCATGGCCAAATGGAGGGGTGGAGCTATGAAAGCAGACCAGAGAGAGGCCTACCCTTGGTCAGTTCCAACACATTTGAACCAGCTGCACTGGTTCTCAGCAGTGCAATTGGCAAGGACGTCCCACCCACCTTTCATTTTGGCTCAAAGTCCAGGATACGCTTGCCCTGTGCCCAGGGCAGGGCGAGCCGCCTGTGGGGGCGGCATGAGCTGTGGCAGGATGCTCTGCAGGGCCTCCGAGGAGTCTGCCTGACACCCCCCAATACATTTGTGGCCATCTTGATCCCAATATGTTGTCACATTGTTTTTGTTGCTTCCAGCACCCCTGACCTGACGACCACAGGTCGTCCATCTGGGATCGCAAATGGAGAGCAACAGCTATGGTCAAATATTTAATTTTGCACAGTTGGAGATCTCAAAGGCATCCTACAAACAGAAACCTGCTTAAAAAGGTTTGATGGGGAACAGACTAGTATAGAAAAAATATGAAGATATCTGGGATGCATGTGCCATTTGACCACTAAATCTTAGAGTAAGGTAGGACAGGAACACAGTACCCAATAAGGTCAAGAAATGCAGCTTCTGGCTAGCAATGTTGCTGTGACATCTATTTTCTAGCTCAGATGTGACATCTATTTTCTAGCTCAGATGTATGTATTCTGCCAGTTTTAGTGATTATAAAATATTTCTATCCCATGCTTCACCAGATCAGATACTAGCGCAGTGTACCTTGTAATGATTGTCTCAAATACGATACGAGTAGGACAACCCTGCAAGTTTTTCTCCAGCTCCAGGGTAAATATTTCTTCACAAGATGGTGATGTTACTCTTCCTCTCCAGTGTCACCATATAAAGGCACAGTTCAGATGTGAAATCAACAAGTTCCAGGCTTGCATGTGCTGTCCATGCTCTGATTCACTCCTGCACTTCCTGATTCTCAGCTGAACATTGCTTGTTGCTGCAGTTGAACTGCGCAAGCTCTCTTGTGGTAGCAAACCCCACAGTTTTAACTACAGTTTAATACTGCCATTTGTGTCCTTGTAGGGGCCTCGGGCGGAAGAAACATCACATAGTCACAATGTTATTGTTTATGGAAAGCTTAATAGCACGTTCCTTAAGAACCAGTTAAGAAAAGTATCCTTAATAAAGGACATGAAAGCTATGCCTCTTGAAACCACACAGCAAGACGGCATCTGCAAAATCAATGCACCTATTTATAATCATTTCAAGTTTTTAACATATGCTGTTGTGAAGTTAACTATAATACTCTCAGTTTGTGGGGTAAACGGTACATTTGTTTTTCTATTGATTTCACTTCAAAAAAGTGCCTCAAGCTGGCTTTGTGCAGAACATAATATAAATGCCTATTATTACAATCAAAGCCAGCTATCGCTTAGTGATATTTGCCAGGCTTGGGCTGCTGCTGTTCTGCTGTGATAAATTTCAGCTGCACTCTTGCATGTACTTTACACAGAAATTTTCTCACAAGCAGAAACAGAATACCAGATAGTGTGGTCAAAGACCGAGTTTGGGGTTGAAGTAACAACTGGGAAAACAGCTTGGACCAGATTTCCAAACAAAACAGTTAAGTATAATAGTTTAATTCACATAGAAATGAAAAATGTGTATGTATTGAGGGAGATTTGGAACAGAAAATGTGTATTGCTAAACATGGGGGTTTCCCCCGAAAGAGTTTTTCTAAAGGACTCTGAGCTGTAACTAGTTAATGATTACCTGTTGGTTATTTTTTTACTCTTGGCCCTCCAGATGTTTTGGGACTACAATTCCCATCATCCCTGACCACTGGTCCTATTAGCTAGGGATGATGAGAGTTGTAGTCCCAAAGCAGCTGGAGGGCCAAGTTTGGCCATGCCTGGTACAGAGTAAAAAAAAACTGCTACTGAGTGTGAATCTTTAATCATGTGATGACGGTATTGAGTTGCAAATACGTCCATCTTGAAAGGGTGGTGGTTATTAGTCTTCCTCTGGCCATGGGAGGTGATAGGATATGATGACATGCTGTCTCTTCTGGGTCCTTTTTTGGGGAAAAGATGTCTGCATCCCATATGTCTATGAAGGATAAAATGCACTGTGGAATCCTTTTGAGGGTTACAATTGCTGCCTGCAGTTTGATATTAAACCTACAGAGCTATTAAGGCAAATACAACCTTGCAGTGTATAAATGTGTTTGCAGATCTTTCTCTGTGTTGGTTTTCTCTTTCTAGTGATTCATTGCTGAAACATTTATTCCATCCATGACAATGTGCTGACAAGACACATGTTGATTAAAAGACAAGCAAGTCCCATACTATTGAGCAGTTCAGTCTGCAATGCACACAGCTCCATCTGTAACCTGTAATATTTCCAGCACTATGAAGTGAGCATTTCACTATAGGGGAAGGATGCCCTTAAAAGGATGAATGGTACTCATATGAGTGCTGGTGTTTGAATCGGTTTACTTTCAAGTTTCAGGAGGAAAAGATGGAAAATGACAATAAACCACCAGAAAATTGGAAACTCTCCTGAGAACTGGAGTCTCTAACTTCTTCCTCAAAGCAATGAAACTGGATCAAATTGTGTCACAATATTGTTTGTGGCTTTGTCATTTAACGGAGGGGGGAGACCAAAAATTAGACATTAATATTCCCATCTTTCTGTCCTTATTTTCTGTTATTTCCTTGACATTTTGCTGTCAAAAGCAGAGATAAAATTTCTCCCTTTTCACACAGATTTAACAACGACCGCTCCCCACATTAAATGGGGGGCGCCCTTTGTGTGGTCGCGAGCAGCCCCTGGACTCTATGCGGCAACATTAGCACATGAGAGTTTCTTCATAATTTACTTCTTGTGGACTGGTGGCCAAAGGTGTTGCATTTTTCTTTCCAGGAAACATTCAGCCTCCCTAGCTGCCCATGTGTCCTGATATAAAAAGGCTCAATGGAAAGTGTTATCTCCTTATGCCTTCCTCTGGGCCTTTAATCAAATCATGGGCACCTACGAAGGCTGCAGAGCCACTGGTGAGATGATCTGTAGAATTTTAAAAAATAGCACTTATGAACATCCATTGACCACTTCAAAAGTAAGGCAAGTATGTCAAAAGCCTGCACCTCTCCCAGGAGAATCTGATTTGCATTTTTTCTTCCTCTTTTATAGGTTCTAAATGCAATTTCCTTCCTCATTAATGGGCGCAGAATGATTGGGAGGGAAATGAAGGAGACGTTTTTGGCAGTGACAACAGCAGGCGTCCACAGAAGATGAAATGTTCACAACATTCACAGAGGATGAAAACTGATTATATTAGCTGTGCTCACTGCAAATACTAGTATCAGCAACTGTCATCCTCAAGGCCCCTAATCAATGTATAAAACAGTACCAATTCCTGTTGTGTTTGATGCAGTACAAGCATATCCACACCTACCCTCGAACAGACTGAAGATATGTATCTGACACTTACAATAGATTACAGTCAGAGACAGTGGTTCCGGGTGACTGAGACGGTGCTTCCAATCTAAACCCCAATTTTCAGCCACTCATAAAATCCTTTCCAAGCATTATAGCTTGGACTGAAATGCCTCCTTCTGGGTCACTGGGTCAAAGTTCAGTTATTTTGAGAACCCTTTAGAAAATTGTTCCATCTTTCAGAGACATTTGACGGTGTAGAGAGTAGGAAAGGGTTTTCTTTCTTCCAATTTCTCCCCCCCCCCCCAAATAATTTTTATGGAATGATTTTATGTTACAAAAAACAATACAGCCATACTACCACTAAATATAATTAAGAAATAAAAATTACATACATGAATATTTAGTTTGTTATTTGTAATTTAACGTCTTATTTCCTCCTAAACATTGCATACAAAAGCATACATATGTGCAGACACCCACACACCCACACCCACACACAAAATGATAATAATGAAAGTAAATATTTTTCCCCCTTTTATCTTCCAAAATCTTTTCTTCAACTTTGACTTCCTGTCAAGTCCCTTTGCATATATTTTCTTCCAATTTCATTGGAAGCATTGTTCCAGTGCTCCTTCTCCACTCATACTACAGTCTCCTTTTGAAAAAACCCTCACTGTGGGTGTTATTGAAATCATAGTCTGAGTGCGAACTTTAAGACATGATAAAGCCTCTCCACATATGAACTGGCCCAGATCCTGGAATCATCACCTGAGGGCTTCATGTGCCTCCTCCATGAGAGATCTGGAGGGTGGCGACACGAGAACAGGCCTTTTCTGTGGTGGATCCCTAACTGCGTGTCAAGGCCCCCAGACCAGCACTTTGTTAAAATAAATTCACATGGACACAGAATATTTAGTTTAAGGTTATTGGCAAAATTTTAGGCCACAACTTTATTGAATTACAGAAATGTGAGCGGTATTGGCTTAGGCATTGGCGTAGACTATATCGGACTCCCGCCCACTTTACAGGTAGTCAATAAGGCAGTGCGAAGCAGGCGCATGGCCACGTTGTGCTGCCGCTTTTAAACTCCTCACAACCCCCCCCACTCAAAACTGATTGGCCAACAGGTCTGGGGTGATTGTGATGCCACCCTGGCATGACAGTCCGCCCATGCCAGGGTGGGGGGAGGAACTGGGCTGGGGGCCTGCCCGCAACCAGGACCATTCTAAAGATGATCCCACTTGTCGAATGCTCTCCCCAGAGAGGCTCACTTGGCGCCTTCGTTGCACAACTTTAGGCACCAGGTAAAAGCATTCCTCTCCTCCCAGGTCTTTGGCTAATGAAACAATCCATGGTCTTGGGGGGGGTATTGTTTTTGTTTCTTACTATGATATGTATCTTTGCGCTTTTATATTGTAAACTGCCCTGTGATCCTCGGATAAAGGCCAGTATAGCAATTTAATGAAGAATAATAAATGTATGTTTGGAATCTCATGTTTTCTGGGTGAGGGACTTAGCAAGAACTTAAGACGAATATCTACAAGACATTGAACCTGGTGCTGGGTGCTGACCTAAGGCAGCAGGGTAAGTGTGTGGGCAGCAGATCAGTAGCCTGGCATTGCAGAGAAGCAAGTGGCCTCCCTTTACTGGTGGCACTGTGTGGGAAACATGGCACAGCCCAGCAGTCTCCGAAACAGCACTAAGGGAGTATGTTAGTTTAAGTGTGTTCTGTCAAATGTAGTACATTTTCGCAACCAACTTTTCTACCCCATGAGTACATTCTTATCGTTTATGTTTTTAAAGAAAAGAAGAAAAGGCCAGAGGTTTCAGCAAATTTCACTAACGGTAGCCTCCTGCGTGGGTACAATAAAGTTGGCAGCAATGCAGTTTTGTCATAAAACCAGCACAGACGCCTCTCACATATAGTGACCTTGCAATGGCCATACATGAAACTCATAAGAGTTTCATGGCAATCTTTTTGGGGCTTAGATTTATGATCTAATAGGGGATGGGTATTGGGGTGGACAGAACACAATTCGTCAGCAAAAAACCAGTTCCTTAAGCATCTTTAGCCACAAATAAAGGCACCCTCCTCTGTGTAAGAAATTTTCTGTAGAGTTTTCAAATCCTTTGCTGTGGAATATTTTCAATCTATGATTTACAAAATGAAACTTTTCAGGAATTCTGCCAAAGAAACAAAGAAGCAATGAGTTTCTCATTAAGAAAAATACTCCTGTTCTTTAAGTACAGTTGTACCCTGGATCCCGAACGCCTTGCAACTTAAATGTTTTGGTTCCCAAATACAGCAAACCTGGAAGTGAGTGTTCCGGTTTGCAGATGTTTTTTGGAAGCTGAACGTCTGACGTGGCTTCCGTGGTTTCCAATTGAGTGCATGAAGCTCCTGCAGCCAATCATAAGCCGTGACTTGGTTGTCGGCTGTTTTCAGAAGTCAAACGGACTTCCAGAATGGATTCCGTTCGAGAACCATAGTATGACTTTATGCATCTTTACATTTGTTTGGCACGCACTCATTGGCAAAGAGTGCATGTAGAGTTTAGAAAGTTCCACATTCAGTGGGCAGGACAACAAAGATAATTCATTAAAAGGGGGGCCAATCTTCAGAAAACTGTTCAAGACCTGCTTTGCGGAAAGATGAGTTTCAAGATCAAATGACAAAAACCCAAGTGTGTTTCAGAGCATTTGTTGCAGTTACTTTGTAATACTTTGTTCTTCAGCACATGTGTGACTTATATATTTTCTTCTGCTGCTTCTCATACAACAGCCAAAGTGAGAGAAACAAACATCTCATTTGTGATGAGATATGTGAGCACAAGTGGTAGGTACAGCTCAACACATTGGAGGTGTGCAAATTCCCCCTTTCAATGTTATATTGTATGTGTGAAACAAAGATCTGTGAGTTGCTTGCAGATCCATGGTCTGTGAAGCTCCTTAAATTGGATGGACAACATGTCAAATTAGATTAGACATGTGCAACCCAATAACAAATTCCTGAAAGTCAATCTGTGCTCGAATCCCTTTCCAAAGTGGACATTTTTAGCCATATTCAGATGTAAGACCCATTCACATTAAAAGAACACTGGGGGGGGGAGTGGTCATACACCCCTTCCCCAACATCCCCACTCCCACTTTTGACCTTCACACGTTCAGATTTGTATATTTCGTTTTTAGCAGTCCATGCACAGACAGATTTGCAGTCATAGGGTATGTTCTCATGCTGCCCACATCTAATCAGAAAAGCAAGCTGCTATCTTTTAAGAAAACCGGGAAAGGCAATTCTTTGAACTCTCTTACCTTTCCCAGCCTGAAGTCTCAACCCTCCCTGACAGAGCTGCAATAGAGTAAAGAAGCAAACATAGCTCTGGGCACCAGCTTCACAGGCTGCAGACGAGAAAAATAACATTGGAGGAAGTCCATTTCAGTTTCAAAATGTTGACTATATAATGACTGAAAGGTAAGTCTCAAGATCAGAATAAAGTGAGTCAAAGTGGGGCTCAACAGAAACATGCTACCAGCCATATGAACTTGTGCACAGCTATTTGAAGAAAAGACAAAGTGTTTTCTTCTGTCAACTTTCTTTCCACTCAACCCCCTCCATTCCAGGTATGAAGCAACCCACAAACGAAAATGTCACCAAATTTATTGAGTTAGGATGTAGCGTATGCAGCTCATTCTCAAGTCTTTGAGCCCTTGGAGGGTTTTTTCACTCTTCCAGAACTCAAAGATGCTGCACTGTCAATATTCTGATGGTGATGCCTTTACCCTGTGAAGAAGTTAGAATGTTTTTGAGCACCTCAATGACAGCCTAGCCAGTATCACTCCCCCCAAAAGTGAATGGGAATCACAAACATAAGCAGATTTGAGGGGATTTGTGAGGTGTCCCTTGCAATTTTAGAAGAAGAGATGGGACATCTTAAGGATTCTCAGGAGTAGGGCTTATGTAGATACTTCATAGTCAACAACAACAACTATTTATTTATTTATACATACATACATACCCCACACATCTGGCTGGGTTTACCCAGCCACTCTGGGCGGCTTCCAACAAAATATTAAAAATACAATAAAACATCAGACATTAAAAAATTCTCTAAGCAGGGCTGCCTTCAGATGTCTTCTAAAAGTCAGGTAGTTGTTTATTTCCTTGACATCTGATGGGAGGGTGTTCCACAGGGTGGGCACCACTACCAAGAAGACCCTCTGCCTGGTTCCCTGTACCCTCACATCTCACAATGAGGGAACTGCCAGAAGGCCCTCAGACCTGGACCTCAGGCTGAACGATGGGGGTGGAGACGCTCCTTCATTTGCAACTATAAGCTCCTAACTGCAATCTTTATTAAGGATTTGAAAAGAGTTCTCTTCCACATTATTACCAGGTCTCCCACTTTTGAGTCAAGAAACTGTTGGACATTCAGTGAACAGTTGCAGAAGCCATGCCTTGCATTTAGAAGGTCCCACGTTTGAACTCTGCCATTTCCAGTTAATAGATCTCAACAAAGGGAACCATTAGAAAAACTGGAGAGTCATTGCCAGATGTTCAAGATGTTCAGTCATTGCTTTTCAGCTCTTCTCTCTCTCTCTCTCTCTCTCTCTCTCTCTCTCTCTCTCTCTCTCTCTCTCTCTCCATCACCTCATATGGGCAGCCATCACAGCAGCATCCATTCCTTGAATTCCTGCTAAATCCAAAAGTGAAGGCTCTCAGTACTGAAGAGGCTGCAGTGTCTTGGAGGCAGTGCGGGAAGGCCTTTGGGGTAGACCCAGAGGGCGGAACGAAAAGGTTCTGACCGTCCAACTTCTTAGATGCTGGCAGGCATACAATAATTGCATTTTGAGCATTTCAAAACTGCTTCATTCTCAATCTGTCAAGCAAATGTATGCCCTCTCTTCTTTTCAGAGATTCTCCCCTTTTCATGCCACAGACCCCCCATGCTGTTCCACTTTGCTAGAGTATCAGCTAGCTTGGCCTCTGTGCCACATTTTAATCAGTCTGCTTCATGTTTCCTCCAAAAGGGAAGTTCAAAGTGGCTCAGCTGCCCTGATTTTTTTTTTAAAAAAAAATAAAAATAAAAAAAGGACAGGGGAGTATGCAACAACGGCAGCAAGGATACTCATCGCTAAGAACTGGAAAACTCAAGATCTACCCACACTGGAAGAATGGCAGATGCAGCTGATGGACTATATGCAACTGGCGGAGATGACTGGCAGAATTCGAGACCTGGGAGAAGAAAGGATTGAAGAAGATTGGAAGAAATTTAAGATTTATCTACAAAAATATTGTGATTTAGAGGAATATTAATAAGGATGCTTGGTTATAAATAATTGGCCATCACTAAATTGGATCGGAAATTGATGATAAATGAGATTAAGAGAAACAAAAATTTGTTGGAGAATTGTTACACTATATTGAATTGAGTGGTTATAAATTTGCAAATAAGATGATAATTTGCTTGAAAAAATTTATTAACGATGTAAGTGGGAGCGGGAGACGTGAGGAAGTCCAAAGAAGTTATGAAATTTTGTTAAAACAAAGCAATGCTGTTTATTATCTTTGTATTTCTTTTATAAAAAACCCTAATAAATATTTTATAAAAAATAAAAAATAAAAAAAGGACAGGGGAGGGTGTCAACCACATTAGAGGAGAAACAGAGCCTTTTCCAACTGAAGTCAAAACTGCCTGAGAAGTGCTGGCACCACAACTTTTTTTTAAAAAAGAAAGAAAACTGCTGTGTTATTTGTCTGTGCAGCTGCCACACCTAGCAGGGAGCTAGGTCTCAACCCCCCTCGTTCGCACAGATGGCATTTTGTGGTGCAAAGGAGACGAGGAGAAAGAACCAGGGTGAGGAGAAACCAATGTCCTACAGAGCCCTGGACGAAACAGGATGAAAAGTCCTCTCTTATTTTATCACAAAATAGAGCTTCTCACTTGCTGGATTCCTCTCCCCCTCACGCTGGCTGCTCAGATGAACTGACAGCCTAACAGGCTTCTGATTAGGAGCAATGTCTGCAGCTGATATGTGCACTTTGAAAAAGCATTCTACACAATATGCACAGTTCATTCATTTAAGAGGACTGGCAAAGCCCTGACCTTCTGGAACAGACTTGTCTTCAAAGAAGCTGCATCACTGGAGCATGGGGTGGGTGAACGCGCTCCTGCTGTTCTCATTTGCAAGACTGATAAAATCAGACCAGGAGAGCAGAATAGTTCTTTCAAAAGCAGGGTAAATCTTTGGTAAGAGGAAGCATGGGAAGCCAAAGAGTATATAGGTTACTATGCCAAAATCTGTTCTACCCCCCCCCCCTGCAAAAAAAACCTGTTCCCACAGGACTCCTGAGTAAACAAGGGACTTTCCAGTATGAATGCTGAGAGCAACCAAAGCAGAATCCATGACTGATCCAAGGTCACAGTCGAAAAAAGTAGGGTCAGGTGAGAAGTAAAGTCAGAGCAGTCCATGATCAGATTTAAGGACTCAGGAGGTGCTGTGGTCTAAACCACTGAGCCTCTTGGGCTTGCTGATCAGAACGTCAGCAGTTTGAATCCGTGCATTGGGGTGAGCTCCTGTTGCTCTGTCCCAGTTCCTGCCAACCTAGCAGTTAGAAAGCACACCAGTGCAAGTAGATAAATAGGTACCACTGTGTTGGGAAGGTAAACAGCATTTCCCTGCACTCTGGTTTTTGTCACGGTGTTCCATTGTGCCAGAAGCGGTTTAGTCATGCTGGCCACATGACCTGGAAAGTTGTCTGTGGACAAAAGTCGGCTTCCTTGGCCTGAAAGTGAGAGCACAGCAACCCCAAAGTCACCTTTGACTGGACTTGACTGGCTCAGGTTTAGCATAGGCAGAAGATCTGATAGCCAGCACTGGAGTTTTTGAATTGGAGCTGCTGGAACCACATCCTAACCTCAGC
This sequence comes from Podarcis erhardii, assembly GCF_964252035.2. Taxonomy (NCBI): domain Eukaryota; kingdom Metazoa; phylum Chordata; class Lepidosauria; order Squamata; family Lacertidae; genus Podarcis; species Podarcis erhardii. The sequence goes on along the minus strand of NC_138515.1, from coordinate 22,030,678 downwards.
CAACTCCTATCAATTTCCTTTTCTCCAAAGGTCAGTCTCCCTAGGTGTCTTTCTCCCAAGCAGAGGAGCTTGGGAGAAAGACACCTAGGGAGGAGGAGCACTTTTCCAAATGGGCCCTGAGGAGCACTTTTCCAAATGGGCCAGGTTTCTATCTGGCATTTCAGGTAGATAGAAGGGATCTTAGGAAGATTCTTGTGTGGAAGAAACACACAGCTGGGGTTTCCTTCTTCCTTCACTTTGCAGGATCTCATTACTGATAGTAGTGATAAGCTATTATCAATGACAATTTCACATTGATTTAAGTGTTGATTCTTGTTTCCATTGTGCTTACATGGTAACAAAGGAAACTACGGAAATGCATACTGGCACAGAGTCAATCAATCAAAGAGCCACATAAGAACCTATGAACAATGATGATATATAAATATATTACCGGGGCAGCGGACAATAGAAACTACTTGCAGACACCAATGTGCTGCGAGTCAACAGTTTTCCTATCAAAGACAGAGTTAAGAAGTAACTCACTAATAGCAGATTTGAATTCCTCTATAATTCCATCCTCAGTTTCAGAGATTGTGATATATTGGTATATTGTTTAGCTGGTGATATATCAAGATGTTGAAAACCAGACATCGTTCATTCCTACACTTCATAATGTGTGAACGGAGGCAATTTTGTTCTGACAGAACTCAAAGATACTTGTATGTGTGGTAAATTAATCCTTAAAATTAGCTCTGTTCTATTGATTAAAGTTAAAAGTCACAGGAACAATATAAAGCCTAATGTTTTGCTTTCAGCAAAACAAAGATTACAAAGAATACAGTGCATTCAAACTTAACCAGGAAATGAATAATATGGCAATTATGTGGCGTGTTTCACCATGGCAACACCACAAAGCGAAGGTACACAATTTCTGGAAACAATCTTAACCCACATTAAATATTTTTGTTACCAACCACTATTTTAGAATGTTCTCAATTGTACATCAAGTACCTGCTGTCAACAATGTATTAGGATGTCAGGGTGCTTTGCATAAAATGAGTAAAGCTTTCTCGCCTTCTTGAAAAGCAACAGATATTTTGCGCAATCCACATGTTCTCAGGCATGCTAACTGGAGGGTACCAATGTCCTTCCCCCCCTTTTTTGGCCAATGTATAAGCAATGACAAACCTAGACAGCATCTTAAAAAGCAGAGACATCACCTTGCCAACAAAGGTCCATATAGTTAAAGCTATGGTTTTCCCAGTAGTGATGTATGGAAGTGAGAGCTGGACCATAAAGAAGGCTGACTGCTGAAGAAATGATGCTTTTGAATTACGGTGCTGGAGGAGACTTTTGAGAGCCCGATGGACTGCAAGAAGATCAAACCTTTCCATTCTGAATGAAATCAGCCCTGAGTGCTCACTGGAAGGACAGATCCTGAAGCTGAGGCTCCAATACTTTGGCCACCCTGGAAAAGACCCTGATGTTGGGAAAGATGGAGGGCACAAGGAGAAGGGGACAACCGAGGATGAGATGGTTGGACAGTGTTCTCGAAGCTACCAGCATGAGTTTGACTAAACTGCGGGAGGCAGTGGAAGACAGGAGTGCCTGGCGTGCTCTGGTCCATGGGGTCACGAAGAGTTGGACACGACTAAACGACTAAACAACAACAACATAAGTATTCACTCCGGCTTGTTGTTTTCTCAGTCCAGTTACTTTGGAATATAAAAGATAACTCATGTTGTTAATTAATTAATTAATTAATTAATTAATTACATGATGATGATTAATATAATGTCCTTTCTGTTCAGGACCCATGTCTGTTGCATCCTTCTTACGCAGCCCTTCTCACGCAGTCTTGCGAAGTAGCACAAGACTAGCAGGGCTGCATAACTGCCCTCTTTGGGCACCTGCCTGTTGTGCCTGCCAAGGGTCATGGTTGGGCTGGGGTGCAGCAAGATGCCCCCCATGCACTTGGGGCCACCGTCCCTCTGGCCCTCCCCACATGATGCCACTGATTAGACCTCAAGTCCATGCCAACCATGGAGGATTAAGTGAATTGTAATTCAAAGTACAGTGGTACCTCGGGTTACATATGCTTCAGGTTACATACGCTTCAGGTTACACACTCCGCTAACCCAAAAATAGTGCTTCAGGTTAAGAACTTTGCTTCAGGATAAGAACAGAAATCGGGCTCCGGCAGCGTGGCGGCAGCAGGAGGCCCCATTAGCTAAAGTGGTGCTTCAGGTTAAGAACAGTTTCAGGTTACGAACAGACCTCCGGAACAAATTAAGTACTTAACCCAAGGTACCACAGTATCTGGAAGACACCAGGCTGGGGAAGGCTGTTTTATGGATATCTTCCCTTCTGTGGACCTATTTCTATGCCACTATGTTTGCATCTTTGCTTTCGTTAAGTGTTAGGCCCTATTGAAATGGAAGTACGTCAAGTTACAAGGTGCACTCTCTCCTTACAGCCTCTGCGTTCAACTTGTTCCAATTTTACATTAAAATAATTATAACCCCATGAAAATTGCTGGCATGCTGGCACTTATTACACATAATTTGGAACCATACAATAGGTAGAGGTAATTTCGGTTCTATTTCAGAAATATCTTTAGGCATGCAATAACAGTTGACTATTAAATAATTCCCCAGATATTCCGTAAAAAATGTATTCCACTGGGGAAACACATGAGCTTGCATAAATAAAGCTGGTGGGCCGTATTAATCCGAATGCTTTTGTCATATACCTATTAACTACAGGAAAGCCAATTAGGGGAAAAACCACTCCACCAATTGAAGGCCGCTTTTCATGTTTGTTTTGTATCTAAAAGGGCTTATTATTGACAAAGGCTAACCTAGCATTGCGGGCAAAAAAAATCTGCATTCAGTTCCACTCCCACATGAAACTGACGCGCTGTATGGAGAAAGTACACTCTTGAAAAATCAATATTGCCTATACCAAATTTAAGTGAATGTATTACTGCTATGTGCATAGCTATAAAATGTCACAGATTACCTCCACAGAGTCCTAGCTAAAGCTTTTTAAAAACTTCATCCTCTCCCTAACTAGAGGAGCACCCCAATGTTCAAATGGCCAAAATTCAAAATTAAAGTGAAAGAGATGCAGAGGATATTAAAGGGATTCATTGGATGTGTTTTATTGTGCTGAATAATAACCAGAGATATATATGTTCTAGAGCTATAATCATATGATACCTGAAACCTGGGTTGAGTAAGAACACCCTTGTCTGGAAAGCTGTTACATCCACTGAATTGTCATCTCCAGATACTGTCTGCTTCTAGGTTATTTGGTGTCCACTTAGGTTATCTGCTTTCAGATGCACGCGTGTGTGTCACCTTTCCATGTGGAATGTAAAATACATTATAAATAACAATCGGTGATATCCGACTAAGTTATCCTCCGAATATAACCTCTGAAATCAGTGACTCAAGTCTATTGATTTCAGTGGGTACCCTCAGCAAACACTACTGCTGGCTCATCTGAAAGCAATAAACAATGTCATATTCTGGTTTGTTTTCAGTCAAATCAAATTAGAATGTTTTCATCTCAGATTTCCCTCTCTGTGGAATTCTCTCCCATCATATGTCCATGAGAGAAATAACTATACAACTTTGAAAAAAACATCTGAAGGGTGGCAGCCCTGTATCGGGAGGTTTTTAGTGTTTGATGTTTTATTATATTTCTACATGTGTTGGAAGCCACCCAGAGTGGGGAAATAAATAATAAAATTGGTTGTTGTTGTTGTTGTTATTTTTGTTGTTGTTGTTGCATTTTAAATGAGATCCCTGGCTACTGACAGCTTATTTTATGTTATTTTATGTTAATCTACCAACAGTTCTCAAATTGCTTTGTAGTCTTGAATCTTCTCTCACCATTACAAATTATCCCACCAGTAGTAAGCATAAGGTTTTGTTATTTGCAGGCCATTTTTGCAGTATTTTTTCAGCCGGAACTTGCCAGAACTCAGTACCAGCACCTCTCAGGTTGGTGCTATTGCCATTATAAGAGAACAAGTGTTCATGGTGAGTTCCGGCACCTCTTTTTCTAGAAAAATAGCACTGGTATGTTGAAATATCAAGCAACCTTTCTTAAGCATTGAAGTGATCATTCCTTTTGGGAGACCAGGCTAAAACTGAGCAATTGATACACATTTTAATCTTGAACATAGGAAGTCCCAAGCACATGTATAAGGGGAAAAACAACAACATGTCAGCGTGATGTGTCATACTCTACCACATACTGAAAAGCAAATTCAAAGGCGGATATTTCCAACAGCACACTTTTGCTACTGCACAGGGATACTTGTTTGTATCATAATCTTGTATGCTAATGGAAATGCTCCCATTTGCCTCTCACACTTTACTAACTACAGTTTCCAGGATTCCTTTAAATGTGCCATGGATGTGCTTTACATGTATGGTGTGGATCTGCCCAAGCGGAAAAGAAATACGTCAAGCAAACATGTCCATCTACCCTAGAAGCTGAGGCTTTTTGTGAGTGCAGTCGAGTTAATTTTCGAAACGCATGAAAGAAAACAAGAAGCAAAATTGTTCACACAATGTAAGAATGGATTTGTAACAATGTAATTCATAGAATCATAGAATCATAGAATCATAGAGTTGAAAGAGACCACAAGGGCCATCGAGTCCAACACCCTGCCAAGCAGGAAACAGAATGAGTGGCAGCAAATTATAGTAAAAGAGCAGAGCAGTTCTCCATTGTTTAAATTTCTGTTCTAAATGGTAAAGAGATGAGGAGAAAGTATACTTGGTAGGCTGATTCTCTGCTTATTGTCTAAATTTGTTGTCCAAGAAGGGAGGAGGGAGAACGCAACCACTTTAAAAGGGTAAATGTTAAGTGTTATTTTTCTTCCTTAATAGCTAGACCACTCAAAATCATAATGCTGTGATTAATTTGGAAAGCTTTTACTCTTTGTTCCACCTGCGTCTAATTAGAAATGTCATGGTTTAGAATAAAAAATAAATAAATAAAAACTTGTGGGAAGCCAATTATGAACGCAGTTGCTAGGACCTCTGCTGCATCTGCATTCCAGCAAGTTCAAAGATTGTGCATCACTCTATCCCAGACCAAACACAGCAACCCAAATAGATTAAAAATGTAACAGGATCAGACTTTGTGTTTTGTAACTGAAAACTTCCACTGGCACAGCATTTCCACAAGGATTATGTGCTTAATTGAACATATGCAGGCCTCAGAATGAGAGCTCGCAAATAGTTCAAACTTGCCACAAAGCACACACATTTCCCTGTTCCGACAATGAGTGATGCCAAACAGCTTTCCAGTCACAGTAACAGCCAAGCACACATTACTGGCTGAAAGGGCAGCATGCCATTGTACATGTCAGCATGGTTTGATGTGCAGCAAAATCTCCTGTTCTATGTGCATACCACTGGGTGGAGATGGTGAAGGGTTGTCTTAGCTCAATGTGCATTATTAACATCTGTTAACATTAGCAGTAGGGTCAGGCTGAAGCTAGCTTGAGCAGCAGGAGCAGCTACTCACTCACTCCTCGTAGGCATCACAACCAACCAAGGCAAGTGCCTAGGCTGCTCTTGATGCTTCAACCCTCACTGAGCCCTCACTGTTGCTCAGCTTCACTTCAGTGTTAAAGACTTGAGGGAGGGGAAGGAGGAAAAAATGGGGATGAAATCAAATTCTAGAGTGGAAAGAAGTTGGCATGGAGGTCCAGGCAGTAAAGGGGGAAACAATGGACAAATAAGGCAGGGCAACTTTGGATAGGAAGAATAATGGAAGAAATGAGTTGTTGACTTCAGGTGAGATTCAGCCATGTTGCTGATGCAGATAGCTCGGAATACATGAAATCAAATATAAAATTGCTTGCTTGCTCAGTTTCTTTCCAAAGAGCAAGGGGAAAGCCCTCCAAATCTAGCTAGCAAGTTGGTCGCAAATTATCTGGTTCATTTGCAGGTTAACATTTTGGGGGTGCATCTTGTGGTCTCTCACTGTAAGTTTTGCTTTGCTATTTTGTGCATTATTTAATTGCTTATTTTCTTTAATTGGTCTATTGCACATTTTACTATTATTTTGGTTCATATTGTATTGTACACTTCCCTGGGATAAATATTATGAAGAGCAGTATATAAATGTCCTAAATAAATAAATTACTATATAAAGCAAAGAAACTCATCTGTGAGAAACTCAGGCTGCCATCCTAAACACACTTATGAGGGAGTTAGTACTATGACACGCAACAGGACATACGAATGAGTAAAGATGCGTTAGATGGAGTTCCTCTTTAGTCAGCTGGTCTTGATTTATTCCATGCACAACACTTTGCTTTATCCCCCACAACCCCCCAAAATTCAAACTTATCAGGGCTTTAAAAAGTGGAGGAGAGAAAGCAACAGGCAGAGCAGATAATACAGACCGCAGTAAGCAAAACTCTGAAAGAACATCATGAAGATTAGAATAAAACATTAACTAAGACTTTTCCCTCATGCTGAGGCAGAGGGGTTCCATTTTTACCCAACAAAGCTCTGGGTCACCACAGAGGGTAATAGATAGATTTTCTCTTCCTGTGATAAAACCAAAAGAATCATTTGATTCATAAATACTGATATCTAAAGAATGAGAACTTGAAGAGGGTATTTCAGAGGAGACGATAATTAAAGATCCTATCTCCTGGAGTTTTAGTTCCCTTACAGAGAAGCTTTTATTGAATTATTAGCAGTTTCTGGATTATCCTAAACAGTAACCTTTCTGATACGAAGTGTTTTGAGTGCTGATTTTTAATTAGGGATAGCTGCACCACAGAACAGTTCTATCAAAATTCGAAGAGAGTCGTCAAAGACCATCAGCCTTTCATTGTTGTGTCTGTCATGAGATTCCTTTTTAACATTCATGGACAGATTACTGCTAGTACATGCAAGCCTCCTTTTTGTCCCTTTTAAGGGCTCATTCTTATGTTACCTTTGAGCCGCAGTTGATGCTGATGTGGAAAGTAAATTACAGGAGGGATAGGGTACCAGTCAGTGCCGGATTTATGTATAAGCTAAACAAGCTATAGCTTAGGGCCCCACTCTCTTGGCGACCCCCCAAAATACACTTCTTCTTAATTGTATTTCACTATTAATATACTTCTTCTTAATTGTATTTCAGTTCAACCATTACTTTGATAAAAGACATATATTGTTATGTGAAAATGAAAACAGTGACAATTTGTTGTTGACTAAGGACAGCTGGACATTACCTTCAGTAGCTTAGGGTCTCATTGAACCTTAATCTGGCCCTGGTACCAGTGACCCTCCACATCAGGGGCCAGCAACGTTTTCAGTTCCATGAGCACTTTTGGATTTCAGAGCGAGAGCTGTGAGCACAATCTCCTCCAGTCACGCTCTCCCCCCCCCCAATGGATCACCTCCACCCTACCCCATGACAAAGAAAGAGTAAGCATGTGAACACAATTCACTTTTCAAAGTGATTGGGGGTAATAGTCAGTTCTGCTATAATTAATATGAACCTTAAAAAACACACAGCGCAGTGCTATTCAATCGAGTTTTACTCAGGGTTGGCCAACTGAAATGAATGGTCTTAATTTCAGTGGGTTTACTCTGAACAAAACTGAGTTGGCCATCACTCAAAAAGAGGAAGTGGGAAAGATTGCTGCTCTTCCACCTTTCTCTTTCAGCTTTATGTATGTTTCCAAGGCTGGAATGCGGGTGGCACTGTGGTCTAAACCACTGAGCCTCTTGGGCTTGCTGATCAGAAGGTAGGCGGTTCGAATCTGCAGGATGGGGTGAGCTCCTGTCACTCTGTCCCAGCTCCTGCCTACTTAGCAGTTTGAAAGCACAACAGTGCAAGTAGATAAATAGATACCGCTGTGGTGAGGAGGAAGACGGCATTTCTGACCCAGAAAGCTGGCTGTGGGCAAACGCTGGTTCCCTTAGCCTGAAAGTGAGACAAGTGCCGCAACCCCATAGTCACCTTTGACTGGACTTAACCATCCAGGGGTCCTTTACCTTTTACCTATGTTTCCAAGAGGAATGCAGCCACATCCCGGGAAACAGAATATTGTCCTTATTTTGTTGTAAAATATCACAGAGTGCCCTAAAAACCCACAACTCCCCTTTTCTTTTTGATGCAAATTCCCCAAAGCTCAGCAGGTGAAGTATTATAGAGTGATTTAAAAATACCACCTCATTAAAGTTGGAGAAAACCCAATGCCTTAAAAAATCATAAGCAACATGTAGTGCAGTCATTCCTAACCTGGTGCCATCCTGGTGCTGTTTGACTCCAACCCACACCATCCCTGCCCATTGGCCATGCTGACTGGGGCTGATGGGAATTGTAGTCCAAAAAAACAACAACAACCCACATGGAGGGCACCAGTTTGGGGAAGGCAGGTGTAGAGCTTTGTTTCTATCCCCATAAATCTTTGACGGAAGAGTTTAACATCATATTACTATTGTACTTGAACAGTGTATTTAGTGATCCAGAAACTCTTGTCATTGTACACTGGGCACAGTTCCCCTAACAGTTATCTATCTGTATATTTTGCTGACTGCAGCAATGATAAATATTTCATCATATTTTATTCCTGCACAATAAATTCCCTCACAGTGAAATTAGTTCCTATAATTAAGTCTTTGAACAAAGCTGAGGTGTACTGAAATATAGTTAAGATGATGCTGGGATATAAGCAAAGGAAAGACACCATGAGCAATAAAAAAGTAAGTATGGAGTTATGGAGTAAGTAGCCCTTCCAGCTGTGAGACTGAGCTTCGAAATTAAAACAGTAGCTATGGCTGAGCAGGCAAAAAGATTCAGTTTAGATGAAACTGGTCCATTAATTAATATAATATAGTTTAAGTGTTCTTTCCCAAAAGACTGCATCCACCACACTCACAGACGACAATTGTATATCCTCCAATATTTCTCCAGCGAAGATAGGGACATCCAGTTGCTTCTTCCATGCAAATGAATGCAACTTTTGGCCATTGCTTAGTAGTAAAGCCCTTGGTCTGCAGGCAAAAAGTCCTACTTTAAACCCCGGGCATCTCCAGTTAGGGCTGGGAGAGATCCCCGCCTGAAATCCCGGAGAGCCTATTGAGCTCCCATCAAGCGCAACTGTCAGGCTTTGGGGAACCCGATCCTTCCCATGGTGGCAGCCAAGAAGCAAAGAAATGATAAAAGTTCTTACCGTGTAATTTATTCAGTAATTCACAGAGAGCGACGAAGGAATGCAGTCTTCCCCAAAGAGCAGCGCTGCTCCAAGTAAAATCCCACCCTCCTTCTTCTCTCCATTCTACGTCACCCCTGTGTCAGCTAATCTGAGCTTTCTGCCTCTGAGCTCTCTGTTCTACTACCCTTAGTGCCCGCCTGGTTCTGGGAGAGGGCTGCGTGTCAGGAATGCTTTCCAAGGACACTGAGTCTGTCAGCTGTCTCTCCCCTGGTGCTTCTTCTTCTTCTTCCTGCTTTTCCTCTTCCGATACTTCCCAACTTCTGCTCTCTGCAGCCTCTGAACTATGCCCTTCTGCAAACCACTATTCTAAATCTATACTGTCCTCCTGATTTTGGGAAGGTTCAGGAGAAGGGGGGGGGCAATCCTCACGATTCCTCCTCAGTGCAGCCCCTGACACCAGCTGATGGCGATGAGAGTTGTGGTTTGGCAGCATCTAGAGGTGCTGCATTGGCTATCTCTGGTGTAGGGTATGGGCTAAAGGAAGTTAAGTGGGTCTGAATCTGAGCAACATCATAGGAGGAATGTTTCTAGCTACTCTGTGCTTCGATTATTTTTATTATGTATTTGTGCTTTATATACTGTAACATTGTGTTGTGAACCACCTATGAGTATAGGACGTTATACAAATTTTATTAAAGGTAAGGTAAAGGTAAAGGAACCCTGGACAGTTTGTCCTTTAAAAGACGACTATGGGGTGTGGTGCTCATCTCGCTTTCAGGCCAAGGGAGCCGACGTTTGTCCACAGACAGCTTTCCAGGTCATGTGGCCAGCATGACTAAACCACTTCCGATGCAATGGAACACCATGACAGAAGCCAGAAACACAGCACGGAAACACTGTTTACCTTCCCACCACAGTGATACCTATTTATCTACTTGCACTGGCATGCTTTCCAACTGCTAGGTTGGCAGGAGCTTGGACAGAGCAATGGGAGCTCAGCACCGTCGAGGGGATTCAAACCGCCAACCTTCTGATCAGCAAGCACAAGAGGCTCAGTGGTTTAGACCACAGTGCCACCTGCTCCCAAAAACGTTACCTTAAATTTTACTAACAACAGCAGCAGCAGCAACAACAATAGCAGTAGCAGCAGCATAGGGACTGACATCAGCTGTTGTCATGTGTCCTCCCTTCCCATTTTTGTGGGCAAACTACTTTTGTGCCATGTCCATTCTTTTCTCATTTCACTTATTCTTTGAGAGTAACTCAGCAGTTGCACAATTTACTGTGATGAGTACTTGATGAAGACAGACCATTTTCAGAGAGACTGCTGTAATTCTGGTAAAGAAGGAGGGGGGGCATAAAGACGTCAGCAAGATGACAAAAGCATGGCATATGTACAGTGTACTATGTTGCGAGTGAAGCATGAAGGAAAGTCAAAGGCAGACTTCATTATTTCAGTAAGTCCCACAATCTAAAATGTGTCACTATTTGTGACAGCAAATTGAAGTGCTCTGAGGAAGTTCTCAAAAGGAGAGATGACAGAAACACAAAGTTGCATTTGTATCTAATGTAAAAAGAACTACAGAGGGATCATTAAAATGAAACTCTTCATGTAGCTGCATAATAGATGTAAAACACACTTTTCCAGAGGAAAGGGTACTATCTCATTTGAAATTTAAATGCAAGAAATGACAAAGCAATGCCAATTACTTTTGGATAATAGCCTTCTGCACTGCAGAGTCAAAATGGACATTTGCAGTGCCCTTTGTATTCGAGGAGCTCCTTTGAGTCATTCAACGTGGATTTGATTACTAAATTAATAGAATTTATCATATTTTATCAAATTTAGGGCATATACAGTTGCCCGATAAATGGTTGCTTCTGATTACACAAACTGTCTTTGTTGCAAAAGGTTACGGCTTTTACAAAGAGCTACACGGCAGAGTTACAATATATTCAGATCAAAAGGGTTCCCAGCTAATCAAGGCTTGGGCACTTGGAAGCGTTGCCATTTGCTGTGACTTTGAGAAGTTCTGTCAGTGTCATCAGTAGATACCAGCATCTTGCAATCAAGTTTTAAATCTAGGCCAAACCTAATCCTCCATTATCTCAGAAGGGTTTGGCTGCTTTCGTCATTTCATTTCGTGTGGCATTATTTTTAACCCACCCTAGGACCAAAGGCAAGGTAAAGGCAAAGGACCCCTGGACAGTTAAGTCCAGTCAAACTTGACTATGGGGTGTGCGGCGCTCATCTCACTTTTCAGGCTGAGGGAGCCAGCGTTTGTCCACAGACAGCTTTCTCATCCAACACATCCTCTCAGTAGCCATGCCATCTATGAATAGAATCATATAACTGAAGAGCTGGAATGGTCCACAAGGGTCACCTAATCCAACCCCTGGCAAGGCAGGAATCTTTCACCAAATGGAGACTTGAATCCATGACCCTGAGATTACTTTACTTTTACTTTCAAGGAAACTATTTAACTTTTTGAAGACATCCGAAGGTAGTCCTGTATAGGGAAGTTTTTAATGTTTGATGTCTTACTGTGTTTTAATTTGTTGGAAGCCCCCCAGAGTGGCTAGGAGAACCCAGTCAGTTGGGAAATAAATAAATAAATATTAAACAATTTTTTTTTCATGCATAGGGTCTTTTCAAGCTCCTCTCTCCCCTTATGGTTTATGTTGCTTTCACACATAAATGCTAGATGAGGGCTTAAAGGAAAAAATAAAACAAAACATTAAATCTTTAAGAAGTACCTGCTTTCTTGATAACGAAACACATACACACCATGACACATTTTTCAGTTGAAATAAAGCAAACATGGTGGGCAGAAGCTTTGAATTAAAAAATAAAACATGGCAATTAGTTTAAGTGTTAGTGTATTTTACGTTGAAAACCTTTGATAAAAATTTGATTTAGAACATAAAAAGGGGGGGGGGATAAAACCTTGCATAACTAGCTGATTGCTCTGATGACTAGTAGAGAACCAGATAATTACGCTACTACTTTAAAAAATAATAGTTTGAGAAAGAGCACACAAGCTTAATTTTCCATTTGTGTGTGGAGGGAGGACTTTTCAAGTTTATTGTACAACAGCAGGAATGAAAGAACAAAACAAAACCCATGACCTAGAAGTGCTCCTCTTGTTACATAGAAGAGTATAGTCCCTAATGGGAAATAGAAAAAGGGAAAACAAAATCACTATCCATAGCTTATGAGTCTCATTCGCTCTAAAGCACAGAGAGGATGGTTTTAGGCCATTTTCTATTGGCATAATCAATCTTAGAGGGAGGGGAGGGAGTTTGACCTCAGGTCTAGGACCAGTGGAGTCCCTTTATGCCATAGTGACTTCAGATGGATTGACTGGCCATGCTTTCCACAAGGAGAAAGGAAATTAACACTTGACACGGATTTCTCAGCAGAGGAAAATGAAAGGAATGCAAGGAACCATTGAACATTAATCTTGTTTGGAAAGGTGCGGTTTCCCCGGAAAGCACAGAAACTCGTCGTCTTCTCACTAAATGAGGAAGAACAGCAGAGGTGGAAGACTCTAACAGATGCCAGCAGACAGGCAGTTTTCCTCTGGTCTTAAAATGGAGGCTGCGTTGCAACATGGCTGAAAGACAAGCACCCAGTCCAGAAAGACAGCATAGTTCTAAAAATGAGAGAACAAGCCCCTTTCCAGCCCAACCCATATACCGCATGTTTGCTGGTGGCGTTTCCATTCAGGACAGAGTCTGATTTACTCTCCTTTCTTATTAATGAACCAAAGTCGTAGCATATGTCATGCAATGTGCAGAGCGGAGGCGGATTCAGCTAGCGGCCCCCTCCTCCACCGAGGAAGACAGGAGCCTTTGCCAAGCCCATTTCTCAAATGTACGCACTTCCACTTGAAAGAGCCTGCTCACTCAGCAGTACTCCAGCCAGGACGGAGAGTGCTTCTCCTCCATGGCGTTCATTTAGACTGCGATTCGTGAACAAGACATGAGCAGCCTCTTATTGATCAGCCTTTTCTAATGGACACTAAAAGCCCCAAACACCCCAAAACCTCTCACCATGAGTAATGATTCAGAATGTTTGGGAACAGAATACTGCCTATGTAAAAGCAGACGATGCAGTAATAATAATAAACTAATCTGTCAAAACATGATCCAAATGTAGCTCCACACCATCTGAAAAACTATTTCCAGCAATGTAGAGTAATGAAGTGTCTTATGGGTGAGAGACCTTTCCCTAAATGTAAAGAACTGAAGACAAACAAAGCTCTGAAAGACTGAATAAGACACCATCTAGTCCAATATCTCATTTCCAGCAGCAGCTAACCAGGGGAGCCTAAAAGCAAAGAATGAAGGCAACTGAGCTCCCAGCAATTTATATTTAAAGGTACAGTGACTTTGAACTTGGGAGGATCCATTTAATTGTATATTTTTTGAATAAATTTTAGTAGAGTTTATAAAGTGAGATACAAAACTTAATATCAGATATATATTTTTAAAGCTAACATTAATCTAAATAAAATAAAATACATGGAGGAAAAGAAAAAGGAAAGGAGGAGAAAAAAAATAAAAGTGAGAGAAAGTGATTATAAGAGATAGAAAAGAACGTAACAGAGAAAATAGAAAAGATAAATTACAAAAATTAAAGAAGTTCCAATTCTTTTCATTTGTCCACTATATAAAAACAATATTCACTTCATCCACTCCAAAATAACACCTAACAAAAACTCTTTCTATAAACCAAGATTATCTTCAACCCCCAAATCCACATGTCATTGTTTCATTTTCATGCCAAAAGACTATGAGAAGTTTCCAATTAGTACCGGTAAATGTTAACAATGATATTTCTCTAATTAAACATGTCAATTTTAATTATCTTTTTTTTTTAATAATATTTATTAAGAATTTCCAATTATAACAATATAAAAAAACAAAACATCCAAATTTAAGATCTTATTTTCCATAACATCTTTCCAGGACTTCCCCTCCCCTCCCCCTCTTGTATTCCAATTCTTACAAATAAATTCAGCAATTTATTATCCCAAATTTTAACCTTATTATCATTAGCCCTATTTAAAAATATTTTCCCATCTCCTAAGATCGACCTATTCCCTTCCACGCGTTCCCCCCTTTAATATACATAATAGATTAAAATATAATATAATAAAATAAAATATGATTTTGATTTTACAGCCTTTGGATTCCAAATCCCTCCCCCTTTTCCTGGTTGCGTTTCCCGTATTGATCAACATCTGATGTCTTCCTGGAGTTCCCACATTTATTTAAGCCATAGTCCTTTACCAGTCTTCTTTAATTTTAAATGTCCAATCTTGGAAGGAGTCTATCTCAAAAAGGCCCATTTTTTCCATCCAGATTTTTATATACTTGGGAGTAAAACTCCAATTTTATTTCTTAAACCTTTCAAATCTGGATTTCCCAAATGTTCCCACTTCCAACTTTGTCCAATTCTTATTATTCTTGTTGTTCTTGTTGGTCTCTCTCCTCTTTCTTTTCCTGTTTTCCTGCACAAATGTTCTAATTCCAAAAGCTTCTAAATTCCGCTGCAGAGGCTCTGTTATTCAGGAACGAAACATGATGCCAAGTCCCTTCCATTTTCAATAGATAAGTCTATTGTCTGCTTTAGTGTGTAAACCTCTGTAGTCAAAATAATGTTCCATTTCTGCAGTTTCCCAGGAGATAAAAAGTTCTGTCAAATTTGATGCCAACAACTTGTAATATCCCTCGGCTCCTCTAGGTGGATTATAATAACTCAGTTCCCTTCCAGATCACGTCCACCAGTCAAAGTAACTTTATTATTCCTTGTTTTAAACATTTTGTATCCAAATTGTAGCAAATATAACCGGCAAAGTCCTCGTAACATAGTTCTCATTATTGTTCTTCTGCTTTGACAGCTCTTTGACAGCTGTCAAAACCTCTCCTTGTCTTCTCCCGGCGCTCTCACTAAGACGCTCCCAGGTTCCGGGGGGGGGGGGGGTTGCTTTTTGAATAAATTCCACTTTTCTCCTCCAGCTCAATCTTATAATTTTCCATCGCGAAATTTCATAACTTTATCAAAATAAGGTTGCGCTCAATCTTAGATGTTAAGTCCTTTACTTTAGCTCCTCTACAACAGGGGGGGGGCTGACTTCCTTTTTATACCTCCCCCGCTCGTTCCGAATTCTTTAAAAAATTTCTCGCCTTTTTTAATCCAAGTTCCGATTACTCACGGGTTATGCTTTTAAGTCCAAATTTCCAATGGAAGAAGTCAGCGCTCTCCGTCGAATGGCATGCGGCTTCGCTCGGCAGGGGAAGCGGAGGACTCAAAGCACCACCCCCCCCGTCACCCGTTCCGTAGCCTTTAAAAAGGCTCCTTCGCGGGTCGGGGGGGGCTCAAAAGGTGCCAGCCGAGTCACCATGTCCATGGGTTTTAGCGCCCATGGTTTTTAAGGGTCCCCGCGTCGCCGGCGCGGCAGGACCCAGCCCCTACCGAGCAGGCTCCCTCCGGAGCTCGGAGGGAGTCCGCCATTTGGCGATGGCGCCAACCCGGAAGTCCCATGTCAATTTTAATTATCATGGCTAATACACTTTGATAGATCTTCTTCTTCCAAACTGGTGTAATCCTATTTAAGACAGTGGCTCTCATAACATCCTGTAGCAGTACATTTGATAAGGTGATTGCACATCCAAACACTTTTTTCCTAATCCATCAGGAAATGCTACAAGCTCATGGGGTCATTTGAGTTTATCTTTTCCTGTATTGTGCCATTTCCATGAAGTCACTTCCAGGTGCAGAGACCATACTGTGTATAGCAATCCAAACATCACAGATTTAAATAAAATCATTACAGTACTGATTGTTATCATATCAATTCTCTTTCTAATAATTCCTAGCATGGAATGTGCATTTCCCCCCATTGCGATTGACACTTACATTGAGCTATTCACCACAAGCCCATAGCCAGCATATATCTGTTTGTACCAACATAAATCACCTTACATTTAATGCTGAGCTTTATTGGGCATTTTCATGCCCATTTAGAAGTCCTTTTGGTGTTGTTCACAACACACCTGAGTAATTTGGTGTGATCTACAGATATAGCTACAACACTACTCACCTTTAACTTCACACCATTTATAAATAAGATAAAATTCACCAATCATGATACACATATTTAGAGCATCCCACTGTTTATTTCAAACCATTATCCATTTATTCTAACCCTCTGCCTCATTTTCATATGAAGGATCCATAAAATCTAATCCTATGAGCTTTATGTTTACTCCAGAACCTTTAGTGGAGTTTTGTCAAAATGTGTTTTTTTGAACATGCAAATGTATACTGTCCGCTAGACCTTCTCTATCCACACATATCAAAGAGGTTGGTGAGACATGATTTATTTTATTTTATTTCTTTGCTTGTCTTTATTGTTTTGCCAGAATTGTTGCTCGTTTTTTGTCTTCCTCGATTGAACTAACTGTTTTAAATGCTTCATCCAAACTGCATAGTTACACACAGGAGACCAATATTACCTACTTTATATTAACAACGTGAAATAAAGGAAGATGGAAACTGTCAGGTTTCTTTAAGATATGAATCAGGACAAAATTACCAAGGTCACCTTCAGACTGTATTTTGTGGAAGTGATTCAAGAGCATCCTGTAAATTCAGGTTTGCACAATCAGTAGATTTGTTGCCTGAATGCAACAAATCCACTTCAAAAAGTCTTTTTGTTGTTAGGAAAGTGCCTTGCAGAACAGAATGAAAGAGTGTGGGATGAACAAATGATTAACGGGAAAATGTATAAACATCACATAAGCACATCAGGAAGAACACTGGTTGTCATAAACCACTGAATTGGAACAAACAGTGTTTGGGTTTTCTACAGATTCAGATTGCTGTTTATTCTGATTTGGCAGTAAATAGTGGGTTTTTCTTGAGGAAAACAGTGGGACAAAAACCAACCAAACAGACTGGGAAAGTGTGGGCCTGTGTCTGGAAAGTGTGGCACAAAAGGAACGTTTGGATGAACCTATAGTCTAACTTCCGCATAAGCATTGTGCAAGCAAATCAAAATGAATGCTCAATAAACACATGGTCTAGAAGAGCCCCGAGTGAATCCAAACCCATATATTAAATAAATTCAAGGCTACAGCACTCAAAAATAAGTCATTCACCCCCCAACTTCATTTGCTAAATACAGAGCACAACAAACTACAGGCCAGTGACACATCATTTTGTAAGTCTTTTGTGTTTCTAGGTATACAGCAATAGTATTTTGCAAGAGAAACGCTTTCTCAGAAGAACCCCTAGAATATTGCTTTAAGTTAACAAAAGCATCAAATCATTAATATGATTTAAAAATGCATGCAAAAATACATAGCCACACACATTATAGCACTACCCACATCATAGAATTCCCTCTTTTAATAGAATCATCTGAAATGAGTGTTGAGGGGGGATGCAAACCCCAGAACTCTTACCGTGTAAGACTGGAATCCATTGATAAAGGGAGGAAGTGTAACTCACAGCCAAGTCTCCCAGCTCCAGTGCTCACTTCACTAAAAGAAATTAAGACAATAAGTCAATAATGGTTAAAGTTGCCATTCTCATGTCCAGTTGCTTGATATAGGAATAAGATATTCTTAATGTGCATGTGCCACAACAAAGTTATACTTTAGAGCCTCCTTTAACTGTGTTTTGATTATGGAATCCTATTATCATCTATTTACACCACACGTGGGAAAAGGATCTAAAACACAATCAAAAACAAATTAAGAATTGGAGAACGTGAACTGGATTCTTGGAAGGTTAATATGGGTTTGAAATAAGCCTACATGCGGGGGGACTTCTATAGATCTCACATCAGCAGGCAGTTTTTGTAGATGCACCACATACGCATTGGTGAATCTGGTCTTGCAGAATGGCACCAGTGGTGCACTCTGAACCATTCTCCCTTCCTGACTTTAGTACAGATGCAAATATCACAATCAAAGCGATGTTCTTCTCTCACACACCTAGCATCATGTGACGGGTGGAGCAGCTGCTTTGGTTACTGGCCCTGGTTCCACCATCTTGTCCCCTGCATATTCCTCTCGCAGAGCTACAAATCCCACAGTTCCCTGGGAACAGGGTCTGACTGTACAGTACTACGCTGAACTGTAGTTTTGTGGGGGAAACAGGGGTTTCCCAAAATCTCTCAGTCCATTAACAAACTACACTTCTTCAGGGGTAAGAAGCAGAGAATTACAGCTGTAACCAACAAATTTATGGGAATTTAATGAAGGGAACTAAATGGATAAATTGACTAAAGGGTTGCTAAAAAAAATTCTTTCTAAAATAAGGATGCAGCGAAAGGGAGGTATGGGGAAGTCGATTGAAAGAAGTTACAAGAAAATAAGATTATGAATTTATTTATGTTTGATTTGTTTATGTTTGTTTGTATTTTGTGATGTGTTTGTCTTTTAATTATGTGTTTTAAAAATTGAATAAAAATTATTAAAAAACAAACAAAAAACAAACAAACTACACTTCTTCTTGGGGCTGGTCTTGCTTCAGCAGTGAGGAATAGCCCAGAGCGGTGGGCTCTGTTCATCCACCATGCCCTGCCATGGAAACACTGTATGCAAAGCCGCTTGGGGAGGCTGCATGAGAAGGACATAACAGCCAGGGCTGGTTCCAGGAGGGCAGCATGAACAGCACCTCCCACAATGCTCCAGGACAATTGCCCCGGCTGCACTCCCCCCAGGCTACACCACTGGGGAAGCTATGGCTTCTTGGAATGGTATCCTGCTGCTCTAAATGTATACTACAGATGGAACCCAAGTTTTAAGGAGGCAAAAAGAGAACTTTCTGTTTTATGCTTCTGCCAAACACCACACATATGGTAAAGTTAAAGGACCCCTGGACAGGTAAGTCCAGTCAAAGGCGACTATGGGGTTGTGGCACTCATCCTGCTTTCAGGCCGAGGGAGCCAGAGTTTGTCCACAGGCAGCTTCCTGGCCATGTGGCCAGCATGACTAAACAGCTTCTGACACAACAGAACACTGTGACGGAAACCAGAACGCATGGAAACACCATTTGTTTTCCTGCCACAGCGGTACCTATTTATCTACTTGCATTGGTGTGCTTTCAAACTGCTAGGCTGGCAGGAGCTGGGGCAGAGCGACGGGAGCTCACACCATCACAGGGATTCGAACCGCTGACCTTCTGTCTGGCAAGCCCGAGAGGCTCAGGGGTTTAGACCACAGTGCCACCTCCTTCCCTGGTAGAACCACACATAAAATATTACTGACCCTTTTAAAGTCTTCTCTCCAATAGCCCTTTAAGGATGCCTACAGAGCACTAGGAAGGTGGGAAGTTGGATAAATGAAAATAAATAAATATATACATATAAAATAAAATAAAAGTTAAGCAGGACTGTTTGTCTGTGATCAGATAGCTAAAGCAGTTGGTCTACCCAGTGGCAAAGCTTCTAAAGTGACAACATCTGATGGGGATGTTTTCCACATCCCCGAACGACCTCGGAAAAACAAACCCAACTATTCAGTGTGTGCTAAGCTGCCCTATTAAGGCTAGAGGTTATTTCTGTCTTGTCACATGCAGATTTTGAATGGAATGGTCACCTACACCCTTTAACTAGATGTGCAGCCTTTGTGACTTTGTCGTTTGATGAGGTCTCAAGAAATGTGCTCGGAGAAACAACCTCTTCTTTGCCTACCAAGCTGTCAGAACAAACTGTTCCAAGGCCTTCAGAAAAAGATGGCGTGCACATGATCCTTGCTCCTAGTTAGTGCAGAAGGTCAAGAGAAATATAACAACCCTGAGACATGTATCTGGGGAAACCATATCTAACTTAAAACTTGCACTGAAGACATCCTAGTTACCATTAAGATTGCAAATGCACAGCCAGATACAGTAATAACATTGCACCAATGTTTAATGCTGCTCATCTAGGGTAGTAGAATGACACAACCACAGATTTATACAGTATTTATTATTCCATAAACCAGTGATCACCTAATTCACCCCATGAAAGGAAATCCATAATAGGAGTAAGATGTTTTATAGGCAAATGAGCAGCCAGGAAAATGTGGGGGGTTATGTGCCAGAGAGGGATGCTGGTGGCGCTGTGGGTTAAACCACAGAGCCTAGGACTTGCCGATCAGAAGGTCAGCGATTCGAATCCCAGCAATGGGGTGAGCTCCTGTTGCTCGGTCCCTGCTCCTGCCAACCTAGCAGTTCGAAAGCATGTCAAAGTGCAAGTAGATAAATAGGTACTGCTCTGGCGGGATGGTAAACACCGTTTCCGTGCGCTGCTCTGGTTTGCCAGAAGCGGCTTAGTCATGCTGGCCACATGACCCTGTACGCTGGCTCCCTCGGCCAATAAAGCGAGATGAGCGCCGCAACCCCAGAGTCAGCCACGACTGGACCTAATGGTCAGGGGTCCCTTTACCTTATGTGCCAGAGAACCTTGATAGGTAGAGGTCCTCTTGGACGTACACACTTCATGCCTGTAGCCTATCAACCCTCTGTTTACTGTGAGGAAACCTTGAAATAACACTACTATACTCACAGCAAACTTGTGGTTTGCTTGCTGTTCAGTTACCAAGTGCTAGACATGCATTGGTGAACTTGCTCTACCTAGCAAAGATTTCCAGTTAATCTTCAACATATGCGTGCTGAGGATTACAACCCAAGTAGCAGAGCACTTGTCATAGAGAATTTAATGACACAATGCCCTGGCTGGCACATAATGCTAAACAGTGATGTGGCGTGGGGGCACAGGGGCAGTTGTCCTGGACACAAAATTGTTGGGGCACAAAAATTCAACACCTGGTTCTGCCTCAATACAGCTGCACACTTCCATTTCTGGGCTCCATTGCAAACGGCTTCTCCATGAAACCAGGAAGTGACCTCTCCAAACAACGGAACAGCTCTTCGTTTCTTATCTCTGAGGCTGTGATCTCCTAGGTGTCATGGACACCATTAGGCAGTTGAATGTTCCTGCATGCATTGTGTGTTTTCCTCCCTCCCACTTACCCAAGCACAGCCGTGGGCACTGGCAACCCATGCTACACCACTGATGCTAAAGTATGATTTATTAAACCTTGATGTGCCATTATGTGTGAGCCCTGTCTAGCAGCTAAATTATGTTTTGTTTACTGCCCAAAATGTTATAATTTGGAGCCATGGTTCATCACCGGCTCTATAAATCTGGCTTTGTTTAAACTATGGCACAGCATTATGTGCAAACACAGCACCTTTCCTTAGGAATTAGGAATAATGGAGTCAGGCAAAGTACTTGGGTGGAGGGAGAGTTCCGAATCCCTCAACTGTAGACTTCAAAGTTGCTCCAAGTGTGAGTAAAAATATTTATTTACCATAGGATGAATAACTTTTCTACCAAAAGGCTTTACATTTTTGAGGCTTTTAAGACTATAAGGTTAGATAGACTACATCAGTTTATTGAACAGATAGTGGAATGCCAAGTTTCACAAGAATTCTGGGAGAAATAAGCCCTTTGAAGCATGCCCTATTAATATAAAATATTGTTCAGAAAGGAACATGTGAAGTTTCTCCCGCATGCCCAAAGCCAAACTTCAAGCTTCTCTGTACTGACTCATCACACACCACATCACTAATCCCTTCCACCTCTGCATTTTCATAGATTTTCTGATCAGGTAATAAATGGAGAGATGCAGCTTATGCTCAGCATTCAGAAAGTTAGCTGTGTTTGTGGCACAGAAAGCCCATTTCATTTTGGAAAGAGAGTGAAGAAATGCTTAGGGTGTTGAACTAGAAGTAGGGAGACCGCAGCTTCAAAACACCGCTAAGCCAGTCACCATTTTTTCTCCAAATTACTCCACAGAGTTGTTATGGGGTAAAACTGGGGGAGGTGAAGAAAACTATCATCTCCTTAGAGAAGGGGTGGGGAGCTCCAGCCTGCAGGTTTAATTTGACCCTTGGGAAGCACTTCTCAAAGAGGACAACTGATCATCAGTCCTTTGGGAAGTGCTGTGCAAGAGAATTCGACAAGTGTCAATCATCTGACATCATTCAGATGTCAGTAGGTTGTCCACCCCACCTGTGAAAGCTGGCCCATGGGTGTGTTTGGGAAGTGTGGGGAGAGACAAGGATCTAGCTCAGTGGGCCAAAAATGGTTACCCACCCCTGCCTTAGAGGAAAGGAGATCAGTGCAAGAAAAACATCAACATTTCCTTGCTCATGTTTTATATTGAAATGCCAAAATTGCAACCCTACAAAAAAAAAAAAACATAACGTGAAAAAGGGGACACTTAAGCTAAACATCAGTGCTCGACAGCTTCACATTTTACATATTGCTGAATACTCTTCTCTGCCTGCTGTACATTTAATTCATTTACTCTTCAATAAACTGCCCTGTGCTGTCTTGTAAGGAAAGTACTGTAAATTGAATAAATACAGAGGTGCTTTTATACATTTACTGGCGCTCACTCACCATGTCTCATTTCAGAAGCTCCACTAGTAACAGAAGAGAGAATCTAAAACTAACAGCCTTATTCTTCTTTCATCAAGAAAAACCCACAAGGAAGCTGAACAGAGCAACTTCTGTTAACATTCTGGTATGTGTGTGTGATAAAAAATTAAGCCCACTTTGCATCCCAGCCTCTTGCTCCTCCATCTCTCAGGACTGTCAGCTGCACAGAACAAAGGAAGCAAGTCGGAGGCTATGTGTCCCTATCTTTCCTAGAAAACTGTGTCAGCTACCACTGCAGGTCTTTGTACATCTGCAAACAACTGCCAACGCGTCTGTATCCTTTGCGTTCCCTTCAGCTTCAGTATAACCTGATGAAAGGGGGGAAATGCCGCTGGTGTTTTTGCTCTTTTTTGCTCTACTGTTATATACCCAAGCCTCACCTGTCATCTTTCAGAATCTTGTCCATGACCCGAAAGCATGAACCAGGACCTCATGGCCTGAAGCTAGGAGCTGTCCTCAGAGTCTTGAGATTCAGAGTCTGCTTCAGATACAGTTAATGGCTCTGTGACTGGCAAACAGTAAGAAGCATCCGGACTGGTCCTGTCTGTAATAAATACTGTCCTAGAAGCCTGTCCTTCTGCCCCTTGCTTTGTCAACAAGGCAATACCTTCTGCCTGCCGTATTTCAGACCTTTGGCTTTACTGCGACTTCCAGTAATTGACATCAGGCTTTGCAAACAGACATTCCAGGCCCAGATTTGGATGCAGTCACCCACAGCTCCAACCCAAGAAATGCTCATTGCTTAAGCGATGGTGGGCAATTTGAATAGTACAGACTTTGGGACACTCCAAGGCAGGGGTAGCCAGTGTTGTGCTATGTACTGCAACTCCCATCGGTCCCAGCCCTATATTGACCTGGCAAGATATCGCAAATCATGATGTGTGTGCTATGCAAAAAGCACGATGTGGGCAAAACCGTGAAGCCAGTCAGTGCCTTGGTATAGCTCCATCCTTATTTCAGACACTGTGATATATCACAATGTTTAGCTGGTGATATATAACAATGTTGAAAACCAGATATCACCCAGCCCTATTCCCTACCCCGATACAGTATATTCTTCTTCTTCTTTAGTTATATTTTTCTTTTTTTGTATTGGTAGTGGTTTGTTTGTATTTCTTGTGTTTTGGTGTTTTAAGGTGAATGGATGTATTGTTTATAAACCAATAAAGATTAAAATGGGGGAAAATACAATATATTAATTCTATCCCCCCCCCCCCAAATATCTGCCTATGTTCAATGACTTCACAATTCTTCTATCTAGGGAACATGCTACAAGCTTCTGAATTAGCTGCGGCTGATATGACAACCTTTTCGGGTTCAGTTACCACTACAAATTGCAATTTCTGTTAAAGCTGAGCCTGACATTCAGTGTTACTTCAGCTGCAGGGTAATTAATAAAAAGGAAACATCACTTGACAGAAAATACCAGTTACCAACGGAATTATATAACATTATGGCCTACTAAACTTTTACGATCCTCCCTTTCATAATCTCGACTCATTAAGTACACAAATGGGATTTGTTATGACAAAAAGGTAAAGAGGGGAAGGTAGGGGAGGGATTGCCTCATTCAAAGAGCACTTAGTTTCCATCACAGCCACAACGAATCAACCAAAAGCCAGAGAGAATTACCGGTAAACACAAGCATCACCTCTCCCGAGCAGGCACTTAAGAGCTGGGGCTCAGTTGTAGGTCATTTGCCTTAACAGCCAATGGTCCCATGTTTACTTCTTGGCGTCTCCAGGTAGGGCTGGGGGGGGGGGGAGTCCCCTCTCCTTGACCCTGGAGAGTCGCTGTCAATTGATATATGAGGAGTTTGGGGGTCGGGAAATGGTTTTATAAGTTGTGCCTGTCTTTGCTTCTCAACTGGATCCTTTTACGTGGTTTTGTATGTACTGTGGTATTTTATGCATTGTGACTGGCAGCTATTTTTATTGATCACAGTCTAGTAATTATTTATTACCTTTGCTCTGAGTGAATTTCTGTTTCATTATTATTTGCTGACATTTTGAGAGTTCATTTTATTGTGCCGGCCAAGGCCTGTGCCTTCCTGCTCCTGTATGGGAGCCTTGGCTGCGGGTTCGGCAGGCAGGCAGCAAGAGGGGGCAGGCAGCAAGAGGGGGCTCTGCCCCACAAGGGGAGGGTCTGGCCAGCTGCCTACTTTCCACTCACAGCCCACTCTGCTGCCCAGAAGACACACATGCTATTTGAGAAAAGGAAGCCACTTCTCCCCCAGTCTCTCAGCACCTACAGGACCACTGCAGCCCAGTTGCATCCTTCAGAATTTGTGCCTGGGGCAATGGCCCCTGTTTGCCCCCCCCCCCCCATGCTATGCCTCTGGCTCTGCCTCTGAGCTATGGGCCTCCCCCTGCTTGAACACTAGTTAGTACCATACAAATGTTAAGTATTATTATTAGCATTGAAGAAAATAATCAGTAATGTAAGTACCACCTATTTAGTAGTAGCACTGGAATTTCCAATAATAGGTTCTTTGCATCTGCCCCTAGTATCTGGTAATCAACCTTAATAAACTTGCCTGCTCGTGAAGAAAATAAAAAGGTATCTTTAAAAAAACAACAACAAACCAATATGCAGTAGTTCAGTTGCTTTAAGAAGTGAAGGTAATCAAATACATGAACAATCTAATTTTCGATATATTTGAAATATAGACAATGCTTTTTTTCTATAAAAAATGTTTAGGGGTACTCTTATTTTCCTACAGATATTGAAATACTGCCCCTCAATGAGGCCAAACTTAAGATTCACAAAATGTTTAGGGTTGTGCGTCCCCTTGCGTCCCCCCAGAAAATAAACACTGAATACACGGAACAAATAACATAGATTCTGAACCATGTACATCTTCTGTTGCTTTTCTAGAGACAACTGAAGTTCTCACCTGCTTACTGGATTAGTGGCTTGACTACCTTATTTTTCATTGTGCACAGGTACAAAGAAAAAACACACAAAACCCACTATTTCAGGGTTGGGGAACCTCAGGGCCAAGGGTCTTAAGTCTCTCTATTTGGCCCTTTAAACTCTTCCCAGGCTACTCAGTGTCTCTAGCAGGCTCTTCTTGTGATCCTAGGGGAGTCCAGAGGGCCAGAAACAGGTTCCTGGCAAGCCACATTTTTAAAAATAATGGATTAATTCACACAGAAATGAAAAATGTTTATATATTAATGAATGTTTAAAATGATAAACTTGCTAAATGTATATTGCTAACACTGGGTTTCCCCCCACAGGGTTCTAAACCTGAGATCATGCGAGAGGTATTGGGTTGCAAATCTCCATTTTGAAAGGAGTTGCTTTGAGTCTTTTCTCCCAAAGTCAATGGACTGAAGATGTAAACTGAGTCCTCTCTCTGAATGCCACAGGGAAAACAATGCAAGGAAAGGGCTTTCCTGAAGGAAGAGCAAACAGCCTGGAAGCTTTAAAGCAGGCTGGAGACCCAGCAAGAGCGAGAGACCTTTGCTTATAGGTCTGTTTGTGTTATTCCGTATTTTGTAAGATGCTGAGCCTGTGCTGGACAGCACAAGCTATTGTATAGACATTTTTTGATGTCTTGATTCTGTGGTGTAGAATCAAGAGAGCCAGTGTGGTGTAGTGGTTAAGAGCGGTAGTCTCGTAATCTGGGGACCCGGGTTCGCGTCTCAGCTCTTCCACATGCAGCTGCTGGGTGACCTTGGGCCAGTCACACTTCTTTGAAGTCTCTCAGCCCCACTCACCTCACAGAGTGTTTGTTGTGGGGGAGGAAGGGAAAGGAGAATGTTAGCCGCTTTGAGACTCCTGAAGGGGAGTGAAAGTCGGGATATCAAATCCAAACTCTTCTTATGAAAAACGTGCTGCCAGTAAATGCTTGCATAATATTTACATGGGCCTGGACAATGCTTCATTTCCAAAGGAGTCGGTTCTTATGCTTCCAGTCGCTTCGAACTGCACAATATTTAATATCTGCAACACTCATTGTGCACCAGAAACTAGTCTAGTCTCCCTTTCAGAGCCCCTTCCCTAAATTCCAGTGGATGTCCATGCACTCAACTGTGAAGCTCACTGTGTGACCCTGAGCCAGTCACAGTCTCTTAGTCTAACCTACCTCACAGGGATGTTGTGAGGATGAAATGGGGAGGAGGAGAACCGTGTTCTTTGCAGGACAGGTGAGATACAAAGGTAAGGTAAAGGTAAAGGGACCCCTGACCATTAGGTCCAGTTGTGACTGACTCTGGGGTTGCGGCGCTCATCTCGCTTTATTGGCCGAGGGAGCTGGCGTACAGCTTCCGGGTCATGTGGCCAGCATGACTTAGCCGCTTCTGGCGAACCAGAGCAGTGCACGGAAACGTTGTTTACCTTCCCGCTGGAGCGGTACCTATTTATCTACTTGCACTTTGACGTGCTTTTGAACTGCTAGGTTGGCAGGAGCAGGGACCGAACAACGGGAGCTCACTCCGTCGCGGGGATTCGAACTACTGACCTTCTGATTGGCAAGTCCTAGGCTCTGTGGTTTAACCCACAGCGCCATCCGCATCCCAACAAAAGTAATAACCAGCAATAACATTCTAACATCCCCCTTTCCACCATCCTGAATCCCATCTAATCCTCTGGCCCCGTATGTAGCTTTTCTTACAGAAGACCTTTGAAACATTAGAGCAATGTGATGTGAATGGAGCTTCATAAAGCTGCACAGAGCATTTAATGGCACATATAGGAGGTGTTAAAATGTCAAGTTGATTGTGCTGACGTGGCCGTCTGCACAGTAATGATATTCAGGTGTATTATTTATACTTGGTTGCATACTGAGCTACTACCAAAGTGCTATCAAATTCCATTTTTAATGCAAGTGAACAATTGCCGAGGAAACCTAGCCACATCAGACTTCGAGAGAGGAAAGTTCTGAAAAATAACAATAATGCTAAATGAGGTTGATAAAAAGGAAGCTGAAAGGGAAAGTCAAAGGGATCAAACCTCTTCAGAACACTTGGGGGTTACTCAGTGCAAAGCTAGCACGCCCACCACAGACCAGGAAAGTTACCAAGTCCAGGAGGACGCCAGTGTGGTTAATAAGCAGAGACAATGATGCTGTTAAGGGCAAGAAGCTTCCTTCAGAAAATGCAAGCCTTGCCCTAATGAGTTTTTGATAAAAGCAGACAATAAGGGATTGTTTGTTTGTTTTAAAAGGGAAAGGGAGAATTTGAGGGACTTAGAGCTAAAAACATTAAAACTAGCAATATTTATTTATTTAAAAATACATCATATAATCACAGAGTTGGACCATGAGGGTCATCTACTCCAACCCCCAGAAATGCAGGATTGTTATGCCCAGCATGGGACTTGAACCCACAACCTTGAGATTAAGAGTCTCATGCTTTACTGACGGAGCTATACCAGCTGACTCAGAAGCAAGAAACTGACTAGGGAGATGATGATGATGATTTATACCCCACCCATCCGGGTTGGTTTTCCCTAGCCACTCTGGGAGGCTTATAGCAGATGGAACTATTGGAAGTTAAAGCTTCAGTAAAGGAGCATAAGGACATTGCAGAGAAACTGAATGGATTATCTGTGTCTGTCTTCACTGCAGAAGACACAGGGCTGACACATATGCCTAAACTGACTATCTCAGGCAGAGGTTTGAAGAACTATGGCAATACTGTGCTGACAAGGGACAAAGTTCTAGGCCAGGTATGCCTCCTGTTGTTGGACTTCAGCTCCAAATTCCTATCCAGGGCAGGGGTGTCAACTATAGGGGGCTCTGGGGGCTCAGCAACCACACCGCAGGGCCCCAACACAACTTCCAGAGCCTCATGAAGCACCGGAAATCACATCCGAGGCCTCGTGAGACCTCAGAGATGCTTTCTGAGGTCTCACAATGTCTCAGAACCTGAATTCTGGTGGCGCCAGAAGTCAGGTTCTGAGGCCAGGGGTGATGTCTTGATGTCATACATACTGGGCACCCATAGCCTGGGGCCCAAGTGGCTCCCCTTTTCCAGGGCTGGTGAGCCGTACCAAACGAGCTTGTGAATATAACCTCAGAGCCTGTTTGTAATGTTTGAGAATTCTTGGAGAACAGGCAATGTCCCTGCAGACTAGAGGTGGGGAAATATTGTCCTTAGTTTCAAAAGGGGGGAGAAGAAGATGACCCAGATAACTAATGATGTTGGTACCAGGAAAGATCCTAAAACATATAATTAAATGATTGGTTGGGTGTCCCTTCCAATGCTACAATTCCATGATCCTGCAAAAAATTGATACCCTTTTCATGTATATTCTTCAGATGAGCAGCAATAGATGTACAGTGGTACCTCAGGTTACAGACGCTTCAGGTTACAGACTCCACTAACCCAGAAATAGTACCTCGGGTTAAGAACTTTGCTTCAGGATGAGAACAGAAATTGCATGGTGGTGGCGGCATGGCGGCAGCGGGAGGCCCCATTAGCTAAAGTGGTGCTTCAGGTTAAGAACAGTTTCAGGTTAAGAACGAACCTCCAGAACGAATTAAGTTTTTAACCTGAGGTACCACTGTATATATCTCCCCTACTTTGGTTATTGCCAGTGCTACTTTACAGGCAAGATTTTTGGGGCTAAGATTAAAAACAAAAACATATCTCAAACCCTTAAATAACTTGTAGCTGTGGCAGCCAGCAAAGTGAATAAAAAAATCTATCTTAAACTTCTGGTACTTCATTTCATATATTCCCCCCCAAAGCACAGAAGAAACTATCTGGGCATAAGAAATGGAAGGGGAAGATAGGCTTAAACCAATCTTTGTTTGATACTGATGGTATGAAGTGGAGAACCCATTCTAAAGTGTTGTGTGACACCTATACCCCATTATATGCAATTTTTGATTTAACTCAGAATTGACTTATAGTGGGTGAACATTCTATCCAATAAGCGAATGTCATCGGTAGCCTTTCTCAAGCGGGCACCCAGCAAATTGGCAACATTTTTTACTCAAAAGATATTTTCTGGGATTTCAAGATGCTGTGATTGAATTCTAGCACACTTTCAATTTTACTGATAAATGCCTCAAAAATGTCAACTCACTTGAACCTATCCCGGCTAAAAAACACTCGGGAGTGATAGCTTTCTCTCTTCAGTCCTCCCCTCCCCCAAATCACCATTACTAAACACAATTTATAACTCTAGAGAACAAAACAAAACCATTTAGGGCATTATTCAAGAAGATAAACAGAAGGTATCCACACAAACCGGATTCATTTTCTTGTGAAGTTATCGCTTTATTTGTGAACTATTCCTTATGAAATTAGGAAATCCACTGAGACCCTGTGAGACTTTTGAGGCAATAGTTGTCTCATGCAATGTGTGGACAGCTGGCTTTCATTTGCTGTGGGAGGAGGCAGGTGATTTCCGTCAAGGAAATACTTGTATTGTAAACAGGTTGTATTTCCCTATGACTTGAAGATGACAATATTTTCATACGGAAGAAATGATATGCTCCTTGTTCATGCACCCATTGCTATTAATTATTATAATTGTAACACCATAAATCCACCAAACAATCCTAGGAAGCCAAAGTAAGTTCAGCTGCTTAATTTATTAATTTTAGCACATTTACTATATCCCACTTTTTCCCCTCAAGGAGCTCAAGGTGGCATACATGGTTCTCCTCCTGCTTATTTAATCCCCACAACAACCTTGTGAGGTAGGCTAGGCTGAGAGGCAGCAACTTGCCCAAGGTCACCCCACAAGCTTCATGGCCAAGTGTGGATGTGAGCCCTGGTCTCACTGGCTGTTCCCAAATTAACTGTGTATAGGATGGCAACAATATTGTGTTAAAGAGCTTCTCTAGCAAGGAAGCAGGTCCCTGCCTCCAACAAGCTCACAATCTAAACTCTAAGAAACGCAACAAAAGCAGGAGGAGAAAGGATGGAAAGGGTATAAAGGAGTTAATTAAACAAATACAGTTAATCTGGTTTGGCTATACATAGGAGTGGTGATTGAGGGGTGAAGCCAATGGATTAATGGAAAGCATGCTTTGAAAGGGATCTGAAGGAAAAGAGAGGCACCATGTCATATTGTTAAACTGCTCTGGAAATTATAGCTCTGGGAAGAAGAAGAAGTAGAGTTTGGATTTGATATCCAGCTTTATCACTACCCGAAGGAGTCTCAAAGCAGCTAACATTCTCCTTTCCCTTCCTCCCCCACAACAAACACTTTGTGAGGTGAGTGGGGCTGAGAGACTTCAA
Organism: Podarcis erhardii; assembly: GCF_964252035.2. Classification (NCBI taxonomy): domain Eukaryota; kingdom Metazoa; phylum Chordata; class Lepidosauria; order Squamata; family Lacertidae; genus Podarcis; species Podarcis erhardii. Next base: position 21,999,788 of record NC_138515.1, on the reverse strand, counting down.
AGAAGTGTGACTAGCCCAAGGCCACCCAGCAGCTGCATGTGGAGGAGCGGAGATGCGAACCCAGTTCACCAGATTACAAGTCTACCGCTCTTAACCACTACATCACAGTGGGAGAAGAACAGGAATCTCCTAACAACTCTCAGCAACCTTAACAAACTACAGATCCCAGAATTCCTTGGGGGAAGCCATCGCAGTTTAAAGTCGCATCATAGTGCTTTGAATGTACGGCGTGAGCATGTTCATAATTGTATCTTGCCCATCTTCTGCACAGTGTAAGAGGGAAAAGTCTATGTCACCCAGGTCCCTACTGATGCAATGACTTCCTACGCCCCAATTCCTGGACCCCAAACCTGGGAAGTAACTCCATGATTGTGCTTGCACCGTATGACACCTGTTTTCTTAGTGTGCTTGTCAGGGACTGGCTGGACAGAGGGGGGGGGTGGCTGGATTCCGAGGAGCGGGCACTGGGAGAACAGGGGTTGGAGGCTGACTTGGAACAAGGGATCAGTGACCCGGGGGAACCTGTAGCAGCCCGGAAATGAGAGTTTGAGGCAGGAGAAGCTTCAGGATTGGAGAGTGGAGAACAGGGGCAGGAAGGAGGGAGAGACAGGTCAGGCTGGTGTAAAGTCAAAGGCTTCCACACCTTCTCCTCCTGGCCCCACCTCTCCTGCTCCACTGTCTCCCAAGCAGTGGCAGAGCATATGCCCGTGCTGCCCAGGGCGGGCGCGCTCCCGAGGTGCCCAGAGTGGCGCACATGTCCTGCAGCCAGGGGCGGAGTGAGCCGCCCACGGGGGTGGAGCGAGCCACCCATGGGAGACATTCAGTGCACAGCCCACCTGTGACTCCCAAGCCTTCCCCAAGCTGTCAAAACAAAGCGGGAAGGGGGGAATGCCGCCAGCAAAGCGGCTCAGCTTCCCCCCTTACCCAGACAGCACAGAGTAGGCTTGGGAGTCACGGGCGGGCAGTGTGCTGAATGTCACCTTCCTCAGTGAAGGCACCTGGGGCAGTCCACCCCCACCGCCCCCCCTTCCTATGCCCCTGCTCCCAAGACCAGAGGAGGGCTGAAAAAGGAGGAGCAGAAACAAGTTACACGCAGGCAGAGTCTTCACTTGTATACCTGAAGGAGCGTCTCCATCCCCATGGTCCAGCCCCAAGGGCCTTCTGGCAGTTCCCTCACTGCGAGAAGTGAGGTTACAGGGAACCAGGCAGAGGGCCTTCTTGGTAGTGGCGCCTGCCCTGTGGAACACCCTCCCAGCAGATGTCAAGGCAATAAACAACTATTATTTTACTTTTAAAAGGCAACTGAAGGCGGCCCTGTTTAGGGAAGTTTGTAAATGTTTAATGCTGTATTGTTTTTAATATTTGGTTGGAAGCTGCCCAGAGTGGCTGGGGAAAACCAGCCAGATAGGCGGGTTCTAAATACATTAAAAAATTATTATTATTATTATTACTATTATTATTATTATTCATGTGCTTGTGCACAGCTCTGGTGAGGGAGATAATAAGCAGAGGTTGGAGGCGGGGCCTCTCTGTTGCAACAACTGCCTCATTGGGTGCACATCTAGGAGTAGCTGAGATATGTGGGACTGATGGGCATGTCGTCACCTAATTTGTAGGTGTACTTCTGATGATAAAGAGTTAATTCCTCCCTCTGGACATTCCTTGCTTGACAGCTCAATGACAAGTACTGGAGCAGCATGGGATGGGGCCACATGGATGCCACTCTGCACTGGCAACATATGAGTGGCTCCTGACTTTGGCATGAAATATATGTAACAAAATTAAAATGGAGCTGCTGGTTTTCTGAGAAGGGCAGCCATGCTAGAAAGCTCTCCTGTCACGTATTCCCTTCTTGCACTCCAATGTCAGGCAGAAAACTCACACCTATTGTGAGGTGGCTTCTTTTCAATTTCCAGACCAGCAAGATGGCTGAGTCCCCTGGGCAGCAAAATGGGTAATGCTAAAAATAGCAAACAATACCACTGCCTGCCTCCCACGAAAAGCCGGGCAAAAGTTCCTTAGAATTCTGCATAGCAACTGCAAAACCAGGCACCACAGCAGCTTAACCCTGATTGACCTGGACTAGAAATTTACATTACTAATTCTCACCACCCTGGGTGCCTTGTAGAAAGGCATTATATAAATGCAATTAAATAAATAAAGGGGCTTGAGGACCCTTTAACTAACAGCAAACACTGGCTATACAAAAAGGCAATTGCAAGCTGTACTTTCCTTCAAAATACTGGAAATGCTGTCATTAACGTGTGAGGCATCTACACACATGCCAAGAGAGAGAGAGAGAGAGAGAGAGAGAGAAAGATCAGCACCTAAAAGCGGGGAAGATATTTGTAAAGATCTGTACTTACTGGGAGCAGAAAGTTAATAAGCTCCATCAGCTGTCAAGGCTCTGTAAGCAACCCCTGAAATATTTGCTGCCAAAGTGTTCTTGCTGTCCAGCACAGAACAATCTTCTCCAAGAGGAAGTGATTTAATAAGATAGGCTCATCGAAAGGAAATTTCAAAACTGGATAGGGAAAAAGAATGAGATCAGCACTGGTTGCAGCAGAATTGCTATTACTAAGGGTAGTTCTGATTTTGTAGCTGGTAGGAGTGTGCTTCTGTAAAGGTATCAAAGGTATCACATCCTTCTTAATTTCTCTCTGCTTGAGAAAAGCTGAGTAGGTCCCTTTTTTCCTTGCTGAACATTTAACACAAATTAAATTACAGCCATAAAACATGTCACTTTGCCATTTTGACTTTCCTATAAGATCATAAACTTGAACACAAAATATCCATTCTTCTCCCACTCTTTTTTATAGTTTAAATCAGATTTTGGGACATTTAAGATGTATGATGCTGTATTTTATTATTATTATTAAAAAGGAATATAGATATCAGTTGGAGAAGCAAGCCATTCCAGTCCATTGAGCAAACTACAGATTGAAGACCAGAAATCTGCTGCTAATCATCTGGTGTCATTATGTAATTATATAATTGACCATAATTGTAGACCTTTGCAATATGCACTCATTGCTTCAAAATGGTCTCAGAAGAGTAGTTATAGATAGTGTAATCAAAGCGTTAGGAACTTTTCCCCTCCCCTGAGCTTTTGTACTATGAACTTCCAAGATAATTTGGACTGCCCTTTTGTTTTTCTTCTTTTGGCAAATAACATTTAGTTTCTGTTGTCTTGCTCCTATTGCCAGAAGAGCAACCCTAGTCATCTCTAAAATATTACTAGAGGCTGGTCATAAATTCTATTCATATTTTTTTCTCTCCTTCAATACTGAGGAGTAGAAGTGCACTCAGTTCTATTAAGTGATAAATCTTGTTTTCAGGACCTCAACCTAGATTCCACATTAGTGTTAAGGCAGCAGGTGCTATGCTAAGTTTAACTGCAGCAATGCTCATTTTTAGAACACCTCTTGCCCTCATACCCAGAAAGAAGACACGAGACGTAAATATGGATGAAGGTGCACAACTTATTGATTAACTAGAGGATCTGCAGTATCCAAACCTAAGCCAACTTGGCTACATGCAGGGAACTGGGGACTAAAGACATAGAATGGAAAACTCTTGAATCAGGAAATGTCAACCTGCTTGAAGACTCTACAACCACTACTGACACAGGCCTCTTCTTGCCCACTCTTTTAAGTATATATCTCATACCTTACAACATTTCTCTGGTGAAAATAAGGGTGTCCTATTCAATAATAATAATAGTCACCTGGTTATGCAATTACTATCTTAGTCTGGCTCACTGGAAGGACAGATCCTGAAGCTGAAGTTGAGGCTCCAATACTTTGGCCACCTCATGAGAAGAGAAGACTCCCTGGAAAAGACCCTGGTGCTGGGAAAGATTGAGGGCACAAGGAGAAGGGGACGACAGAGGACGAGATGGTTGGACCGTGTTCTCGAAGCTACCAGCATGAGTTTGACCAAACTGCGGGAGGCAGTGGAAGACAGGCATGCCTGGTGTGCTCTGGTCCATGGGTCATGAAGAGTCGGACGCGACTAAATGACTAAACAACAATATCTTAGTCTGAGGGAATGACAAATGAGACAGAAGAACCTCATGAGCTCCAGGGATAGAGCTAGGGTGGTCCCTTGAGCCACGGGCTACCACAATATTGCTACTTGGGTGTCATCTTGCCCTGCCCTTACTGCAGGCAGCAGGCATCTCCCAAGCATTTCCACGGCTACAGTAGGTGCACCTAGAATTTCAACACCTCAGGAAGTGGCCATGTTTACCTTTAATGCCTGGGCATCATTAACGCACACAAGGGCTAAGCATACACCTGGTTAGGCATATGCTTGCCTCCAGTGCCAGCATTATCAGGTCAAATTGAGGCACTGTACTGGAATAAAGTGCAGCCATTCAACCCAAGGAACCCCCAGATTTGGCGTAGAGCTATGTCCCTGATGTCAGGCACAACCATGACAAACTGTGCTGCAATCTCAACATTTTAGTTAAGCCTGGGATATTTGCCAGACAGTATCAGAAAAGTGGGCTTTTCCTATTGAAATCATACATCAGTTGAAGTGGGCAGAATGCTTTTTACATGAATGCATTATCTGTGAATGAGAGCAAACTCACCGAGTGATGAGATTATCAAGCAATCAACTTTGCTTGTTAAGAAACAGAGAACACTGGGCCCAAATAACCTATTTTCCAGCAACTGAATCACTTATTGCATTTTAATGTGAATTTTAAAAGGCCCCTTGTGTTAGAACAGGCGCCTATAAATTATTAGGTTTCTCTGTCTTGTGACTTATCTCCACCAACCACCTCATGCCAAGCTCATCTTCGCACATTCATTAGACCATCTATTTGGTTTTCCTAATTTTAATGAGACGTATGAGTCAAAATTAAGAAAAGTAAGTGTTTCAAAAGAAAGGCATTAGTTACCTGGATAAAACTCTTGGGTGTTTTTGTTTTTGTTGGGTGAGGACTTGGTGTGGAGCAGAGGAGAACCTTAGAATCACAGAATCATTCTTGTAGCTCATTTCTATGCTATTGTTATGGGATGTCAACTGCCAAACTTTGGGAATGCCTGGATTTAGTAAGTGCTAGAATTTAAGCAATGCTTGGAGGGGAGGGCTAAACCGGAAGCCAGACCTTTAATAGCTGGACTCAGCTTCCTGGGCAGGATGATAACAGCCAAGTTGTTAAGCAAACAAAAGGGGCAGGGAGACGGGCAGTTAACAAAGCAAAGATTCTGTGCCAACTGGAAAATGGGTGATGCCCCTTCTTTTAGCTCAGAGTTGGGTGGAAGAACAAAGGCCATTAGTAGAGTTTCAGGATTGTAGTTTACCCTGGTGCACTCTAAGGGATTTCTTTTACCCAGTGGGTAAGCAGCAATACAACAGAGAAACCATCTAGACGGCTGCCAAGTGAAAAGTTAGGACTTAGAATCATAGAATCATAGAATCATAGAGTTGGAAGAGACCACAAGGGCCATCGAGTCCAACCCCCTGCCAAGCAGGAAACACTATCAGAGTACTCCTGACATATGGTCGTCAAGCCTCTGCTTAAAGACCTCCAAAGAAGGAGACTCCACCACACTCCTTGGCAGCAAATTCCACTGTCGAACAGCTCTCACTGTCAGGAAGTTCTTCCTAATGTTTAGGTGGAATCTTTTTTCTTGTAGTTTGGAACCATTGCTCCGTGTCCGCTTCTCTGGAGCAGCAGAAAACAACCTTTCTCCCTCCTCTATGTGACATCCTTTTATATATTTGAACATGGCTATCATATCACCCCTTAACCTCCTCTTCTCCAGGCTAAACATGCCCAGCTCCCTTAGCCGTTCTTCATAAGGCATCGTTTCCAGGCCTTTGACCATTTTGGTTGACTTATGTGTCAAGCTGCTAGTCAACAGACAGGGATAGCTGTGTGGGATATAATCAATTGGTGCAGTCAAATGCAACATTCCATATTTTCCTAGAGTGGGCACATGAAGGGGGACATCCAGTCAGTGTAACTTCCTTTTCCATTGGTCTGGAGCTTCCTCCCCCTGCATGTGACCTGGGAGATGGGCATGGTCCTGGCTGACTCCACAAAAGCGTCGAGTCATGCAGCCATCTTCTCAGTCTTGAAGTTGTCTTGTTCTATCTTTTGCTGCCATGCTGCTCTCCTGCAGCCATTTTGTTATCTTAATGTAATTTTGTTGTCTGCTGGCTCTCAGCCGGCAGCACATGAATTCAGTCCCCGCATAAGATGAACTCACAATTTGTTTGTGTAACTACTAAGAAAAGCCTGCCTTTCAGGGATGAAATCATGAACTGAAATGTGAGTAAACTTTTTGTTACTTTACTCAGAAAGAGTATTATTCTTTTAGGAGGGATAAAAGGGGACACCAGGAATAAACTTAACTAAGAGTTTCAGATGAATCTGCAAACTAGCTTGCAGCTATATTGAGTGGAATTTGCTCTGCTACATCACTCACTAGCATGAGTGAAGGAAGCATAATACTTATTCAATATATCCTTTCCTACTATCCTTAACTTTCCCACAAGCTGATGTCTGCTTGAACCCAGGACTGTGCCTCTGGGAGAAGCAAGACCCTCTTGGAGTCCAATGCTGGGAGCTCCTCCATAGAAGTAGGCTCAGGTTGTATATATGTGTAAATAAACCATATATCCTAAAGACAACACAGTCTCCACTGTGCCTCATTTCCAAAGGAAACACAAACCCTGGGATAAATGCCAGCAACTTCCGGGAATCTTGCACCACTCAGAGATTACAATGAAAAAGAGCTCAGCTCAGGCTGTTAAACTGTATGTTCTAGATACAATGCAACTTGGTAATGTTCATGACTCAGAAATCCTAGTCTGGACCATCTGTCTTGTAATGCTACACTTTACTTACCCACTTATTTTTCAAACATTGCTAGGAACACAGGCCAGAGAACTGAATATATTCCATTCACACTCAAAGAAGGCTGAATTTCAAAAGAAAAGGCACTTGTAAAAGAACAGCAATTTAAATAAACAATAATCTCAGATCTCTGAATTGATGAGGACAAATTGGTAAGCGACTCTTTTTTAAAAATCCAAGTCATTTTTGTTATACTATTTACAAATATATGCATCATGTATATTAATTTGTAATGAAACTCCACATAAGGATATTTGAAGCTAATTGTCAAGACAAGACTAGCGTACTAACGTACCAATTCAAATTTCTCAGCTACAGTCCATTAAATGTCACTTCATAATTGCAAAAACAAACAAACAAAGTGCACACAAAGGAGATTAAAAGTTTGAAAGATTAGAGGCTTAGTCACAACACAGCACTTTATTTCCCCAGTTGGCTGTAAAATTAGCTTTATTTTTGATGGTTTTCTGTAACTTGGATTAGCTAAAATCTCTAAGACTATAAACTAGAGCTTCACAAAATATCCTCCCATTTAAATACTGGGGATTTTGGATGATGGTAGAAAAAGAAATATTGCGGGGGGGGGAGGGGGGTTCTTCGATGGAGTTGTAACTTCTATGCTACTGATTCTCAGCTTTGGATTGTTGCCATGCCATATATACAGTTTTTGTTTGTTTGTTTTTTTTAAATCAAATTGAATTATCTCCAAAACCCAAAAATTTTAGGGGACTAAATTCTGGGGCCCCTCCAAGATTAGGGGCCCTGAACCTTAAGCTTCATTATATTTATAGTAAATCCGCTCCTGCAGACAGCATCTCTGAAAGGAAATGAGAATGGACCAATTTTGAGGGGCAGCAACAGATGATTGTGCACATAAATAAGGTGAACATTTTAGCAGGTAGAGTGGGAAGACTATCTGATGTTGCGAAAAGTTTTTTGATAGTACACAAAGCAGGCTCCGTTCAGCACTAATTGTAATTGCCCAAAATGCTCACTAGAGGAATATCACATTGCTATTTTAAAACTGGAACAGAAGGCACCAAAAGAGAGATTCCACATATAGCACACCAAATCTCTATTTATAAATTTTGTACCACCGTCACTAGACTAAGGAAGTCACAGTTGATTAACCACCTGAGTTTTTATATTATTTAATTAAATCTGCATATATTAAAGCTGAGGGTTTTTTGTGCATGAATGATAATTAATTATAATAAGGAATTTAGGATTAATGGCCACCATCCCCTGCCGGTTTGATAAAGGAGAACACAATATTATATTCTGGTGATTCTCTCTCTCTCATTCAGAGCTGGGACTATTAACTTGAAACATCTGCCACAGCTTAGTAATAATATTTTCCAGGAACCTGCTGAAAAATTCTTAAAGGGAGAAAGGGGCCAATGGTATAGAAATATGAAGGATACAGGAACAATAGACAAGGGCTTAAAAGAAAGATAAAGGGTATTTGGATAGATTTTTTTTTGTCCCTTCAGAATTTACCTGCTGTTCCTACACCCTTCATCTTTCTATCCCCTTGGTCCCTTTCCTTCTCTTCTCCCATTTTTCTCTTCTTGCAAACCCCTTCCTGGATTTCTCACCTGCTATCAAAGCTGTTCTATAACCCAGGAACCAACGAAATCCATACTTGGCTTCATCTTAGGAACAGAGGAAGCTGCCTTATAAGGAGTCAGATCATTGGTCAGTCAAGATCAGTACACTGACTGGTAGAGTTTCCAGGCATGGCTCATTTCTAGCCTCACCTGGGTATCGGTAAAGGTAAAGGACCCCTGGCCAGTTAAGTCCAGTCCAAGGCGACTATGGGGTTGTGGCACTCATCTCGCTTTCAGGCCAAGGGAGCTGGCATTTATCCACAGAGCTTTCCGGGTCATGTGGCCAGCATGACCAAGCCACGTCTGGTGCAACAGTACACCATGACAGAAACCAGAGTGCACAGAAACGCCCTTTACCTTCCCACCACAGTGGTACCTATTTATCTACTTGCACTGGCATGCTTTCAACATGCTAGGTTGGCAGGAGCTGGGACAGAGAAACGGGAGCTCACCCCGTTGTGGGGATTCGAACCGCCGACCTTCTGATTGGCAAGCCCAAGAGGCTCAGTAGTTTAGACCACAGGACCACCTGCATCCCAGACAGATAGACAGACAGAAGAGAGAGAGAGAAAGAGAGAGGGGGGGGAGGGAGGGAGAGGGAGATCGAGAGATATATATGGACCACTTTATCTTTTCACAAATAGATCCAATCTAAGATTATGAAGGTTTGACATTTCTGCACCGTAATGGAATACCATTTCATTTGGTCATCCATCCTACAGTGCACAGGGCCATTAAAATGATTTAAACCAATACTTCACAAACCATGTTAATGTGACCAGACAGTAGCACAGACGAAGAAAGCAGCTCAGAGGCAATGTTGGATGGCCTTACATATTCCTCTCTTGTGCATCTCAGCAAAACAGAAGGGAGTTGAGCTTAAGTGTGAGCACCATTAGCATGACTGTGACCTCCTTGCCCTTGTAGTTGAAGGTGCGAAACTGCAAAAAGTCAGCTCTACAGGAGCCCAAAACAAGGGAATCAGAGAGCTCTCATCCATTACTTTCTAAAACAGACCAGCAGATGCTGTTTCACTCCTCTGCTCTTCCCACACTGGTCCACTTATGTTGTCATAGCATAGTTTGACAATGGCAAAAATCTGGCTTCGGATGGAGAGCATCAATTTGGACTACCATATTCGGCCTATATTGATATTTTTCAGCCCAGGCGTTCTCCCCCCCCCCCTTTTTGTGGGGTGGGGTGGGGTGGCGGGAGTTACTTTTGTGGACTGAGGGGTGGGGGGAAATTTCCAGCAGCTCCAGGGGAATCAACTTCATTTCTAAAGAAATTCCCAGTGGGAACCACACTTGTCATGATTGAGAGTTATTGTAGAGGAGGGCATTGTAGAAGAGGGAAGGGGGCTGTTTTTCTGCCTCGCCCTCTTATTTCTTATCCAGGAGATAACCCCTCTCCCTGCAAAACAGTGTGTTCCTCTCTATCCCAAAACAGTTCTAAAAATGTCTGTCTACAGTCAGGCTTATGTTAACATATAAGGTTTGTACATGCTGAGAAAAGGGACAATAAAGGGTTAATACTGGTGTGCTGTTTAATTTGGGTGTGTTTTGTCCTGTGCCTGCAGCTAGTTAAGCATGTGAGAATGACTCAGCCCAATCTACAGTATAAATCCTGTTGCGTTTATGCTTGGCCCCTGCCTTTGGCCAGGGCATAGTCTGAATTCTGTAAGGAGATTGTGGACTCAGCTACATTAGTAAAGAAAAACTGTTTTATATGCATATGACACCAGATGGCGCTGTGGAGTTCCGTCTTTCACCAACGTGATTTCCCACTATAGTGGTACCTTGGTTCTCAAACTTAATCCGTTCCGGAAGTCCCTTCCAAAACCAAAGCGTTCCAAAACCAAGGCATGCTTTCCCATAGAAAGTAATGCAAAACAGATGAATCCGTTCCAGACTTTTAAAAACTACCCCTAAAACAGCAATTTAACATGAATTTTACCATCTAACAAGACCACTGATCCATCCGTTTGACTTCTGAAATGTTCGAAATCCAGGGCACAGCTTCTGATTGGTGCAGACACCCTGGAAATAGCCGACAGCGGCATTGAACATTCAGCTTCTGAAAAACATTTGAAAACCTGAACACTTACTTCTGGGTTTTCGGCATTTGAGAACCAAGGTGTTTGAGAACCAAGGCATTTGACAACACGTTTTCCTGAAATGCTTTTTTGATATGTCTAGATCCAGCCTGTATCTATAACCGCATGTAACTGAAACTGCATTATACCATCCGTCAAGTGACTGACTCTTCCTAGAACAGCTGGGTGTTTCTCTCTTCTTTTGGCACATCTGCTGGCACAAGGATGGGCACTTTGCATATGCCCCAACAGTTTAATCAGGTGAAGACCAGAAGGCCAACATGAGGACAAGTGAGAAACAAAGATTTCCATCCCCAGGACATCCAGAGAACAGCTTTACAAAGAAATTTGGACCGTGGTCATGACTGTTTTACACACCTTACAAAAAGTCTCTCCCAGCAGGATTTTTCATAAAGCACCATGCTTGTCATGCTTACTTGATTAACTGATTAGCGCATTAAGTAACAGGTTCTTGTTGTGTTTTTGAATGTGGGCCCTTAAATCATGAGCTGTGTCTCATGAATTGATTGCCTGTGATGATTGCACGGTTTTTAAACAGCACTTGTTCATCTCTTGACACAAAGCAAGTCAGGCTTCCCCAGCCCGCTACCTTCCTGATGCCAACCTGAAAGGCACCGGGTTGCAGGTAAGTTGCAGTGTGCTCTTTATCTGTGTTTTATAGGTTAAAGAAACTTTTATCTTCATTTAACCTCCAAAAAAATTGAAGTTTAATTAGCCAATTAACGGCCTGTTATTTATTCCTTGAATCATTAAGCTGATGAAATATTGCGGTAAATCAAAAATTTTCATCAGTTTAATGATTCAGCAAATAAATTCCAGACAGTTAATTGGCTAATCAAATTTCAATTACTTGGTAGCTATATAAAAAACACACCATAGGCTTTTAATTTTTTTTTAATATAAAAAAAAGGCAGAAACCCTGCCTCTTCTTTAATCATCTCTCTTACCCTCTGCAAAGTTACTGTTCTGCATGTCACTTGCAACGTTATGCGTTATCAAAAACCATTTACAAGGATAGCTGGTAATTGATTCCAAACTTTATGAGGGCACATTTTTCTCCAATGTAATTGTCATCCCACTGTTTATGACAAAATTCATCTTGTTGCTGTTTCTGTTTATTTTTTAATTTGCACAGAGCCGCTTCTTTCAATATCTCACAATTGTCACTTTTCAGAAGCTGAATGCCGGTTCCTTTGTACCAATCGCTTTTTTTATCTCCCCACTCTGGAACCAATGGCCTTAATTATTCATGCTCCGTTTTGAGTGCTCTAAACCACATCTCGGCGTGGCACTTCGGGGAAACGAGTTTATAATTCTGGTACTCTGTGGCTGCTGTTCGTTGTGAAACTGAAGGGGATGGGGAAAATTAAATTTTAAAAAGGGGACAAAATAACAGTACGTTTATGGTCATGCGTAAGATATAAGCATGGCCCATGCATGTTAGAGTCCATCCTAACTTGGCGCAGCATATAAAAATGACTTAGGACATGATGCAGCTCAGTGATCATTTGGGCACAAACAAAATGCTTGCATTAGTCCTCTTTCAAAACCATTCACAATAGCGAACATCGCTACACATCTCCACCTACAGTTCTGTCCTCAATGCTATATAACAGGAGTACCAGCTTGGCTCCACAAACAAGGGTGCCCTGGGCTGTGGGTGTCATGCAGTATGCACGGCCCTGGCATCAAAATTTGTGGGTGCCCCTTCCCCCTTCATGGGGAATTTTGTGGGTGCCTGAGCACTCAGGGCCCTGGGGCGTTGGCGCCGATGCTATATAACATCTATATGAAGCCATTGGGGGCAAACATCAGCAGGTTTAGGTCACAGCGTTATCACACATTAGCGCATGTTTGAAATGTTTTGCCCCAGTGAGTATCACTTTAGACTTGTTTACACTGAATTGCATTTGCCATTTTACTGCCCATTTACTCAGTTTGGAAAGATCCTTTCAGAGCTCCTCACAAACTTTGTTTTAAATACCCTAAACAATTTGATATAATAAGCAAAATGGGTGCGCTCTTTCCCTGCCTATCAACAAATCCATATAGTTTATGAACAAGTACAAGAATATTGGTTTCAATATTGGTGGTGGTGGGGAAGATTCTCTTTTTCTACATCCCTCCACTGAGAGAACTGTCAATTGATCCCAGCTCTCTGCTTCTTGTTCCTTAACCAGTTACTGACCCCTAAGAGGACATTAGTCTTCTTGTCCAAGCTCTTTCAACCCCCCGACTCCAACCCCACCCCTGGCTCCAGCTCGTGCAGCTGAATCCAGAGAACCCAATGTGGGGGAAAGAACACATCCAGCTCTGGATTCCAATCGTGCCAAATCAAACCTGGCCCTGACACACAGCTTTCAGAATCGTCTTAAGTCTTCACACTATATTTCTATATAGTTCTATATTTCTAGGTTCCAGGTTCCAGGATATGGTCTGATAGTGCATGATGCTGAAGGTCAACAGGTCTGGATCTGTTAGTGTCTGGGTGACAGAATGCCTTGAACACCTTGAGTTTCATGATGGAATAGAATAATAGAATTGCAGCATTGGAAAGGACCACAGGATTATCTAGGCCAACCCCCTGCAAGGCAGGAATCTTTCACCCAATATGGGGCTTGAACTCACGGCCTTAAGATTAAGGGGTCTCATGTTCTACCAGTTGAGTTATCTGTATGAAGAATAGCTAGACAGTTTTAAACATGTAATAAATTGACTTGGGGATGACTTCACCTGATCAAAGGGAACCCACAGTGGCCATATTGCTTTCTAAATCAAATACAGTGGAACCTCGGTTTTCAAACGCAATCCATTCCGGAAGACCGTTTGACTTCTGAAACATTCAAAAACTAATGCAGGCATTTCTGGAAGCATTTACATCCAGAAAACTCAACGTGGAAGCTGCATGGCACGTTTGGCTTCCGAAAAGCATTCGAAAACTGAAGCAGTTACTTCCGGGTTTTCGGTGTTTGAAAGCCAAAACATTCGACTTCCAAAAACTAAGGTACCACTGTGGCTGCTAGAGATTACTGTGATGTTCACTTAAGCAGCATGGAAGTGAACCATCTCTAGATATACATCTGTCAGATCCTCCTTGATGAGCCACGTGTTTGATGTTGAAGTTCAGTTGGGATTCCTTGATGCAGAGGTTAACCTGATCTAAAGGTACAGGTAAAGGGACCCCTGACCATTAGGTCCAGTCGTGACCGACTCTGGGGTTGGAAAGATCCTTGCTTTATTGGCTGAGGGAGCCAGCGTACAGCTTCCAGGTCATGTGGCCAACATGACTAAGCCACTTCTGGTGAACCAGAGCAGCACACGGAAACGCCGTTTACCTTCCTGCTGGAGTGGTACCTATTTATCTACTTGCATTTTGATGTGCTTCCGAACTGCTAGGTTGGCAGGAGCAGGGACAGAGCAACAGGAGCTCACCCCGTTGCAGGAATTCGAACCGCCAACCTTCTGATCGGCAAGTCCTAGGCTCTGTGGTTTAACCCACAGTGCTACCCGCGTCCTAAGCTGATCTACATGCTTCTTATCCCCATACAAATCTTCTGTGATTCCATTCATCTTAAAACACCCCCATGCAACATGCCTATTTCCTACTACCAAAACCTAGAAACGTTCTAAAACCAGAGTGTGTTGTCAATTACCATGGAGCGGCTTGCCTACAGTAGCCATTACATTGTCTAGGACATATTTTATATTTGTTTCTCCCAGCAGGGTCAAACCTATTAGCAGCCAAGAATTTCATACAAAAATATGGCCCTTAGACACTCCGAAGTAAAATGTAAAACATATTTGGCTAGTCAAAAAGCCCCGTAAACAAATGTGTTGGAAATTCTTTATCTTAAAAATAAAGAAGAGGGTAAAGGCAGCTTTGCTGGCAATTACATGTCCATCAAGTATTAAAAATAACACCCAGAGATTTTAAAGGCAGTTCACAGGAACTTGCCTGAGCCAACAAATCAGCATATTTGAGTCTTTTTACATAGTATACCCAAATGCAGCATGAAAAGGCAACAGCAGCTGCTCATTTTCAAGCCCTCAGTTGTCGCTCCTGCGAAGTGTAATTCAGGCTACACTGCGTGACCAGGTGGAGACAGTCCCAGCCCCCAGGAATCATAAGGAATAAAGACTCTGACAACATTACATGGAATTAAAATTAGGCCACAACTTTATTAAACTTTCAAATGTAGGAAGACCTTGGCTTAGGCCTTGGGCGTGTATCCCTCCCAGCCCCCCAGCCAGGGGGAACTGGGGCTCATCAGGGTAAATGGGATATGGGGATGCTCTGCGAGACGTAAGTGTAGCAGGCAGCCCAGCCCATATTCCCGCACGCATGGTAGTTCTCTGATGACCTTTCAGTGTATGGCCAGTGACACCCATATATATAACCCCTTTAAGAGGGGGACCCTGGAATCGCCGCCACAGAGGGGTGAGTCACCACTTCACACACACCCATATAGGGAAGAAAAGACTAAAGGATTCCACCCAAGTTGTGCCAAAGTTGTGATGAATTGCTATGGGAAAGACAAAACCTGCCAATGCAGGAAAATTTCTTCCTGGTCCTTCAACAGCAACCAGTGAAAGACCATATCAGCACCCGCTAAACAGGAAGAAATAGTTAACCTGCAAACAAGAAACACTAAACAAAGGGAGGATAGGGAGGGTGAATCTCCAGAGCCGACTGCCTGGCTATTGTCGGCTCTACCCCTTATTTATAAATGGGGCTGGCCCCACATCCCAGCAAAAAACTTGATTACTGAGGCTGGGCAGCAGCCTCCAAAAACTAACACCGAGAGGCAAGCCAGCCCCTGTTTGCCAGGGTGAGTGCTCATTGTCAAAGGCACACAAACACTACACTAGTAGCTTAATAAATAGCAAAGCCTGAACATGCGATCCAGCATAAAACTTCTTATTTGAAAAGAACACCCCCCCCCAGATCTTCTTCTACTTTCCTTTCAGTATGATTGGAAGTGATAAAATATCATGAAGGATAACTATATGGAAGGCAAAACGTCCTGTCACTTCAACTATTTCCATCTCAGCAGCAAGTAGCACAGAAGAAAAAGAATACCAACAGGGCTGTCCTCCTCTTTATTCTTTAATGGTTGGAAACTTTGCAACCATTTGCCTAAGGGCCAGTTCACACTACACACACACACACACACACACACACACACACACACACACCAAACTAGTTTCTCTAGTGCTTAAAGTATATTGCATGCACCAATCAAAGCACACTCTGGTTCAGAAGCAATAGTTCCCCAGATATATGGACAAAGTCAATTAATACAACAGTTTTTCCTGGTGGTTTGAATTCCGACCAGTTTAGTGATGCAACTTCTACTGTGAAAGAATCACAGTACATTTCCAAACACAAAATTTTGAGTACATGGTAGTGACAATAAATACTCCAAACTCATCCAAGGTAAGAACTGACATAAACTTCACTTACAACCAATATCTGTTGAAGATTCCTCCAGATATCCCTTCTCACTGAACATCCATGCAAAGCAAATTTGGGTCTCCTGCTCAGTTGCTAAAAAGAATGGGAAATAATAAAAGCGACCACTTTTCACTTACAACTTAGATGGGAATATCCCCTGAGAGTTTTGTGGCAATCATTTAATTTATCTTTAATGGCCTTCAAAAAACCTAATACCACTAGCATTAGAGAGATGGGTAGACTACTGGCCTGACCCGAGAGCTTTCTTTAGACTGCTGACCACTGTTTCTGCTAGCAAGGGATGATGGGAAACTTGGAGACCCAAGGGACTTGGAGACCCAAGTTTGGGAAACCCTACTTTAGAGCATCATAGCCTGGATAGCTCAGTTGGTTAGAGTGTGGTGCTGATAACACCAAGATTGCAGGTATGATCCTTGTATGGGACATCTGCATATTCCTGCATTGCAGGAAATTGGACTAGATGTTCCTCAGGTCCCTTCTAACTCTACAATTCCAACTCTACAATTCTAAGAATGAATCATTGTGCCTGAGAGTCTTCTATAGAGATGTCCTATAGACTCTTGCTATGAATGACTTCTGCCTTAGTTCTCTACAAACAGAGGTTTGGGTGTTTTAAATTGCACATATTATACTTAAGAAGACATGTAAATTGCTTTGCAATGTATGTTCTTTACATATTAATTGACTTATAATTGCCACTATCCAGACACGTGCCTCATTGATTGATTGATTGATTGATTTTGTTTCTTTTGTGTTGCTTGTTGACTTTGGTAAAATATGTTTTGTTCATTGTTTATTCCCAGTTAAATAGGTTTAGGATTGAGTCTTAATCCACTTCCTCCTGTGAATTAAAACAAACAAACAATGGAATGTACTGTTCATCACTGTCCTTTTTGCACAGAAATAAGTCATCTGTTTTGTTACCTGTGGACTTTTGTCTGAGCTGCTGTGTCAATCCGTTTGCATAAACTACTTAGAGGTTTTATTACAATCAAGAAGTATCTTGATTGTAAAATAAATGAACAACCTGGATTTTAATTCTCATCCACCCATCCATTAAATCTTTGTTTTTTAAATCTTAAGTGCCCTTGTCCCCCTTCCCGGCAAACCCCAATTGCTCTCCTTTTGTGTGTGCGACTCCCTGCACTGTCCCCCGGTTATAAAGCACATATACACTTAATCATCACTGTGTTGTGAATTGAAACAACAAGCAAAACACGTTATTCATTACTGCTCTTTTTTTCACATAGCAGGAATATATTGAGACAAAAATGGATATCAAGCTGTCATACATAAATCATCTCCACTTCAAACATTTAAAACATAAATTGCCTTAAGCATCATGTTCCAGCAGATGCACAAAAAATGATCTGGCCAATAATCAAACTGAAAACTTTACAAATATGGGGGGGGGGGAGAGAGAGAACGGAATCACAGAATTGGAGCGTTGGAAGGGACCACAAGGATCATTTAGTTCAACCTTCTACAATGCAGGAATCTCTTTGCACAGTGTGGGACTTGAACCCACGAGCCTGAGATCGAGTGTCTCATGCTCTACTAACTGAGCTGTCACAGGTGCTAAAATCAAAACATACACCAAAAATGCAATATTAGCCAGTGGAAGCCTCTGCTAAAACAATTGGCTAGGATGTTGCACATTTCCAAATATGCATGTTTTATATTTATAAACCACACTTTCATCACCTGTAATCAATAAAACTGTGCCCATTAACCTTAAATGGTTGTCTCATGTGTCATTATTTCCACCTGGGGGGGTCGGGAACTCGCCACACAACTAAGAAAGGCTGCACTGAAAGAACCCTGGTTGACTGTCTCCTGTAAATTTCTTACTCACTCACTGATCTGGAAACAACAGCAAGTGACAGAGGCTAGAAGAGGGTGTATTTGCTCCATGGTCAGTTCATGTCTCTGTGATGTTTATCCCCCCAGGTCTTGCGGCAATGTAAATGCCCAACCAGACTGGCTGCAGATGCACACTGCACGACAGAAATATACTGTACTCTGAATCACTGCACCATAGTCAGTGGCTGCATAATGGATTCTTGTAATTCCCCTTCCTGTTGCTCCTGACACTGATAGTGAGAAAATGCTCTCTTATGACACAGCCAATTGATTTAGGCAATTTACCTTCCTTATGTGTCCATCACGCACTTCTGAAATCCATCTTGCACGCGCAATTGGTCCGAAAAAGAAAAGAACAGATACACCAGGCAGGCTCCGAAAATAACTATGGAAAACTGAAATGCAAAATTCACTGGGAGGGGAATGAAAAGGAAATATTTCAAACGTGTCCTTTCTCAAACTAGAAAAATATATGTATTTAGACTCCCCTCCAGAAGGGCAGGTGAGTTCCATTTTATTTCCTTCTGGCCTTCTTCACCCACCCAGCTGCTGGGGACATAATGTTTGACAAGGTTAAGGACACTCAACTTTCCAGCTTAGAATGGAGGTGATGCTGTGATTTTATATGAGTTTCCCCTCAAAGAAAACGGAACTTGTGAGAGGTTCAGCTCCTGATTAAATATATTCCATAGCTGGGCTCGCAAAGTTCAGAGTGTGAGAGAGAAATGGAGTATTCAACCTGAAATAATGGATCTGGCCTTTTGGACTGGCTGTGTGTGGGGAAATCAATCATCTACCTCTCTCCAGACCATGAGCACAAGTTAGGAAACTGGCTTTGGAGCAATCCTAAAATGCATTATGATGTGGGTGTCCCATCATGGACTGGACATGCAATTTTGTGAGGAAAAATGGGGGTGGGGGAGATCACTTCAGTCCTTCAGATGCATAGGTTGCATAGGGGACAATGCAAAAAGAAAACTAAATGACTGAAGGATATAAAAAACTCAGAGACATTAATTTGTGAAAGTTTTATTTCACTGAATATTAAAATGGCAATTAAAAATACAATTTAAGATCTATTGCTTTCTAAAAAAAAGATAAAAAATTATCAGCAGCAGGGTTGTTTTTATTGAGAAGTAGTGTAATAATATTACAGAATTATAATTTGATATAAACATTGAAATAAATTAATCTATTAAGTGGGTGACAACAACATGACAAACTGAAAGGATTTGGTTACCTGTGCTACCTGGCATCCCTGCCAGCTTTCTTATAGATCAGTAGGTTCATTTTTTTGGAACTTTGGGTTATTCATTTGCAAGTGGTACTTTCAAAGTAACAGCAGGAAGATAATGTAACAAATTACAAAAAAGGATATATACAAAGGCCCCATATGACCTTGGATCTTGTTGTAAAGGAGAGGTGAACGAGGTGAAAAAAAACACATTCTTTTAAACTACAGTCATACCTTGGAAGTCAAACGCCTTGCGACTCGAACGTTTTGGCTCCCAAATGCCACAAATCCAGAAGTGAGTGTCCCAATTTGCAAACGTTCTATGGAACCTGAACGTCCAATGTGGGTTCCGAGAGTTCTGATTGGCTGCATGAGATTCCCGTGCCTTGGTTTCTGAACGTTTTGGAAGTTGAACGGACTTCTGGAACAGATTCCATTTGACTTCTGAGGTACGATTGTATCTAAGCGAGTCACTCAAGAGCTGTCCATGCATGTGAGGTAGTCCTTTTTCTTTACTCAATTCTATTTATGTTCTGAGTAAACAGAAACAAAAGCACGAGAATTTTACCCATTTCCTAATGGGACTTTTAGCTTTTCAGTCGGCATGCAACTTCTTACATGGCTGTACCAAGTGTCTTCTGAGACTCTAAAGATGGGCTGCCATTAATAATAGTAGCACCAAATCTTTATACAAGAGGTCTCGATTAGAGCCCTCAAAGATGTTCAGTGAGGTTCTTTCTCTTCTTCAGCCAGCTCCACAGGTAACCTTTACAGATAAGTTAGGTGGCAGTTTAGGCTCTTTAGCCTGCCCCATGGTGTGGGGTGGTGGACCTGATGTGTTAGCCAGCTAACCAGTGACTGGGTGCCCCTTAAAAAGCTTGTAGATTTCAATATAAAGGTATGGGAAGCATAACTTCTCAATCTCAGAAATGGAAAATGCCTTGAACTGCAAACTGCTGTTGAGCTTGGCAATGGAAGCTGCACAAAAAAAATGTGTTTTCTTCCCTGCATTAAATGCCTCTAGAGTACTGGATACTTACTATACTACATAATAAGGTTAATGGCTAGCTACCTTAAGGCACTGATTCAGCAAAACTGCAAACCTTGCGCTGGAATTAAGAACATGCTTCTATAAAATCTAAAGCACTATTTGCCTTACATGGAAGGTGCATGGCCTTTTTTTCTCTTTTTTTTTCCACACAAGTGAGCAGCACAACCCTTAAGCTGTTTACTTCACTGTAACGGATGAACTGCTGCAGATAAGGGACCTTCTGCCGGTGAAATGAGCACATGCGTTCAAGGTCGTGAGCAATTTTCTCTCCCAGTTTCCCCTTTTGCTTGGCAGCATGTCCCAGGGTTTCCACTCCATCTTGAAACACATTACAGCTATCACAGACGTCAAGTTTTGATAGGCACCTTGAGACCACTTCTCTGTAGTCTGCCGTCCATGTGGACACATCTGATATGACTGACTGTGGCACGGAGGCATTCTCCAAGCAAAAATTAATTGCCTCAGCTTCTGCCTATTACGGGGTTAGCTGAATGTGACTGTTCCATTGGACCTCTAACGGATGCGTATATACTGTGTCTTGCCATTCTAGTCAAAGATGGTAGACCTTCTTCCTCGCCGTTTTGAAGTACAGTAGTATCTCCGGTTACGTAACCCTCTGGTTACGTAAACTTCAAGATGCGAAAGCGGCAAACCCGGAAGTATTTGACCAGGTTTCACTGCACGCACATGTGCAGAGGAGGTCCTCAAGTTGCGAAAACCTCAAGATCTGACTAGACCTCCAGAACAAATCCCATCCACAACTGGAGGTACCACTGTATCCAGATAGGGTTGAATTTGATGAGCATTCCTACCGGAATAATTACAGTGGTACCTCGGGTTAAGTACTTAATTCGTTCTGGAGGTCCGTTCTTAACCTGAAACTGTTCTTAACCTGAAGACCACTTTAGCTAATGGGGCTTCCGCTGCCGCCACGCCACCGGAGCACAATTTCTGTTCTCATCCTGAAGCAAGCTTCTTAACCCGAGGTACTATTGCTGGGTTAGTGGAGTCTGTAACCTGAAGCGTCTGTAACCCGAGGTACCACTGTATAGCAAAAATATATTCTTCCTTTCTCTCTTTCAAAAATCATCTATAGGCTGTATTGGGGGGGGGGGGGCATAACTCCATCCAAAGAGGCTTACAATATCAAAAAAACACAACACCATATAATGATCCCCAATGTGTAATATCCGTTTTCATAGCTGGTATACACCAAACCTATTTCCAGAGAACTGTTCACTGTGACTCCAAGATCAGAAACTGACTTCCTGTAGACGTGGAGCTGCTGGTCAGAGAAAAAAAATGCCATTGCTACTGTCTTATATCCAGTTTCTGCAGAGGCTGCCTTTCTTCAGGCTTGGGCAACTGGGCACCGAGGGAGGCTACCAAATGATCCTCCTTCAAGCACCCTACTGCTCCTACCAAACATATTTGCCCTCTTTTGGGTCTGAATACTTGCTATGATGCTAACCTAGATATAAAAGAAACCATATACCGTACATGACATTTGGGATATGTTCACACCACCAAGTCACATAAAAGCAAGATTTTTAAAAGGAGTGGTTGTGGAAAGGAAGATATGAGTCCTACTGTGACTCATTCCACTGGGAGACTGGGAAATTTCTGGTGATTCATTCAACAGCAACCCTTCAATGGGCATTGGCCCAGTTCCATCAACTACCAGTCCATGCAACAGACACTGCACTTCAGCTTGGGATGGCTGCAAGTGTTCTATAGGTTTGCACACACTTCTAGGTAAATCTCCAGTTGGGATACTGCCTATTTAGGACATATTCTTATAGACAGCCATCTGGGAGTCAGTTACACTGAGCACAATGGAATGTATTTCTGATCAAATATGCACTGGATTGCACTGTATGGATCCTTGTTTGCAAATAACTCAATGGGCCCAGATGGTCTTACTCTGATAGGATTGAATGCCCTCTCCTTTCCATTTCATTGCCTAGAACTGATATAAAAAATGAACCGTGCCAAATGAACCATCTACCTCTATTTTGCTTCAGAGTGAATTTACATGACCATTTTGTTCCTGGGTTGTTTATATTTTTAAAAAATCTATCTCAGAGAACAGAAGACAGCATTAATTGGGTCCCAGTAGAGTTCTTGGCTGCTTAAGGGATGGCCTCTGCTATGCTCTTTACTGCATGCCTGTATGCCAAATATCCTTCCCACATCTGGCCTCCATCCACTTGTCAAGATCACCTCATATTCTATTTCCAACAGCTTACCTTCCCGTTGGCATCAGGTGGCATTCACAATTGCATAAGCTCTACTGATGCCTGTACTACTGGGTGCTCTACACAAATGTTTCCAATGGTGCCTATGCCTGCAGCCAAGCTGATGTCAAATGCTCTGCTTTCTTTTGGTCCATAATCAGCAAGGCTGAGAGGGAGGTCCTATCATCTGTGCAGCCCTGGACCTCCATACAAACTGCCCAGGCTTGCACCCTGGAGAGGTGCTGTGATTCTCCAGGGGTTTGACTTCACCCTCAAAGGTACACTCCACTGTCTCCCAAGAGAGATGGATGCCAGCATGTAGGGTCTGCAAAACACGTTGCAGCAAACAACTCTCTCAGCACATGGATTTGCCAGTGTTTTATTTTGACTCTCTCACAAGACTCAGCAAAAAAAGATAGCCAAGCTAGGGAACAGTCACTGAAAGGAACAATCATCCAGTACAACTATCAGGGAAAGCATTGGGTGGGTATTGTGTAAACATTGGATGACTAACATTCAATGCCACAATTCTGCAGCAGCAACAAAAAGACACTGTAGGAGTAAACAATATTGCAGAATGAGAATAACCTCAAGGAAAGGGTACAGCCCCAGATCTGAGTTTGAACACCTCATTGGCTATGTTCAGACAACAATATCTCTGTGATATGAATGAGCCTTTGCCCATGCACACAACCCCTTCATTCCTCCCTTCGCATGAGCCACAATTAAACCAGGAAGCTGCAAATTAACCATGTTTTGTTTCATTATATCTAAGCTGCAAAGCCAGTTATGTGCTTTGGAACCAGCCATGATATTAAACCAGTTTCAAGCCATGGTTCAATAACCTGAGTTCTTATGAAGTTGGTAGCCAGAGTTTCTTGATGTGGACAACCATGGTAAATGAAGAGGCTTCCTGGTTTGGTTGACTGTGCTTTGAAGGGAGGAGCTGAGGAGCTGTTTGTATGCTTAAAACCCACGAGCCAATTACGCACAATTATGTAATGATAAAATTACCTGTGTGTGCATTGTATAGATTTGGATATGTCCTGGTTCTCACTGCTAGGCGATACCACTCAGCTCTACTTCTGACAAAAACTTTAATGCTCAAATCAGATGAGTACATAAGGCAAGTTGCAGGTTACAAGGTTCAGCAGGTTCATAGGAGGTGAGCTACATGGCTAAGATCTTGATCCAACAAGTGATACCCCCTGCACCTTCCTTTTGAATTGTGCAGCAGGCACAGCTCTTTGTATGGCAAGCAGGTAGAAACCTAATGCTGGGTACTCCTTTGAGTGGGCTGGTTTGTTCACACTGGCACTGGCATCTCCATGACTGTGGAGATGAAGGTGGAGTCAGGACCAACTTGGTATCATCTCTACTCTCAGTATCCTCCCCAGAAGGTGAAGGCCCCTGACTGGCAGGCAGCAGTACCAGAGGCAGCCCCATAGCAGGAGGTGTTAGGATAGGAATGTCTGATGTTGTAGCAGCACAACAGTTCTTTGATAATTTACTCAGCCGCTCTCCAGGATCCAGATATCCATCCCTCAGCCTGCTGAACCATTGGCACTTCTTGAGGGTCCTACTTCCACATCCCCCATACCTCTAGAAGCCTCCCTGGGGCCCTCTACCTTCAACTCTCTGAACTTCTCCCACTCCTCTTTGGAATCCAAGCATCCTCTCCAAGACACCTTCATGGAGCTCGTGACAGGATGATATGGTAGGATATGTTCTGAATATGGACCAAACTAATCCAGGAGGCTCTTCACTATGAAGGCCACTACCCACAATTCAGTGGTTCACCACATGGGACAATAACACATACATAAGAATATAAGAGGAGCCCATCTGAAAAAGACCAATCTGGTCTACAATGATCTTGCCCACAGTGGCCAACCAGATTCTAGAAGTTCCTGACACCAGCTCAATGGGGTTTGTTCAATCTTCTCTCTTGAAAGTTTTGTAGCAAAATGGCACATAGCAAAGTGATAATCCAAATTAGGTCACTGTTGGGTACTTAAATTATCAAATACAGGAGAGACTAGTGATGTCTATAAGCCTTCATGGGTGGGGGGAACCCACTTGCTAGTCTTGCCTAAGCAAAAATGGCCAGATTCCCCTAAAGATCCCCCTTTGGTGATGCTTTGGAGGCAACTTATGAATTTGCAAGACCTCCCTGAGAATACTGAAAGCCTTTTCAAATCTCTCTTGGCTTCCTGTGAAAATCCTTGCATGCTTTGCTCAAGGAAGAGTCTCCAAGGTGGCCTCAAAATGTCACTTCAGGTGAAATTCAGTGACAACTCCAGGGGAGATGGTCACTTCATAAAACACTTCAACATGGCTATTCATCAAGACTGACACTCAAAAGAAGATACTTAGTGGAGAGGTATTGCTGCTGTTCTTAATACTAAGCACAAGTCATTCTGTTATTTATTATTCTTCCTTTGAAAGAAAAGAAAAATACTTGTTTTTAATATATAAAACAGTTCTAAAGTTATATTAGTTTTAGACACAGTGTAGTTTTATTATATTTCATGCATTGTATTTATTCCACTGTACCACACTCTGGGGTTAAATTTAATGAAGGGCAGGCTAAAATCACCTCAAATAAATAAATACATAAAAAATTAACACACAAGAATAATGCAATTTTTTTGACCAAAATTCCAAATGTGCCCACTGAACCCAAATGGTTGGTGACCTCTGGTTTAAGCAAGGAAATTAAGCAGACCAGTTTGCACTGTTTCACCCCTTTCCCCAGCTGATGCTCAACTTTCTGGAGCTCCTGAGGTGGCTAAATTCTCATTGGGCTGTTTTTCTGTGGGGTTTTGCTACCTTAAAAAAAGAAAGAAAAAAGATTTGTTTGTACTTTTACAATATTTGGGTCTCCCCAAGCTATATAATGCTGTCCTTGTGCTTCTCATGGCCTCCCTTTTTTCATTCACTACTTAAGTTTGCTATTAGCAAGAGTGTTGTGAAGATTACTGATATAATGCACATGAAAGACTGAACCCTTGAAAGCATAATATAAATGACAAGTATTACTGCTAGTTACAGTGCTGGAGAACATTGCAATTGTGCAATGGGAAATACCAGTAGTAAACATGGAATATCCACAGACACAGATGAGAATGGGATCATTGTAATAGGATGTGAGGATAGTGTGGGATAACCAGCCTCATATAACCAACATGATTAAGTTTAATTAATGCATGAAGGTGCTAACAACATAGAATAAATTGTCTTGCTACTCTTAGCTAGGTCACTCCTCCTCATCTCAAGCCTATAGTTCCCCTTCAGTCTACCTGAGAAGCTCAGCATGCAAAGAGGTCTGAGCTGGTTGCTCTAAGCTCAAACCACATGGCTCTTGCAAGCCATTTTTGTGTTCCTATACCAATAATTTAGGAACTTTCACCACTGTAACTAAGCCGAGTTTTACTACCTGAATTTTCTGATTGATGTATGGAAAAGCACATGAACCTGACTTTTGGAAAGTTTGTGAGTAAACCACTTTTTAACTTGCCTAACATGTGGCCTTTTTCTGTGTTAGGGGAAGAAAGTAATTGGAAGGAACTTAGAAAAGCATACTTTAAAGGCCTAACAACCTATTTTCCCATGCTTTACTTTGCTGCATTTTTAAAAAAAATTAAATCTCTGCTGGAGTTTTCTCGCCAAAGAGTACTTGCCTCAAACCTGGATCTTGGCATCGAGGAAATTGTCCTTTTATATACCTATTTTTTTCCTTGCCATTCACAGAAAGGTTCGAGAACCCATGTGAGTTTCCACAGCAAACAGCCCTGCAGAAACTTACAACTCTCAAAAAATTATCGCAGCAGCTTACATGCAATTAATCCCCTGATTGTCATGAGCAAAGGCCATACAGCTAGCCAGGGAATTGCCCAAAAAAAAAGATTAATGAAAGCAAATGAAATAAATGGAGCTATAATGTGGGAGGACAAGCTAAGCATAAACTGCCAAAACTAGCAGACTGTAGCTCATCTTACTGAGCCATGACAGTAAACATTTATCAAATGAAAGGAAAATCTTATGCCAACAGCAAAATGAACTCTTCCTTCAGTAGTCAAGGACAAGTGTTCCAACTAGTCGTTTCTAATTAACTGAAGGCAAGAGTAGAAGGCATAAGTATTGACAGCAAACCTACCCAAGTACTTCTTCAAAATCCAGGTTGCTGCAAAGTTGTCTGAATGGATCAATAGTTACATGTATAAACAGATGGGTGGATAATAAACCTCACTTGGAAACGGTGTGATATGACATAACTGTCCAGAAACCCAACACTAATGGTGGTCTTTCAATACAAACAGAGGCAGTAAATCTGAATCCCAATTATGATAGCTGGTGTTGTTCCTGTCTGCTAACCAAGTAAAAGAGTGTCTCATTCAGAAGTGTGAAGTCTTGAGAGGCATTTGGAATATAACGTTTGACGGCCAGATCAGGATGTAAGAACTGTAGCTGTTCACCTATTGGTGAATTTTTTTATATTTGAAGATATATAGAAGCATAGAAAGTTGCCTTTGAGTGCCCCAACTCAGAACCACAGAGACTATTGTGGACGGATTAGCAACATTTTAAACACAGAAGGAATGAACATGGTATTGTTAGCACTGAGCTGATTTGTCACAAATTTAGAATTTCATAATGAAATCTGAAAATTCAGCAGGTTTGCCAATTGTGATATTGTTCAACCATTGTTGTTGTTGCTGCTGTCTCAAAATGCTATTGATTTTATTTCTGAAGGCTCCTGGAGCTGTGCAGTCCTTATGCCAACCTACAGGGCACAATAAACATCTACTCCCGGGTTTTCTTTGGTTCAGCAGCCTAACTTGGGGAAGGAGAATCTTTGGCTCAGTTTGTGTGACAGCGAACCATAGTTAGTTGCTTACCATGTAGGTTTCTACACAACTTTCACCATCAAGGATGCCACATAATACTCATTCCGCATTTGTAAGAACTCATTCTTTTAGCGTGGCAGCACCTACATTTTGGAACTCCCTTGACTGTACTCTTTTCAGTGCCTGCTTAAAGCATTTTTGTTTAGGCAAGCGCCTCCCCAGAGAGGCTCACCTGGTGCTTACATTGCATGTCTTTAGGCACTGGTCGAAAACATTCCTCTTAACTCAGGCCTTTGGACATTATATATGATGGCATTTTACCATTGTATTGTTAAGAGTGTATTAACTGATGGTCTCTCTGTGTGGTTTGGGAGCTGCACAGTCAGGAGAAAAACAATGCTGTCCAGGGTTGTAAAGACTGCAGAGAGAATAATTGGGTGCATTCTTCCCACCTTGGATCAAATCTATCCTTTAGGTGCCATATGAAAGCTGCAGAGATAGTGCAGGATAGTGCGCACCCTGGAAATGATCTCTTTCAGCTTCTGGAAGAAGGTACAGGGTTATGAAGACTAGGAATAGCTGCCTGAGAAACAGTTTCTATTCAAATGCGATTTTGGTTTTAAATGCAGTGTAAGGTAGTCTCTATGGGAGTATATTGTATTTAATTATGGGGTATCAGAGTTTTTAGGGGGCTAACCAGGCTGGGATAGCAGGGTTGTTGGTTTTTGAATGTCTGATGTAGATTTTCAATTTCGTTGTTCTGTATGGGACAATGACAATAAAGATTATCATAATCATAATTGTAATCTATGGTCTGTTAAATGTGTGTGTTGGGGGGAGCAACCATTATGATTATTTCATTATGCCTTGTATTATTATGCTGTGCATTATGTTCTTCTTATTATGTTCTATAAATTATGTTCTTAATGTTGCACACCACCCTGATATCTTTGGATAAATGGTGGTATATAAATCTAATAAATGATCATAATGATTTTAATTATGTTGAGATGTTTTTAAACTCCTATCATCAACACAAATGTTCCTAAGCATCTGGAGAGATAGGATTGCTTATTTGTGTTCTTACATTTGGTTTCTCTTATTGTGATATACATAAGATTTTTATTGAACCCTTTTACAGAAATTCCCAGGATGATTGGCTGAATCTTATGGGGTTGTTTCCCCCCACCCACCCTTTTAGCTCAGAATGCATCCATTTCTTCCAAGGTGGCTAAATATTGTGCAGCTGCATGTAAAACTCTCCAACGACTACTTAGCAAACTTATAATTTTGCTTTCTATATCTGGCATTCTATAGCATGATACAATTGCTTGTAATTTTATTGTTATGTTTCTATATTTTGGTTTGCTTGGTATTATTTTCTACATTGGGGCAAAGTTGCTTTAAAAAAAAATACTGGTCTTCAATGACTTTGACCATAATAAAGAGTTTGACTGGTTGTTCTTAACCATTTTAAATTGTTTTCATTTATAATTTTAAGATTTCTTATCAACTGCTTAGAGGTTTTGTTACTGTGAAACGGTATATAGATTATTTTTTAAAAAATAAAAACCCAATCAATCAACCAATCAATTAATCAAAACCACAAATGTGCTACTCTCATCTACTTCATTAGTATGTGGGAGAAGCAAATCATGATCCCTGGCTCAGCATTATGCACAAACCAGTTGTGATTTGTTTTATTCCAAAAAAAGCCATGGTCTGTAGCCAAGGTTCACTGGAGCCTTTGTGTTGCTCCAATTGTTAAATAATGATTCAGAAAACCTTGCCAATTTATTTCAAATTATTCACTGATATACAACTAGAACTCTCTCTGCTGCTCACTGCTGCTGTAAATGGGATCATGTTCTGAACCAACAGAATTTTTTCTCTGATAGCAAGGAAGGCTGGAGAGAAGAAGAATAAAATAGGACCCCAGTTTTCTGATTGAAGCAATCTCCACAGATCTCTGGCCATAAACTCACATCTGAACGGTCTCACTGACTTCCTCAGATCTGTTCATGATACCAAAGCATAGATTTCCTGTTTCCATGAGTTTCTAATGTTCATGTCTGTCACAGCCACCCAGGTGGGTCCCAGCTCACGAGAGACCCTACTCCGTTATAGTTTACTTACAGGAAAAGTTTATTGAAGATAATTGCTTCTTTCACAGTTCAGCATTGTGGCTGTACGTCTGTCACGTTAGACCGCCGAAGTCCCCCTCTGACTCCTCCCCTCCTCCACACCAACTTAATAGCCTGGCTCTAGACCACCTCTTCCTCTCCTTTCTTTTCCGCAGGGTCTTTCTGCCCCCCTGGGTTCTCTCCTTCCGGGATTCGCCTGAGGCTGAATCCTCTGCCGCCTCCTGCCCCCTCCTTCTGGCTTTGGGGCCGGGCTCCTCCTCTGAGCTTTCCCCACTTCCGCGCGCCTCTATGCTTGAACTTGGCGCGCGTACGTTGCTTTTGACCTTTCCTTCGTCCTCTATACTGCCCCCTGTTCCACTCTCTACCCTTTCCGGCTGAACACCTTGCTCCAACCCCCTCTCTCTGTTTTCTCCTGTTCCTCCTCCCTCCGAGAGGCTGACAACTCCACCCCCTTTACTCCGTTCCGGCTGAGACCCCTCTGACAGCGTCTGTGCTTCACTGGGCTTTCTCCCCTCCTTTCCTGACTTTTCACAGCTTCTCTCTTCTCCTGCTTTTCGCCTGATCATGCTAGCTCCCTTTTGGGAATCCTCTGACTCACTGCTTAGGCTCATAGATTCCCTTCGAATTCCGTCATCTTCTTCCTCGTCTCTCTCTCCCTCCTCCCACTCGCTTTCCGTCTCCTCTGCCATCTCCTCACTTCTCCCAGAAACCCTGACATCCATCCCCCCCTCGAAGCCCCCCCTTCCCCCCTCCCGGTCGCTGGGTGCAGGTTGAGGGAAATGTGGTTCTTCCTGGGTCGGTTCAGGATACCGGGTGTCCACGTCAATCTTCTCCTCTGGCAGCTCCGTATACGTGTGTTCGAACTCGGGTTCCCCCCCTGAAGGCATCACAGTCTCTTCCTCCCTCACTGCTTCTCCTGGCGCTGCCTGCCAAGGACCTATCATCCACCTCTGACTCCATACCTCCCTCGGCTGATCCACCCACCAATAAGGGTTTGTCTCTCCCCCCCCCAGGCGGGGATCCCTGGTCGGGCTTGTTTTGGGCGTAGAGCCCTCGGGCGAGGAGAAACCCCCGAACGTGCTGCCCGACAAGGTGGGCGTGAAAAGCCAATCATCAAAATACTCCTCGGGCATGGGTTTGTGCGGAAAAATTGCATGAAACTCCTCCTTCAACAGGGGTTCGTCCAAAGCGTAACCCGGCACCCAGCTATTTGCAGAGACTGGAGTGCCTTCCCTGGCGAGAAAATATTCAACTCCCTCCTCCCCCCATCGTGAATCCAGTATCTCTGTGACCTCATTAAGAGGTTCTGGTCTTGGCGACTCCCCTCCCTCAGGCGCCCTTCTACGTGGCTCTGGAGGTGCTCCTGACTCTTGAAACCTGTGTGGGGCTTTGTAGGGAGTGAGCACCGACCTATGAAAGACCGGGTGCACCCTGGAGCCCTCCGGAAGGGCTAGGCGAAAAGCCACCGGATTGATCTTAGCCTCAACTTGATATGGTCCTAGCTGCCTGTGTTCTAACTTCTTTTTGGCCAACGACCTGGCCGGCATCGCGTGGGCTGCTAACCATACCCAGTCCCCAACCTGAATGTCTTCCCCCGCCCTTCTGTGTTTATCGGCTTGCACCTTATACGCCTGCTTTGCCAGCTCCAAATGTCTCCGCAGCTCCTCGTGCACCTCTTGCAACTCTGCTGCAAACTGGTCGGCATTTTGAGGTCCCCCCCCTTCAGGTGCTGTAAAGCTCGGGAAGGTTCTGGGATGACGTCCATAGTTCGCGAAGAAAGGCGTCACCCCGGTGGATGCGTGCTTCGTGTTGTTGTAGGCGAACTCAGCCATCGGCAGGTAGTCCACCCACGCCGCGGGTCGCTGGTTGGCGTAACACCGTAGGTACTGCTGCATGATCGCGTTGACCCTCTCCGCTTGACCGTTGGTCTGTGGATGCCTCGCCGCCGTCAGGTTGATCTTGACGTGCAAGATGCCCAGAAGCTTCCGCCAGAAAGTGGAAACAAATTGGCGCCCCCTGTCGGACAAGACGGACTGCGGTAGTCCATGCACTCTGAAGACGTGATCGATGAAGAGCTTTGCGGTCTGTTCTGCCGTCGCCACCTTGGCACAAGGAATGAAGTGCGCCATCTTGGTGAACAAGTCCACAACCACTAACACCGCCGTCTTACCTCTGGAGCTGGGCAGGTCTGTAACAAAGTCCAACGCTACCCTCTCCCACGGTTGCTGCGGTGTCTCCAGCGGTTCTAACAATCCCGCCTGCTTCTGATGCACTGGTTTGGACCTCTGGCAGATATCGCACCTGGCTACGTAGTCCGCCACCTCTCCTCTCATCTGGGGCCACCAAAAGTCCCTTGCCACCAACTCCATCGTCTTCTCTTTGCCGAAATGGCCCGCACTCGGGGCATCGTGCAATTGTTGCAAAACCGTGGCGCGAAGCTCGTCGGTGGGCACGTAAAGGGCGCCCTTGCGAGTCAAAAGTCCATCCTGCAACTGAAACTCATTGTTGTCAGGCGACCCTCTGCGGAGCTCCTCCATCTTGGATTGTGCAAACTGATCCTCTTGCAGCGCGCGTCGCACCGCGTCCAGGTCGACTGCGATGGTAGCGCACGTCCACGCCTGCGGTGCGAAAATGTACTTTGCTGCGATTGGAGCTACTTCCTCCAGGTATTGAGGCTTTCGGGACAGCGCGTCTGCTATAACATTGGAGTCTCCAGGGATGTATTCTATTTTGAAATCGAAATCCGCAAAGAATTCCGCCCAGCGCATGTGTCGTTGGGTTTGCAATTTAGCCGTCCGCCAATACTCCAAGTTCTTGTGATCCGTGCGGACCTGCACCGTGTGCTTGGCTCCTATCAAGAAGTGTCGCCACGCTTTGAAAGCTGCATGAATGGCCAACAACTCCCTGTCCCATATGGTGTAGTTGCGCTCCGTCTTGCTGAGCTTCCGGGAGTAGAATGCACCCGGTCTCCAGTTGCCTTGCGAATCCTCTTGCAAGAGGACGGCCCCAACTGCTCTGTCTGATGCATCTGTCTCTACCCGCATGGGCCTGCCAGGATTCACGTGCAGCAGCTGCTCCTCGGAGGCGAAAAGGCTTTTAAGCTTCCGAAAGGATCGCTCTGCTTGTTCGGTCCAGACGAACTTCTTCTTCTTGGAACTGAGGGTGTCAGTGATTGCCGCCGTCGCGTTTGCAAAACCTTTAATAAACTTGCGATAAAAATTGGCAAAGCCGATGAACCTCTGGACCTCCTTCCGATTTCGAGGGCTCTTCCAGTCCAACAGCGCTTGGACTTTAGTCTTGTCCATGGCCAGTCCCTCGTCGGACAGCTTGTAGCCAAGGAAATCTACCTCTCTCACATCAAACTGGCACTTCTCCAACTTGGCGTACAGCCTGTGTTCCTTCAGCCTCTGCAGAACTTCCTTCACGTCCTTATCGTGATCCTCTGGCGATTCCGAGAAAATCAGGATATCGTCGAGAAAACAGACACACTTCTTGTAGAGGAGACCTGCCAGGACGTGATGCATGAATGCTTGGAAAACATGGCTGCCATTTTGTAGACCGAAGGGCATAACTCTGTATTCGTACGTGCCCAAAGGAGTGAACATGGCCGTCTTCCACTCGTCGCCCTTCCTGATGCGGATGAGGTTGTAAGCTCCACGTAAATCCAGCTTGGTAAAAATCTTCCCCCTCCTGACTGTAGCCAAAAGGTCGTCAATTTTGGGCATGGGGAAGGCCTTGGGCTTAGTTAGTCTGTTTATGAACCGGTAGTCCACAATGAGCCTCTTCTGGGGCGTGTCTTTCTTTTTCACAAAGAAAACAGGACTGCCTCCCGCTGCTTTAGATTCCTGGATGAATCCGCGCTTGAGGTTGTGTTCTATGAACTCCCGAAGCTCTTGCAGCTCGTCTTCCGACATGGAGTACAGCTTGGCAGTTGGCAACTGCGCGCCTGGCACTAAGTCAATCGCGCAGTCGTAAGGTCTGTGAGGCGGCAATTTGTCAGCTTCCTTTTCGCAGAAAACCTCCAAGAACTCCGCGTACTTGTGAGGAACCGCTTGCACCATACTCAGATGCAGCTGCTGTTCGGCTTCTCCTCCTTGATCGGTTTGGATGCAATTCTGGGCGCAATACGATGAACAAAAGGTGATCTGCCTCTGGTACCAAGCAACCGCGGGACTGTGCCTGTCCAGCCAACTCATGCCCAACACGATGGGCGTGTCCGATAAGTGGGTGACATTGAAACTAATAAGCTCTCGATGGTCTCCAATTTGCATCATCATGGGAGGGGTTTGCTGCACCACTTGCCCCCCCAGCAACTTCCTGCCGTCTACCGTGACCACGTTCAGAGGCGTCGTTGCAGGCAGGAGCGCTATGTTATGCTGCTTGACGAACTCTAATCCCACGAAATCGGCGTTGCTTCCCGAATCGATGGTTGTTGGAACCTCGAGAAGTCGCCCATCAGGCAGCTGGAGTGTTGCTGTGAGTAAAACTGCTGGTTTGGGAGGTAAAGGGTCCATGCGCTGCAAGGATGCTGGGGACTTCTCTACAGATCCGCCTGGCTGAGCCCCAGTAGCTCTGCTTCCAGCCAGGCACTGCAGTTTCCCTGAAGCTGCTCCTCTGATTGCACCTCTGCTGTCACAGTTGCTAGTGCTGCAGTGTGCTTCTGGAGCCTCTGGGGGCACTCTTTCGCCATATGGTGTGCACTGTCGCAGATGTAACACTTCCTGGTCCCTCTAGGAGGCTTCGCTTTGGCTGCAGCAGGGATGGGGCTCTGGGATGGCTTTTGAGCCCTAGCACCACCAATCTCCATTGGCTCTTCGCCTTCCTTCCCCATTGGTGAGGGGTGCGCACGGCTGAAATCCCTGTGCACAAAAGGGAGAGCTTTTGCTTGCGCGCGCGCTTGGGGCCCCCCCTCCTCGTGCCACGGACGTCCCTCATGTCGAATTCCTATAGCCAAAGCCCGTTGCACCACGTCTTCCAGGGTCTGGGGTCTGTCCCCCCTTGCGATCTCATCCTTGACGGAGGGGCTCAATCCCTCCCAAAAAAGATCCCTGACCGGTAGACTGTCCTTCGGCCAATCTAAGGCGGTGAGCAATGCAAAAAATTTAGAATGATATTGGCGTACAGTGGCTCTCCCCTGCCTCAGCCCGTGCATCTGCCGGCGCGCAATGTCCTTATCCACAGAGGATTGAAAACAAGCATCCATTGCCTTGATAAACGCATCTGCATTGCGACGGGCTGGTCCATCTTCGCGCCACAGATTGCGTAGCCAAGCCCTGGCCTCCCCATGCAGGTGCGAAACAATAAATCCCACTCTCTCCTCCTCATCTCTAAAATCATGACGGAGTAAATGCAGTGCATACACGACATCTGCCCTGAAGTTGGGATAGTCTTGCAAGTTGCCATTAAAATGCGAAACTAGGGCACCCCCCCTCCTTCCAAGCGCAATGCCCTCCGCTCTGGAGCCCGGGGTCCCCGCCTTGTCCGCATTTTCCCACCTTGCTTGCAAATCCTGGCACGCTTTCTCCAAGTCAGCATTCTTCTTCTGCGAAGCAATGACTGCCGTTGTGAGAGTGGTAATCTGATCCCGGAGTGCAGCCAGCTGTTCCTCAGCACTCATGGCTGCCCCGTTCGTGAGCTTCGCAAAAAAAAATTTTTGCTTTCAGAGGGAGGGGGACTTTCTGTCACAGCCACCCAGGTGGGTCCCAGCTCACGAGAGACCCTACTCCGTTATAGTTTACTTACAGGAAAAGTTTATTGAAGATAATTGCTTCTTTCACAGTTCAGCATTGTGGCTGTACGTCTGTCACGTTAGACCGCCGAAGTCCCCCTCTGACTCCTCCCCTCCTCCACACCAACTTAATAGCCTGGCTCTAGACCACCTCTTCCTCTCCTTTCTTTTCCGCAGGGTCTTTCTGCCCCCCTGGGTTCTCTCCTTCCGGGATTCGCCTGAGGCTGAATCCTCTGCCGCCTCCTGCCCCCTCCTTCTGGCTTTGGGGCCGGGCTCCTCCTCTGAGCTTTCCCCACTTCCGCGCGCCTCTATGCTTGAACTTGGCGCGCGTACGTTGCTTTTGACCTTTCCTTCGTCCTCTATACTGCCCCCTGTTCCACTCTCTACCCTTTCCGGCTGAACACCTTGCTCCAACCCCCTCTCTCTGTTTTCTCCTGTTCCTCCTCCCTCCGAGAGGCTGACAACTCCACCCCCTTTACTCCGTTCCGGCTGAGACCCCTCTGACAGCGTCTGTGCTTCACTGGGCTTTCTCCCCTCCTTTCCTGACTTTTCACAGCTTCTCTCTTCTCCTGCTTTTCGCCTGATCATGCTAGCTCCCTTTTGGGAATCCTCTGACTCACTGCTTAGGCTCATAGATTCCCTTCGAATTCCGTCATCTTCTTCCTCGTCTCTCTCTCCCTCCTCCCACTCGCTTTCCGTCTCCTCTGCCATCTCCTCACTTCTCCCAGAAACCCTGACAATGTCTAAACAAGTTTCATGAATTCTTTGGCATTTCAGTTGCAATATTTATTATGTAACCAAGGCAGTGCAATGGTACTGACAACTGCATTAAGATATTCATGAATGGAAAATTCAAACAACAACAAATGTGTGGAAGCTCATCAGGCTGAAAGGCTCTTCAACAGATCACAGAGCCATCGGATGCCAGGAATAGTAGTTAAGACCATGATTTCATCTGCAGATAATCTTAGTTGTCTAGGAAGGGAAGACCTCAGGGATGAGGTTTCCAATGAAAGCATACTGCACAGTAATAGAGGGCTTGGTCCTTTTCTTATGCTGTAGAACTGCAACTTCGGTCATCCCCTTGCATTGGCTGATGGGAGTTGTAGTCCAAAACATCTGGAGAGTACAAGGATGGGGTAGGCTGAGTTAGAGGATTTGTAGGTAGGAGTGCATTACTACAGTGAAACTACAAAATGATATGGTATGTTCTCTTTTAGTGTCTAAAAAGATACAAGGTTTGGGACTAGTTCTCACCAAGGTTTGAACTGTAGCATGTCTATAACTAGGGGTTAACATGAAAGAAAGCTCCTATAAGCATAAATACATCCCTGCACTCACACAAAAATGTAACATGTTGGGCAATGTTAGGCTAGAATCCATGACATCTAGCTTTCTATTTTCAAGATTCGTTGCTGTTCTTAACATAAAGGAATATTCCTATAAGCAGATACAGAAATAGACCACAACATTTTGCTCAGGTCTTCCCCAGATTTGGCCTATTTCTTTGTATCCTTTATTATTCTTATGATACTTGTTTATAAAAACCCCATAAAAAGTTACTTTAAAAATTAGAAATTAAATATTGTTTATGCTCAGTCATCACTTGTAGGTATGAAAGCCATCTTCTTTTCACATCCCCTACCATTTGTGATATGTACTTCGTTAGCATCACATTAGAAGTTCACATTTGCTTTGGATGATGGCACAATTGGAACAAAATCCAATCTTCCTTTCCTCTCAGAAGCAACCTTTTTTTATTGACTGACCGTGTCCTTGTATGAGTGCAGTAATTGGAACAACAATGTCTCAGAGGATGGTGTGGTGTTTCATTTAACAACCTGGTGTGGTGCCCATTCCCTTCGAAGACATGCATGAAAGCCCTTGTTAACTTGACACAGAAGGGTGAGAACTCGACAGGTCACCAACTGCTAGCAATTTACAGGCTCAGGTTTCTTAACTAAATGAAAGATGAAGATACCTGCCCCACCCCTGATGCCAAGGCGATAATCTAACGTGAAGGGTTGATTAACGAGAAATGGCTCTGGCCTCTCAGGCCTGTAAGGCTGAAAGGTTGGCAATGGACTCGGGTCAGTCACACAAATCGTCTCAGAACCTCTATAGGCTTCACTGTTTTTCACAGAATACCTTGGAGCTAACAAATCCAAATGTGACATATTTGTTTCTTTCATTGAAAGTCTTTACGTTTGCAATACAAAACCCTTGTAGCACCACACCACACCCTTGTAGCTTCTGCAGGGAGGAAATAAATGAGTTGGAATGGGAAGGAATCAGGGCCTCATGCCAGAGTTACATACACTCAGGCTGTGTACACAATCAAATTTACTCTGCATCCAGCATCATACTCCCATCGTTGGTTTGGAAAGCTGCATACACACATTAGTTATATATCCATATCTCTCTTGGATCTGTTCTATTGTTTCTTATGAAATGCTGTGTTTCTGTAAGTGTTCCTCCAATAAAAATAACAATCTCACTGTATTATAAGCTGGTAATATGTACGCAACACGCGGGTGCCGCTGTGGGTTAAACCACAGAGCCTAGAACTTGCCGATCAGAAGGTCGGCGGTTCGAATTCCCGCGACGGGGTGAGCTCCTGTTGCTCGGTCCCTGCTCCTGCCAACCTAGCAGCTGGAAAGCATGTCAAAGTGCAAGTAGATAAATAGGTACCACTCCAGCGGGAAGGTAAACGGCGTTTCCATGCGCTGCTCTGGTTTGCCAGAAACGGCTTAGTCATGCTGGCCACATGACCTGGAAGCTGTACACCAGCTCCCTCGGCTAATAAAGCGAGATGAGCGCCGCAACCCCAGAGTCGGTCACGACTGGACCTAATGGTCAGGGGTCCCTTTACCTTTAATATGTACGCAGCATTGCTTTCCTCCAGTAACTGCTGTCCTGGAAATCCTCAAGATGCTTTGTAAGCTCCCCTGAGTATAATAGACAGCTTACGACAGGAATGGGGGAAGCTGTGGACTCCAACTCCCATCAACTGGAGTCAGCATTGCCAGTGGTCAGAGATAACTGGAGTTGGATTCCAACAAAATAAGGAAAAAACAGGTCCCCCAGCCCTGATTTACGGCTACAGTCCAAGACTAGTGAAAGAGAAATGGCTGTGGTTACTTACATGCTGTTTTTTCCAAAATTTCTCCCTTAAAAGGTAACATGCCTAACATCCAATCTGTTGTTAAAACAGCAAAAATGAAGCAAATCAGCATTGTGGAAAGGGAATTTTTGCATCTGCCTGGTATCCACGCTCTCACTGATGATGGGCAAGGTCATCATATGCATACAGAACATATGCATATAGATGCACCATAGTCTTGATGAGCCTCCAGTTTTTTTGAAATTAGGGGATAAAGCCTATTCTGAAGTAACATCTAATTATGGAGCACCCTCCTGGGATATTTATTGGCACCACCTCTGTTTTGTTTTAGATGAGAGATATGCACACACTTTTAAAAAAACAAACCCAGGCCTTTGGTGCATATGCATGTATATGATTCTGCTGTTTTATGCTGACTGTCTCTTATTTTAGCTCATGTGAGAATTTTATTCTGGCTGTTTTATGTTTTGTTATAAACCACTTTGCCTTCCTATTAAGGTAGAAAGGTAAGAAAACAGAGATTGTCACTGCTCTGATGAAGGTTGGACAAAGTACCCTTGGGGAAGATTTAAGTATTCACAGTGCTATTTCAGATGCTTATGGTTTCTTCTTATTTCTTTATTTAGTTTCTCTGTGGTAGACCTTTAAAATCAAATCTGTCACAACTATGATTTCAAAATCAATTTTGTCCCCCACAAAATGAGCCATCCTCCTGACACTTCAATGAGCCCTGAAGTGTGTGATACTTAGGTTCCACCAATATATATGCATATTTCAGAAATTCACCATGGCATGTTGTTGTGTCCCATCAAATGAAATATGAGTAAGACAGCATCAGACCATTATTTCTCTTATTATTTTCCCCTGAGGTGGGTGCAGAGAAGAAAAATATTTACTGACAAATTCTTGCAGAATATACTGATGACATTATAAAATGCAGACAGACTTTTCATCCAAGTGTCCTTGGAAATGCTTGGATACAGGGCCACTTCTCAGAATACAAAACATATGCAGGTGCAGGCGGGAATGTATGTTGCTAATGCAAGGGAGTCTTGCAAGGGATTACCATCAAGGGGATATGGCAATATCTTACTTTTGATAGAATATATATAGCCAGTGGTGTTGGTCTGTGAGCAGTTTCTACTCAAAAAGCTGGACCTTCTCTTCTCTTCCTCCACCCTACAGCCCACACATGTGGCTTCGTTCTGCTCTGGAGGGATGAGGACACAGGAGGTTCAGAGGCCACAGGGAGGCTGGATCAAAGAGAAATCTGTAGGGGCAATCTATCCAGAAGATAAACTGTATTTTGAGGAGTTTTGTGATCTGACATGGTTACCCTTCCTGCCTCTGTACCTTCTCCCTCCCCTTGTTCTTAAGTTCTTTGATGAAATGAGGAACAGCTTTTAATGCCCTAATCAGTTGGAAGGCAGTGATAGTGCTGGGTATCCTTCTTTGATGTTGGACATGGTTTGAGAAAGGGAGGCATTGGGAGGTGGTGGCTAATGAATAATCTGCACACAGCCAGTAATGAATGATCTGCAAATAGCCAGTTGGGTAAGCTACACAGGCTAGTTATCTATAAATTGGATGGTTTGGGTCAGAGTTTTCAGAAGCTCATGCACGGACTGATCGGCTGCGGGGCGTGCAAACTAAGGCTACCTGGGAGAGTCACTTCGCTGCTTCTCGATGGCTTCCAAGCGGCAGATTTAAGTGCTTGCTTGGTATGTATATATTGCTTGCTGTTTAGAATAAAATATTTAATCTTTCACGCACTTGTGTTGTATTACTTCCGAATCTCATTTTAAAAGAACCACCTTGCATTTGGCAAGGCATAAATCGGTGCAATCGGCAAGACAAATTCCCATTGCCCAAGCAGAAGTTCACTCATATGCCATTGGATTTCACTCTTCTAAAAAATCAACTATACCAGTGTTTCCCAACCTTGTGCCTCCAGCTGTTTTTGGACTACAGTTCCCATCATCCCTTGCCACTGGTCTTGCTAGTCAGGGATGATGGGAGTTGTAGTTCAAAAACAGCTGGAGGCACAAGGTTGGGAAACACTGAACTATACCTTACATGAAAT
The DNA here is from genome assembly GCF_964252035.2 of Podarcis erhardii. Taxonomy (NCBI): domain Eukaryota; kingdom Metazoa; phylum Chordata; class Lepidosauria; order Squamata; family Lacertidae; genus Podarcis; species Podarcis erhardii. The sequence continues at coordinate 21,959,395 of NC_138515.1, read as the reverse complement.
CTTGAGATATTGTTATGAATTTAAAGAGTAAGTCTGGATGATGTCCTGAGCCCCTTCCAATTTGGGGGATCCTGTATCCATGGGGGCAGAACATATGAGAGCAAGTTTACCAAATCAGTTCCTTTGTTTAGATCAGGCATCCCCAAACTCGGCCCTCCAGATGTTTTTGGCCCTCAACTCCCATGATCCCTAGCTAGCAGCACCAATGGTCAGGGATGCTGAGAATTGTAGTCTCAAAACATCTGGAGGGCTGAGGTTGAGGAAGCCTGGTTTAGGCTTTGGATGACTAGATAAGCACCACAATTAGCAGAAGCAAGGTAGTTGTTCTGTGCCATAGAACAAATGTGTGGGCCTCCTCCCTGCCCCACCTAAATATTAGGTAGAAGAACAAAAGCCAGAGAGTTGTGTGTAAGCAGAGCTGAAAGCTGGATACACAGGGGCATGCTTGTTCTGTGCTGAATCCCAAGCTGTGGCTAATGGAGAAGCAAGGTATTTTGAGGTGTTAATGCTGTAAGCCCCTCCATCCTCTGCTCAGGTTGTATATATCTGTAAATAAAACCATATATCCTAAAGAAACCACAGTCTGTGCTGACCTTCATTCTAAGGAAGCCAAACCCTGCAAAAGCACTTGGAAACCCCTGTAGTGTCTGATATTCAGGCGGTGTGCAATGATACAAACATATATACAAATTGAAACCATTATCATAACTATAATGGAACCAAATACAAAAACAGGCAGCTAAAATTCAGCTATCCGGTGTAAATAATACTGGTAATCTATCATCCACTATTGGGAAGGAGTTGCAAAGAGCTGGAGTCATATAGGAGAAGATCCTTAATTTCCCTCTTTGAATAGGGACTTAAATACAGTAAATGTTTTCCCCAAGCTGATCTCAACAGGTGAGGCAGTTCGTAGAGAGGGTGTAAAATCAGAAGCCCCAAATCATGCATCTACTCTTCATTAAAGACATATGGATTACCTGAATCTGAATATTCAGGAAACAGGGAAACTAAAGCAAGAAGTGTCCCTCCAGAAGTTCTGGAACTGGCAACTGTTTGACAGTGGAACAGTCTCCTATGAGATGTTGTGGACTCTCCTTCCTTCGAGGTTTTTAAGCAGAGGTTCAATGGCCATCTGTCACTGATGCTTTAGCTGAAATTCCTGCATTGCAGGGGGTTGGACCAAATGACCACTGGGGTCCCTAGCAACATGATTCTATGATAACTCATTGGCAGGAGAACCAAGCCACCACCATGCTTGCAAGCAGGGGAAAAAATTGCTGGCCTGGGCTTGGCTGCACTACAGTGCAACCTTTGCAAAGGGCCAGAGAGTAAAATTTTTAGCTTCCAGCACAGCAGGGATCAGGTAATAGAAAAGGCCAGTAGAGTCCCTGTGGGCCATATAAAGCTGCTGATTCTGGATGGCTTCCTTCGACTGAACAACTCTTCTCACAGGAACAGACTGAATAGCTTCTCTGCTGGCCTTGCTATCAATATTTCCACCTTCAAAGCTACCTGTCTGCTTTTTCTGCTTGCCTGGCCATGTGTGGTACCCTCTACTAGTTCTACCTGAAAGGCCACAGAGTCCCAATATGCCAAATTCTCAGTATTCAGGAATATAGACATAAGTCTATCCAATCTCTTTCTCTTGTATATGAAATAACAATGCTAAATATAAAACCAAAGGAATTCTCCTGTGCAAGACCTATAGCAATATGTAGCTACAGTCAAAGGATTAAATGCAGACCATTCAGAAGGAATGTTTGTTCATCCGAAGCACCACAAAACATATTCAAGAGAATCTCACCAAACATGAATCCAGTGACCTTTGTAGCACGAGCCAGAAACCACTAAACTTTTTGCCATAAGAATAGCTTCTTCCACTCCATTTTCTCCGGATAGAAAAAGACCCTTAAACCAGGGCAATAGTAATCTGAATGTACTGCAGTCCCATTCTAGGTTGACAAAAGAAATGTCAATGCCCTTGTCCTTCTCTAAGTTTGAAATAGCAGTAGCCCTGGCATATAACAAATAGCAACAAATGCTGATTATTCCGGCAGAAAATAATCCTTCTGCAAAACTGGTACAGGGATCACTTTTAAAAACTGGAATTCAAACTTCTCAAGTAAGCATATTTTGAAAACCATTTACCTTCACAGTGTCCTTTTTTATAGATCATTAAATACAGTGCATCTTCCCATAAATTGTTATAAAGACACCCATAAAAAGGATTGATAAGGGATACAACACAACCATCACGTGGCAGTGAGTGAACACAAACTGACTAAACTCTCTTCTTGACCAACAGGATCTACTGTATCATTATCCAAGGTTGTATTTCATTACAACAGAGGAATAAGCAGGTAAGAATTTAACATTCTCCCTATAGAGAATGAGAAGTACCAGTATGTGAAGCACTGAGCAGGAGATCAAAAAGGCGGAAAGAGTTGCAACATAGATTATGACCTGGTAATAAATTTTTACTAGTAATGAACAGTGAAGCCCAATAGACATGGTGGACTTTCCAAAGGAATTATCTTAAAGATGAAATAAAGTTGTTGTTGTTTAGTCGTGTCCGACTCTTCATGACCCCATGGACCAGAGCACGCCAGGTACTCCAGTCTTCCACTGCTTCCCACAGTTTGGTCAAACTCATGTTGGTAGCTTCGAGAACACTGTCCAACCGTCTCATCCTCTGTCATTCCCTTCTCCTTGTGCCCTCAATCTTTCCCAACATCAGGGTCTTTTCCAGGGAGTCTTCTCTTCTCATGAGGTGGCCAAAGTACTGGAGCCTCAGCTTCAGGTCCTTCCAGTGAGCACTTAGGACTGATTTCCTTAAGAATGAATAGGTTTGATCTTCTTGTAATCCATGGGACTCTCAAGAGTCTCCTCCAGCACCATGATTCAAAGGCATCAATTCTTTCAGCAATCAGCCTTCTTTATGGTCCAGCTCTCACTTCCATACATCACTACTGGGAAAACCATAGCTTTAACTATAAAACTCCCAACCTGAGTCAAATTTATAGCTTGAGGGGAAACTTTTCATTGCTTGTCTCTATTTCTGACAAGTCCACTCACCTTCATGGTGCACTGGCATTGTGGTCTGGCATCACTGCCTCACGTCACAATGCGGTGGGGCCCTGTGAACTGGGGCTTGCCAGCTGGCGAGGTAGCCTTGGCACTTGCTTTGCTAGGGCTTTGAATCTGGGCCCACTTGCAAATTTACCAATGGTGGGCAGGCCTGGGAGGCAGGCAGGCCCATCAGAGCACATAGGCTTCCCTTGGGTCAACTCCTAGGGAATAAAAGCCAGCCTGCCCCAGTGTCAGCATTGTGCACTGGGCACAAATACACACAATTTCATCTGGCAAGGGTCAAGGCCTGGTCTTCCCCACACATACTCAGATCTCCTGGCTGGGTTATTTATATGCTCCGGCTGTGAAGGAATTTGTGCATATGGACTAAAGATCTTGGCTTATTAAGCAAACTCTTCCAAACACTCCAATCCAGCAAGAAGATAAAATGTGACCCACAGATTGCCATTTTGGATCTATCCTGTAGTATGGTCAAAAAGGCAATGACAAACTGTCCACACACACCCAACGATAGTCATTGTTCATTCCGATGGTGGACTATATCCACACATGCCCCCTCTTCATAACACCAGTCTTGAAGGACCTACATTGGCTCCCAGTACGTTTCCGAGCACAATTCAAAGTGTTGGTGCTGACCTTTAAAGCCCTAAATGGCCTCAGCCCAGTATACCTGAAGTAGCGTCTCCACCACCATCGTCCAGCCCAGACACTGAGGTCCAGCACTGAGGGCCTTCTGGCGGTTCCCTCACTGTGAGACATGAGGTTACAGGGAACCAGGCAGAGGGCCTTCTTGGTAGTGGTGCCCACCCTGTGGAACATCCTCCCATCAGATGTCAAAGAAATAAACAACTATCTGACATTTAGAAGACATCTGAAGGCAGCCCTGTTTATAGAAGTTTTTAATGGCTGATGTTTTAATGCATTTTTAATCTTTTGTTGGAAGCTGCCTAGAGTGGCTGGGGAAACCCAGCCAGATGGGCGGGGTATAATTTTATTATTATTATTATTATTATTATTATTATTATTATTATTATTATTACTTCAACAGGTGATGTTGAAGTTATATTGGGGGAAGAGGAATTCTTGAAGAGTGCCTGCTGCTGTTCACAATGTCAATAAAAAAAAAGCCCAAGCTATTGGAATGTTGCTGGAGAGCATTAATGATAACATGCAACTGGAGGGTGATGCAGTACACTAGCTCAAGCACTTAGAGCTTAATTTATCTCTTATACCTTCAAACAATGCCTGATGACTGCTATTCCTTCAACAAAGTTGCAAAACATTTAATTAGGTAGGTGATGCTTTGCCCCATATGAACAAACCATTAGTCCATATAACTCAGTATTGTCTGCAGTAACTATCAGTGACTGCCTCAAGATGGGAGACCCTGATATCTACCCACAGGATGTTGATGAGAAAGCTAGACTTGTACAGTTTTCCTCCTGCTTATCTATAACCAAGTAATAATGAATATTATTAACTGTGTGCAATGAGTAATTTAGTCTGAGCATTGCTAAAGGAAATCATTACATTAGCTCTTTGTTTACACTGTATTTAACTTGAAGAATATGCTGAAAATGCTTTCACGATGCTCTGCAATTTATATCTAACAGGTGGCTCAGAGGCAATTCTTAGAAGGGAGGGCAATTTAACATTTTTAAAGCAACGATGATACAATCAAGAATCATGTGCAAGCCAAATAGGCATCAGTTCCATTCAAGAACAAAATTAATAACAATACTGTCCAGAATAATAATTTTAACAGAAGGAGGAAACACTGCAGATGCTAAAAGCAAACACACACAAAGGAATAAATTGAAGGATATGGGAACTGCTGGCTTAGCAGGGATAACCAATGAGGTGTTGAAATAGGTTCTGGGTTTTTCTCAACGTGATTTGTAAAGCTATTAGCCACTCACAGTGTTCATGAATTTATTATACTCACAGGCAACATTCTCCAGTAATTTGTCTTTTGATGCATTTAGGCAAAAATAAGGAACTCGGGCAGTAATCTGGCACAATCACAAGGCAATGCTATAGTTGAGAGAGTTCAACCAAGTTAGCTGGGAACATGCAAGCAATTACAAGGTTCAAGAAAACGGCACCCTGGGCCAGTTTGAAACAGCAGTAGCCCTGAGTTGTGAAAACTCTTGAATCCGCAATGGTCCACTTACAAAAGCACTGAGGAGCAAATGGTCAACATCCTGCTACAGTAAACAGTAAAATGCTGCAGTCAAACCCCAAGCTAACTGCAATAGAAGCTATCCCATATACCCACTTGGAAACTCTAGAACTTACCAAGCTTGGGAACAATGATGTCTGAGTAGAAAGCAACACAAGATTCAAAGCAAGCACCCACATTCTATAAACAGGATGCATTCCATAAGTGCTTAGATGCAGTTGTGGGATCGGTGAAGGCTAACAAATTGAGGCTGAATCCTGGCAAGGCAGAGATCTTATGGTTTCCTGTTCTGGGTGGGGTTGCATACCCTCCAACATTTCTCTGAAAATGAAAACAGGGATGCCCCATTTAATAATAATCATAATCATTTTATTATTTATAACCCACCCATCTGACTGGGTTGCCCCATCCACTTTGGACAGCTTCCAGCATGTATAAGAATATAATGAAACATTAAAAAAAACCTTCCCTATACAGGGCTGCCTTCCGATATCTTCTAAAGATTGTATAGTTACTTATCTCCTTGGCTTGGGGGTGGCCTAACTCCATACCTTCCAACATAGGGACGTCCTACCATTCCCTCCAACATTTCTCTGATGAAAACAGGGATGTCCTAAGGAAAAGCGGGACATTCTGGGATCAAATCAGAAACTGGGATGGCTTCTGTAAATCCAGAACTGTCCTTGGAAAATAGTGACACTTGGAGGTTCTGACTTGCAGTCTCTCTGAAAGAACAGATGCATAGTTTGGTGTTGTTCCTGGAACCATCATCTTAGTCATTAGAGATCCAGGTGACCTATGTGGTTCAGTATGTTTACTACCAACTATGGTTGGTACAAAAACTACTGCATTTCTTGGGTGGGAATAGATCAACTTCTGTGGCCCATGCACTAGTGACCTCACAAGTTAGACTCCTGCAATCTATTATAGGTGGGGCTACTCATGTACTTGATCTAGAAGCTACAACTAATGCAGGTTTCAGCAGCTGCATGTGCTACGTAGCTCGTTGAATATTCCACCTGTGTTAAAAGAACAGCAGAGGCTGACTATCAGCTACCAAACCACATTAAAGCACTAAACAACTAGGGACCAGAATACTTGGCAAACTGTCTTCCTCTATATAGACATTGTAGATTCCTACAACCTTCAGAGGTGGGTCCTGTGGCTGGTGGACATCTTATGACATCACAAAGGCAGGTTCTCTCTGTAGTGGCACCAACCCTTCAAAATACATTTCCTTGTGCAATTCAGAAGATACCCACTGCGATAGGCTTTCAAGGCCTACTGAAAATTATTCCATCATGTTTTCCTGGGCTCTTAATTTTCTGAACTGCTCTGTTTTAACTCTTTGCTTAACAATATACTGATTTTTTTATTGCTATTTGATATTGTGCATTTACTTTTTGCTTGTGATTTTATGCTTGTAATTTAAACTGCTGAGAGATGGTTAGATTCAGTGGCATATAAGTTACGAAAATAAATAAATGAAACACGCCCTTCTTCAAGCATTCTCCTCCCCTACCTCTGTAACTTAATATACATGCCAGATACAATACAGTATTATTTTTTTCTTTTAAAGTTAATATTCATCTTCAGGCCAAAAACCATAAACCTCTTGGCTGCATCTCTACAATTTTGTTTCAGATATTTTTGTTGCTCCTCAGTTGTTGGGGACCTCTGTCCCTCCAGATGTTGCTGAACCTCCCATCGTGACTGGCCATTCTTGCTGGGGCTGATGGGAATTGTAGTTCAACAACATCTGGAGGGACAGAGGTTCCCTCCCATACAATAGGATAGAGCTGAAAAAATGCAGACCACATTTTTTCAACAATGAAATCATTTTAGATTATTTAAAGTTATCAGCTCAAATGTATTAAAGAATAAACTTGTTTCTTTTGTTCTTTTCCTGACTAGGAAACAAAAGAAGAAGCCCTTTTTAAAATGCCACCGTTAATCCTGTTTTTCAGCTTTTTGCTCCACACACATTTGCACTGACCACACACATTTGAAATCCCTGCCCCCCAAATCAGTTACAAACCTCCTCAGTCAGAAACTCACTTACATGAATAGGAACTGCGAGGGCACAGCTATTGCAATTGGAATGTGCCCAGTGCCTTTATGATAGCTCCCTGGAAGTCTTGAGAGTCACAACTCATTCAGCCAAAGGAAAACGCACGGAGATTAGCTTTTTGAAAATTAAGCCAGTGTTGTGCTTCTTCAGCCAGCCAACACGCTGGAGAAAACCACGCTTTTGTACTCCTCAAGACTCACACCAGTTTGTATCGGGGCCAGCTACAGCATGTTGCGTGCCCTGTGGTGTTCTGCAGACAGCGCAATGAAGCTCCCATCTCTCGGAGGCAACACTAATTAAGTTAACAGCAAGAAGCTTGTACCACTACACAACCTACCCAGAGCTCTCAACCGCCACAAGCAATGTCCTGGCATAACTTTAACCAATGATTATAATTAAAGTGCAGCCAGCTTCTGTCTTTTTTCTTCTTCTTCTTCCCACCCCTCCTCCCAACAAAGCATTCTGTTTGAGTGCGGAACCCATCCAAGTTCTGCATTAATCTTTAACAAGAGCGGATTCTCTTGCAGCGGTAAGGCTGCTTCTTCATTAAAATCTGCCCCTTCACTTTCCCTACCGCTACATGTGCCACTTCCAGTCTCCACCTGAGCTGACCTGCAACAAGAGCAGTTTGCAGCACTGCTTAGTGGTCTAGAAAGATTGCAAGCTGAAGCTAAGGAACTGAGTATGCATTCTTCCTCATGCAATGCTCTAAGACGGTGGTTTTCAACCAGTGTATGCCGTGGCACCCTGGGGTGCCTTGAATGATAGCAGGGTGCCGTGGGCAGCACTGGCCTCTGTCCCTCTTTCCTTCCCCCCTTCCTCTGCTACCCTCTTGCATCTCTGCACAGTTGTTTGTTGCAGCAGCCCTGGCTATAAGCTCTGTAGACCTCTCTTTGGTGCGGTGGCGGGGGGGGGAGAGAAGCGCAGAAACCAGGTGTGGCAGTAGTGGCTGCCAGGAGGACACCCAAGAAGAGGAGAGAGGATAGGAGGCTCCTATAGTAATCATCATCATCATCATAAATTTTATTTATATCCCCGCCCTCCCCAGCCAAGACCGGGCTCAGGGCGGCTAACACCAAATATAAAAACAATTGATTGAAATATAGCTTAAAAAACAAGATTAAAATACAACATTAAAATGCAGCCTCATTTCAGTGGAAACTCAAATCCAAAACTTTTTTGGGGATGAAAATGTCAAGTCTTCACCAAGGCTAACTATCCAGGCTGGTCCTACATGGGCCAGAAAAAAGTCAGGGAAGTCCCCAAATAGGAGTTCCAACACAGAAGGAGAAAGGGAAAAAAAGAAAGAAAGAGGGGGAGGGAATCAAATTGATTCCAAGCCAAAGGCCAGGCGGAACAACTGTGTCTTACAGGCCCTGCAGAAAGAAATCAGATCCTGCAGGGCTCTGGTCTCATGAGACAGAGTGTTCCACCAGGCCAGAGCCAGTGTTGAAAAGGCCCTGGCTCTGGTTGAGGCTAATCTGACTTCCTTAGGGCCTGGGACCTCTAGGGTGTTGCTATTTATGGACCTTAAGGTCCTCCTTGGGGCATAGTAATTAGTAACTCCAGTTCAGTGGCAGTTAGCAGGGTGAAGCTGCTGGCAATTGAGAGTAATGCGGCAGTGAGGAGGTCAGCATGGTTGTGGGTGCTTTCCCAATGCTTCACCCCAACAGCAACTACTGTGGGCTGCTACTGCCCCAGTTCTTCAGTAATTGACTGGCAATGGTAAAATGATTCCCACTCTTTCTTTCTTTCTTTCTTTCTTTCTTTCTTTCTTTCTTTCTTTCCTAAAGGTGTAATTTCATAATTATCTTTGAAAGAAACCTTTAGAAGAGCAGCAGAAGCTTCCACTTCCTCTGGGGTTAAACTGGGTCTATAATAAGCAATAACTTCTATTAACTTCTCTCATATTATGCCTGCTGAAAATTAATTACCACTTGAACTGATGTATAGCAATTGTACATTCTTCCTATTGTTTCCTGCAACAGCACCTTTGGAGTAAAAAATATATATATAATTACAACCAATAGCTTTAATTCAAAGGGGGGTAATTATAAGGCAACGTAGGGGAGTGAAGGGAGAATGATGCCATTTTCTAGTTAACTGAAGCATTTAAAGATTTGCTACCCTGTTCTTGGAGCCTAATTAAGCGTTTCTATTAAAATGCCCATGAAAACCGCAATTTATCCATGCAGTGATTGAGAGACTATTGGGATTTAAGGGTCCAAACATGCAATCAATGTTATTCTGAGGAGGCATTCCAAAACTTTGAGGGAAGGATATATTATTATTATTATTATTATTATTATTATTATTATTATTATTCAGAATCAGCATATATACCATGAGGCCAGGATTCCACCGGCATTTTGAGAACACCGGAGCACGTTTAAGTTTATCTATTTTATGTGTAGTTATCTACACATTTATTCAAAGAGCTTCAAGGCAGGTAAGTTGCTTTAAGTTGCTTTTAATATTGTTTTTAATGCTGTAACCTATCCTGAGACCTTAGGGTGAAGGGTGGATAATAAACAAACAACAACAAACAACAACAAAGACACTACACAGGAATAAAAAAGACTACTGTTGCCACATAATACCTGTTCCAAACAATAAAACAAATACAATCCCCCTTCACTCCCCAACAATACTAACTTACAATAATCTACTACCAAGCCAGGTTCAAGGTTCTTGTATTCATTTACAAAGCCCTGGGCAACTTAGGTCTATCTCAGGGATCACCAGAACCCTTAAATCTCAGCTCAGTCACTGAGGTCATTTGCCAGAGCGCCATTGGATATTCGCCAAGTTCTCAACATTCGTTTGATAACAACAACAAAAACAGAGCTCTTAGTGTCATTGATCCAGTATTGTGGGACAATCTGTCAATAGGCACCTTCTGTTCCAGCTTTTAAATGCCTGCTGAATACTTATTTATTCCACAACGCCTACAGACCCTCCAAGTGTCCCTATATTCCAGAGACAGTCCTGGATTTACAGAAGCCACTCCAATTTCTGATTTGATCCCGGAATGTCCCGCTTTTCCTTAGGATGCCCCTATTTTCATGGGTGAAATGTTGGAGGGTATGGAGTTATCCAACCCCCAGACATCTGAAGGCAGCCCTGTATAGGAAAGGTTTTTAATGTTTACTGTTTTATTATGGTTTTATATATGTTGAAAGCCACCCAGGGTATAAATAGTACAATTTTTATGGAAAAGGACATCCCTATTTTCATCAGAGAAATGTTGAAGGGTATGGACCTATGCAGACAATTAAGAATACAGCTTTCCACAACAGTTCATTGATGTCTGAGTTTAATATTTTTATATGGTTTTCTGCTGTATGGCTTTATGTACTTTTGTTGTAAACAGCTATGGTAACCCACCCTAACTTGGACAGCCACTTCAGGAGGATGTTATGGTTGATGGTATCAAAAGCAGCTGAAAGGATGAGAAGAATTAACAGGGACATATTTCCCCTGCTTCTCTCCAGACAGAAGTCATCCTACAGGGCGACCAAAGCAGTTTCTGTGCCAAAACCTCAACTGAATGGATCTAGAAAACCAGTTTCCTTCAAGCGTGCCTGGAGGAATTTAAGTTGAAGCTATTCTAGCAAATGATGGTGAACTCTTCAGAAACTCTGTGTTTATATATATCTTTCCCTTGACACCCGCTGCTTCAGTTCATGTTGTCAGTTGGATTGAAGAAGAGTCACATGTGGGGATTTTTTTTCTTGTTACAGGCGTACCTTGCCCGTCCTTCAGAATGAGCCAGGTGGCTTACAGCAGGTTTGTGAAGACAGCTTTGATATATCAGCAAGGCTCAAATAACTATTTCAGTGTGTCTCTGTCTGACATAGCAGGGTACCCCAATCCACTCTGTTAAGCAATGGTGAGAGGAAGACCCAAGCAAAACTATGTGGTAGCCATTGTTAAGAACAAAGGCACAAACAGCTAGGTCCTAGGTTAATGAGAAAGTTGGGTAGCTCTTCATTTTGTTGTTGTTTAGTCGTGTCTGACTCTTTGTGACCCCATGGACCAGAGCATGCCAGGCACTCCTGTCTTCCACTGCCTCCCGGAGTTTCGTCAAACTCATGTCAGTAGCTTCGAGAACATTGCCCAACCATCTCGTCCTCTGTCGTTCCCGTCTCCTTGTGCCCTCCATCTTTTCCAGCATCAGGGTCTTTTCCAGGGAGTCTTCTCTTCTTATAAGGTGGCCAAAGTATTGGAGCCTCAGCATCAAGATCTGTCCTTCCAGTGAGCACTCAGGGCTGGTTTCCTTCAGAATGGATAGGTTTGATCTTCTTGCAGTCCATGGAACTCTCAAGAGTCTCCTCCAGCACCATAATTTTGAGGATAGCTCTATTCAGGGATTTCTATCTCTATGTGATTAGCATCACACACATCCATTACCTCCGTAATCCACTAAAAGAAACCCAAACTCCTGCCAGCCCATATTGCAGATCCTGAGGCTAGGAGAGCAAAGGTTTGCTAGAAGTCACCTAGAGCAGTGGTTTTCAACCAATGTGCCGTGGGACTTGGGGTGCCTTAATGGTGGTCAGGGGTGCCGTAGGAAACACTGGCCCCTCTCCTCTCCTCCCCTCCCCTCCCCTCCTCTGATGTACTCTTGCATCTAGCCTCCCAAAGGTTTGCACAGCTGTTTGTTGCAGCAGCCCTGACTACAAGCTCCCCAGGCAAATGGTGCCTCTGGGGCTGGCCAGGGGCTGCTTCCCAGGTTCCTGTGGGGCAGTGTGAGGAGGCACCTCTCTTTGGTCAGAGGGGATAGTTCAGAGGCCAAGGGTGGCAGCTGTGGCTGCCCAGAGGACTCCCAAGGAGAGGAGAGATGGGAGAGGAGAGGAGGCTGAGGGAACACTCCACAAGGGAGGATGACTGAAAAAGGGAGAGAGGCGGCCAGTTCTGCAGACAAGTGGTGACATAACTGGGCTCCTGAGTCCCACAGGGGTGCTGCAGAAAGAATGTAGTTGGTCAAGGAAGCTGTGGACTCAAAAAGGTTAAGAAAAAAACCTCTGACCAAGGGAGTTAGTATCAAGAGCTTCCAGGCTCTTACCGTCAGAAAGTTATTCCTGATGTTTCATGGGGAAATCCTTGGGTGTGTGCCAATGGGCATTGCCAAGGTTATTCTGAGCAATGATGTAAATCACTTTTAAAACTAGGCTTGGAACAGAGAGGAGAAGTGGGGGGAGCAGACAGAAAGGGGTGCTTCTTTTGGCAAGCTGTTCTTGGAATGACAAGGAGGAACTCCATGCAGTGCTGACTGGAGGAGGCTGCAGTACCAAGAGACCAGGGACCATGACTAGCTATTGCTTTGGATCTAAGCTGAAAGGAGCCATGAGGGACACTTTTGGGGCATAATGTTCTGTGCCCCCTCCACTGAAGGCTTTAGGTGTAAATATGTGTAGAACGTACCATATTTCTTAAAGATACGACAGTCTCTGCCGTGTCTCGATTCCCAACAGAAACACAACCCCGGGTAAGTGCCTTGAACCCACTAGAATCTTGCTACTGCTCAGTGGAGATTATGAATGATGCACAACCTCTGTAACAATACATATAATTCTGAATGACTGGTTTTATGGATTCTCCACACCCACCCACAGTGAGTGACATTTTCAACCACATCGTATTTTCAGTTTATGAAGTGAGTTTCATATTTTGACATGACTTATCACTTCAGGGTTGCACCAGATATCTTAAATGGGTCAATTTAATGCTCTCTAAGCTGATAGTATATTACCAAATGTTATTAAAACCACTTGTAGATGGCCATTGCAGCTATACATCAAAGCCAAAACAAATATTGAAGCTTGGGTTTTCCCCAAAAAAGGCCTGTAGAAATGTAATTACTATAAACTATAAACCAATATCTTCCCACTCTTTATCCAACAATACATAATGACAGTAGGAAAGGACTGTATATGTCCCATCTCTGCAAGACAGAGTTGTTCCACCTGGCCTTTGGCTTAGAATCAGTTTGATTCCCTCCCCCTCTTTCTTTTTCCTTTCTCCTCCTGTGAAGAGGCTGCATCCTAATGTTTTATTGCTGTATCTTAATCTTTTAAATTGTATTTTAATCAACTTGTTTTATTATTGGTTGTTAGCCGCCCTGAGCCCGGTCTTGGCTGGGGAGGGTGGGGTATAAATAAAAAGTTATTATTATTATTGGCAGGGCATAACGGAAACTATTTATTTATTTAAAGTACGTTAAAGTATGTTTTCAGCAGAAAAAAGGCTCCGAGAGTGGGTTACAAGTATCTCTGCCTGCAGGATTGAAATCTAAAAGACACAGCACCAAAGAAAAAGTGATTGGGGAGGGAGGAGGAGAAACTAGCTCAGACTTTGGTTTTAAATTATAAGCTACGTACAAGAACCAGCTAGAATGAAAGGATTCAAGGAGAGGAGGAGCCAAATGTTGCTGGTCCAATCTCTCCCTCTTTTATAGCCTAATACAATGAAAGATTGCTATTGGATGGCACTTGAGGGAGCAGCATGACGAAGCTGGTCTTTCAACAGAGCAGACTCTGCAGTCTGATCTCTCCTTCTGCTATCAGTCATAAATCCCCCACTTTGCAGAGGGCAGGAGAGCGGAGCACAAGGTGCCTTGATTTTTTTTCAATATATATAAAAAAATTCTTTGGCTGCGTATAATCTTGTCCCTTTCTAAAATTTATTTACTGATGCGTGTTTTTCTTTTTATAAGGAGGTTTTACAGGGCATTGAAGGACATGTGTCCTGTTCTGTCACGGCTAAAAATTGGCCACTGTTTCTTTAATGCTTAAAAAGCTGGGTCAGCATGAGTCAGCGGCCTGCACCGGGTTATATATATACAGTGGTACCTCGGGTTACATACACTTCAGGTTACATACGCTTCAGGCTACAGACTCTGCTAACCCAGAAATAGTGCTTCAGGTTAAGAACTTTGCTTCAGGATGAGAACAGAAATCGTGCTCCGGGGGTGCGGCAACAGCAGGAGGCCCCATTAGCTAAAGTGGTGCTTCAGGTTAAGAACAGTTTCAGGCGAAGTACGGACCTCCGGAACGAATGAAGTACTTAACCCGAGATACCACTGTATAGTGAGAAATGTTAGTTTGTTGTTGGGTTGGTTGGTTGGTTGGCGAAAGCTGGTAGTGTTGATGTGTGTAAAGTTGGTCAGTCGCTTTTGCAGAAAGGCTTTTAAGAATAAAAGCAGAAAGTACTCTGCAAGGATACTTTTCTCGTGGACTCTTTTATGCTGACAAGGGTCCAAGGACCAAGCTGAGGCGACAAAGGGAGGTCAGAACCTTCCCCCCCCCCCAACACTGACATGTTCCCTGTTGGTGGTGGAAGCAGTTGCCCTTCTTCCGATAGGAAATGCTCTGCCATGGTGGGAGGGACCAAAAATGTGGGGTTGAGGACAGCCAGTTGTGTGTGGGGTGTGTGTGTGTGTGTGTGTGTGTGAGAGAGAGAGAGAGAGAGAGAGAGAGAGAGAGAGAGAAATGTCCCTATTTTCATTTGAGGAATGTTGGAGGGCATATGATGCTTCTCTGCACTTTTTCTTTTCTTTTCGAGATGGAGGGATGCTTCTCCCTGTGATGGCCTGGGATTCCGATTCAGAGGATGAACCAGAGGAATCCCAGCCTGCACAGGAGTCCCCGCCTCCAGGGCCGGCTGAACTGGGGCAAGGCCTAGATGCTGAAGAGCCTGCACCTGTGACAGAGCATCAGGAGCTGGCCCCAGGTGAAGCCCTTCTGGCCCCAGAGGGGCTTGACGACTCAGTGGCCACAGGTGAGCCTCCTCCAGGGCCCAGTAACCCTTCGGCCTCTCCTGATCTGCAGAGGCTTAGGGCAGAGAGGCGAAGGGAACTGGTTGCCCCCAGGAGGAGTGCTCGCCTTAAGGCCAGAGGAGGCGGGGCTCCTGGGGGTCGGGACCGCCCCCGGCCTTAGAAGAGGATAAAAGCCCAGTCAGCCTGGCCCCAGGTTGCGGGAGTAACATCGTTGTTGGCTTTGGACCTTCCTGTGTTCCTGATCCCTGCTTGGCCTCCTGTTCCTGACTATCCGGTGTTCCAGTTCCCAGCTCGGCCTCCTGTTCCAGCGTACCTGTTCCCCGCCCGGCTCCCCGTCTTGGACCTCGCCCCTCTTCGTGTGGACTCTGCTTACACCCACGGTACCTTCCCCCAGGACCAGCACAGTTTGCTCCCGCCACACCCGCACTCCCCCTTAGTTGGGGTGCGTTCGGGAAGAGCCAGAGGCCATGGCTGACCAGGCGGCTGCGCTGGTGGCATTGGCCCAGGAAAACCAGGCCTTGACCCACACCGTTCAGCAGCTAAGCGATGTGGTTGCGGCGCTTCAGCAGCGGTTGGAAGCCTTTCCAGATCCTGGGGCCGACGCCCTAGCTCCAGGCAAGTACCCAGTGGCCTTGCCAGAGAAATTTGATGGGACCCAGGCCAGTTTTCCCATGTTCCTCGCCCAGGCCAAGTTGTACATTCAGGGGCGAGCCCGGAACTTCCCTGACGACCGCACCAAGGTGCATTTTTTAATCAGTTTGTTAAAGGACCAGGCGGCCAAGTGGGCTTTGCCACTGCTCCGGCAAGACTCTCCTTTGCTAACGGACTATGTGGGGTTTTGTAACCACTTAGAGACTGCGTTTGGTAACCCACTGAAGGAGAGCCAAGCCAATCGGGCGATTCGTCGGTTGAGACAGGACAAGTCCACAGCCGCCGCCTACGCCACAGAATTTCGGCTGTTGGCACAAGACTTGTCTTGGAATGACTCTGCACTACGGGACCAGTATCTTGAGGGACTGTCGGACGAGATACTGGACCAGTTGGCCATGATGGATCGTCCCACCACACTGGATACCCTCATTCAGCGGAGCCTGCAGATAGACGATCGGTTGGAGGACCGTCGCCAGACCCGAGACCGCCAGCACTCCCGACTCCTGGCGCCAGTCCTTCCCAGCAGGTCCACGCCCACAGCCGAGTTGCCAGTCGAGCCAACGCCGCTCGGGGCTGCGCGACCTCGGCTCTCCCCCTCGGAGAAGTCGCGGCGTCGGGAGGGGAACCTGTGCCTTTACTGCGGTGGGGGTGGACATTACGCCCGTTCCTGTCCCGAGAAGCTACCAGTCGCAGGGAAACCGCCAACCTCGGTAGCCGAAGGCCCTAGCAACGTGGGGTCCCAAACCATGCAAGAAGGGCCCTCACCAGTAGAATTGCGACATCTCATGGTACCGGTGCGTCTCTACCCTCCAGGTGGGCCCTGGATTCTTACCCACGCTTTGGTAGATTCGGGGGCAACCCGCTCCTATATGGACGCTGCCTTTGCCGCGCATCATCAGGTGCCACTTCAGAACAAGCCAGAACCGGTACAGGTGGAGGCAATTGACGGACGGCTCCTGCGTTCGGGTGCCGTCACTCGGGAGACCCAGCCCTTGGTCCTGTGTCTCCAGCAGCACCGGGAGGTGCGAACCTTGGACATTGCCTCCATGCCCCGGTTCCCCCTGGTGCTCGGAATGGACTGGCTAGAGGCTCACAACGTTCAGATTGACTGGGTCAAACGGACCGTACACTTCCCAGATCCATGTTCCCATGCTCAGTCGCAGATGCTAGCGGCCGCACCCACGGAGGAGGCAGCACCCACGCTCCCAGCCGTGTACCGGGACTACCAAGACGTGTTCGAGGAACGGGGGGCAGACCAGCTGCCGCCGCATCGGTCTTTTGACTGCGGCATAGACCTCCAGCCCGGAGCGCCCCTACCGGTGAGTCGCTTATACTCTCTAACAGAGCCAGAGCGCGAGGCTTTGCAGGACTTCTTGCGCAAGAACCTGGAGCGTGGGTTCATTAGGCCTTCCACCTCGCCTACTGCGGCACCAGTGCTCTTTGTTAAGAAGAAATGTGGGGAACTCCGTCCTTGCCATGATTACCGAGCCCTGAACAAAATCACCATCCCAGACCGGTACCCCTTGCCCCTTATTTCGGAGTTGCTGGAGCGGGTGCAAGGGGCACAGGTGTTCACCAAGCTGGACCTCCGGGGGGCCTACAACTTGATTCGGATCCGAGCCGGGGATGAGTGGAAGACAGCGTTTGGGACCCGGTACGGGCAGTTCGAATACTTGGTTATGCCTTTTGGTTTATGCAACGCGCCTGCTGTGTTCCAACGCTACATCAACCACGTGTTCCAGGATTTGTTAGACAAGTACGTGGTGGTGTACTTGGATGACATACTGGTTTACTCCCGTGACCCGGCTCGCCATGAGGGACATGTCCGGACCGTGCTGCAGCGCTTGCGTGAGCACCGTTTGTACGCAAAGCTCAGCAAGTGCGAGTTCCATCAGCGGACTGTGGACTTCCTTGGTCACCGGCTCTCTCCAGATGGGGTGCAGATGGACCCTGGGAAGGTGGCAGCGGTTCGAGAATGGGCGGCACCCCGGAACCGCAAGGACCTACAGCGTTTCCTGGGGTTCGCCAACTACTACCGGACCTTCATCGCAGATTATGCTCAGCGCACCACCCCGTTGACCCGGCTACTGCGCCCAAAGACGCCGTTTTCCTGGGACGAGGAGGCAGAGGAGGCGTTCCAGGGGTTGAAGGCCTGTTTCCAGAGGGCGCCGATCTTACAACATCCTGACCCCTCTCGACCCTTTGTGGTGGAGACCGACGCCTCCAGTACGGCTCTCGGTGCCATCTTGTCTCAACAGAATGGACCTGAAGCGCCACTCTTGCCCTGTGCCTTCTATTCCCGCCAGCTCCTACCAGCGGAGCGTAACTATACTGTGTGGGAGCGGGAACTACTGGCCATCAAGGTGGCCTTTGAGGTCTGGCGCCACCATCTTGAGGGGGCACGACATCCGGTGGAGGTGAGAACCGACCACCGGAATCTGGAGTACCTCCAGACCACCCGCAAGCTGAACCAAAGACAGATCCGGTGGGCGTTGTTCTTTTCCCGGTTCCAGTTCCGGATCCGCTATATCCCTAGCTCTCAGAACCAGAAGGCAGATGCCCTGTCCCGGAAACCTGAAGACAACGCAGACAC
Organism: Podarcis erhardii; assembly: GCF_964252035.2. NCBI lineage: Eukaryota > Metazoa > Chordata > Lepidosauria > Squamata > Lacertidae > Podarcis > Podarcis erhardii. The sequence continues at coordinate 21,941,025 of NC_138515.1, read as the reverse complement.
GGTACAGCAAGCAGAACCCACCACGATCCTACCTCCAGCTGCGTTCCTGGCCACCCAGGAGGCGGAACCACTGCAGGCTCGGGTGCGGGAACAGCAGCGGGTCGACGCTTGGGCCCAGGAACGACTCCGGGAGCTGGCTGAAGGGTCCAGCCCACAGTATCCGGGGCTGGTCCTGCATCAGGGCCTTCTGCTGCACCACGGCCGTCTGTACATCCCGCCAGGGCCACTGCGGCTGGAGGTTCTCCGGATGGCCCATGATGCCCCAGCAGCGGGGCACTTTGGACGGTATCGGACCACCCATCTGGTCAGTCGTGAGTTTTGGTGGCCCCGCCTGAAGGCCGACGTGGCTCGCTACGTTGCTGGTTGTGATGTCTGCCGGCGCGCCAAGGGTCCTACCGGGCGACCCCCCGGCCTACTTCAGCCATTGCCAGTTCCACCGCGCCCTTGGCACACGGTTTCGTTGGACTTTGTAGTGGACTTACCCCCGTCTCGTGGCTGTACCTGCCTTCTAGTGTTCTCCGACCATTTCACCAAGATGGTGCACTGCACCCCCTGCCCATCTGTACCCACAGCCAAGGAAACCGCTCAGCTGTACCTTCAGCATGTCTTCCGCCTGCATGGCCTACCAGAGCGCGTGGTGTCCGACCGGGGCGTTCAGTTCACATCCCGGTTCTGGCGAGCATTACACCAGACCCTCGGGACAGAGGTCTGCCTCTCGTCAGCCTACCACCCACAGACCGATGGCCAGACGGAACGGGCGAACGCGGTGCTGGAGCAGTACCTCCGGTGTTACTGCAGCTACCAGCAGGATGACTGGGTCGACCACCTGGCATTGGCGGAGTTCGCCTACAACAACGCGGTGAATGCATCCACCCAGCAGACCCCGTTCCAGGCCAGTTACGGTTATCATCCACGGCTGTTTCCAGATGTGCTGCCGACATCCGCGGTCCCGGCGGTGACGGAGTGGCTTCAAGAGCTCCAGTCCCAGCAACAGCTTTTGGTGGAGCAACTGCACCAGGCCAAGGAAGCGTACAAAGCCCAGGCCGACCGCCACCGCCAGGTGGGGCCGGAACTTCGCGTCGGTGACCTGGTTTGGCTCTCCACTCGCCACCTCCACCCCTCTCGACCTTCGCGGAAGTTGGACGCCCGCTTCACCGGCCCGTTCCCTATCGTGGACCAAGTCTCTCCTGTAGCATTCCGTCTCCGGTTACCCGCAACCCTGAAGGTTCACCCGGTCTTCCACAGGTCCCTGCTGAGTCCGGTGGCCCCACCCGACGAGTTCCACCCGAACCGTCCCCGTCCGCAGCCAGTGTTGGTTCAGGGAGAGCCTGAGTATGAGGTGGAACGCATCCTGGACTCCCGATACCGCAGGGGAAAGCTGCAGTATCTCATTGACTGGAAGGGGTATGGACCGGAGGACCGTTCCTGGGAACCAGCGGCCAACGTCCACGCACCTGCCTGCCTCCGAGAGTTCCATGCGACGTACCCCGGCAAGCCGGGTCCGGACCCTCGGTTGAGGGGGGGGCCTGGGAGGGGGGATGGTGTGATGGCCTGGGATTCCGATTCAGAGGATGAACCAGAGGAATCCCAGCCTGCACAGGAGTCCCCGCCTCCAGGGCCGGCTGAACTGGGGCAAGGCCTAGATGCTGAAGAGCCTGCACCTGTGACAGAGCATCAGGAGCTGGCCCCAGGTGAAGCCCTTCTGGCCCCAGAGGGGCTTGACGACTCAGTGGCCACAGGTGAGCCTCCTCCAGGGCCCAGTAACCCTTCGGCCTCTCCTGATCTGCAGAGGCTTAGGGCAGAGAGGCGAAGGGAACTGGTTGCCCCCAGGAGGAGTGCTCGCCTTAAGGCCAGAGGAGGCGGGGCTCCTGGGGGTCGGGACCGCCCCCGGCCTTAGAAGAGGATAAAAGCCCAGTCAGCCTGGCCCCAGGTTGCGGGAGCAACATCGTTGTTGGCTTTGGACCTTCCTGTGTTCCTGATCCCTGCTTGGCCTCCTGTTCCTGACTATCCGGTGTTCCAGTTCCCAGCTCGGCCTCCTGTTCCAGCGTACCTGTTCCCCGCCCGGCTCCCCGTCTTGGACCTCGCCCCTCTTCGTGTGGACTCTGCTTACACCCACGGTACCTTCCCCCAGGACCAGCACACTCCCTTCCACTGTAGCTAACTATATGTTTGCAATACTTTTTGCCACTTCATTCTCTCGGGACTCCTGCTTAATGAAGCTCTGCTTTTTGTATGTTTTCACCAAACAAGCAACGCGGATGCACATGAATAAATATCTGAAGCTGGTTTGGAAACGTTAGTGCTCAAGATTAGTTCTGTGGGAAGCAAGTCTGTGTCCATGCAAGCAGGAATAGCTCCATCTTCTTCTTCAATAGCCAGCGTTCCTCCTCGCTAAGTTCGGAGTTGGAATATTCAGGCTTTCCAAAGAATTCAGACAATTAATGTGATGGTATGCCACCATGTATGCAGGTGGCGCTGTGGGTTAAACCACAGAGCCTAGGACTTGCCGATCAGAAGGTCTGCGGATGGAATCCCCGCGATGGGGTGAGCTCCTGTTGCTCGGTCCCTGCTCCTGCCAAGCTATCAGTTCGAAAGCACGTCAAAGTGCAAGTAGATAAATAGGTACCGCTCCAGCGGGAAGGTAAACGGCGTTTCTGTGCGCTGCTCTGGTTCACCAGAAGCGGCTTAGTCATGCTGGCCACATGACCTGGAAGCTGTATGCCGGCTCCCTCGGCCAATAAAGTGAGATAAGCGCTGCAACCCCAGAGTCGTCCGCAACTGGACCTAATGGTCAGGGGTCCCTTTACCTTTACTTTATGTCACCATGTACAGGCAAAAATGTATTCTTATGCTATGAAACATGCTGTCCACTAACACATGTATATGAATGTAAAGAGCTGGATAAGGCCAAAGGTCGTATCTAGTTCAGCATCATTTTAAGGATGCTTTAGCTAAGATTCTTGCATGGCAAGGGGTTGGACTACATTACCGTCGGGTCCCTTCCAGCTCTACAATTCTATGATTTTATATTGCCCACAGTGGCCAAGCAGATGCCCATGGGAAGCCCACAAATGACTAGTGTCTATCGATAGCCACCAAGCCTATTATTATTATTATTATTATTATTATTATTATTATTCCCATGCTTCACCCTAATGTTCCAGGGCAAGTCACAACAATATAAAATACAGCATTAAAACAATTTAGGAACACAGTCACAAAAATTATACATCTTGCATATCAAAGGCCATGGTAATGAGGTGCATCTTCAACATTAACCAAAATCTGCAAATGATAGTATTATGCTGTTTTAAATGTGCATTTTATATTTAATTTTCTTCTGTAATGTTTTATTTTGGATTGTTTTATCTGATGTTTTAACATTCATTGTGAATCGGTGTAATTTTTTTTCTTAAAATGGTATATAAATGATATTATTATTATTATTATTATTATTATTATTATTATTATTATTTATTGAGAGGGAGTCCCACAACCTAGAGGCTGCCATGTGATATTCCTCAGCTCATGCCTTGGGGGAAAAACTCCTGATATCAACAAAGTTATTGCATCAGAAACTATAACTGCGAGTTAGATGTTAAACCTGCAGTTATCTATCCCTACTATACAATTTGTCAAAAGAAGGGGTAACTAGGAACAGCAGCCTTGAATCAGTCTAACAATCAAGGCTTACAGATTCCCTGATGAACTCAACACTAGCTTATTTCATATGGCATAAGGCTACCATTTCAGACTGAACTCATTGTTTTGTTGCATGGTCAATTAGCTGTAGCAACAGGTACATAATGATATAAATTGGTAATCTTTGCCACCACCATCCCAGAGTCTCATCACTTAGCTTTCACAGGAGAACTAAAATTATTTTCTGCTAAACATTTAGAAATAAACATTGCTGATGGATAAATCATGGCCTTTTCAAATGTATGAATGCCACTGGAAACTGCTAAAATTACTCCAGCCAGATTCCTGACTAACTCTAGGATTCTACATTTCTACTCTGAAGCTTAATGGATGGAGGTATTTGGTAGGTATCCTTTCTTATCTCTGCATATGTACCAAGGTAGTCAAAATAGATATCTGTCCATGATTACAATCTTTGGGGGTGGGAAGAGATGGACACACTAAGGAAACGAACAGAAATTGGCAGAGCAGAAGGCATCTGATGAGCAAACTTCTCCAGCATACCTTAAAGCATTTAGAATTCCTTGCAAATGGAGTTTTTAGGGCAACAAGGAAGCTAGGAAGCTAAAAAGCTCTTCTAATATGCAAGATAAAAGGCAGAGTGCTGAATTAAAGTACAACATATCCTTTTGCTGTCAGTAGTAAAAGTAATATTAACAGACACATCCATGGAAGATGAAAAAGCATCTTGGTAAAAGTTCTTCTTTTGATATCCGGTTAACCAACTGTAAGACTGCTCAGTAGATATTTTCAGTATGTACTCACAGCCTATATATCATTTAGCATCCCAACTGCATTTTGAAGATGCATCATGGAAAGCTAGCACAAAGGTGCTGGCAAATACAATTTGGAAAGGTCAAACAAAAGGGACTTGTTCCGACAGGCTTGTTTACTAGTTAAGTGATGATCTGCATGTATTTATGAGCCATCAAGAAACAAATATGACCAGTATAATTTCACACTTCCTCACATCACTTTCAGCACAGTGATTGTTGGTTGAGTAAATTCACAAATTTGGCAGAAAGTCACAGAGTGTGGAGTAAATTCAGTAAGTTCTAACAAATTCAGATAAAGGATCATGGGTGAACCACTACTGACTGACTAGAACCAAATTCATGCATTTGTCTGAAGTGCAAGAGCCCAAAAGGTTGACAGGACAGGGGTGTACATGCAAGCCCCATCACCAGGGTTCCTGGGCACAAATTGAGCATGGAAGTTTGAAGAGAGTTTCTAAGCATGCGTGGTTGATTGAACCAACTAACAGAATTTTTTTTATAAAACCTAGAATTCTAGATAATTGACAAATGAATTTTGCTCTGGTCAACAGTAGGGCTGGGCGATATCTGGTTTTCAACATCATGATATATCACCAACTAAACACTGCAATATACTGATATATCGTGATGTCTGAAATAAAAATGAAGCTATGTTGAGGCATTCGTTGACTTCATGGTTTTTCTTGCATCATGATTTTTGCATAGCGCACACACATGCACACACATTGTGATTCACAACATATTGCCAGGTCAAAAAATATGAAACCGATATCACGATATGAACTTCAAACCACTTTTGGGTGATATATTGATATATCACCCAGCCCTAGTCAATGGCAAAGGATGTACAAGGCAAAGGATGAAGGAGTGTTACATTGGCTCGATTCATATTCTGCTTAAGACAGCTAGGACAAAGTTGGGCGAAAATGTTATAACATGTGAAACCACAGACTGCTAAGCAACCTGATATAACGAGTAAACAATTATTTTAGCAGCATGCTGAAATCTTTGTGTAATCCTCTACACAAATGCTACGTTGTTGGCATCTGTCAGTCATGGGAGAAAATGGAGGAGCGAGCCTTTGGGGGTGAAGTCAAACTTTTGGAGAATTCCAGCGCTTTTTGTGGCTGTAGAGACCACTACGGGAGAGGCATGTTTTGTTGCAGCTCTATGTGCTCTATGTGCTCCTCCCAATGTTATTCTCATCTGGTCACTGCTGTTAATATATGGACTGATGGTGTGTCTCCAAGCACTGTGGCTGTCTCCAAAGGGTCCCCACTTGGCAAGGTTGATGCTGCCAGCCTTCATGTCTCATTTGCAGATATCTTTGTAACACAGAGTTGTCTGCCAATGGGCCTGGTGCCTGAAGCCATAAATCACATCCTTGAGGATCCTGCCATCTTCCATTTTGTGGACATGATTGAGCCACCATAGACGTCACTGAAACAGGAGTGCAAACATGGTGGGACTGTGGGCTTGGGAGAGCACATCTTTGTTTGAAACTGCCATGTGATGCTCAAAATCCTCCTGATGCTCATCACTCCATCTTCTGTATCTCACTTAGGCCATACCTTGTATCTCCTATGACAAATTTCTAACTTTTACCTCCTCCTGCAGCTTTGCTCTCTTTCTTTCAAGAAGAGAAGAAGCACTCCGGCACTCTATTAAACTTAGCAGTGTTCACAGTGGATTCTAAAACATAGTCCTCCTGCTTCACATAAAAGGGAGTGTCTCCTTTGCCAGATACCTCCCATGTGACCAACGTTAGCCAAATCACACGAGAACTACTAGAGAACTCTCTAGAATTCAGTTACCAACCCATCCAATTTAAACACATAGTAAAGTGGTACCTCGGGTTAAGTAGTTAATTGGTTCCAGAGGTCCGTTCTTAACCTGAAACTGTTCTTAACCTGAAGCACCACTTTAGCTAATGGGGCCTCCCACTGCTGCTGCGCCACCAGAACACAATTTCTGTTCTCATCCTGAAGCAAAGTTCTTAACCCGAGGTCCTATTTCTGGGTTAGCGGAGTCTGTAACCTGAAGCGTATGTAACCCGAGGTACCACTGTAATGCATACAAGCATTTACAATTTCAGTGAATTAAATCACTATACTTAACAGCCTGGGACGTGGGTGGCACTGTGGTCTAAACCACAGAGTCTAGGGCTTGCCGATCAGAAGGTCAGAGATATGAATCCCCGCGACGGGGTGAGCTCCCATTGCTCGGTCCCTGCTCCTGCCCACCTAGCAGTTCAAAAGCACATCAAAGTGCAAGTAGATAAATAGGTACCGCTCCGGAGGGAAGGTAAACGACATTTCCGTGCGCCGCTCTGGTTCGCCAGAAGCGGCTTAGTCATGCTGGCCACATGACCCAGAAGCTGTCTGCGGACAAACGCCGGCTCCCTCGGCCCATAGAGCGAGATGAGTGCACAACCCCAGAGTCGGCTGTGACTGGACCTAATGGTTACCTTTTACTTAACAGCCTGGGGTGGGTAGCAGTGAAGTTGGAGCCAATGGATGTTTTGGCAAGAGTGCCAGATTGATGACAGCACCCCTCTGGTACAACCACACAGCCCAAAACCCATTGCCACCCCACCCTTTCCAGGTAAGTAGCAGCGATGCTGGTGTTGGGAGGGCAATACTGCCCCATCACACATGCTGGCTGCCAGGTAGGTACATACAGTAGACAGTTATCCTTCAAGTAGCCATGTCCTAAGCCACCCAGAGTTTTAAAATTTTAAAAATGGCAGTTTAAATCTGGGCCTGTGCAGCTAACAAAGCATAGGTATATTTACTGACGGCGTGATTATCTGCAGTTGTTCAGACTTACGTTTTTGAATTGGTAGATTTATTACTGTTCATTTGAAATGCCGGGAGCTGTTTTGGGCACAACCTTGTTGGAGAGCAGCAGACAAATAGGAATGATGAGGAAGATGGTGAGATTAATGCACAGCGGTGGGATTTTTAAAAAAGGGAGCCTTAGTGTGCATTAATATGCATGTCACCTCACAGCACAGAGAAAAGGAGAGAGTGGGGGCAACATCTTTTCAAATATACAGAGAGGTGAAGATTAAGCAGCAGTCTTGGGAAGGAAAAGATGGTAAAAGGCAGGAAAGCATATGCAAAGCAGTGGCTACTCGCTGACCTTTTTGTACCCTGAGAAATGGCCATTTATTTCCACATCAAAGCTCTAACATGAAAATCCAGTGAAGCCCTAAAATAGAAATGGGCAAACCTGTGTTTTTGTCATGTCAGATTGACCCTAAGAACAGCTGAACTAAAAATTCAGCTACACATGACATCATCTGTTGCCTCTTGTTGATGAATACACATTTTATACATGTATGTCAATATTTTGTTTTACACACACACACACACACACACACACACACACACACACACACACAATATCCAGGAACAAAATGACAAAAACCAGCCATTATCCTGACAACTTCTTTAAAGAATTGGAAAAGAAATGAGACAAGAGCATAAAAGATACAAATGGAAATATCCCCTCAAACTGTCAGAATCTGAGAATATGAAAATAGAACATATGGGCGAAAGGTGTTACTTTTAAATTTAGTTTTTCAGCATTCACCTCAAGAAGGGAGGAGGGGGGAGCGAAACACACCACTTGCTATTCAGAATTGGCTGAGGCAAATGATGCCAAGATTTGACAGCCTGAATTTGCTATGCAAGATTTCCTTCTTTTGAAGATTAAGACACTTATCATTCAGTTATCGTTTTCCTTTCCCTGGAAATAGCTCCAGGCTTGATTCATTGGAAATGCATGCGCTATTTAGACGAGATTTGCAAAGCGACTGAAAAACATTTTACTAAGGTACATTGCATTCTTTGGTGGCTTGTTGCTGATGTCCTTTTTCCATTGTGGCCACATTCACTCCAGAAATGTTTTCCGCTGTACACAGATAAAAAAGGGCAGCAAATACAACCTTATGAATGCCCAATTTATTTATTTTTCCAAAAAAAAGATGCTGCCCTCAAATTCTATGTGCTTCACTAGAATAGATTGTTTCTAGGCACTCAGCATCCATCAACTAAATGCACTCTTCAGAACAGGAAATCCCCACGAAGACATGAAGAATATTGATGTGTCAGTCTTATTATGGTGAACTGAACAACAGAGAGAGAGAGAAAGGAAGGAAGGCACTGGTGTACTATATAAGAACACTCTGAACACATGCAATACAATACATAAATGCATAGGGTTCTCTCACTCCTTTTCTGAATAGTGGCTAACAGTTCAGTTATGTTTAGTTCAATGGGACTAAGTCACAGACGTGTTTGTTGAAGATTTGAGGTCTAATATTATGAGCTAAGACGTTCCCAATTTTAAACTCACATTCATTGCAAAGTCAGTAAGCAGCCTTGAGTAAACCACTCTTAATTGCAACAGGGTTGTTGCAAAACTTACTAAAATAAGGAATGTGAAGGCTTTTTCAGTGGTTGAAATGAACCATATCGATGCTAATTATTAACAAGCAATGAAGGCATCAAGAAGATTGTATTTATAACCTCTCAAGATCTCAAGCTGATATGTGGAAATAGTTTTTGGAATTTGATTGTAATAATTTGATTTGATATTTTTGAGCAACGTGGTTGATGTGTTGTAAGTTATGTTGTTTAATTTGTGATGTGAAAAATGAAAATTAGTAACTATATATATACACACACGAAGGAATAGCATTTCATTTTCCTTTAAATGAGAAAAGCCAGCAAGAGCAAAATTTGTATTATGTTCATCTATGACAACTGCATAGGAAACAGCCCAAAAAGTTCTCCCTTCCTTTGAGAGGATTTGTTCAGTTATATGCTTTACACAAACCAGAATGGCTGCTTTCAAGATACGTTTCCATGACCCATAACTGTATTTTATTCTGTTTCATAAAATGTATATACTGCTTGGAAAACCTCATGTACTTCTTTTATGTCAACAGATAATTTGTTGGGTTGAATTTTTTTTTAATCGGCAACAGATGAAACTTCTTAGAGCATTTCCTCCCCCACCCCCCAGAAAAAAGTCCCTTTCTGGTTCTCGCCCTGTACACTGAAGGCTGTTTCACATAATACACAGAGGCAAACCTTTATTTGCTACCATGCTAGTACTCAAAAGGAGATTGCAATCAATCATGGCTCCCTGATGGGTGTCCCTGCATTTATTTTTACAAAGGGCACTGAGCATCCTTCAAGTGCTATGTGCAATCACTCCCTCTAATGATGAACTCAGGTGGTGAGTGCTAACAGAGTGGAGGAAAAATGAGGCCACTGATCAATAGAACTATTACTATTATTAAATTCATTTACCTAGTTAGTCATTTATTAGAAAAGAACATAAACAATATAAACAACATAAAAAATTGAGTCAAAGGCATAGCATAAAAACAGACAGCAGTACATTGCAGTATTATGCCTTCCAAGAGCACCAGCTGACTCAGGTAAACCCCCAAACTAAGTACAAAAATCCCTTCAAAAAACCCCCGAGAGAGATGGGTAGGAAAGACCAACAAGGACTGAGCATGCTCAGCATCCATGACCTATCCAGTGTCAGCTGTGGGGGGTGGGGGGGGGGGGAGAAAGCTGAGATTGTGGTCTGCGCCTGGAAGACATGATTGGCCATAACCCTGAACAGTCTGGAAGGAGGACACACTGCAACATTTTATTGCAGGCTCCCCACACTGGCAACCAAAATCAAACAATGACAAAAACGTATACAGTAAAGCCCACAAATTACACATATTTAACTCGTATGCTTTATGCGTGTGGCAAAAATTAAAAATTAAACTAAAAGGGGTGGAATTGCTAAAAGGACTTTAGCAATCCCAACTGCCATAGTAATAATAATAATAATAATAATAATAATAATAATAATAATTTATTATTTCTACCCCGCCCATCTGGCTGGGTTTCCCCAGCCACTCAACCACATTGAACCCAACGGATTTTGACTATACAGTATGTGATTTTGGCTTTAGGCATGATCCCCGGAACGTAACTCCTGCATAAGTTGTGGGCTAACTGTAAAACAAACAGCCATAATAAAATCACATTTTATATCAATAAGGGCAATAAGACAGAAAAAAATACATTAGAGATCCCCAGGTGAATAAATATGTCTAATTTGCTCTGTGTCTGAAATAATCAGGGAGGTCTCCCGGATGAGTAACTGATTCCAAAGTTGCAGTGTGATAACTGAGAAAGATCTGGCATGTTTCCAGGTGTACGTGAGTGCTAAAATGCTTTGACTTGTGCTGAATCAGCACTGCTTAATTTCTTTCAGCACTACATTATCAATGCAGACAATCCCCACAGAAGGAAGTAATCAGTCATTCAGAGAGTCGGTCATCAGATTAGCCTGGAATCTCTGGGGCAGAGTGTTCTGAGTAGAACTTCACTTTGAGAACCTAGAGTTTATAATACCAGGCTACCTGGACTACACAGTTTGACTCGATATAGGGTAGCGATAGGGGAGAAATCCCATTCAGTTCATATTTAAAGGCAAGGCCATGTAATTTACTCTTTCTTTTTTTAAAAAATAATATTTATTAAAGTTTCAACAATTACAGAAAGAAAAAATAAACATACCACATTAAACAAAAACAAAACAACACACCACAATATAAAAAAGAGGGGAAAAAAAGAAAAAACAGAGAAATAAAACCCATTAAACAAAAACAAAAACGCAAAAAAGAAAATGCATCAGATCTCCTCATTACCATTCTTTCATTAGCCTATTTCTTTGACCTCCTCACACCTCCCTTTTTTGTATTCTAGGTCTATTATCTATTTCAGCAAATCCTTTCCCTCTTTTAAAATTTTTGTCCTGTAAATTGTCTTAAGATAATGTAGCTTTACTTTTCCTCCTTTCACCAATTAACAGTCAGTTATTCCCAAATCCTTTATATCCTTTCTGCTAAAATCATATAATATTGTTCCAACATCCTTCTAACAGATATTAATTTTACAGTGTTTCTGTAAATAGTCTTTAAATTTCCTCCAATCTTCCTCCACAGACTCTTCTCCCTGGTCTCGGATTCTGCCAGTCATTTCCGCCAGTTCCAGTAATTTACTCTTTCCAAAACAGTGCACAAATCAAAACACAGCCATCTTTTTGAGTCTGGCATTTCTCCAGGTTTTGCAATGCAGTTCTTCAGTCAACTAATGTGTACAAGAAACATGCACAGTGCAATGCGGACAGTGAAGATGCTGACCCTCTGTGTTTTCTGTTGCTGCTGGTGAAACATCTTGGTTCAGGGAAGTTCCCATTCCATGTGCTTGCCAACCTTGTTCCTAGGTGCCCAGTCACCAGGACGCTGTTTTTGATTGGTAATACGGCTTTGTGGCCCAGAGCAAGAGTCTGGGTTGCCATGTTCTTGTGAGTTTCAGTGTTGCTGATGCTGTGGTAGTGGCCCAAAGGACCACAATAAATGTGATAATGTGTACCCCTGTAAATCCTTGAGTGTGCTTCTAATAGAGAAGTAATGGTAGCCTGTTACTTTATGGAACTAATAATTTTGCAAGTTGCTGCCCCCCACCCAAAACAAAAAAAATTGGGGCAGAAATACAGCTAATATGTGAATCACAAAGATACAGCTCAAAGCTAGAACTTAAGTTGCTACATGGTGCAAAAGGCTACAAGTAACACAGGTTCCCAACATGCACACTAATGCAATGTAACAGAACACAGTGGGAATCAGAACTTAATCAGTAGAAATTGCTAGTGCTTATTGTGCATGTGTAAAATGTGAAATGAGGTAATGATGTATATGATTGGTGAAAATTGAAATGCTTTGTTTGGAATGTTATAAATACCACTGCCTGGATCAGCGGGCAGGGCTGAAGTTTTGCAGAACGATCCTACTGTAACCTATTGCTTTGCAATAAACAACAATGGACTCCTAATGCCTCACGTTTCTGAGTTTTATTGGCATAAACTCAGGAGATAAGCTATTTTTGGCTTACAACAATGCCACTCAGTATCAGAGACTGAACCAATGTAGATCACGGCCCCCATGGTGTGTGACAGACTGGGGGGGAGCAGTTATGTTGCTGTATTTATGATGCTATACTGCCCTAGATAGAGGCGGATGAATGAGCTGGTTGTAAGTTATGCTCAACACTGCTATGCATTTTTGTAGACAAAACATTTGCTCTATAATAACTGTTTGACTGGGGATTATCTGTATATATGGGAGTGAGGCTTGGATGTGGAAGACTGCTAATGATGCATTTAGGAGAGGTTATTGTGGGTTTTTTTCTGAACAGGGGGCAGTACAACTATTTACAAATCAATTGCCTGTACAGAACAATTTCATATATTGCAAAGTTTCAAATAAATTCAGATGCCAACTGAATTTATTAATTAAAACCTAACAAATTTAATGTCCCACCCCCCACAAAAAAACCCTGTATCTGTTTCATTTTCATACTGCCCTTCCTCCTGTGGGAGCTGATGGCATCAAAGAGCATAATAAACACACAATCTATGCAGTACAAATACCTTTCAAATAAATCCTTCAAAAGCTATATCCAAATAATACTACCAGCTGACATTACACTAGACATTCTTTTCTCAAAGGCCCAGATGAACAAATATATATTTAGTCTGTGTCTTAGCAGCAATGTTTATCAGAGCAACAGACACAAGGAAAGGAGTTGATAAAGACCACTTAAAAACTTTTCAGTACAGTGGTACCTCAGGTTAAGAACTTAATTCGTTCTGGAGGTCCATTCTTAACCTGAAACTGTTCTTAACCTGAGGCACCACTTTAGCTAATGGGGCCTCCCGCTGCTGCCATGCCGCTGGAGCACGATTTCTGTTCTCATCCTGAAGCAAAGTTCTTAACCTGAAGCACTATTTCTGGGTTAGCGGAGTCTGTAACCTGAAGCGTATGTAACCCAAGGTACCACTGTAATTTCAACACAATAATTTTAGAAGCTCCTTGTCAGAGAGGTAGGATGTATTTCAGGCATATTTTTTTTAGCAAGCTGGAGGATTAAGTGTATTTATTGAAGAGTCTCCCTTCAGAAATCGGTCCATATTATTTAAGATGCTAAACCTTTCAACAGCCTACTTACATGATACAGTATTTAAAGAAATTGGCCAAAACAAAATCCAAGAAGTAATGACAATTCGTAATAAGGGAGCAAGAGAGTAAGAAGAAATGGCATGCAGAAATGGTGCAGAATACTGTAGTGCAGATAATCAGAATGAGAGTGCAAATGTGTGGGTTGGGATAATTTCTTCTCCTCCTCCCTGGATTTTTTTAGGGCAAAAAACTTGAATTTAATGCAGTGGGATGTGAACTGTCAAAAAATAAAGGGGGGGGGGAAATCTGGGAAATATAGAATCTCCTATAAACATGACACATTTCTTCCTCCATATTGTTATCTTCCACTGCCTTTCAAGAGATTGCATACACACGAGTGGGAGGTTAGCTTTTAACACTGAGCCCAAACAAGAAGCAGCATTCATACACAATATGTTCACACCACCATTTGGAACACTATTATTATTGCAGATATTACAGACATGGAAATATTATGAATCACCATGTCAACACAATTCAAATTTCTGGTCTAAAAATATTCCTTTAAAAAAACCTGAAATAAATCATTAGCACTGTATGTAGGGCCAGTGAAAATGTCAGAAGTAAGAGACTTATTCATATTATATTTATTTCCAGTGCAAGAGGATCAGAAAGACCTCTGGCAAGAGATAAATTGCACTGCTTATTTGAAAAATTCAAGCAAACTCAATAGCATGAAGGGCTGGCAACACGGGCAGTGCTGCACTGTTGACATGGCTTCCCAATGTAATGTGTCTGTCATGGGGCCAACAGGCAGAGCAGGTCGTTCACAGGTCAGAGAGAGAGAGAGAGAGATTAAAACTTAGAAACATTGAACATTAGAACTTAGAAACAATGAACAAGAAAACAACCAGATATATAAATGGATTCAGTGGATTGAAACATCACCACGGCAATTAATTTCCAGATCTAAAATATCATTTGCTCAGTGTTATGTACTGAGTTGAATAGCATCCAAAATGCAGCAGTCTGATTGGTCCTAGAACAATAGGATTCAGAATGCAGCAGTCTGATTGGTCCTAGAACAATGCCAGCAGTATGACTGGTCCACAGGAGCCACCCAATCCAGCTCCAGGTGGAAGTGAATCCACAACCTGATTGGCCTACAGGAGAATCCCACAATTAGTCAGTCATGTGGGGCCCATTGTGTAAATAATGTATATAAAGCAGACATCCTGGGGGAACTTCCATTTCTCCTCACCACTATGAGCTGAATAAAGAGCATGAAATCCACTCTCGACTCCGAGTATATTTCACTCAGATTTGCAAAGCTGTCAAGGTGCAAAAAGAAAGCCTATGGGCACGTGAGCTTCAGAGAATGGCCTTGTTTTCTGGGAAATGACTTGATTGGAGGTGATCAACATCAAGGGATTTAAAGGGCAGAACAAACTATGGTATGGTAGATCTTCCACCTCAGAAACTCCAAATACAAATCCATTGTGCCAACAGGGTCCAATGGGATCTGCTGCTGATCATGACAACTAGCTTCATTTGGAAGCAAGTAGCCATGAAAGCTTGCTTAAGCTTGGGAAAAATAATCATGGCCTGATGATAATAGGTTCTATTATTGCCATTTTTAAAATTATTTCCACCAGCTTGGGGAGGAAATAGAATATAAGTTAGTTTCCCTATCAAATAGGATATTTTGATTAAAAAATCCAATCTCAAGTTTTCAGCTTAAGGAAGGACCTGAAGTGACTTGTGACCCAAGATTTACAATTTATAATATACCATAATGCAAAGTTTTGAGGGCTATCTGGAGTCTCTTTCAGATTGCACAGTTGGTTGAGTAGGGAACAACATGCATGGACTCTAGTTGAATGGAGTCTGACCTCAGCCTGAATCAAAGGTCCTGGATTGTCAGGAGACAAAAGAAAAAGCTTTTTAAAGAAGGATTTTTGCGATGTTCCCAGTTCTACAACCCAAGAGTCATCAGCTCCATAGAGAATTTGAGCGACTTCACTTTAGAAAGGTTTTAAGGCAGGGTTAATAAAAAGCCACTTTTAATGTAGCAAGGTTTCGTACAGTTGTTCTAGAACTTTGATATTTCCACATGAGCCTTCAAAGAAAGGGTCTCATTAAAAAAACACCTCAATATATTTAAAGATCCAACATTGATCAGTCAGACACTTATCTCCTTACCAGATAAATATGAGGGGCTTCTTTCAAAAGCCCATCACTTCTGTTTTTGAATAATTTATGGCTACATTTTCCTCACTACAGTTAAACCAGGCTCAAGGCAGCTTGCAGATGCTTGCTGGTATTAGAACTGGCTAATTTATATCAAAGATGGGTTCTAGCAATTAGATTAGACGCTACATCCACATGTAAGAAAGGCAACATAGAAATGCTTAGCAGCATCCTTGATAGACAGTTTGGCAATATAGTAACAGGTTAAACATTTGTAAATCATGTTTGGAAGCCTTAGTTCTGAGTAAAAATGCCTAGGATTGCAGTGTAAGGTTGCACAATCTTTACCCTGGTACCTGGGAGTAAGCTCCATTGGATACAGTGGGACTTACTTCTGAGTAGACAGTGTAAGTCTCCATTTACAAGACAGGAATAAATGTGGCACACATGCTTGGCAGGGGGTTGGACTCGATGGCCCTTGTGGTCTCTTCCAACTCTATGATTCTATGATTCTATGATTCCTAAGAAATGGCTGGCTATGGAAGCATTACTATTAAAAAAATTAAAGTGGATTGGTGACCTTTTCCTTCAAAATCATGTTGTTGTTGTTGTTTAGTCGTTTAGTCGTGTCTGACTCTTCGTGACTCCATGGACCAGAGCACGCCAGGCACTTCTGTCCTCCTCTGCCCCCCACAGTTTGGTCAAACTCATGCTGGTAGCTTCGAGAACACCATCCAACCATCTCGTCCTCTGTCGTCCCCTTCTCCTTGTGCCCTCCATCTTTCCCAACATCAGAGTCTTTTCCAGGGAGTCTTCTCTTCTCATGAGGTGGCCAAAATATTGGAGCCTTAGCTTCACGATCTGTCCTTCCAGTGAGCACTCAGGGCTGATTTCTTTAAGAATGGATAGGTTTGATCTTCTTGCAATCCATAGGACTCTCAAGAGTCTCCTCCAGCACCATAATTCAAAAGCATCAATTCTTCAGCGATCAGCCTTCTTTATGGTCCAGCTCTCACTTCCATACATCACTACTGGGAAAACCATAGTTTTTACTATACGGACCTTTGTTGGCAAGGTGATGTCTCTACTTTTTAAATGCCAGCTTCACCATTTCCTTCATTTCGTGCAGGTATTTTATTTTCAGTATAAGCAGGACTCAGCTTTTGCACTTTTAATTGTTCTCTGAAACATGAAGGGAAGGAAAAAGGAAAACTGGGACATTCTAGGATCAAATCAGAAATGGAGTTGGCTCCTGTAATTCTGGAATTGTCCCTGGAAAATTGGGACACTTGGATCTGCCAGAAGATGTTAGGATTCTGAGTGGACTAACTGGGTTTCCTTTGTTTTCCCTCAAGTGATGCTCAACTGCATCTTCAACATTCTACAGTTCCCAGAGCATGCTACTCCTCAAGGAAATGCAATATATTTTATTTTTTGCTCTACAAGACTCACTTTTTCCCTCCTAAAAAGTAAGGGGAAATGTGTGTGCATCTTATGGAGCGAATGCAGGCTGCGCAGCTATCCCAGAAGCCAGAACTGCAAGAAGGATTGCTGCTTTCACTGCGCAGTGATCCCTCTTGCTGTTCTGGCTTCTGAGATTCAGAATATTTTTTTTTTCTTGTTTTCCTCCTCCAAAAACTAGGTGCGTCTTGTGGTCTGGTGCGTCTTATAGAGCAAAAAATATGGTATATACAGCTCTGGTCATACTTCTGACATTTTATGCCGGCAATCTGGATAGAAAGCTTTGCCATTTGAGACTTAACAGTTCTGTATTATCCTTCAAATCCAGCACACATTAATTGGATGGTTCAGGACTTCATCAAGAGGCAGACTTTGGAGTGAAATGGCGTGTGAACTAAATGAAATGAAACCATGTGTCAAGTATGTTGGTGCCAGTGAACGTATCTATTAGCATATATGCTAAGAGGGAGCTCAGTTGTATCTGTCTGGAGGTGTACTGGAGAAACCTAATAATAATGGCAGTGTTTTTGCCATGATGGGGGATTCTCCAGGTACGGAGGAGGGGATAAGTTTGTTCATTCACACAAAAAAGGTAAATGAACATGAAAACCTAGAAACAGACTGGCTGCACTCAGTGGAAGAAAGGACTCCTCCGTTGTGTGGACAGGCGGAGTCCCCCAAACCCTGGGCAGCCCCCGTGTGGAATAACGACTCAAGACAACATGCTATGGGATTAAAATTGGCCACAGCTTTATTATGTTTCAGATGTGGGTAGACCTTGGCTCAGACATTGGGTGTTTATCCCTCCCAGTCTCCCGCTGGGGATCTGGGGAACATCAGGGTTATCCAGTGTGTGGGGGGTGGGGGGTGGGCTGGCTCTGGAGAACATATGTTCAAGCAGAGAGAGCGTGCCCCTGTTATGCCACTGTCGCCGTACGGCCAAAGCCTCCCCTCAAACAACCCCTTTAATGGGGAACCCTGCCCTGGTATTGCTGCCGCAAAGAGGAGGGGGGCTGGGTCACGGCTGCACGCCCTCCCCCATTTAGGGGAGATAGACTAAAGGATTCCGCCCAAGGCCTGATACCGCCAAAGTTGTGACGTTTTGCTACGGGAAAGGCAAACCTGCCAATGCAGGAGAATTCCTTTCTGGCCCTTCAACAGCAACCTTGACATAGCAGCTCCCGCGTACCTGAGGAGAAAAGGTTAACCTGCAAAAGAAGTCTTAACTGAGGGTGGGTAGGGTGGGAGAAGCTCTGGAGCCAAGTGAGGATTCCCAGGTAAGATCCTCCCCCTATTGTGTGGGCACGTGGTCCCTTCCCCTACCTGGCCTGATCACCCTGGCAACACCTCCCCAGGCAGGATTGGGCAACTGGCAGAGGTAGGCAGAGACCTCCAGGTATCCCACCTGGGGAAGGCGAAGCCAAGCCTGCGCTAATGGTGCCGCATAGGGTCCAGGGGGCTGTGTGTGACCACACAAAGGGCGCCCCCCATTTAATGTGGGGAGCGGTCATTGTGGTGGTTTATCTAGCTGTGGTGGGTAGCAGGAGAGCAACACTCTGAAAAGCATGGGGTGACTGGATCTAAACATTATTTTAGCCTTCCACATTGCCCTGAGAGGTGCTTCATCACTTTGACCACAGCTCAAAGTAGGCTTTAAAAAAGGAGGAGAATGGGACCCATGCCAACATGTAGGGTGCCAGTGTGTGCCTTTAAAAATAAGGCTAATATATTGGTTTACAGGAATATGTCTTGATCTCCCATAAGTCTTGATCTCCCATAGCAATAAAATAAAACCCGAAACCTAAAAACAGGTAAGTGTGAGGAAAATAAGCACATTTATTTTTAAAGGACCCATGTTGTATTCTACCTCAGAGAATATAATGTATTCAACAGTATATTATAAAGTTTCAAATAACTGAATTGACCTTCCTAGCGTATATATGGAATGCTCCAGATATTAAAGTTTAAAAGAAGGGTCCACATCAAAAACTGTACTTTGGCCCATTTTTCTTTTGCTTTGCCCTTGAAGGGGGAAAAATGAGCTATTTCAGGCAGGAGGAAGATATTTCCACAAGACAACAGCAAGACAGCTGGGAGGTGGGCTGGGGAAAAGAGCTGAATCAGCAGCTCTGGGTAGGCTAGCAGTTTTCAGAGAGAACAAAACAGCTGCAAGGTGATTCCATGATGTATAAGTAAAGGAGGCTGACAGGTTTAAGCAGAGAGCAGCCAGCAGAAACAGCAGGACAACAGTTGTTAGAACAGGCATCAAGATACCCTACAAATTTAAGGAAACGGGGGCACATATTCAGGGAGAAAGGCTCAATGTTTGAGAAATGAGAGAGACACAGAGGAAAGACACACACACACACACACAGAGAGAGAGAGAGAGAGAGAGAGAGAGAGAGAGAGAGAGAATATCCAGCAGAGGCATCATAGGAGGTGACCAATTCTCAAAGAGCTTCAGGGAAATTGCTTTTAAATTCTACACCACAAATCTTGAGGGATGGGGGATTCTGGGAATTTCTTCTTTGGCCCTCTGTTCTTGAGAGAAACGCTGGTGAGGTTTTTGGGGAGGCTCTCGGCTGAGACATCAAATATTTATAAGCTGTCTATTCCGCAGGGGAATAAGAATGATGCTCTGTAAAAAATTAACATGGGGCTGTCAACATTCAATGCCCCAGTTACTTGGCATCTCATGAGAAGATGGAATCCAAATGTCAGCTCCAGAGAATGCCTTTTCTTTGACCCAAATGTAGGAGATTTTAGTGTGTAACCCATAGGATGTTTCCTGAGAAGCACTGAGTTCAACAGGACAATTTGGACTGGTGGGGGGGTAAGACAGGAATCACAGAATCAGCAGAATTATAGATGACCCCAAGGATCATCTATATCAGGAACACAGATGAGAAAGAGTGGTGGAAATCAACCAACCAAAAGCCCCTCAGGGAAGACACAGAAGATGACTTAGATCCTGGGCCCTGGTGGTGGGCCACAGTTCAGAGGTGGAGAGAAGCTGGGAGGTACTAGAAGCAGGCAGCTTGAGTGATCACAAAGAGGCAGAAGTAGGCAGGTGTTCCAGCAGAGGGAATACAGATGTGTTTTCCATTTTGGATGCAGGCTCCAACAGATGACAGAGCGGAGCCAGACCCTGTATCTGTCCTGCAGCTCCAACATGATAGCCTCTCTGCCGAAGGCTCTCTAGCCCATCTTACTCCTAGAATGCGAAGGATGTTACATGTTGTCGAGCAAGGAGCCAGGCAGGCACAGGGAGATGAGCCATAGCAGAAGATTACAGGGGAGGAACCTGACTCAGAGGCTGAGCGAGTGAAAGAGGGATTGCATGCCCGTTCAAGCAACTTCTTCATTAAGGTGACTTGCCTTTATGAGCCTCCCTGCATTTCTTCCTTTCCTTAATAAAGAAACTAACTGCACGTTAGCCTCGCGTCTCCCTATCTGGCCTGTGAATGACCTGGTCTTCCAGTCAGCCCCTTGACAATCTAGTCCAACCCCTTGCAATGCAGAACTAGAATGCAACTGTCCTGTAAAGGGGGGGGGGTGTCAAATCTGCAACCTTTTCAGCACTATGCTCTAACCAACTGAGTTATAAAGTAGGTGGAGCCAGAACCAAAGACAGGCACAACCACAGCTCATGAGAAGCAGAGACCACCTTTCGTCTTGCGGAGTTTAACAAGGGCAACATTGAGTCTGGGGAAGCTGACAGGCAAAGCAACCCCAGGACGTATTATAAGAACAGGCAGGTAGGGGTTGGCTAAGTGTAGACTGAGGTTAGTGGGCCAGTGCCCCATTTGCCCTAATAGACAGATTTCCACTATATGCAAGAGAGAAAAAGAGAAGAAGCCACAGCTTCCACTGCTAGAAAGTTGGTGACTCCTCAGCTAATATCCAGCCTGTTTTCCCCATCGTTCCAAAGCCAGGATACATTTGAAGGCTTACCCAACAGGAGAAGCCAGAATCTCTTCGGCTAGAATTTAGTTTCCCCAAAGGAGTTCATACATTTTCTCCTAGAATTTAATTAATGTTGAGTATTGCACAAGGCAACGGACCAGAGCACAATGAAAACATGCAATTAAATATTTACCACCAGCTCCACTGAGCGTTATTATATCAGTCTTCCTTCATAGTTGCCTCTCTGATGGTGTAACCAGGCAAGAATGAGACAAATTATAGAGTAGCATAGGGGAAATGCTTGTCCCTATAGCCCATTGCTATGCACAACAACAGATAAGTAGAAGACAAGGTACCAATAGATTAATGACAATAATAGGATTAGTAAATAGGTGACATATGGGTGATAGCTTAAAGGGATTTGAGTCTACTTGGAATGGAAGTGGTGTCTCTATTTATGCATCTCATTGCTCTAATGCCATATAGATCAAAATAATTCATATTCCTTCACCTATGATCTGCATTTAACACCTTGCTAATAGAAATTCTTGTACAACACTGGGATTCCTTGTAAGATGCAGCAATTCCACTGTTGTCAAATGCTAAATATGTGATATGCCTGCAAGTCTGCATACGGAATGAGAGCAAATGGAGTGTGTAAACTCAGATGCTGTGCAGGCTCTTGATAACAACATCTAAGATGAAGCTGAAGCTTTAAAGGTGATGACTTCATCTTCATCTTCTTGGCTTTCAAATGGTTATTGATGTCTCTTAGGATTCATCTGAATTCCAGTGGGTTTTCTGGCTTCTAATGTCAGTGTCATTCCTTCCCCTTGCTGAATAGTTACGGCAGCTGAACGTATGATGGGGGAAGAAACTAAAGACATGGTAGAACACGAAACATGCATAAAGATGTTACTATCTCCAAAAGATGTGCTGCATTTAGCCTTGGTTTGACGCTAAGCATCAGAAAGTGCCAATGGTCTTGTTCACACATTGCTCTTCTAAAAGTGCTAATGAAATAGGTAAAAGGTAAAAGGTAAAGGACCCCAAGACGGTTAAGTCCAGTCAATGGCGACTATGGGGTTGCGGCGTTCATCTTGCTTTCAGGCCAAGGGAGCCGGCGTTTGTCCACAGACAGCTTTCTGGGTCATGTGGCCAGCATGACTAAACCGCTTCTGGCACAACAGAACACTGACAGAAACCAGAGCGCACGGAAATGCCATTTACCTTCCCGCCGCAGCAGTATCTGTTTATCTACTTGCACTGACGTGCTTCCAAACTGCTGGGTTGGAAGGAGCTGGGACAGAGCAACTGAAGCTCACCCCGTTGTGGGAATTCGAACCACTGCTGGGTTGGAAGGAGCTGGGGAAGCTCACCCCGTCGTGGGGATTCGAACCACTGACCTTCTGATTAGCAAGCCCAAGTAGCTTAGTGGTTCAGACTGCAGCGCCACCCCATCCCTTTGTTAATGAAATAACACAGTAGCAGCTAACCTCAGTCTACACCATGTTAGTCATGCAGCAAAAATGACATTATACATGGGCTGTATTGAAATGTCAGGTTGGATAGCCACCTATCATGAATGCTTTAGCTGAGATTCCTGCACTGCAGGGGATTGGACTAGATGACCATTGGGTCACTTCCAACTCTACAGTTCTATGATTCTATGACTTTAAAAGAAAAAGAGTGGTGAACCCCAGGCAGGTGACAAATGAATTGCCCAAAGCTTTTTGCCCAAACGTTTTCATCAGGAGTTATACAACTGAGCATTCTCATATGTCAAAATGTGCTTTCTAGCCGTTTTGGTTGGTGAGCCTGATGTGGTCTGAACAAAAGCTTCTAGGAACCATCTTTTGATATATGAAAATGTTCAGTTGTTGCTTCTCATGAAGACATTTGGTGAAATGTGTTGAGTAATTTGCCTGTAGTAATAATTTACACATCAGCATTTGCTTGAGGTTCATGTGTGCCTTTGTTGTTGTCTTGCCCTCTCTCCCCCTATCTGTGTATCCTCTGGATTTTCCTCATCTTCCACAGCAACCCACTTAAATTGATGCTTTCTACATTTCTTTTGATGGTTTGACAATCTTGAGGAGGAAAGGTGGGTTACAAAGCTTGAATTTTCAAGTGTTCCAAAAATGTACCCTGCGGCTATATACCCTCAGATTGACTTAACACATTTTGCTCATTTGCTTTTAAGTTAAGCGAGGTGGGGTGGGGGGGAAGGCAACAGGTTCATAAGCTGTCTTTCATATTCATTCCTGAGTTACCACGGGATGACTTTTTCAATTCAGAAATAACTGTGTGAACAGATGCTCAGAATTGCAAATAAAAACTATCCCTGACTAGTTTTTAGAAAGACCTCCTTAATATTAGGATTGGGTTTTCTGAGATTAAACACTCAGCATTAAAACACATAATTTCCCTTTAAAGGGAATACAATTCTAATTGCTGCTGATCTCTGTGAGGTCTAGTGGCAATTGTAAAGATGTAATCAGGGATCCAGGAGAATAGCTATTAGGTTATGCAATAGTCATTTCACAGAATTGCACACTTAAAAACTTCTTCTCTGAATCCTTTCTCTCTCACACAGCATCCAAAGACAGAGTATTATGTTCTTCATTGTTTTTGAGAATAATCAGTCTCGTATAGATTGTACTTTAGAGGTCTGAGATGAGAAATTACCTAGTTAAGAGTCTCCGTGCAGGAGCACAGAGGGCATTCTCATGCGCCGTCTATCATCACCTTTTGTTCTAACAACACTGACCAAATTCTAGGCACTAGTCCAGCTTTGCCAATAAAAGTTATAAGTGCGACACACTTCACACATTTTGTTCTCACAGGTCAAAAGGGAGACACACTCATTTGCTAAAAGACTACTAATCTGATGCTAAACTTTATGGATCAGATGCCGTACGACACCTGCACTCTGGCACTAGGCATGTACATTAGAAAGACACTTTTAGGCACTTCATGATGAGCTCATTCAAAACAAAACAAAACAAAGCAGAAGTATCTTCTACCTCTTCGTATCAAAGAAATAGCTAGCACAAATAAAGTCATGGTTTCACTTTCAAATACAGTGGTGCCTCACAAGACGAAATTAATCCGTTCCGCGAGTCTCTTCGTCTAGCGGTTTTTTCGTCTTGCGAAGCAAGCCCATTGACAGCTTAGCGGATTAGCGCTATTAGCGGCTTAGCGGCTTTTAGCGGCTTAGCAGATCAGCTGATAAGCGGCTTAGCGGCTTAGAAAAAGGGGGGGGGAGGAAAAAAACCCTGCAGGAACTCGCAAGACATTTTCGTCTTGCGAAGCAAGCCCATAGGGAAATTCGTTTTGCGAAGCGCCTCCAAAACGGAAAACCCTTTTGTCTAGCGGGCTTTCCGTCTTGCGAGGCATTCGTCTTGCGGGGCACCACTGTAGTGAGCACTCACACTTTACACTGTGGGTGCCCTTTGTGGGTTCACACATAGTGCTTCAGTTCCCAGGGAGCTTACTGGCAAACAGGGGCCGGTTTGCCTCTCAGTCTTAATTTTTGGAGGTTCACACCCAGCCTCAATAATCAAGTTTTTTTTGCTGGGAGGTGGGGCCAGCCCCATTTTAAAATAGGGGGTGGAGCTGACAATAGCCAGGCAGTCGGCTCTGGAGATTCACCCTCCCTACCCTCCCTTTGTTTAGTGGCTCTTGTTTGCAGGTTAACTATTTCTTCCTGTTTAGCGGGCGCTGCTACGGTCTTTGACTGGTTGCTGTTGAAGGACCGGGAAGAAATTTCCCTGCATTGGCAGGTTTTGTCTTCCCCGTAGCAATTCGTCACAACTTTGGTGGTTATGGCCTTGGGTGGAATTCTTTAGTCTTTTCTTCCCTATATTGGGGGGGGGGCGTGAAGTGGTGCCTCACCCCCCAGCGGCGGCGATTCCAGGGTCCCCCTCTTAAAGGGGTTATATATATGGGTGTCACTGGCCATACACTGAAAGGTCATCAGAGAACTACCCTGCATGCGGGGATATGGGCTTGGCTGCCTGCTACACTTACGTCTCACAGAGCAACCCCCTATCCCATTTACCCTGATGAACCCCAGTTCCCCCCGGCCACTGGCCTTGCTAGCTAGCAAGGATGGGAGTTGTAGTTCATAAACAGGTAGAGACCCAACTTTGGGAAACACTGTTCGAAAGGCAAAGGATTGGGAGGGGGGCATTCTTCCTCTCAGATTGCTCCCTGCTGACAGTGCCTTCCACAGTCGCCACATTTTCTTCTTCCTAATTTGACAGCAACTGGCACCCCAGCCTCAAGCCAGTCAGTATCGCAGGGCTCACAGCATGTGTCATAAAACTGATTCACTTATCCCCTCATCACAGCAGATCTGAAAAGCCTCAATAGCGTTTTGCCTCCACACAGGACAAGCTGGTAATTGTTATTATTATATATTTATTATAATTGTTTATTATAATTATATTATAATAAATATTATAATTGTTATTTATTCAATTTCTATACCGCCCTTCATCCAAGGATCACTGGGCGGTTTGCAATATAATACACACCACAGTAAGAAACAAAAACAATATTTAAAGCCATGTGCGGGGGGTTGATTTGTCAGAGATATCACCCAGGCTCTCCATAAAAAAAACCAACCAGTGAACAAAGGATGGCAATCCAACCACAAAGGATATTTAAAGGGCATTCTATCCTAATGTTTAGTAAGGCATTTGGACCACATGCCAGGCTGAAATGATAGGTCTAGCTGTCACATAGTAGGTCTAAATCCTTCATGTAGGTGTTCAGTTTTCATAGCAGAAATTTCTCAGTGGTTGATAAGAATATGTTTAGCTATTACCTTAGTATTACTTGCCTCAATCCAAAGTGATTGATAAACAATAACACATAAAAATGAAAACACAGTTAAAACACAGTCAGGATAAAAGGACACTACAATAAAAGCCTACCAAATTTAAAATCACCAAGGCTGCAATCTTAAGCACACTTACCCGGGAGTAATTCCTGCAGGACTCATTTGGTCCTACTTCTGAACAGATATCTATAAGATTACATTTATTTCAGAAACAGCAACAGCAATAAAACCACCTTAGAACACCCTCATAAGACATGTTGTCAGGTGTTTTAGCATGCTGCTGTTAAATACTTACCCAGCCTGAATGCCAACTGAATTAAAAATATGACTTAACCTGGCTTCAAAATTGGTTGTGAGGGATCCAAGGGGAAGAGCTCAAACATTTGGGTGCCAGAATCAAAAAAGTTATTCCTGAAGTCCCACACAAATGTGTATTTTATGGCCTGTGTCACTTTTGTGTGCCATAAGACCATTCCATCCCATTTTTAAAAATCATGACACAAAAATCCATTCCCATTAAACATTTCAACGCTTGGGTTTTTTAAGTAAAAGGATTTTATATCAAAACAGGTTGCATGTTAATTGGTCACGAGGCTCTAGTTCATGAATGAGTTCAAGAGGTGTGGAGCACATCCAAGCAGAATTCACAAAGATCAAATTCCTCAAAAAAAGGAAAATCTGTAAAAGAGGTGATACAGAGCAGGGTATCATTTGATGATTGCAGGGAATGGGGAGGAAGCTATTTGCAAACCAATCAAGCTTTTGAATGATGCAATGGAACTAAGGTTGGAGCCTTGCATTACCTTTCCTGAACAGATTCTCAGTTAATCTGCTGCTTCCCACAAAAAAGTTCCTAATTATGTGAGTCCATACCAGAATTCAGCAAATTATTTAGAAAAGAGGGTTAACATATTCAGGCCGTTCCAAGGCAATTGTCTGCCTGAGGGAAAAAACCAAAAGCCCAACTCCCCCAATTCATAATGCAGGTCAACTCATTTTGGCACACGACGTAGAAAATGTAACAATAAATTAAATGATATTACAACTAAGCTGTCTCAGGCAGCTTAGGGTAGGGCTGTAATACATGATTTAAACTATACAATGGAAATTAATGAAGTCTGCATAAAAGTAAGCTAGTAAGTAAGTTGGCACCCCTGCTGGACAAAATGGTCCAATCGCTTGGTCCAGCCGGCTCTTCATATGTCTTCTTCTTAAAATAACTTTAACTTTAACTGCATAAGGGACTCCAAATCTTTAGCATGGGCTAAGTGAGAAATCACTTCTGCAATGCATCCAATATTCAGTTGCAAACACAGATCTCCATACAGCTCAAGCTAGGATTATCTGAAATCCCATCAAGCAGTTAATTCAGGAATGAGTACCAATGCGCAGGACCGGATTTAGGTTTGATGAGGCCCTAAGCTACTGAAGGTAATGGGGCCCTTTATATGTCCAGCTGTCCTCTGTCAACAACAAATTGTCGCTGTTTCTTGTGTTGAATATACGCAATACGGTAATTTATGGATCTAATAGGTATCGAAAGCCATTTGCACATGCAGAATGTAGGCACCCTATATTTAGAAATGAGCAAACCAGTGATACTTTAGGGAGCAGGCTAGCGAGGCAGGGCCCAGTACTTACATCTTAGTAGCCTACACAACATGAAACACAGTTGCTGTATGTAGGTTTTATTTTATTTGTTTTTTATCTTATATTTTGGAAATGTACATCCAAGGTTTTTTCCTGTTTTTTAGGGGCCCCCAAGAGAGTGGGGACCTAAGCTATACCTTGTTTAGCTTATATACCTTGTTTAGCTTATACGTAAATCTGGCACTGCCACTGTGTTCAGTAGGGTCTACTCCCTAGGAATTGTGTTGCAGTTTGGAACATTTCCCCATCAATCATCATCTAATGTAAGGGTGGAAAAGTTCAAGCACAGAGGCTGCATGCAGGCCTCCAGACTTGTTTGTCCAACTCTCAGGGCACTCCCTGGGACAAGCCCCTCAGCTGTCCAGTCCCATGCCTTCTTTAAGAGCTTCCTGGCCCGACTGCAATGCACCCTTGAACCAAGATATTGCATTTTGCCTGAACACTGATCTAGAAAACGGATATGCATTTCTATGATGTCAAAAATGAAGGATGACATTTTGATACTACTCACAATGCTCTGTTTTCAGTTTTAACCTATCCTTCAAATAGTTTCGGTTACAATCAAATTGGAGAATAGGCTACACTCCCCCTCCCTCCCATGAATAAGAATAGATGTATTTTCAAATATAACAATACCTCATGTGAGGAGCTTCAACACTGGCGCTTAATAACACTGAAAAGATAGTAACGGAACAATACACAGCTCTTAATCTGTGGTTTCATTTTAAGGTACCAGCAGACAAGTTGCATTGTCTTGCTGCTGTTTTAGCTACTTGTTTTGTTGCTTGTTAAGCATTTTTCTGCTTCTGCACAGCAAGCTATGTTCTCTTTTTGTCTAGTATCATAAATTACCAGCCACGAGAGCTTCATCTCTCAGAGAACAAAAAGAATAGGCTTTGCGTACCCTTTTGCAGCAGAGCACGGCACGTACTTCATTAAAGCCGGGGTCGGCTATTTCAGATGTTACGGTTTATACTAATAAAGGAAAGCTACTCTTTAAATAATTGTGATGCCTATGGAAAAACCCTATCAGCAAAAAGATTGCTTTCCCTGTTAAAAAAGCAAACTTTTGCTATGCATATTTGTGCCAAATTAACCATAACAGGCAGAGTCCCAAATATCCCTCCCCAAAAGGAAGAAAAACAGACTATTTTGGTGCTTTTCTTTCAGAGCAAAAATTAGCAGGAAGAATCACAAAACATCCTGGCCCTGGTCTTGTGGTGAAGGAAATCTTTTTACAAAGGGGTGGTATATTATCTCTATCAATATATAAGGGCCAGATCAGTTTCTGCAACCTGGTAGCCTCCAGCTGTTTTGGACTTCAGCTCCTATGAGCTCCAAACAGATAGTTCCAATGGCCCAGGGCTGATGGAAGCTGGGCTAGATAGAATAGAATAGAAAGTAAATGTAAATATTACAAGTTCCTACGAGGCACAAAGGGGGAAAGTTATGGCAAGCAGTTTGAGCCACACTGGTGAGGCTTTCATCATTTCAGGAAAGCTTCAAAGACCCAGCTCAACCTGAGGGTGTCTGGCATAGTGCCCTATATCCCAACCCTAGTCTCTGTGGATATAGAGTCTATTAAGATACTGTGTACTACTTCCACTAGCGTGGAATAAAAGAACTGTGTTTAAACTCCTAGAATTGGATTTTTGGTTTCCCATTTCCAAATCACAGCACTGTTTCCTCTAGCTGGTGTCTTACAATCAATTTAAATGACACATGGAAGAATGCAACAAACTGTAGAACCACTTAGATTCAAAATATTTCTGATTTTAAGAGAGCAATTTGATGTGTGTGTGTGAATCTCATTGAAGATTAGCTCTCTACAAGCAAGGCCTCCAGAAACACAGAGGAAGACCAATTACCGTGCTAAAGAGTATATCCTCTTTTCTTTTTTCTTTTTTTTGCCAAGGAATACCTTGTATTTTAAAGAAAGATAATAGGCCACAATTCTCTGTTATCACTTTCAGATGTTTTGTAGCAGACTTTGGTTTCCAAGAGTTATCACTAGGAATCTACACTTACAACATAGTAATGGGAAAGCTGATAGAATTGTTTGGACAATGATGGAATCTGCTTAAGAAAGAAAGAAAGAAAGAATAAAATAAAATAAAATAAAATAAAATAAAATAAAATAAAATAAAATAAAATAAAATAAAATAAGGACAACCACACTTTGTCTCCCTTGTTTAATTCTCCTGGGCATAGGTGAAGTCAAGCAGAGCTGTTCATGGGTTAGTGACTGTGTACAACCCTACTGAAAGCTGCCACTGACTTGACTCCAAAAACTGTGTGCATACAAGAACTCTGTCAGAAAGATAAGCTGATGAAAAGACCCCAAATATGCAATTTCAGCACCAGACATGCAGGCAGAAGTGTCCCAACTCACAGCAGAAAGCTTGGATTTCATATATGAGAGGTTCAAGGAGCTGCTCAGCCTTGTGCAGAAACTTCTCCCTAACATACAGTAAGGACAACAAAAGAAGTCCTCCAATGGAAGGGAACATTCATGCCCTTCATTGTACTAAATCAGGACATGTTTTGAGTCTACCAGAAAGCCCGTAAAACATCCAGTTCTTAAATATTTAACTAAGTTTTGATGCTGTGTTATATTGTTTTGATTCCTCTACTGAATGTAACATACTTTTATTGTATATTTATTTTGCAATATGTATTAGTGTTCTTTTTGGGAGTCTTTTAGGCCAAAAAAAGGCATATACCAGACCATTAAGTACTAAGGAAAACAAAGTTACTTAAACCTGGAAAACTGCTCCCATTATATGATGGACCTCTTTCCAAAGAATGGGAGATGTAACAGAGAGAGTTAACTTCACTCCAGCTAGATAATGCCATCAGCAAAGAGCACAGCTTTATCTATAGTAGTTAATAGTATTATTAGTAGTATTAGTATTAGTATTATTAGTATTAGTATTAATATTAGTATTATTAGTATTAGTATTAGTATTAGTATTAGTATACTGCCCCATTGCCGTAGGTCTCAGGGTGGTTCACAAGATAAAATCACAAGATAAAATCACAAAATAAATAATAAAAATAAAAACAAGTTTCAAGTAACTTGAAATACAGTACTTAAACAAGTCAGACCTATCTTAGCGGTCTTAAAAACAGACTTCTCAATCCAGTGCATAGCCACAGATAGTTCAGCCAGAGTGTGTGAGGGAATCCTTCCTGGCCACAACTTGCCATGAATGCAATGTATCCTGAAATACCATTTAGCCATTTATTGAACTCAACTTTAGTGCTGACAAAGCTCTTTGCTCCAATGACTATGCAAGGAAGAGTCTCGAGGATTGAATTTCCGCCTAGGGTTTATTTTCCTGAGCCTCCACGGGACAGGAGGTGCATGAGCTGCAACTCTGGAGAGCTGTAATGAGTCTACAGGTAATTGTGCAAGATCCCATGGAGATTACTTATTACAACTGACAGTACAACTTACATTTCCTGCTGGCATAACTGCCACAAAGAGGATGCAGAGACAGCACAAAATTGAATTTTATACTGCTGAAGGGGGTTTTGTGTTGTTGTTGTTTTAATTGGATACTTTCTAGAGATTAATAGTGATGCACTCCACGGATTCAATTCATGGATATGATTTCCTGTTTTCAAGATATTAAAGAGGAATACCAAGAGGGTGAGTCTGTGGATTGGGGAGTAGAGATTCAGTAGGGGTACAACAAGTATATTTCTAGCCATGGAAGTCGTTGGGTGCATAGCCACATGCGCACAGTATAACTTAATTCATGGGCTAATTCTGAAGATAAATGAGAAGATCGATACATTAATTTCCATGCTCCAATGTGCCACAAAATTAATAATAATAAAATCCTATCCCAAACATTTTTATTCAAAATACCAGAATCTTGGATGTTTACATTATAATTCTTCTATGTATCAGTTCAAATCCCATCATCCAGACAATTGGCCATACTGGCAGGGACTTTATTATTTTATTGGATACCAGAATAAAGAAACAAGATCAAACAATATATGTATTATATTTTACATTTGTATTCCCCCCCCCCAAAGACTTCAAGTTGGGTTGTGTAAAAGGTAAAGCAGACCAATACACACAAACACAGGGTTACAGAATAAAATCCAGACATTTATAAATAGTCTCATTTACCAGGGCATGTGATATAAATAACAGTACTGTCGGCTCCCTAGGTTATCAGAATAAGCATCTCTTTTGACCAGTCCTTTTTTTTAAAAAAGGGGGGGAGTGCTGGTACTCACCATGAAGTTGTCACAGTAAGTGCTGCATTTTAAACATTGGGGCGGTACTATGTACCTATGAGTACCCCCAGAAAGCACTGTTCATGACCACTTGTTAAAATGAGTCTTCATAGGGTGACATCTCCGTAAATTGGGAAACCACTAGAGAAAAAGCCCCTCCGCTTGAATTATCACTAGATAATTCGGGAGATTTCAGACCATATTTGAAATCTGAATGAAATGATCAGGTTCTGAAACTGATCCTAAAACAGTTTAGGTCGTCCCCCCCCCCCCTTCCCTGGGTGTAAAATTGGCTGGTAAATTGATCTACAGTCAATCGGGGAAATGGTGAATTTCTTTTTATATGTATAGTTGCCATATGGATAATTAGTCCAGTTTTGCAGAATAATCACGAATTGGGGCACAGGAATAATTCACTTCCAAACTTGTAATGCTGTCAGCGTGTCCTGCAATAGATATGCAGATGCCCAGACTTTGTTTGGAGCTGATATCTCAGCAAATATCTTCGTACTCTTTAAACAGGAATATGGTTCTTTTTCTCTCCACCAGCCCCCACATGTTGTTATTATTATTATTATTATTTGAATTTATATACCACCCGATACCTGGAGAATAAAACCAAAATAGAAAACGACAAAATACATAATCAAAATAAAAACAACAACCCAATAACCCCCCCCCAAAAAACCCCACTTTTTTTTTTTTAAAGGGCATAGGATCCTCACAACATTTAAATTAAGACAATTAACAAAGCTGGACAAGAACCACTTGCTGGAAAGACCATGATCTCAGAAATTTTTGCAGCAATATTTATTTATTGGCAACCAAATTGGCCAGGTGCCTTTCTGATACAAAGACAAAAAAAGCCAGCTTTGAAGTAAGAGTGGGAGGGGGGAATTTGCCATGTAAGCAAATGGCAAGGGGTGGGGGAGAGAGAAGCCTTCCAAGCTTCAACAGAGAAGGTGCAAGGTATATAAATGCATGCCATATTCTTTAACATGTATCGTTGCAGTTCCCAATGGAGCTTGTATGAAATCCTGGCCCCATACAGGCACTTAGCCAAGATGCGCCAGCAGCATAATTCACACCCAATGATGCACGTGCAAGACTAGAAGGGGGAAGTGGAGCGCTGCCGGTGTGACCAATTGCTCAGATAATTGTGCAGAACTGTTGACAGGCATTCCATTAGCAGCAGATTGCCCCTATTTAACTGGCAGCTGTGGTACGGCCAAGGCTCCTGCTGCTTGCAAGGGCTTACTTTAAATACACAATGCCAATTACATAGGCCGAACTCTTCAGGTATTTTGACAGGTACCCTCGAGATTTCCACAATTAATTTTATTATGCACTTTCTGCCTAAAATGCCCTTGGAAGTAGGGAAAAGTTGTCTAGTATGTGTCTGGGAGGCTGTGTGTGTGTGTGTGTGTGTGTGTGTGTGTGTATAAGGAGTCTTTCAATGGGTGGGTGTGCAGAGGGAGACGAGGAGCTGGAGTTCATTTGGAGACATGAAGTGGCAAAGCACTGCAGAAAGAACTTGAGCTATTCATTAGCAGCATTTAAAATTACAAGAGATCCATGGGCAGAAGTGGAGTCAACCTGATAGTCCTGATATACTCTTGGAACAATTGGAGGAGGGTGGATTTGCATTTAGCACTTACAGCAGTAGCTTTAATTATGCCAAGTATCTCACAATCACAAGTGTACCACTGCTGTTCCAGGAGAAGGAGAGACGTCATCTTACAATCAGCCCAAGATAAAGTAAGAAATACCAGTGTATATACACACAACTCCCCTTCGACTCTGTTACAGGGACACAAAGTTGTTTGGTAGTTCTTAATCATTCTCTGATCCAACGTGCTTTTTCCTAAAACCTTACTGCTCCATGTAGCTCAAACAGCCCTTTGGTTAAATCCAATGGGCAATTGTCAGCAACCGTGCTATGGTTTCAGGATACAGCAGTGATCTGGACACTGAATTGGAGACTATGGTGTCATCAACAAAGGAACCCAGACCAGGTTCCAGGTTCTGCACCCTGATCAGGGAACCAATGCCCCCAAATCAGGTACCCTATTGAACTTGATGCTAAAGCTCCAGAGTTAGCACCATCACAGGTGACTTCTCCTGGTCCTGAGGAACTAAGTGACTCCCATTGTACCTTGCTGTGATGGCCTGGGATTCGGACTCAGTGGCTGAACCTGAGGAATCCCAGCCTGCACAGGAGTCCCCACCTCCAGAACCAGCTGAGCCGGGGCTGGGGCTTCAGCCTGAGGGGTCCTCACCTGTGCTGGATCCTCAGGTGCAGGCACCAGCTGAGTCTGCTCTGGCTCCTGAGGTGGTGGAGGACCCATTGCCTACAGGTGCTCCACTCCCAGTCCCGTCAGGGGAAGCTGAGGTTGCCTCTGGGTCCGGTAACCCTCCAGCCTCTCCTGAGCTGCAGAGGATCAGGGCAGAGAGGCGGAGAGAACTAAGTTCCCACAGGAAGAGTGCTTGCCTCCAGGCCAGGAGAGGCGAATCCCCTGTGTACTGGGGCCGCCCTATGCCTCAGGGCAGATAAAAGCCAGCCAGCCCAGTCCCAGGTTGCGGGAGCAACGTTGTTGGTAGCCTTTTCCTGCCTGCACCCTGTCCTGCTCTCCTGCCAGAGTTCCTGACCTCACCCAACTCCCTGCCTTGCACCCCGCTTCAGCTTTGACGGACAGCCTCCATACCGCCCCCTCAACCTCAGACTGGACTCGGACCTTGCTGCACAGTTAACCCTCGGGACCAGCACACTTGCCAAGTTCAGCAGCACAGGGAACACACCGGGTAGGAAGGACACAGGAGAAGTGCCTGTGTCAAAGAGGGAATACAGCCCAGAAGAGGTGAACTACAGTAGAGGCAGAGCCAGAAAGACTTCAGATCACTCCCAAACATGGTTGGAACAAGTCTTTTTTTAAAAAAAAATTTATTGATTTTGATTCATTGTATCACATCATACAATTAAAACAAACAAAGACAACATACAAAACACAGACACACAGAGAAAAAATGCATAGGGGAAAAAAAAAACCTGACATAAGACACCAACAAATTAACTTACATTGACTCACACAACACTAATTGACTTCCCTTCATCTTGGTTTCGGAATGTGTTGTAAAGTTTTTCTATCTGCAGTTTCTTTTCCTCAAAAAGCTCTTTGCGTCACAAGCGTTATATCATACCTACTGTGATTTTTAGATTTTTTACCTCTGTTTCCATGTATACCATAAATTTATTCCATTCGTTATTAAAGTTTATGTCTTTTTGGTTTTTTATTTTCTGTGTCATTTTTGCCAATTCTAAATACTCAAATAATTTGGATTGCCACTCTTTTATAGTTGGGATTTTTGATGTCTTCCAATTCTGCGCTATTAGAGTTCTGGCAGCCACTGTTGCATATTGAAAGAGTGTTTTGCGTGGACAGGCGGAGTCCCCAGATCCCGAGTGGTCCCCCCCGTCATGTGGAATAACGACTCTAGACAACGTGCTATGGGATTAAATTGGCCACAACTTTATTAAATTTCAAATGTGGGTAGACCTTGGCTCAGGCATTGGGCGTTCTCCCTCCCTAGTCCCCAGCCGGGGACCTAGGGAGCATCAGGGTTATCCAGTGTGTGTGGGGGGGATGGGCCAGCTCTGGAGAACATATGTTCAAGCAGAGATAGCCGCCCCCGTTACGCCGCCGCAGGGGAGAGCAATGACGACCTTTCGGCGTACGGCCAAAGCCTCCCTTCAAAAACCCCTTTAACGGGGAACCCTGGTATCGCCGCCGCAAAGAGGAAGATGGACTAAAGGATTCCGCCCAAGGCCTGATACCGCCAAAGTTGTGACGTTTTGCTACGGGAAAGGCGAAACCTGCCAATGCAGGGAAATTCCTTTCCGGCCCTTTAACAGCGACCTTATCGTAGCAGCGCCCGCATACCTGTGGAGACAGGTTAACCTGCAAAACCTATGAAGAAAAGTTAACCTGCAAAAGAAGACATTAACTGAGGGTGGGTAGGGTGGGAGAAGCTCTGGAGCCAAGTGAGGATTAACAATTAAGATCCACCCTCTATTGTGTGGGCAGGTAATCCCTCCCCCTACCTGGCCTGGTTTCCCTGGCAACGCTTCCCCCAGGTGGGATTGGACAACTCACTGGGGTAGGCGGGGACCTCCAGGTATCCCACATAAGGGAAGGCAAAGCCTATGCTGATGGGGCCACTCCAGATCCAGGGCTGCACGCGTCCACGCAAAAGGCGCCCCCCGTTTTAAGTGGGGAGCGGTCATTATCTTCCTTTTTGATTTCCTCTCCAATTATCCCCAGCAAAAAGGCCTCGGGTTTTTTTATGAAGGTATATTTAAAGATTTTTTTTAGTTCATTGTAAATAGATTCCCAGAATTTTCTGATTACCTCACACAACCACCACATATGATAAAAATCGCCCTTCTTGATCTTACATTTCCAGCATAATTTATCACTGTTTTGTATATTTTTTCCAATTTTACCGGCGTGATGTACCACCTGTACATCATTTTATATATATTTTCCCTGTTGTACATGCCGAGAATCTCATGCCTTTGTTCCATAATGCCTTCCATTTATCAAACTCTATGTTATGTCCAAGGTCCATTGCCCATCTCACCATTACCTCCTTTACTTCCTCATCCTTGGTGTCCCATTCAAGCAACTGGCCATACATTTTCGATAGGAGTTTTGTTTTACTTTCTAATATTTCAATCTGGAATCTAGATTTTTTCTCACTCATCCCATTCTTTTTATCTTCAGTCCATATAGAGTTAATCTGGTGAAATTGGATCCAACCTGTTAATTTGTTTTTTATTTCTTCATATGGCCTAATCTTCCAACCGGTCTCTGTTTTTACTAAGAAGTCTTCGTAGGTCCATCTTTCTCCTTCGATGTTTGTTTTTTTTATTGTCAGGATATCAATTGGCGATAACCACCAAGGGGTATTTTGTTCCAGTAATTTTTTGTTTCTTTCCCACACTTCTAGCAGTGGCCCTCTAAAAATGTGGTTAGAAAATCCTTTATGGACCTTTCCCTTATTACGCCATAGGTAAGCGTGCCAGCCAAATCTTATATTAAATCCCTCTAGGTCTAACAGGTCTTTATTTTTAATAACAATCCAATCCTTAACCCAACAAAGACACGAGGCTTCATAATACAACTTTAAATTTGGAACCGCGAATCCTCCCCTATCTCTTTGATCTGTAAGTAATTTAAATCTAATTCTTGGTCTTTTTCCTTGCCAGATAAATTTAGAGAGTATTTTCTGCCAGTCTTTGAATACTGAGGTTCCCCTAATTATCGGTATATTTTGGAATAGGAATAGCAATTTCGGTAATAAACTCATTTTGATTGCCACCATTCTCCCCGACCAAGAAAGTTTTATTCTGTTCCAAGTATCCAGGTCCTTCCTTATTTCTTTCCAGGTTGTTGTATAGTTATCTTCCATCAGATTTATATTCTTCATCATTAACCAGATTCCAAGGTATTTTACTTTTTTAGTTACTTTAATTCCAGTCTGAGTTTCAAGATGGTTTTTTACCTCTTCTTTCAGATTTTTAGTCATCATTTTAGTTTTTGTTCTATTTAATTTAAAGCCGGATAATTTTCCAAATTCTTCTAGCAAATCTAACACCTTACCGACACTCTCTTTTGGGTCCTCCAAAGACAACATAAGATCGTCGGCATATGCTTTCAATTTGTATTCTTTCACTCCAATTTTTATTCCGTGAATCTCTGATGTTTGAACAAGTCAGTCACTACGAGCTCTCCTTGGAACAGCAACAACTGACCTGCCGTGATGGGCAACACAACAGGATTAACTTCCCAGAAACCAAATAATCTTCTAGAACACATGGAGGGGGGCAGCATTAAATGAACTTATTATGCTAGGACAAGAATTAACACTAGCACAAACAGATTTCCTCCTCTCTCTTTCCCTACCCATCATCTCTGCACCATCCCCAGATCTGCTCTTGAGGCTTGGGGGGGGGGGGGGGGAATCAGAACAGATTTTGAGGCTGTGCAAGGCAAGGGGTTGGGCAAAGATCCTTATGCTTTTGAAATGTTCATCTTAGTGCTACAATGAATACCATGCACTTGCAAAAAGCAAGAGAAATAGTGTTGCCAAGCCAGTCCCCCCCAAACACATGGGGGGGGGGAGAAGCACTGCATAAGATTATTGCTTACATCTGAAGTCAAAATATTTTAAATGCCACCTTAGCAGTGACCAATCACCAGGAAGCCCAGTGTGATGCAAAGGGAATACCAGTGAACTGACAATGAATGAATCCTCTACAGCAGGCTTCCTCAACCTCGGCCCTCCAGATGTTTTGAGACTACAGTTCCCATCATCCTTGACCACTGGTCCTGCTAGCTAGGGATCATGGGAGTTGTAGGCCAAAAACATCTGGAGGGCTGAGGTCGAGGAAGCCTGCTCTACAGGACAACAACCTTTTCCATACTGGAATGGTATCCATCATAATTTTTTTTTTTTTGGGGGGGGGGAATGAATGAATTTGAGGACAGCTGAAAGGCAAGTGCCACTGTTGAAACACCCTTATAAACTGCAATTCAGTTCTGCCATATGTGAGATCATATATATTTATATATATGTATATATATAAAGCACACCTTG
This sequence comes from Podarcis erhardii, assembly GCF_964252035.2. Taxonomy (NCBI): domain Eukaryota; kingdom Metazoa; phylum Chordata; class Lepidosauria; order Squamata; family Lacertidae; genus Podarcis; species Podarcis erhardii. Next base: position 21,902,531 of record NC_138515.1, on the reverse strand, counting down.
TTGAGAGTGGAACACACACACAAAAAATCTTTTCTGTTGTTGAGATATTCAAAAATAATTGCTGGATTTGTAGCTAGCTCATTTAATTAAAAAAGAAAAAGGCCCTTAATTAATATGAGCATGATTTGGATAGCTTAGTTCATTTGTCATCCTTTCCAGAAAGAATTTAATCATTTATGGAGTTAACAAGGAATAGTTAATAAAAGGATCCACTTATTTTTAAATAAATAAATAAAGTTCAGCTTCAGAATTTACCCTTATGCTGCCACTGAAAAATGAAAGCCTTGGGTGAAAACAGTTTTTTAAAATAATGGGGTTTAGTCTCATCCCTAAATTCCTTGTAAGACCAGATGTTTATCATGCATGTTTACATCAAGGAAAGTGTGTCCTACCTCAAGGAGGGCAAGTGTTGCGGTGAGACCTGGAGACTGACCTCCTGTGTTGTGGGTGGGTATATTGGACAGCCACAACACCCAATTGGTAGGTCCCTCATTGTTGGGTTTAATCTGGCCAATGGGGTACAGTCTAAACGGATCGTATATACCTATGCACGTGACCCAGAGCTTCCTCTTTCGGCTTGTGTATCGGAACACCCACCCACCCACCTCTCCCTATATTTAGGACATTTTGCGATTGACCTTCCTATGCCGTCATGTGTTGTCTGTTGTTGGGACAGGGGCACGGCAGGAATTTTCCCCACTTGACTGATTGGCTGTTGCCATTTGGGTTTCACCTGCCATGTAGCAATTTGTCAAAACTTGTAAGGTTGCGGATAGGCAATGGTTCAGATGATAGGGATGGGAGAACGCTCTCATCATCCCTATGTGAAGGGTATTCTGTTAAAGGAATCCAGGGACTCAACTGGTTCGGTCAGCCCCCCAGAGAGGGTTGTGCTCGTGCCTGAGTCCAGGAGAGCATCTGGGGAGTGGACATAGTCCGCTCCTGGGCTTTCCGCCTACCTCAGGTGTTCACCCTTGGCTGACCTATGATAGAGCTCTGGGTCAGCGCTACCTGCAAGGGTGCAGGGAGCTAGTCGAGCCAGAGCCTATGCAACCACTCACTTTCTGTAATCAATAAAGCTGTGGCCTAAATTCTGCCAAAAACCAAAACTAAAATTTGAGTCAAATGTGTGTTTATTTAGGGGGGAGGTCTCTGGATCTGAACACGCAACTACAAGTTCTGAAAACAAAAGTCACCATGTGCTCAAAAAGATAGTCTAACGAACAAACACAAAAGAACTGCAAGAATGTCTATGGATTTGCATCCAAGACAACTTTGTTCTCTGTTGTTTACATCATTTCACAAGCATGCAAATTATTGTTTGCCCATGTAAATGACTTCAGGTAAAATTGTTGAAAGGATTTCAGATTGCTTTGCACTTGGCTGCTACATCACGAGGAAGACATATGCCAGGGCAGTTACTAAAGCCTTTTTAGACATTTGCTATGCTTTTATCATTGATCCAAAGTTTTTGAGCAAGACACAGTCTGAAGTCTTTGTGAGCTTACCGTAAAGCAAAGTACTTTTCGTGTTCTTCATTCAAGCTTGGACATACACTGAGAGACCCACGAGAAGCAAAGTTCTGTATTTTGTAGTGTTTCCAGAAGGATCTCCTGTTAGAAAACAAAGAAGAAATCTTAAGAATTCATGGAGAGAGCACCATTTTCTTTATAACTTCTGTGTAACTCAAACCATACAAATAATAATCCAGCTTCTGGTATATCTCCCAGCTTCATGATCAGCTGAGTTAAAACAACACACTGTCCATTTGCACCACATTTGAGGTGGCCGGTTGCTACTAACTAGTATGAGGGAGAGGTCATGACAACTTTGTCAGTGTTGATGACTTTTGTCCTACTCAGTTGCTAAAAGTAAAAGAATGTGTCTTGCCAAATGCAAGGTGGTTCTTTTTACGAGATTCAGAAGCAACATAAACACGAGTGAGAAGATTAAATATTTTATTCTAAACAGCAAGCATTATATACATTACCAAGCAGGCACTTTGATCTGCCACAGAGAAGCCCTCAAGAAGTGGCGAAGTGAACCCCAGGTAGTCTCAAGTTGCACAAGCTTCTAGCCCTGAGTTCGTACATGAGCTTCTAAGCTATGCCTCAAAACCATCTGATTTATAGATTATTGATAGCTAGCCTGTATGGCTTGCCTAACTGCCTATGTGCAGATTATTCATTAGCTAGCTCCCTCTTCCCAGTGCCGGAGCAAGCCAATTGGGTGCCTGGGGTGGCGTGTGTGCCTTGTGTCCGGGGGGTAGCCAGCCGGGGCAGGATGCTCTGCGAGGCCTCTAAGGAGTCTGCTTGCCTCACCCCACTCAGACGCTCTACAGCTGAGGGGGAGGCGGTGGGCTAACCGTGTGGGGCAGCATGGAGCCTGCAGGCACCGAAGCCACCATGTCACTCCTGGGAGAGATGCGTGGCTCGGGTGCACTGCAGGCCCCGTGGTGAGTGCCGTCCTGTCATTTTGTCACCCCACTCATTGGTGACACCCGGGGCAGCTCGCCCCCACCACACCCCCTTCCTCCGCCCCTGCCTCTTCCAATACCACACATTCCTCCAAGCAATGTCTAACATCAAAGAAGGTCAAAAGGTACCCTGCATTATCACTTCTTCCTTCTACCAGATTATGCATTAAAGGCATCAAAGAATAGAACAAGAGATAGAGGAAAGTAAACAGAGGCAGGAAGAGATGACCAAATTAGATCACTTATCTTCTCAAAATACAATTGTCTTCTGGATAAATTGCCCCTACAGATTGTCATTGCTGGGATTTCCACGTGTCTTCTTTTCCCCGGACACATCCTCTTTTTCAGGTGTTAAAATCTGGGACAAATTGAAATTATTTGCTCTGAATGGCACATTGATTGAAAACTGCTTTTGAAAACTCTGGCTATACTTTCTGGATGATACATATAGACATAACTGGTGGTTGAAGACTTGCTTTCCTCTTCACTTCTCCTGCCCCACTCAGCAATATGTCACAACTTCTACAGCCTACATGTAGTAGGGGTATTTAAAACGAGAGTCGTCATAGCATCCTCTTTTTTGCTCTTCAAAATATGGCAACCATAGTCATTGCTGCACTGTCTTCCAATGCAGTCGGTAAGCCATAAGGGGGCAGGGTGGGGGCAGGGGAAAGTAATCGCAGTGAGATGTTCAGATTTGAAATCTGTATGTTTCAACACAAAATTAAGTTAGGGTAAGATTTTAGTTTGGTTTTCAAAAAGAGAACCATTTTAAAAGGAGGACAAAACTCCAACTCTGCTGCAGCAGAAATGAAAAGCAAAGAGGGCTCAGGTATGAAAGGGTGGAAAGTAGGGCACAGGAAGCAGTTGCTGAGTCGTGCTCATGTGCTGACAGCAACATCTAAACCTGCAACCAACACTTCCCTCCCCATAAGCCTTAGCCAATCTTACCAGACAGCAAAATTTAGCAAGAATTCTTAAAACACCAAAACACTCCTGACAAAAGGTTAGCAGTCAACTCACTACAATGACTATCTGCATCCCTGTGTCACATCTGATGTTTGTGTGTCCACTTTCAGTTCTGTATCTTTCCTGTTACCAGTTGATTCTCCCTCTCGTCTCTCCCTAGCATATTCAGAAGCTGAATTTCACACCTTACCCCTCTCCCCAGATCAATAATTAGAACCATGCACCTGAATGCATTTGCACCAACTCTAATCAACAGTTACTCTTTAAGAATCTTTCTTTTTCTAACTTGTCAGGTGGGAGGGGGAACCTGAAATCAAGAAACTGTGCTGAACTATATTAGCCGGCCATCAGCTTCCCTATTTCAGCAACCTAAGGCTTTTGTATCTGACAGCACAGTTCCTCATTAAGCATCTCTCTCTCTCTTCAATATATGCAAATATGATGAGATTCTCACTCTTGCATAAGCCAATTAATTTACAGGATGAATAATAAGTATGGCAATCAGAAGAGCACACTTAACACTGGTCGTCTTTGAGATGGGACTGTGCAGGTGCCCTTTCCCCCTTCAATTAATAGCTGATGGTCACTTTGCCAACTGTGCTACTGCTGGAGTCATAGAATCATAGAACGGTAGAGTTGGAAGGGACTCAAAGGGTCATCTGGTCCAACCCCCTGCAGGAAATTGGAAAGACACAAGGTAGCTAAAATAATAATAGGATGCTACCCAAAGCTATATATATACACATCTTGTGTCAGCGGCCCAATCGCCCTCTCAATCCGGCCCGTGGACGGTCCAGGAATCAGCGTGTTTTTACATGAGTAGAATGTGTCCTTTTATTTAAAATGCATCTCTGGGTTATTTGTGGGGCATAGGAATTCGTTCATTCCCCCTCCGAAAAAAAATATATAGTCCGGCCCACCACCATGGCTGAAAAAGGTTGCTGACCCCTCTAGATACTGCACATCTTTGATTTTGTGATGCTGTTCTCAGATCAAACAAATACCAAAGTCTTTATTTAATGACAAAATGTGTTTAGAAATATGTGCTTGGTAATAAATAAACTGTATGAATTCTTACTTTGTGAAAAAAGGTCAAAACAGTATTTAATACTTTAATATCTTTATTCTGGCGCCAATATTTCTTCTTCTTTTTTACTACAGTGTAATTCAGAAAAAGGATGAAACAGACTTATGAACATGCAAGTCTGACACAGAGCAGAAACTGACTGAATAATTCATTCCTAACAGCAACCATAGCACAGCTTGATTAAAACCTGTACGGTTCTCTCTTAAGGATGTTCAGAACCCACTTCTGAAATTTCTCTGAGCTTCTCCAAACTCATAGCGCATTCCTCAAAACTCCAACCTAGGTTTGCCTGAGAAGGAATCTCAAGATTCACCAATTTAATTTTCATTTGTAAGAATTGTTAAACTGAGGATACAGAATGCAAAGCTGAAATGCATGGGCTTAGCCTAGATGTGGTTTGTCTAAGCCATTCCAGAAAGTATCCAGGTTAAATTTTGTGTGCATACCTCATCAAAAAGGTATTTTGTAGAACTGGCCTCACTATCACCCAACAAGAAATAAGATGTGCCCCCACAAAAGCCATGGCAGCTTCATATTGCGAGGAAGTGTTGGCAACAGCGAAGCAAATGCCTTTTAAAGAAACTTGTTCACCTTACTGGATTTGAGGAATCTGTGATAAGTGAACAAAGACTGCACATAGTACTGATGCTGACTACTAAAGCTAGTAGACAATGGAACCCTATAAGTACTCTCTGCCATGATCCACTGCTCTGTTGCCAGCATCAGAAAACTGGGCTACAGTAGGTCGCTGATGTAACCCAGTTAAGCACCTGTTACCCATTTACTTGTTTGCTAAGCACATCTTCAAAGTTTCTTCTCATGCATCTGTAATGTGTCAAATGCATTCTGACGCTATATGAAGTGCAATTCCCATAGAAGCCATGATCTGAGGTTCTCAGAAATTCAGATATTACAATGTTGGCATCTAATTAAATAGGTTAGACAGGCCCGCTGCTCTCCCTAAAGCACAAAACTCTTCAGACCCAGTTGCCTGAAAGCCAATTAGTAAAGACGTTGCTCGTTGTGTTCTGGGAACTAAGGCTATGATCTGAAAAGCAGTGATATAAATATTAATACTTTCACTTGCTGTTCTGACATCTCACTAGTCTGAAACAATAGGCCTGCCATCTTGCATGAGGGAACTTCTTTTAAGTCATAAGTTCAGATGACAGATTGGGTCCAGGTCATAAACTAAGTTGACAAGGAAAACCCATTAGTATTCTTGACTCTCAAAGATACCATAATGTTAAAAGAAATGAATACAAGTTATAGGTGAAGTGTGTTCACATTAGAATTTGAAACACAGTGGAATGGAGACGCAACCTCAAAAATATGTCATAGGTCTCATTCACATAACCATTATAAGCCCGATGAGCAGATGCATGTATCTCATATTGAGGTCAGACTGTTGGCCCATGTAGTCCAGTGCTGTCTATTCTGATCGGGAGTGCGTCTTCAAGGTATCACATATTTCCTAACTGATGAGTTCTTTTGAACTGCAGATGGTGGGATGGTGGGGATTAATCCTGCACCATCTATATCATGCAGGGAATAAGCTCTGTCATTGAGCTATGTGAAATACGGGGAGGTTATGTAGTTTTTTCAGTGGTTTGTACCACACACACACACACACACACACTTAAAAACTTAACCTAGATGAGTTCCAAGAAACACATTATTGTTAGAAATTCCTGCTCCATTAAAACCAAAGTGGGTTTGCAATCTATTTCTATCAAAGGACTGCAGCCTTGAAAGCCTTTGATATGTTCTAAGTCCTCCAATGCTGCTAATGAATCACAGGTTTGGGACTATGAAATCATTTTTATTTATTTTCTATCCACTTTTTGCCGGAGGTCTCTCAAACTCGACAAAGAGCTTTGCTTAGTGCCACCAACTAGCATCTGGTAAGAAAAGTCACAAGTTTCTTGTGATGATGCTATAAACTTTGTGGCAGCATTAGAACTTCCTTTGACTAGATTTCCTACCAAATTTCACCTCAAGAAATTATGAGGTGAATTTGGACATTAGGTGAAAGATTCAGAGAAATCTTCAAAGTGTTGGAGATTGGTATATATAGCAGTAGAATGCAGAGCCAGATAGTCTAGTATGACTTCTGATTGAGGTAAAAAAGAAACTTAGGATTTATAACTCCTTAGAAACAAAGCCATTCTGAGTACAAGCTTAGAATATGGTCAAGGAGCATTCATGAGGTAAACACTAACATTAACTCCTTGGAGGAGGAAGAAAGTAAAGCTGTCAACAAACAGCAATTTAAGAAAGAACCAGCAAAGGGAACAATAGGTTGCCTTTTTGTCTATTACCCACTCCCCACTGGTCCAGGTAAGGGAATACAAAGGTTATTGCTTTACTTCCAACACAAGGAAGGGAAATTAGCGTTAATAAGACTAACACAATTTCTTGGAAAGGATTCTGCAGGTAATAAAATAATCAGCTAGATGTCACAACCTGAAGTTAGGAGTAGCCAATCTCCAGATAGTGTGGATTACAAATCCCATCATACTTGAACATTGTCCATACTGGTTGGGGCTGATAGGAATTGTAGTTCACACCATGTTAAGCTACCCCTGCATTCATCATGTATTAACAGCCAAGGTTGGCCCAAAATTGAGACACAGTGATGCAACTGTCTCAGGTGGTGAAGCATGGGAGCTGCAAAACTGTGCCCCCAAACACCTCCTGCTCACTTCATTACAACTTGGTGTCTCCAAGTGCCCCACAATTTTATTATTATCTTAACTGTGTGGATGACCAGCCACCTGGTGGGGCAAAACTCTTCACCACTCCCTTCTTGCCTTACCTCACTCTGAGAAAGGGTCAACAAGGTCCTTCAGAGGATGGCAGCCAGCAGAGTGCCTGAGCTGCTATACCAGTCAGAAAGGCTGTTTTGAATGTATAATTGGTGTGGCGGTTTTGTGGCATTTTTAAAATTTGTTGATACTTCAAAGATATACAGAAATACATACTCATCAAAGTGTCTTTTTCTAATATAGAAAATATAGATTCTAATATAGCTAGATATATATATATTTAAGGTGACAGAAAACATTCAAAACTTTCTAGCCGCCACATTATATTGCAACAGGCCAGGCAGTCTCTTGGCCAACTCACCCATAAGGCCATAGTGGCTATCACAGAGCAAGGCAAGGCAGGGGGGAGGCAGCAGAAGCCCCTACTACTGCCACTAATGTGGCAGCAAAGATATAAAGGGCTTTGTAATGTTATAGGAGGGACGCAGGTGGTGCTGTGGTCTAAACCACTGAGCCTTGGGCTTGCTGATTGGAAGGTTGGCGGTTTGAATCCCAGTGACGAGGTGAGCCCCCATTGCTTGGTCCCAGCTCCTGCCAACCTAGCAGTTCGAAAGCACGTCAAAGTGCAAGTAGATAAATAGGTACCACTGTGGCAGGAAGGTAAACGGTGTTTCCGTGCACTGCTCTGGTTTCGCCAGAAGTGGCTTAGTCATGGCCACATGACCCAGAAAAACTGTCTGCGGACAAACGTCGGCTCCCTCGGCCAGTAAAGCAAGATGAGCGCCACAACCCCAGAGTCGTTCGCGACTGGACTTAACTGTCAGGGGTCCCTTTACCTTTACCTTTTTTAATGTTATGGGAATTCTAAGGTCTTAAATATAGAATAAATGTTGATACTTGCACAAGGTAAACACACATACGTAAATATATAAACTACATGTCTAAAATAGTACAGGAGAGCAATCTAAAAGCCATCTTGGCTCGCCTAAAGATTCCAAATATTTCCTCTGTCTCCTTAACCCCCCCCCCCCGCCTGAGAACAGGTAGGCAGGTAGCAATCAGGGGAAGTTCCTGAAGGGATTTCCTCTCCTATATCTATGAACCTCCTTTGTATGAATTGTCATTGTTTGCCCAGATGCTCTGCACTGAGGGATGTCTGATGGGCATCCTGATTGTCTTATCAAATGCTAATGTTTTGTGTAAACTATGTTTGGAACTATGTAAAACTTGCTAAATCCTCAGGAATAAAACACCTTGGCTTGCCTGAGCCACAGTAACCCCGCCTTGCGTGTGATGTAATTTCTGACTTTTTGTAGAGGAGATGCCCTTCTTCTTCATGCCAAAATGCAAACCCTTAAAAGAGATGTTTCTTCTTGGTTCTGGCTCTCTTGCCTCCTTGCAAGGAAGGGAGGGAACTCTATTGCAACAGAAAAATAAAGATCTGCCTTGCTTTCACTGCATCCTGCCCCCATTCATTCATCTCTGACCAATCATGGACTTAGGGGACTCAGTCCCTTGGGGAGTTGAGTAGCAAAAGCCAACCACCCCTATTTTTTCTATATCAGTAAAAAGAAGACAAGGATGAAGGGGGGCACGGAGAAGACAAAGATGGCACTGGGGCAGGAGTGGTGCTGGTGGCAATGATTAAGATGGGGGGTGGCGGTGGCGGCGGCACAACCAGTCACTTACGCCAGGCCTGCTGAAAGCTTTTAACAACTACCTGTTCCTCTGCTATTGAATAAAATGTTGCAACGGTGGTTCCTTATTGAGAAAATCTCAACAAAAAGACTTTCTCAAGGAAAGAGGAAGCTATTGATTTACCAGGCCCTTTCCTATTTACCCATACCAAGGGATCTGGAACGGGGACAGAAAAGCTTTCTCCACAAAGAAGCTAGTTCAAAATTGGGACTGCCGTGCTTCTTTGTGCTGCAGTGGCCACCATCCACTCCCATTTTGTCTCATCACCCTATATTCACTTTGACAGTAATTTCCGTCAATAAGGAGAGCTTTTCAACGTGCCCGTAGAGTATTACTTCAGCATGGTGACATCCTGTAATAGGAGGAAGCTTTTAGTGTGGGCTTCAAAGAAATCTACCACTCCCACTGCCGGCAACAATTGGCCAATTTACAGAAATTGGCCCATAGGAAGGAAAAGAATGAAAGAGATATGGGAGACTTGAAAAAAAGAAATGGGAGAGAAAGGGTAGGATAGTCCTTCATCATTCATTTCTGAAGTATTTCCAGAGAAGGATACTTCCCAAATCTTCTGAAGCTTATTTTTTTTATATAAAAAGAAGAAGAAGGGACACAATTCTTAAAGGTAGAACTCAAGGAATTACATCTTTTGTGCATACTGTTAGTTAATGTCTTCACTGTAGGTCATACCAAAAGCAATACCTTCATTCTCAACATAATTAATGTTCAAGCATTTGCTCTGCCAAACATTTCCTAAAGCAATAACCACATATGACTCCAGTTTGTTTGGGAATAGGGTAAAATGGTCTTTCTAAAGCTGAATGAAATGTTTTATGCCGGGGGTGGAGGGAGATTCTCTTTCTTAGGGTTACAATCAACCATTTTATTAAAAGCTTCTTCTTTTTAAGGACATGACATCTGTTTAATTCCCCTGGTGGCTGGAATACTTAAGATGATTTTCCAGAGGTTGCAGTTCTAACATCTACAAACTATAGAGAATTAATCAATGACCACAACCCTTTGTCAATATGTTATAGCTCATAATGTTCCCTTGCTTATAGACTCAAATGCTCCTTTAGATCAACAACAACAACATTGATTTACCCAAAAATGATCCATAGATGGTATTTAACTCCAAGCAGATTGGCTAAGATGTATAAGGTGGAATCAAGACATGTTGGAAATGTAAAGAAGTAGAAGGAACCATTTTCCATATGTGGTGGGTATGCAAAAAAGTTAAAGTATTTTGGGAAATGATATATAATGTGATTAAAAAAATGTTTCAAACAACCCCCCCCCCCAAAAAAAAGAGAGACATTTATACTAGGAATTGAACAGAGTTTCCCAGGAGTCAGAGAAAAACATTTATGTATGCAACAACAGCGGCTCAGATTCTGCTACCCCAACAATGGAAAGTAAGAGAGGTTCCGAGTAAGGGAGATTGGCAATTTAAGATGATAGAATATGCAGAATTAGCAAGTAAAATAAGAGAAGAACAGGTAATTAAAGATGAGTGGAAATTTTTGTTGAGTACATTGAAAATAATTCTGTACAGTTAAAAATGCTGGCAGTATTAAAGTAATTCAAGAGCATAACATAGTTTGAACTGATGTAAGATAGGGAAATTAAATTGCTTGGATATATTAAAATATGCAGGAATGGTGGATAAGTTAAATCAACCTTGGAAGGGGAGGGAGGGAGGGAGGGAAGTTAGTGAATGTATGGTAGAATAAAAGGTGCTTAATTTCAAATGTAAAATTAAAAAAATTATTAATTTTTTTTTTTACAAAATGTATTTCTTTTTCTGAATGTCGAAATATGAGAAGCTCAGAAGCTTGACCTGAAGTCTGACTGTTTGTCCTGGGCAAGATTATCCATCTGAACCCAACGTGTTTATGTATGAAGCAGGAGTTCAGCATGCAATTCTCTTGTAAATGCCAGTCAAGATGACTACTCTGCAATTTTAAAGTTGACTTCTGTCCTCCTTCCTAGAGATGAGTACAATGATATCGAAGATCTTGAACTTTATGCTGTGAACCGCCCTGAGATCTTCATCTGAAGGGCAGTATACACGTTTCAGAAATTAATAAATTAATGTTTTTCTCTGAAAGATTAGTACATGGAAGAAGTCACCCACAAAAGTCATATTTCTAGAACTTACACTTGTAGAGAAAACTCTCAGATGTATTGTGTAAGAAGAATCAGGTCTGTCTTGAGTACCAATTATGTTGGGATGGAATATGTGATTTGTAGATGAATCATGCCAATTGATTTTAGAGTTTTAAATCAGCAGTGTGAGAAGACCTGTGGGCCAAATCAGGCCCTGCATGGGGTCTTAATCTGGGCCACGTGACAGGGAAAGAAGTGGCTGTAAAGGAACAATTTGAAGCCTTAAAGTGTGCTCCTGATTGTTCCTTAACAGCAAAGCTTGTTATAAGCACTGATCAGCTGATTGCAATGACAGTCATTTAGACAAGCCCCCATTTGTACCCCAAGTGTTGACGCAACCCAGTAAGTGACTCAGAGACAAGTGTGGGTGAAAACTGTCCACAACTTTCTCAACATGCAGGCTAAGGTGGCACTGTGGAGAGAGGGCTAGATCTGCTTCCGATCTGAAGCCCAACCATAATCATGGCACACTTGCCAGATATCCTCTTGGGAGTCACCTAGTGCTGAAGTCCCATAAGGCCAAGTGAATGAGACCACTGGAAGGTTCAAAATGGCTAGTGATCAGCCTGGCCCACCCCAGCTAGGTCCTGGGGCTATTCACCTCTTAAGGACCCCTGAAGGGCACCCCCATTTTGAGCCACCCTAACTGATGCCTAACAGCGCGGGTGGCGCTGTGGGTAAAACCTCAGCGCCTAGGACTTGCCGATCGTCAGGTCGGCGGTTCGAATCCCTGTGGCGGGGTGCGCTCCCGTTGTTCAGTCCCAGCGCCTGCCCACCTAGCATTCGAAAGCACCCCCGGTGCAAGTAGGTAAATAGGGACCACTTACTAGTGGGAAGGTAAACGGCGTTCCGTGTGCTGCGCTGGCTTGCCAGATGCAGCTTGTCACGCTGGCCACATGACCCGGAAGTGTCTGCGGACAGTGCTGGCCCCTGGCCTCTTAAGTGAGATGGGCGCACAACCCTAGAGTCGGACATGACTGGCCCGTACGGGCAGGGGTACCTTTACCTTTAACTGATGCCATTCCCATCAAGTTGTGAAAGAGAAGAAACACCTAACAAAACTTTGCTTCCCACTGGGAAAAACCTCCCAGTCCTGTACCAGTTGTGGCTGAGAATAAAATTCCTTTTTAACTAGGGACTACAGAAAGTGCTAGTTGAAGTTTCTAAACTGAGGGCATGGAAAGTTTTCCTTTGCTAAGGAAGAATCAAAGTCTTTTGTAATCTGGAATGAATTTTATACTTTTCTTTCTTTCTCTTTTTGAAGTCTCAACATGTAACCAATGACAGTATGTGAAGAGGTGTTCTATAACGTTTTTTGGACTCCTTTTCAATGCTAATTCAAACGCATACTCTCCCAGCTGTAGTCTGAAGTGTTGCAGTTCCAGGAACACAAATGATTTATCTCTGCGTATGTTGTTGACCCCAATATGTCTTCACTCATCACCATCTCATCTCACACATATGGCCCCCCAATATTCTAGGCATCTCAACTTTCCCCTTGTTCTCTCTTTCCCCCTCGTTCTGCAGTCACTACTAATGCCAAGTTTTCATAATTTATTACAGCATATTACAATTCTGATTTTTTTTTGACACAACTCCATCTACAAGCATGTAATTTAAGCAACATCTCAAACATCCATATTTATATACTACTGCTTGCCTTGCTAGAAATGCTAATAAGCATATCATTATTCCATCTGTCTCAAACTAGGTGTCAGTACGAATTTCTATTATCAGTAGCAATACATTTCAACAAATGCAATTTCTAAGATAAAAACTTCATCAATTGATGGGTGTGATTTCTGACTTGACTCCTTTTAGCATTTTACATCCTTCCTCTTCATCAAACAAATCTTTACGCCAGCTCTCATGGAGAAGTGTCAAAAATAAAATGACAGAAATATCATTTAATTCTTAGGCATATGAGCTGTCTTTCGAATACGTATATTGAAAGACAGTTTCACCAGTCATAACCTACCAACTTACCTTTTCTGTTTCCTCTAAAATGCTGAGCAAGTGATTCTTCTAAACAGTGTAATATTCTTATCCTTAAGCTAGTATAGGCTAAGAAATCCTAAGTTCTCATAATTGTTCAGTTTAAAGTCTGATCCAAACAACATGACATGAATGATTTCAATGGAATTTACCTTCAATAATGTTTACAGCACTTGTGATCCTCCCCAAGATTTCCCCCCACCAACAATGCTATACCAAATGTGCTGAATCACCACTGATTGTTCATTGCAACTATGAATATGATTTGAGTACCCTGGGAAAATTATTGTGATCAAAATCTAGAGTTTTCAGGGAAATAAGAAGACCACCCACAGCTCCTGAGCTCTGGGAGTTTTCCTGGTCAACTTGATTTTGCAGTCTTTAGCATATGCACTGCCGAGGTGCAAAGATCCGCCCAGCGCCCCCAAATTTAGTTTAGCCCCCAAATTAACTGTTATTATGCTTATGTCAGACATCCTGCTTACACATTATCTCTTGTTTACGAAAGAAGGAGGAAAAAGAACTTTTTTATTTGCTCCTTTATTTACAATACACGTATACAACACCAGAAGTGCCTGGCGTGTTCTGGTCCATGGGGTCACGAAGAGTCGGACACGACTAAACAACTAAACAACAAATACAGCACCAGCACACTTAAACTTATAAATATTGTTTAGGCACCTACTTAGTGCCTATTTATTAATAAATAATAATTTATTATTATTATTAGGAGAAACATCAGTCATGTAAAAGGTACCGCAGACCCCACTGCCACAGAGCAGCACAGCTCAATGTAATACGTAACATATTTTGATGTAAGAGTTAATTTTGTGTGCACAGCACCATTGAAAATGACAAGCGCCGTCATTGAGTCAAGTGCCGCCATTGTGAATGACAAGCGCCGCTGCTGATGCGGCACATCTTTGGTAAATGAACACACGAAGTCAAAAGTCCTTTAGTGAAACAGTAGGTATACATTTCAGTAATACCTAGGTATATATGTATTTTGTTTTTCTAGCTTGATCAAAATTATTTATTATTTCACAACAGGTAGGTAGTTAAGAGCTTAGGTGGCTTCAGGGGTAGGTGCCTGGTGCCCTCCAGAATTCGGCGCCCGGGTGCCCCACACCCCTTGCACCCCCAGGTAAAGATAGCCCTGTATGAATTTAAATATGAATTTGAATGATCTTTTAAAATGGAAAATTGCAGATCAATGCTGAAAGGAACTTATGCATAAGAAGATATGAAACTGGCATGGACAGTTACGGAAGAGCAAATGGAGCTCTTTGGTTTCCCAGGTAAGCAAGTGGCAAGAGCCTTGGGTTCTTACCTCTTCTCCTGCTGCAGCCAGGTGGAATTACCAGGAAGCCTACATCACTTGCTCTTTCTCACCTAATACGATGTTGTATTCAACTCAGTAACATTAGGCTAAACCATTTTGCAGATTATTTTGACCACTCTTATTACTTGTTTTGTGTCAGTCAATCAGAATATAAATTGTACAAATAAAGAAATTATACTTTACTAGCAGCCTCATACCTGGATTGTGTGGGAATTCTATGAAACCCCCCAAAATAGTGTTCAGTCAGCCATCTTGATTCAAACTGGCATCCAACTGTGTCCTAACATAGCCTGGATACAGTAGGACTGCCATAGGTTTGGATTGCCCCCGACATTACAGGGATTTGAAGCGCCCGGGAGAAATTTCTAAAAGGCGGCGCTTTGTCCTGGATCGTAGGCAAGTCAATCCTGTTTGTTATGCCCTGGTTCGTACTTTTTGAAATATGGCAACCCTAGGATAAGGGAACCATCACACTAAATTTGGGCACGATACTAAGAGGTG
The DNA here is from genome assembly GCF_964252035.2 of Podarcis erhardii. Classification (NCBI taxonomy): domain Eukaryota; kingdom Metazoa; phylum Chordata; class Lepidosauria; order Squamata; family Lacertidae; genus Podarcis; species Podarcis erhardii. Next base: position 21,887,529 of record NC_138515.1, on the reverse strand, counting down.
TCCAAATGCAAAACAAACCAAGAAGTAGATGATGAGCAGGGTGAATGGAAGCAGGGAGTTGGGTTCATCAGTATTAACCCAAATGCCAGAAATGTGACTACATGCTTTCATTTCCCTTATACTCCTTTTCTAAGTTGAGATGTTAGGCTTGCTCTCTTGCTACAGGAAAGTACCAACATGTGACTGAGTTATTACTGAAGTTATTATACCATCGGACTCAAAATCAGTCTTCAGGCATTGAAAGCGAATAAGGAAACAGCAGGAGAGAAGGGGGAAGAACCTGTGTTTCATTGCCTGGAGTACATGTGAAAACGAGGGAACCGAATGAAGTTTGACGAAATGTTCTTTTATATGTTGTTCACTCACTGTTCCTTTTCACACCAAGGACCCAAGCAATACTGGCGAAACATGTTTTGACTTCTCAAATATCAGAGTTAGCTCGTTAACTCCTCCTCACTCACACCGCTCTGTAGCAACAAGATTGACAGCCTCAGTTGCCCTTGGAACTCTGAGAAAAAATATTTCATAGGTCCATTCATTTCCCAATGAAAACTGTTTATAGGCATATTTGAGAACAGTATAATAGGAGCTGCACTATGTCATGGTGTGGAGAGTGTTGAAGAAAGAGTAGTGAAATTGCAGCTAGGAAGCTTAAACTGACATCCTTCTTTGGAAATTAAACCAATGTCCAGACTTGCAGAACTTTACTTTACTTGCTTGCAGAAACTTATAGTAATAGATGAATTAAAAAGTAATATTTACAGTCACGTGCTTCTCCAAGCATGGGCTTACAGTCTCTTCTTCTAAATTCAAAACAACTGCATTTTCCTCTCTTTCCAGAGCTCAGCACTTTCAGCCTTCTGTATCTGAACTGGACCATGCCCTGAAGCTCCTATGAGAGATTTCCACTTTTACCGTCTCCTGCGGCATTGCTGTCTTTCATTCAAGCTGAGAAGAAACACAGCAACACTCTATTCAACTGAGCAGTGTTCACAGTGGATTTGAAAACACAGTACTCTTGCTTCACATAATATGGGGTCTCTCCTTCACTATATACCTGCCATATGACCAATATTAGCCAATCACATGATAACTCTCTAGAATTCTGCTACCAACCCATCAAATTTAAACACACAGCAACGCATACAAGCATTTACAATTTCAGTTACCGGTAATTAAATTACTATACTTAACAGAGAGGGCTTCAGCAGGCCATTCTGAATTAGAAATGTCCCTGGGCTGCTTTGACTTGTTGCAGTTTTTCTGCAATTTGAACTGGTAGCAATTTTTTGTTTTGTTTTTTTGCCAGTTGAAAGTATGTATTGCACCCAATCCCTGAAGATCACAAAATAATCTTTTTGGTCCAAAAAGTTTGGACCAAATACTATGATCCACCACTACACATTCGATGGCAGCCAAGGATCAACAAATTCTATTCTTGACTTTGTCCTCACTCCAGATCTTATAGAACCCCATAAGAGAAGTTCTACAGATGAAGACTGGATTTATCAATACTTAAAATAACTTTCAGAAAAGTGTGGTCTACCTGTTTAGAGTAGGAGCACCTTTTCAGAAATCAAATATTTCTTTCAGACAAACAAAATCACATACGGATATCAGAAATAGAGGAAATTCATGATGGTGCAGAAATAATAGTAATACAGCCTTGGATTTGCAGGTTACACGCTTGATAAGTAGACATGCCAGATCAAGCCCCCATTCTTCCAGAAAACAGTCTGGCCTCCTTTCCCTTTCCTGGCAGCCCAAACTAATAGAAGGAAGCAAAGATCCCTTCCAAGCATTCATTTTCTAGTGTCTCAAGTGACACCTTGGCACTGAGTCAATCTGTGCACTCCTCATCAGCAGAAGTTGCTAAGGGAGGCAGAGAACAGCTGGGACAGTGAGGTACTGCTTGCTGATTGAGCTAGCCGCTTCTATTTATTTGTGGTGAGGGTGAGCAAACAGTGTTGCTCTCTCCTTGCTGAACAGCTGGACAAAGCAAGTGGACAGTAGGGAGAAAGCACTTGCACTTGTACAACCTACAAGGCAGCTCTGGCTCAGGATCCTAGCAGAATCCTAAATTTAGCACAGCAGATATCAGTATTGTTATATTACAAAGGGCCCCCTCGACTTTAACACTGTCAGCAACACAGATTGCCTTGCCAGCCAGTAACAATGGTGCCAGGGCACTCTCACTATGGCAATGACAACACTTGTGATAAATTCTGCAGACTGTTATGCTGGGGCAGCGATTACCTGTTGTATTCATTAGTCATTCCTTCACCATTTCAGAAACCTGTTATCAAAAAGTTGATGCCATAGTGGATTATAAAACACTACATAAAGCAGAACACTATTCACATTAAATACATTACAAAATAATTTTTTAAAACCTTTAGTAATTATTAACTGTAGTGGGTATGCAAGCATAGGCATAGAAATCTCACACAGAGACATAATTTGGAGGTTAAAAATAAACAAGGGGTCATCATTACACAAATAAGTCATGAGCTCATCAACACATTTCCTCTTCTGATGTGGATAGGAGGAGAAATCAGAAGCTTTTGTGTCTCTTTCTAACTACTCATGGTTTAGTGTTACATCTGAACCCAGGCAAACTGTGGTTAGCCTTAACTGTGGTTTCCTGAAGCCAGTCAGCTACAAGCTCTGGTCTATGGAGTTGGCTTTTCTCTGCCAGTCATCTCCGCCAGTTGCATATAGTCCATCAGCTGCATCTGCCATTCTTCCAGTGTGGGTAGATCTTGAGTTTTCCAGTTCTTAGCGATGAGTATCCTTGCTGCCGTTGTTGCATACATAAAGAATGTTCTATCCTTCTTTAACACCTTCTGGCCGACAATACCCAGAAGGAAGGCTTCTGGTTTCTTAGTGAAGGTATACTTAAATACCTTTTTCAGCTCATTATATATCATTTCCCAGAAGACCTTCACTTTAGGGCAGGTCCACCAGAGGTGAAAGAATGTTCCTTCATTTTCTTTACATTTCCAACATTTATTATCAGACAAATGGTATATTTTGGCAAGTTTAACTGGGGTCATGTACCATCTGTATATCATTTTCATTACATTTTCCTTTAAAGCATTACATGCAGTAAAGTTCAGCCCAGTGGTCCACAACCTTTCCCAGTCCTCAAACATAATGTTATGCCCAATATCCTGTGCCCATTTTATCATAGCCGATTTAACCATTTCGTCTTGTGTATTCCATTTCAACAGCAAGTTATACATTCTTGGCAGAATTCGAGACCTGGGAGAAGAAAGGATTGAAGAAGATTGGAAGAAATTTAAGATTTATCTACAAAAATATTGTGATTTAGAGGAATGTTAATAAGGATGCTTGGTTATAAATAATTGGCCATCACTAAATTGGATCGGAAATTGATGATAAATGAGATTAAGAGAAACAAAATTTGTTGGAGAATTGTTACACTATATTGAATTGAGTGGTTATAAATTTGCAAATAAGATGATAATTTGCTTGAAAAAAATTATTAACGATGTAAGTGGGAGCGGGAGACGTGAGGAAGTCCAAAGAAGTTATGAAATTTTGTTATAACAAAGCAATGCTGTTTATTATCTTTGTATTTCTTTTATAAAAAACCCTAATAAATATTTTATAAAAATAAATAAATAAATATGGAGTTGGCTTTTCTCAATAAATATGAAGTTTAGACATCACCATTTAGGTTTCATGTGTAATGTTAAACTACAGTTACTGAAAAATGGAAGCAAAGGCTCCCAATCTCCACTTTTGAGCCATGCCAGAGAAGATGGGTGGGAAAATGCAAAAGCCCATATGCAGTGGTCAATTGTTGCTTAGCATCATGTTCAAATATGCATGAATACGGAGTGTTCCTCCAACCACTGCAATGCTGAACATTAAGAGATGGAACAGGGAGCGGAGCTGGGCATAGAATATTAAAGTTGCTAACTTTAATAGATGTAAGCTAGACAGGCATGCCTGACCAGGAAGCAGCCTTGCCAATTTAAAAAGACAGCCACACACATGGCTAGAAGCTGAGGTATTCAATCCAGATTCATCACAGGACTGAGCAGACTCTCAGCATGTCAATTAGTTTCACTGTTTTTATCTTTGCCTACCTGTCATCCATTTTTTACACCGTTCTCCTGCAAATTCCTGCCTGCCATTTCAAAGCAATACATTAAACCCCTTCCTTCATGAATGTGTGCATACTCAAGTAAATCAATAAGTCCATTTACTGTTGCTGCACAGGATTGCATGCCAAATATATCCATTAAAAAGCTATCTGTAGGTGAAGGATAATTTGGGAATTCAAGCTTTGGGCAACCTAATGAATTCCAAATTTAAATCACTGATCCTCTCCTACCAAGCTCCCCATGGAGGGAATAAAAACCTTTAATGGACAGAGATTGCCACCATGATCCCCCCCCTATTTTTTTGAGTAAACGTAAGAGTAATGGCATCACTCTAAATTTATACCTGCGTACAGATGTGATCAAGAAGAATTTGTCTTCTTTCTGTGTACATTAGTCACTTTTCTTATAAATAGTGCATCCATTTTTGGAACTATTTTAAACATCATTTCACTGGTCCAAGTGAACAAATAAATATTTCAGCACTCAGAGAACACACAGTGACGACTCAGTATCAAAACTCATAACAGCTAAGAATCTGAGTTTATTTAAGGACAATTATGAAAAGTGCTGGTCAGAAATTAAGAGGGACTTAGAAAGTTGGTCAAGACTGAAACTTTCCTTGTTGGGCCGAATTGCTGCTATAAAAATGAATGTATTGCCAAGGATGCTGTTTCTTTTCCAGACTTTACAGATTGTGGATAAAATGGAGTGTTTCGGGAGGTGGCAAAGAGATATCTCTAAATTTGTCTGGCAGGGCAAAAAGCCCAGAATTAAGTTTAAAATATTAACTGATGCTAAATAAAGAGGGGGGTTTGCCCTGCCAGACTTAAGGTTGTATTATGAATCAGCAGCTTTTTGCTGGCTGAAAGATTGGCTGCTTCTTGAAAACACTGACGTTTTAGATTTGGAAGGATTTAACAATGCTTTTGGATGGCATGCATATCTGTGGTATGACAAGGTTAAGATTCACAAGAATTTCAAGAACCATATTGTAAGGAAAGCAGTGTTTAATGTCTGGACAAAATATAAAGACTTATTAGAAAACAAGACCCCAAGGTGGTTATCACCTATGGAAGCTAAGGCTGTGAAAAGACCCAATATGGAGGTCGAATGGCCGAAATATTGGGAAATATTAGAAAGAGATGGAGACAATTGGAGATTGCAGAGTTTGGAGAAACTAAAAGATAAAGTGCGAGATTGGTTACATTACACTCAGATTAAAGAGGCTTTTAAATTGGATAAAAAGCTAGGATTCCAGGTGGAAAAATCGAAATTGGAAACAGAACTGTTAGAACCTAAGACTAAATTACTTTCAAGAATGTATAACTTGCTGCTGAGGTGGAATACACAGGATGAAACGGTTAAATCAGCTATGATAAAGTGGGAACAGGATATTGGGTATAATATCATGTTTGCTGACTGGGAAAAGTTATGGACCACCGGTATGAAGTTTACGGCATCTAATGCCTTGAAAGAAAACATTATGAAAATGATATATAGGTGGTACATGACCCCAGTCAAGCTAGCAAAAATATATCACCTGTCAGATAATAAGTGTTGGAAATGTAAGGAAACTGAAGGAACGTTCTTTCACCTCTGGTGGACTTGCCCCAGGGTTAAGGCCTTCTGGGAAATGATATATAATGAGCTGAAAAAGGTATTTAAGTATACCTTCCCTAAAAAACCAGAGGCCTTCCTTCTGGGCATTGTTGGCCAGAGGGTGTTGAAGAATGACCGAACATTATTTATGTATGCAACAACAGCAGCAAGGATACTTGTCGCCAAATATTGGAAAACTCAAGATTTGCCCACGCTGGAAGAATGGCAGATGCAACTGATGGACTACATGGAGCTAGCAGAAATGACCGGCAGAATCCGAGACCTGGGAGAGGAAGCAGTGGAAGAGGATTGGAAGAAATTTAAGGACTATCTACAAAAACACTGTAAACTATACGAGTGCTAAGAAGGATGAGAGATTTGAAAATAACAGGGCACCATAAAGTTAGTTGAAAAGATTATGAGAATGAGTGAATTTTATGAGAAAAATAAACTTTGAATAAATATCATGTCAAAATTAGGTATTTAAGACTTAGATAAAAATATTCAAAGTTAGGGACAAAATATTGGAAATGTGTATAATAAGAATGGAAATAAGGTGATAAGTTGCTGGTTAAAGTTTTATAAATTTGGAACGTAGGAGCGAGAGATGTGAGGAAGTCCAAAAATGAAGAAAAGATGGTTATTATAAGATGTTAAATTTTATGTCTTTTTTTTTTTTGCTTTGTTTGTTCTTTGTTTATTTCATCTTTTTTCTTTACTGTATTAACAAAACTCTTAATAATTTTTTTTTTAAAAAAACCAAACTCAAAAGGAAGAATACAGTGGTGCCCCGCAAGACGAATCCCACTAGACGAAAGGGTTTTCCGTTTTTCGAGGCGCTTCGCAAGACGAATTTCCCTATGGGCTTGCTTCGCAAGACAAAAACGCCTTGCGAGTCTTGTGAGGTTTTTCCCCCTTTCCCCCCCTTTTTCTAAGCCGCTAATAGCCGCTTAGCCGCTAAGCCGCTAATAGCCGCTTAGCCGCTAATAGCCGCTAAGTCGCTAATAGCGCTAATCCGCTAAGCCACTAATAGGGATGCTTCGCAAGACGAAAAAACCGCTAGACGAGGAGACTCGCGGAACGGATTATTTTCGTCTTGCGAGGCACCACTGTATTTGGAGAGTAAATTCATACCACCAACTAGACAGTATTAATATTATCCAGTGCTGGAAGCAAACAGAAGAGGATGTATTGCTGTCAGGAGCAGGTTCCAAGAGCAGGTCAGAAGTAACTCACACAGTGTCAATAAAGTTAACTCTTTATTCAAAGAAACAAGACAATCCAGAAGGCAGTTCTTCCTGGTAGATCTTGCCCCTATGAGGCAGCTGTCTCCGCCTTTCCACAGCTCCCTATGTCTCCTCCTCCCCAAGCTTATTTAGCTTACTTATTTAGGTGATTTATATGCCACCCTTTGCACAGGGTGCTTTATGATAAAAAAACCCCTAATAAAATAACAATACAATAAAATTCATTTAAAACACAATCCATTACTAACAGCAGCAGCAGCAGCAACCAGACCCTTTGTTCAAATTCATTGTGCTCCAAAGACAAACAATGCCTAATCCTAGAAATGAACTTATCCACCTTTGGGGAGATGCACAGCGGGTGTATAAAATGGACAAATATAACAATGTAGAAAATTCATTTGAGAAGGAATGGTCGATGCGGAGCAAAACTTTGGAGCTCCAGCAATAAAGCAATAAGACGAGTACAACCTATTACCTAGTCATACAAAAAAAAAGGTACGGCAGACGAATGTTCACAGCATTTCCTGGCGGTTCTCCTACAACTGAATCCTCCAGATAAGATTGCAAGGCACTTTCTATAATAAGTTCCTCCTTTCGCTTGATCATAAAACTCCCTCAGACATTAATCTTGTTAGGCTGCAATTTGCCAAGCTCAGTGCATGCCCTCAAAAGGCATTTCTCTCTGGACAGGCCTTCCGAGTTTCTACCTCTTGTTGCAATACATGTGGAAATGGCTTGGATACACTATGAAGTGCTTGAACAAAGCACATGGCTGGATACAGTGGGAGGTGGGGTTGAGCTGGCCATCCCATATGATGAAATTCCTGTGAGGACGGCTTCAAGGCCCCAAAGGGGTATACCCTCCCTGTAATGTTAGAGAGTTCCAGTCTACGTTTTATGTGTGTTCTAGTTCACCAAGGTCTGGAGAAGTTCTAGCCTAGGTCTTACACAAAGCTCTGGGGTCTCATTTAAACAACACCACCACCACAACAAGGGGTCTGGCTGGATTATTTGTGACAATACATCTACATCACATCAAAAACTCTACGCCAAATGTATTCTGCAAACTGATAACTCTGTCCTGCATAGAAAAAGGAGATGACACACTTGGACTTAAGGTTCTTTTCTGGATGGAGTTATGGATCTAGAGAAACTCCCACACAGGAGAGATTACCTGTGCCTAGATAACCAACTGTTTATTTAAACTTGTCAAATAAGAAATCTCTCAAAGGGTGTCTATCCTGGAGACCTCTTTGGTCTCACAACTGTTTTGCAGTAACTAAACAGAATTTCTCTCTCTGAAAGATACATTGTTTCTGAGGACCACTTGAAATTTCTACTAATTGGCAATGTATCACATTTTGGTTTCATCCTTCTCCTGGCCAAACCAGCATTCTGCAGCTGTATGCAAGATTAATTCACCAGGACATTTTCGGTGAATCTCGTCTGCATTTTAATTCAATTAGTCTGGAGAATCCTTAATTAATTTAGATGCATAATCAACTTATGCTGATGCTAGCAAATTATGTCAATGATTGCATGTTTTTTCAAAACAACTACATTGAAAGGTAGAAATATATTCCATATTACTTAATCTAATATGTCACTTGACAGAACTTTCCTGTCTTTGATACTTTAATGTGCATTGCTTATATTAAATGCCAGTTTCCTTTTAGCACAGGTTGCTACTGAGAACTGCCCTATGGCTCAGTTATCTTCCCAGCCAGAGTGGGTGCTTCCACAAGCCAGTATGAGGCAGGCATGAAAGATGCTTGTGTGTAGGGTAGCTACTGTCCTGTTCCCCAAGCCATTCCCAACCTTTGGAGCTAGTTCCCAGTGACCTCTGGCCAAGGCTGGTTGCTTCCTATAGCTGCCTTCTCCAAGCACCTTACAGACAGTGCCACTGGGAAAGATTACCTGATCTGGAGATGACAATCACACAGTGTTCTGCTCATGGGATACATGTTAGGGTCATCACTGCTGCATTGTAGCATTTGGTCAAGGAGTCAGACCACAGGTGCTAGGCAAAGCAATGAGCAAGCAGTAGCATTGTCTTGGAAGACAAGAGCTATAATTCCTAGATGTGCCTGCTCTGCATCTCTCCAAAGCCAACCTGCTCCATCAACATATTTGTGCACCATTCAACTTGAGAGTACTGCCTAATAGACCAGGCCTATGCTCAATTTCCAGGGACACTGAACTAATCAGAATGTTTTCCTAAGCTCCAACACGTTGAACAAAAACCTGAAATATTTGGAATAAAATAGCACCAAACAAAAATAGCTTATAGTTCCCCAGAAGTCAAAATATTTGCATCTTATTGATGTGTAGGTTGTATTTCATAGCACACAGCTGAATTCAATTGGAAATTGCTAGTTACTTTACATGCTTGGGCTCGGTTCAGATGTAACAAACCTGGTTCTACAAACCATGGTTTATTGGCTTCTAGTTGAGCCACATGACCCAGAAGCTGTACGCCGGCTCCCTCGGCCAATAAAGGAAGATGAGTGCCGCAACCCCAGAGTCGGTCACGACTGGACCTAATGGTCAAGGGTCCCTTTGCGTTTACCAGTTGAGCCATATGCCAGGGGGCTTTTTATGTCCAGCTTTGGAAATGGTATCTTAAATCACCATTTCCTCATGCTTCCTGAACTAAGAACCTGTGGGTCAAGTGCTTCCTCCAAACGAGGATCAGACCAGAGTTGGAACAGCCATAGCAGCAGCAAAAATAGCTCCTGCAAGAGAACTAAACTACTATTAACCTTCTCTCTAAAAAAGAAATGGCCCCATGAACCAATGATAATTGGCTCCACCATAAAGAATTTGCTTTGAGATTAGCAGTCCTCTCCCAAGTATGAACTGTTGATGACATTTGAGATTAATCTGCCATTTCCCTAGAATTCTGAAGTGTTATTTCAGAGCCAGTAAAATATATTTTTATTGCTGATATATCACACACTCACCTTAAAATACAGATTCTCATGTAGATCCACAGACACCTAATTACAGATCATCAGACTGAGTTTTGTAGAAAAGGATGAGATTCTTGTATCATTGTGACACTTTTTGTTCAAACCAGTTAACTACTAGTATAGCTGAAGGAAGGGGCAGTGGAGAGGGGGGTATTGGTTGGTTCTTGTTTCATCATGTATTTTGTGCTTTTATATTGCATTTTTAGTTTGTGAACAGCCCTGAGATCTGTGGATGAGGGGCAGTATGCAAATTTAATAAATTAAAATAAACATTAAGTTGGAGTTCAACAAAAATCAGTGTAGAGTCCACATTGCCTATATGAGCTCTGTTTTCTTCTTCCCCTTCAGTGTGCTGGACCATTATGCGGAATGAAGGCTTGAGTTCCTGAACAGGCAGATCATGGAGAACTGATATGATGTTTGCTCCCATCTCAATATGGCCCAACACAGTGTTTGAACATGTACCAGCACAGAGGCCCCATATTCTAAAGAACATTGAGGTGACCCGATGTGATTTCCTAACCTCGCTCTGTACCTGCCTTTGAGTTCAGCCTCAACAATGGGGGGTGCCCCCCCCAAAAAAAAAGATTGAGGAAGCCCAAACAGCCTCGGCTTGCAAGCCTTAAAAGCTGTGTGACTAAGCAAATACAATTGCCCATTTCATCTGGCTTAAATTGGACGTCCTGTAGGCCAGCATTTTCCTGATAGCAAGCCCTTAGAAAAGCAGAGGGTACAGTCACCTTTGAGAAGAGGAGGCTCAGCACAAGGCTCTGTCAGATTTGCCTAAGCTAGGAAGAATTGCTTATTAAAATAAGAAAAGTCTGCAGCGTTTTGATAACATTTAGACTCTTGGTAGCAAATTACAACATATATCATACATTCGACATAGCTGCCTTTTCTTCCTTACCAACCTTTCCAGTTCTAAATACTAGGACTAAAGCTTCTACTGATGCTGAATTTCGTTAACAACTCGGTATTGCTCACCATGGTGGCTCCGAGTTTCAGTATGCCCAGGCCTGGATCACGGTGACCAGATTTCCATCTTGTGGGATCAACATGGTGTTGTTGTTATTAGAACTCTACTGCATGGTGCAAAATTGTGGTGGGCAAGCAAGGATGGGGGGCGAAAGATGTCAGATATCTGGCTTCACTTGCTGAGCTATCACATGAGCCATGCACTGAGATGATGCACATAAACAAGGATGAATCCACATTAGGTCAACTGCAGAGCAGAGGTTCTAATGCAAAACTCAAAAACTGAAGGCCTGCAGATCTGGTGGAAGCCAAACAGTTAATATTCAGATTTAGCAAGTAAGAAACACTCCTGAGCCTAAGAGGTAAGTGAGTAGATAATAGTTCAGGTTAAAATTCCATCTAGCTCAGCATCCTGTTCTCAGAGTGGTGAACCAGAAGCCCAAGGGAAACCTGCAAGCAGAACCTGAGTGCAACAACACTCTCCCCGCCTGCAATTCCTAGCAACTGGTATTCAAAGGCATACTGCCTCAAACAGTGGAGGGAAAACATAGCCATCATGGATAGCAGTGGTGTAGTGTGGGTTGCCAGTGTTGGGATATGAGAGCTCACCAGCTGCGTGATAGCAGCACATTGTTTACATCATGTGATTCTTCTGATGCTACTGAGTGTGAGACAGGATGTCCTACGCTGCTCTCAAGGTTGTGTTCTCAGTGTAACTTGAGACCTTCCTGTTGTTGCTGCAAAAGGGAGGTGTCACTTATTACTGATCTCCCTGGACTGAGCAAAGACCAGCCAGGGGCAGATCATCGGCAAGAGGCCCCAGTGCCTGGGAAGAGGAGTCAGCCTTTCCCGAGGGGGCCAATTGCCAACAGCCAGTGCCCGGGACCGTGTGGAGTAGGAGAGAGGGAGGGAAATTGGATGGAATATGCATCCGCATTCAACTGCCTAAGGCATCCACATCACCCAGAAGATCACAGCCACAGAGATAAGAAAAGAAGAGTCATTCTGTTCTCTGGAGAGGTCACTTCCTAGTTCGCATGGAGAAGGCATTTTCAATGGAGCCCAGTGATGGAAGCTTGTAACTTTATTGAGGCAGGTGTTGAAATTTTGCACCCCTAACAAATTTTGCACCCAGGGCAACCACCCCTGTGCCCACCCCCCTGATACTATGCCACCGGTGGCTAGTAACCACTGATAAATTTGTTTAATCACCCTTTTAAGCTATCCAAGCTGAAGGCCATCGCTACCTCTTGTGGGAGTAGCACGAGGTAATTTTGTTTCTTTTTTTTTTTTAAAAAAAGGGAGCAGCACAAGGTTACTTAATGTCAGCACCTTACGATTCCTATGGCACACAAGATTGTCCTGTCTCCGGCCCAAAACATGACAACAAAGGCTCTTATTTGTGCCAACAGATACAATTTAGCTCTAAACGTGCCATAAACACTCTGTATTTTGCTGCGAAAATCAGATTTTCAAACCAAAATGATACACATTTATTTATGCAATTCCCTTTTTCTAACATTGCTACCCTGATAATAAACAAAAGATTTTTTTTATTATTATTAGGCTAGTTGCCATTCAGACAATATGCGTACAGAATGCTTCTCATGATGCATACAAAAAAGCAGTCCTCTCTGCAGAAACCAATATGCTTCTGTTAACTTAATCCTAAAGAAAGCAACATAGGTTATGTGCAGCAGTGAAATGCACACAGCGGAGGTTTTTTTTTCTGTCCAAAGGCGATTGAAATACCAGCCACATTATAAGAGGAAAGGCATTTCCAAATTAGCAGCAAGAGATCCAAGACCAATTTGCATTGCATAGCTGGATGTTACACAACCCCATGGATTTGCACAATATAAGAAAGAATAATAATCAGGCACCCCTGGTAGATTAATACATTTTCAGCAAGTGCAAGGCACACAAGTTCCTCAATTTACAACTTCCATTTTAGCACTAGGTCCACATCAATGTTGCAAGCATTCATAAAGCCATTCCATGTGGGTTTTGCATTTGTGTGTGTGTGTGTGTGTGTGTGTGTGTGTGCTTAATCCATACAAAAGTTTGCATTTAGATATGTATTTAATGGTAAAATACATATTAAAATATTGCATCCCATTGTATGTATTTCTAAACATATTATATCCTTAAAATATACTTTCCTGCAATCTGGTATGGGTTTTTTTTGAGTCAACAGTCACATTATAAAATCCAGAAGAGTTCCAATCCATGTATTGTCTGAGGTGAGAATTTTGCTAGTTTTCTTAAATAAAATTTCCTCCACCCCTGTCCACAGATAGTGTAATGAAGTATCCGTGCTAGTTAAAGGTTATGTGGCTAAAGTTATGGATTCAGATGCCAAGATTCAGGCAGTCTTGTCCATTGGACCATGAGCTGAAGGCAGAACAGAGCAGAGTTATCCTAAAAATGAGCTTGCCCATTGCTTTACCTTCTGACTATGCCTTGACACTCCAGGTGAAGAAAATGAAAGGTATTGTGGAATGGATGGAACATGATATTTATTCCAGTAGACCACAACAGAGACAACATATTAACAAAATAGCCCCTGTACATTTATCCAAATAGCGGAAATACTAAGGGATGTATTCAAAGCAGTGCTAAAGAGATAGTTCCTTTTGAGATTTCGAAAGCATCGGTTAAGTCGTTAGTAATAATCAATTTTGCTCTTTGGCTTGAGTAGATAGCTTTTATTCCCTCCAAAAAGGTGCCCTCTATCCCTGCTGTTTCCATGCATCCTAATAGAAATTGCCTGGATAAATTGTCGAAGGCCTTTTCGGCGTTAATAAAAATTAGTGCCGCTTCCTTGTGTTCTCACCTCAGGGAAGGAGAGATATCCATTTCTTTGATGAGGGGGCATGCACAGGTTACGTACTGTGCCCCCAACTGAATAGCAATTATGAGGTAGACTTTAGTGCAGCTGCATATTTCAGAGGGGAGATGGAAAACGATGAGGAAGCTATCTTTCAGGGCAGGTTGCCCATCAGCACTGATCTTCTCACTTAGGCCCCCCTGACAATGCTGAGAAAATTTCAGATATATGCTTAGGATACAATATGAAAACAACTTCAGCATCACATTATTTTTCTACTACACCATATAAAGGGTACAAAAGCCCAGCAGTTCTACTAGAGTTCTTCCTAGAGAAAAATATCCTAGAATGGTTTTAACAAAATCAAATAACTATTCAGGAAACTTACTGCTCGAACAGAGAGAAACATAGATTTCTTACACTATGGCCACATTCAGACATTCACTAAACCATAGTTTAGCATTACGTGAATGATCCACAGTGATCCTTGGGTTCGTACACCCTTTCTTTTCCTTTAGTGTGTCTGCAAGGGAGAGTGTAGAAGCTTTAGCTCCCATGTTTGCTTGACCACAGATTGTCAAGCTGGATTGTCACAGTTAAGCAAAATCCTAAACAAAAGCTTCTGAATTTGTCCTCATGGCCATTCTGGAGAAGAAGAAGAAGAAGGAGAAGAAGAAGAAGAAGAGTAGTAGTAGTAGTAGTTTGGATTTGATACCCCACTTTATCACTACCCGAAGGAGTCTCAAAGTGGCTAACATTCTCCTTTCCCTTCCTCCCCTGCAACAAACACACTGTGAGGTGAGTGGGGCTGAGAGACTTCAAAGAAGTGTGACTAGCCCAAGGTCACCCAGCAGCTGCATGTGGAGGAGCGGAGACGTGAACCCGGTTCCCCAGATTATGAGTCTACCACTCTTAACCACTACACCAGGTGGGAGCATGTGAACCCAAGGACACTGAGGCTAACTGATGGTTTAGCATGCCATCCAAATGTTGCCCTTATGTTTTTTAATATCAGTGTTATCATTTAAAAGAGTTGGAACTCTCTACATATATTTCACAAGCTGAAGAGGTAATGTTGGCCCCATAATTTTGCTACATTTAAACACAAAGTTTCATGAAAGGGGAAATTCATTTTTGCAAAGCAATAGTTACTAATTAGAGTTTCTTATAAATTGCCATATTAAAATGTTCCCATGGAAATTTTATGGTGCACTGACACTATGCAGGTGCTAATTAATTGGATTTCCTACCCTAATCTCCTCAAAAACAAACATCAAATATAAACCACACTTTTACCAATCGCTTATCACATAAGCACACAAAAACAATGAAGAATAAGCTAATGCATATGGCCACATGAGAATTTTTGTCTTAGCTTAATCATCTAAAGTAACTCTATCAGTTTTGGAAGAATGTTATGCAGGGTCAAATCTCAAAACTTAATCATGTTTTCCACTCACCATAATAATTAAAGCATAGTTATACATGAAGCATTTTAAATCTTATCTTCACATGGTTCTTGTACTCAGCCTAATATTATATCTTTTAATTTCATTTCTAAACAGCAATTTTTGCTAGTATGTATTGAAATAAGAGGGTTATGTTCAAAAATCAAGATCTCATAGTAACCAATACCATCAATTTATCAAAGCCCTCTCCAATTATTTGGCTCCATGTGGTATCTGTTTGCATTCAGAGTAGAACTACTGAAATCCATGCAGTTAGTCGTGACTAATTTGTCCACTGATTTTTGTGGCTCCAAGCAGAAGTTTATCCGATAACACTCTGTGTACTGTATCTAGCCTCACTGGTGCTCAGCATTCATAATTATAATAGGAAGAACAGTGGCACCTTCTAACATTGTGAACACCTGAATCATGCAACAGAAGACTGCCCAGCAGAGCTGACTGGAAGGTGGCAAAGCGTATTCTGTAGATGGGCTATTGGGGTTCATAGGAAACTTATGGAATTCCCATGGTGCAAAAGTGTGTCTTGTGTGGGGACTACTAGTTTAGAGGTCCTGGATCATATTCCAGACTAGAGAAGTGTTGAAGTAAGAGTAGCAAAAACATAGCAAGGAAGGTCAAATCATACATATGACTGACACCCTTTGCTTCAATGTCCAGATTTTAACATTCAAAAACTTACAGAAACCTATAGTTATAGACAAATTAAAACATAATATTTGCAGTTAAATGCTTTTCAAAGCATGGGTTGACAGTCTCTTCTTCTAACTTCCAAACGACTGTATTTTCCTCTCTTTCCAGAGCTCAGCACTCATCCTTTTGTATTTCAGGCCATGCCTTGCAACTCCTATGAGAGAGCTCTACTTTTACCTCATCCTTCAGCTTTGCTCTCTTTATTTCAAGTCAAGAAGAAACACTCCAACAATCTATTCAACTTAACAGTGTTCACAGTGGATTCTAAAACACAGTCATATTGCTTCACATAAAATTGAGTCTCTCCTTCATTAGATACTTCCCATGTGACTAACATTAGCCAATCAACATGAGAACTACTAGAATTCAGCTACCAACTCATCAAATTTAAATACACAGTAATGCATACAAGCATTTACAACTTCAGTGAATTAAATTACTATACCTAACAAGAAGACCAATTTTGCCACATCAGAAGGGAAAGAATCTTTGGAACTGAAATATACAATAGTTTCTGATTTATTTTGACATTTCTGCATTCTCAGATTTCTTCTATTAGCAAGTGATGCAAATGGAAACATATACGGTAGGCAGTGGTATCGACACAGGTGCCTTTAACTTCAGCTAAGCAGGCATTCAGCTTGGAACAAAGAATCCACTTCTTCCAAGAATTGGCTGCAACTGCTAGCCAGAATTTTCCACCTATTGTCCTAAGAGGTGGCATATAAACAATTATGTTCTAGTCCCATGTCTCAAAAGCATATGCACCGGTAATGATGCCTTAACATTAAAATCACTGTCTACTCATGAAAATTGGAATTGCGGTTGGGTCGTGCTCCTTATGTCATTTTCATTACCACCATTATGACTCAGCAAGGGCACTTTCCAACGCGGTTCATTAAAATTATCATTTTTTTTATGGTCGCCCAATGGCATACAATTGGAAGTTAATCCAAATAGGCATTTACATAAATTAAAAGCACTTACGGAGAACCAGACCACATGTGGCTGGTAATCAAAGATTTAGGCAGCAGCCTATATTTTCAAGAGCTGAGGCTCCAATACTTTGGCCACCTCATGAGAAGAGAAGACTCCCTGGAAAAGACCCTGATGTTGGGAAAGATGGAGGGCACAATGAGAAGGGGACGGCAGAGGACGAGATGGTTGGACAGTGTTCTCGAAGCTACCAGCATGAGTTTGACTAAACTGCGGGAGGCAGTGGAAGACAGGAGTGCCTGGTGTGCTCTGGTCCATGGGGTCACGAAGAGTCGGATGCGATTAAATGACTAAACAACAGCAACAACCATTTGAACTGCTAAAGTGCATTTTATTTTTAAAAAAGTTCTCAATTGTTTCCTATCCTAGACTCCAGGTGATCCAACGCCAATTAAATTTCATCCCAAGAAATGAACAATCTTTAAGTAGAAGAATGTTGACACACTACTCAGTGCAATGCCCAGAAGTGCTAAACTGTCTCACTCTTTTTCTTCAAAACAAGAATTTGGGGATTACGTTGGGAATAATAATCTCATAAATGAAGATGTAACTTTCAGCTGCCATCAGTAGTCCTGATTTTCTATTAACGTATGGAATCAAGTTGTCTCCCATTAGATTTACATTCATTTAAGGCAGTTTAAACTCCTAAATCCAAATCATTTGCGACTACCCTACTCCTTGATGCTATTGGCATGCGAAGACAACAAGATGACACCTCAATTTGCATCAGATACTGTAGGCTGACAGTTGTCTGAAGGCATATTTGCTCATTAAACTGAGCAAACGAAGACTGTGCACTAATGCAGGTTCAAAATGGGCTGCTTTTCATTTGGTTCAGCAAACTAATTCTATGTATCAAAGACTGGGGGATGATCCTTTAAAACTCCTGTTCAAATCGAGCAGACGGGGCAGGACAGGAGTTATTATGGATAAGAGTGAGCAAGCAGAAATTAATTAGGCAATTTCCCCCACTCCAAGCAAAAGAACTTCCTTCTGAACATTTGAAATCACCAGGTTAATTTTCTGCTCCTAAAACATGTTTCCTTGATTAAATATATATTAGGAGTAACACCACTTGAAACAGGAGCCAGTAATAAGATGAAAGAGATAAGATAATAGCTGTCTCTTTTTTTTCTTTAGACATTTGGACATTGAAAAATCCCGCTGAAATTTAATAGTTAGCAAGAAAAAGATTGCCAAGAATTTTCTTTAAAATGACATTCAGTGGAGCATAGATCTGGACTGATTACCCTTAATCCAAATTATATTTATGGGATGCGACTCAAGTCTGACCTATAGCTTGATAGAAAAAGGTTACAGCAAGTGTAGAAAACTTCTTGCATTCTTTTTCTCCAAGACTCTCAATCTGGCCTTTGGGAGTCCAGGCCACACCCTCTTTGGTGGCTACTTGCAGTTTAGTAGTGCTGCAGAGAGCTTGCTGGGGAGACCATGCATAACAAGGAACTAAAAAATAATTTTAACAAGGTTTTAATAACAAAAGAAAAGCTCCTTTTACACTAAAGATAACAACAAACATGACCCAACCACCAACCCATCCCCCAGGCTAATGAGAGAGCTAGGTGCTGCTCCTTATATACTATGCCCAAATGCTGACACAGCTTAATTAACACAACCTAGCAGCTCCTGCTATGTTTCACAGCTGCAAGACTGGGTCTCGTTATTTGCCCTGGCCCTTAAAGACATACACAACTTGTGAAACAATAATGAACCTTCACATTTTACAGTGACCATTCAACACCTCTGTCACTCCTCAAGTGCTTCAACCTGGCAGAATGTGTTCTTCAGCTATGATATCTTCTGCTGCCTGAATGGTGGTGGTAGAGGTATAGAAGAATGGTGGTGGGAGAGGTATAGAAGAAACCTCTGGCTTTTGATTTGGTGGGATGTAGTCTACTTTGCCAAAATGAGAGTCCCATCAGCTGCTCCACCCACTTTCCCCTTTGACCCCTAACAAACCCTGAACAAAAAAAGTGACAACCAACTTTTCATAGGCCAACAAATACGTTGGCAGAAAGCCAACATAAAAAGTTGGATGTTTCGGTGAAGTGAGTCCTTTGGCAGCTGAGATCTGGGGATGATTCTAGTCACCTACACAAAACTTTGAGTTAACATATAAAGAAATGAGGTGAACAGAGCTTAAGATTGGAAAAATATGAGAGGAATCAGAATGGACAGATTAGTACAAAACCAGATATAGGATCTTCTATCTAAAATTTCAGAATGGATCAATTCAAGCAACAATGGTGGAGAAATGGCCCTCATGTAGCTAAAGGTAAATAGAAACTAATTATCCAAACAGCTGATGTTTGCATAACAAGAGTTTCATTTATCCTATATCATTTCACACCAAAAGGTCTATTTGAGCTGTTCCACATTGAAAGAAAATTATATAAAAATATAATGTAGAAGTGGTATTTGACTCCTACGAAGTTAGCAAAAATGTATAAGACAAGTTCAAATATCTGCTGGAAATGTAAAGAAAAAGAAGGTACCTTTTATCATATGTGGTGGACTTGTAAGGTAATAAAAGCTTTCTGGGAGATGATATATAATGAAATGGAAAAAAAATGTTTAAAATATATTTTGTTTAAAAACCAGAAGCTTTTTTTATTAGGAATTACAGGTACCGACATTCCGAAGGAGCAGAAAATACTTTTTATGTATGCAACAACAGTCGTGTGGATGTTATTGGCACAGAGTTGGAAAGACAACAAAGTCCCTACCAGAGAAGAATGGCAAATCAAGTTAATGGACTATGCCAAGATGGCAAAGCTGACTGGAAAACTCAGAAATCAAGAGAATTAAAAACTTTATAAAAGAATGGGAAAAATCCATAAGTTATTTAGGAGATCACTGTAAGCAGATGGAAACAAGAGAAGGATTTTGACTCACTTGTTGTGTAAAAAACATTACGGACAGTATGGTGTGATATAAAAACTGGAATACGTACTAATATACAGTTGTAGATGTTGAAATAAAACTCCAATGATTGGATGGGGGGAAGTCACGAGATTCAGAGAATCTCCACATACAGTATGACTTTATTGATATGTGTTTACTTGTATTTTTTATTTGCAAAACTAATAAAATGTCTTGAAAAAACAAAAACAAAAGGTCCATTTGGGCATTTGGTGTCTACATACAATGGCAATCACACAAGGGAGAGTTCAGTGTACTGTCAAGTCCCACCCTCTCTCCCACATCCCCTTTTTTCAGCTGCCCTATGCACTTTAGAACCCTGATTAGGCATGTCCATTTGGTACATGAGCCCTCCTCAAACTTCAGAAGTTAAGCTGTCAACGAATGGAAGATTGGAGGGTAGAGAAGTAGGGGTCTGGAAGAAGCTGGCTTAGCAGCCCACCTTCTCTCACTGATTGTAACTGTGCAGCAACACAAATGGATGCCTTCATCTAAGCAACTAACACCAAAATAGGGCTAAACAGATATGAAGATGCAGCATCTTAAAGACTAACAAATTTGTTATGAAATAAGCTTTAGTCAGCTAGAGCCCACTTTGTCAAATGCAAACTAAGAGTCGAAATTATCAGCTACAAACCACACAGCCCCAAATTACAAACTGATGCAACAAATTAAGTTAAACATTCAAACTGAATTAAGGAGACAGAGCAAACAAATACTCAGATTTGATTCATCATCTGGCAAATATGCAATTCATTTCCACTTAAGCCATGATGTCCTCTCCCTAATAAAATTTTTTAAAGCCTATAATCATTGATCTCAGTTTGCCTATTGAAACCCAAACTTGGTTTCATTGCAGAATAAGCTTACAAGCCAAATTTAACAGCTGGCTGCCACCAAGAAATAAACTTTCAATTGCCTGATCAAGTACAGACCAACTTCCAGCATCTTATTTAACTGGATAGTTTGTAATCGTTTAGACTTTTGTTGCCTGTACTAGCCACAATTTTACTAATCAAGTCAAGTACTTTATTACGGTCATAGACCAGCATAAACAAAACATATACATAGATAGTGTGACAGTATGAATCCAGGCGAATAATTATTAAATAAATAGGAGCTAGAACCAAACGTAGATTTAAACATATACGTAGAGTACTTAATTAAGGATAGATAATGGGTCTAAAAATTTATAAGAAAGATTAAAAGATTAAAAGATCAGTTAACACAGCTATATGGGGTGGGCGTCAGAAGTGCGGATCTAATAATATGGGCCTTCAGTTTAGGATTGAATTGTAGCATAGATCATTATTCGTCAGATATCTATCATAGCAGCGCAATATCTGGTGACTGAATATGTGACTTCTGGGCTCTCTTCCTGTGAACCAGACCAAGTTTTATTGCGACAAAAGCCAGCGACACCAAACACCACAAGACCAAACAAAAAGAAATCAACAACAACATCAAGAAGAAGAAGAAGAAGAAAAAAGAGATTACACAAGGGAACTTCGCAGTGTGCCACTCAACAAAAGAAATTTACGCTTCCTGATTGCTAAAGTGCAAAATTTGGCCACCTCATATGATATTGAGCTTGAGGAATCTTCCAGAAGGTATTTTCGTCAATTTTACTAATAAAATGTTCTCTTCAAAACTTTTGGTCATATGTAGGGCTGAGCCACAAGCAAGGCAAATTACAAAAGTTTGGGCTAGGCATGCCCTAGGCATGTCACTCTCATTTGCTCTGGCTTCATAGCAAGCACTTGGCAAGCTATGTTAGTTTGAGCTGCTGACCATATCAAGAGACTATTCACATTAGGTTGCATGCCAGAAAGCATTAAAGAGTTCTGACAGGATTAATTTGATTCTGTGATGGTCATCTCTTTTGTACTTTATGTTGTTGCAATGTTATGATGCTTTAATTATTTTATTGTACAGCATGATTTTTTTAAAAGAGTTGAGAGTTTATAAATACTTTTATAAACAAACAGTCAAACTATGGCCCAAAATTAGTAAGCGAAATCCATCGTGTCTTTGCATTTATTCCACAGTCTGCAGGCTAACATCAATGGAGAGGTTTAAATTAACAATACAGTGGTACCTCGGGTTACAGACGCTTCAGGTTACAGATGCTTCAGCTTACAGACTCCGCTAATCCAGAAATAGTACCTCAGGTTAAGAACTTTGCTTCAGGATGAGAACAGAAATCATGTGGTGGCAGCGTGGTGACAGCGGGAGGCCCCATTAGCTAAAGTGGTACCTCAGGTTAAGAACAGTTTCAGGTTAAGAACGGACCTCCAGAACGAATTAAGTTCTTAACCCGAGGTACCACTGTACTATGTTGCAAAGTTTTTTATTCTTTGGAAAGTTTTTTTTTTATCATCACCTGACATACCTACAAACTCATGGCATTTAGATAATTATTAAACTGTCAGTCTTTTAACAATAAGTGCCTGCAACTTAAAGCATAGCCCATGTGATTGACAAATGTGTGTTTGTTCTATGTACAACAGGAGCACATTGGTGGAGTTCAAATAAATGTTAACAAGGAAGGTAGGAGTGGTGTCAGATTATGAAATGTTTGCCATAGATAGTGTTTTTTCTGTCTTCTGTCCATAGACTAAGCTGATGCCATATTTGAAAAGGGAGGCCTTTTACTTCAACTTCCAGACTATCTCTTGTGCTTGACTTCTGCTGGATTAGCATCTCATGCGTGGAATGACTAACATGAAACCACTCCTGGTCATAGTGCATTTAGGAAGTGGGTACCAAAATAACAAAAAAGCATGCTTGGGGTAACTGAGGTTTGCAGAAGTACAAAAAACCACACCTTCAAAAAAGAAAATATAAGAAGGCACACCCCACCCCAAAAAAGAACAACCCAACGATGACTGAGGGTGCTCAGTACTCACAGAATGTTGAGGGTCAGTTGGGGGGGGGAATAGAATGAAGTATCTTAGGTGAGAGGTCATGGCTGGCGGAGTAGAACCTTGAACAGGAGCAATGTTGTTAGGTGGTGAGATTACACTACAATATTTTCATGTAGGTCCCACTTGTTGACCCTAAATTTGGAGTCAAAATGCAAACTGTCCAAGGCATCATTCAAAATAAATAAATCCATAAGGCGTTGGTGTCACATCTTGTTAGATCCTGTTAGATCTTGTTGGAAGGGAAAAAAGGGGGGGGGGAGCAGGAAATAAGAGTTTTGGAGTTCTAGTGAAATGTAATGAGAAGCTATGAACTGCTGTTTACTTACCCAGCCCCTTTGCAAGTTATTTCTTGGAACACAATGCATGCTTAGTGGGTTCACATTAGGCCACAGTACATAGAAAAATCCTGGTGCTACCAGGTCAGTCAGAACACTGTGAAATGTATCAACCTGAGATTCCCTGGCTGATCATATTGCCCATGTAATACTGTTCTACAGTTCACCCAGCTTTATAGAAGGAAAACATACACATGACCAAGGATTTATTTACACTCTCTCTCACTCACTCACAAATGCACACATCATCATCATCATCATCATCATCATCATCATCATCTAAGGTGTAAAATGGCACTTGTCATCTGTAAAAGACAAAAACAAAAAAGAGGCATAAATTCATCAACCTGGGTTGGATGTCAGAAGTTGTTTTAGTTGGTACAGGCCAAGGCACATGCCCCAGGAAAAAGTCCACTGCTGACACAAAGGCTCTGTTCTTCCTTGCTGTTTTGTCCTGTTTAGCTGTCACTGGTGACTCTATGGCCTGATGCAGGAGAACATCTCCATTTGCCACATCCTTCTTTCATCCAGGACTGTGCCCAGAGGGAGAGGGCAGTGGCAACAATGACAAGGATGGGTGTCCATTCAGGGAAGGGGCTCTATTGAGAGCATTTCTGTGCAAGGGCCAACAATAACAACACTAAATTAAGGCCTCCAAGTTCTTATATGTTCATGAGGGGAACAAAAATATCCTGGTTAACTCAGAGAACATACTTGCAGAACCAGGAAAGAGACTCTGAGCCATATGAAGTTATTGGCACTTACCCATCATACTTCCAGATGGACTCAGGGCTTGAAATGAGATGTGAAGTTTCATTGCAGTTTATAATTAAGGAAAACCATTGGGACTAAAATGCCGTAGGGAAAGAGGAGCAGGATAGAGGAAGGTGCTGCAGAACCAAAAGTCTGGATGGAGACAAAAGATCCCATCTCCTACAGAATTTCCTCCACAGTGAATTACCAACATATTTAACAGTATAGCTCCACAAAACACAACAAAACCACAGCAGAATGGCCCAATGTTATTGCAATGAAGAATCTACCCAAGGGTATGATAATAATCTGTTCCCGTCATTCTTTTCACACATCAGCAAATAAATATGCCAAGCAAATTATTAGTTTTGCTCTAATACACAGCAACTAATTATTAAGCATTTGCTATAGCGGACCTTGGAAGGCAGGATACAGCTTTTAATTGGCAACTGATTTGCAAGGACAGCAACTATGCCTTAAGGGCAGGAGCAGGCTATAAGTCCAAATTCTGTAAACTGATGCATCATTAAGTAAGGCAGAGCACACCGTCTGGTAATTACAACGTATCATCTAGGACACTGCAATCAACCTATATCTAGAACCTTGCCCACCTTAAAAACTGGGGAAGGCAGTATCAGAAATGGTGGCAAGTGCACTAGGGGTCTGGCAAAGCATATTTTTACAACAGGTTGGGACAAGGGAAAATGTAGGGCTTTGTAGAACAATTCATGCACTATACAGTATTACCTCACATGAATGAAGAAACGAAGTACAGGAGAAGGCCTTGCTGGAGTCACTGGTGTTGAACAAAAGCCTCATATAGCTGCCTTGCACAAAGTATACACCTACAAAGACTCTCCTCCCTGAAAGAGAGGGGAGTGGTTGTGGGCGGGAGCCCGAACACCGCTCCTAGCAGGGGGCGTCGCCCCCTGCCTCCAGCTCACCTGGCTGGCACTCACGCCCCCCCAGTGGCCGTCCAACCAGGTGCCATGGGGGGGGGGGCGTGTCCAGCAGCCTTTATGCTGCAGTGCCAGCCTCTCTCCCTGGCCTCATTTCTCTTTGTCGTCCTCCTCCTCCTACCACTGACGATGTCTTGCAGTACCTTTCCCATCTCGATGATCTGGGACGCGCTCCTAAAACCTTAAAGATTCACGTAGCCGCCATCAGCTTCTTTTCAAAAGCTACATTTGCTCATGACCCGGGTAGCGACTTCTTGATCCTAGAGCCATTGAGGGCTGGGGCAGGTCACAACCTCACAGGGCCGAGGGCCGTAAGCCGATTTCTTATGGGTTGTTATCACAGATACGCATAAAACTCAGGTCAATTTGCTGGTCCAGGTTCGAAGCACGTCTCTTTCCGCAGCATATGCTATCGCCTTTTTGGCGCGCTTAGAGTTGGTGAGGTGGTGTTTGAAGTTAGTGCACAAGGTTCAACACGTGGCCTCCTGTGCGAGGACGTGCAGTTGTCCGATACTAACGTGACAGTGCGTATACGTCAGTCCAAGACTGATCAGGCTGGTAAGGGTGTCCTAGTTAAGCTCACGGCGTCGGCACAGCTGGGCCCATGCCCGGTAAAGGACACTAGGTGGTACCTCTACCTCATATGCGACCTGCAGCTTTACCATACTTATCTGCCTTTTCTTTTCTGTCTTTTACCCCCAGCTATGCTCAGGAGAAGCGTGTGGATTTGCTGCCACAGTATAGTTCATTGGGCCCGCGTACGAGCGGTGAGCTGCGGCCTTGCACACAATCTTGGCCTTCCACATGGTGTTCGAGTTTCCTGGTTTCTGAGAAGAGGCATGCATTGGGAGCAGCTTATGCCATTGCTGTGGGAGAAAGTAGCCAAGTTCGGCCCTCCCGACATCCTTGTGATTCATTTGGGGGAGAATGATCTCGCTAACAGAAGGAGTGTGGACTTGTTGTGGAGCATAAAAAGAGACTTGAATGCATTTGCAGCCGTGTGTCCCAGAACAACCGTGTTCTGGTCCTCCTTCTTGAAAAGAACTGTTTGGCGCGGTGCGCAAAGCTGTATGGCCATTGAAAGAACCAGGAAACTCGTAAATCGGGCGGTAGCCCGTTGGGTGCGCTTTATGTATGGCCGAGTCATTTATCATGACCGTATCCGGATCGGCGACCAAGCTTTGTACCGGAATGACGGTGTTCACCTATCAGATCTGGGGAACGACATTTGGTTAGCTAGTGTCAGCAGAAGCGTCTGGGATTGGTTGCAGCTTTGAAGGTATTGGCGGCGAGCCTTTAGCTCGGGTGGCGGTTAGGCATTGGAATAATGTGTTATGGTGTGTCGAAGTGCTAGGTGTGGCCATCGCCTATGCCTTCAATTTCTAGGGGTATTCCGTTAAAGGAATCTGGCGGTCGTGTATTCCGTCCGAAGCCTGCTTGGCGGGAGGCCATGGCACGACCCTTGGTGACATCAGGGGTGAGCCTATAGTTGGATTAGCATCAACAGGTGATGAACCCCTGGTGAATAAACCCACTTGTTTCGCGATCCAGTGCCTAAGCCAATACCTTTTCATTGCTGTAATCAATAAAGTTGTGGCCTTTTCTAGCCCATTAACCTTATATCACGTGTCCCTGTGTCTTCATTTCACTTCGCGGGGTTCGGGTCCTCGAACCACAACTGTTGAATGCATGCCTGATTCTGGCCTGCTTCACTTCCCACCCCAATGTGAAGAGGTGAGACACAATAACTTCAGACCTGGATTTGTAGAGCAGTCCACAGAACATAAACCTGGGCATGGCAGGATCCATGTATCAAACCGAAAGGACAACATTAAGCCCAGATGGGTGGAAAATTCCTTATCTACTTTCAAGTGCACTTGTTCGTGAAAGTCAGTAATGATATCAGCTCTCTCTCTCTCTCTTCTTCCAAAGAGTAAACCCTACTAGCAAGCTTAAATATTACTTGTTGTCAATCCTTTCTTTCAAAATTCTTAGGGGCCAGCGGGATGGGACAATGCTTTTACAGTAATATTTGAATATTTGCAGTAATCAAAGCAGCAGGAAAGTTTATATACAGTATTTGGCTCATTTTGTAAAGCACACACAAGATGGACACACACACACACACACACACACACACAGAGAGAGAGAGAGAGAGAGAGAGAGAGAGACCATTTCATAGGAGGCGTGGGAAGACCCCAGTAGGAGAAAATGGAATCATGTACTCAGGGATTTATTTATATCCAAATTGCTTTTACCTGGGAGAAGTATAAAAAAGGTAATCATTATATGTTCCCCATATAAATGAATTGTTTCTTGACATCGTATGCAACTGACAAATAGGAATGAGTTTTTTATTGCTAGAAGGCTGTAATATATAAAGGATACAGGATATTGCACACAAAAAGGGGAAGACTGGTGGATATTAGAAACAGATTAATTTCCTAGCCATTCTTTCTGAGAAATCAGCATCATCAAAAAATATTTATATACTGCCCTTAAAGATCTTAAGGCAGTTAACAATAAAAAACACCATGTGAAGTACAATAAAAACAGGAAAAATTGTATCAACTCTCTCTCTATTTTTTTGGCTGTACATTGGACACACCATGACAAAAATGGATATCTTACACTCATTGTCTAACTTTGTGATGTCCACATTTAGGAGAAAGGGTTTTGGGCTTGGCAGCAAAACAAAATGATTTCCTCAACAAAACATTTCTACTTATAAACGAGGTAAAGTGAAATTAGTCATGGCAAGATTTACAAATGAATCAGTATACAAAACTGCTATTTCTTTGTATATCACATGGGGAAATAACTTATACACAATCTAGGGTATTTGCAAGCAGTAAGCCTTTAAATTTTAAAAAGCAGCAAATCCAAAGTCACAAGACAACTAAAACAAGACATTATAGGAAAATTGCATTACAAGTTTAAAAAGAAATTGTATTTGCCTTCATTTCATCTTTTAGGGCTCAGCAAGCACATCAAAAATATGAAGGAAACAGGAAAATTTCACAAATTTAAGGCCCTATTTAGTGATAAGATAGACAGAATGAAACCAATGCCATCTCTTTAAGTGTGAATGGTGTTGAACCTTCCCCCTGCCCACAGACACAACAGAAAACCATTGTTATCCACTGCATAAATGGATAATGGTGCGCCTTGGACTCAGAGGAGTTAAGAAGCTTTCACTTCCTGTTTAAACTAACCACAGTTTCCCATGATGTCTGAACTCAGGGAACAGTGGTTTGTTTGAACATCAGCTGGTGAGAACAGAGCAGTCATCTGTGACTGGAGATCCTAGTTTGTTCTTGCTAAGGGGAATGCAAAATCAAGGCTCCTGTAGCTCATTCTATCTGAACTATAACTTTTCCCTTAGCTAAGATCTATTACATTTATCTGTATTGTACAGTGCCTACCATTTAGATACTTAACAACTCTATTTTAGTGCAACAAAGCAACATATATTACAATCATATTTATTTTATTTAAGACAGAGTGAACATAACTTAATAGTCAAGACAATGAGACACAAACTCCCCAGTACAAAACTCAAAATAGCCAACAACTCACTGCTAAGCAAGCCGCCATTTTAGCCCCCTACCATTCAGAGATGCTGTAAAGGTTACTAAAAACAGTGTATGTTTGAGGCACCTTGTATCTGATGTTCATTTATATTGCTCCCATTGGATCATCTTGACTTTGGTTTTTACCAGTGACAATAAGGTAGTATAAAAATTATTCACAGCTAAATTCTGACTGGATCACCCCCTCTCTGGTTCTTTAATTCCTTTTTTTCATTCACAGGTGTCATGTGAGTTGAAGGGTGTGGGATTAAATCCAATTCTATTGCCCCACAGGAAATGGAAGGAGGAGGGGAACTGATTTCTAAGTATTTATAATAAAGGAAAGTTAATTTTACTTACTCTCCAAGAAACAGTGCATCATGAACATCAACTCTCAAATAATGGCTCACAGCTGAAGTCTTGCTGTTATTACCTCACTCTTGAAGTGATAAGTGTATTATGAAGACATTAAATCATAAGATTTCCACCAAGAGACTAAGGCAATTAAAACAGGCTCTGACTTCTTCAAAACTAAGTTCAGTGAAAAGTGCTCAAGGATTCACTGAATATTATCAACTCTGGATTTCAAGTGAGATCTGTGACATCATTTGCAGTGCGGAGTGCTCCAGTACAAGATTTCAGCCAGCTAGCCAGTCATGCCCTTTTGCAGAATACTCCATCCCACTCACCTCAGTTCTTCTCCATTCATGCCAATCTCACTGGCAGAGGAAGGGGGTGCGGTGGGTGCGACCCACACCGGGTGTCAACCCTGAGTGGGGGTGACATCACCACTCTGTCCCACTGGGGACGCTTGCCATGGGCTAGCCCCGCCCCCATGGGTGAACAGCATGTGCTAGCTCAACCTCTGGCCAATCTCCATTCCAATCTAGGTTCAAGCCTGGGCATGGGGCTGAGTCAGCCTTGGTCACCCTGATGGGTAAACTAAGCCCTTAACAACTTGGGAACAGTTTACCTGCAAGATCGTCTTGCTCCATATATGCCCACTTGACCACTTTGTTCTGCAAAAATGGCAGTGTTACAGGTGCTACATCATACCTGTTCTACATCTGAAAGAAATCTGATATTTTAATGTGGGACCTTGGAACTCCCTGCCTATGGACAGCAAGCAGCTGTCTTCCTCTGTACAGTGGTACCTCGGGTTAAGAACTTAATTCGTTCTGGAGGTCTGTTCTTAACCTGAGGTACCACTTTAGCTAATGGGGCCTCCTGCTGCTGCACGATTTCTGTTCTCATCCTGAAGCAAAGTTCTTAACCCGAGGTACTATTTCTGGGTTAGCGGAGTTTGTAACCTGAAGCGTCTGTAACCTGAAGCGTCTGTAACCCAAGGTACCACTGTACGCATTTCAGTGCCTGCTAAAAACATTTTTGTTTAGACAAGTTTACCCAGATATCTAGAATGCTGATGTGTTTCTTAGTTCATTGGTTTCAATTTTTGCAATATTTTAAATAGTTGTTTTAATTGTTTTTATTTGTTTTTACAATCAAGCAGTATTTTTTAATATAAAATGAAATGAAATAAACAAATGCTGAAATTATCACCGTTCAGTATCTACTGAGCATGCTCTGTCATCACTGAGCTTTTGGGGGCCACCAGTCCCTTAACATTTCCACCCCTAAATCATTTTTAACTCCTACAAATCTTTAGGTTTTAGGTTCCCCCAAATCTTCTAATGCCTATATCCTGTGTATCAATGATACTATTTTAGCTACATAAATATCAATTCTCATAGAATTGAGGTCACTGTGACACTGAAAGGTGTGCAAAATTTTTATTATGCACTGGGAACCCATTCAAGTCAGGAACAACTCTTTTTACCCTGGAGACACACTGAAAACATATTGGTATGTACTGTATTCATGTGCTACAACAGCCCCCCTTTCCAACACAGAATTCCCAACCCAGCCGCTGAATCTCTCAGAAAATTGGTAATCAAAAGCCCCCCTCCCACAAATTCAGTTTGCTGAGAAAGAAATTAGTATTCACCTAAATGAAACAGAACAAAATTACAAGGACATTGAATTCACAAGGACATTGTAAGACATGTGGCATTCAGGAAGATGAAAAGCATTGGCATTCGGTGAATCAGGGGTAGGGCTGCTTGAAGAATTCAGTACAGTGGTACCTTGGTACTCAAACGCCTTGGTTCTCAAATGCCGAAAACCCGGAAGTCAGTGTTCTGGCTTTCGAACGTTTTTCAGAAGCCGAACATCTGATGCAGCTGTTGGCTATTGTTTCCGAGGCACTTGCACCAATCAGAAGCTGTGCCTTGGTTTTCAGACATTTTGCAAGTCAAACGGACTTCTGGAATGGATTAAGTTTGGCGCTTTTATTTTTGCTATTTATTTAGCGTTTTTTGTTTTTGAGGCTTTTTCGGTTAATTTGTTCTTGTGACTGTGTGGAACCCAGTTCAGCTACTGATTGATTGTGTGACTGCGGAAATGGATAAAAGCCTCCCATCCAAATGATGACTATCATCAGTGTAGGTAAGAAAAAAAAAGAATAATTTAAATTTTTATCATGTACAATACTGTCTTATTTATTTTATAGTACAGTACATTGATTGTTGCTTTCATTTGATGGATCAATGGTCTCGTTAGATAATAAAATTCATGTTCATGTTCTGTTTTAGGGGCTGTTTTTAAAAGTCTGGAACAGATCAATCTGTTTTGCATGGTTTTGAAATGGACTTCCGGAATGGATTAAGTTTGAGAACCAAGGTACCAGCGGCGTAGCGTGGGTTGTCCGCACCGCAACGCACGCCTGGCACCCTCCCCCTCCACAGTGGGCGGCGACCCAGCAGCTCGGATCGGATTCGCACAGCCAGCACTGCAGTGAGAGAGAGTGAGAGCCAGGTAGGGGCAGAGAGCTGCGAGTGCGAGCGCACCCCCCCAAATGTTGCGCCCGGTGCGGCTGGCCCCCCCTGCACCCCCCACGCTATGCCACTGCAAGGTACCACTGTACTGGAAAGGAACAACAGGGGAAGGAAGGCACCGATTTCACAGTCTGCTCTGGAGGCATGTGCCTGGCCACTTTGTGGGAACACAATGCCAGAGAAATGTAGACCTCCAGTGGTCCAAAATTCTGATTCACTAAGAGGCAGATCCTTGTATATCTCTACTGTCTTCTCAGATGCATGGCTATTAAGTAGCTCCTATACGATACACAAATGCTAACAATGGAGTGCTGCATTCCTGCAAAGTGCATGTAACATTTGGGAACGTTTTCAGCAATGCTACCCCTTATCACTCTGCCTAACACTCAGAGTTTGGGAATAACAGGTACCACTTTATCTGCAAACTCCTATACAAAATTACCTGACCTGTACTTCAGTATATTTAAATTGCTGTGAACTGAGTCACAACACTTTAAAGTATTATGTTGTAGTAGTAATAGGAAAACTAGCATATCTGTCTCTTGTAATAAGTAGACAGTGGTTAGAGAGTTCATCAAGGACCTAAGAGACTAGAGTTCAAATCCCATGAGGCTCACTGGATGACTTTATCAGGGTGCCTCAGGTGACTTCCAAAATGCAACACTGGGGAGGGGGGTGCATCAGGAGTGAACACATTTTTGGAATGAAATCTGGACTGGTCCCTTACTGATACTGTTACTGTCAGTATCTAGGACCATTTTGCTTGAAAGCAACCTCAAATTTCACCTTCAAGGGAGATCTGGAAAACACAGTTTGGTAATCCTCGTCAGTTTTAAGAGGTGTTCTAATGTTTTTTTCATTCTGATTCAATAGACAGCTAAAGGTCAGGCAATGAACGAGTCAAAAATAAGAAAATCCTTATCAGCCCTATCTCCAGTTGCTTAGAAGTCCCTTCAGCAGCCCAGTAACAAAACCAGGAATCTGGCACACAAGACTGAATATAGTGAAATGTGCAAAAAAAAGATGAAGAGGAAAATATCCATTAAGCAGAAAGATATCCTTTATGCCTCACCAACCATCAATTTACCTTGAATCCAAGAGTTACTTAATTATAAGAAATGCCTGCATCCTAGGAACAAAGGCGAATGGTAAGTGGAGAGCATATTCTGGATTTAAACGTAGTCATAAATGATCAGACAATACCCCAATTATGCAGTAAGATATTTACTTCATAAGCTATTTGCTTTGATTTACACCAGTGCATAAGCAATTGAAATCTATAAAAATAAGTGATTAATGATGAACTGGATGACTTTTATGGCTTCGGTGAAGGACATTCCAACACTTTAAACTCCCACAAAAACAGCAAGGCAAACAGCTAAATGAATTTCATGGCATGCACAATAGGAAATAAATGCTCTATTAAAGCAGAAATGAACCACAGATAACACACACACACACACACACACACACACACACACACAAAAATACAAGTTTTAGTTTCACAGGGTGGAATTCAATGTCACACTCTTCGGATTGTTCTGCCTACCCAAGCATTTTCGCTTGCCAAATGGAGTAATCCTCCCTCTCCTTTCCCACCAAGTGCTGTTCTGGGGGGTTCTCCTGACCCTACACGGAGGATTTGAGAGGGGGCGAGGGACATGCAGAGGGAAGAGTGAAAGCCCCATTGTCGTAATGGGAACCCCTGTGCTAGCTTCCACTAGTGCACCAGGTTAGCTGAATCTGGGGTACACTGTTTTGCTTTGGGTAATGCAAGTGCAGCCTTCCTTGAGTGATGCTCTGTAGACATTTCGTTTTCCAAGTCTCATCAGCTTAACCAGCAGAACGAACAGTCAAGCATGCTGTGAGTTGTAGTCCAAATTACCTGCAGGACACCAGGCTGGGCAAGGAGTTGAAGTATAGCACCATTTCTGAGGCGACAAGGACTGCATTTGCCTATTAACTAACACTATAATAAACACCAACCAGTGAATCTACACCTAGGTCTAGAAATAGCCCCTTGCCCCTACACTTGTAGTAAGGAAAAATTGCCTCCAGGTGCCTAGGCAAATGGTGTGTGTGTGTGTGTGTGTGTGTGTGTGTTGTTGTTGTTGTTGTTGTTGTTGTTGTTGTTGTTGTTGCTGCTGCTTTTAAATCACTTATGACTAATATATGTATGTGTGGGGCAGGAAGGACAAACTAGTAATTCCTCTGATCTTGTCTGCAAGAATCCACATCTATAGGGAAGAGAACTATTTTGAGAATGAAGAATTATTCCACAAATGCAAACTGTATCTCATGGCTTTTTATGACTCACCTATATGACCACTGAATTCACATGACATATGACTCTGATCTATTTCAATCTCAAGCAACATCTAAAGCCACTTCAAACCTTAGTACAGGTGTCCCTCACTTACGCAGGTGTCCTGTTCCGGGCCCCAGAGTTCCTAACTGAAATCGGGTAAAGTGAAGAGCCTCCTCTAAACACCCTGTTAAAGCTCTGTCTGCTGCTGCTCTCTTCAATCCATACATAAATTAACTGTATCCAAAATTATCCACAACTAGAATTGAAGCTCTTGGGACAGCAAGAGGCTGGAGGACATGGGGAAAGTGGCTGTCGCTGCTGCGCTACTGCACACACCAGCTGTTAGATGGGGAGGCTAAGCAGCATCAACAAAACTCTTATCTCTTTGGGGCTTCCTCCACCCTCACTGATATCTTCTTCAGGCTCTGGGGAGGGGCTCCACAAGGACTCTCCAGCTCTCTCCCACTATTTCTGCGTTTGAATTGAATTATTAATTTCACAGTGTCGCATGCAGACATGATCGTGCGTAAGTGGAGGCACGCCTGCAATACAGGGTGCCCCAAAAGTAGGCATATAGAAGTAGATATACAGTTGATGGACGTGAGTGGTCTAAACCACCGAGCCTCTTGGGCTTGACAATCAGAAGGTTGATGGTTCAAATTCTCGTGACAGGGTGAGCTTCCTTTGCTTTGTCCTAGCTCCTGCCAACCTAGCAGTTCGAAAGCATGCCAGTGCAAGTAGATACAGTGGGAAGGTAAAGGGTGTTTCCGAGCGCTCTGGTTTCCATCAGGGTGTTCTGTTGCACCAGAAGCAGGTTAGTCTTGCGGGCCACATGACATGGATAGCTGTCTGTGGACAAACACCGGCTCAATCGGCCTGAAAGCAAGATGAGCGCCCCAACCCCATAGTCGCCTTTGACTGGACTTAACCGTCCAGGGGTCCTTTACCTTTACTTTTTATACAGTTGAATCAATGAAATTCATCACAACAGATAATATGGATACACATAACTGACACACAATTAAGTGGCAGTAAAATTTGAGGCTGGCAGTTAGAAAGAATAGAGAAGTCAGATAAAAGGATGGTTTTTCTTTATTGGTATTGTGAATGATGACAGCGAACTTGAGCCAAGAACAAAGCAAGTGGATTCTAAAGCAGTATATCTACTTTTGGGTCACCCTGTACATTGTTTGACTTCCTCTTTTACATTCCTCATGCCCTTTCTTTCTGCTCATGTCCACAGCTCCCTCATAATGTCACCAGTGTGATGTAGAGCCAGTGTGGTGTAGTGGTTAAGAGCGGTAGTCTTGTAATCTGGGGAACTGGGTTTGCGTCTCCACTCCTTCACATGCAGCTGCTGGGTGACCTTGGGCTAGTCACACTTCTCTGAAGTCTCTCAGCCCTGTTGAATGGTTTCTTTAAATGTAAAGGTTCATCATTGTTCCACCTAATGTGTATGTCTTTAAGGGGCCAGAGCAAGGGCCAGAGCAAGATAACGAGACCCAGCTTTACAGCTGTGAAACACAGCAGGTGCTGCTGAGTTGCATTGATTAAGGTGTGTCAGCATTTGCATGTAGTATATAAGGAGCAG
The DNA here is from genome assembly GCF_964252035.2 of Podarcis erhardii. Classification (NCBI taxonomy): domain Eukaryota; kingdom Metazoa; phylum Chordata; class Lepidosauria; order Squamata; family Lacertidae; genus Podarcis; species Podarcis erhardii. Next base: position 21,852,336 of record NC_138515.1, on the reverse strand, counting down.
CACCTAGCTCTCCCATTACCCTGGGGGTTGGGTTGGTGGTTGGGTCTGGTTTGTTGTTAATGTATTTAGTGTATAAGGAGTTTTTGTTTTTTGTAATTAAAACCTTGTTTAAGTTATTTTTGAGTCCCTTTCTTTTTAATGCATGGTCTCCCCAGCAAGCTCTCTGCAGCGCTACCATACTGCAAATACTCAACATCTTTGGTTATGGGCCCAGCTGCTGAGTGGATGACTGCATATTTTTGGACTCTGAGAAAGGTTTGAAAACTCCTTCTCCTGTTAGTGTAGTTTTTGTGGGTCTGGAAGATTTCCAGGATGGTTGACCGGGTTCCTGAAGCTGAGAAGGCTCTGGTCTTCCCACAGCTAACAGATGAGAACTATAGTTTATGGTCTTTTCGGGTGGAGGTGCTTTTGACCTCTAGGGAAGTATGGACCTATGTAACTGAAGACCCTCCTGACCCTGTAACTAATGCTTGGTCGAAAGGAGATGCGAAAGCCAGGGCGATAATTAATTTGGCAGTCAGCGACCAGCAAGTAGTCTATATAAGGAATAAGAAAACTGCCAAAGAAATGTGGGACAGTCTTGCAGCAGTGCATGTTAGAAAAGAGTCAGCGTCTGCATTGACGTTTTTCAAGCAGCTGTACCAGACGAAGTTGCAGCCTGGTGGTGATTTGGCAGCACACTTGAGACGTCTGGAGGCAATACGCGGCGAATTAATTCGAAGGGACATGGACATACCTGATATTCAGTATGTTTTTATCATTCTTTGTTCCCTTAACGAGGACTTTGATGGTGTAGCTAGCCAGATATCTGCCGTCCCACCAGCACAATTAACTGTGGAAGGGGTAACGGCAAGATTAATGGGCGAGTTGGATAGAAGGGAGGCTTGTGCCATAAGCACTCCTATTTCCAGAAGTAATGAGGAACGCCATATGCAAACTTGTGGTGATGCGACTGCATTTAAAGCTGCAAAGCGTTGTTGGTTCTGCAATAAGCAAGGACATTTTGCAAAGGACTGCAGAGCCAAAAGAAAGCAAAGTACTCCCAAGCCTGTTTCTGCTCGTCAGTCACGGGTGTCATCTCAGCAGCCAACATCACACCGTAAAGACAGAAACGAGCCGCGAGCTTTTCACGCTCGGACTGCAGATCATAAAAGAATTAAAGGTGCCAAGTGGAATTCTTTTATTGTGGACTCAGGAGCTTCTCACCACGTTTGCAACAATCGAAGCTTGTTTATTTCTTTCGAAGAGGAAATTGGTAATGTACATTTAGCCAATTCCCAAGTCTTGCAGTCACTTGGCAGAGGTACTGTTAAACTTGACTCTTTAAACATTACAATAGCGAACTGCATTTACTGCCCATCAGTGGACAACTTATTATCAGTAAGGTGTTTTGCTCGTCAAGGCATAAGTGTGCGTTTCTTAAATTCAATGTGTGAGTTTTTTGAGGGGAACAAACGTCTATTGTATGCCCGGGACTCTGATGGTTTATATAGACTGTATTTTCGCACCTACTCCCAATTGCCTATAAATTGCAGAGCAGCACAGTCAAGCCAGGGGTTGAGGAATGCAAGGCCTCATTCCGGGTGTCTCCACGAGGCGCACAGAATTCTGGGACACTTGAATTTTGCTGATGTAATTAGGACGAAGAATATTGTTAATGGCCTCAACTTAAAGCCATGTAAATTCTTTATGCAATGTTTATCCTGTTGCAAGAATAAGATTAAGGTTGCACGCAAGGGTAGGTGCTCAGATAGGAAAGTAACTGAGCCATTTGAGCGTGTACATTGTGATTTAGTTGGGCCACTCCCACCATCATTAGGAGGTTCTAAGTACTGGCTTACCCTGATAGACCAGTATAGTAGATACTGTTGGACTTATGCAATAGCTGAAAAGTCACAAGCATTTGAGAAGTACAAAGTTTTTTACAACTGGGTAAAAACGCACTTTAACAAACCAATTAAGAACCTGTTTTCTGACCGGGGCGGGGAATTTGTTTCTGAGGATTTTGAGAAATTCCTGGAAGCGCAGGGGACTACTCATGAGTTATCTTGCCCCCGAAGTCCCTGGCAAAATGGGCTTGTTGAAGTTGTGCAGCGTGACTTGCAGGCAGGGGTTAAAACGTATCTGCACGATGCTAATCTGCCCAAAGACTTTTGGGCTGAAGCGCTTAATGCGTTTTGTTATGTCAGAAATCGCAGTTATCATTCTGGTTTAGATGTCACCCCCTATGAGAAGCTGTTTAAAAAACGCCCTAATCTGAAATACCTACGCATTTGGGGTTCAGATGTAATTATGCATTATCCCGCTAAGCAGAAATTGGGTGAGCGTAGTGTTCAGGGAAAATTAATGGGCTACCAGCAGGGGGCGTACAGAATTTACATACCATCAACTGGCAAATTTCATATTACCAGAAGCATGATACAAACTGTAAATTGGAATGGAGTTGCTGTTTTCCAAGATACTGATGGTATAGATAGTACTGAGGAAGAAGAGGAAGAAGCAGCAGCAGCAGCAGGAAATGGTGCTTCTGAATTAATGGAAAAAGACAAAAAGCCTGTTGAATCTGATAATTTGTTTGATGATTTAAAGTCACAGGCACCCGAGGGGAGGTTAGATTCTCTTGAGTTTTCTGACCGTGAGCTTAGCCTACAGGCATCTCTTCAATCTGACAATGATGATTTACAACCTGAAACTAGTAGTTCACTTAGTCCCATTAAGTCTGAGGAGTCTGACTCCCCTTCTGGACTAAGACGTTCAGATAGAAAGAGGCAGAAGCCACAACGATTTGCAGATGAACATTTTAATACTGTGTATGCCAATAAGGTGGTTTTTGAGCCAAAAAGCTACAGTGACGTTCAGAATTTACCTAAGCACCAAGCTGCAAATTGGTATAAAGCTATGAACTCTGAGATAGCTTCTTTAAAAGAGCATAACACTTGGTCTCTTGTACCACAAACCCCTGATATGAGACTTATTGATTCAAAATGGGTTTATAGAGTTAAAATGAATGACAAAAATGAAGTTGTAAGGTACAAAGCAAGATTAGTTGCTAGGGGTTTTCAACAAATTCCAGGCGAAGATTATGATTTGTGTTATTCACCAAGTGTAAAATATGAAACAGTTAAGCTTTTGTTAAAAGATGCATCACAACGTGGACATTCTGTTTATCACCTAGATATAAAAACTGCATATTTGTTTGCAGATTTAAAAGAACAAATTTTTATGCGTGTTCCTGAAGGCATAGACGCTGCTGAAGGTTTGGTATGCAAATTAAATAAATCCCTTTATGGTCTGCACCAAAGTGGAAGGAATTGGCACCAAACTTTAGCAAAAGAATTGCTGGATATTGGTTTTTCACAAGGAAAGGCAGACAATTGTGTGTTTATAAAGGAAAGGGCAAACTCTGTGACAAAAATATGTGTGTATGTAGATGACGTGTTAATTTCTACAAAAACTAAACAGGAATATGAAGAGGTAGTTTCACAGTTACAGAAGAAATTTGATGTGGTGGAATTAGGCATAGCTAAAAATTACTTATCCATGCAAATTGAGAAAGGCAAAAATGGATCTTTTCTGGTTCATCAAACTGCAAAAATTGATGACCTTGTTGAAATGCTACGTTTAGAAAATGCAAATGGGAAGGAAACGCCTATGGTGTGTGGTTTCACCTTTACAGGTGAAGATAAGCCATTTCCTAACAAAACTTTGTATCGTTCTGCTATAGGCAAGCTAAATTTCATTCAAAGAATCTCAAGACCAGATATAACTTATGCTTTTCACTTTCTGGCAAAATTTGTGGAAAAACCTACTACACAATGTTTCTCTGCTCTTAAGAGAGTGGTAATGTACCTTAAACATACCAAACATTATAGGTTGCAGTTTACATCAAGTATTGACAAAGGTTTTGAAATTTTCTGCGATGCATCTCATGCAGTGGAACAAAATAATTGCAGGGGTGTGTCTGGTATGGTGTTTTGTTATAATGGTTGTCCGTTTGAATGGAAGTCCCAGACACAAACCATTATTTGTCTCTCCACAACAGAGAGTGAATTATGTGCATGCGTTCAGGCCACTCGTGATGTAGAATGGTATCTGCAAGTATTCGCAGACCTACAGATGCAAGTAACACTACCAGTAAAAGTTTATCTTGATTCCCAGAGTGGACTTGCTATCCTATGTTCAGAAACCAATACGCAGCGCACCAGAGTCTTAAGATTACGTTTGGAGTTTGTAAAGAAATTAATTGCTGACGAAATGATTGTATTTGAATATGTCCCAGGTGATAATCAAATTGCGGACATTTTTACAAAAGCACTTCCAAAGGTTACACATGAAAAACATGTACAAAGTATGCTTTATGTTTTTGTTCCACAATGATGAACCGCAGGGGAAATGTTGAATGGTTTCTTTAAATGTAAAGGTTCATCATTGTTCCACCTAATGTGTATGTCTTTAAGGGGCCAGAGCAAGGGCCAGAGCAAGATAACGAGACCCAGCTTTACAGCTGTGAAACACAGCAGGTGCTGCTGAGTTGCATTGATTAAGGTGTGTCAGCATTTGCATGTAGTATATAAGGAGCAGCACCTAGCTCTCCCATTACCCTGGGGGTTGGGTTGGTGGTTGGGTCTGGTTTGTTGTTAATGTATTTAGTGTATAAGGAGTTTTTGTTTTTTGTAATTAAAACCTTGTTTAAGTTATTTTTGAGTCCCTTTCTTTTTAATGCATGGTCTCCCCAGCAAGCTCTCTGCAGCGCTACCATACTGCAAATAGCCAACAAGCCCCACTCACCTCACACAGTGTTTGTTGTGGGGCAGGAAGGAAAAGGAGAATGTTAGCCACTTTGAGACTCCTGAAGGGGAGTGAAAGTGGGATATCAAATCCAAACTCTTCTTCTACCAGTGGTTTATACAATAACTTCAGCAGATGTTCACAACCAAACCATGCAAATTCTAATCCAAAGATGAAAACTTTTTACCATACAGTGTGTGCACAAAATATATTTTTCTTCACAGTGTATCCCTTTACAGCCAGACCCTCATGTCAACTTGATTCCAGGCTTCTGCAGAGACCCAGGTCTTCAGTACAACTGAAAAGAGCAAAGCTGTCAACACAACTCCATATGAGAGTCTGGATAATTTGCTGTTATGAAAGAGCTTACTATTTTCTCTGAATACACCTTGCGTTCCTATGGTCTTCCTGCACAAAACGACAGTGTTTGGCTTCTTTATGAAAATCCTGAAAAGGGTGTGAATATGTGGCAGCATTTAGACAATGTGCTTTAAAATTGTTCTATTGCAATCACAGTGCAATCTTTCTTTATTTTACTAGTTATTCTATTCACATGTACACATCTCTGAGTGCTTTTAAAGCATCAAACATCTCAGAGAAGTCTGTTCTTGATCCTTTAAGGTGCAGCTAATCACAAAAACCCATTTATCCTAGTGACTTAGAAAACACAGGTGTTAAAAGTTTTAAAGCAACTTGTTTCAGCTTCTGCATTTTTAAGCAGTTCTGATGATTCTGTAGCCAAGTTGCTTCTTTTATTTCATTTCTTTATTATATTTCGATACCGCCCTTAATCTGAGGATCACAGGGTGGCTTACAATATAAAAAACACAAAAATATGTAACATAGTAACAAGTAAAAACCAAAACAAACCAAATACCACAGATCAGGTAAAGAAGGTGTAAGCTGAAATGTTTTGCTTTTTTAAAAAAATAGTATCTCTATTTTATTAGTCAGCACACACATATACGCTAGGGGTATGCACTGAACACAAGATTCAACTTGTATCTGTAGATTTGGGAAACTGTTTTGGAGTTGCTCTTAAAAAGGCTGTAACTTATTTCTCTTTCCACAGAAGTGGATGAAATTTGCAGGCAGATCAGCCTCTCCCAAGTGAATTAAGTCTGTCATATTGCACAGCCAGGATGTTTTATGAAGGGCATCTATAACTTTGATTTTAAAAACATTTCTTTTTTCCCCATGTTCAGGATGAAATTTGCAGGCCTGGTTACTTCCTTCTGTGGGGGTGAAAACTGCCATGTCTTATGGCTACAGAAGTTTCCCCACAAGAACAGGGTAAAATAAATAAATAATCATAAGGGGTGGTAGAGAGAAAGAAAAACAAACCATGATGGTAGCAGGAAAGAACATGGATTCACAGATAGGGCTATGGTGGGGAAAGTGTCACACCCCAACCAGAAATGACCAGTACTTGAAGGCTTGTTGGTGGCTTCTTCCATCCCTTAGTGGTGTTTTTTTTGTGGGGGGGGGGGTTTAGGATATAGCCTCTTCTTTCTGGAAAAGAGATCTCTTTACCCCCCCCCACCAGCAGTGACACAATTGTTTTTTCTATGTGAAAAACAACTTTTAATCCTTCCCTATGATTGGCATGCCCTGTGGAAATAATTCACCATGTTTAAAAACTAGACCTGTGCATCAAAATGAACCTTCTCACAATCAATGGTCTGGGTGATATATCTTCAAAGTGTCGACGCGGAAAAATTCCTTTCCGGGCTAAATGAGCCTTTTCTCTTAAGATTTTGGTTGGGATTCTATGACTACCAAATCTTAGTAGTACTTTTTTGGAATATCCATCGTTAGTGAGCCTCTTGACTGCTTTTAAGTCAATGCTTCCGCCCTCAAGGCCAAGGAGCTGGTTTAGATGATGTCTGGCCCAGAAAGGTGACCCCCAGTAAGGTAGGGGTCCTCTATATGGAAAAATGTGGAGAACAATCTCACATGGCCTCAGTATCAGGTTGATTGAGTGAGGGGGGCTTCCTCTGGTTTTTGGCTGGTTTAGAGGTATAGAATTGTATTTGTTCTGTTTATCTCCAGGGCTTGTTAAGGGTGGCAAAAAGGGAGTGAGTTGCCTCCTTTCATCTAGGTTGTCCAGCTTCTTGGTGATGTTTTGTAATTGTTCAAAGATTTTTTGAACTGTTTGAGCAGTCAATAGGCAGCATTCCTCCAGCAGTTCCACCTTTCTATCAATTAGTGCTTGTGCCTCGGTTATGGGAGTAGTAGCGTTGTCCTCATTTATTCCTAGGGATATCTCTTCAATTGTCTTTCCATGTAAAGAGTTGAGGAAGGTTTTGGGAGGAGATACGTGCTGTTTTTGAGGTAGCAGGTAATTATCTAGATTACTCTGTTTGAAACCAGAGGGCTCTGTGTCAGTTTCTGTATCAAGACACCTGAGTCTTTTGGCTCTTCTCATTGCTAGATTCTTCTTAAGTCAATGAGATCAGACTTCTGAGTAGAGTGATAAAGTGCTAAGGTTCTCAGGTCGCGGTTTTGTTCAATTCTCACTCAGTCCTGGCTGGGTTGCTGCGAAGAGTTTAAAACTGGGTCCAGTTATAGCACTCCTTTGAAGTACCCCCCCCCTTTCTTCTCAGTTTGTTAGAACGACTGAGATGTTTGGGGGTCCGCGAAGTTAGAGGTGGTGGGAGAAGTTTGTGGTTTTATGAATTTGTAGTTTTTAGGGTTAAAAGCCCATTAGAAGTCCTTTAGGATCCTTGGAATAAATTTGTCACGAGGAGTCAACGAAAAACTGGGAGGAAGTGCCTTAATGCCCAGGAAGGGATGTCTGAGAGCCTTCGTTAAAAAATTCTTTAACTTCATTAAGTCCCGGCACCGAGGAGGATAAGATAAGATGAGATGTTCAAAAGCACAGCGAAATAGTAAAAAGAAATAGAATCCAAAGGGGAGAGGAGAGCCGGCAGCATTTAGTTAAAAGATCTCTTTGAGCTCCGATAAGAGCGCCTTACCTCGGCGCCATCTTGTTAGCAACTAAGTACAATATCATAGAACCTTCTCAATACAAACAAATGATCCAATTAAAATGGTCCCAGGAAATGAGTGCAGCAGTGGGGCAAAAACTTACAGCCAACCTGAGAAAACAAGTATTATCCAACTTAAAGACCACTAATCTCTACAGTGATATTCCGAAAATTTATAATGAAATCTTCCAAATGTTTGTAGAGCTTAGTACTCCACCTAAAGTTTGGGAACTTAAACATAGCGCTAGCCCTTGGTTTGATGATGAATGTTTCCAGCTAAAAAGAAAACTGCGCCAAACATTTAGAAATAATCGCACTAAACTAGAGCCCTCTTATCTTGATGGAAAAAGAAAATATCACAACATTCTGGCCGAAAAGAAACAAAAATACGCAACCCAAAAATGGCTACAATTACTCGACTCAATTCAGAGTAAAAACAACAAAGCGTTCTGGAACCTAGTGTATGGAGGATTGAAAGCCGAAAATCAACTAACTCTACCACCAATTGCAGAATCCAAATGGTCCCAATATTTTACATCTGCATTTAACAACCTACACAGTGAACTTAAAGGAAATGAAACCACTAAAAATAAAATAAATAAACTCCAGGAGTGGCCAAGGGTAGAGGAAGAGGAAATTAGAGAGATAGTTAAAAATTTCAAATCGGGGAAATCTCCAGGGCCAGACGGTCTACCAATAGAATTATTTAAGACCTATATAGATTGGTGGGCAGAACCCTTAGCTCAACTGTTTACTCTTATAGATAAATACGGGATCATACCTGAGATATGGTTAAGATCAATAATTATTCCAATCTTTAAAAATGGCGACCCAAAAGAACCAAGGAATTATAGACCGATAAGCCTACTATCAGTGATAGGGAAAATCTACGCTAAGCACCTCTTATCTAAACTCCTTACCTGGATGAAAAATCTAAACCTACCAGGGAAAGAACAAATAGGTTTTTCCAAAGGTTGCTCTACACTAGACCACTGTCTTATACTCATGCATCTGGTTGAAAAATACAGATCCCAAAGGCAATCTAAGATATACGCTGCTTTTGTAGATTTTCGTGGTGCATTCGACTCAATTGACCGCCCAAAGTTGTGGAGGAAACTCGCAGAATTAAAAATTGATCAGCGCTTATTGATTCTAATGCAAAATCTACACTCTTCTAATACCTGTCAAGTCAAACTTAACACCAAAGGTCACCTTTCATCAGATATCCCAAACTCGAAAGGGGTAAAACAAGGGTGTATTCTTGCCCCCTTTCTATTTAATTTATTCCTATCAGACTTGCCAGATTATCTTCAAAAAATAGAATCACATGCCCCTAAACTTAATCAGAAACCAGTTCCTCTCTTATTATACGCAGACGATGCTGTCCTACTATCATTAACGAGCCTGGGTCTGAAACGTCTTATATCTTCACTGATCCTTTACTGCGAATGTAACAAACTCTCTATAAACTATGAGAAGACAAAAATTTTGGTCTTCTCGAATGGTCGGAAATTAGAGAAATGGAAAATAAGAGGGCAAGAAATCCAACAAGTGAAAATCCATAGGTATCTGGGAATCTTATTCCAGAGCAATTTAGGGTGGGTAACCCATCGCACAAATGCCATAAAACAGGCAAAGTGCACCTCATCAGCAGTTGCCCGTTTTCATTATCAGATAGGTAATCAATTTATTCCTGCGGCCATTCAGATATTTCAAACAAAAGTGCAATCCCAGTTACTTTATGGAATCCCGCTATGGGTCCAAGCATATAACAGTGATTTAAAAAAAATTCATTCCAGCTTTTTGAGACGTATTCTTGGACTCCCAGCTGTGATCAAATATGAAACAATGTGTGCAGAAATAGGCATACACACACTGGAATATTGGGCATGGTCCACCTCAATAAAGTACTGGTTACGCTGCCACTTTCGCTGCCCTCCATCAAGTCTGCTCGCTGATTTGCTCAAAGACTCCTATAAATCAAGATGGTATCAGCACCTCGAAAAAAAGATTGAATCTTTAGGCATCGAGCTGGAGCCCCTGTACAACTCTAATGAGCAGTACATTTTTCATAATATCCTAACTAGACTAAAGGATGTCGAGAGACAAAATATTATGGCAGCTGTAAACAAAATTTGCTCCCCCACATTCTATGATTTAAATATCTTAGATAGTAGAGCCAATTACGTCACTAAATTAATAATCCCAGCCCAACGTAGGGCTTTTATGCTGGCCCGTTTAAATGTTTTTCCCTCAGCATTTGTCAGGGGAAGATATCAAAACGTTCCTAGAAACAAGAGATTCTGCAGATGCTCTATGAATGTCCCGGACACTGTAGAGCATATTCTCTTTCATTGCCCATTGCACAGTACGCTCCGTCAACGCGTGCTGTCCCCTCTTTCGGGTGGTCTGGAACCCCAGCAAGGTAAATGTGTGGGACTTTACCTATCCGACGCTGACCAAAGGGTAACGGCGGGGGTAGCTGAGTTTTTGGCAGCAGTCCTCCAAGGAGCAGGTTAACAAGGAAAACCACTGATTTTATATGTATATATATATATATGTATGTAGCCATCTGCTGCCTTTTTTATATACATTTCAAGGCTTTTATATGTTATTTTCTCTTTATCGTTTTATTTGCATAATGCCTAATAAAGGTTTGATAATAAATAAACCTTCTCACCTCACACCTCTTCTTTCCACCCCCACCCCCTGAACTCTAGATGTTTCCCAGTCAGCCTGGTTCCATTCAACTAATGTGAGCGGGGCGGAATTGTTGCCTTTTTCAGAAGGTCAAAGTCACAGAGTAATGCAGAGGCTGAGGGAATCCCTGACCCAAGTCAAGACACCCTGTTAATGGCACAATCTGACTCAGAAATTCATCTCATAATTTGGGATACGCATAAAGCCAATGTATACTCATAATATACACTGTGGGGGTGTATCTGTGTGCATACACGGACACATACATATATGAATATACATAAATACACACACGAAGGAAATGTAGACAAGATTTTATTGCTTTTTAAAAAAGGAAGCACACTATGTATCAGACACAGAGATTTGTCAAAAATAAAATGATATCTCAATCCAGAAGCTAAGAGGAACATTGTTTACAATAAAAAGAGGAAGAAATAATTGGGCTTATTTTCATTTTACATTCCCAACACAACGAGATCTCTTACAGATAATTGCTACCATTGTCAATCCTATATGAGTAGCCAAGAGCAATTAGACTGAATTCTGATGATAACCCAGTAACTGAAATAAGAGAAGATGCAAAGACTTAGAGACTTACTAGATAAAACTGCTGCTAGGATGTATATGCTACTTCAGAAAGCAGATTGTTGAATTGCATGAAAGAAATCAATCAGCTCATCCTGTTAGACTGAAGCTTAGGCTAGAACCATTTGGCTGACGTGCTGTGATGGCCTGGGATTAGGACTCGGAGGCTGAACCTGAGGAATCCCAGCCTGCACAGGATTCCCCACCTCCAGAACCAGCTGAGCCAGGGCTGGGGCATGAGCCTGAAGGGTCCTCACCTGTGCTGGATCCTCAGGTGCAGGTACCAGCTGAGTCTGCTCTGGCTCTTGAGGTGGTGGAGGACCCATTGCCTGCAGGTGCTCCACTCTCAGCCCCGTCAGGGGGAGCTGAGGTTGCCTCTGGATCCAGTAACCCTCCAGCCTCTCCTGAGCTGCAGAGGCTCAGGGCAGAGAGGTGGAGGGAACTAAGTTCCCGCAGGAGGAGTGCTCGCCTCCAGGCCAGGAGAGGCGAGTCACCTGTGGACCGGGACCGCCTTTTGCCTCGAGGGAGATAAAAGCCAGCCAGCCCCAGTCCCAAGTTGTGGGAGCAATGTTGTTGGTAGTCAGTTCCTGCCTGCCAGATCTCCTGACCTCGCCCGACTCCCTAGTTTGGACCCAGCTTCAACTTTGACGGACAGCCTCAATACTGCACCCTTGACCTTGGAGTGGAGTTGGACCACGCCTCACGGAAACCCACGGGACCAGCACACGTGCTGTTTTCCATAAACAGGTAAAAAAAATATTGTAGGATAGCGGGAGAGAGTAATATGAAGTACTACAGTAAACTTTTAACCATGAAATAGATTGTATGCTTAAAAAGTCAGTTACCATGTCATCATAATATCAGCCACATGGTTTCTTCCATTTGTAGCACCTTACAAACCACATTTCTTCCCTCTTCCCTGTCCTACACTTTCCACAGCACCTCCTGACACCAGAACAACCTGCATTAAACGCTTCTGTGATATGTCTCCAAAAAGCAGCATTCAAAAGTGCTAACCAAATTGGATATGCTCCAGTATTTTGGACAATTACAGCAACTGTCACCTCCATGCTGGCAGAAATAACCTCTTGGTGAGGAGGATTCATGGTGAACCTAAAGACTTATTAGCACATATAATCTACTTCTTCCACCCCAGCTACGGAAATGAAATACTCAAAAGAAGAACGGTGAAAAATGTAAACAATGCATTTTTTCTCACCTCATTTTCCCTGAAGATATATTTAGAACCAGAATGTGGAAACACTTTCTCACATTAATGAGCACATGCTTGTGCACAAATAATTCAACAGAGACCCGCAAGGCTGTTCACTCTGCCCCTTGCTCACTAGATGGAGCGAGAGAAATTTACGGCGGACGTGAACAGGTACACTCTGAGGTCAATGCACTGAGTATTCACAGAGTGCCTTATCCTAATAGCCTTGAAGCCAATAGGAGCAGACAAGGATAAATGGCCAGGAAGCTACAAAATGCAGCTGCCAAGTGGACAACTCAGAAGCAGCAATGCCAACTATTTTGGAAACATGTGAATTGTCTACAAAGAGCATTAATTTGGTTTTGCCAGCATACCTGTAAAGATGCCAGCATGCCTGTAAAGATGTATCGAGAGGAAAATTAAATAGTAAAATATTTATATTTATTAAACATGTGTAAATAAGGGTCTCCTTTCTTCCATCTCGTGGGCATGATCACACTGTGGCCATGCAAGCAGAGATTAGAGGTAAATGCTCCCTCTTTGCTATGGGTGCCTTGACTATGTGAACCTGGCATGCACACCCCGTTCCCACTGCCTACTATTCATCAAAGTGCACATGCCAGGCCAAAAGAGTACCCCAAGACACCCACCCACCCAAGTCAAAAACGGTGGAAAGCAGCTGAAGTGTGTCATAAACTCAATAATACCTTAGGTGTTTATCAAACCAGTCCTTAAAAATCCCCTCATCTACCAGAGAAGCCAAATATTCTCCATGCCACTCTGAAAAACTATTTAGAATCACCCAACAGTGTGGAGTGGACAAAATAGTAGGATCCCAAAGGCCAAAACCCCCCAAACAACCCCTACTTGACTCACCTTTGTCTCACGTCCCCTTCCCCCTGGATAAACTATTTGACATTTCTCATGCCCATTCCAAAATGCAGACAAATTACCAATTTTTGAACCATCACCCCCAAAGAGGAGCAGAGGTTTGTCTTGGTTTATGTAGAAGCAGTCTTGAAAATGTGACTGAACAGCCACCATTTTATCCATGCTCAGAATCTTAGCAGTTAGCTCTGACATTCATTAGAGATTCACAATTTTTATTCGCTCAGATGTTTTTATCATCCATCATAACTTGACTACAATTCCCCAAGGGGACTACTAACACAGTTGTCAGAGACCAAAATACTTTAGAGAAAAGGAAAACCTCTTGTGCCACCCAATCTTATTTTAACACACACATCTGTTTCCTTCTAGAATAACAACTTGCATATCGTACACAATTTTAGGTCTATAAAGTGGGCAGAGGGGGTGGGTGCAGAAAGGAGAACTCTTTTGTGACTGACAGGTCTAGTTTCTAACAAGAGGGAATGGTTTAACCAGGATTTTCCAGTCCCAGTGCTTTAGAGCAGTGGTTTTCAACCAGTGTGCCATGGCACCCTGGGGTGTCTTGAATGAATGTCAGGGGAGCCGTGGGCAACACTGGCCTCTGTCCCCATTCTTTCTCTCCCTCCTATGATGCCCTCTCATGTCTCTGCGTCCCAAAGGCTTGCACAGCTGTTTATTGCAGAAGCCCTGCCTACAAGCTCTGCAGGTGAATGGTGCCTCTAGGGCTGGCCAGGAAGTGCTGGTTGTCAGGAGCTGAGGTGGCCTTGGAGTAAGCAAGCAAACAAGTGGGTGAGGGAGCCCAGCCAGCCAGTCCTCCAGCCCTTGCTGTTAGGAATGGACAGACAAGTCCCAGGCCCCTGTGGGGCAGTGTGAGGAGGCACCTCTCTTTGGGGCAGAGGTGGGAGCAGTTCAGAGACCAGGGGCAACTGCAGGACTCCCAAGGAGAGGGGAGAGGAAAGGAGGCTGAGGGAACACCCCACAAGGGAGGGTGTTTGAAAAAGGGTAAGAGGCCTTGAATGGTGGTCAGGGTACTGCAAGCAGCACTGGCCTCTCTCCTTCTTTCCTTCCTTCCCTCACTCCCTCCTCTGATGTCCTCTTGCATCTCTGCCTCCCAAAGGCTTGCACAGCTGTTTGTTGCAGCAGCAGCCCTGGCTACAAGCTCCCCATATGAATGGTGTCACTGGGGCTGGCCAGAGCATGCTTCCTAGGCCCCTGTGAGACAGTGTGAGGAGGCACCTCTCTTTGGGGCAGAGGGAACAGCTCAGAGACAAGGGGCGGCAGCTGTGGTTGCTCAGAGGACCCCCAAGGAGAGGGGTGAGGAGAGGAGGCTGAGGGAAGACTCAGCCTTTGTGAGTCTTTGCGAAAGGGTAAGAGGAGATGCGGTTGTTGCTGTGGTCTAAACCACAGTGTCTTGGGCTTGCTGATCAGTGGTTCGAATCCCCATGACGGGGTGAGCTCCAGTTGCTCGGTCCCTGCTCCTGCCAACCTAGCAGTTTGAAAGCACGCTAAAAAGTGCAAGTAGATAAATAGGCACCGCTCCGGCGGGAAGGTAAACGGCGTTTCCATGCACTGCTCTGGTTTCATGCTTAGTCATGATGGCCACATGACCCAGAAAAACTGTGAACAAATGCCAGCTCCCTTGGCCTGTAAAGTGAGATGAGCACCACAAACCCAGAGTCATCTGTGACTGGACTTAACAGTCAGGGGTCCTTTACCTTTACTTTTTTTAAGAGACTGCCAGCTCTGCAGGCAAGGGGTGTCATAACCGGGCTCCTGAGCCCCACAGGGGTGTTGCAGAAAGAATGTAGTTGGTCAAGGTTCTGGTTGTATTGTTTGGTTGGAAAATGCTGGCTGTTAAAGCTCTTAGGTCTGTGCATGTGCCTTTTCACTTTAGTTTCCATTTAGTTTCTGTGTCTTTTGGTGCAAGTGAAGAGAACACAAGTCTGAAACTCTAGCTCCTTCCCTCATAATTCAAAATGCTGAAAGTTACTTTCCTAGAGAAACCTCTATGATAAAACCACAGGGAGGAAAGCAAATCCTTTTAGTTCCCTCCCCTGCTCTCAATCAACTTCAAAAGATGCCTGGCACACAAAACACATGGCATATCTGTCAGCAATTCCATCCTTAGTAGTTCCATCATTGCACTAGCGAGTAAACATTATTTACCAGCCTTTCGCAAACCATTCAAGTTCCTGCCATAATCATCTCTTGTCTATGCAAAAACGTTACAGATTTATTGACTTTACCTCTTCATAATTTTCATCTAGTTGTTACCTCATGAAAGGATTCAAGCTTTTACAACACAAAACCCCTACTAAGCACAGATTTCTTTTCAGCAGCTACATAACAAGACTCATTTCAGGATAACACCAAGTATCAATATTCTCTTACACAAACAACACGTTCTCTTTGAATCATCCAAGACCTTTGGTGCAGAAGAGTTATGCAAAGTAATAGTATTGATTACACAAATACACACTAACAAGGATTTTTATTTTAAAGAAAAATGTTGTCTATTGCAAATATTCTGCCAGTAACCACATTCTTGTTATACAAAGCCCTGTGGGGTAGCAGCTCGAAAGTGAAAGGAATAAAATTTAAGCTGAAGTTTTAAAATATTGCTCCTGGAGTAGCCTCCTTGGGATTTGACATTGTAACAAAACGGTGTCCAAACTAGACCTGTAAATTCTGACCATTTTACAGCCATGTTTTTGCAGCATGATGTCATAAACTATAATTAGACACTGTATCATTGCAGAAGATGTCATGAACTGTAACAATATTGTATTTCATTGTAGAATATGATGTCACATAAGTGGCTGAATAACTTCTACAGCCCATTCACACTCTGTCACCTTCCCGGCTCACTGATGTAATAAAGAATTATGTTCCCATAATGCTTTTGTGGATGACTGCACAGGAGTTCTTCCTTCTAAAACCTAGTGCTATTGTGAAAGTTCTAGTGTTTATTAATTTCTCAGCCTGCCATCTACTTTTGTCGCTGTCGAAAATATCATGAGGCAGGAAATAGTACTTTTTTACTAGGTTTTAGTTTTTAGTTTTTAAAGACACACAACAAAAAGCAAACTAAATGCTAGGCAGTTGCAGGTGAGAACTGGAATGGAAGATGGAAAAGAAGCAAACTTGATGATCAAGATTAAGATGTAGAAAATTTCTGGGCTTTTGTTTTTTTTTTAAGTAAGATTTTATTAAAGCTGTTTCACAATACAGAAAGACATAAGAAGCCTACATAAAGAAAAGCACAAACAGAGAGAAAGAGAAAAGAAAATACAAGAGTCCTTCCTCAAAAGCAGCTCTTAACCCTGGTCTCAGACAGAAAGTGGTGGACTGTCAGAGACCAGGCTGAGGAGTACAACTCTGATGAGGAATGGTGGGAGCCTACGCCTCCCCCCCCCAACTCATGGCCAGGATCCTGAAACTCCACAGGAGCAGTGGAGTAGTGTTGATTTGAAACAATGGTTTGTTGAGGGGCACAGTTTTGAAGACAATAGTTGGGCAGAACTGGGAGGGGAACAGCAAGAAGAAGAATGGGAAGAGAGTGAGCTAGCAGACTCACTGGAAGATGTGCAGCCTCTCAGTCCCAAGGCTAGGTGATTAGTTAAGGTGGCTTCGCAAAAGGCTCAATGGTTGAGAGATCAGGTGGCTAGGAGACGAGAGGACGGAAGTGAGAATGGTCATTTGTTCTTTTGCTGCGTTCATTAAACATTTATGCAGCCAAGGGGGGAGGAAGCCGAGCCCCCAAAGCCTGACATGGACCCTCCCAGCTTTCACCTGGAAGCTTTTCTTTCTTCTCCCAGTCTCTCACCCTGGGAGGTCTTCCCTTTCCTGCTTCTCATTCAGGATCTCTACACCAAGCACCCACCATTTCCATTTTTCTCAAGTACAGTGGTACCTTGGTCCTTGAACGGCTTAGTTGCCGAACAAATCGGTTCCTGAACGCTGCAAACCCAGAAGTAAGCGTTCCAGCTTGCAAATGTTTTTTAGGAAGCCGAATGTCTGACACTGCTTCCACTTGAGTGCAGCCAATCAGAAGCTGCACCTTGGTTTTCGAAAGGTTTCGGGAGTCAAACGGATTAAGTTTGAGAGCCAAGGTACCACAGTAACAGTGGTACCTTGGCTCTCAAACTTAATCTGTTTGACTCCCGAAACCTTTCAAAAACCAAGACGCAGAGGCAACAAAGGGCCCATAGGTATGAAGGGGACATGTTCTGGACTGACTCTACAAGAACCCAGAAATATGCAATGTAGCAAATTCTCTAGTGATTATTTGTACACATTTTAAGTTAAGCTTTAGAAACAAAACTTACAATAGGAACATTGGCAGAGGAGGGGGGATATGGCATATCTACATTTTCCTTGGTTTGTTGTTACGAGCCAGAGGTGAGCAGTTCAGACAAAAATGGGGAGATATTCATTTGGGGCTTCTTCACACTTATCTCTCCTCTGCTTTTTCCAGGCAAGGCCCCCAATTTAGTTTTATGTCTCAGCAGCCTTTATTTTAGCCACAGGCTCTCCACTTGGAACATACACTCTTTAAAGCTCAATCAGAACAAAAATCAAACTGCAGAAAACCTGAGTGGACGTTTGCTCTGATTCAGCTTTAAAGAGTGAGTTTTTGTGGGGAATGCTTGGGACAAAAAACCCCAAACAAACCCATATTCAGTCAAGGAGCGTTACAGCACAGCCTTCTGCCTGGAAAGAGCAGGGGTAAAGTAGGTGTGGATAAGCCCTTGATTCATATTTTAAGACAAGCCCATCAACTTTAACTTTACTCTTCCCAAGCCAGTATGTGAACCAAAACACAGCTCTCCTTCAAAATTTCCGTAACACTGAATTTTGCAATGCAGTCATCCAAATGAAAGAATGTAGAGACCCATGGGTATGATCATAGAATTGTAGAGTTGGAAGCGACCCTGAGGGTCATCTAGTGCAATGCAGGAATCTCAGCTCTAGCATCCATGACAGATGGCCATCCAACCTCTGCTTAAAAACCTCCAATGAAAGAGTGCCTTCCACCTTCTGAGGGAGTCCATACCACTGTTGAACAGCTGACAGTATGTTAATGAAAAGCACACAGGAAAATGTCCATATTAGTGAAAACAATATACAAAATGCATTCTTTTTGGAGGAAACTGCTTGCAAAAATGCATATACTGGCACAAATTGCAAAAAGACTGTATATTACAGAGCAGGGTCTCCAGCTGCTCTTGGACTACAATTCCCATCATCCCTGACCACTGGTCCTGCTAGCTAGGGAATATGGGAGTTCCCTCTCGCTCCAGCTCCCACTTCACAAAAGCGGACGAAACTTGCAGTCAGAGTGGATTAGGTCTGCCAAACTGTAGGCAGATCCCACATCCAGGGGTTTTAATCTTTCCCAAAAAGATGAAAATGAGAGAAATAAATGACAGGTTTCCAAAATATAGTTTATGACGGAACAATTTTCATTGGTCCAAAAAGGTAAAGGTACCCCTGCCCGTACGGGCCAGTCTTGCCAGACTCTAGGGTTGTGCGCTCATCTCACTCTATAGGCCGGGAGCCAGCGCTGTCTGCAGACACTTCCGGGTCACGTGGCCAGTGTGACAAGCTGCATCTGGCGAGCCAGCGCAGCACACGGAACACCGTTTACCTTCCCGCTGGTAAGCGGTCCCTATTTATCTACTTGCACCCGAGGGTGCTTTCGAACTGCTAGGTTGACAGGCACTGGTACCGAACGATGGGAGCGCACCCCGCCGCGAGGATTCGAACCGCCGACCATGCGATCGGCAAGTCCTAGGCACTGAGGTTTTACCCACAGCGCCACCCGTGTCCCCGCGTTCATTGGTCTAAACAGTACAATAAATGACATATCATGAAAGGGGGGGTGGTGTTAAAACTTAGTAGGTAGATAAATCATTCTGGATTAATGTGAGAACACTTCCTCAAGCCCCACAAAACAATTAAATTATCTACTGGAAAAATGCATCGCGGAGGATTTAACTGGTTAGATTACTCTGGAACTGGTTTTTAAAACCCCTTTGCAAAACTGTGCTCTACAAATTGCAGCTCAACCACACAATGAAACATTTTGAGAAGAATAGAGCACCTTCAAAGAGACTATGGATTATCTAGAGTTATATTGCTTTGGATATGTATCATTTTCTCCACACTACCCAAGACATCACTTTTTCACTGATAGAAAATGCTCTTCCGAGAGAGAATGGAAGAATGTCACATGCAGACAGTGGAGATCTTTTCATACAGAAAGCAAGATTTTCTTTCTGCACAAAGTCATGTCAGATTGAAGCTGAGTTTCCTTTAGGGATCACAGCCATCTTTTATCATCCTGTCTGACTTTTCTCTGCTTAAGGGACCGCACATTAGCACTAATGTTATTTCTATTGCAGGAGGATCAGCAATCATAAAGGGAGAAAAATATTTTTTTTAATTGTTTATTTGTGTTTACTGTTTAAATAATGTGACCGGGACAGCATGTGCCAAAAGACATACTTTATGGAGGATGGCTAGAATTCAAATCTCCTACTCCAAGCTTCACAGTCCCCACAAAAGCCACTATTGTATAAAGCCATGGGGCACTGCAATAGGAACCCCATGTTCTTTCAAATTACTGCGTGTTATACTTATTTGTCCAGAATGTCTAGTATATTTTACTGTGCACTTCCCTTCCCTTTGTCATGAGGTATGTTACGCACATTTCCGTTGACTCAGAAACCTGGAAATAAGCAGAATACCTTTTCTCCAATAATTATGTAATGACTTTGTAGTCCCCCTCTAAAAAAGTCAAGCTAAGTGAGTTTTGTTGTTGTTGTTGTTACAACAACTGTCAAATTAAAAGAAGGGGAACCCCACAACTTCAAAGTGCTGTTCAATGGTTACCAAACTAAATACCCAGAAGTCACAGATTCCACAAATACAGAATGAAATGGCTTTAAAAAAACAAACAATGTTTTAATAATCTACAGAAGTATGTGCCACACCTATATTTGGGTATCTCAGCATAATTAAGGATGTGAAAGATACTCAATGGTTACAGAAACTAGGTATACATCCAAAACCTAGGATGGAGGTCTGAGTTTTCCCCACCCCTTTAACAGCCAGCTGAAGATGGCTTCTTCAGGGTGATAGAAAAAAGCAGCCCCATTTTGGTTTGTGAACATAAACACATATTACAGATGGAAATGAAGGATGGTTGATGGACTGTTCCATATCCCTTCTATTATCAAACACAAGTTGCAAGTGCCGACAGGGTTGTAGCCAAAACAATAGTCTTGGAGCATTTGGGGCCAACCTGGTATTTTAGTGTGCCAAATCTTTGTTGTTGTTGTTTATATCTCCTTAATGTGTATGTGCCAAATTTAGATGATGACACCATCTACTTTTCAGAGAATTTATTATTAATTAAAGTATTATTATTATTAAATTTATATACTGCCCTATACCCACAAGTCTCAGAGTGGTTCACAGGATAAAAATCACAATATAAAAACACAAAATGCATAATTAAAACAACAACAACAACCCAAGAACAACCCAATATCCACACCCCAAAAGAAAACTCAGAGAGGGAAAATAGAATTTAAAACACACAATATTTTCAATAAAACGTATAAAAATAATCACCCATCAGGTATTGTCAAGGAGTAGATTAAAAGGTTAATTTAACTGTCTTTCAGATCAAAACATTTTAGCCATTGTCCATCCTCCCCAGTTGTAAGCATTCATAGAAGCTCTTTGATCCAGTGGAGGCTTCCATGAAAGGGTGCTGGGAGGCAAATTTCTATCATTCCCCCTTCCTTCTGCAGCCCCTGCCTCCATCCTCAAATCTGATCCAAGAGTTGGGGAAGCCCTCAGGACAGTGGCAGAGCCAGCTGCTCAGGCACCTGGAGCAGCGCAAATGCCATGCACCCGAGGCGGGGCGATCTGCCCAGGGGTGCAATCGGCATGCCAGCTACCATGCCCGGGGTGTGTGATCCTGCATGGCGGATCACCACTGGGGGAGAATTTTGTCAACCCCCTCAGGGATGTCACCCGGGGCGCCCCCCCCCCCCCCGTGGCATCGGGCAGTGGTATTGAGAGATGCAAGAGAAAGGTGGAACTTGCAAAAACCTGCCTCCTTCTGTCCATGCAGGCCTCCTTTGGAGAGCCTTGAATGAGATGAGTGCAGAATTTTGTTATTACAGTGGTACCTCGGGTTAAGAACTTAATTCATTCTAGAGGTCCGTTCTTAACCTGAAACTGTTCTTAACCTGAAGCACCACTTTAGCTAATGGGGCCTCCCACTGTCGCCGCACGATTTCTGTTCTCATCCTGAAGCAACATTCTTAACCCGAGGTACTATTTCTGGGTTAGTGGAGTCTGTAACCTGAAGCGTCTGTAACCTGAAGGTACCACTGTATTACAAACAACACTGTTTGTATCCTTGGGATGAAAAAATCTGGACTGAGTGGTGGGAAAGTGTGGGAAAGCAATGACTTGGGAGCAGAACCTCATAAAGACAACATGGAGGTAGAGGAAGATTGCCAGCCACACTGAACAGCAGTCTGGGTGAGCCAAATGATACACAGATATGAGTTTTCATTTATTCCTTTAAAGAGGCACCAACTTGTGAGGGAGACTGGGAGGGCCAATGTTGCAGCGGGACGTCAGAAGAGTCAGGGAGTGGAGCTGAACATGGTGGCAGCATGGCTTCAATGGCAATCTGCTGTTCTATAGCTCCTCAACAGATGAGTTGATATAGAAACCATTCCATGAACCGCTGGACTAAACTGTCCAAATTGATTTTGGTATTTCCAGAGCTACAACCATGACTACTCAACTGAAGTAACAGCTATAATTTAAGCATCTTATGAAATGAAATGTTAATGAAACCCACTTCCTTTGAGGTCCAGTCCCTTGGGACCTACAAAGAGCACAATGAGGTATTTTCTTCACTACAAAATTAGATTTTACATCTCTTCTTCCCAATGAGTCTGGTTGGCAACGAAATCCCTTTTCTATCACTTGCACTGTGCTAAATGTGGAGAAAAAGATTAATTGCCATAAAATTAATAATGTAAGACTGTCCACATAATAAATTTAATCTCCTTGGTTCTACACATAGTTCATAAACTGAAGAATGACTCCATCACTTCCTTCTTGAAGGCAACTTCATTGTATGTTGGAGGACAACAGAACACAATCCTTTATTAAAAAATTACATTTTATTGAATTTCAACATTTTTAACATACAGTCAAAACACAATTTCATATTTTCTCTTATTTTTGTCTACTTCCCACCCCTTTTTTCTGTGGAGTTGTTGTTTCTCCCCATCTACTGCACTATCATCTCTCTATCAAATCATAACCACAATATTACTTCTGTTGCTCATAGCTCAAAATCCTGCTTGTGAGTTCATAATACTATATTTCTTTAAATTGTCCAAAAGTCATCCATTCTTCCATAATACACTCATCATTAGATTCCCTTAATTTTGCCAATTCCGCATAAACCATTATCTTACTTATCCATTCGTCTTTGGTTGGAACTTCTTCCTTCCATTTCTGTGTATATAGAATCCTAGCTGCTGTTGTTACATACATAAACAATCTTTCTGGGGGAGATTTCTGACCCTATAATAAGAAAACACAATCCTTTTCCTTGTTATTATTTTTAAAAATAGTAATTGATGGTGTTACTTCGCAAGACACCTGCACAGAGCTAGTCCAGCATAATGGTTCAGAATTCAACTGTGATTCACCAAGTCACTGCTTGGCAGAATAGACAAACAGTCTGACCTGGCAAAAGGCAGCTTCCTATGTTGTCCCTATATAGATAAAACACAAAAGGACCTTTCTGACTAAGTCCCTGAAGGACTTATGGCCCAAGTGAGCTGTACATGAGCCCTAAAAGATCCCTCAGAATCCTTGAATACACACTGATGCTATGGCGTGTCATTAAGGTTTCCTGGATAGACAAGTCCATGCTGATAGCATTTCCTAAAGGCAGACTTTTCAAAAACTTTTAGCTATGTACATTACACAGTGTATCCCTATTATGAAACCTACGGATAGAAGAAAAACATCATTATTCAGTTTCTCTCCAAAATCTGTTAATCATCTTAATCTAGGGGATATTTCTTTTGAGACTCATGCTATTTTGTTCATTATAATATATTCAGGATAGTTGACATGACATTATCGAGGAATTAATGCTGCAGATTTGTAAGTATGGCTAAGTATTCCAAATATAGAACCAGGTTTCCAAACAGTTACTTGATATGCAAAAAGAACCAGCAGCTGCAACTCATAATAACACAAGTTGTTGTACAGATAAGCCAATTGCATCAAATGGAGAAAATGAATAGCAAGCACATCAGCATTTGACTGAATAACTGGGATGAGCACTGGGCATGGCATGATACACAACAGCAAGCAAATGAGGAACAATCAGTGATAGTTCCAGTAGATGGCTGCACCATTGCTAAACTAATCTTTGTGCCTTTTCAGTCTTCATTCACACTCAATTACAGTATGCTATGATCCAAACCTGTGCATTAACCTGTAAGGCAAAAAGCTAAAGCTAATGAAACCCTGGATGATTAAGTCCAGTCAAAGGCGACTATGGGAGCTGGCGTTTGTCCATAGATAGCTTTCCTGGTCATGTGGCCAGCATGATGAAACCACTTCTAGCACAATGGAACACCGTAGTGGAAACAAGAGCGCACAGAAACGCTGTTTAACTTCCCGCCATAGTGGTATCTATTTATCTACTTGCACTGGCATGCTTTCGAACTGCTAGGTTGGCAGAAGCTGGGACAGAGCAACAGGAGCAACGGCAGCTCACCCCATCGTGCAAATTCGAACTGCCAACCTTCTGATCAGCAAGCCCAAGAGGCTCAGTGGTTTAGACCACAGCACCATACACGTCCTGTAACTCCCATCAGACTCAGCAAGCATGACCAAGGTGGATGATGTAGTCCAGAAAATTCTGGAAAGCCACAGGTCCTCCATCCCTCCTGTAAATGAAAAATTCAGAATATCCTCCAGAAAAGTGTCTATTATTTTCATAGTGCTCCAACATGCTAGAACACTTTCTAGTGAAGCATAAATGTCGGTGAAAGAAACAGGGAGGTTCCTTCAGGAGCTCTCCATGTCTACAAATTCTTGCAGACTGAAATATTGCTAAAGAAACATGGAACCAGTATTCCACACTGGTGAGATAAACTAGAATTGCATAGTAACCATAAATGGTGAGATGTGCTCTTCATTCCCATATCATGCCAAAGACCGATACAGTGGGGAAGAGCAAGCACAATGTCCAGGTAATTGAGTTCTCTAGAATTAAAGTTCATTATGATTGCAGAAAATGAATAAAGCAGATGAACAAGAGTTGACAATGAGCTGCTGCTACAAAGCTCATTTGAAACTGAGTCAGTATGACTGATCCAGTTATGTTACAAGAAAATTGTCACTGGCTGTATGATTTATTTAATTTATTTATAACCCACTCTTTGTTGTTCACATTGTCCCAGAGAGAGAAACAACATTAAAATTAAGTAATGTATAGTTTGCCTTAAATACAACTTAATGTATCAACAGCAAATTTAGATCAGACAACCAAGGAACACTGGTTCAGTTCCTCCTATTTTTAAAGAATTTCAGTAGAAATGCTTTTTCCTTCCTCTTCCTCCTCCCACATCTGAATGTTCCCATACAAACCAACAGGACAAAGTCATCACTTCAAATGGGTTTGGTGTGTGTGTGTGTGTGTGTGTGTGTGTGTGTGTGTGTACACTATATGCTTCACCATCTGGATTCCTTGGGAGTATGTTTACTACAAAAGCAACAAGAGAAAAGAATCACACATAACTCCCAATGCTTTTGTTTTCTTCTCATCAGTCATACTCATTTGTAAAATGTTCCATCATTTCAATTATGCTGCCACATAATGTATGTGAAGGAAAGATGAAGTCCTAGCAGCTGTTGCTCAGAGCAATCAATCATTATAAGAAGCCCTTATGTGTAATTATAACTTCATATTGTTCAAATCCTGTTCGTCTCTTAGTCATGCATTCCGATTGTTCCAGTCAGACATTGTTGAGATCCAGGTGTGGAGCTCCATGTCCATCTGCCCAATTATCTTCCCAGTCCCTGCTATCAGTGACTCTTTTCCTCTGCCCTGCTTCCCACCCCACCCTCACCCAAATAAATGAATAAATCTAAATTGAGGGCAATAAATCTTCTGAAACTGATCCAAGTCTCGGTGACAGCTCCATCCGTCCAATTTATAAATGGAAAAATAAAGCCCTGTGCACATTTGTTTTCCCCAGCAATCTTTGTTGCTTTAAAGCAACCCACTTCTAAACAATAACATGTTTTGTGGGATAAAAGAGGATATCACATAAGCTTGCCAGCCTCCCAATCTAGTGTTGTGAGGCTGTGTGTAACTACCCTAGACAGAAATTATAGAAAGGCAGGCAAACTTGCTCTCCCTCCCCTCTCTCCCTGCTTTACAAGTCATGGAGTAAGTTGTGGAGAAAGTCATATTGCCTTGCAAGTCATGGAGGGAAGCTGCCTGCAGTTGGGAACCTTCTGAGCAGGGGTCAGCAAACTTTTTTTGGAGGGGGCCGGTTCACTGCCCCTCAGACCTTGTGGTGGGCTGGACTGCGCGCACGCACACACACACGTATGCGGCAGAGGGGGGCTTCTTTCTCTCCCCCCTCTCCCCCAGCTCCTCCCCTCCCCCTCCTTTCCTACCTCCTCCTCCGCTCTGCCAGCGGTTGGGAGCTGGAGGCAGTGGCAGTGCCAGCTTTCCCAGGTGCCATGCGTGGGGCCAGCAGGTGCGCCAAGCTCCAGCCTAAGCCCCATGATGCACCTGCCATGATGCCCACAGCACAGCCATAGATGGAGAGGCTGGCAGGTGCGTGGCAAGTCTGAGCCAAGGCGAGGCTTTAGATTGGCTGGCACCCATCAAAGCCCAGCTCCCTTCCTCCGCAGGGTGGGGAGAAGCCAGGAGGAGGCGCTGCCACAATGTGTGTGAGGGAGGGAGGAGGGGAAAAATGGCGCCCCCCAAAATTGCAAAAAAATGGCAAAGCCCAATCGATCAAGCCGATCCAAGCGGTCATCCCAGGACAATCCGCAGGCCGGATCCAGAAGGCAATTGGGCCTGATCCGGCCCGCATGCCTTAGTTTGCCAACCCATGCTTTTGAGTGACAGATTATTTATATGTTGCTTTCCCATGATGGGCATCCAAAGCAGATTACAAGACACACAGAGTAAATTCGGAAATGACAAAGACCAACAATTAAAAAAAGGGCAAAGAATAAATTTAGTATTACCAAAAGAAGGTTCCTAGTGAGTTTTAGAACATTGATTTTCTGGGGTTCTAAAATGCAAAGGGAGCCTCCATAGATACAAAAGCCTCTCCAATACAGACAGCCACCTTCCATGAATTGGGTAATAAAAAAAGGTGGGAGTCAGTACTATTGCGCTCATCCCCACTCATGCCCCATATGTTAAAATGTCTATGGTTCAGATTGGGCTGCATTCTGATACATATTTTAAAAATAGCACACCACCTTGGTTCCAAATACAGTGGTGCCTCAGGTTATATACGCTTCAGGTTACAGACTCCGCTAACCCAGAAATAATGCTTCAGGTTAAGAACTTTGCTTCAGGATGAGAACAGAAATTATGCTCCAGCGGCGCAGCAGCAGCAGGAGGCCCCATTAGCTAAAGTGGTGCTTCAGGTTAAGAACGGACCTCCAGAACGAATTAAGTACTTAACCTGAGGTACCGCTGTAGTAGGAACGGGTGGAGGCTGAAATTTCCCTCACAAAATGGCCGGCAGTCAATGGAATTGTTAGTGCTGTGCTTAGTTGCTGTGGGTCATGTTCCCAGGGCATGACATACCCATAATAGGTACAAAAGGCAATGGAGAACTTCAGTTTGCATAATGTTTTCCATCAAGCCTGTTGATCATGCATTAAAAGAACATCATTAGCAATCAAGGGAGAGAAAGCACGCAAGGATCTCTGGCACACAAGTCTATTCCAACCCCCCCCCCCATGTGAAATGTAGCGGTGAAGTGTTATTCCTTTTTAAATTTCAATTACCATCTATTTCTTTGGACAGTTCTTGGTTCCAAAATTAATGAAATGCCTTAGTTTTATAGATTTGTAGGGACATGTAGCATTAAAAACCCCCCAGAATGTTTAACCTTAGATGCAAATCCCTCTTGTGGGAATAAAAATAGCAACCCAGGTCCAACTGCTGCCTTACTGCTTAGACGTACTTGTTCTTGCTGGCGATTGCCACAATTGCCCAGTCTGCATATGCATATTAGGCTAACATGCTCTAGGAAGCCCCATTCTCAGTATCATTATGTGAGTTATGCAGCAATGTCTTGACCCTCTAAGTCAGGCTTCCTCATCCTTGGCCCTCCAGATGTTTTGAGACTACAATTCCCATCATGGGGAAGAGCCAGTGGGGTGTAGTGGTTAAGAGCGGTAGTCTCGTAATCTGGGGAACCGGATTCGCGTCTCTGCTCCTCCACATGCAGCTGCTGGGTGACCTTGGGCCAGTCACACTTCTTTGAAGTGTCTCAGCCCCACTCACCTCACAGAGTGGGGGAGTAAGGGAAAGGAGAATGTTAGCCGCTTTGAGACTCCTTAAAGGGAGTGAAAGGTGGGATATCAAATCCAAACTCCTCCTCCTCCTCCTCTTCTTCTTCTTCTTCTTCATCCCTGACCACTGGTCCTGCTAGCTAGGGATCATGGGAGTTGTAGGCCAAAAACATCTGGAGGGCCGAGGTTGAGGAAGCCTGCTCTAAGTTTTAGGGATGAGCAGCTGCTAGGCTATGGGTTGGATACAACCTGAGGTCTTCTCAACTTTAGCTGTACCACAAACAAGCTTGGAAAATGCTTTATATCATGGATAGGCAAACTAAGGCTCGGGGGCCGGATGTGGCCCAGTCACCTTCTCAATCCGGCCCACAGACAGTCCGGGAATCAGCGTGTTTTTACACGAGTAGAATGTGTCCTTTTACTTAAAATGCATCTCTGGGTTATTTGTGGGGCATAGGAATTCATTCATTTTTTTCTTCAAAAGGTAGTCTGGCCTCCCACAAGGTCTGAGGGACAGTGGACTGGCCCCCTGCTGAAAAAGTTTGCTGACCCCTGACCCCTGCTTTATATTGACTCCAATAGCTATTTTTCAAGTCTGTGGTGGCAGCAACAGGGGTAATCTTACTGGAGAGTAGAGTGGGGATCAGGGAAGCATTAATTCCAGGAAGATCACCCCCAGTCTGGGACTGAGGCCAGTCAAATATTGAAAAAATAAGCTGATATGCTTTTTTTTAAAACAACAAAAACAAAAACCTGTGGGGATAAGGAGCAGTCTCTCTCTCTCCAAAATTGGGTGGGTGGGTGTGTGTGTGCGCGCGTGCGTGCGTGCGTGCGTGCGTGTGTTTGGGGATTGGTGACACCCAATTTTGTCTTGGCCATGCCCACTACTGACACACAATTCCTGAAAGGTTAGCCAAGAGGGAATATGGCTGAAAAAATTGTCTCTCTTTTCCAATACTGCATTTTCATCAGTTAAGACTGCCTAATCCTCACAGTACTATGGACTATTGACCCTCGGCACCTCATTTTCCAAGCCCCTGTTTCAATCTTTAGATGCTTCGATTGAAGGCTTAATGTGCTATTCCACTCAGGTCAAATCAAAGTAGGCGATACAAAGAGAAAAGTTATAAGAAGAACGGTTTATAACATCCACTTTATTTGTTCAAACTGAAGGTCATCACAAGAGGTTTCCTAAACGTGCAGCATTGCTGCAATGGAATCTCAACAAATCAAATGCAAGGCAAATATACCTCAAGATGCAGAATCAACAGAGGAAACAACCAGATCCCATGTGCCCCGTATAAATGATTCCCATGTCAATGAACACAAATCAATGGTAGGAATTTATTAATAACTTTCTGACCTACAAATGCAAAAACAAACAAAGAAAAAAGTACAGTTCTGCAAGAAATAATTTTTTGATTGGGAAGATAGCTAGTCTTATCATGCATACCTATAACCCCATTAAACAAATCCATGATTAAGCATTTTCCTGCAGCATTGGGTTGCTGATATCCTCAACAGATCCCCAACCACAAATTGTCCACCACAGTTGGTGGAAGAAAAGCAGAGTTTTGGATTTAACAGATCTGATTCGGACCTGAATAAGAAATTGAATCAGCAAAACAGATTGGATGCAAACAGATCAGGTTGCATCCAAACACTACAGACACAGATATAAGGCAAACTATGTGGTCAATGCACACCCTAGTAACTGGTACCATTTAAGGAGCTAATCCCACTCCTATGTGTTTTCCCCATGCAACAGCTCAATTTGCACAGTCTTAGCACAGCTGAAGGGACCTCAAACCCTTACCACTTAAAGGTACATATTACCCAGCTGATTCTGTTCCTCTGAAGTCCCTGGTTTGCTTTGTACCATAATCTCATATTGCAGGACACAACCCGCAATAACATTTGGTCATGAAGTGGTAACAGTGGTTACCTTTCCCAGTAGTGATGTATGGAAGTGAGAGCTGGACCATAAAGAAGGCTGGTCGCTGAATAATTCATGCTTTTGAATTATGGTGCTGGAGGAGACTCTTGAGAGTCCCATGGACTGCAAGAAGATCAAACCTATCCATTCTTAAGGAAATCAGCCCTGAGTGCTCACTGGAAGGACAGATCCTGGAGCTGAGACTCCAATACTTTGGCCACCTCATGAGAAGAGAAGACTCCCTGGAAAAGACCCTGATGTTGAGAAAGATGGAGGGCACAAGGAGAAGGGGACGAAAGAGGACGAGATGGTTGGATAGTGTTCTCGAAGCTACAAGCATGAGTTCGACCAAACTGCGGGAGGCAGTGGAAGACAGGTGTGCCTGGCGTGCTCTGGTCCATGGGGTTACGAAGAGTCAGACACGACTAAACGACTAAACAACAACAATGTACTGAGAAGTACATACAGCTGAAGTTGGAAGAGAGGTGCACTTTTCTTCTGTGCCACCCACAGCACTCACTCAAAAATCTAAAGGTGCCCATGGGCCTAAAAATTTGCCCATCCCTGCAATACATATTAAAAATTCTACCAAGCTGAAATCAGACAGGCAATGAACTGCAGTGCTCACAATGCTACTTATATCAGAAACTTTACAAGCTCTTGTGTGTATGGGTGCAAAAACTATCCATTGTTTCTGTATGAGAGGAAACAAACCACATATTCACAGTTGGTTGAATATAATCACACATTCCCAAACAGTTATTGCAGATCCACAAAATTGGTTCTGGCTGCAGTGAAGCTTACTGCACACGATGGGGGAGAAGAACCCATATAAAACAACAGACCAGCCAGTGCTTTAAATATGAACTGAAAGTTGTAATTGCTGAGCATAATGCACACCAGCAAACTGGGGGGGGGGGAGTTTGGGGGGAAGGGGGTTGTTAAGAAGAAAATGTGTGTATATGTGCACTTCTGGTTTTGTTTTGCTTAAAAAAAAAGATGACAATTGAGTCATGTGTGTGTGTCTTTAAATAGAAATGATAAACACAAACGCTAGGATCCGAACACAAAATCAAATTTTGATAACCTTCATGGGGAGGGGGCTGCCTCTCATTGCAGGAAAGAACCACCGTAATAAGATATTTTCTGGATTAGAACAAAGGTCTATGATTCTGTTCCTCACAGTGGTCAACCAGATGTCTACAGGAACCCCAGACGCAGGCTAAGAGAACAAGAGCATTTTCATATTCCCCTTCAATGGATCTTCAGAGGCAAACTCCAGAAGTGAAGGTACCATACAGCCAATCATGACTAGGTAAAGGTAAAGGGATCCCTGACCATTAGGTCCAGTCGTGGCTGACTCTGGGGTTGCGACACTCATCTCGCTTTATTGGCTGAGGGAACTGGCATACAGCTTCCAGGTCATGTGGCCAGCATGACTAAGCCACTTCTGGCGAACCAAAGCAGTGCATGGAAACGCCGTTTACCTTCCCGCTGGAGTGGTACCTATTTATCTACTTGCACTTTGACATGCTTTCCAACTGCTAGGTTGGCAGGAGCTGTGACCGAGCAACAGGAGCTCACCCCGTCGCAGGGATTCGAACCGCTGACCTTCTGATAGGCAAGTCCTAGGATCTGTGGTTTAACCCACAGAATTGAAGGTACCATACAGCCAATCATGACTAGAAGCCATCAATATCAACTCAACACACCAACACTTCCCCATGTAATGGAACACCCATGGAAATAGGGAAGATTCTACAAATGACTAATTGCATGCAAGGATAATGTTAGTTGTGGGTTTTTTTTGTTCTAATTCTCCTCTCTGAGACTGCCATGTGTTGCAGCTACAAAATTAGTAACTTCATCTCATACCGATGTTTGTTTTTCTCCCCACTCCAACCTTTACTTATTTTATTTCATAAACATGCAGCTTAATGACACATTATGCTGCAGAGAACATCTTGGGGTTGGGGTGGAAGAGAGCAACACACAAGACTAGCCCTTACTGTGACAGGTTAATTAGGAAGCACTCTTAGAAGAGACTTAGCAATCAGCCAGTCATCCTTGGTAAATTGAGAGAAGATAATTTCCCTACATCTCAGAATAATTAAAAAGGTAAGGTTTCAATTTTATATTACTATATTCACAAGGCAGCACCAATGTGTACACGGCACCTGCTACCTCTTTTTAAAATCATTATTCCTGCCTTTCTCTTCATAATACAGACATCAATCTTGGAGTAGCTTTAGGCGAAAGCATGGAGATAAAAATGAATGACTTTAATTTAAGTCCATGGTCTTTTAAGCTTTTCTCAACCTGAAACAGTAAGTAAAGGGATTGTTTTCCATAAGATTACATCCCAGCACTGTACGGAGTAAGGACATCCCCAGCTAAAACAGCAAGCCTTGACTTTGCTGAAGTTCATTCACTCTCTGTTGGTGAATCCAAGTAATGATCTAATGTAACAGCAGCTTTCTGGTGATTCTGAAAAGATTGCTTCATAAATTAGTGCATTGTCATGTTTTTAAAAAACAGAGAAAGGAATAACGTGCTCTATCTTGACACGTCTTAAAGACCAGTAGGCTTGGATCCTCAGACCCATGAACAGAAAATAAATTTCCCATCACTTATTCCCACCCGCAGCTCCCCAAATCCTTCCTAGAAGACTGGGAGAAATAATAATATTAATAATAATTTTATTATTTAGACCCCGCCCATCTGGCTGCGTTTCCCCAGCAACTCTGGGCAGCTCCCAACAGAGGACTAAAAACAGAATAAAACTTCAAACATTAAAAGCTTCCTTGAACAGAAATTCCTGAATGATATGGGAACAGAACACCATGTTAGGAAAGGGAGGCTCACAACCCAAACAGAGATAACTCACATGAGTAGAGCTCCAGTTCGAGAAGATTTCTCCTTCTGCGCTGTGGCCATGCCAAATCACACACCATTCAGCAGGTTTTCCAAATGCTCTAGGGAGGCTTTCTGGGAAGCAGAGAAAGCTGCCAAGGGGGGGACCAGATTCCCCTTTGGGGAATTTTCTGTAGCTTCTCTCAGTTCCAATACATGCACTAATACACCAGATACAATTATTCCCATAGCAATCAGTTCCTCTGAATCAGGCATTCCAAGCCCTTTCTTTTTTAAAAAAGAGACAGACAGACATGCGTCACCAGGGACAAAGGACAAATGTCTGAGCACCCTCTAAGCCACAAACCTGAATACAGCTAAAGCACTGTGAATTCATGTGTGCAAGTTAAAAGGTGTCTGTTGTTGGATTGTTTTGGTTTTTTGCAACACTAATCAGTACATTGTCTTACCTTCAAGGTCCCAGCCTTAGCCACCACAAACATTTACAATTACTGAGTACTACACATCACCTGCCTCCACAGATGACTACAGAAACTCAGAGTCACATTCCTAGAAATAGCTTCCCCCATGAGAGATTCACAAAATGTCAGCACACAAAAGTGGCAGACACCACACATTGAATAATGCCTCTTTAGCTCATGTTGCACAGTACACGCAGAGTGCCCCATGACTTGGCTCCACGAACCTGGGAAAGTTTGACATGGAAGCAAGTACTGTAATGTGAAAGACTTTTGTCAAACATGCTGGAGTACCACTGGGCTAGATGAACAAATTTTCCAACCTGATTTAGGTTGCCTTCCTATGGGAAGAAAGCAGCAGAGTAGGGGATAGGGGAATAAGGCATAGCTCGGGTTATGGCATAGCCAGACTCAGGGGCTAGTCTGTTTTTACATAGGAGTACCATAAACTCCAACTGCTTATACCACCTATGTCAAAGTACCTTCTTCTTTGGTGATCACTCGTAGCCAAGTAAGATTGTCTTCCGTGAACACGGTCCTAACAGTGAGTTAGTAAGTGATTGTGAAGGCCAATTCTGGACCCACATGTCCTTCCATAGGTTTCCAGATGGGAACTGATCACGGTGAGGGTTTGCCAAACATGCCTTCCTCTTAGCACGTTTCTCCCTTTCATCCTATGTTCAAGCATCTTTAAAGTTAACAAAGTTTAGGGTCATGGCAATGAAAACAACAGAGTTGGGGCAACAACACAACCCTGCTTAATACCTGATCCCAATGTGAATGGCTCACTTTGAGAGCCATTGTTATCTGTGATTGTTGCTGTCACATTATCATGGAGGAGCCGAAGGATTTTCACAAATTTATCTGGGCAGCCAATTTTCAGAAGGACAGTCCACAGGGCATAACAATTTACAGTGTCAAAGGCCTTAGCCAGGTCAATATACAGGTGTTGGTTTTGCTCTATGCATTTTCCTTGAGGCTGTCAGGTGGTGAAAATCATGTCCACTGTCCCCCTAAAAGGACGAAAACCATTTTGGGATTCAGGAAGGGTAGCCTTGGATAGAGCCACATTAATACCATATATTTAAAGCACTTTAAAAATTCATGGCTTCCCCCAAAGAGTGCAGGGAAGTGTAGTTTCTTTAAGAGTACTAGAAGTAGTTAAGAGACCTCTATTCTCCCACATAGAGGTATAATATCCAGACTTTCCTGCAAATGGTGATTGTTAAACCATTCCGAGAATTGTAGCACTGAATCAGAATAGGAGTCTCCTTACCACTCTCAGCCCCTTTCGCAATCTATATTTCCCAGCATGCTTTGGGGGAAGTCATGGCTGTTTGGAATGGTATCTCAGTGCTTGAAATGTAAGGTGTGAAAGTGATCTAGGTTTAACAGAGGAAAATCTAGAGTTTTTTGTTACAACAGAATGTACAATTTTATGTAAATTTCAGATTAAAGTCTGTGCTGAATGAAACTTTGATTTCTTTGGGATTCTACCTCTGCCTCTATTTCTATCTGAACAGCTTTGCAAGTTCTTTTTTTTAAAATAATCATTTCACCAAGAGAAATCAGTCCAATAAGAGATATCGCTTTGCTTGCTTTGGGCATCTCAAACAATGACATTGCAATAGGAGCCATTTATATCAGAAATGCTGACGGCCCCTTAAATTATGTTATCTTGAACAGGAATCCTATAATAAAACAGAATGATTAACATCAGGCAGGTTCAAGTGAGATGCAGTTAATTATCAGGAAGCCTGTTCAATTTTCAGATTTTTATGTAATTAGATTTTCATGTCTCCTGCTTTTTCTTTTTTTTATTATCAGAGCACTTATGGCTTGCTATTATGCTCAGGATCCAATATGTCAAGAAATACCAAGACATAAAGTAATAAGGAAATAACTTATTATATCCAAATTCTATCAGCGAGAGCATATAAGCAATGGCGCGTCTGCTACCAAGTATTATGAGCTGTTTTGATGAAGGAGCTAGAATGTACACATTCCAGTATCAATAAATGAAATATTCTACTACAGTACTAGAACACAACCCCAGAACAACCACCAAAGTCCATGATGGCCCCCCGGGCTGGGCAGCACATCTATAGCACATGTGGGTTCGAGTCCCAAATTGGGCAAAAGATTCCTGCATTGCAGGGGGCTGGACTAGATGAATCTCATGGTCTCTTCCAACTATACAATTATATGAAAAATTCTGTGGGTTATAATTTGCAGTGTCTCAACACTGCGCCTAGTAACCTGGCACTCAAAGTCTTTCATCAACTCACACACTCGGCACACACATAGGCCACTGTTTCACAATAGTAAAGGGGATGGATGGCATGTCCTATGTAGTAAGAGTGTACTAAACCCCTGGCCTACCTGGCAGCAAGTCAGTATGTCAAGTCACCACTCCAGGGTTAAGCCACGTGTCCAAAGTCCAAACTGAAGCACAGTCCCACAGAGATCCTAGAGCAGGCAAGACCAAACTTGGCCCTCCAGCTGTTTTGGCACTACAATTCCCATCATCCCTGACCACAGGTCCTGTTAGCTAGGGATGATGGGAGTCGTAGTCCCAAAACAGCTGGAGGGCCAGGTTTGGCCATGCCTGCCCTAGAACATTGAAGCTGAGGTCCATCAACATGGGCTGTTGAGCAGACACAGCAACTCAGATCTGCTTCCCTTTTATACTTCACATGCTGATTGCAGCATCTGGGCTTGATGAGGCATCTGACCCTCACCTGTTCCAAGTCTTCTCCAGCTGAGAAGAGCCATCTTGCAGCACTAGTGGCTCCATCTGGCCAGCTAGGGAGCTGGGCTGTGGGCCCTTGCCTGCCTCAGCCTCAGCCTCTTGGGAGTGCTCTGTCTGCTACTCCCTATGCCTCAGAGCCCGCTGTGTTTGTGGAGACAGGGGCCCTCTGGCTCTGGGAATGGGTCCCATTGCTCTGGTTCCTGTGCACCAACCCCACATCCCCTCATCATCCTCCATCACCCTGTGAATACTTCCTACACCAATCTCTCCTTCCCCACCCCCAGCTTGCTCTGGTGTGTCCAGTCCCAACTACACCTC
Organism: Podarcis erhardii; assembly: GCF_964252035.2. Classification (NCBI taxonomy): domain Eukaryota; kingdom Metazoa; phylum Chordata; class Lepidosauria; order Squamata; family Lacertidae; genus Podarcis; species Podarcis erhardii. Next base: position 21,816,206 of record NC_138515.1, on the reverse strand, counting down.
TTCGCTGGGATCCTCTTCCTCCTCAAAGTTCATGATAAAGAGCAAGACATCTCTATTCCACTTACCAAGTATTGGCTAGCAGTTTAGATACTCAAGTCAGAGCATAAAAGCATGTATAGCCAATATAGTGCCTTCCAGACTCCCATCAGTTCCAGGAAGCATAGTGAATGGTCAAAGATGATGGAACCTGTGATCCAATAGCTTCTGGAGAGTACCATGCTGGATAACTGTTCTCCAACGCACCAGGTTGCTGAAGGGAAGGGATCTGAACTTGCAAGCTTCCATGCTCTCTCTAGCGTAAATATGTCCAATGAAAAAATGTCACTTTCCTTAACTTGCACTGACAAGATTCACAGTTCACAGAACATGAGCACGCTATTGGAAGTTTGCATGGATGGTGGCTTCAGTCAACAGACATGTGCTTGCAACAGCATGGAATAGAATAAAATATGTCAGAAATGGGCCATAGCTCGGCAGCAGAGCAAACACAGAAGGTCCCATATCCTGCAGTTAAAAGGATCTCAAGCTGAAGGGCTAGGAAATAGTCCGCCCCAAATCACAGAGAGCTGTAGCTACTTGGGAACAGAGCAGGGATAGCTAACCTTTTGGCCCCGGGGGCCCCAGTGTCACATTCCAAACCCTCCAGGGCCACAAGTGTGGCCAGAAAGTGGGAACAGTCACTTCACAGCTGGCATGCACATTTACATACCACACATACCGGAATCACACCAGTGTGTTTGTACATTCACAGAATGGGGGGGGGGGGATCCATAACATGCTGGCAACAAATCTGTCTTGTGAGCAGTGGGAGGGAGAAATCTCAATACAGATGGTGACATTGGGATGGATGGGGAGGTTTAAACCTCTCCTTCCACCTCAGTGCCCAAGATACAGACGCCCCCCCCCCCTTTCCTAATACAGCAGCCTCCATATTGGCTGCAGTTCTGGGACGGAGAGCTTTAAATCTCTCTGTCCACTTCCACACCACAATCAGGATGCCCATCCTCCTCCATCTTTTACTTTACAGGCTTTTGAAGTTAAAAGTGACCCAAGTGTTTTTTGAAGCCTCCATACACCTTCCCTTGGTGTTATAAGCTGTGGAAGAGTCCGTCACTAGGAAATGATGGGCAGTTCACAGGATATCACACTTTTACCACCACTACTGTTCTATGGGATATTTTTTTGGATACCCATAAACATGTGAAATGAATGGGAAGTAAAGCTGAATATTATCTAAATACGGGAAAACAGCTGCCACCCAAAAAATTGAGGGTTTCACTTGCACCTTGAGATGGAGAGGGGGTGTAGATATGGCCCCTGGGTTAGCTACGTCTAAAGTAGAGAGTATTGGGTTCGATGGAAAAATAGCTTGACTCAGCTTAAGGCTTCAGCACAGGCTGAATAAAAACTACAAGTAGGGATTCCCCAGACATTTTGGCACTTAAATTCATCACATGATTAAGCTAACTTTCAACATATCTGCAAGAAAGACACTGTCCTCCCAGGTTTAGGGTCAGGCTCACACTGCCAGATCACCTTACCCTGTTCATCGGGAGCAACCTATGGGCTCACATAGTCGTCTTCATCCAGCAAAGGAATTCCCACCCCACCCCCCAAATTTATATAGACTTAGGTTGTTACTGCAGCAGTGGCATCCCAGTACTGGTGCAGATAGAACAGTAGCTGCCGTATTAAGGCCTGAAATGGAAAGCAGGGAATTGTCTGTAAGAATGAGATGCTGGCAGAAGAATACAGTGGTACCTTGGTTCTCAAACTTAATCTGTTTCGGAAGTCTGTTCCAAAACCAAAGCGTTCCAAAACCAAGGTGTGCTTTTCCATAGAAATAATGCAAAACAGATTAATCCATTCCAGGCTTTTAAAAACAACCCCTAAAACAGCATTTTAACATGAATTTTACTATCTAACAAGACCATTTATCCATAAAATGAAAGCATTAAATAATGCACTGCAGTCACACATTCAGTCACTCAGTAGCTGAACTGGGTTCCACACAGGCAAAAAAACAAAAAGAGCAGCAAAAACAAAAACGCAAAATAAGTAGCAAAACCAGACAGACCTCAGTGTAACACTCAAATCAAAAGCATAACACTCAAAACAGAGCACGTTCTGCTTCCAAAAAAAGTTTGCAAACCGGAACACGTACTTCTGGGTTTGCAGCATTTGGGTTCCAAGTTGTTTGAGTACCAAGGCATTTGAGAACCGAGGCACCACTGTATGTGAGTGAGGAGAAGGTAGTGTGCAAGACTGCAGGGCACTCCCAAAAGCCTAACTGAGCTTTACGCTGGTGTAAATCCACAAGTGGCTGCACCTTCTCAAGCTCCATGCCATTTGCCTCCTGCAACTGTGAATGGGTGGATAAGCATTAGATTACAATCCCCAAACCCTTGGGTGCTATATGAAGCTCCAATTCTCTCACTTAAGAATGTGGCACACACACACCCTGCCCACCCTCTAGCACACATGAAAAACCATTCAGTATAATGAATGTTTACTTGCTTCGGGCAAAAAAGGAAAAGGGGAAAGAAGACTAACAGTGTAGAAGCAATATACTATCACAGTGGCACCGCTAGCAACCATAGATTCTAGCTGGCATTTTTATCTAACTCTCATTTCCAATTCAGCTAAAATACGAAGATGTTGACTAATGACCTGAAACACAGTGGGTAACTGCATAAATCAAGTCTTTGTTTTCCCATTCCTACTTGAAAAGTTTCTGGATACCTTAAGGTCAGGACTTCCGAAAAGCCATGTTTTAAGCAATAAGTAGTACTTGCATCATGCCAAAATGAAATCTTTCTCAAGAACAAAAATATCAAAGGGTAGCATAAACAGAAGTCATAGCAAGCCCTTTTTAACATATGCGTGGTTGGTTACTGAGACCGACAATTCTTTCGTGCCTGCAGAGATGATGGTGGAGAAACGGTAAGGTTTGTACGCTCAACTTCTTCATTTCCCCCCCTCTACACCCACCTGAACCAAAATGGTATGCAGTTTGTTCTTGCTTTACAAAATAGTGAGCCGAGTGGTAACTTTTAAGATCCTGGGGATGTACCTGTTATGTAGAACAACAATCTTTCATAGTTAGAGCCGAGGTTATGGGACATAGGGTCATAAAACACATATTTCAAAACTATTAAGAAACGCTTTTAAAAACCAGATGCTCAAAAAGCAAGCAAAGCCTAAAAATGAATAAATAATATACCCATGCATGCCTGAGCCATTTTACAATTCCTTAAGGTTCTGCAGACCCCCACAAAGCTGATCTGAGGTCACAGAAGAAGTAGAAGAAGAGTTTGGATTTGATATCCCGCTTTATCACTACCCAAAGGAGTCTCAAAGCGGCTAACAATCTCCTTTCCCTTCCTCCCCCACAACAAACACTCTGTGAGGTGAGTGGGGCTGAGAGACTTCAGAGAAGTGTGACTAGCCCAAGGTCACCCAGCAGCTGCATGTGGAGGAGCGGAGATGTGAACCCCAGATTACGAGTCTATTGCTCTTAACCACTACACCACACTGGCTCTCGGAACACAAAGGGATAGGAGGAGGAAAGCAACATTGCACTAACAGAGCTTATTGTGCTGGTTCTCACTAGCTCACCTGCTTAGCTGAATCTAGCCCTAAAACAAAATCCCTAAATATTACAGGATTCTTTTGCACGAAAGTCAGAAAGTCCTTTGAAATGGCAACAATGTTCTTATAACACTCAAAAGCAAGGACTTTCCCTTAGCCTCTTAAAATGCAACACTATGTTGTATGTCAAAAGTTATGATACCATGTTGACTGAAGTATTTCTCCATTTTTCGCACACATTTGGGAATGGGATTTTGGTTATGTGACATTTCCATGATGGATATTCATGCCTGCACAATTGTACTTGAAGTATTTAACCAAAAAATGACAGTGGAGTTAAGGGCTAGCCCTGCTATCCAGTTAAAGATCCTTCCATTTCCCATCAGTATGGTTGGATAATAGTAAAACTTCCAAAAGCAAGCAAACTATAAGTAGATAATCATGCATCTTATGAAGGTATATTCCAAGACCCCAGAAAGGACTGTACAGGTACCACCTACATTTGAATTGAGGAGCAAGATACTGTTTTTCTTAAATAAGTAGACGTTTTTACACTCTTCCATGTTTGCATTGGAATAACAGCTATTTAAAGCTTGCATTAAAGAGAACAGCAGAGTTGTTGAATCATTGGGGCTCTGTGCTGTCCATGGTGCTGATGAACATACATTGGACTACTGTAACAGTTTGAAACTATTAAGCAGGTCTTAGTGTCCTCCTTCCGAAAACTCAAGTACTTGTTTTGAAAGTCAGGCACTTTCTTTACCTAAATAACAACAACAACAACAACAACAACAACAACAATTTATTATTTATACCCCACCAATCTGGCTGGGTTTCCCTAGCCATTCTGGGAAGCTCTCAACAGAATATTAAAAACACAATAAAACATTAAACATTAAAAATTTCCCTAAACAGGGTTGCCATCAGATGTCTTCTACAAGTCAGATAGTTGTTTATTTTCTTGACATCTGATGGGAGGGCGCCACTACCAAGAAGGCCCTCTGCCTGGTTCCCTGTAGCCTCACTTTTCTCAGTGAAGGAACTACCAGAAGGCCCTCGGAGCTGGACCTCAGTGTCCGGGCTGAACAATGGGGTTGGAGACTCTCCTTCAGGTATACTGGGCCGAGGCCATTTACTTATCAATACCATCTGGCCCTCCTCTTTGCCTTTCCAACTACTGGTCTTAACTGGTGGGTGCAGAACCACCAAGGCACCACAGCCTGATCCAAGGTGGGTTGCAGCAGGAGTGCTACCACCAGGCAAATACATGGTAAACGATTAAGAAATGGGCCCCCAAATGCATGTTTGCATTGGAAGTGGGTCCTGGGTCTGGAAAGGTTGAAGAGACATGCTATTAACTGTATGGATAAGTGCCTTGCCAATTCACTGCAGTGCAGATATGGATAAGTCTGAACTGCTTTTCTTGAATTGCTAGTTTTGGGAAATGATATGCAATGAACTGAAGAAAATGTTCCATCTAACATTTGTTAAAAAACCTGAAGCATTTCTGTTAGGGATTGTAGGACAAGACCTGCCAAAGAAGTTGAAAAATATATTCATGTATGCCACAACAGCGGCGAGAGTCTTAATAGCACAAGGATGGAAGATTGAGGAAATCCCGACTAAAGAATTATGGCAAGAGAAACTGATGGACTATGCAGAACTGGCAAAATTGACACATAAACTACGGGGCAAGGATAACTGTGACTTTAAAGAGGAATGGGAACCTTTTACAAAATATCTAAAGATGCAACAAAGTGAATTGGACTCCTTGGCAGGCTTTGAATAAACACTCACAATCTTTTTATTGATAATAATCAGTTAGATAAATTAAGGACTTATACAATTCTGTAACATGCAAAGAATAACATTTATAGAGAAACCAGAGATTGGAACTGAGGGAAGCCAGAGGGTGGGGAGGGGGGTGGGTTGTTTTATGGGAGGGGGGATGATATGTTTTAAGATAATATGTTTTGTTGAATTACCTAATAAAAAAATATTAAAAAAAGAATTGCCAGTTTGCAAATGCTGAAAATATAGCATTCTTAAACATGGCACCAGTCTTTTCAGCTCAGTGGTTAAAAGTTCTTGAGTTAAGACAGGGAAGACCTATGGCCAGGCCATAAAGTTCCTGGGCCAGTCATCTCTCAGCTTCACAGGGTCAGTATGTTACCACAAGCCACTTGCACCCTTTGAATCCCAGCCTGAGTGTACAATTGAAAGCCCTGTGCCATTTTGTCAGGGAGTCTGGTAAACATGCTTTAATTTCTTGGGAGAGCTGGTCATTCTTGGAAGAGCACAAAGGCTGCTAAGGTCATGCTTCTCAGGAAGCCACTCTGTGTGGGCAGCCGTCCCTTTCATGCTGGTAAACATCGTTTTAGCTGGGCACGAAGCCATCCTATTTGCATAAATATATTTGGCCTTGACAGACACAATTGCCTTCATGTGTTTGAATACAAGCTGTAGAAAACAAGTCATGTGTCTTATGTTTGAGATGGAATCTCAGTGGGCCTCACAAAGTCTGAAGTAATCAGATCTAGGAAGTGGCATCTTTTCAATTGTTCATGGTCCCAGTGGCTATCAAAGCCAACTGAGGCAATAAAATGAGGCCAGTGATCACAGCAGTTTGTGTTTTCAGCAAGAACCAAAAGCTAGTAACAGCCCTGTTTAATTTATCATTGTAAAGTTTCTAATGTTTTGCTTGTTCGTTATTTTCCCTTTCGCCACATGATGATTCCCTTCATGTGAAAGAAAACTTATTTCTGATTTGTGGGAGAACCTCCTTCAGCAACTTGAAGGTGTTAAACAAGTTTCATTCAGAATATTCTGAAATTTAGTGTCTGTCACCCAAGATCCATAAGCTGTTAAGGATAATGATTTAATTTCCTGAAATGGGAATGCTTACTTATGTTAAATTACTGTGTACTTTTAACGTGGAATTTCCCCCCTCTGGCAGTATCTCTCATGTGATTAGCTGACTGTGAGTCACATGAGAAAAGAATTCCATTCTGTTGTGACTTTTATTCCAGTAACTGTTGTTTTCTAACTGCTCTCTGTTCTCCCTCTCTGTGTGTGGCAGAATGGCTGCTGAGAGAGACTTCTCAGGATACTACTGAGGACAATGTTGTGTCTGTGTGAACTGTCTGAAGTGAAACAGACAGAGGAAGAGCCCTAAATGTTAATAGGGAGAAACCTGTGCAGGAGCTCTCTGTAAGGAACAAAGAGGATACTGCTGAGGTGAAAGTAGCAACCGTTCATAAGAAACTATAAGGTCTGAGTGAGGTAAAACTCTGGTGCAAGGCTCAACTAAGCTTGGATCAATAGTTTGTACAGAGGTCTTGGGGGGGGGAGCCCTGCCCACCCACAGATCAGGATCAAAATTCAGGAGAATCCAGTAAAGGGGTCCAGAGGGAGAGTTCTGTCTAGTAATCCAGACAGGGCCATCAGGCCATAGAACACCCTACTAGCACTCAGGTGGGACCACTTCATTTTATCTGTGTCATGGGGAGATCCCTGAACCCAGGATCGACCCTGAAAGAGTAAACAATCAGCAGGATGGGTGGTTGATTCACCCAGTGCCTATGCCAAAGCCTAACACATCTGAAAGTTGTGGCCTATTTCAAACCAAGATTACGGTCTTGTAGTAATTTCTGCCTTTATAAAATCACCACCTGAATCACTAACCCACTGTGCTTGGACCTGAAAATATGAATCCAAAGAAAAGCTGAGATAGAGAAGAAAAAAATAAATAATCAACATTCTGGGCTTGCAGCAGTTTGTAACTGAAATATATGGCTTGCTGCTCTTGTTTTTTATTCCATATATAGCATCATTTCCCACCCCCAGCCCTTAACTCTGAGCTCTTAAATGTACTGAATATTAAAAGAGCTACATCATAACAAGGCTAAAAACAAATACCGCTAGGAGAGCACCAACATGAAAATACCTCTTTACTGGCATTTCAAGCCTCTCCTACATAATCATGCCCTGCATATACAGCAAAATTGTGCTCATGTCTCCATTCAGGAAGCAATAACAAAAAACAACCCCCCCCCCAAAGTTTAATTTCATTCATATTTTAAAAGCACTAATGGAAGAGTACAGAAAGTACTGGAAAATAAACTTCATCGCCTCCTACCGGCTAGCTAACAACATATAATCCATAACACCTATTTGCAAAGCTTGTTTAATTGAAGGGTTTTCCTCCACAGAATTGCATGGCATGTACATTGGTAACAAGGAAAAACACTCTTTTTAAACAACAGGAGCTTTCTGAAAACCCTTAAAAGGCACAAGACACTAGACAGAGACAGAGAGACAGAGAGACAGAGAGAGAGACAGACACAGAGAGAGTGTTTCTCTCTCTCTCTCTCTCTCTGACCAACAGTGCTGAGCAGCTTGGAACTTGCATTTTTCGATGGCTTTTCTTGCCTACCAGAAGGTTTTTTTGTTTTGTTGATGCTAGGAGGAGAGCGATATTTTCCCAAATACTATGCAGTGCATGTAGGTGTTAAAAGCAAGGGGAAGAGGCTTCAGACTGAAAAAAACTAAATCTAAGGTATGCTGCAGTTTGCCCTTTGGTAAGGGACATATTTTCAAATAGAAAGAAGTGGCTGGGGGTGGAGGAGAGAAATAATGGCAGTGATTTTTATTTTTTTTGCAAGCATTGAGAGAATGTCACAAATAAGTCTCTGAGGCAGAGGCGGTCTGAAACATTTTGGTGCCCGAGGCAGGAAACCCAAAATGGCACCCTCCCACATGGTGGTAAATCTGCAGTAATGCACTAAATAATTTACAATTTGCCACTCTTTTTCACATGGGAATGAGCTTTCTTTAAAGCAACAACAACAAATTTTATATGGTTGGCTTTTTTTTACAAAAACGAAGTATAACGTCATAAAGACGTAAGCAATATACAGGTGAGAGCATTGGTTGAATTTCTGCTGTCCTGTAAAATATCTCTTGTTCTTTACTTATGAGCAGAATTCTCCTGTTTTGTTTTGTGTCACCTTGCACAGTCATTCCACAGAAGACCATGTGTGGCTAGTGGTTACAAGCTATGCTCCTTTTGTGCTACATAAGTACAGTGGTACCTTGGTTCTCAAACTTAATCCATTCCGGAAGTCCCTTCCAAAACCAAAGCGTTCCAAAACCAAAGCGCGCTTTCCCACAGAAAGTAGTGAAAATGGATTAATCTGTTCCAGACTTTTAAAAACAACCCCTAAAACAGCAATTTAACATGAATTTAACTATCTAACGAGAACATTGATCCATAAAATGAAAGCAGTAAACAATGCACTGCAGTCACACAATCAATCAATCAATCAATCAATCAATAGCTGAACTGCGTTCCACACAGTCACACATACAAAAAAAAGAGCCACAAAAATGCAAAATAAATAGCAAAAACAGACAGACCTCAGCGTAACACTCAAAACGGAAGTGTCACACTCAAAACGGAGCATGTTCGGCTTCCGAAAAAAGTTTGCAAACCAGAACACTTACTTCCGGTGTTGGGTTCCAAGGCAGTGTTTGGGTTCCAAGGCATTTGAGAACCAAGGTACCACTGTAATAAAGAGATGCCATGTCATTTGAAGCTTTTTTTTTCTTTTGTCTTTTAAGAAAATTGTTCCTGTCTTTCCCCCTTTGTGCCAGTTTTTCCATCAGTGCAGTTGTCCACATTCCTTTCCGGGCGTTGTTGCAAGGATTCCGTGTGATGGCTAACTTATGGGGTACTTGGAGGAAGAGTGGGATGCACAGCAGCCATTCTTTAAGCAGCCTAGTTTTTGAGATGCCCTGAACATTTGCATTCAATGCCATGTTTCCAAAGGTCCACAAACATCAGCTTGGCCAGCCAGGTAGTATGCATTTGTCCTTGCTACCAACTTCAGCATTTTGGGAGAAACAGGGATTCACTTCATTTGCACTGCAGTTAGGTGATGGCAAGAAACAGTACAAGACTTTCTCCTACTGCTGCTTCCCTTCTCTAAAGTGTTACACACTGGAAATATTGAGGTCTCTGGCAAATTAAGAAGGCCCAACATTTTTTTCTGAGGGAGGTAAAGATCTGGATATCTTCAGGCCTGTTGCAAAATTCTGCAATGGGGACAAGACAGGCTGTGGTGACAGTGATGGCAGGCAAATGAGTACTGATTTTAATCTCTGGAATACAGATTTTAGCTGAAGGAGGATTATTTTTAATGTAAGTTTATAGGGAATTTTTAATTGCATCCACATCTTCATGCACATGTGGCAAATGTTGCTGTTGTTAACTTTGCTGTCTGGTCTTTGACTGCAATAAAGATTGATTGATTGATTGATTGATTGAATGGTTGGTTGATTTCTGAGGGGGATTTTTGACTTGCACAAACGTTTGGACAGGTTGGGGAGAGGGGGGACTCATACAACTTCCTATTGTCTTAGACAAACGTCTCTGCAAATGCAACATCCTAAAACTTCCTGCAAAGTGCAAGGGCTTTAGCAGAGAAACTCTCTCATTTGCAATGCAAAGAGAAGCCCTGAGATCTGTGATGAACTGTGGTGAGTAGAGCTGCAGTCATCTAATATTACTATTACTATTTATTCATAACACTATTTATAATACTACAATACTATTTATTATTATTACTATTTTTATTCAATTTATAAACCACCCTTTATCAAAAGGTCCCAGGGTGGTGTACAACATCAAAAACACATCACAGAACTTCAGTCATAAAAACATAATTAAAAAACATACCGACAGACAGCCTAATAGTAAAGTAATCATCATAATAACAGTCCACCTCCCCATACTTTCACAGGCCATAGATTATTTAATAGCCATAGGCCTCTGTAAAGAGGAATGTTTTTGCCTGGCGCCTCAGATGAGCCTCTCTGAGGAGAGCATTCCTCAACTGGGGAGCCACCACTGAAAAGGCCAGTTCTCTGCTGCCACCCTCCAAACCTCTCTGGGATGGGGGGCATAGAGAAGGGCCAAGCACAGGATCTGGGTTGTTTATAAGCTAGCATCAAACTGAAGTGTTATCTCTCCAAGTGCTCTCTCTGGGCTTATTCATATTTATCCACAGATTGACATGTGCTCTGATTTGGAGCTAAAAAGCAGGTTTTTCCCTAAGAAAGCAGCAGAAGAAGGGGAAACCCACTCAGACCCCTACCTAGATAGTGCACAGGTCAATTGGAAAACCACTCAGACTGGTGCTTCCTAGGCTTGGGACAAGTGGATGTTTGGACTCTCTCTCGTCTTCGTGAATGCCCGTACTGACTCAAATGCACCGAGTGAACCTTTTATAATCAAACCCCAATCCTTTATTTTATCATCTCCGACACCTTAAAAGAAGCCTCCTCATAAACTGGATTAGTTTCCCAATACTTATTTCATGGAATAATCAAAACCAAGGAAAGCAGGGGCAATAGCCCTTTCCTTAAAAACAACAACAGCGCTACAATTCCTGCACTTGACACAGCCTATAAATATGAATTGTGATTGCTAGACACAAGCAACCCTTAACTCTGTTTCTACCCTGCAGTCATCTTGTTTAAAATTAAATTTATCACCATCTGGGACACCAGAACCGTGTTGTGGTTTTTTCTTGGTTTTTTTTGCAAGACAGGCGTGTGCAGATTTCATTTCTAAAAGTGCTATCACTAAGGAAAAAATATGGTATTTACCCCGAGACAACAGGCTGCTATGAATATTTAAGATGACACATAAAATATGAAGTTGTTTGCTATTCAAATGTAATCTATTAAGTGGAAGTGTGTATTGAATAAGAAAAAATCAGGAGGAGGGCTGCTGACATATAAGTGGGTCAAGCAAGTCTGACATCTGCAAGATTGAGGAAATGCTCACTGTGGAGAAGATGTCAATTCTCTCTCAGGAGGACATTGGTTCTGATTTGGTCAGCGTTAGGAAGAAACAGGAATCCCTTCTTTGGGATCAGCATTTTTGCCTGTCTACCTTAAAATTACCAACTGGGTTTCAAATGAGAGCATTTTCATTGCTATGCTTGGCATTCCTGGGGATTGAACCTGGCAATCTCTGCATGCAAAGCTTGCATTTCACCACCAAGATATCGCTCTTCCTCAATGTCAGAAACCAATGGATTCAGGTAGGTAGCCGTGTTGGTCTGACGCAGTCAAAATAAATAGAAAAGAATTATCCAGTATAGCACTTTAGAGACCAACTAAGTTTGTTCTGGGTATAAGCTTTTGTGTGCATGCACACTTCTTCAGATACACTGAAACAGAAGTCGCCAGACCCTTATATATAATAGGAGGGTGGGGTGGGGTTTTTCTCAGAAGGATAGTAGGAGATGGGTGATTGACTCAGAATTTCAGAAATAGACTTGAAAGAGAAGTTGCTGACTTACAGCTTATTACTAAACTGAATATTATGGAGAGACCTGGTCTGAATAGAGATATTGGAATCTTGTCTCATTACACATGCTAAAGCTATTTTTGGTCATCTGCATACTATCCCTTAAAGGGACGCGGGTGGCACTGTGGGTAAAACCTCAGCGCCTAGGACTTGCCGACCACACTATATACAGTGGTACCTCAGGTTACAGATGCTTCAGGTTACAGATGCTTCAGGTTACAGACTCCACTAACCCAGAAATAAGAACTTTGCTTCAGGATGAGAACAGAAATCGTGCGGTGGCGGGGCAGCGGCAGCGGCAGCGGCAGCGGCAGCGGCAGCGGCAGCGGCAGCGGCAGCGGGAGGCCCCATTAGCTAAAGTGGTGCTTCAGGTTAAGAACAGTTTCAGGTTAAGAACGGACCTCCAGAACTAATTAAGTTATTAACCCGAGGTACTACTGTATAAGGGTCCGGTGACTTCTGTTTCAGTGTATCTAAAGAAGCGTGCATGCACACGAAAGCTTGTACAGTGGTACCTCTGATTAAGAACTTAATTCGTTCTGGAGGTCCATTCTTAACCTGAAACTGTTCTTAACCTGAGATACCACTTTAGCTAATGGAGCCTCCCGCTGCCACTGCACAATTTCTGTTCTCATCCTGAAGCAAAGTTCTTAACCTGAGGTACTATTTCTGGGTTAGTAGAGTCCGTAACCTGAAGCGTCTGTAACCTGAGGTACCACTGTACTCAGAACAAACATAGTTGGTCTGTAAGGTGCCACTGGACAAAAGAAACCAATTGAGTTAGAGCCAAGGACCCCGTCTCTGGATGCAGCTGCTTCATGAGTCATCAAAATGGCCTCTTATATAAGGTTCCCCACTGTGGGTGGGTGCTTTGAGTTCAGAGGAACCTTTCCTTCCTTAGCCAATTTATTTCACATTAGCCAGCAGGGACTGACGATTTCCCCTTGCTCCAGCAATGCCTCTTGAAAGACAACATCCTGACATATGTCATTCCTAATGAGACTCCTAATGAGACATGGGTGGAGGGAGAGAAGAGGAGACACATGGCAGCTACTAGTGATGGTGGTGAAACTTAAGTTTTTAAAATAGATACCCCACAAAGCCCAGCCTTGTCCAAGGAAGTCCTTCATCCCCAATGGCTTCTGCCAATTTTCCTCTTCCCCCTGAGATATGGTCAAAAATCCCCCCTCCCTCTGGGATCCTTTTTGTGGGCTGTGCATGAAGTTTTGAAAGGAAGAGGCTTTTTGCCTCAACACATTTATACCCTCAAATAAAAGAAGCTTCAGGTGGTACAAGATTTGTTTCCTGAAAAATTAATTCAAGAATTAAAATATTGTCTCTGTAGAAGAAGTTGGTGATCATATTCATATCGCCTTCAAATACGTTTGCAATAACTATTATGCAACAACATCAGTTGTCAGAAAGCTGACTGTAACACATGTCTTAGCATTAACTCATGGTCTGTGGAGACATAAAAATGTAAAATCGAATCCCTCCACTCATTTATTACCGGCACATATTTTTCTCCTTCTCCCCTTCAAATCACAGTCAAGGCATTACTCTATAAGCTTGAAAATTCAGGAGTGCTAAATGCCCAGGTTCATACCCCCCCAAAGCATTATTTCTCTGTTTCTTCCTGTGCCCCAAATTTACATGTGATTCTTGAGTATTTGCCAGACCTAAGTTTGGAATAGCTGCCTCCTGGCTTTTTGCAAGTCTGCCCTCTGAGCAATATGCTTTGCTGTCCCTCTGTGACACTGCCAGCTGCCACACTTGTCCATTGTGAGTAATTTAATGTTGGTTTATTAAAAAGAAAGATGACTAGAAGGGACAAAAAGGAGCAATGACTGCACTCTAACTGATCTTGAGTGACACTTGAAGATTCATTCTTAATTTTTATGAGCAGGGAAATGGGTGAGAAGCGCCAGCCAGACACATACATTTTTTGTCACGACCATATACAGTGGTACCTCGGGTTACAGAGGCTTCAGGTTACAGAGGCTTCAGGCTACAGATGCTTCAGGTTACAGACTCCACTAACCCAGAAATAGTGCCTCGGATTAAGAACTTTGCTTCAGGATGAGAACAGAAATTGTGCTCTGGCGGCAGGGCAGCAGCAGGAGGCCCTATTAGCTAAAGTGGTACCTCAGGTTAAGAATGGTTTCAGGTTAAGAACGGACCTCCAGAACGAATTAAGTTCTTAACCTGAGGTACCACTGTACAGACTTCTCAGAGTGTCCCTATTTTCCAGGGACAGTCCCGGATTTACAGAAGCAGTCCCAGTTTCTGATTTGACCCCACAATGTCCCACTTTTTCTTAGGATGTCCCTATTTTCATCAGAGAAATGTTGGTGGGTATGTAGTTACGCAACCCCCGAGCCAAGGAGATAAGTAACTATACAACCTTTCAAAGACATCTGAGGGCAGCCCTGTATACAGAAGTTTTATAATGTTTCATGTTCCATTATGTTTTTATGTATATTAGAAGACGCCCAGAGATGATGGTAGTGGTGGTGGTGTTGATTATAGGATGTCCTGATTTTCATCAGAGAAATGTTGGAAGGTATGCATATGGCTAAATTCAAGTGAAGCAAATTACTTAATGGCTCAGTTTCAGAAGTTTGGCAAGGCAGACTCATGCCTTGCAACTCTTCCGAAAAATAGAAATGGGGGGGCAGGGCTTTAGTTGGGGCAAGGTTCTCCACAGTGCCCCAAGCCTTTTCCTTAGAAGAGGCCTATGTCAGATGGGATTGTGACACACACTTTGTTCGCCAGCCGCACAAACCCTGACATACTTACACTAACGAACAGCTTCATAGCAAGTAAGATTCACACTGCATGAAGAAACAGAACCCTTAAATGGGGACCTGAGTTGCTTTCAAGGCTGCAGTGTATTCTTAAGTCAGTCCTGCAATATGGTTGCAAACATTATGCCTTTCAATGCAAATAAGATAAAAAGCCGAGAAGCACACAGACAGACCCATGGAGCCACCTCGGATGTTTAAAATGCACAACTGTAAATGTAAAGTGTGAATGTGACAAACAGTATTTGAAAACACATGTAAGAATGGTACAATAGAAGCCTGTGATTGGCTGAGGCTCCCTGGAGGGTGTTTGCTTGTTGGGAAAACTGGATAATTTTTCAAGAGGGTCTTCTGTACAACACCAGATATGTCACTGGCATAACTTCATTAGCTTATATGCTGTCTACTTTCTCTGCCAACCAAAGTAAGTAAGGATCCAGCCTCACCTCTCACAATTTTTAATCTTAAAAAAACCATCCCTGCAGATTCCTTTTTATATCATCAGATACCTACGTCTGCCGCTGTTACTTAAAGGAAGTTATAATCCATATTTTATCTGCAAATTGTCAAAGTATATGAATAGCAGCGTGGATACTAAGAGATGAACTTCAAATTATCCTGAAGATTAAAGTTCTTCCTTTCCTAGGACAGATTCTCTCAATACAGTGGTACCTCGGGTTACAGACGCTTCAGGTTACAGACTCCGCTAACCCAGAAATAGTACCTCAGCTTAAGAACTTTGCTTCAGGATGAGAACAGAAATCGTGTGGCAGCACTGGGAGGCCCCATTAGCTAAAGTGGTACCTCAGGTTAAGAACAGTTTCAGGTTAAGAACGGACCTCCAGAACAAATTAAGTTCTTAACCTGAGGTACCACTGTACATTTACCCATGAAAGCTGACCAAACCCAGTATTTTTAAAAATAAAATAAGAAAACATAAAACTATTGGATCTAAAAGGTTCTCTTCCATGAACAGAAAACATTTCCACTCATACAAGGCATGGGTCCCAGTTTTATTGCTGCTGAAGGTTGTGGAGCAGCACAGGTCAGCAAAAAACTGGTGTCTCCCCACCTCAGATTGGACTACATCTCCTACCATCACTAACCATTGCCCATGCTGCTCAGGGCTGATGGAAGTTGGAGTCCAAGAACATCTGGAGGGCCACAGGTTCCTCTGCCCTGGCTTACCAGTCAGTGTATTGGCAACTTCAAGTCCTGGCCATTAGTTGCTGCTCTGTGAGGTCTATGCTATTTCCCTGGAGGAATAAGTGATTTGTCTTATGCAACTGTTGATATTAGCATGCGCAATGGGGGGGGGGGGGAGAAATGAAATCAAAGCAAATTTAACTCCCATTCACTTTTGAATCATCTCATTTACACATTATTTTTTATAATGCAAAATGGCAGCTCAGCCTTCAGTGCAAAGCATCTTCATAAATCCAGGAGAAGGTGAAACAAAGGAAAAGAGAAGAATAGCCGTGCAGGCCTACAGTGGTATATTCCAGACTCCCCCCCCCCCCCCGCAAGGGCCTCTATGACAGCACAGATCCAACAGGAAAAAGCAATGCTGTTACATTGTCTCTTATAACTATGAATCTATTAAAAACAACCACTGAACTGGAATGTCCGAGCCTCAGATGATGGCCTGGGGAAAACATTTTGTTTGCGGACCTTCACAATGACAAACATTCTTGCCTGAAAACCATTGCTCACCATCACTGATCATCCCTGGAATGCACAGCCACAAAAGTAAGGCCCATGCATTGTCCACAGAAGGCAACAGTGAGACTCCAGGATGTGTCTGATAGGTATGTGGGGTAAGGAGCAGGTCTTAGCAAGTGGATGTGTGTTCCCTAGCGGTATTATGGAAACTACTCAGCTAAACAGACAACCCACGCTGGGCTGGAATCATACAATAATGTGCATACTTTAGGATGGCATTCCTTGCATATTCCCTAGCTAATGCCCCTTGTGGTTACCAAGAAATTGTGTTTTGAGAGCCTCCAATCCGCTTTAAGTGACCACACTCCCGTTCCTCATTCTTTCCATCTTCCTCCCTCTTTCTGGACTGTGGTTGTATGACTTCTGAATGATGCATGGAAGCAAGGAATTAATGTTTGGGAGTAGGACAAGGTTCTTGAAACACTGTGTGCTGAGGAAGTCATTAGTGCTAACTGCCCATGTTAGACATTTGCCTTATTAGAGAGTCATTTACAACCTGGTCCGACACCAGGTTGCTTTACCTATCCTTGGTAAAGTGTTAGATTGTGTCAGGGAACTGCCATCAGTGCCGGAGGGAGAGAGCAAGCTCCAGAGGGATTCCAGAGAGCATCCCGGGATGGGGAGAGGCAGCCCATCTTCTGGGGAAGAGAATCAGCGTAGCACCAGTGGAGAAAGGGGGCAGATGGGGGAAGCGGCGAGGCGGTCCCATGACTCCTTGCTGGGGACCAGCGGGGAGAGTAAGGGTCCTCCGCTGCCTACACCCTCCTTGCGCAGAAGGCTTCTGCGCAGGGAGAGTAGGAGGAGACTAGGCGTCAAAGAGCTTCTTTGCTGGAAGAAGTTCAAGAAATGCCCACTGATGGATTCTTCCAGCGATTGAGACAGCCACGGGTGAGTGGCTGTCTGGACAGAAAAGGTTCACTCAGGCAACCCAGCCAGGTGTTGGCACCGGCTTACGCACGAGCAACCCCTAGAACCATTACAGATTGCTTCAACATTGTTATCATGGCATGAGAGACAAGCTGCCCTGCTGATGACAGGGAAAGCAGGGTGCACGGAAACTCACATTTTTCTAACCATATCCCATGGTCAAAGCAGCCCTCAACAAAGAAAAAGAAAAATGCTTCTCAAATTAAAACCATGCTGCTAATAGAACTGTCAGAATCGTATGAGGAAAGAACTGGGGAAAAGGTGGGAGAACTGTAATTTGAGAGCGCTGCAGACCTTAAAATACAAATTGTAGAAACAATGTCAGAAAGGACAAGAATAAATTGAGGCTAGAAATGATGTCTCATCCCAGGGATGTTGGACTATGACCTTGGAGACCAGAGTTCAAATCCTGACTCAACCATGAAGCTCACTGGGTGACCTTGGGGGTTGTCACTGTCTCTCAGCCTAACCTACCTCACAGGGTTGTTGTGAGAAAGAAATGGGGAGGAGGAGAACCATGTATACCACCTTGAGCTCCTTGAAAGAAAAAGGTGGCATATAAATGAAGCAAACAAGCAATAAGACTGAACTCCAGTGATGTCAAATTCTTAGCACTCCATGAACACATGTTGATTGACCTTTCATTAGGACACTACAATGACATTTTCAAGGACTTTTTAATATGGGGAAAATATATTTGTGATATGAAATACTTGATCTCAAATTGTGCTATAAAGAGTGTCTCTGGAGATAGCTTCCCGAGTATTAATACCAATAATATTAATACCAAAGTTTTATGAACAAACCTTCAATGCAGAGATGCCTCTCTTACATGACAGAGATGTGTCAACACCACCATGCTCTGTTACCAGTCTTAAGACCCATCACTATTGCCCACCATGAATGGAGATCATGCTCTAGAACAGGGCTGGGGAACATTTTTCAATCTGAGGGCAACAGAGGCAACCTTCTGAGGTTGGTGGAGTCAGAGGAGAAAGTGGGTGGAGTAATGGAAGTGCCTCTTCCTTCATATTCCAGCAATGCAGTCAGAGGGTGACACTGAGGCAATCAATGGACTTTATTACTTTTCACAGAGATGCTCCAGGACTGTCAAGTGTACTTGATAGTACAGAGCACATCCAAAGAGGAGTGTGACCTGGGGAGATTTGGCATAGGCCTGAGGTCTTCCTCTAGAACATCAAGCACTCATCTTGCAGAGAAAAATTCTATTGCCACAAGCATGATGTATTCAGGAGAACTTGGCCAGCATTATAAATCTTCTCTTCGAGGATTCCTGATAAGCTTCAAAGGAAACCAAGCATTCCCCCAGAAAACCATTGTCTTAAAGCCATCATTGTTACGTATCCTCCATTTCAATCACCAATGAAAAAGCACACAGTGGAACATGCTACAAATGTATTAAACCATCTCAAAACATGTCACTATTTTTGAAATAGTCTTCATACTTTGAAAGGTCATGCAACAGCATTCCTGGAGCACTGGGATTCATGAGTAGACCAAACCCTGAAAGGCAAATTCTGGATGCCTTAAAAGGTTTTGCTGAGGTAGGTTTGCAGAGAAATTCCAGCTAAAATTTTTTGAAAACGATAACCAGATTACATTATAGCATAATGAAATGTGCCGATTCACTTGCTCAGTAAAGAAAGCAATAAAAGTACAATGCGTGCCATAACATTTCAATTTGTGGTTCTTATTAAAATAAAGGCCGGGTGGGGGGAGGGAGTGGAGGAAAGGGAGAATAAAGTCTAGGTTGGTGATGTAATTCTCAGAGTAGCATCAATAAATATTTTCTTTTACAGAAGTTATACCCCTGCCTCCATCACAAGATTCCTGGAAAAAAGTAGGGCTGGAAATAACATTGATGCTTTGTGCTTACATCCAGCAGAGAACAAAGACAAACAGATTTTTTATTTTTTTAAAAGCAGCTTTGGAAAATATAGGTCTTGCAGATATCAACTGATTTATGTAACAGAGAGTATCTCAATTGCTAGGAGAAAAAAATCGCTTTTATAAAAACCAGCATGATATTTATAATATACAATGTGAATACACAGGGAGGTAATTTTGATTTGCATCATGGAAGAGTCCTTTGTGTTTTCCCCCCTGTGAAGTGAAATACAATGGGCTATTTCTACTAGTGAAATAATTGCTGAGGATTCAGTCTAACAATATTCCATCCAGATCTGATCATTCAGATCTGATCATTCAGCCTTACTTATTTCACAGAAAAAAAGGTTTTACTGTATTTCTTTGCCAGATGGACAAGCATTCAAAGACGGCTCCTCCTCTTAACCATTTGGGATGCTACTACACTGAAATTCCCACTGCTTTCAATTGCTGACACCTAGAAATTAACCTTATGAGTTTTAGGATGCTGAAATCTTCGATGAAGTTGGAAGTGACAGAACCACAACCATTTTAAACTTGAGAAGTGTGTGGCTGTTTCAGCTATTTGCACCTCCAGATGGTGGAGATGTTAGGTGCCATCTTTACTTGCTGGCAAGTGACCAATAAAAGGTAAAGGTAAAGGTACCCCTGCCCGTACGGGCCAGTCGTGTCCGACTCTAGGGTTGTGCGCCCATCTCACTTAAGAGGCCGGGGGCCAGCGCTGTCCGAAGACACTTCCGGGTCACGTGGCCAGCATGACGAAGCTGCTCTGGCGAGCCAGCACCAGCACAGCACACGGAAACGCCATTTACCTTCCCGCTATAAAGCGGTACCTATTTATCTACTTGCACTTAGGGGTGCTTTCGAACTGCTAGGTGGGCAGGAGCTGGGACCGAAAGACGGGAGCTCACCCCGCTGCGAGGATTCGAACCACCGACCATGTGATCGGCAAGCCCTGGGCGCTGAGGTTTTACCCACAGCGCCACCCGTGTGACCAATAGCCAGGTGCAAAAGGCGCCTGGCGCCTGGCTAATTTTGAACACTGTCTGCAGCATGACTAAAGGTTTGGAATATGCTCCCAGATGGCAGAAAGAATTGGTTGAGACTCAAAGAAAAATTCCCAAGGAACCATTGAGGTAGATAGGAGACATTTTCAGCTAACATGTTGGAAAGGGAGGGGGCATAAGATAGCAGAGAGAAGCAAAGGGGGACCCATTGCCACAACCCTTTCCCTCACCAGTGCTCTGACATGATGACTACAGACTAAGGTAGGCTTCCTCAACCTCGACCCTCCCGATGTTTTTGAGTCTACAATTCCCAGCATCCCTGACCACTTGTCCTGCTAGCTAGGGATCATGGGAGTTGTAGGCCAAAAACATCTGGGGGGCCGAGGTTGAGAAAGCCTGGACTAAGGGATGTACAAATATTTTCCCCCGATCAAGATGTCCCAGATAAGTGAAGAACTGTGGAAATACAAGAATGTATTGAAACACACAGAAGTACTCACTGTGTGCTCTAACCCTTCTGCAGTATGTACAAGGGTTTCCATTTCTCTCTCCCCTCCCTCGCCAAATCCACTATCTATTAAGATTACTTCTCATGCAGCTGCAAAGAAGTTAGTTCTTGTTGGGCAACAATATAAATAATATATTAGAAATACAACTTGAATAATAATGATAACTCATTGTCTTTGCACACAGCCTATAATGCTCGAAGCAACAATATGGATTTCTTCCCTGGGCCACATAAATATGAATAACACATTTCGGAGCTAGATCATATGCCCAGCTACAAAAGAGAGTAGCTGGGGACTGGACACATATTTATATTTCTCTCCAGAGGGCTTTTGAAAACTCATAACTCTATTAAACAATTTCTCCCAGAATTCGGCAGATGTTTATTTCCTGAAATATACTGCAGGAGTGCAAGGAATCTAATGGCCCAAGACTCCCACATGCTGGTTAAAAAAATGGGAGAATTCACGTTAAAAGGCAGAGTGGTAAAATGGCTAAGCCATCTTATGACCTTTTATAACAACACTGATCCTGGGCAACTTTTCTTCTTCATTCCAATGGCTGGGATCTCTGTCTCAGCGCACAATGCAGTGGTATAGGGAAGGGAAAGTTAGAATCGGCTTAGAGCACATGAGCCAAAAAAAGGAGAAACCTGCAGTAAGAAGAATGAAAAAAAACAAAACAGGAAATGACCAAAATCAGATAGCATGCCTTCTCTTGCCCCACCATCTCTCGCTATCATTGCCACTCAAGTCAAGGTCTTTAAAGTTCTGAAGACTGCACAGCTCATGGGTGGCAAATCAATGGTTCTGGACTGCAACCCCCTTTAACCTTGATGATTAGGCCATGCAATGGACAACTGGCCCATTTTCATACCAAACAGTGGTCATATAACGACGACATTCTTGCATTTAAACTTCACCCCATAAAAATCCAGTTGCAAAAAATGTGGAGAGGATGATTCTCAATTGGGATCTAAAAAGTTTGTTATGGCACCAGGAGGAGAACTGGGTAAATGGTATAGGCAAAATCCCATTAGTTTGGGCTTCCGCCCCAAAAGCCTGGTTATAAGATTACAGGAGATAGGGGTATGCACAGTCTGAACAGGTCAAGCCTTACGCTCCAGCATAAAGGCTGTGCCTTTTATCCAATAAATGTACGTACAGCTGAAGAGGCCATGGATTGCATTCAACTAAGGTTTACTTGAAACAGACACACTGAAAATAAAGGTCCTAAGTTAGTCCTACTATTGGGGGACCAGGTAAGCCCCACCCTGCATAATCGATCACATGACACAGTGCACACACACCATTTGAATGGCAATGCCCATCAACTTTGGGGGCCCCAAGACACCTGAAATATTTTTGGAAGGAGGCCTCAGCCCCTAAGAGTAGGCTCGTATGTTCCTAAACATGACTTACAACCCTGTAAGTTCTCTCACCTATTCAGCTTTCCACACAGATGGGCATCATTTTAGAGATGTACAGGACCCTGTAGAGAAAACTCCATAAATGTTATTGAAACTGATTATTTCCTTAGGATATGGTTTGCCAAAGCAAGAACTTCCAGATGAACCATATCACATTGCCCACTCAACAGACTGTTCTAGATAACTCAAGCAATCATCCCACTGATCTAAATTCTCCTGGAACATTTTTTTAAAAGCAACAAAGACAAGTTAAAGACAAGCCATGGAGTCAAATTCTCACTCAGATAGACAGCTCACCAGCTCAGCTTGGGCTAGTCACTCACACTCAATTTACTTTGAAGTGGTTTCCCCCACCCTGTTTTCATTATGTATTTTATGTTTTAAATCTTGTGTTTTGATGCTGTGAGCCACCCTGAGACCTATGAATGAAGGGTGGTGTACAAATTCAATTAATAAAATGGGAATGCCTCCATTTTTCACCCTGAGCTCCTTGGAGGAAGGTTGAGGTATATATTTGATGAATAAATAAAAAGAAACTCAGTTTGTCACTGTTACGCTTCCATAATGCTGGCACATTTGTTAGGCAAAGGAAAATTCATCTGATTAGGCTGTTTCACGACTATATCCCCAGTTGGTAAGGAAAGAATTAGCCTCCAATTGTACTTATAAGTTTGGCTGACAGACATTCAGCATTTCTCTACAAACACATCACAAGTAATCAGGAGCCTCTGGACAAAAGCCCCAGACACAACCGTCATAAGCATTCTGCCTGTACTTCTAAAAATTAAATCATAGCACTGTATCTTATACACATCTCTATTATTAAAGAAATGTGGAAGTTCAGAGAAAAATCACACAAGTCCCTGTTTAGAAGATATGGCAGCATCAAGTACTGAAACAGATTCCAGTCACATTCAGTTTGACAGAGAAAACTCAATTCCACTCTAGACTGCTAACAGAAGTCTATGAAATATTATTGGACTCAAACATTCTTTCAACTTGCAATTAATTCTACGAAACAGAACAGCAAAATAGGTTTCGGAGATAGCCAAGGTAGTGGTCTCCAGAATGTTGTTAGACTATAATTGGCATGAGCCCCAGCTTGTACAGGCAGTGGTCAATGATGACACAGGTTGAGTCCAACATCATCAATATGGAGGACACCGTATTAGCTACTCCTGTATAGAACAGAGCTCACTCCCCAACAGTCATTGCTTGGAAATAGCAGCCTTAGCTTAACCACTTTTACTCAGAAGGAAGGACCTCCAAGCCCAGTGGAATATAATTTTCAACTAAATACGCAGAGGACTTTTTATTAAGTCACTTATCATCATATACATACACAACTTCTTCATTTCCCACCCCTCCATAACCAATCAATTGCTTCCATTCTTCCTTAAAAAGTTTGTCATTATGTCCTCTTAGTTTAGCAGTCAATTTTGCAACTTCTACATAGTCCATCAGTTTTATCAGCCATTCATCCTTGGTTGGTAATCCTCCTCCTTTCCACTTCTGTGCATATAAAGTTCTAGCTGCTGTTGCTGCATACATAAATATATAAGTCAGCTTTCTTGGGACCTCTGTTCCCATTATTCCTAGTAAAAGAAAGGTTTTGGGTTTTGTAGGGGTTGTCAGTTTAAACATCCTTTTCAGTTCATTATATATCATTTCCCATAAACGCTTCACCTGCACATGTAAAAGAGATGTAGAATTGTGTGCCATCAACATATTGCTGACAACCCCTGGGGGATATCATCAATTTGTCCCTTGGCACCGGGACATTCCCAGGGGAACTGAAGGAGGCAGTGGTGCGCCCGCTTTTAAAGAAAACATCATTAGATCCCTTAGATCTATCCAATTACCACCCGGTTTTGAATCTTCCATTCCTGGGTAAGGTGATTGAGAGCGCGGTTGCTGAACAGCTTGGTAGGTTTCTGGATGAAACATCGGCTCTGGATCCATTCCAGTCCGGCTTCCGCGCTGGTCATGGGACCGAGACGGCTCTGGTCACCCTAAGAGATGATCTCTGCAGGCAGCTGGATCGAGGCGGGTCGGGGCTGCTGATTCTTCTAGACCTGTCAGCAGCCTTCGACATGGTCGATCACGAACTCCTGGACCACCGCCTTGCCGACGTGGGGATCCAGGGCACAGTCCTTCAATGGTTGCGCTTGTTTCTCTCTGGTCAGGGACAGAGGGTGGCGCTTGGGGGGGAATTGTCATCCCACCACTCCTTGGTGTGTGGAGTGCCCCAGGGTGCGATACTCTCCCCGATGCTTTTTAACATCTTTATGCGCCCCTCGCCCAGCTTGTCCGGAGTTTTGGGCTGGGCTGCCATCAGTATGCTGATGACACCCAACTCTATCTGTTGATGGATGGCCATCCTGACTCGGCCCCAGACACACTGATCAGATGCTTGGAAGCTGTGGCTGGATGGTTACGTGGGAGCCGGTTGAAGTTAAATCCTTCGAAGACAGAGGTCCTCTGGCTGGGACGGGACGATATGGGATTGAGGGGGCAACTCCCATCTCTTGCAGGGGTGCAATTAGTGCCAGCACCGTCCGTTAAGAGTTTGGGTGTAATCTACGATACCTCCCTCTCCATGGAGGCGCAGATTGCAGCTATAACAAAGGCGGCATTTTTTCATCTCCGCCAACCTAAGCAGTTGGCTCCTTACCTCTCTCACCCTGACCTAGCCACTGTGATCCACGCAACGGTCACCTCCAGACTGGATTATTGTAACTCGCTCTACGTGGGGCTTCCCTTGAGACTGACCCAGAAACTCCAGCGGGTGCAGACTGCCACAGCGAGACTCCTTACGGGGTCTTCACTGCGAGATCACATTCATCCGGTGCTATACCAGCTGCACTGGCTCCCGGTAGAGTACAGGATCAGGTTTAAGGTGCTGGTTTTAACCTTCAAAGCCCTATACGGCCTAGGACCCTCGTACTTACGGGACCGCCTCTCCTGGTATGCCCCACAGAGGAACTTACGGTCTTCAAATAAAAACATCTTGAAGGTCCCAGGCCACAGAGAGGTTAAGCTGGCCTCAACTAGAGCCAGGGCTTTTTCGGCTGCGGCTCCAACCTGGTGGAACGCTCTGTCACAAGAGACTAGGGCCCTGCAGGACTTGACATCTTTCCGCAGGGCCTGCAAGACAGAGCTGTTCCACCAGGCCTTTGGTCAGGGCGCAGCCTGACTCCCTCCTTTGGCAATCTTTACAAAACTTTGGTTTATGGTTGAAATCAATTTTGATTTTAATTAATTTTTATAATGTTTTTATAATGTTGCACTGTTTTAGTGTTGTTAGCCGCCCTGAGCCCGGCTTCGGCTGGGGAGGGCGGGATATAAATAAAATTTTTATTATTATTATTATTATTATTATTATTATTATTATTATTATTAACATACTCCAAAACTTTGGGTGACCCCACTCAGCAGTTTCTTGTAGACGTTAAACAGCATGGGGGATAAAATGAAACCCTGAGGAACCCCATACTGAAAGCTCCACAGGGCCAAAGAGCACTGCCCAAGCATCACCCCTTGGAAATGACCATCCAAGTAGGACTGGAAGCACTGCAAATCAGTACCACCTAACTTGGACAGCTCCAGAAGGATACCAAAGCTGTTGAGAGGTTGAGTAGAATCAGCCACAACATATTTCCAGAGACAAAAGCAGGGCAACCAAAGCAGCTTCTGTGCCCAAACTGGGCAAAACAGTTTCCTCCAAGAATGCCTGGATCTGGGCCGTAATCACGTGCTCAAGAACCTTGCCCAAGAAGGTGAGATTGGCAACTATCTGGTAATTACTTAGATTTTCTGAATCGGGAGAGTTTCTTCAAGCAGGCAGGGACCACCACTTCTCACAGACAGGCAGTAAATCACCTTCCTGGTCCAGCCAGCTGTTCTCTCCCTGCTAGTTTTTATCAGCCAAGATGGGCAAGGGTCCGGGGCACAAGTGGTCACCCTGACCAATCCAAGCACCTTTTCTACATCCTCGAGCCTTACTAACTGAAACACATCCAACATAACATGACTAGACACCTCTCGAGATTCATTTGCTATAACAGTGGAGTCAAGGTCCCACTGGATGCAAGCAATTTTATCCTCAAAATTGAATCTCAGAAGTTATCTCCCCACCTTCCTATATCAGGGGCCTGAACTGGCTCTCTTCTTTTTGTTTATGGAAGAGACGCTTCAGAACCGATCCCATGTCAAATAATCACATTACATTTATTGTTATTGATACTCTTAACATACATATTCATATGCACTTATTTTAACAGAAAGAGCACTACTCTGGTAAACCCTACTCTAAGGCAAGGGCCAACAAAGAATTGCCCTCTCCTAGCAAAAATTGTACATGCAAGCATTACAATGAAATAGCCTGGAGTCCATCAATTAAAAAATGAAATTTCTCAGCAAAGCAGACAGACATCAGATTCAAGGTTCAAAGTGAATTCAAGATTAGCTTCTCATCAGACACATACCTCTGAGAAGTCTGATTGCAAATAATCATCACAGGTATTATTTTATGGCTGTTTTCTGTGGAAAGGAGGGGGAGGGAATAATACCAGGAACAAAACAAAATACTTGGCTTGCCTCCCTCCAACAGAAAGTGGGTCACTGAAATGTCACTCAAACATGCCAAGAACAGTTTCTATTTGCATGGCAGAAATCCACAAATCAAGCTGGAACTAAGCTAGTTAAGTTTTGAGGAGGGAGGGAGAAGTGGGTTATGATTCACTCTGTGCATCTACTCTTTATGTGTTAATTTGTGGGAAGCCATGGTGGTTATGCACCACAAGAAAACATAATAAATGAGGAAACTTTGCAGTACAGGTGATCATTTAATACTTCTCATTACCATCAAGTTATAGTTTGTTATCTGATAGATAGAAAGCATTCTTCCTTAGAAAACATATCTAGAAAAGCAGGGGGTGTTTTTGTTCTTTAAGGGGGAAGAATAGGTTGAATAAGAAACCCAATTAAATTCATTTTACACCAACCATCAGACCAACTCTTCAAAGAAGTGTAAATGGATCTAACCCAGAAGGGGTTTTAATTGTATCTTCCATTTGCACAAAGCATTGTTTTCCCTCTTAAACCAGGACTTGCAGATTTAAAAGGTATGAACATAGAAATGTTTCAGTTGATAGAACGGGAAGGAATGCATTTGCTGGTCTGAAGTCCATCAACCTCAGCATGGCTGATTCTCAGCTTGGTGTAAGAGAAGAAACCACAGAATGTCAATGACTCAGTGTAAAAGCATTAATTGAAGAAATACATCTTACAAGTGTGTGTGTGTGTGTGTGTGTGTGTGAGAGAGAGAGAGAGAGAGAGAGAGAACAACCTCTTAATTTAGGCCCATGATGTAGAACAGAAGTTAAACTGACAAGCACACTGAGAAATATATAAGATTAAATCCATTTGATTTGTAAAATATGCCCATATGTGAAGCATTAAGAAGAGACTTCATGTGAATAAGGAATCCTAGTCAACAGGGTGCAGAAAAGTAAGTTACCAACGTCACACCTAACCAAAGTTCATTCTGAAGCAATGGCTCAAAGGAAAGTGTGCAACTTCATTACGAAAAGCTCCTGAGATCTCTCCAGGGATGGACCTGATCAGCAACTAAAGTACTACCATTTGTAAAGGTTAATAATAATAATAATAATAATTTATTATTTATACCCCGCCCATCTGGCTGGGTTTCCCCAGCCACTCTGGGCGGCTTCCAACAGAATATTAAAATACAATAGTCTATTAAACATTAAAAGCTTCCCTAAACAGGGCTGCCTTCAGATATCTTCTAAAAGTCTGGTAGTTCTTTAAATGTATGTGTGTATGCAAACCTGTATTAGGACTGTAGGAAGTGAACTGGAAGGTCTATATTTGGATACCCAATCTCTCCTAGCTTGATTTCTCAACTATTTCAAGACCATTGAAGTTCTTCTCGCATGCCCCAATTCCACAAACCATCAATTGAACCTTGTTCAGTGACTTAGTGAATTTTTTAGTTTCAATCTGTGCTCTCACCCTTTGTTCAGACAGTTCCATAGACTCAATATATTAAGAGAACAGCCTTAAATTAATAAAAACAGTCCCAACTTTGGACTACATATTGGTGCAGACTTTTTTACATTACCATGAAAGCAAGCCTTCCCTTCCTCC